>NC_138187.1:46335906-47535906 GCF_964194105.1 Spermophilus citellus | reverse complement strand
CTCCTATATTGATAGATGTCTTTGGAACTCTAAATCCAACACGGTTTGTGCTAGCTTCTTGAAACTTGACACAGTAAAGTAGTTTCACGTTCTATCTCTATGTTTTGTTTCCTCTTGACGTAGCCCTAAGCAGTGACTGGCGAGAAACACTTTCATGGAAAGGGGTTGCCAAGCTTCCAAAAATTACGAATCTCCAGAAATCTCAGCAAATATTTTTTCACCCAAACTGGATGATACTTTCAGGTAATGATCAGTACACTAAGGCGACTTGGTTCCCCAAATTTCGTTCTTCTATGTTGAAGCGTTCATTTCCAGTAACAGTTTGAATTTTGAGGTTTCGCTCTGTTTTCTCCTATATTGATAGATGTATTTGGAATTCTAAATCCAACACGGTTTGTGCTAGCTTCTTGAAACTTGACACAGTAAAGTAGATTCAAGTTCTATCTCTATGTTTTGTTTCCTCTTGATGTAGCCCTAAGAACTGACTGGCGAGAAACACTTTCATGGAAAGGGTTTGCCTAGCTTCCAAAAATTACGAATCTCCAGAAAGCAAATATTTTTTCACCCAAACTGGATGATACTTTCAGGTAATGATCAGTACACTAAGGCGACTTGGTTCCCCAAATTTCGTTCTTCTATGTTGAAGCGTTCATTTCCAGTAACAGTTTGAATTTTTAGGTTTCACTCTGTTTTCTCCTATATTGATAGATGTATTTGCAACTCTAAATCCAACACGGTTTGTGCTAGCTTCTTGAAACTTGACACAGTAAAGTAGTTTCACGTTCTATCTCTATGTTTTGTTTCCTCTTGACGTAGCCCTAAGCAGTGACTGGCGAGAAACACTTTCATGGAAAGGGGTTGCCAAGCTTCCAAAAATTACGAATCTCCAGAAATCTCAGCAAATATTTTTTCACCCAAACTGGATGATACTTTCAGGTAATGATCAGTACACTAAGGCGACTTGGTTCCCCAAATTTCGTTCTTCTATGTTGAAGCGTTCATTTCCAGTAACAGTTTGAATTTTGAGGTTTCACTCTGTTTTCTCCTATATTGATAGATGTATTTGGAACTCTAAATCCAACACGGTTTGTGCTAGCTTCTTGAAACTTGACACAGTAAAGTAGATTCACGTTCTATCTCTATGTTTTGTTTCCTCTTGATGTAGCCCTAAGAACTGACTGGCGAGAAACACTTTCATGGAAAGGGTTTGCCTAGCTTCCAAAAATTACGAATCTCCAGAAAGCAAATATTTTTTCACCCAAACTGGATGATACTTTCAGGTAATGATCAGTACACTAAGGCGACTTGGTTCCCCAAATTTCGTTCTTCTATGTTGAAGCGTTCATTTCCAGTAACAGTTTGAATTTTTAGGTTTCACTCTGTTTTCTCCTATATTGATAGATGTATTTGCAACTCTAAATCCAACACGGTTTGTGCTAGCTTCTTGAAACTTGACACAGTAAAGTAGTTTCACGTTCTATCTCTATGTTTTGTTTCCTCTTGACGTAGCCCTAAGCAGTGACTGGCGAGAAACACTTTCATGGAAAGGGGTTGCCAAGCTTCCAAAAATTACGAATCTCCAGAAATCTCAGCAAATATTTTTTCACCCAAACTGGATGATACTTTCAGGTAATGATCAGTACACTAAGGCGACTTGGTTCCTCAAATTTCGTTCTTCTATGTTGAAGCGTTCATTTCCAGTAACAGTTTGAATTTTGAGGTTTCACTCTGTTTTCTCCTATATTGATAGATGTATTTGGAACTCTAAAACCAACACGGTTTGTGCTAGCTTCTTGAAACTTGACACAGTAAAGTAGATTCAAGTTCTATCTCTATGTTTTGTTTCCTCTTGATGTAGCCCTAAGAACTGACTGGCGAGAAACACTTTCATGGAAAGTGTTTGCCTACCTTCCAAAAATTACGAATCTCCAGAAAGCAAATATTTTTTCACCCAAACTGGATGATACTTTCAGGTAATGATCAGTACACTAAGGCGACTTGGTTCCCCAAATTTCGTTCTTCTATGTTGAAGCGTTCATTTCCAGTAACAGTTTGAATTTTTAGGTTTCACTCTGTTTTCTCCTATATTGATAGATGTATTTGGAACTCTAAATCCAACACGGTTTGTGCTAGCTTCTTGAAACTTGACAGAGTAAAGTAGTTTCACGTTCTATCTCTATGTTTTGTTTCCTCTTGATGTAGCCCTAAGCAGTGACTGGCGAGAAGCACTTTCATGGAAAGGGGTTGCCAAGGTTCCAAAAATTACGAATCTCCAGAAATCTCAGCAAATATTTTTTCACCCAAACTGGATGATACTTTCAGGTAATGATCAGTACACTAAGGCGACTTGGTTCCCCAAATTTCGTTCTTCTATGTTGAAGCGTTCATTTCCAGTAACAGTTTGAATTTTGAGGTTTCACTCTGTTTTCTCCTATATTGATAGATGTATTTGGAACTCTAAATCCAACATGGTTTGTGCTAGCTTCTTGAAACTTGACACAGTAAAGTAGTTTAACGTTCTCTCTCTATGTTTTGTTTCCTCTTGATGTAGCCCTAAGCAGTGACTGGCGAGAAGCACTTTCATGGAAAGGGGTTGCCAAGCTTCCAAAAATTACGAATCTCCAGAAATGTCAGCAAATATTTTTTCACCCAAACTGGATGATACTTTCAGGTAATGATCAGTACACTAAGGCGACTTGGTTCCCCAAATTTCGTTCTTCTATGTTGAAGCGTTCATTTCCAGTAAGAGTTTGAATTTTGAGGTTTCACTCTGTTTTCTCCTATATTGATAGATGTATTTGCAACTCTAAATCCAACACGGTTTGTGCTAGCTTCTTGAAACTTGACACAGTAAAGTAGTTTCACGTTCTATCTCTATGTTTTGTTTCCTCTTGATGTAGCCCTAAGCAGTGACTGGCGAGAAGCACTTTCATGGAAAGGGGTTGCCAAGCTTCCAAAAATTACGAATCTAAAAGAAATCTCAGCCAATATTTTTTCACCCAAACTGGATGATACTTTCAGGTAATGATCAGTACACTAAGGCGACTTGGTTCCCCAAATTTCGTTCTTCTATGTTGAAGCGTTCATTTCCAGTAACAGTTTGAATTTTGAGGTTTCACTCTGTTTTCTCCTATATTGATAGATGTATTTGGAACTCTAAATCCAACACGGTTTGTGCTAGCTTCTTGAAACTTGACACAGTAAAGTAGTTTCACGTTCTATCTCTATGTTTTGTTTCCTCTTGACGTAGCCCTAAGCAGTGACTGGCGAGAAACACTTTCATGGAAAGGGGTTGCGAAGCTTCCAAAAATTACGAATCTCCAGAAATCTCAGCCAATATTTTTTCAGCCAAACTGGATGATACTTTCAGGTAATGATCAGTACACTAAGGCGACTTGGTTCCCCAAATTTCGTTCTTCTATGTTGAAGCGTTCATTTCCAGTAACAGTTTGAATTTTGAGGTTTCACTCTGTTTTCTCCTATATTGATAGATGTATTTGGAACTCTAAAACCAACACGGTTTGTGCTAGCTTCTTGAAACTTGACACAGTAAAGTAGATTCAAGTTCTATCTCTATGTTTTGTTTCCTCTTGATGTAGCCCTAAGAACTGACTGGCGAGAAACACTTTCATGGAAAGTGTTTGCCTACCTTCCAAAAATTACGAATCTCCAGAAAGCAAATATTTTTTCACCCAAACTGGATGATACTTTCAGGTAATGATCAGTACACTAAGGCGACTTGGTTCCCCAAATTTCGTTCTTCTATGTTGAAGCGTTCATTTCCAGTAACAGTTTGAATTTTTAGGTTTCACTCTGTTTTCTCCTATATTGATAGATGTATTTGCAACTCTAAATCCAACACGGTTTGTGCTAGCTTCTTGAAACTTGACAGAGTAAAGTAGTTTCACGTTCTATCTCTATGTTTTGTTTCCTCTTGATGTAGCCCTAAGCAGTGACTGGCGAGAAGCACTTTCATGGAAAGGGGTTGCCAAGGTTCCAAAAATTACGAATCTCCAGAAATCTCAGCAAATATTTTTTCACCCAAACTGGATGATACTTTCAGGTAATGATCAGTACACTAAGGCGACTTGGTTCCCCAAATTTCGTTCTTCTATGTTAAAGCGTTCATTTCCAGTAACAGTTTGAATTTTGAGGTTTCACTCTGTTTTCTCCTATATTGATAGATGTATTTGGAACTCTAAATCCAACATGGTTTGTGCTAGCTTCTTGAAACTTGACACAGTAAAGTAGTTTAACGTTCTCTCTCTATGTTTTGTTTCCTCTTGATGTAGCCCTAAGCAGTGACTGGCGAGAAGCACTTTCATGGAAAGGGGTTGCCAAGCTTCCAAAAATTACGAATCTCCAGAAATGTCAGCAAATATTTTTTCACCCAAACTGGATGATACTTTCAGGTAATGATCAGTACACTAAGGCGACTTGGTTCCCCAAATTTCGTTCTTCTATGTTGAAGCGTTCATTTCCAGTAAGAGTTTGAATTTTGAGGTTTCACTCTGTTTTCTCCTATATTGATAGATGTATTTGGAACTCTAAATCCAACACGGTTTGTGCTAGCTTCTTGAAACTTGAAACAGTAAAGTAGTTTCACGTTCTATCTCTATGTTTTGTTTCCTCTTGATGTAGCCCTAAGCAGTGACTGGCGAGAAGCACTTTCATGGAAAGGGGTTGCCAAGCTTCCAAAAATTACGAATCTCCAGAAATCTCAGCAAATATTTTTTCACCCAAACTGGATGATACTTTCAGGTAATGATCAGTACACTAAGGCGACTTGGTTCCCCAAATTTCGTTCTTCTATGTTGAAGCGTTCATTTCCAGTAACAGTTTGAATTTTGAGGTTTCACTCTGTTTTCTCCTATATTGATAGATGTATTTGGAACTCTAAAACCAACACGGTTTGTGCTAGCTTCTTGAAACTTGACACAGTAAAGTAGATTCAAGTTCTATCTCTATGTTTTGTTTCCTCTTGATGTAGCCCTAAGAACTGACTGGCGAGAAACACTTTCATGGAAAGTGTTTGCCTACCTTCCAAAAATTACGAATCTCCAGAAAGCAAATATTTTTTCACCCAAACTGGATGATACTTTCAGGTAATGATCAGTACACTAAGGCGACTTGGTTCCCCAAATTTCGTTCTTCTATGTTGAAGCGTTCATTTCCAGTAACAGTTTGAATTTTTAGGTTTCACTCTGTTTTCTCCTATATTGATAGATGTATTTGCAACTCTAAATCCAACACAGTTTGTGCTAGCTTCTTGAAACTTGACAGAGTAAAGTAGTTTCACGTTCTATCTCTATGTTTTGTTTCCTCTTGATGTAGCCCTAATCAGTGACTGGCGAGAAGCACTTTCATGGAAAGGGGTTGCCAAGGTTCCAAAAATTACGAATCTCCAGAAATCTCAGCAAATATTTTTTCACCCAAACTGGATGATACTTTCAGGTAATGATCAGTACACTAAGGCGACTTGGTTCCCCAAATTTCGTTCTTCTATGTTGAAGCGTTCATTTCCAGTAACAGTTTGAATTTTTAGGTTTCACTCTGTTTTCTCCTATATTGATAGATGTATTTGCAACTCTAAATCCAACACAGTTTGTGCTAGCTTCTTGAAACTTGACAGAGTAAAGTAGTTTCACGTTCTATCTCTATGTTTTGTTTCCTCTTGATGTAGCCCTAAGCACTGACTGGCGAGAAACACTTTCATGGAAAGGGGTTGCGAAGCTTCCAAAAATTACGAATCTCCAGAAATCTCAGCCAATATTTTTTCACCCAAACTGGATGATACTTTCAGGTAATGATCAGTACACTAAGGCGACTTGGTTCCCCAAATTTCGTTCTTCTATGTTGAAGCGTTCATTTCCAGTAACAGTTTGAATTTTGAGGTTTCACTCTGTTTTCTCCTATATTGATAGATGTATTTGGAACTCTAAATCCAACATGGTTTGTGCTAGCTTCTTGAAACTTGACACAGTAAAGTAGTTTAACGTTCTCTCTCTATGTTTTGTTTCCTCTTGATGTAGCCCTAAGCAGTGACTGGCGAGAAGCACTTTCATGGAAAGGGGTTGCCAAGCTTCCAAAAATTACGAATCTCCAGAAATGTCAGCAAATATTTTTTCACCCAAACTGGATGATACTTTCAGGTAATGATCAGTACACTAAGGCAACTTGGTTCCTTAAATTTCGTTCTTCTATGTTGAAGCGTTCATTTCCAGTAAGAGTTTGAATTTTGAGGTTTCACTCTGTTTTCTCCTATATTGATAGATGTATTTGCAACTCTAAATCCAACACGGTTTGTGCTAGCTTCTTGAAACTTGACACAGTAAAGTAGTTTCACGTTCTATCTCTATGTTTTGTTTCCTCTTGATGTAGCCCTAAGCAGTGACTGGCGAGAAGCACTTTCATGGAAAGGGGTTGCCAAGCTTCCAAAAATTACGAATCTCCAGAAATCTCAGCCAATATTTTTTCACCCAAACTGGATGATACTTTCAGGTAATGATCAGTACACTAAGGCGACTTGGTTCCCCAAATTTCGTTCTTCTATGTTGAAGCGTTCATTTCCAGTAACAGTTTGAATTTTGAGGTTTCACTCTGTTTTCTCCTATATTGATAGATGTATTTGGAACTCTAAATCCAACATGGTTTGTGCTAGCTTCTTGAAACTTGACACAGTAAAGTAGTTTAACGTTCTCTCTCTATGTTTTGTTTCCTCTTGATGTAGCCCTAAGCAGTGACTGGCGAGAAGCACTTTCATGGAAAGGGGTTGCCAAGCTTCCAAAAATTACGAATCTCCAGAAATGTCAGCAAATATTTTTTCACCCAAACTGGATGATACTTTCAGGTAATGATCAGTACACTAAGGCAACTTGGTTCCTTAAATTTCGTTCTTCTATGTTGAAGCGTTCATTTCCAGTAAGAGTTTGAATTTTGAGGTTTCACTCTGTTTTCTCCTATATTGATAGATGTATTTGCAACTCTAAATCCAACACGGTTTGTGCTAGCTTCTTGAAACTTGACACAGTAAAGTAGTTTCACGTTCTATCTCTATGTTTTGTTTCCTCTTGATGTAGCCCTAAGCAGTGACTGGCGAGAAGCACTTTCATGGAAAGGGGTTGCCAAGCTTCCAAAAATTACGAATCTCCAGAAATCTCAGCCAATATTTTTTCACCCAAACTGGATGATACTTTCAGGTAATGATCAGTACACTAAGGCGACTTGGTTCCCCAAATTTCGTTCTTCTATGTTGAAGCGTTCATTTCCAGTAACAGTTTGAATTTTGAGGTTTCACTCTGTTTTCTCCTATATTGATAGATGTATTTGGAACTCTAAATCCAACACGGTTTGTGCTAGCTTCTTGAAACTTGACACAGTAAAGTAGTTTCACGTTCTATCTCTATATTTTGTTTCCTCTTGATGTAGCCCTAAGCAGTGACTGGCGAGAAGCACTTTCATGGAAAGGGGTTGCCAAGCTTCCAAAAATTACGAATCTCCAGAAATCTCAGCAAATATTTTTTCACCCAAACTGGATGATACTTTCAGGTAATGATCAGTACACTAAGGCGACTTGGTTCCCCAAATTTCGTTCTTCTATGTTGAAGCGTTCATTTCCAGTAACACTTTGAATTTTTAGGTATCACTCTGTTTTCTCCTATATTGATAGATGTATTTGGAACTCTAAATCCAACACGGTTTGTGCTAGCTTCTTGAAACTTGACACAGTAAAGTAGTTTCACGTTCTATCTCTATGGTTTGTTTCCTCTTGATGTAGCCCTAAGCACTGACTGGCGAGAAACACTTTCATGTAAAGGGGTTGCCAAGCTTCTAAAATTACGAATCTCCAGAAATCTCAGTCAATATTTTTTCACCCAAACTGAATGATACTTTCAGGTAATGATCAGTACACTAAGGCGACTTGGTTCCCCAAATTTCGTTCTTCTATGTTGAAGCGTTCATTTCCAGTAACAGTTTGAATTTTTAGGTTTCACTCTGTTTTCTCCTATATTGATAGATGTATTTGGAACTCTAAATCGAACACGGTGTGTGCTAGCTTCTTGAAACTTGACACAGTAAAGTAGTTTCACGTTCTATCTCTATGTTTTGTTTCCTCTTGATGTAGCCCTAAGCAGTGACTGGCGAGAAGCACTTTCATGGAAAGGGGTTGCCAAGCTTCCGAAAATTACAAATCTCCAGAAATGTCAGCAAAATTTTTTCACCCAAACTGGATGATACTTTCAGGTAATGATCAGGACACTAAGGCAACTTGGTTCCCCAAATTTCGTTCTTCTATGTTGAAGCGTTCATTTCCAGTAACAGTTTGAATTTTTAGGTTTCACTCTGTTTTCTCCTATATTGATAGATGTATTTGGAACTCTAAATCGAACACGGTGTGTGCTAGCTTCTTGAAACTTGACACAGTAAAGTAGTTTCACGTTCTATCTCTATGTTTTGTTTCCTCTTGATGTAGCCCTAAGCAGTGACTGGCGAGAAACACTTTCATGGAAAGGGGTTGCCAAGCTTCCGAAAATTACGAATCTCCAGAAATGTCAGCAAATTTTTTTTCACCCAAACTGGATGATACTTTCAGGTAATGATCAGTACACTAAGGCGACTTGGTTCCCCAAATTTCGTTCTTCTATGTTGAAGCGTTCATTTCCAGTAACAGTTTGAATTTTTAGGTTTCACTCTGTTTTCTCCTATATTGATAGATGTATTTGCAACTCTAAATCCAACACGGTTTGTGCTAGCTTCTTGAAACTTGACACAGTAAAGTAGTTTCACGTTCTATCTCTATGTTTTGTTTCCTCTTGATGTAGCCCTAAGCAGTGACAGGCGAGAAGCACTTTCATGGAAAGGGTTGCCAAGCTTCCAAAAATTACGAATCTCCAGAAATGTCAGCAAATTTTTTTTCACCCAAACTGGATGATACTTTCAGGTAATGATCAGTACACTAAGGCGACTTGGTTCCCCAAATTTCGTTCTTCTATGTTGAAGCGTTCATTTCCAGTAACAGTTTGAATTTTTAGGTTTCACTCTGTTTTCTCCTATATTGATAGATGTATTTGCAACTCTAAATCCAACACGGTTTGTGCTAGCTTCTTGAAACTTGACACAGTAAAGTAGTTTCACGTTCTATCTCTATGTTTTGTTTCCTCTTGATGTAGCCCTAAGCAGTGACAGGCGAGAAGCACTTTCATGGAAAGGGTTGCCAAGCTTCCAAAAATTACGAATCTCCAGAAATGTCAGCAAATATTTTTTCACCCAAACTGGATGATACTTTCAGGTAATGATCAGTACACTAAGGCAACTTGGTTCCCCAAATTTCGTTCTTCTATGTTGAAGCGTTCATTTCCAGTAAGAGTTTGAATTTTGAGGTTTCACTCTGTTTTCTCCTATATTGATAGATGTATTTGCAACTCTAAATCCAACACGGTTTGTGCTAGCTTCTTGAAACTTGACACAGTAAAGTAGTTTCACGTTCTATCTCTATGTTTTGTTTCCTCTTGATGTAGCCCTAAGCAGTGACAGGCGAGAAGCACTTTCATGGAAAGGGTTGCCAAGCTTCCAAAAATTACGAATCTCCAGAAATGTCAGCAAATTTTTTTTCACCCAAACTGGATGATACTTTCAGGTAATGATCAGTACACTAAGGCGACTTGGTTCCCCAAATTTCGTTCTTCTATGTTGAAGCGTTCATTTCCAGTAACAGTTTGAATTTTTAGGTTTCACTCTGTTTTCTCCTATATTGATAGATGTATTTGCAACTCTAAATCCAACACGGTTTGTGCTAGCTTCTTGAAACTTGACACAGTAAAGTAGTTTCACGTTCTATCTCTATGTTTTGTTTCCTCTTGATGTAGCCCTAAGCAGTGACAGGCGAGAAGCACTTTCATGGAAAGGGTTGCCAAGCTTCCAAAAATTACGAATCTCCAGAAATGTCAGCAAATATTTTTTCACCCAAACTGGATGATACTTTCAGGTAATGATCAGTACACTAAGGCAACTTGGTACCCCAAATTTCGTTCTTCTATGTTGAAGCGTTCATTTCCAGTAAGAGTTTGAATTTTGAGGTTTCACTCTGTTTTCTCCTATATTGATAGATGTATTTGCAACTCTAAATCCAACACGGTTTGTGCTAGCTTCTTGAAACTTGACACAGTAAAGTAGTTTCACGTTCTATCTCTATGTATTGTTTCCTCTTGATGTAGCCCTAAGCAGTGACAGGCGAGAAGCACTTTCATGGAAAGGGGTTGCCAAGCTTCCAAAAATTACGAATCTCCAGAAATCTCAGCCAATATTTTTTCACCCAAACTGGATGATACTTTCAGGTAATGATCAGTACACTAAGGCGACTTGGTTCCCCAAATTTCGTTCTTCTATGTTGAAGCGTTCATTTCCAGTAACAGTTTGAATTTTGAGGTTTCACTCTGTTTTCTCCTATATTGATAGATGTATTTGGAACTCTAAATCCAACACGGTTTGTGCTAGCTTCTTGAAACTTGACACAGTAAAGTAGTTTCACGTTCTATCTCTATGTTTTGTTTCCTCTTGATGTAGCCCTAAGCAGTGACTGGCGAGAAGCACTTTCATGGAAAGGGGTTGCCAAGCTTCCAAAAATTACGAATCTCAAGAAATCTCAGCAAATATTTTTTCACCCAAACTGGATGATACTTTCAGGTAATGATCAGTACACTAAGGCGACTTGGTTCCCCAAATTTCGTTCTTCTATGTTGAAGCGTTCATTTCCAGTAACACTTTGAATTTTTAGGTATCACTCTGTTTTCTCCTATATTGATAGATGTATTTGGAACTCTAAATCCAACACGGTTTGTGCTAGCTTCTTGAAACTTGACACAGTAAAGTAGTTTCACGTTTTATCTCTATGGTTTGTTTCCTCTTGATGTAGCCCTAAGCACTGACTGGCGAGAAACACTTTCATGTAAAGGGGTTGCCAAGCTTCTAAAATTACGAATCTCCAGAAATCTCAGTCAATATTTTTTCACCCAAACTGAATGATACTTTCAGGTAATGATCAGTACACTAAGGCGACTTGGTTCCCCAAATTTCGTTCTTCTATGTTGAAGCGTTCATTTCCAGTAACAGTTTGAATTTTTAGGTTTCACTCTGTTTTCTCCTATATTGATAGATGTATTTGGAACTCTAAATCGAACACGGTGTGTGCTAGCTTCTTGAAACTTGACACAGTAAAGTAGTTTCACGTTCTATCTCTATGGTTTGTTTCCTCTTGATGTAGCCCTAAGCAGTGACTGGCGAGAAGCACTTTCATGGAAAGGGGTTGCCAAGCTTCCGAAAATTACAAATCTCCAGAAATGTCAGCAAATTTTTTTTCACCCAAACTGGATGATACTTTCAGGTAATGATCAGGACACTAAGGCGACTTGGTTCCCCAAATTTCGTTCTTCTATGTTGAAGCGTTCATTTCCAGTAACAGTTTGAATTTTTAGGTTTCACTCTGTTTTCTCCTATATTGATAGATGTATTTGGAACTCTAAATCGAACACGGTGTGTGCTAGCTTCTTGAAACTTGACACAGTAAAGTAGTTTCACGTTCTATCTCTATGTTTTGTTTCCTCTTGATGTAGCCCTAAGCAGTGACTGGCGAGAAGCACTTTCATGGAAAGGGGTTGCCAAGCTTCCGAAAATTACGAATCTCCAGAAATGTCAGCAAATTTTTTTTCACCCAAACTGGATGATACTTTCAGGTAATGATCAGTACACTAAGGCGACTTGGTTCCCCAAATTTCGTTCTTCTATGTTGAAGCGTTCATTTCCAGTAACAGTTTGAATTTTTAGGTTTCACTCTGTTTTCTCCTATATTGATAGATGTATTTGCAACTCTAAATCCAACACGGTTTGTGCTAGCTTCTTGAAACTTGACACAGTAAAGTAGTTTCACGTTCTATCTCTATGTTTTGTTTCCTCTTGATGTAGCCCTAAGCAGTGACAGGCGAGAAGCACTTTCATGGAAAGGGTTGCCAAGCTTCCAAAAATTACGAATCTCCAGAAATCTCAGCCAATATTTTTTCATCCAAACTGGATGATACTTTCAGGTAATGATCAGTACACGAAGGCGACTTGGTTCCCCAAATTTCGTTCTTCTATGTTGAAGCGTTCATTTCCAGTAACAGTTTGAATTTTTAGGTATCACTCTGTTTTCTCCTATATTGATAGATGTATTTGGAACTCTAAATCCAACACGGTTTGTGCTAGCTTCTTAAAACTTGACACAGTAAACTAGTTTCATGTTTTATCTCTACGTTTTGTTTCCTCTTGATGTAGCCCTAAGCACTGAAGGGGAGAAACACTTTCATGGAAAGGGGTTGCCAAGCTTCCAAAAATTACGAATCTCCAGAAATCTCAGCCAATATTTTTTCACCCAAACTGGATGATACTTTCAGGTAATGATCAGTAAACGAAGGCGAATTGGTTCCCCAAATTTCGTTCTTCTATGTTGAAGCGTTCATTTCCAGTAACAGTTTGAATTTTTAGGTTTCACTCTGTTTTCTCCTATATTGATAGATGTATTTGGAACTCTAAATCCAACACGGTTTGTGCTAGCTTCTTGAAACTTGACACAGTAAAGTAGTTTCACTTTCTATCTCTATGTTTTGTTTCCTCTTGATGTAGCCCTAAGCAGTGACTGGCGAGAAGCACTTTCATGGAAAGGGGTTGCCAAGCTTCCAAAAATTACGAATCTCCAGAAATCTCAGCAAATATTTTTTCACCCAAACTGGATGATACTTTCAGGTAATGATCAGTACACGAAGGCGATTTGGTTCCCCAAATTTCGTTCTTCTATGTTGAAGCGTTCATTTCCAGTAACACTTTGAATTTTTAGGTTTCACTCTGTTTTCTCCTATATTGATAGATGTATTTGGAACTCTAAATCCAACACGGTTTGTGCTAGCTTCTTGAAACTTGACACAGTAAAGTAGTTTCACGTTCTATCTCTATGGTTTGTTTCCTCTTGATGTAGCCCTAAGCACTGACTGGCGAGAAACACTTTCATGTAAAGGGGTTCCCAAGCTTCTAAAATTACGAATCTCCAGAAATCTCAGCCAATATTTTTTCACCCAAACTGGATGATACTTTCAGGTAATGATCAGTACACGAAGGCGACTTGGTTCCCCAAATTCCGTTCTTCTATGTTGAAGCGTTCATTTCCAGTAACAGTTTGAATTTTTAGGTTTCACTCTGTTTTCTCCTATATTGATAGATGTATTTGGAACTCTAAATCCAACACGGATTGTGCTAGCTTCTTGAAACTTGACACAGTAAAGTAGTTTCACGTTCTATCTCTATGTATTGTTTCCTCTTGATGTAGCCCTAAGCAGTGACAGGCGAGAAACACTTTCATGGAAAGGGGTTGCCAAGCTTCCAAAAATTACGAAACTCCAGAAATCTCAGCCAATATTTTTTCACCCAAACTGGATGATACTTTCAGGTAATGATGAGTACACAATGGCGACTTGGTTCCCCAAATTTCGTTCTTCTATGTTGAAGCGTTCATTTCCAGTAACACTTTGAATTTTTAGGTATCACTCTGTTTTCTCCTATATTGATAGATGTATTTGGAACTCTAAATCCAACACGGTTTGTGCTAGCTTCTTGAAACTTGACACAGTAACCTAGTTTCATGTTTTATCTCTACGTTTTGTTTCCTCTTGATGTAGCCCTAAGCACTGAAGGGGAGAAACACTTTCATGGAAAGGGGTTGCCAAGCTTCCAAAAATTACGAATCTCCAGAAATCTCAGCCAATATTTTTTCAGCCAAACTGGATGATACTTTCAGGTAATGATCAGTACACTAAGGCGACTTGGTTCCCCAAATTTCGTTCTTCTATTTTGAAGCGTTCATTTCCAGTAACAGTTTGAATTTTGAGGTTTCACTCTGTTTTCTCCTATATTGATAGATGTATTTGGAACTCTAAATCCAACTCGGTTTGTGCTAGCTTCTTGAAACATGACACAGTAAAATAGTTTCACGTTCTATCTCTATGTTTTGTTTCCTCTTGATGTAGCCCTAAGCACTGACTGGCAAGAAACACTTTCATGGAAAGGGTTTGCCTAGCTTCCAAAAATTACGAATCTCCAGATAACAAATATTTTTTCACCCAAACTGGATGATACTTTCAGGTAATGATCAGTACACTAAGGCGACTTCGTTCCCCAAATTTCGTTCTTCTATGTTGATGCGTTCATTTCCAGTAACAGTTTGAATTTTTAGGTTTCACTCTGTTTTCTCCGATATTGATAGATGTATTTGGAACTCTAAATCCAACACGGTTTGTGCTAGCTTCTTGAAACTTGACACAGTAAAGTAGTTTCACGTTCTATCTCTATGGTTTGTTTCCTCTTGATGTAGCCCTAAGCACTGACTGGCGAGAAACACTTTCATGTAAAGGGGTTGCCAAGCTTCTAAAATTACGAATCTCCAGAAATCTCAGCAAATATTTTTTCACCCAAACTGGATGATACTTTCAGGTAATGATCAGTATACGAAGGCGACTTGGTTCCCCAAATTTCGTTCTTCTATGTTGAAGCGTTCATTTCCAGTAACAGTTTGAATTTTGAGGTTTCACTCTGTTTTCTCCTATATTGATAGATGTATTTGGAACTCTAAATCCAACACGGATTGGGCTAGGTTCTTCAAACTTGACACAGTAAAGTAGTTTCACGTTCTATCTCTATGTTTTGTTTCCTCTTGATGTAGCCCTAAGCACTGAAGGCGAGAAACACTTTCATGGAAAGGGGTTGCCAAGCTTCCAAAAATTACGAATCTCCAGAAATCTCAGCAAATATTTTTTCACCCAAACTGGAAGATACTTTCAGGTAATGATGAGTACACGAAGGCGACTTGGTTCCCCAAATTTCGTTCTTCTATGTTGAAGCGTTCATTTCCAGTAACAGTTTGAATTTTTAGGTTTCACTCTTTTTTCTCCTATATTGATAGATGTATTTGGAACTCTAAATCCAACACGGTTTGTGCTAGCTTCCTGAAACTTGACACAGTAAAGTAGTTTCAAGTTTATCTCTATGGTTTGTTTCCTCTTAATGTAGCCCTAAGCAGTGACTGGCGAGAAGCACTTTCATGGAAAGGGGTTGCCAAGCTTCCAAAAATTACGAATCTCCAGAAATCTCAGCAAATATTTTTTCACCCAAGCTGGATGATACTTTCAGGTAATGATCAGTACACTAAGGCGACTTGGTTCCCCAAATTTCGTTCTTCTATGTTGAAGCGTTCATTTCCAGTAACTGTTTGAATTTTGAGGTTTCACTCTTTTTTCTCCTATATTGATAGATGTATTTGGAACTCTAAATCCAACACGGTTAGTGCTAGCTTCTTGAAACTTGACACAGTAAAGTTGTTTCACGTTCTATCTCTATGTTTTTTTTCCTCTTGATGTAGCCCTAAGCACTGACTGGCGAGAAACACTTTCATGGAAAGGGGTTGCGAAGCTTCCAAAAATTACGAATCTCCAGAAATCTCAGCAAATATTTTTTCACCCAAACTGGATGATACTTTCAGGTAATGATCAGTACACTAAGGCGACTTGGTTCCCCAAATTTCGTTCTTCTATGTTGAAGCGTTCATTTCCAGTAACTGTTTGAATTTTGAGGTTTCACTCTTTTTTCTCCTATATTGATAGATGTATTTGGAACTCTAAATCCAACACTGTTTGTGCTAGCTTCTTGAAACTTGACACAGTAAAGTAGTTTCACGTTCTATCTCTATGGTTTGTTTCCTCTTGATGTAGCCCTAAGCAGAGACTGGTGAGAAGCACTTTCATGGAAAGGGGTTGCCAAGCTTCCAAAAATTACGAATCTCCAGAAATCTCAGCAAATATTTTTTCACCCAAACTTTATGATACTTTCAGGTAATGATCAGTACACTAAGGCGACTTGGTTCCCCAAATTTCGTTCTTATATGTTGAAGTGTTCATTTCCAGTAACAGTTTGAATTTTTAGGTTTCACTCTGTTCTCTCCTATATTGATAGATGTATTTGGAACTCTAAATCCAACACGGTTTGTGCTAGCTTCTTGAAACTTGACACAGTGAAGTAGTTTCACGTTCTATCTCTATGTTTTTTTTTCCTCTTGATGTAGCCCTAAGCACTGACTGGCGAGAAACACTTTCATGGAAAGGGGTTGCCAAGCTTCCAAAAATTACGAATCTCCAGAAATCTCAGCCAATATTTTTTCAGCCAAACTGGATGATACTTTCAGGTAATGATCAGTAAACGAAGGCGACTTGGTTCCCCAAATTTCGTTCTTCTATGTTGAAGCGTTCATTTCCAGTAACAGTTTGAATTTTTAGGTATCACTCTGTTTTCTCCTATATTGATAGATGTATTTGGAACTCTAAATCCAACACGGTTTGTGCTAGCTTCTTGAAACGTGACACAGTAAAGTAGTTTCACGTTCTATCTCTATGTTTTGTTTCCTCTTGACGTAGCCCTAAGCAGTGACTGGCGAGAAACACTTTCATGGAAAGGGGTTGCCAAGCTTCCAAAAATTACGAATCTCCAGAAATCTCAGCAAATATTTTTTCACCCAAACTGGATGATACTTTCAGGTAATGATCAGTACACTAAGTCGACTTGGTTCCCCAAATTTCGTTCTTCTATGTTGAAGCGTTCATTTCCAGTAACAGTTTGAATTTTGAGGTTTCACTCTGTTTTCTCCTATATTGATAGATGTATTTGGAACTCTAAATCCAACACGGTTTGTGCTAGCTTCTTGAAACTTGACACAGTAAAGTAGTTTCACGTTCTATCTCTATGTTTTTTTTCCTCTCGATGTAGCCCTAAGCACTGACTTTCAAGATACACTTTCATGGAAAGGGTTTGCCTAGCTTCCAAAAATTACGAATCTCCAGATAGCAAATATTTTTTCACCCAAACTGGATGATACTTTCAGGTAATGATCAGTACACTAAGGCGACTTGGTTCCCCAAATTTCGTTCTTCTATGTTGAAGCGTTCATTTCCAGTAACAGTTTGAATTTTTAGGTTTCACTCTGTTTTCTCCTATATTGATAGATGTATTTGGAACTCTAAATCGAACACGGTTTTTGCTAGCTTCTTGAAACTTGACACACTAAAGTAGTTTCACGTTCTATCTCTATGGTTTGTTTCCACTTGATGTAGCCCTAAGCACTGACTGGCGAGAAACACTTTCATGTAAAGGGGTTGCCAAGCTTCTAAAATTACGAATCTCCAGAAATCTCAGCCAATATTTTTTCACCCAAACTGGATGATACTTTCAGGTAATGATCAGTACACGAAGGCGACTTGGTTCCCCAAATTTCGTTCTTCTATGTTGAAGCGTTCATTTCCAGTAACAGTTTGAATTTTTAGGTTTCACTCTGTTTTCTCCTATATTGATAGATGTATTTGGAACTCTAAATCAAACACGGTTTGTGCTAGCTTCTTGAAACTTGACACAGTGAAGTAGTTTCACGTTCAATCTCTATGTTTTGTTTCCTCTTGATGTAGCCCTAAGCACTGAAGGCGAGAAACACTTTCATGGAAAGGGGTTTCCAAGCTTCCAAAAATTACGAATCTCCAGAAATCTCAGCCAATATTTTTTCACCCAAACTGGATGATACTTTCAGGTAATGATCAGTACACGAAGGCGACTTGGTTCCCCAAATTTCGTTCTTCTATGTTGAAGCGTTCATTTCCAGTAACAGTTTGAATTTTTAGGTTTCACTCTGTTTTCTCCTATATTGATAGATGTATTTGGAACTCTAAATCCAACACGGTTTGTGCTAGCTTCTTGAAACTTGACACAGTAAAATAGTTTCACGTTCTATCTCTATGTTTTGTTTCCTCTTGATGTAGCCCTAAGCAGTGACTGGCGAGAAACACTTTCATGGAAAGGGGTTGCCAAGCTTCCAAAAATTACGAATCTCCAGAAATCTCAGCCAATATTTTTTCACCCAAACTGGATGATACTTTCAGGTAATGATCAGTACACTAAGGCGACTTGGTTCCCCAAATTTCGTTCTTTTATGTTGAAGCGTTCATTTCCAGTAACAGTTTGAATTTTTGGGTTTCACTCTGTTTTCTCCTATATTGATAGATGTATTTGGAACTCTAAATCCAACACGGATTGTGCTAGCTTCTTGAAACTTGACACAGTAAAGTAGTTTCACGTTCTATCTCTATCGTTTGTTTCCTATTGATGTAGCCCTAAGCACTGACTGGCGAGAAACACTTTCATGGAAAGGGGTTGCCAAGCTTCCAAAAATTACGAATCTCCAGAAATCTCAGCCAATATTTTTTCACCCAAACTGGATGATACTTTCAGGTAATGATCAGTACACTAAGGCGACTTGGTTCCCCAAATTTCGTTCTTCTATGTTGAAGCGTTCATTTCCAGTAACAGTTTGAATTTTTAGGTTTCACTCTGTTTTCTCCTATATTGATAGATGTATTTGGAACTCTAAATCCAACACGGTTTGTGCTAGCTTCTTGAAACTTGACACAGTGAAGTAGTTTCACGTTCTATCTCTATGTTTTGTTTCCTCTTGATGTATCCCTAAGCACTGAAGGCGAGAAACACTTTCATGGAAAGGGGTTGCCAAGCTTCCAAAAATTACGAATTCAGAAATCTCAGCCAATATTTTTTCACCCAAACTGGATGATACTTTCAGGTAATGATCAGTACACGAAGGCGACTTGGTTCCCCAAATTTCGTTCTTCTATGTTGAAGCGTTCATTTCCAGTAACAGTTTGAATTTTTAGGTTTCACTCTGTTTTCTCCTATATTGATAGATGTATTTGGAACTCTAAATCCAACACGGTTTGTGCTAGCTTCTTGAAACTTGACACAGTAACACTTCCAAAAATTACGAATCTCCAGAAATCTCAGCCAATATTTTTTCACCCAAACTGGATGATACTTTCAGGTAATGATCAGTAAATGAAGGCGACTTGGTTCCCCAAATTTCGTTCTTCTATGTTGAAGCGTTCATTTCCAGTAACAGTTTGAATTTTTAGGTTTCACTCTGTTTTCTCCTATATTGATAGATGTATTTGGAAGTCTAAATCCGACACGGATTGTGCTAGCTTCTTGAAACTTGACACAGTAAAGTAGTTTCACGTTCTATCTCTATGTTTTGTTTCCTCTTGATGTAGCCCTAAGCACTGAAGGCGAGAAACACTTTCATGAAAGGGGTTGCCAAGCTTCCAAAAATTACGAATCTCCAGAAATCTCAGCCAATATTTTTTCACCCAAACTGGATGATACTTTCAGGTAATGATCAGTAAACGAAGGCGACTTGGTTCCCCAAATTTCGTTCTTCTATGTTGAAGCGTTCATTTCCAGTAACAGTTTGAATTTTTAGGTTTCACTCTTTTTTCTCCTATATTGATAGATGTATTTGGAACTCTAAATCCAACACGGTTTGTGCTAGCTTCTTGAAACTTGACACAGTAAAGTAGTTTCACATTCTATCTCTATGTTTTGTTTCCTCTTGATGTAGCCCTAAGCAGTGACTGGCGAGAAGCACTTTCATGGAAAGGAGTTGCCAAGCTTCCAAAAATTACGAATCTCCAGAAATCTCAGCAAATATTTTTTCACCCAAACTGGATGATACTTTCAGGTAATGATCAGTACACGAAGGTGACTTGGTTCCCCAAATTTCGTTCTTCTATGTTGAAGCGTTCATTTCCAGTAACAGTTTGAATTTTTAGGTTTTACTCTGTTTTCTCCTATATTGATAGATGTATTTGGAACTCTAAATCCGACACGGATTGTGCTAGCTTCTTGAAACTTGACACAGTAAAGTAGTTTCACGTTCTATCTCTATGGTTTGTTTCCACTTGATGTAGCCCTAAGCACTGACTGGCAAGAAACACTTTCATGGAAAGGGGTTGCCAAGCTTCCAAAAATTACGAATCTCCAGAAATCTCAGCCAATATTTTTTCACCCAAACTAGATGATACTTTCAGGTAATGATCAGTACACTAAGGCGACATGGTTCCCCAAATTTCGTTCTTCTATGTTGAAGCGTTCATTTCCAGTAACACTTTGAATTTTTAGGTATCACTCTGTTTTCTACTATATTGATACATGTACTTGGAACTCTAAATGCGACACGGTTTGTACTAGCTTCTTGAAACTTGACACAGTAAAGTAGTTTCACGTTCTATCTCTATGGTTTGTTTCCTCTTGATGTAGCCCTAAGCAGTGACTGGCGAGAAGCACTTTCATGGAAAGGGGTTGCCAAGCTTCCAAAAATTACGAATCTCCAGAAATCTCAGCCAATATTTTTTCACCCAAACAGGATGATACTTTCAGGTAATGATCAGTACACTAAGGCGACTTGGTTCTCCAAATTTCGTTCTTCTATGTTGAAGCGTTCATTTCCAGTAACACTTTGAATTTTTAGGTATCACTCTGTTTTCTACTATATTGATAGATGTATTTGGAACTCTAAATCCAACACGGTTTGTGCTAGCTTCTTGAAACTTGACACAGTAAAGTAGTTTCACGTTCTATCTCTATGGTTTGTTTCCTCTTGATGTACCCTAAGCACTGACTGGCGAGAAACACTTTCAAGGAAAGGGGTTGCCAAGCTTCCAAAAATTACGAATCTCCAGAAATCTCAGCAAATATTTTTTCACCCAAACTGGATGATACTTTCAGGTAATGATCAGTAAACGAAGGCGACTTGTTTCCCCAAATTTCGTTCTTCTATGTTGAAGCGTTCATTTCCAGTAACAGTTTGAATTTTTAGGTTTCACTATGTTTTCTCCTATATTGATAGATGTATTTGGAACTCTAAATCCAACACGGTTTGTGCTAGCTTCTTGAAACTTGACACAGTAAAGTAGTTTCACGTTCTATCTCTATGTTTTGTTTCCTCTTGATGTAGCCCTAAGCAGTGACTGGCGAGAAGCACTTTCATGGAAAGGGGTTGCCAAGCTTCCAAAAATTACGAATCTCCAGAAATCTCAGCCAATATTTTTTCACCCAAACTGGATGATACTTTCAGGTAATGATCAGTACACAAAGGCGACTTGGTTCCCCAAATTTCGTTCTTCTATGTTGAAGCGTTCATTTCCAGTAACAGTTTGAATTTTTAGGTATCACTCTGTTTTCTCCTATATTGATAGATGTATTTGGAACTCTAAATCCGACACGGATTGTGCTAGCTTTTTGAAACTTGACACAGTAAAGTAGTTTCACGTTCTATCTCTATGGTTTGTTTCCTCTTGTTGTAGCCCTAAGCACTGACTGGCGAGAAACACTTTCATGGAAAGGGGTTGCCAAGCTTCCAAAAATTAAGAATCTCCAGAAATCACAGCCAATATATTTTCACCCAAACTGGATGATACTTTCAGGTAATGATCAGTAAACTAAGGCGACTTGGTTCCCCAAATTTTGTTCTTCTATGTTGAAGCGTTCATTTCCAGTAACACTTTGAATTTTTAGGTATCACTCTGTTTTCTCCTATATTGATAGATGTATTTGGAACTCTAAATCCAACACGGTTTGTTCTAGCTTCTTGAAACTTGACACAGTAAAGTAGTTTCACGTTCTATCTCTATATTTTGTTTCCTCTTGATGTAGCCCTAAGCACTGAAGGCGAGAAACACTTTCATGGAAAGGGGTTGCCAAGCTTCCAAAAATTATGAATCTCCAGAAATCTCAGCCAATATATTTTCACCCAAACTGGATGATACTTTCAGGTAATGATCAGTAATCGAAGGCGACTTGGTTCCCCAAATTTCGTTCTTCTATGTTGAAGCGTTCATTTCCAGTAACAGTTTGAATTTTTAGGTTTCACTCTGTTTTCTCCTATATTGATAGATGTATTTGGAACTCTAAATCCAACACGGTTTGTGCTAGCTTCTTGAAACTTGACACAGTAAAGTAGTTTCACGTTCTATCTCTATGTTTTGTTTCCTCTTTATGTAGCTCTAAGCAGTGACTGGCGAGAAGCACTTTCATGGAAAGGGGTTGCCAAGCTTCCAAAAATTACGAATCTCCAGAAATCTCAGCCAATATTTTTTCACCCAAACAGGATGATACTTTAAGGTAAAGATCAGTACACTAAGGCGACTTGGTTCTCCAAATTTCGTTCTTCTATGTTGAAGCGTTCATTTCCAGTAACACTTTGAATTTTTAGGTATCACTCTGTTTTCTCCTATATTGATAGATGTATTTGGAACTCTAAATCCAACACGGTTTGTGCTAGCTTCTTGAAACTTGACACAGTAAAGTAGTTTCACGATCTATCTCTATGTTTTGTTTCCTCTTGATGTAGCCCTAAGCACTGAAGGCGAGAAACACTTTCATGGAAAGGGGTTGCCAAGCTTCCAAAAATTACGAATCTCCAGAAATCTCAGCCAATATTTTTTCACCCAAACTGGATGATACTTTCAGGTAATGATCAGTAAACGAAGGCGACTTGGTTCCCCAAATTTCGTTCTTCTATGTTGAAGCGTTCATTTCCAGTAACAGTTTGAATTTTTAGGTTTCACTCTGTTTTCTCCTATATTGATAGATGTATTTGGAACTCTAAATCCAACACGGTTTGTGCTAGCTTCTTGAAACTTGACACAGTGAAGTAATTTCACGTTCTATCTCTATATTTTGTTTCCTCTTGATGTAGCCCTAAGCACTGACTGGCGAGAAACACTTTCATGGAAAGGGGTTGCCAAGCTTCCAAAAATTACGAATCTCCAGAAATCTCAGCCAATATTTTTTCAGCCAAACTGGATGATACTTTCAGGTAATGATCAGTAAACGAAGGCGACTTGGTTCCCCAAATTTCGTTCTTCTATGTTGAAGCGTTCATTTCCAGTAACAGTTTGAATTTTTAGGTATCACTCTGTTTTCTCCTACATTGATAGATGTATTTGGAACTCTAAATCCAACACGGTTTGTGCTAGCTTCTTGAAACTTGACACAGTAAAGTAGTTTCAGGTTCTATCTCTATGTTTTGTTTCCTCTTGATGTAGCCCTAAGCACTGAAGGCGAGAAACACTTTCATGGAAAGGGGTTTCCAAGCTTCCAAAAATTACGAATCTCCAGAAATCTCAGTCAATATTTTTTCACCCAAACTGGATGATACTTTCAGGTAATGATCAGTACACGAAGGCGACTTGGTTCCCCAAATTTCGTTCTTCTATGTTGAAGCGTTCATTTCCAGTAACAGTTTGAATTTTTAGGTTTCACTCTGTTTTCTCCTATATTGATAGATGTATTTGGAACTCTAAATCCAACACGGTTTGTGCTAGCTTCTTGAAACTTGACACAGTAAAATAGTTTCACGTTCTATCTCTATGTTTTGTTTCCTCTTGATGTACCCTAAGCAGTGACTGGCGAGAAACACTTTCATGGAAAGGGGTTGCCAAGCTTCCAAAAATTACGAATCTCCAGAAATCTCAGCCAATATTTTTTCACCCAAACTGGATGATACTTTCAGATAACGATCAGAATACTAAGGCGACTTGGTTCCCCAAATTTCGTTCTTCTATGTTGAATCCTTCATTTCCAGTAACACTTTGAATTTTTAGGTATCACTCTGTTTTCTCCTATATTGATAGATGTATTTGGAACTCTAAATCCAACACGGTTTGTGCTAGCTTCTTGAAACTTGACACAGTAAAGTAGTTTCACGTTCTATCTCTATGTTTTGTTTCCTCTTGATGTAGCCCTAAGCAGTGACTGGCGAGAAACACTTTCATGGAAAGGGGTTTCCAAGCTTCCAAAAATTACGGATCTCCAGAAATCTCAGCAAATATTTTTTCACCCAAACTGGATGATACTTTCAGGTAATGATCAGTACACTAAGGCGACTTGGTTCCCCAAATTTCGTTCTTTTATGTTGAAGCGTTCATTTCCAGTAACAGTTTGAATTTTTAGGTTTCACTCTGTTTTCTCCTATATTGATAGATGTATTTGGAACTCTAAATCCGACACGGATTGTGCTAGCTTCTTGAAACTTGACACAGTAAAGTAGTTTCACGTTCTATCTCTATGGTTTGTTTCCTCTTGATGTAGCCCTAAGCACTGACTGGCGAGAAACACTTTCATGGAAAGGGGTTGCCAAGCTTCCAAAAATTATGAATCTCCAGAAATCTCAGCCAATATTTTTTCACCCAAACTGGATGATACTTTCAGGTAATGATCAGTAAACGAAGGCGACTTGGTTCCCCAAATTTCGTTCTTCTATGTTGAAGCGTTCATTTCCAGTAACAGTTTGAATTTTTAGGTTTCACTCTGTTTTCTCCTATATTGATAGATGTATTTGGAACTCTAAATCCAACACGGTTTGTGCTAGCTTCTTGAAACTTGACACAGTAAAGTAGTTTCACGTTCTATCTCTATGGTTTGTTTCCTCTTGATGTAGACCTAAGCAGTGACTGGCGAGAAGCACTTTCATGGAAAAGGGTTGCCAAGCTTCCAAAAATTACGAATCTCCAGAAATCTCAGCCAATATTTTTTCACCCAAACAGGATGATACTTTCAGGTAATGATCAGTACACTAAGGCGACTTGGTTCTCCAAATTTCGTTCTTCTATGTTGAAGCGTTCATTTCCAGTAACACTTTGAATTTTTAGGTATCACTCTGTTTTCTACTATATTGACAGATGTATTTGGAACTCTAAATCCAACACGGTTTGTGCTAGCTTCTTGAAACTTGACACAGTAAAGTAGTTTCACGTTCTATCTCTATGTTTTGTTTCCTCTTGATGTAGCCCTAAGCAGTGACTGGCGAGAAGCACTTTCATGGAAAGGGGTTGCCAAGCTTCCAAAAATTACGAATCTCCAGAAATCTCAGCCAATATTTTTTCACCCAAACTGGATGATACTTTCAGGTAATGATCAGTACACGAAGGCGACTTGGTTCCCCAAATTTCGTTCTTCTATGTTGAAGCGTTCATTTCCAGTAACAGTTTGAATTTTTAGGTATCACTCTGTTTTCTCCTATATTGATAGATGTATTTGGAACTCTAAATCCGACACGGATTGTGCTAGCTTTTTGAAACTTGACACAGTAAAGTAGTTTCACGTTCTATCTCTATGGTTTGTTTCCTCTTGTTGTAGCCCTAAGCACTGACTGGCGAGAAACACTTTCATGGAAAGGGGTTGCCAAGCTTCCAAAAATTACGAATCTCCAGAAATCTCAGCCAATATATTTTCACCCAAACTGGATGATACTTTCAGGTAATGATCAGTACACTAAGGCGACTTGGTTCCCCAAATTTCGTTCTTCTATGTTGAAGCGTTCATTTCCAGTAACACTTTGAATTTTTAGGTATCACTCTGTTTTCTCCTATATTGATAGATGTATTTGGAACTCTAAATCCAACACGGTTTGTGCTAGCTTCTTGAAACTTGACACAGTAAAGTAGTTTCACGTTCTATCTCTATATTTTGTTTCCTCTTGATGTAGCCCTAAGCACTGAAGGCGAGAAACACTTTCATGGAAAGGGGTTGCCAAGCTTCCAAAAATTACGAATCTCCAGAAATCTCAGCCAATATATTTTCACCCAAACTGGATGATACTTTCAGGTAATGATCAGTAAACGAAGGCGACTTGGTTCCCCAAATTTCGTTCTTCTATGTTGAAGCGTTCATTTCCAGTAACAGTTTGAATTTTTAGGTTTCACTCTGTTTTCTCCTATATTGATAGATGTATTTGGAACTCTAAATCCAACACGGTTTGTGCTAGCTTCTTGAAACTTGACACAGTAAAGTAGTTTCACGTTCTATCTCTATGTTTTGTTTCCTCTTTATGTAGCTCTAAGCAGTGACTGGCGAGAAGCACTTTCATGGAAAGGGGTTGCCAAGCTTCCAAAAATTACGAATCTCCAGAAATCTCAGCCAATATATTTTCACCCAAACTGGATGATACTTTCAGGTAATGATCAGTACACTAAGGCGACTTGGTTCCCCAAATTTCGTTCTTCTATGTTGAAGCGTTCATTTCCAGTAACACTTTGAATTTTTAGGTATCACTCTGTTTTCTCCTATATTGATAGATGTATTTGGAACTCTAAATCCAACACGGTTTGTGCTAGCTTCTTGAAACTTGACACAGTAAAGTAGTTTCACGTTCTATCTCTATATTTTGTTTCCTCTTGATGTAGCCCTAAGCACTGAAGGCGAGAAACACTTTCATGGAAAGGGGTTGCCAAGCTTCCAAAAATTACGAATCTCCAGAAATCTCAGCCAATATATTTTCACCCAAACTGGATGATACTTTCAGGTAATGATCAGTAAACGAAGGCGACTTGGTTCCCCAAATTTCGTTCTTCTATGTTGAAGCGTTCATTTCCAGTAACAGTTTGAATTTTTAGGTTTCACTCTGTTTTCTCCTATATTGATAGATGTATTTGGAACTCTAAATCCAACACGGTTTGTGCTAGCTTCTTGAAACTTGACACAGTAAAGTAGTTTCACGTTCTATCTCTATGTTTTGTTTCCTCTTTATGTAGCTCTAAGCAGTGACTGGCGAGAAGCACTTTCATGGAAAGGGGTTGCCAAGCTTCCAAAAATTACGAAACTCCAGAAATCTCAGCCAATATTTTTTTCACCCAAACAGGATGATACTTTCAGGTAAAGATCAGTACACTAAGGCGACTTGGTTCTCCAAATTTCGTTCTTCTATGTTGAAGCGTTCATTTCCAGTAACACTTTGAATTTTTAGGTATCACTCTGTTTTCTCCTATATTGATAGATGTATTTGGAACTCTAAATCCAACACGGTTTGTGCTAGCTTCTTGAAACTTGACACAGTAAAGTAGTTTCACGATCTATCTCTATGTTTTGTTTCCTCTTGATGTAGCCCTAAGCACTGAAGGCGAGAAACACTTTCATGGAAAGGGGTTGCCAAGCTTCCAAAAATTACGAATCTCCAGAAATCTCAGCCAATATTTTTTCACCCAAACTGGATGATACTTTCAGGTAATGATCAGTAAACGAAGGCGACTTGGTTCCCCAAATTTCGTTCTTCTATGTTGAAGCGTTCATTTCCAGTAACAGTTTGAATTTTTAGGTTTCACTCTGTTTTCTCCTATATTGATAGATGTATTTGGAACTCTAAATCCAACACGGTTTGTGCTAGCTTCTTGAAACTTGACACAGTAAAGTAGTTTCACGTTCTATCTCTATGTTTTGTTTCCTCTTGATGTAGCCCTAAGCAGTGACTGGCGAGAAGCACTTTCATGGAAAGGGGTTGCCAAGCTTCCAAAAATTACGAATCTCCAGAAATCTCAGCAAATATTTTTTCACCCAAACTGGATGATACTTTCAGGTAATGATCAGTACACTAAGGCGACTTGGTTCCCCAAATTTCGTTCTTCTATGATGAAGCGTTCATTTCCAGTAACACTTTGAATTTTTAGGTATCACTCTGTTTTCTCCTATATTGATAGATGTATTTGGAACTCTAAATCCAACACGGTTTGTGCTAGCTTCTTGAAACTTGACACAGTAAAGTAGTTTCACGTTCTATCTCTATGTTTTGTTTCCTCTTGATGTAGCCCTAAGCACTGAAGGCGAGAAACACTTTCATGGAAAGGGGTTGCCAAGCTTCCAAAAATTACGAATCTCCAGAAATCTCAGCCAATATTTTTTCACCCAAACTGGATGATACTTTCAGGTAATGATCAGTAAACGAAGGCGACTTGGTTCCCCAAATTTCGTTCTTCTATGTTGAAGCGTTCATTTCCAGTAACAGTTTGAATTTTTAGGTTTCACTCTGTTTTCTCCTATATTCATAGATGTATTTGGAACTCTAAATCCAAGACAGTTTGTGCTAGCTTCTTGAAACTTGACACAGTAAAGTAGTTTCACGTTCTATCTCTATGTTTTGTTTCCTCTTGATGTAGCCCTAAGCAGTGACTGGCGAGAAGCACTTTCATGGAAAGGGGTTGCCAAGCTTCCAAAAATTACGAATCTCCAGAAATCTCAGCCAATATTTTTTCACCCAAACAGGATGATACGTTCAGGTAAAGATCAGTACACTAAGGCGACTTGGTTCTCCAAATTTCGTTCTTCTATGTTGAAGCGTTCATTTCCAGTAACAGTTTGAATTTTTAGGTTTCACTCTGTTTTCTCCTATATTGATAGATGTATTTGGAACTCTAAATCCAACACGGTTTGTGCTAGCTTCTTGAAACTTGACACAGTAAAGTAGTTTCACGTTCTATCTCTATGGTTTGTTTCCTCTTGATGTACCCTAAGCACTGACTGGCGAAAAACACTTTCAAGGAAAGGGGTTGCCAAGCTTCCAAAAATTACGAATCTCCAGAAATCTCAGCAAATATTTTTTCATCCAAACTGGATGATACTTTCAGGTAATGATCAGTAAACGAAGGCGACTTGGTTCTCCAAATTTCGTTCTTCTATGTTGAAGCGTTCATTTCCAGTAACAGTTTGAATTTTTAGGTTTCACTATGTTTTCTCCTATATTGATAGATGTATTTGGAACTCTAAATCCAACACGGTTTGTGCTAGCTTCTTGAAACTTGACACAGTAAAGTAGTTTCACGTTCTATCTCTATGTTTTGTTTCCTCTTGATGTAGCCCTAAGCAGTGACTGGCGAGAAGCACTTTCATGGAAAGGGGTTGCCAAGCTTCCAAAAATTACGAATCTCCAGAAATCTCAGCAAATATTTTTTCACCCAAACTGGATGATACTTTCAGGTAATGATCAGTACACGAAGGCGACTTGGTTCCCCAAATTTCGTTCTTCTATGTTGAAGCGTTCATTTCCAGTAACAGTTTGAATTTTTAGGTATCACTCTGTTTTCTCCTATATTGATAGATGTATTTGGAACTCTAAATCCGACACGGATTGTGCTAGCTTTTTGAAACTTGACACAGTAAAGTAGTTTCACGTTCTATCTCTATGGTTTGTTTCCTCTTGATGTAGCCCTAAGCACTGACTGGCGAGAAACACTTTCATGGAAAGGGGTTGCCAAGCTTCCAAAAATTACGAATCTCCAGAAATCTCAGCCAATATATTTTCACCCAAACTGGATGATACTTTCAGGTAATGATCAGTACACTAAGGCGACTTTGTTCCCCAAATTTCGTTCTTCTATGTTAAAGCGTTCATTTCCAGTAACACTTTGAATTTTTAGGTATCACTCTGTTTTCTCCTATATTGATAGATGTATTTGGAACTCTAAATCCAACACGGTTTGTGCTAGCTTCTTGAAACTTGACACAGTAAAGTAGTTTCACGTTCTATCTCTATATTTTGTTTCCTCTTGATGTAGCCCTAAGCACTGAAGGCGAGAAACACTTTCATGGAAAGGGGTTGCCAAGCTTCCAAAAATTACGAATCTCCAGAAATCTCAGCCAATATATTTTCACCCAAACTGGATGATACTTTCAGGTAATGATCAGTAAACGAAGGCGACTTGGTTCCCCAAATTTCGTTCTTCTATGTTGAAGCGTTCATTTCCAGTAACAGTTTGAATTTTTAGGTTTCACTCTGTTTTCTCCTATATTGATAGATGTATTTGGAACTCTAAATCCGACACGGATTGTGCTAGCTTCTTGAAACTTGACACAGTAAAGTAGTTTCACGTTCTATCTCTATGGTTTGTTTCCTCTTGATGTAGACCTAAGCAGTGACTGGCGAGAAGCACTTTCATGGAAAAGGGTTGCCAAGCTTCCAAAAATTACGAATCTCCAGAAATCTCAGCCAATATTTTTTCACCCAAACAGGATGATACTTTCAGGTAATGATCAGTACACTAAGGCGACTTGGTTCTCCAAATTTCGTTCTTCTATGTTGAAGCGTTCATTTCCAGTAACACTTTGAATTTTTAGGTATCACTCTGTTTTCTACTATATTGATAGATGTATTTGGAACTCTAAATCCAACACGGTTTGTGCTAGCTTCTTGAAACTTGACACAGTAAAGTAGTTTCACGTTCTATCTCTATGTTTTGTTTCCTCTTGATGTAGCCCTAAGCAGTGACTGGCGAGAAGCACTTTCATGGAAAGGGGTTGCCAAGCTTCCAAAAATTACGAATCTCCAGAAATCTCAGCCAATATTTTTTCACCCAAACTGGATGATACTTTCAGGTAATGATCAGTACACGAAGGCGACTTGGTTCCCCAAATTTCGTTCTTCTATGTTGAAGCGTTCATTTCCAGTAACAGTTTGAATTTTTAGGTATCACTCTGTTTTCTCCTATATTGATAGATGTATTTGGAACTCTAAATCCGACACGGATTGTGCTAGCTTTTTGAAACTTGACACAGTAAAGTAGTTTCACGTTCTATCTCTATGGTTTGTTTCCTCTTGTTGTAGCCCTAAGCACTGACTGGCGAGAAACACTTTCATGGAAAGGGGTTGCCAAGCTTCCAAAAATTACGAATCTCCAGAAATCTCAGCCAATATATTTTCACCCAAACTGGATGATACTTTCAGGTAATGATCAGTACACTAAGGCGACTTGGTTCCCCAAATTTCGTTCTTCTATGTTGAAGCGTTCATTTCCAGTAACACTTTGAATTTTTAGGTATCACTCTGTTTTCTCCTATATTGATAGATGTATTTGGAACTCTAAATCCAACACGGTTTGTGCTAGCTTCTTGAAACTTGACACAGTAAAGTAGTTTCACGTTCTATCTCTATATTTTGTTTCCTCTTGATGTAGCCCTAAGCACTGAAGGCGAGAAACACTTTCATGGAAAGGGGTTGCCAAGCTTCCAAAAATTACGAATCTCCAGAAATCTCAGCCAATATATTTTCACCCAAACTGGATGATACTTTCAGGTAATGATCAGTAAACGAAGGCGACTTGGTTCCCCAAATTTCGTTCTTCTATGTTGAAGCGTTCATTTCCAGTAACAGTTTGAATTTTTAGGTTTCACTCTGTTTTCTCCTATATTGATAGATGTATTTGGAACTCTAAATCCAACACGGTTTGTGCTAGCTTCTTGAAACTTGACACAGTAAAGTAGTTTCACGTTCTATCTCTATGTTTTGTTTCCTCTTGATGTAGCTCTAAGCAGTGACTGGCGAGAAGCACTTTCATGGAAAGGGGTTGCCAAGCTTCCAAAAATTACGAATCTCCAGAAATCTCAGCCAATATTTTTTCACCCAAACAGGATGATACGTTCAGGTAAAGATCAGTACACTAAGGCGACTTGGTTCTCCAAATTTCGTTCTTCTATGTTGAAGCGTTCATTTCCAGTAACACTTTGAATTTTTAGGTATCACTCTGTTTTCTCCTATATTGATAGATGTATTTGGAACTCTAAATCCAACACGGTTTGTGCTAGCTTCTTGAAACTTGACACAGTAAAGTAGTTTCACGATCTATCTCTATGTTTTGTTTCCTCTTGATGTAGCCCTAAGCACTGAAGGCGAGAAACACTTTCATGGAAAGGGGTTGCCAAGCTTCCAAAAATTACGAATCTCCAGAAATCTCAGCCAATATTTTTTCACCCAAACTGGATGATACTTTCAGGTAATGATCAGTAAACGAAGGCGACTTGGTTCCCCAAATTTCGTTCTTCTATGTTGAAGCGTTCATTTCCAGTAACAGTTTGAATTTTTAGGTTTCACTCTGTTTTCTCCTATATTGATAGATGTATTTGGAACTCTAAATCCAACACGGTTTGTGCTAGCTTCTTGAAACTTGACACAGTAAAGTAGTTTCACGTTCTATCTCTATGTTTTGTTTCCTCTTGATGTAGCCCTAAGCAGTGACTGGCGAGAAGCACTTTCATGGAAAGGGGTTGCCAAGCTTCCAAAAATTACGAATCTCCAGAAATCTCAGCAAATATTTTTTCACCCAAACTGGATGATACTTTCAGGTAATGATCAGTACACTAAGGCGACTTGGTTCCCCAAATTTCGTTCTTCTATGATGAAGCGTTCATTTCCAGTAACACTTTGAATTTTTAGGTATCACTCTGTTTTCTCCTATATTGATAGATGTATTTGGAACTCTAAATCCAACACGGTTTGTGCTAGCTTCTTGAAACTTGACACAGTAAAGTAGTTTCACGTTCTATCTCTATGTTTTGTTTCCTCTTGATGTAGCCCTAAGCACTGAAGGCGAGAAACACTTTCATGGAAAGGGGTTGCCAAGCTTCCAAAAATTACGAATCTCCAGAAATCTCAGCCAATATATTTTCACCCAAACTGGATGATACTTTCAGGTAATGATCAGTAAACGAAGGCGACTTGGTTCCCCAAATTTCGTTCTTCTATGTTGAAGCGTTCATTTCCAGTAACAGTTTGAATTTTTAGGTTTCACTCTGTTTTCTCCTATATTGATAGATGTATTTGGAACTCTAAATCCGACACGGATTGTGCTAGCTTCTTGAAACTTGACACAGTAAAGTAGTTTCACGTTCTATCTCTATGGTTTGTTTCCTCTTGATGTAGACCTAAGCAGTGACTGGCGAGAAGCACTTTCATGGAAAAGGGTTGCCAAGCTTCCAAAAATTACGAATCTCCAGAAATCTCAGCCAATATTTTTTCACCCAAACAGGATGATACTTTCAGGTAATGATCAGTACACTAAGGCGACTTGGTTCTCCAAATTTCGTTCTTCTATGTTGAAGCGTTCATTTCCAGTAACACTTTGAATTTTTAGGTATCACTCTGTTTTCTACTATATTGATAGATGTATTTGGAACTCTAAATCCAACACGGTTTGTGCTAGCTTCTTGAAACTTGACACAGTAAAGTAGTTTCACGTTCTATCTCTATGTTTTGTTTCCTCTTGATGTAGCCCTAAGCAGTGACTGGCGAGAAGCACTTTCATGGAAAGGGGTTGCCAAGCTTCCAAAAATTACGAATCTCCAGAAATCTCAGCCAATATTTTTTCACCCAAACTGGATGATACTTTCAGGTAATGATCAGTACACGAAGGCGACTTGGTTCCCCAAATTTCGTTCTTCTATGTTGAAGCGTTCATTTCCAGTAACAGTTTGAATTTTTAGGTATCACTCTGTTTTCTCCTATATTGATAGATGTATTTGGAACTCTAAATCCGACACGGATTGTGCTAGCTTTTTGAAACTTGACACAGTAAAGTAGTTTCACGTTCTATCTCTATGGTTTGTTTCCTCTTGTTGTAGCCCTAAGCACTGACTGGCGAGAAACACTTTCATGGAAAGGGGTTGCCAAGCTTCCAAAAATTACGAATCTCCAGAAATCTCAGCCAATATATTTTCACCCAAACTGGATGATACTTTCAGGTAATGATCAGTACACTAAGGCGACTTGGTTCCCCAAATTTCGTTCTTCTATGTTGAAGCGTTCATTTCCAGTAACACTTTGAATTTTTAGGTATCACTCTGTTTTCTCCTATATTGATAGATGTATTTGGAACTCTAAATCCAACACGGTTTGTGCTAGCTTCTTGAAACTTGACACAGTAAAGTAGTTTCACGTTCTATCTCTATATTTTGTTTCCTCTTGATGTAGCCCTAAGCACTGAAGGCGAGAAACACTTTCATGGAAAGGGGTTGCCAAGCTTCCAAAAATTACGAATCTCCAGAAATCTCAGCCAATATATTTTCACCCAAACTGGATGATACTTTCAGGTAATGATCAGTAAACGAAGGCGACTTGGTTCCCCAAATTTCGTTCTTCTATGTTGAAGCGTTCATTTCCAGTAACAGTTTGAATTTTTAGGTTTCACTCTGTTTTCTCCTATATTGATAGATGTATTTGGAACTCTAAATCCAACACGGTTTGTGCTAGCTTCTTGAAACTTGACACAGTAAAGTAGTTTCACGTTCTATCTCTATGTTTTGTTTCCTCTTGATGTAGCTCTAAGCAGTGACTGGCGAGAAGCACTTTCATGGAAAGGGGTTGCCAAGCTTCCAAAAATTACGAATCTCCAGAAATCTCAGCCAATATTTTTTCACCCAAACAGGATGATACGTTCAGGTAAAGATCAGTACACTAAGGCGACTTGGTTCTCCAAATTTCGTTCTTCTATGTTGAAGCGTTCATTTCCAGTAACACTTTGAATTTTTAGGTATCACTCTGTTTTCTCCTATATTGATAGATGTATTTGGAACTCTAAATCCAACACGGTTTGTGCTAGCTTCTTGAAACTTGACACAGTAAAGTAGTTTCACGATCTATCTCTATGTTTTGTTTCCTCTTGATGTAGCCCTAAGCACTGAAGGCGAGAAACACTTTCATGGAAAGGGGTTGCCAAGCTTCCAAAAATTACGAATCTCCAGAAATCTCAGCCAATATTTTTTCACCCAAACTGGATGATACTTTCAGGTAATGATCAGTAAACGAAGGCGACTTGGTTCCCCAAATTTCGTTCTTCTATGTTGAAGCGTTCATTTCCAGTAACAGTTTGAATTTTTAGGTTTCACTCTGTTTTCTCCTATATTGATAGATGTATTTGGAACTCTAAATCCAACACGGTTTGTGCTAGCTTCTTGAAACTTGACACAGTAAAGTAGTTTCACGTTCTATCTCTATGTTTTGTTTCCTCTTGATGTAGCCCTAAGCAGTGACTGGCGAGAAGCACTTTCATGGAAAGGGGTTGCCAAGCTTCCAAAAATTACGAATCTCCAGAAATCTCAGCAAATATTTTTTCACCCAAACTGGATGATACTTTCAGGTAATGATCAGTACACTAAGGCGACTTGGTTCCCCAAATTTCGTTCTTCTATGATGAAGCGTTCATTTCCAGTAACACTTTGAATTTTTAGGTATCACTCTGTTTTCTCCTATATTGATAGATGTATTTGGAACTCTAAATCCAACACGGTTTGTGCTAGCTTCTTGAAACTTGACACAGTAAAGTAGTTTCACGTTCTATCTCTATGTTTTGTTTCCTCTTGATGTAGCCCTAAGCACTGAAGGCGAGAAACACTTTCATGGAAAGGGGTTGCCAAGCTTCCAAAAATTACGAATCTCCAGAAATCTCAGCCAATATTTTTTCACCCAAACTGGATGATACTTTCAGGTAATGATCAGTAAACGAAGGCGACTTGGTTCCCCAAATTTCGTTCTTCTATGTTGAAGCGTTCATTTCCAGTAACAGTTTGAATTTTTAGGTTTCACTCTGTTTTCTCCTATATTCATAGATGTATTTGGAACTCTAAATCCAAGACAGTTTGTGCTAGCTTCTTGAAACTTGACACAGTAAAGTAGTTTCACGTTCTATCTCTATGTTTTGTTTCCTCTTGATGTAGCCCTAAGCAGTGACTGGCGAGAAGCACTTTCATGGAAAGGGGTTGCCAAGCTTCCAAAAATTACGAATCTCCAGAAATCTCAGCCAATATTTTTTCACCCAAACAGGATGATACGTTCAGGTAAAGATCAGTACACTAAGGCGACTTGGTTCTCCAAATTTCGTTCTTCTATGTTGAAGCGTTCATTTCCAGTAACAGTTTGAATTTTTAGGTTTCACTCTGTTTTCTCCTATATTGATAGATGTATTTGGAACTCTAAATCCAACACGGTTTGTGCTAGCTTCTTGAAACTTGACACAGTAAAGTAGTTTCACGTTCTATCTCTATGGTTTGTTTCCTCTTGATGTACCCTAAGCACTGACTGGCGAAAAACACTTTCAAGGAAAGGGGTTGCCAAGCTTCCAAAAATTACGAATCTCCAGAAATCTCAGCAAATATTTTTTCATCCAAACTGGATGATACTTTCAGGTAATGATCAGTAAACGAAGGCGACTTGGTTCCCCAAATTTCGTTCTTCTATGTTGAAGCGTTCATTTCCAGTAACAGTTTGAATTTTTAGGTTTCACTATGTTTTCTCCTATATTGATAGATGTATTTGGAACTCTAAATCCAACACGGTTTGTGCTAGCTTCTTGAAACTTGACACAGTAAAGTAGTTTCACGTTCTATCTCTATGTTTTGTTTCCTCTTGATGTAGCCCTAAGCAGTGACTGGCGAGAAGCACTTTCATGGAAAGGGGTTGCCAAGCTTCCAAAAATTACGAATCTCCAGAAATCTCAGCAAATATTTTTTCACCCAAACTGGATGATACTTTCAGGTAATGATCAGTACACGAAGGCGACTTGGTTCCCCAAATTTCGTTCTTCTATGTTGAAGCGTTCATTTCCAGTAACAGTTTGAATTTTTAGGTATCACTCTGTTTTCTCCTATATTGATAGATGTATTTGGAACTCTAAATCCGACACGGATTGTGCTAGCTTTTTGAAACTTGACACAGTAAAGTAGTTTCACGTTCTATCTCTATGGTTTGTTTCCTCTTGATGTAGCCCTAAGCACTGACTGGCGAGAAACACTTTCATGGAAAGGGGTTGCCAAGCTTCCAAAAATTACGAATCTCCAGAAATCTCAGCCAATATATTTTCACCCACACTGGATGATACTTTCAGGTAATGATCAGTACACTAAGGCGACTTGGTTCCCCAAATTTCGTTCTTCTATGTTGAAGCGTTCATTTCCAGTAACACTTTGAATTTTTAGGTATCACTCTGTTTTCTCCTATATTGATAGATGTATTTGGAACTCTAAATCCAACACGGTTTGTGCTAGCTTCTTGAAACTTGACACAGTAAAGTAGTTTCACGTTCTATCTCTATATTTTGTTTCCTCTTGATGTAGCCCTAAGCACTGAAGGCGAGAAACACTTTCATGGAAAGGGGTTGCCAAGCTTCCAAAAATTACGAATCTCCAGAAATCTCAGCCAATATATTTTCACAAAACTGGATGATACTTTCAGGTAATGATCAGTAAACGAAGGCGACTTGGTTCCCCAAATTTCGTTCTTCTATGTTGAAGCGTTCATTTCCAGTAACAGTTTGAATTTTTAGGTTTCACTCTGTTTTCTCCTATATTGATAGATGTATTTGAAACTCTAAATCCAACACGGTTTGTGCTAGCTTCTTGAAACTTGACACAGTAAAGTAGTTTCACGTTCTATCTCTATGTTTTGTTTCCTCTTGATGTAGCTCTAAGCAGTGACTGGCGAGAAGCACTTTCATGGAAAGGGGTTGCCAAGCTTCCAAAAATTACGAATCTCCAGAAATCTCAGCCAATATTTTTTCACCCAAACAGGATGATACTTTCAGGTAAAGATCAGTACACTAAGGCGACTTGGTTCTCCAAATTTCGTTCTTCTATGTTGAAGCGTTCATTTCCAGTAACACTTTGAATTTTTAGGTATCACTCTGTTTTCTCCTATATTGATAGATGTATTTGGAACTCTAAATCCAACACGGTTTGTGCTAGCTTCTTGAAACTTGACACAGTAAAGTAGTTTCACGATCTATCTCTATGTTTTGTTTCCTCTTGATGTAGCCCTAAGCACTGAAGGCGAGAAACACTTTCATGGAAAGGGGTTGCCAAGCTTCCAAATATTACGAATCTCCAGAAATCTCAGCCAATATTTTTTCACCCAAACTGGATGATACTTTCAGGTAATGATCAGTAAACGAAGGCGACTTGGTTCCCCAAATTTCGTTCTTCTATGTTGAAGCGTTCATTTCCAGTAACAGTTTGAATTTTTAGGTTTCACTCTGTTTTCTCCTATATTGATAGATGTATTTGGAACTCTAAATCCAACACGGTTTGTGCTAGCTTCTTGAAACTTGACACAGTAAAGTAGTTTCATGTTCTATCTCTATGTTTTGTTTCCTCTTGATGTAGCCCTAAGCAGTGACTGGCGAGAAGCACTTTCATGGAAAGGGGTTGCCAAGCTTCCAAAAATTACGAATCTCCAGAAATCTCAGCAAATATTTTTTCACCCAAACTGGATGATACTTTCAGGTAATGATCAGTACACTAAGGCGACTTGGTTCCCCAAATTTCGTTCTTCTATGTTGAAGCGTTCATTTCCAGTAACACTTTGAATTTTTAGGTATCACTCTGTTTTCTCCTATATTGATAGATGTATTTGGAACTCTAAATCCAACACGGTTTGTGCTAGCTTCTTGAAACTTGACACAGTAAAGTAGTTTCACGTTCTATCTCTATGTTTTGTTTCCTCTTGATGTAGCCCTAAGCACTGAAGGCGAGAAACACTTTCATGGAAAGGGGTTGCCAAGCTTCCAAAAATTACGAATCTCCAGAAATCTCAGCCAATATTTTTTCACCCAAACTGGATGATACTTTCAGGTAATGATCAGTACATGAAGGCGACTTGGTTCCCCAAATTTCGTTCTTCTATGTTGAAGCGTTCATTTCCAGTAACAGTTTGAATTTTTAGGTATCACTCTGTTTTCTCCTATATTGATAGATGTATTTGGAACTCTAAATCCGACACGGATTGTGCTAGCTTTTTGAAACTTGACACAGTAAAGTAGTTTCACGTTCTATCTCTATGGTTTGTTTCCTCCTGATGTAGCCCTAAGCACAGACTGGCGAGAAACACTTTCATGGAAAGGGGTTGCCAAGCTTCCAAAAATTACGAATCTCCAGAAATCTCAGCCAATATATTTTCACCCAAACTGGATGATACTTTCAGGTAATGATCAGTACACTAAGGCGACTTGGTTCCCCAAATTTCGTTCTTCTATGTTGAAGCGTTCATTTCCAGTAACACTTTGAATTTTAGGTATCACTCTGTTTTCTCCTATATTGATAGATGTATTTGGAACTCTAAATCCAACACGGTTTGTGCTAGCTTCTTGAAACTTGACACAGTAAAGTAGTTTCACGATCTATCTCTATGTTTTGTTTCCTCTTGATGTAGCCCTAAGCACTGAAGGCGAGAAACACTTTCATGGAAAGGGGTTGCCAAGCTTCCAAAAATTACGAATCTCCAGAAATCTCAGCCAATATATTTTCACCCAAACTGGATGATACTTTCAGGTAATGATCAGTAAACGAAGGCGACTTGGATCCCCAAATTTCGTTCTTCTATGTTGAAGCGTTCATTTCCAGTAACAGTTTGAATTTTTAGGTTTCACTATGTTTTCTCGTATATTGATAGATGTATTTGGAACTCTAAATCCAACACGGTTTGTTCTAGCTTCTTGAAACTTGACACAGTAAAGTAGTTTCACGTTCTATCTCTATGTTTTGTTTCCTCTTGATGTAGCCCTAAGCAGTGACTGGCGAGAAGCACTTTCATGGAAAGGGGTTGCCAAGCTTCCAAAAATTACGAATCTCCAGAAATCTCAGCAAATATTTTTTCACCCAAACTGGATGATACTTTCAGGTAATGATCAGTACACGAAGGCGACTTGGTTCCCCAAATTTCGTTCTTCTATGTTGAAGCGTTCATTTCCAGTAACAGTTTGAATTTTTAGGTATCACTCTGTTTTCTCCTATATTGATAGATGTATTTGGAACTCTAAATCCGACACGGATTGTGCTAGCTTTTTGAAACTTGACACAGTAAAGTAGTTTCACGTTCTATCTCTATGGTTTGTTTCCTCTTGATGTAGCCCTAAGCACTGACTGGCGAGAAACACTTTCATGGAAAGGGGTTGCCAAGCTTCCAAAAATTACGAATCTCCAGAAATCTCAGCCAATATATTTTCACCCAAACTGGATGATACTTTCAGGTAATGATCAGTACACTAAGGCGACTTGGTTCCCCAAATTTCGTTCTTCTATGTTGAAGCGTTCATTTCCAGTAACACTTTGAATTTTTAGGTATCACTCTGTTTTCTCCTATATTGATAGATGTATTTGGAACTCTAAATCCAACACGGTTTGTGCTAGCTTCTTGAAACTTGACACAGTAAAGTAGTTTCACGTTCTATCTCTATATTTTGTTTCCTCTTGATGTAGCCCTAAGCACTGAAGGCGAGAAACACTTTCATGGAAAGGGGTTGCCAAGCTTCCAAAAATTACGAATCTCCAGAAATCTCAGCCAATATATTTTCACCCAAACTGGATGATACTTTCAGGTAATGATCAGTAAACGAAGGCGACTTGGTTCCCCAAATTTCGTTCTTCTATGTTGAAGCGTTCATTTCCAGTAACAGTTTGAATTTTTAGGTTTCACTCTGTTTTCTCCTATATTGATAGATGTATTTGAAACTCTAAATCCAACACGGTTTGTGCTAGCTTCTTGAAACTTGACACAGTAAAGTAGTTTCACGTTCTATCTCTATGTTTTGTTTCCTCTTGATGTAGCTCTAAGCAGTGACTGGCGAGAAGCACTTTCATGGAAAGGGGTTGCCAAGCTTCCAAAAATTACGAATCTCCAGAAATCTCAGCCAATATTTTTTCACCCAAACAGGATGATACTTTCAGGTAAAGATCAGTACACTAAGGTGACTTGGTTCTCCAAATTTCGTTCTTCTATGTTGAAGCGTTCATTTCCAGTAATACTTTGAATTTTTAGGTATCACTCTGTTTTCTCCTATATTGATAGATGTATTTGGAACTCTAAATCCAACACGGTTTGTGCTAGCTTCTTGAAACTTGACACAGTAAAGTAGTTTCACGATCTATCTCTATGTTTTGTTTCCTCTTGATGTAGCCCTAAGCACTGAAGGCGAGAAACACTTTCATGGAAAGGAGTTGCCAAGCTTCCAGAAATTACGAATCTCCAGAAATCTCAGCCAATATTTTTTCACCCAAACTGGATGATACTTTCAGGTAATGATCAGTAAACGAAGGCGACTTGGTTCCCCAAATTTCGTTCTTCTATGTTGAAGCGTTCATTTCCAGTAATACTTTGAATTTTTAGGTATCACTCTGTTTTCTCCTATATTGATAGATGTATTTGGAACTCTAAATCCAACACGGTTTGTGCTAGCTTCTTGAAACTTGACACAGTAAAGTAGTTTCACGATCTATCTCTATGTTTTGTTTCCTCTTGATGTAGCCCTAAGCACTGAAGGCGAGAAACACTTTCATGGAAAGGGGTTGCCAAGCTTCCAAAAATTACGAATCTCCAGAAATCTCAGCCAATATATTTTCACCCAAACTGGATGATACTTTCAGGTAATGATCAGTACACTAAGGCGACTTGGTTCCCCAAATTTCGTTCTTCTATGTTGAAGCGTTCATTTCCAGTAACACTTTGAATTTTTAGGTATCACTCTGTTTTCTCCTATATTGATAGATGTATTTGGAACTCTAAATCCAACACGGTTTGTGCTAGCTTCTTGAAACTTGACACAGTAAAGTAGTTTCACGTTCTATCTCTGTATTTTGTTTCCTCTTGATGTAGCCCTAAGCACTGAAGGCGAGAAACACTTTCATGGAAAGGGGTTGCCAAGCTTCCAAAAATTACGAATCTCCAGAAATCTCAGCCAATATATTTTCACCCAAACTGGATGATACTTTCAGGTAATGATCAGTAAACGAAGGCGACTTGGTTCCCCAAATTTCGTTCTTCTATGTTGAAGCGTTCATTTCCAGTAACAGTTTGAATTTTTCGGTTTCACTCTGTTTTCTCCTATATTGATAGATGTATTTGGAACTCTAAATCCAACACGGTTTGTGCTAGCTTCTTGAAACTTGACACAGTAAAGTAGTTTCACGTTCTATCTCTATGTTTTGTTTCCTCTTGATGTAGCTCTAAGCAGTGACTGGCGAGAAGCACTTTCATGGAAAGGGGTTGCCAAGCTTCCAAAAATTACGAATCTCCAGAAATCTCAGCCAATATTTTTTCACCCAAACAGGATGATACTTTCAGGTAAAGATCAGTACACTAAGGCGACTTGGTTCTCCAAATTTCGTTCTTCTATGTTGAAGCGTTCATTTCCAGTAACACTTTGAATTTTTAGGTATCACTCTGTTTTCTCCTATATTGATAGATGTATTTGGAACTCTAAATCCAACACGGTTTGTGCTAGCTTCTTGAAACTTGACACAGTAAAGTAGTTTCACGATCTATCTCTATGTTTTGTTTCCTCTTGATGTAGCCCTAAGCACTGAAGGCGAGAAACACTTTCATGGAAAGGGGTTGCCAAGCTTCCAAAAATTACGAATCTCCAGAAATCTCAGCCAATATTTTTTCACCCAAACTGGATGATACTTTCAGGTAATGATCAGTAAACGAAGGCGACTTGGTTCCCCAAATTTCGTTCTTCTATGTTGAAGCGTTCATTTCCAGTAACAGTTTGAATTTTTAGGTTTCACTCTGTTTTCTCCTATATTGATAGATGTATTTGGAACTCTAAATCCAACACGGTTTGTGCTAGCTTCTTGAAACTTGACACAGTAAAGTAGTTTCACGTTCTATCTCTATGTTTTGTTTCCTCTTGATGTAGCCCTAAGCAGTGACTGGCGAGAAGCACTTTCATGGAAAGGGGTTGCCAAGCTTCCAAAAATTACGAATCTCCAGAAATCTCAGCCAATATTTTTTCACCCAAACAGGATGATACGTTCAGGTAAAGATCAGTACACTAAGGCGACTTGGTTCTCCAAATTTCGTTCTTCTATGTTGAAGCGTTCATTTCCAGTAACAGTTTGAATTTTTAGGTTTCACTCTGTTTTCTCCTATATTGATAGATGTATTTGGAACTCTAAATCCAACACGGTTTGTGCTAGCTTCTTGAAACTTGACACAGTAAAGTAGTTTCACGTTCTATCTCTATGGTTTGTTTCCTCTTGATGTACCCTAAGCACTGACTGGCGAGAAACACTTTCAAGGAAAGGGGTTGCCAAGCTTCCAAAAATTACGAATCTCCAGAAATCTCAGCAAATATTTTTTCACCCAAACTGGATGATACTTTCAGGTAATGATCAGTAAACGAAGGCGACTTGGTTCCCCAAATTTCGTTCTTCTATGTTGAAGCATTCATTTCCAGTAACAGTTTGAATTTTTAGGTATCACTCTGTTTTCTCCTATATTGATAGATGTATTTGGAACTCTAAATCTGACACGGATTGTGCTAGCTTTTTGAAACTTGACACAGTAAAGTAGTTTCACGTTCTATCTCTATGGTTTGTTTCCTCTTGATGTAGCCCTAAGCACTGACTGGCGAGAAACACTTTCATGGAAAGGGGTTGCCAAGCTTCCAAAAATTACGAATCTCCAGAAATCTCAGCCAATATATTTTCACCCAAACTGGATGATACTTTCAGGTAATGATCAGTACACTAAGGCGACTTGGTTCCCCAAATTTCGTTCTTCTATGTTGAAGCGTTCATTTCCAGTAACACTTTGAATTTTTAGGTATCACTCTGTTTTCTCCTATATTGATAGATGTATTTGGAACTCTAAATCCAACACGGTTTGTGCTAGCTTCTTGAAACTTGACACAGTAAAGTAGTTTCACGTTCTATCTCTATATTTTGTTTCCTCTTGATGTAGCCCTAAGCACTGAAGGCGAGAAACACTTTCATGGAAAGGGGTTGCCAAGCTTCCAAAAATTACGAATCTCCAGAAATCTCAGCCAATATATTTTCACCCAAACTGGATGATACTTTCAGGTAATGATCAGTAAACGAAGGCGACTTGGTTCCCCAAATTTCGTTCTTCTATGTTGAAGCGTTCATTTCCAGTAACAGTTTGAATTTTTAGGTTTCACTCTGTTTTCTCCTATATTGATAGATGTATTTGGAACTCTAAATCCAACACGGTTTGTGCTAGCTTCTTGAAACTTGACACAGTAAAGTAGTTTCACGTTCTATCTCTATGTTTTGTTTCCTCTTGATGTAGCTCTAAGCAGTGACTGGCGAGAAGCACTTTCATGGAAAGGGGTTGCCAAGCTTCCAAAAATTACGAATCTCCAGAAATCTCAGCCAATATTTTTTCACCCAAACAGGATGATACTTTCAGGTAAAGATCAGTACACTAAGGTGACTTGGTTCTCCAAATTTCGTTCTTCTATGTTGAAGCGTTCATTTCCAGTAATACTTTGAATTTTTAGGTATCACTCTGTTTTCTCCTATATTGATAGATGTATTTGGAACTCTAAATCCAACACGGTTTGTGCTAGCTTCTTGAAACTTGACACAGTAAAGTAGTTTCACGATCTATCTCTATGTTTTGTTTCCTCTTGATGTAGCCCTAAGCACTGAAGGCGAGAAACACTTTCATGGAAAGGAGTTGCCAAGCTTCCAGAAATTACGAATCTCCAGAAATCTCAGCCAATATTTTTTCACCCAAACTGGATGATACTTTCAGGTAATGATCAGTAAACGAAGGCGACTTGGTTCCCCAAATTTCGTTCTTCTATGTTGAAGCGTTCATTTCCAGTAATACTTTGAATTTTTAGGTATCACTCTGTTTTCTCCTATATTGATAGATGTATTTGGAACTCTAAATCCAACACGGTTTGTGCTAGCTTCTTGAAACTTGACACAGTAAAGTAGTTTCACGATCTATCTCTATGTTTTGTTTCCTCTTGATGTAGCCCTAAGCACTGAAGGCGAGAAACACTTTCATGGAAAGGGGTTGCCAAGCTTCCAAAAATTACGAATCTCCAGAAATCTCAGCCAATATATTTTCACCCAAACTGGATGATACTTTCAGGTAATGATCAGTACACTAAGGTGACTTGGTTCCCCAAATTTCGTTCTTCTATGTTGAAGCGTTCATTTCCAGTAACACTTTGAATTTTTAGGTATCACTCTGTTTTCTCCTATATTGATAGATGTATTTGGAACTCTAAATCCAACACGGTTTGTGCTAGCTTCTTGAAACTTGACACAGTAAAGTAGTTTCACGTTCTATCTCTGTATTTTGTTTCCTCTTGATGTAGCCCTAAGCACTGAAGGCGAGAAACACTTTCATGGAAAGGGGTTGCCAAGCTTCCAAAAATTACGAATCTCCAGAAATCTCAGCCAATATATTTTCACCCAAACTGGATGATACTTTCAGGTAATGATCAGTAAACGAAGGCGACTTGGTTCCCCAAATTTCGTTCTTCTATGTTGAAGCGTTCATTTCCAGTAACAGTTTGAATTTTTCGGTTTCACTCTGTTTTCTCCTATATTGATAGATGTATTTGGAACTCTAAATCCAACACGGTTTGTGCTAGCTTCTTGAAACTTGACACAGTAAAGTAGTTTCACGTTCTATCTCTATGTTTTGTTTCCTCTTGATGTAGCTCTAAGCAGTGACTGGCGAGAAGCACTTTCATGGAAAGGGGTTGCCAAGCTTCCAAAAATTACGAATCTCCAGAAATCTCAGCCAATATTTTTTCACCCAAACAGGATGATACTTTCAGGTAAAGATCAGTACACTAAGGCGACTTGGTTCTCCAAATTTCGTTCTTCTATGTTGAAGCGTTCATTTCCAGTAACACTTTGAATTTTTAGGTATCACTCTGTTTTCTCCTATATTGATAGATGTATTTGGAACTCTAAATCCAACACGGTTTGTGCTAGCTTCTTGAAACTTGACACAGTAAAGTAGTTTCACGATCTATCTCTATGTTTTGTTTCCTCTTGATGTAGCCCTAAGCACTGAAGGCGAGAAACACTTTCATGGAAAGGGGTTGCCAAGCTTCCAAAAATTACGAATCTCCAGAAATCTCAGCCAATATTTTTTCACCCAAACTGGATGATACTTTCAGGTAATGATCAGTAAACGAAGGCGACTTGGTTCCCCAAATTTCGTTCTTCTATGTTGAAGCGTTCATTTCCAGTAACAGTTTGAATTTTTAGGTTTCACTCTGTTTTCTCCTATATTGATAGATGTATTTGGAACTCTAAATCCAACACGGTTTGTGCTAGCTTCTTGAAACTTGACACAGTAAAGTAGTTTCACGTTCTATCTCTATGTTTTGTTTCCTCTTGATGTAGCCCTAAGCAGTGACTGGCGAGAAGCACTTTCATGGAAAGGGGTTGCCAAGCTTCCAAAAATTACGAATCTCCAGAAATCTCAGCCAATATTTTTTCACCCAAACAGGATGATACGTTCAGGTAAAGATCAGTACACTAAGGCGACTTGGTTCTCCAAATTTCGTTCTTCTATGTTGAAGCGTTCATTTCCAGTAACAGTTTGAATTTTTAGGTTTCACTCTGTTTTCTCCTATATTGATAGATGTATTTGGAACTCTAAATCCAACACGGTTTGTGCTAGCTTCTTGAAACTTGACACAGTAAAGTAGTTTCACGTTCTATCTCTATGGTTTGTTTCCTCTTGATGTACCCTAAGCACTGACTGGCGAAAAACACTTTCAAGGAAAGGGGTTGCCAAGCTTCCAAAAATTACGAATCTCCAGAAATCTCAGCAAATATTTTTTCACCCAAACTGGATGATACTTTCAGGTAATGATCAGTAAACGAAGGCGACTTGGTTCCCCAAATTTCGTTCTTCTATGTTGAAGCATTCATTTCCAGTAACAGTTTGAATTTTTAGGTATCACTCTGTTTTCTCCTATATTGATAGATGTATTTGGAACTCTAAATCTGACACGGATTGTGCTAGCTTTTTGAAACTTGACACAGTAAAGTAGTTTCACGTTCTATCTCTATGGTTTGTTTCCTCTTGATGTAGCCCTAAGCACTGACTGGCGAGAAACACTTTCATGGAAAGGGGTTGCCAAGCTTCCAAAAATTACGAATCTCCAGAAATCTCAGCCAATATATTTTCACCCAAACTGGATGATACTTTCAGGTAATGATCAGTACACTAAGGCGACTTGGTTCCCCAAATTTCGTTCTTCTATGTTGAAGCGTTCATTTCCAGTAACACTTTGAATTTTTAGGTATCACTCTGTTTTCTCCTATATTGATAGATGTATTTGGAACTCTAAATCCAACACGGTTTGTGCTAGCTTCTTGAAACTTGACACAGTAAAGTAGTTTCACGTTCTATCTCTATATTTTGTTTCCTCTTGATGTAGCCCTAAGCACTGAAGGCGAGAAACACTTTCATGGAAAGGGGTTGCCAAGCTTCCAAAAATTACGAATCTCCAGAAATCTCAGCCAATATATTTTCACCCAAACTGGATGATACTTTCAGGTAATGATCAGTAAACGAAGGCGACTTGGTTCCCCAAATTTCGTTCTTCTATGTTGAAGCGTTCATTTCCAGTAACAGTTTGAATTTTTAGGTTTCACTCTGTTTTCTCCTATATTGATAGATGTATTTGGAACTCTAAATCCAACACGGTTTGTGCTAGCTTCTTGAAACTTGACACAGTAAAGTAGTTTCACGTTCTATCTCTATGTTTTGTTTCCTCTTGATGTAGCTCTAAGCAGTGACTGGCGAGAAGCACTTTCATGGAAAGGGGTTGCCAAGCTTCCAAAAATTACGAATCTCCAGAAATCTCAGCCAATATTTTTTCACCCAAACAGGATGATACTTTCAGGTAAAGATCAGTACACTAAGGCGACTTGGTTCTCCAAATTTCGTTCTTCTATGTTGAAGCGTTCATTTCCAGTAACACTTTGAATTTTTAGGTATCACTCTGTTTTCTCCTATATTGATAGATGTATTTGGAACTCTAAATCCAACACGGTTTGTGCTAGCTTCTTGAAACTTGACACAGTAAAGTAGTTTCACGATCTATCTCTATGTTTTGTTTCCTCTTGATGTAGCCCTAAGCACTGAAGGCGAGAAACACTTTCATGGAAAGGGGTTGCCAAGCTTCCAAAAATTATGAATCTCCAGAAATCTCAGCCAATATTTTTTCACCCAAACTGGATGATACTTTCAGGTAATGATCAGTAAACGAAGGCGACTTGGTTCCCCAAATTTCGTTCTTCTATGTTGAAGCGTTCATTTCCAGTAACAGTTTGAATTTTTAGGTTTCACTCTGTTTTCTCCTATATTGATAGATGTATTTGGAACTCTAAATCCAACACGGTTTGTGCTAGCTTCTTGAAACTTGACACAGTAAAGTAGTTTCACGTTCTATCTCTATGTTTTGTTTCCTCTTGATGTAGCCCTAAGCAGTGACTGGCGAGAAGCACTTTCATGGAAAGGGGTTGCCAAGCTTCCAAAAATTACGAATCTCCAGAAATCTCAGCAAATATTTTTTCACCCAAACTGGATGATACTTTCAGGTAATGATCAGTACACTAAGGCGACTTGGTTCCCCAAATTTCGTTCTTCTATGTTGAAGCGTTCATTTCCAGTAACACTTTGAATTTTTAGGTATCACTCTGTTTTCTCCTATATTGATAGATGTATTTGGAACTCTAAATCCAACACGGTTTGTGCTAGCTTCTTGAAACTTGACACAGTAAAGTAGTTTCACGTTCTATCTCTATGTTTTGTTTCCTCTTGATGTAGCCCTAAGCACTGAAGGCGAGAAACACTTTCATGGAAAGGGGTTGCCAAGCTTCCAAAAATTACGAATCTCCAGAAATCTCAGCCAATATTTTTTCACCCAAACTGGATGATACTTTCAGGTAATGATCAGTAAACGAAGGCGACTTGGTTCCCCAAATTTCGTTCTTCTATGTTGAAGCGTTCATTTCCAGTAACAGTTTGAATTTTTAGGTTTCACTCTGTTTTCTCCTATATTGATAGATGTATTTGGAACTCTAAATCCGACACGGATTGTGCTAGCTTTTTGAAACTTGACACAGTAAAGTAGTTTCACGTTCTATCTCTATGGTTTGTTTCCTCTTGATGTAGCCCTAAGCACTGACTGGCGAGAAACACTTTCATGGAAAGGGGTTGCCAAGCTTCCAAAAATTACGAATCTCCAGAAATCTCAGCCAATATATTTTCACCCAAACTGGATGATACTTTCAGGTAATGATCAGTACACTAAGGCGACTTGGTTCCCCAAATTTCGTTCTTCTATGTTGAAGCGTTCATTTCCAGTAACACTTTGAATTTTTAGGTATCACTCTGTTTTCTTCTATATTGATAGATGTATTTGGAACTCTAAATCCAACACGGTTTGTGCTAGCTTCTTGAAACTTGACACAGTAACGTAGTTTCACGTTCTATCTCTATATTTTGTTTCCTCTTGATGTAGCCCTAAGCACTGAAGGCGAGAAACACTTTCATGGAAAGGGGTTGCCAAGCTTCCAAAAATTACGAATCTCCAGAAATCTCAGCCAATATTTTTTCACCCAAACTAGATGATACTTTCAGGTAATGATCAGTAAACGAAGGCGACTTGGTTCCCCAAATTTCGTTCTTCTATGTTGAAGCGTTCATTTCCAGTAACAGTTTGAATTTTTAGGTTTCACTCTGTTTTCTCCTATATTCATAGATGTATTTGGAACTCTAAATCCAACACGGTTTGTGCTAGCTTCTTGAAACTTGACACAATAAAGTAGTTTCACGTTCTATCTCTATGTTTTGTTTCCTCTTGATGTAGTCCTAAGCAGTGACTGGCGAGAAGCACTTTCATGGAAAGGGGTTGCCAAGCTTCCAAAAATTACGAATCTCCAGAAATCTCAGCCAATATTTTTTCACCCAAACAGGATGATACGTTCAGGTAAAGATCAGTACACTAAGGCGACTTGGTTCTCCAAATTTCGTTCTTCTATGTTGAAGCGTTCATTTCCAGTAACACTTTGAATTTTTAGGTATCACTCTGTTTTCTCCTATATTGATAGATGTATTTGGAACTCTAAATCCAACACGGTTTGTGCTAGCTTCTTGAAACTTGACACAGTAAAGTAGTTTCACGATCTATCTCTATGTTTTGTTTCCTCTTGATGTTTCCCTAAGCACTGAAGGCGAGAAACACTTTCATGGAAAGGGGTTGCCAAGCTTCCAAAAATTACGAATCTCCAGAAATCTCAGCCAATATTTTTTCACCCAAACTGGATGATACTTTCAGGTAATGATCAGTAAACGAAGGCGACTTGGTTCCCCAAATTTCGTTCTTCTATGTTGAAGCGTTCATTTCCAGTAACAGTTTGAATTTTTAGGTTTCACTCTGTTTTCTCCTATATTGATAGATGTATTTGGAACTCTAAATCCAACACGGTTTGTGCTAGCTTCTTGAAACTTGACACAGTAAAGTAGTTTCACGTTCTATCTCTATGTTTTGTTTCCTCTTGATGTAGCCCTAAGCAGTGACTGGCGAGAAGCACTTTCATGGAAAGGGGTTGCCAAGCTTCCAAAAATTACGAATCTCCAGAAATCTCAGCCAATATTTTTTCACCCAAACAGGATGATACTTTCAGGTAATGATCAGTACACTAAGGCGACTTGGTTCTCCAAATTTCGTTCTTCTATGTTGAAGCGTTCATTTCCAGTAACACTTTGAATTTTTAGGTATCACTCTGTTTTCTCCTATATTGATAGATGTATTTGGAACTCTAAATCCAACACGGTTTGTGCTAGCTTCTTGAAACTTGACACAGTAAAGTAGTTTCACGATCTATCTCTATGTTTTGTTTCCTCTTGATGTAGCCCTAAGCACTGAAGGCGAGAAACACTTTCATGGAAAGGGGTTGCCAAGCTTCCAAAAATTACGAATCTCCAGAAATCTCAGCCAATATTTTTTCACCCAAACTGGATGATACTTTCAGGTAATGATCAGTAAACGAAGGCGACTTGGTTCCCCAAATTTCGTTCTTCTATGTTGAAGCGTTCATTTCCAGTAACAGTTTGAATTTTTAGGTTTCACTCTGTTTTCTCCTATATTGATAGATGTATTTGGAACTCTAAATCCAACACGGTTTGTGCTAGCTTCTTGAAACTTGACACAGTAAAGTAGTTTCACGTTCTATCTCTATGTTTTGTTTCCTCTTGATGTAGCCCTAAGCAGTGACTGGGGAGAAGCACTTTCATGGAAAGGGGTTGCCAAGCTTCCAAAAATTACGAATCTCCAGAAATCTCAGCAAATATTTTTTCACCCAAACTGGATGATACTTTCAGGTAATGATCAGTACACTAAGGCGACTTGGTTCCCCAAATTTCGTTCTTCTATGTTGAAGCGTTCATTTCCAGTAACACTTTGAATTTTTAGGTATCACTCTGTTTTCTCCTATATTGATAGATGTATTTGGAACTCTAAATCCAACACGGTTTGTGCTAGCTTCTTGAAACTTGACACAGTAAAGTAGTTTCACGTTCTATCTCTATGTTTTGTTTCCTCTTGATGTAGCCCTAAGCACTGAAGGCGAGAAACACTTTCATGGAAAGGGGTTGCCAAGCTTCCAAAAATTACGAATCTCCAGAAATCTCAGCCAATATTTTTTCACCCAAACAGGATGATACGTTCAGGTAAAGATCAGTACACTAAGGCGACTTGGTTCTCCAAATTTCGTTCTTCTATGTTGAAGCGTTCATTTCCAGTAACACTTTGAATTTTTAGGTATCACTCTGTTTTCTCCTATATTGATAGATGTATTTGGAACTCTAAATCCAACACGGTTTGTGCTAGCTTCTTGAAACTTGACACAGTAAAGTAGTTTCACGATCTATCTCTATGTTTTGTTTCCTCTTGATGTAGCCCTAAGCACTGAAGGCGAGAAACACTTTCATGGAAAGGGGTTGCCAAGCTTCCAAAAATTACGAATCTCCAGAAATCTCAGCCAATATTTTTTCACCCAAACTGGATGATACTTTCAGGTAATGATCAGTAAACGAAGGCGACTTGGTTCCCCAAATTTCGTTCTTCTATGTTGAAGCGTTCATTTCCAGTAACAGTTTGAATTTTTAGGTTTCACTCTGTTTTCTCCTATATTGATAGATGTATTTGGAACTCTAAATCCAACACGGTTTGTGCTAGCTTCTTGAAACTTGACACAGTAAAGTAGTTTCACGTTCTATCTCTATGGTTTTTTTCCTCTTGATGTAGCCCTAAGCAGTGACTGGCGAGAAGCACTTTCATGGAAAGGGGTTGCCAAGCTTCCAAAAATTACGAATCTCCAGAAATCTCAGCCAATATTTTTTCACCCAAACAGGATGATACTTTCAGGTAATGATCAGTACACTAAGGCGACTTGGTTCTCCAAATTTCGTTCTTCTATGTTGAAGCGTTCATTTCCAGTAACACTTTGAATTTTTAGGTATCACTCTGTTTTCTCCTATATTGATAGATGTATTTGGAACTCTAAATCCAACACGGTTTGTGCTAGCTTCTTGAAACTTGACACAGTAAAGTAGTTTCACGATCTATCTCTATGTTTTGTTTCCTCTTGATGTAGCCCTAAGTAGTGAAGGCGAGAAACACTTTCATGGAAAGGGGTTGCCAAGCTTCCAAAAATTACGAATCTCCAGAAACCTCAGCCAATATTTTTTCACCCAAACTGGATGATACTTTCAGGTAATGATCAGTACACGAAGGCGACTTGGTTCCCCAAATTTCGTTCTTCTATGTTGAAGCGTTCATTTCCAGTAACAGTTTGAATTTTTAGGTTTCACTCTGTTTTCTCCTATATTGATAGATGTATTTGGAACTCTAAATCCAACACGGTTTGTGCTAGCTTCTTGAAACTTGACACAGTAAAGTAGTTTCACGTTCTATCTCTATGGTTTGTTTCCTCTTGATGTACCCTAAGCACTGACTGGCGAGAAACACTTTCAAGGAAAGGGGTTGCCAAGCTTCCAAAAATTACGAATCTCCAGAAATCTCAGCAAATATTTTTTCACCCAAACTGGATGATACTTTCAGGTAATGATCAGTAAACGAAGGCGACTTGGTTCCCCAAATTTCGTTCTTCTATGTTGAAGCGTTCATTTCCAGTAACAGTTTGAATTTTTAGGTTTCACTATGTTTTCTCCTATATTGATAGATGTATTTGGAACTCTAAATCCAACACGGTTTGTGCTAGCTTCTTGAAACTTGACACAGTAAAGTAGTTTCACGTTCTATCTCTATGTTTTGTTTCCTCTTGATGTAGCCCTAAGCAGTGACTGGCGAGAAGCACTTTCATGGAAAGGGGTTGCCAAGCTTCCAAAAATTACGAATCTCCAGAAATCTCAGCAAATATTTTTTCACCCAAACTGGATGATACTTTCAGGTAATGATCAGTACATGAAGGCGACTTGGTTCCCCAAATTTCGTTCTTCTATGTTGAAGCGTTCATTTCCAGTAACACTTTGAATTTTTAGGTATCACTCTGTTTTCTCCTATATTGATAGATGTATTTGGAACTCTAAATCCGACACGGATTGTGCTAGCTTTTTGAAACTTGACACAGTAAAGTAGTTTCACGTTCTATCTCTATGGTTTGTTTCCTCTTGATGTAGCCCTAAGCACTGACTGGCGAGAAACACTTACATGGAAAGGGGTTGCCAAGCTTCCAAAAATTACGAATCTCCAGAAATCTCAGCCAATATATTTTCACCCAAACTGGATGATACTTTCAGGTAATGATCAGTACACTAAGGCGACTTGGTTCCCCAAATTTCGTTCTTCTATGTTGAAGCGTTCATTTCCAGTAACACTTTGAATTTTTAGGTATCACTCTGTTTTCTCCTATATTGATAGATGTATTTGGAACTCTAAATGCGACACGGTTTGTGCTAGCTTCTTGAAACTTGACACAGTAAAGTAGTTTCACGTTCTATCTCTATGTTTTGTTTCCTCTTGATGTAGCCCTAAGCACTGAAGGCGAGAAACACTTTCATGGAAAGGGGTTGCCAAGCTTCCAAAAATTACGAAGCTCCAGAAATCTCAGCCAATATTTTTTCACCCAAACTGGATGATACTTTCAGGTAATGATCAGTAAACGAAGGCGACTTGGTTCCCCAAATTTCGTTCTTCTATGTTGAAGCGTTCATTTCCAGTAACAGTTTGAATTTTTAGGTTTCACTCTGTTTTCTCCTATATTGATAGATGTATTTGGAACTCTAAATCCAACACGGTTTGTGCTAGCTTCTTGAAACTTGACACAGTAAAGTAGTTTCACGTTCTATCTCTATGTTTTGTTTCCTCTTGATGTAGCTCTAAGCAGTGACTGGCGAGAAGCACTTTCATGGAAAGGGGTTGCCAAGCTTCCAAAAATTACGAATCTCCAGAAATCTCAGCCAATATTTTTTCACCCAAACAGGATGATACTTTCAGGTAAAGATCAGTACACTAAGGCGACTTGGTTCTCCAAATTTCGTTCTTCTATGTTGAAGCGTTCATTTCCAGTAACACTTTGAATTTTTAGGTATCACTCTGTTTTCTCCTATATTGATAGATGTATTTGGAACTCTAAATCCAACACGGTTTGTGCTAGCTTCTTGAAACTTGACACAGTAAAGTAGTTTCACGATCTATCTCTATGTTTTGTTTCCTCTTGATGTAGCCCTAAGCACTGAAGGCGAGAAACACTTTCATGGAAAGGGGTTGCCAAGCTTCCAAAAATTACGAATCTCCAGAAATCTCAGCCAATATTTTTTCACCCAAACTGGATGATACTTTCAGGTAATGATCAGTAAACGAATGCGACTTGGTTCCCCAAATTTCGTTCTTCTATGTTGAAGCGTTCATTTCCAGTAACACTTTGAATTTTTAGGTTTCACTCTGTTTTCTCCTATATTGATAGATGTATTTGGAACTCTAAATCCAACACGGTTTGTGCTAGCTTCTTGAAACTTGACACAGTAAAGTAGTTTCACGTTCTATCTCTATGGTTTGTTTCCTCTTGATGTAGCCCTAAGCAGTGACTGGCGAGAAACACTTTCATGGAAAGGGGTTGCCAAGCTTCCAAAAATTACGAATCTCCAGAAATCTCAGCCAATATTTTTTCACCCAAACAGGATGATACGTTCAGGTAAAGATCAGTACACTAAGGCGACTTGGTTCTCCAAATTTCGTTCTTCTATGTTGAAGCGTTCATTTCCAGTAACACTTTGAATTTTTAGGTATCACTCTGTTTTCTCCTATATTGATAGATGTATTTGGAACTCTAAATCCAACACGGTTTGTGCTAGCTTCTTGAAACTTGACACAGTAAAGTAGTTTCACGATCTATCTCTATGTTTTGTTTCCTCTTGATGTAGCCCTAAGCACTGAAGGCGAGAAACACTTTCATGGAAAGGGGTTGCCAAGCTTCCAAAAATTACGAATCTCCAGAAATCTCAGCCAATATTTTTTCACCCAAACTGGATGATACTTTCAGGTAATGATCAGTAAACGAAGGCGACTTGGTTCCCCAAATTTCGTTCTTCTATGTTGAAGCGTTCATTTCCAGTAACAGTTTGAATTTTTAGGTTTCACTCTGTTTTCTCCTATATTGATAGATGTATTTGGAACTCTAAATCCAACACGGTTTGTGCTAGCTTCTTGAAACTTGACACAGTAAAGTAGTTTCACGTTCTATCTCTATGGTTTTTTTCCTCTTGATGTAGCCCTAAGCAGTGACTGGCGAGAAGCACTTTCATGGAAAGGGGTTGCCAAGCTTCCAAAAATTACGAATCTCCAGAAATCTCAGCCAATATTTTTTCACCCAAACAGGATGATACTTTCAGGTAATGATCAGTACACTAAGGCGACTTGGTTCTCCAAATTTCGTTCTTCTATGTTGAAGCGTTCATTTCCAGTAACACTTTGAATTTTTAGGTATCACTCTGTTTTCTCCTATATTGATAGATGTATTTGGAACTCTAAATCCAACACGGTTTGTGCTAGCTTCTTGAAACTTGACACAGTAAAGTAGTTTCACGATCTATCTCTATGTTTTGTTTCCTCTTGATGTAGCCCTAAGTAGTGAAGGCGAGAAACACTTTCATGGAAAGGGGTTGCCAAGCTTCCAAAAATTACGAATCTCCAGAAACCTCAGCCAATATTTTTTCACCCAAACTGGATGATACTTTCAGGTAATGATCAGTACACGAAGGCGACTTGGTTCCCCAAATTTCGTTCTTCTATGTTGAAGCGTTCATTTCCAGTAACAGTTTGAATTTTTAGGTTTCACTCTGTTTTCTCCTATATTGATAGATGTATTTGGAACTCTAAATCCAACACGGTTTGTGCTAGCTTCTTGAAACTTGACACAGTAAAGTAGTTTCACGTTCTATCTCTATGGTTTGTTTCCTCTTGATGTACCCTAAGCACTGACTGGCGAGAAACACTTTCAAGGAAAGGGGTTGCCAAGCTTCCAAAAATTACGAATCTCCAGAAATCTCAGCAAATATTTTTTCACCCAAACTGGATGATACTTTCAGGTAATGATCAGTAAACGAAGGCGACTTGGTTCCCCAAATTTCGTTCTTCTATGTTGAAGCGTTCATTTCCAGTAACAGTTTGAATTTTTAGGTTTCACTATGTTTTCTCCTATATTGATAGATGTATTTGGAACTCTAAATCCAACACGGTTTGTGCTAGCTTCTTGAAACTTGACACAGTAAAGTAGTTTCACGTTCTATCTCTATGTTTTGTTTCCTCTTGATGTAGCCCTAAGCAGTGACTGGCGAGAAGCACTTTCATGGAAAGGGGTTGCCAAGCTTCCAAAAATTACGAATCTCCAGAAATCTCAGCAAATATTTTTTCACCCAAACTGGATGATACTTTCAGGTAATGATCAGTACATGAAGGCGACTTGGTTCCCCAAATTTCGTTCTTCTATGTTGAAGCGTTCATTTCCAGTAACACTTTGAATTTTTAGGTATCACTCTGTTTTCTCCTATATTGATAGATGTATTTGGAACTCTAAATCCGACACGGATTGTGCTAGCTTTTTGAAACTTGACACAGTAAAGTAGTTTCACGTTCTATCTCTATGGTTTGTTTCCTCTTGATGTAGCCCTAAGCACTGACTGGCGAGAAACACTTACATGGAAAGGGGTTGCCAAGCTTCCAAAAATTACGAATCTCCAGAAATCTCAGCCAATATATTTTCACCCAAACTGGATGATACTTTCAGGTAATGATCAGTACACTAAGGCGACTTGGTTCCCCAAATTTCGTTCTTCTATGTTGAAGCGTTCATTTCCAGTAACACTTTGAATTTTTAGGTATCACTCTGTTTTCTCCTATATTGATAGATGTATTTGGAACTCTAAATGCGACACGGTTTGTGCTAGCTTCTTGAAACTTGACACAGTAAAGTAGTTTCACGTTCTATCTCTATGTTTTGTTTCCTCTTGATGTAGCCCTAAGCACTGAAGGCGAGAAACACTTTCATGGAAAGGGGTTGCCAAGCTTCCAAAAATTACGAAGCTCCAGAAATCTCAGCCAATATTTTTTCACCCAAACTGGATGATACTTTCAGGTAATGATCAGTAAACGAAGGCGACTTGGTTCCCCAAATTTCGTTCTTCTATGTTGAAGCGTTCATTTCCAGTAACAGTTTGAATTTTTAGGTTTCACTCTGTTTTCTCCTATATTGATAGATGTATTTGGAACTCTAAATCCAACACGGTTTGTGCTAGCTTCTTGAAACTTGACACAGTAAAGTAGTTTCACGTTCTATCTCTATGTTTTGTTTCCTCTTGATGTAGCTCTAAGCAGTGACTGGCGAGAAGCACTTTCATGGAAAGGGGTTGCCAAGCTTCCAAAAATTACGAATCTCCAGAAATCTCAGCCAATATTTTTTCACCCAAACAGGATGATACTTTCAGGTAAAGATCAGTACACTAAGGCGACTTGGTTCTCCAAATTTCGTTCTTCTATGTTGAAGCGTTCATTTCCAGTAACACTTTGAATTTTTAGGTATCACTCTGTTTTCTCCTATATTGATAGATGTATTTGGAACTCTAAATCCAACACGGTTTGTGCTAGCTTCTTGAAACTTGACACAGTAAAGTAGTTTCACGATCTATCTCTATGTTTTGTTTCCTCTTGATGTAGCCCTAAGCACTGAAGGCGAGAAACACTTTCATGGAAAGGGGTTGCCAAGCTTCCAAAAATTACGAATCTCCAGAAATCTCAGCCAATATTTTTTCACCCAAACTGGATGATACTTTCAGGTAATGATCAGTAAACGAATGCGACTTGGTTCCCCAAATTTCGTTCTTCTATGTTGAAGCGTTCATTTCCAGTAACACTTTGAATTTTTAGGTTTCACTCTGTTTTCTCCTATATTGATAGATGTATTTGGAACTCTAAATCCAACACGGTTTGTGCTAGCTTCTTGAAACTTGACACAGTAAAGTAGTTTCACGTTCTATCTCTATGGTTTGTTTCCTCTTGATGTAGCCCTAAGCAGTGACTGGCGAGAAGCACTTTCATGGAAAGGGGTTGCCAAGCTTCCAAAAATTACGAATCTCCAGAAATCTCAGCAAATATTTTTTCACCCAAACAGGATGATACTTTCAGGTAATGATCAGTACACTAAGGCGACTTGGTTCCCCAAATTTCGTTCTTCTATGTTGAAGCGTTCATTTCCAGTAACAGTTTGAATTTTTAGGTTTCACTCTGTTTTCTCCTATATTGATAGATGTATTTGGAACTCTAAATCCAACACGGTTTGTGCTAGCTTCTTGAAACTTGACACAGTAAAGTAGTTTCACGATCTATCTCTATGTTTTGTTTCCTCTTGATGTAGCCCTAAGCACTGAAGGCGAGAAACACTTTCATGGAAAGGGGTTGCCAAGCTTCCAAAAATTACGAATCTCCAGAAATCTCAGCCAATATTTTTTCACCCAAACTGGATGATACTTTCAGGTAATGATCAGTAAACGAAGGCGACTTGGTTCCCCAAATTTCGTTCTTCTATGTTGAAGCGTTCATTTCCAGTAACAGTTTGAATTTTTAGGTTTCACTCTGTTTTCTCCTATATTGATAGATGTATTTGGAACTCTAAATCCAACACGGTTTGTGCTAGCTTCTTGAAACTTGACACAGTAAAGTAGTTTCACGTTCTATCTCTATGTTTTGTTTCCTCTTGATGTAGCTCTAAGCAGTGACTGGCGAGAAGCACTTTCATGGAAAGGGGTTGCCAAGCTTCCAAAAATTATGAATCTCCAGAAATCTCAGCCAATATTTTTTCACCCAAACAGGATGATACTTTCAGGTAAAGATCAGTACACTAAGGCGACTTGGTTCTCCAAATTTCGTTCTTCTATGTTGAAGCGTTCATTTCCAGTAACACTTTGAATTTTTAGGTATCACTCTGTTTTCTCCTATATTGATAGATGTATTTGGAACTCTAAATCCAACACGGTTTGTGCTAGCTTCTTGAAACTTGACACAGTAAAGTAGTTTCACGTTCTATCTCTGTGGTTTGTTTCCTCTTGATGTAGCCCTAAGCAGTGACTGGCGAGAAGCACTTTCATGGAAAGGGGTTGCCAAGCTTCCAAAAATTACGAATCTCCAGAAATCTCAGCCAATATTTTTTCACCCAAACAGGATGATACTTTCAGGTAATGATCAGTACACTAAGGCGACTTGGTTCTCCAAATTTCATTCTTCTATGTTGAAGCGTTCATTTCCAGTAACACTTTGAATTTTTAGGTATCACTCTGTTTTCTCCTATATTGATAGATGTATTTGGAACTCTAAATCCAACACGGTTTGTGCTAGCTTCTTGAAACTTGACACAGTAAAGTAGTTTCACGATCTATCTCTATGTTTTGTTTCCTCTTGATGTAGCCCTAAGCACTGAAGGCGAGAAACACTTTCATGGAAAGGGGTTGCCAAGCTTCCAAAAATTACGAATCTCCAGAAATCTCAGCCAATATTTTTTCACCCAAACTGGATGATACTTTCAGGTAATGATCAGTAAACGAAGGCGACTTGGTTCCCCAAATTTCGTTCTTCTATGTTGAAGCGTTCATTTCCAGTAACAGTTTGAATTTTTAGGTTTCACTCTGTTTTCTCCTATATTGATAGATGTATTTGGAACTCTAAATCCAACACGGTTTGTGCTAGCTTCTTGAAACTTGACACAGTAAAGTAGTTTCACGTTCTATCTCTATGTTTTGTTTCCTCTTGATGTAGCCCTAAGCAGTGACTGGCGAGAAGCACTTTCATGGAAAGGGGTTGCCAAGCTTCCAAAAATTACGAATCTCCAGAAATCTCAGCAAATATTTTTTCACCCAAACTGGATGATACTTTCAGGTAATGATCAGTACACTAAGGCGACTTGGTTCCCCAAATTTCGTTCTTCTATGTTGAAGCGTTCATTTCCAGTAACAGTTTGAATTTTTAGGTTTCACTCTGTTTTCTCCTATATTCAGAGATGTATTTGGAACTCTAAATCCAACACGGTTTGTGCTAGCTTCTTGAAACTTGACACAGTAAAGTAGTTTCACGTTCTATCTCTATGTTTTGTTTCCTCTTGATGTAGCCCTAAGCAGTGACTGGCGAGAAGCACTTTCATGGAAAGGGGTTGCCAAGCTTCCAAAAATTACGAATCTCCAGAAATCTCAGCCAATATTTTTTCACCCAAACAGGATGATACGTTCAGGTAAAGATCAGTACACTAAGGCGACTTGGTTCTCCAAATTTCGTTCTTCTATGTTGAAGCGTTCATTTCCAGTAACACTTTGAATTTTTAGGTATCACTCTGTTTTCTCCTATATTGATAGATGTATTTGGAACTCTAAATCCAACACGGTTTGTGCTAGCTTCTTGAAACTTGACACAGTAAAGTAGTTTCACGATCTATCTCTATGTTTTGTTTCCTCTTGATGTAGCCCTAAGCACTGAAGGCGAGAAACACTTTCATGGAAAGGGGTTGCCAAGCTTCCAAAAATTACGAATCTCCAGAAATCTCAGCCAATATTTTTTCACCCAAACTGGATGATACTTTCAGGTAATGATCAGTACACTAAGGCGACTTGGTTCCCCAAATTTCGTTCTTCTATGTTGAAGCGTTCATTTCCAGTAACAGTTTGAATTTTTAGGTTTCACTCTGTTTTCTCCTATATTGATAGATGTATTTGGAACTCTAAATCCAACACGGTTTGTGCTAGCTTCTTGAAACTTGACACAGTAAAGTAGTTTCACGATCTATCTCTATGTTTTGTTTCCTCTTGATGTAGCCCTAAGCACTGAAGGCGAGAAACACTTTCATGGAAAGGGGTTGCCAAGCTTCCAAAAATTACGAATCTCCAGAAATCTCAGCCAATATTTTTTCACCCAAACTGGATGATACTTTCAGGTAATGATCAGTAAACGAAGGCGACTTGGTTCCCCAAATTTCGTTCTTCTATGTTGAAGCGTTCATTTCCAGTAACAGTTTGAATTTTTAGGTTTCACTCTGTTTTCTCCTATATTGATAGATGTATTTGGAACTCTAAATCCAACACGGTTTGTGCTAGCTTCTTGAAACTTGACACAGTAAAGTAGTTTCACGTTCTATCTCTATGTTTTGTTTCCTCTTGATGTAGCTCTAAGCAGTGACTGGCGAGAAGCACTTTCATGGAAAGGGGTTGCCAAGCTTCCAAAAATTATGAATCTCCAGAAATCTCAGCCAATATTTTTTCACCCAAACAGGATGATACTTTCAGGTAAAGATCAGTACACTAAGGCGACTTGGTTCTCCAAATTTCGTTCTTCTATGTTGAAGCGTTCATTTCCAGTAACACTTTGAATTTTTAGGTATCACTCTGTTTTCTCCTATATTGATAGATGTATTTGGAACTCTAAATCCAACACGGTTTGTGCTAGCTTCTTGAAACTTGACACAGTAAAGTAGTTTCACGTTCTATCTCTGTGGTTTGTTTCCTCTTGATGTAGCCCTAAGCAGTGACTGGCGAGAAGCACTTTCATGGAAAGGGGTTGCCAAGCTTCCAAAAATTACGAATCTCCAGAAATCTCAGCCAATATTTTTTCACCCAAACTGGATGATACTTTCAGGTAATGATCAGTACACTAAGGCGACTTGGTTCTCCAAATTTCATTCTTCTATGTTGAAGCGTTCATTTCCAGTAACACTTTGAATTTTTAGGTATCACTCTGTTTTCTCCTATATTGATAGATGTATTTGGAACTCTAAATCCAACACGGTTTGTGCTAGCTTCTTGAAACTTGACACAGTAAAGTAGTTTCACGATCTATCTCTATGTTTTGTTTCCTCTTGATGTAGCCCTAAGCACTGAAGGCGAGAAACACTTTCATGGAAAGGGGTTGCCAAGCTTCCAAAAATTACGAATCTCCAGAAATCTCAGCCAATATTTTTTCACCCAAACTGGATGATACTTTCAGGTAATGATCAGTAAACGAAGGCGACTTGGTTCCCCAAATTTCGTTCTTCTATGTTGAAGCGTTCATTTCCAGTAACAGTTTGAATTTTTAGGTTTCACTCTGTTTTCTCCTATATTGATAGATGTATTTGGAACTCTAAATCCAACACGGTTTGTGCTAGCTTCTTGAAACTTGACACAGTAAAGTAGTTTCACGTTCTATCTCTATGTTTTGTTTCCTCTTGATGTAGCCCTAAGCAGTGACTGGCGAGAAGCACTTTCATGGAAAGGGGTTGCCAAGCTTCCAAAAATTACGAATCTCCAGAAATCTCAGCAAATATTTTTTCACCCAAACTGGATGATACTTTCAGGTAATGATCAGTACACTAAGGCGACTTGGTTCCCCAAATTTCGTTCTTCTATGTTGAAGCGTTCATTTCCAGTAACACTTTGAATTTTTAGGTATCACTCTGTTTTCTCCTATATTGATAGATGTATTTGGAACTCTAAATCCAACACGGTTTGTGCTAGCTTCTTGAAACTTGACACAGTAAAGTAGTTTCACGTTCTATCTCTATGTTTTGTTTCCTCTTGATGTAGCCCTAAGCACTGAAGGCGAGAAACACTTTCATGGAAAGGGGTTGCCAAGCTTCCAAAAATTACGAATCTCCAGAAATCTCAGCCAATATTTTTTCACCCAAACTGGATGATACTTTCAGGTAATGATCAGTAAACGAAGGCGACTTGGTTCCCCAAATTTCGTTCTTCTATGTTGAAGCGTTCATTTCCAGTAACAGTTTGAATTTTTAGGTTTCACTCTGTTTTCTCCTATATTCAGAGATGTATTTGGAACTCTAAATCCAACACGGTTTGTGCTAGCTTCTTGAAACTTGACACAGTAAAGTAGTTTCACGTTCTATCTCTATGTTTTGTTTCCTCTTGATGTAGCCCTAAGCAGTGACTGGCGAGAAGCACTTTCATGGAAAGGGGTTGCCAAGCTTCCAAAAATTACGAATCTCCAGAAATCTCAGCCAATATTTTTTCACCCAAACAGGATGATACGTTCAGGTAAAGATCAGTACACTAAGGCGACTTGGTTCTCCAAATTTCGTTCTTCTATGTTGAAGCGTTCATTTCCAGTAACACTTTGAATTTTTAGGTATCACTCTGTTTTCTTCTATATTGATAGATGTATTTGGAACTCTAAATCCAACACGGTTTGTGCTAGCTTCTTGAAACTTGACACAGTAAAGTAGTTTCACGATCTATCTCTATGTTTTGTTTCCTCTTGATGTAGCCCTAAGCACTGAAGGCGAGAAACACTTTCATGGAAAGGGGTTGCCAAGCTTCCAAAAATTACGAATCTCCAGAAATCTCAGCCAATATTTTTTCACCCAAACTGGATGATACTTTCAGGTAATGATCAGTAAACGAAGGCGACTTGGTTCCCCAAATTTCGTTCTTCTATGTTGAAGCGTTCATTTCCAGTAACAGTTTGAATTTTTAGGTTTCACTCTGTTTTCTCCTATATTGATAGATGTATTTGGAACTCTAAATCCAACACGGTTTGTGCTAGCTTCTTGAAACTTGACACAGTAAAGTAGTTTCACGATCTATCTCTATGTTTTGTTTCCTCTTGATGTAGCCCTAAGTAGTGAAGGCGAGAAACACTTTCATGGAAAGGGGTTGCCAAGCTTCCAAAAATTACGAATCTCCAGAAACCTCAGCCAATATTTTTTCACCCAAACTGGATGATACTTTCAGGTAATGATCAGTACACGAAGGCGACTTGGTTCCCCAAATTTCGTTCTTCTATGTTGAAGCGTTCATTTCCAGTAACAGTTTGAATTTTTAGGTTTCACTCTGTTTTCTCCTATATTGATAGATGTATTTGGAACTCTAAATCCAACACGGTTTGTGCTAGCTTCTTGAAACTTGACACAGTAAAGTAGTTTCACGTTCTATCTCTATGGTTTGTTTCCTCTTGATGTACCCTAAGCACTGACTGGCGAGAAACACTTTCAAGGAAAGGGGTTGACAAGCTTCCAAAAATTACGAATCTCCAGAAATCTCAGCAAATATTTTTTCACCCAAACTGGATGATACTTTCAGGTAATGATCAGTAAACGAAGGCGACTTGGTTCCCCAAATTTCGTTCTTCTATGTTGAAGCGTTCATTTCCAGTAACAGTTTGAATTTTTAGGTTTCACTATGTTTTCTCCTATATTGATAGATGTATTTGGAACTCTAAATCCAACACGGTTTGTGCTAGCTTCTTGAAACTTGACACAGTAAAGTAGTTTCACGTTCTATCTCTATGTTTTGTTTCCTCTTGATGTAGCCCTAAGCAGTGACTGGCGAGAAGCACTTTCATGGAAAGGGGTTGCCAAGCTTCCAAAAATTACGAATCTCCAGAAATCTCAGCAAATATTTTTTCACCCAAACTGGATGATACTTTCAGGTAATGATCAGTACACGAAGGCGACTTGGTTCCCCAAATTTCGTTCTTCTATGTTGAAGCGTTCATTTCCAGTAACACTTAGAATTTTTAGGTATCACTCTGTTTTCTCCTATATTGATAGATGTATTTGGAACTCTAAATCCGACACGGATTGTGCTAGCTTTTTGAAACTTGACACAGTAAAGTAGTTTCACGTTCTATCTCTATGGTTTGTTTCCTCTTGATGTAGCCCTAAGCACTGACTGGCGAGAAACACTTACATGGAAAGGGGTTGCCAAGCTTCCAAAAATTACGAATCTCCAGAAATCTCAGCCAATATATTTTCACCCAAACTGGATGATACTTTCAGGTAATGATCAGTACACTAAGGCGACTTGGTTCCCCAAATTTCGTTCTTCTATGTTGAAGCGTTCATTTCCAGTAACACTTTGAATTTTTAGGTATCACTCTGTTTTCTCCTATATTGATAGATGTATTTGGAACTCTAAATCCAACACGGTTTGTGCTAGCTTCTTGAAACTTGACACAGTAAAGTAGTTTCACGTTCTATCTCTATGTTTTGTTTCCTCTTGATGTAGCCCTAAGCACTGAAGGCGAGAAACACTTTCATGGAAAGGGGTTGCCAAGCTTCCAAAAATTACGAAGCTCCAGAAATCTCAGCCAATATTTTTTCACCCAAACTGGATGATACTTTCAGGTAATGATCAGTAAACGAAGGCGACTTGGTTCCCCAAATTTCGTTCTTCTATGTTGAAGCGTTCATTTCCAGTAACAGTTTGAATTTTTAGGTTTCACTCTGTTTTCTCCTATATTGATAGATGTATTTGGAACTCTAAATCCAACACGGTTTGTGCTAGCTTCTTGAAACTTGACACAGTAAAGTAGTTTCACGTTCTATCTCTATGTTTTGTTTCCTCTTGATGTAGCTCTAAGCAGTGACTGGCGAGAAGCACTTTCATGGAAAGGGGTTGCCAAGCTTCCAAAAATTACGAATCTCCAGAAATCTCAGCCAATATTTTTTCACCCAAACAGGATGATACTTTCAGGTAAAGATCAGTACACTAAGGCGACTTGGTTCTCCAAATTTCGTTCTTCTATGTTGAAGCGTTCATTTCCAGTAACACTTTGAATTTCTAGGTATCACTCTGTTTTCTCCTATATTGATAGATGTATTTGGAACTCTAAATCCAACACGGTTTGTGCTAGCTTCTTGAAACTTGACACAGTAAAGTAGTTTCACGATCTATCTCTATGTTTTGTTTCCTCTTGATGTAGCCCTAAGCACTGAAGGCGAGAAACACTTTCATGGAAAGGGGTTGCCAAGCTTCCAAAAATTACGAATCTCCAGAAATCTCAGCCAATATTTTTTCACCCAAACTGGATGATACTTTCAGGTAATGATCAGTAAACGAATGCGACTTGGTTCCCCAAATTTCGTTCTTCTATGTTGAAGCGTTCATTTCCAGTAACACTTTGAATTTTTAGGTTTCACTCTGTTTTCTCCTATATTGATAGATGTATTTGGAACTCTAAATCCAACACGGTTTGTGCTAGCTTCTTGAAACTTGACACAGTAAAGTAGTTTCACGTTCTATCTCTATGGTTTGTTTCCTCTTGATGTAGCCCTAAGCAGTGACTGGCGAGAAGCACTTTCATGGAAAGGGGTTGCCAAGCTTCCAAAAATTACGAATCTCCAGAAATGTCAGCAAATATTTTTTCACCCAAACAGGATGATACTTTCAGGTAATGATCAGTACACTAAGGCGACTTGGTTCCCCAAATTTCGTTCTTCTATGTTGAAGCGTTCATTTCCAGTAACAGTTTGAATTTTTAGGTTTCACTCTGTTTTCTCCTATATTGATAGATGTATTTGGAACTCTAAATCCAACACGGTTTGTGCTAGCTTCTTGAAACTTGACACAGTAAAGTAGTTTCACGATCTATCTCTATGTTTTGTTTCCTCTTGATGTAGCCCTAAGCACTGAAGGCGAGAAACACTTTCATGTAAAGGGGTTGCCAAGCTTCCAAAAATTACGAATCTCCAGAAATCTCAGCCAATATTTTTTCACCCAAACTGGATGATACTTTCAGGTAATGATCAGTAAACGAAGGCGACTTGGTTCCCCAAATTTCGTTCTTCTATGTTGAAGCGTTCATTTCCAGTAACACTTTGAATTTTTAGGTTTCACTCTGTTTTCTCCTATATTGATAGATGTATTTGGAACTCTAAATCCAACACGGTTTGTGCTAGCTTCTTGAAACTTGACACAGTAAAGTAGTTTCACGTTCTATCTCTATGGTTTGTTTCCTCTTGATGTAGCCCTAAGCAGTGACTGGCGAGAAGCACTTTCATGGAAAGGGGTTGCCAAGCTTCCAAAAATTACGAATCTCCAGAAATCTCAGCCAATATTTTTTCACCCAAACAGGATGATACTTTCAGGTAATGATCAGTACACTAAGGCGACTTGGTTCTCCAAATTTCGTTCTTCTATGTTGAAGCGTTCATTTCCAGTAACACTTTGAATTTTTAGGTATCACTCTGTTTTCTCCTATATTGATAGATGTATTTGGAACTCTAAATCCAACACGGTTTGTGCTAGCTTCTTGAAACTTGACACAGTAAAGTAGTTTCACGATCTATCTCTATGTTTTGTTTCCTCTTGATGTAGCCCTAAGCACTGAAGGCGAGAAACACTTTCATGGAAAGGGGTTGCCAAGCTTCCAAAAATTACGAATCTCCAGAAATCTCAGCCAATATTTTTTCACCCAAACTGGATGATACTTTCAGGTAATGATCAGTAAACGAAGGCGACTTGGTTCCCCAAATTTCGTTCTTCTATGTTGAAGCGTTCATTTCCAGTAACACTTTGAATTTTTAGGTTTCACTCTGTTTTCTCCTATATTGATAGATGTATTTGGAACTCTAAATCCAACACGGTTTGTGCTAGCTTCTTGAAACTTGACACAGTAAAGTAGTTTCACGTTCTATCTCTATGGTTTGTTTCCTGTTGATGTAGCCCTAAGCAGTGACTGGCGAGAAGCACTTTCATGGAAAGGGGTTGCCAAGCTTCCAAAAATTACGAATCTCCAGAAATCTCAGCCAATATTTTTTCACCCAAACAGGATGATACTTTCAGGTAATGATCAGTACACTAAGGCGACTTGGTTCTCCAAATTTCGTTCTTCTATGTTGAAGCGTTCATTTCCAGTAACACTTTTAATTTTTAGGTATCACTCTGTTTTCTCCTATATTGATAGATGTATTTGGAACTCTAAATCCAACACGGTTTGTGCTAGCTTCTTGAAACTTGACACAGTAAAGTAGTTTCACGATCTATCTCTATGTTTTGTTTCCTCTTGATGTAGCCCTAAGCACTGAAGGCGAGAAACACTTTCATGGAAAGGGGTTGCCAAGCTTCCAAAAATTACGAATCTCCAGAAATCTCAGCCAATATTTTTTCACCCAAACTGGATGATACTTTCAGGTAATGATCAGTAAACGAAGGCGACTTGGTTCCCCAAATTTCGTTCTTCTATGTTGAAGCGTTCATTTCCAGTAACACTTTGAATTTTTAGGTTTCACTCTGTTTTCTCCTATATTGATAGATGTATTTGGAACTCTAAATCCAACACGGTTTGTGCTAGCTTCTTGAAACTTGACACAGTAAAGTAGTTTCACGTTCTATCTCTATGGTTTGTTTCCTCTTGATGTACCCTAAGCACTGACTGGCGAGAAACACTTTCAAGGAAAGGGGTTGCCAAGCTTCCAAAAATTACGAATCTCCAGAAATCTCAGCAAATATTTTTTCACCCAAACTGGATGATACTTTCAGGTAATGATCAGTAAACGAAGGCGACTTGGTTCCCCAAATTTCGTTCTTCTATGTTGAAGCGTTCATTTCCAGTAACAGTTTGAATTTTTAGGTTTCACTATGTTTTCTCCTATATTGATAGATGTATTTGGAACTCTAAATCCAACACGGTTTGTGCTAGCTTCTTGAAACTTGACACAGTAAAGTAGTTTCACGTTCTATCTCTATGTTTTGTTTCCTCTTGATGTAGCCCTAAGCAGTGACTGGCGAGAAGCACTTTCATGGAAAGGGGTTGCCAAGCTTCCAAAAATTACGAATCTCCAGAAATCTCAGCAAATATTTTTTCACCCAAACTGGATGATACTTTCAGGTAATGATCAGTACACTAAGGCGACTTGGTTCCCCAAATTTCGTTCTTCTATGTTGAAGCGTTCATTTCCAGTAACACTTTGAATTTTTAGGTATCACTCTGTTTTCTCCTATATTGATAGATGTATTTGGAACTCTAAATCCAACACGGTTTGTGCTAGCTTCTTGAAACTTGACACAGTAAAGTAGTTTCACGTTCTATCTCTATGTTTTGTTTCCTCTTGATGTAGCCCTAAGCACTGAAGGCGAGAAACACTTTCATGGAAAGGGGTTGCCAAGCTTCCAAAAATTACGAAGCTCCAGAAATCTCAGCCAATATTTTTTCACCCAAACTGGATGATACTTTCAGGTAATGATCAGTAAACGAAGGCGACTTGGTTCCCCAAATTTCGTTCTTCTATGTTGAAGCGTTCATTTCCAGTAACAGTTTGAATTTTTAGGTTTCACTCTGTTTTCTCCTATATTGATAGATGTATTTGGAACTCTAAATCCAACACGGTTTGTGCTAGCTTCTTGAAACTTGACACAGTAAAGTAGTTTCACGTTCTATCTCTATGTTTTGTTTCCTCTTGATGTAGCTCTAAGCAGTGACTGGCGAGAAGCACTTTCATGGAAAGGGGTTGCCAAGCTTCCAAAAATTACGAATCTCCAGAAATCTCAGCCAATATTTTTTCACCCAAACAGGATGATACTTTCAGGTAAAGATCAGTACACTAAGGCGACTTGGTTCTCCAAATTTCGTTCTTCTATGTTGAAGCGTTCATTTCCAGTAACACTTTGAATTTTTAGGTATCACTCTGTTTTCTCCTATATTGATAGATATATTTGGAACTCTAAATCCAACACGGTTTGTGCTAGCTTCTTGAAACTTGACACAGTAAAGTAGTTTCACGATCTATCTCTATGTTTTGTTTCCTCTTGATGTAGCCCTAAGCACTGAAGGCGAGAAACACTTTCATGGAAAGGGGTTGCCAAGCTTCCAAAAATTACGAATCTCCAGAAATCTCAGCCAATATTTTTTCACCCAAACTGGATGATACTTTCAGGTAATGATCAGTACACTAAGGCGACTTGGTTCCCCAAATTTCGTTCTTCTATGTTGAAGCGTTCATTTCCAGTAACACTTTGAATTTTTAGGTATCACTCTGTTTTCTCCTATATTGATAGATGTATTTGGAACTCTAAATCCAACACGGTTTGTGCTAGCTTCTTGAAACTTGACACAGTAAAGTAGTTTCACGTTCTATCTCTATGTTTTGTTTCCTGTTGATGTAGCCCTAAGCACTGAAGGCGAGAAACACTTTCATGGAAAGGGGTTGCCAAGCTTCCAAAAATTACGAATCTCCAGAATTCTCAGCCAATATTTTTTCACCCAAACTGGATGATACTTTCAGGTAATGATCAGTAAACGAAGGCGACTTGGTTCCCCAAATTTCGTTCTTCTATGTTGAAGCGTTCATTTCCAGTAACAGTTTGAATTTTTAGGTTTCACTCTGTTTTCTCCTATATTGATAGATGTATTTGGAACTCTAAATCCAACACGGTTTGTGCTAGCTTCTTGAAACTTGACACAGTAAAGTAGTTTCACGTTCTATCTCTATGTTTTGTTTCCTCTTGATGTAGCTCTAAGCAGTGACTGGCGAGAAGCACTTTCATGGAAAGGGGTTGCCAAGCTTCCAAAAATTACGAATCTCCAGAAATCTCAGCCAATATTTTTTCACCCAAACAGGATGATACTTTCAGGTAAAGATCAGTACACTAAGGCGACTTGGTTCTCCAAATTTCTTTCTTCTATGTTGAAGCGTTCATTTCCAGTAACACTTTGAATTTTTAGGTATCACTCTGTTTTCTCCTATATTGATAGATGTATTTGGAACTCTAAATCCAACACGGTTTGTGCTAGCTTCTTGAAACTTGACACAGTAAAGTAGTTTCACGATCTATCTCTATGTTTTGTTTCCTCTTGATGTAGCCCTAAGCACTGAAGGCGAGAAACACTTTCATGGAAAGGGGTTGCCAAGCTTCCAAAAATTACGAATCTCCAGAAATCTCAGCCAATATTTTTTCACCCAAACTGGATGATACTTTCAGGTAATGATCAGTAAACGAAGGCGACTTGGTTCCCCAAATTTCGTTCTTCTATGTTGAAGCGTTCATTTCCAGTAACACTTTGAATTTTTAGGTTTCACTCTGTTTTCTCCTATATTGATAGATGTATTTGGAACTCTAAATCCAACACGGTTTGTGCTAGCTTCTTGAAACTTGACACAGTAAAGTAGTTTCACGTTCTATCTCTATGGTTTGTTTCCTCTTGATGTTGCCCTAAGCAGTGACTGGCGAGAAGCACTTTCATGGAAAGGGGTTGCCAAGCTTCCAAAAATTACGAATCTCCAGAAATCTCAGCAAATATTTTTTCACCCAAACAGGATGATACTTTCAGGTAATGATCAGTACACTAAGGCGACTTGGTTCTCCAAATTTCGTTCTTCTATGTTGAAGCGTTCATTTCCAGTAACACTTTGAATTTTTAGGTATCACTCTGTTTTCTCCTATATTGATAGATGTATTTGGAACTCTAAATCCAACACGGTTTGTGCTAGCTTCTTGAAACTTGACACAGTAAAGTAGTTTCACGATCTATCTCTATGTTTTGTTTCCTCTTGATGTAGCCCTAAGCACTGAAGGCGAGAAACACTTTCATGGAAAGGGGTTGCCAAGCTTCCAAAAATTACGAATCTCCAGAAATCTCAGCCAATATTTTTTCACCCAAACTGGATGATACTTTCAGGTAATGATCAGTAAACGAAGGCGACTTGGTTCCCCAAATTTCGTTCTTCTATGTTGAAGCGTTCATTTCCAGTAACACTTTGAATTTTTAGGTTTCACTCTGTTTTCTCCTATATTGATAGATGTATTTGGAACTCTAAATGCAACACGGTTTGTGCTAGCTTCTTGAAACTTGACACAGTAAAGTAGTTTCAGGTTCTATCTCTATGGTTTGTTTCCTCTTGATGTAGCCCTAAGCAGTGACTGGCGAGAAGCACTTTCATGGAAAGGGGTTGCCAAGCTTCCAAAAATTACGAATCTCCAGAAATCTCAGCCAATATTTTTTCACCCAAACAGGATGATACTTTCAGGTAATGATCAGTACACTAAGGCGACTTGGTTCTCCAAATTTCGTTCTTCTATGTTGAAGCGTTCATTTCCAGTAACACTTTGAATTTTTAGGTATCACTCTGTTTTCTCCTATATTGATAGATGTATTTGGAACTCTAAATCCAACACGGTTTGTGCTAGCTTCTTGAAACTTGACACAGTAAAGTAGTTTCACGATCTATCTCTATGTTTTGTTTCCTCTTGATGTAGCCCTAAGCACTGAAGGCGAGAAACACTTTCATGGAAAGGGGTTGCCAAGCTTCCAAAAATTACGAATCTCCAGAAATCTCAGCCAATATTTTTTCACCCAAACTGGATGATACTTTCAGGTAATGATCAGTACACTAAGGCGACTTGGTTCCCCAAATTTCGTTCTTCTATGTTGAAGCGTTCATTTCCAGTAACACTTTGAATTTTTAGGTATCACTCTGTTTTCTCCTATATTGATAGATGTATTTGGAACTCTAAATCCAACACGGTTTGTGCTAGCTTCTTGAAACTTGACACAGTAAAGTAGTTTCACGATCTATCTCTATGTTTTGTTTCCTCTTGATGTAGCCCTAAGCACTGAAGGCGAGAAACACTTTCATGGAAAGGGGTTGCCAAGCTTCCAAAAATTACGAATCTCCAGAAATCTCAGCCAATATTTTTTCACCCAAACTGGATGATACTTTCAGGTAATGATCAGTAAACGAAGGCGACTTGGTTCCCCAAATTTCGTTCTTCTATGTTGAAGCGTTCATTTCCAGTAACACTTTGAATTTTTAGGTTTCACTCTGTTTTCTCCTATATTGATAGATGTATTTGGAACTCTAAATCCAACACGGTTTGTGCTAGCTTCTTGAAACTTGACACAGTAAAGTAGTTTCACGTTCTATCTCTATGGTTTGTTTCCTCTTGATGTTGCCCTAAGCAGTGACTGGCGAGAAGCACTTTCATGGAAAGGGGTTGCCAAGCTTCCAAAAATTACGAATCTCCAGAAATCTCAGCAAATATTTTTTCACCCAAACAGGATGATACTTTCAGGTAATGATCAGTACACTAAGGCGACTTGGTTCTCCAAATTTCGTTCTTCTATGTTGAAGCGTTCATTTCCAGTAACACTTTGAATTTTTAGGTATCACTCTGTTTTCTCCTATATTGATAGATGTATTTGGAACTCTAAATCCAACACGGTTTGTGCTAGCTTCTTGAAACTTGACACAGTAAAGTAGTTTCACGATCTATCTCTATGTTTTGTTTCCTCTTGATGTAGCCCTAAGCACTGAAGGCGAGAAACACTTTCATGGAAAGGGGTTGCCAAGCTTCCAAAAATTACGAATCTCCAGAAATCTCAGCCAATATTTTTTCACCCAAACTGGATGATACTTTCAGGTAATGATCAGTAAACGAAGGCGACTTGGTTCCCCAAATTTCGTTCTTCTATGTTGAAGCGTTCATTTCCAGTAACACTTTGAATTTTTAGGTTTCACTCTGTTTTCTCCTATATTGATAGATGTATTTGGAACTCTAAATCCAACACGGTTTGTGCTAGCTTCTTGAAACTTGACACAGTAAAGTAGTTTCAGGTTCTATCTCTATGGTTTGTTTCCTCTTGATGTAGCCCTAAGCAGTGACTGGCGAGAAGCACTTTCATGGAAAGGGGTTGCCAAGCTTCCAAAAATTACGAATCTCCAGAAATCTCAGCCAATATTTTTTCACCCAAACAGGATGATACTTTCAGGTAATGATCAGTACACTAAGGCGACTTGGTTCTCCAAATTTCGTTCTTCTATGTTGAAGCGTTCATTTCCAGTAACACTTTGAATTTTTAGGTATCACTCTGTTTTCTCCTATATTGATAGATGTATTTGGAACTCTAAATCCAACACGGTTTGTGCTAGCTTCTTGAAACTTGACACAGTAAAGTAGTTTCACGATCTATCTCTATGTTTTGTTTCCTCTTGATGTAGCCCTAAGCACTGAAGGCGAGAAACACTTTCATGGAAAGGGGTTGCCAAGCTTCCAAAAATTACGAATCTCCAGAAATCTCAGCCAATATTTTTTCACCCAAACTGGATGATACTTTCAGGTAATGATCAGTACACTAAGGCGACTTGGTTCCCCAAATTTCGTTCTTCTATGTTGAAGCGTTCATTTCCAGTAACACTTTGAATTTTTAGGTATCACTCTGTTTTCTCCTATATTGATAGATGTATTTGGAACTCTAAATCCAACACGGTTTGTGCTAGCTTCTTGAAACTTGACACAGTAAAGTAGTTTCACGATCTATCTCTATGTTTTGTTTCCTCTTGATGTAGCCCTAAGCACTGAAGGCGAGAAACACTTTCATGGAAAGGGGTTGCCAAGCTTCCAAAAATTACGAATCTCCAGAAATCTCAGCCAATATTTTTTCACCCAAACTGGATGATACTTTCAGGTAATGATCAGTAAACGAAGGCGACTTGGTTCCCCAAATTTCGTTCTTCTATGTTGAAGCGTTCATTTCCAGTAACACTTTGAATTTTTAGGTTTCACTCTGTTTTCTCCTATATTGATAGATGTATTTGGAACTCTAAATCCAACACGGTTTGTGCTAGCTTCTTGAAACTTGACACAGTAAAGTAGTTTCACGTTCTATCTCTATGGTTTGTTTCCTCTTGATGTTGCCCTAAGCAGTGACTGGCGAGAAGCACTTTCATGGAAAGGGGTTGCCAAGCTTCCAAAAATTACGAATCTCCAGAAATCTCAGCAAATATTTTTTCACCCAAACAGGATGATACTTTCAGGTAATGATCAGTACACTAAGGCGACTTGGTTCTCCAAATTTCGTTCTTCTATGTTGAAGCGTTCATTTCCAGTAACACTTTGAATTTTTAGGTATCACTCTGTTTTCTCCTATATTGATAGATGTATTTGGAACTCTAAATCCAACACGGTTTGTGCTAGCTTCTTGAAACTTGACACAGTAAAGTAGTTTCACGATCTATCTCTATGTTTTGTTTCCTCTTGATGTAGCCCTAAGCACTGAAGGCGAGAAACACTTTCATGGAAAGGGGTTGCCAAGCTTCCAAAAATTACGAATCTCCAGAAATCTCAGCCAATATTTTTTCACCCAAACTGGATGATACTTTCAGGTAATGATCAGTAAACGAAGGCGACTTGGTTCCCCAAATTTCGTTCTTCTATGTTGAAGCGTTCATTTCCAGTAACACTTTGAATTTTTAGGTTTCACTCTGTTTTCTCCTATATTGATAGATGTATTTGGAACTCTAAATCCAACACGGTTTGTGCTAGCTTCTTGAAACTTGACACAGTAAAGTAGTTTCAGGTTCTATCTCTATGGTTTGTTTCCTCTTGATGTAGCCCTAAGCAGTGACTGGCGAGAAGCACTTTCATGGAAAGGGGTTGCCAAGCTTCCAAAAATTACGAATCTCCAGAAATCTCAGCCAATATTTTTTCACCCAAACAGGATGATACTTTCAGGTAATGATCAGTACACTAAGGCGACTTGGTTCTCCAAATTTCGTTCTTCTATGTTGAAGCGTTCATTTCCAGTAACACTTTGAATTTTTAGGTATCACTCTGTTTTCTCCTATATTGATAGATGTATTTGGAACTCTAAATCCAACACGGTTTGTGCTAGCTTCTTGAAACTTGACACAGTAAAGTAGTTTCACGATCTATCTCTATGTTTTGTTTCCTCTTGATGTAGCCCTAAGCACTGAAGGCGAGAAACACTTTCATGGAAAGGGGTTGCCAAGCTTCCAAAAATTACGAATCTCCAGAAATCTCAGCCAATATTTTTTCACCCAAACTGGATGATACTTTCAGGTAATGATCAGTACACTAAGGCGACTTGGTTCCCCAAATTTCGTTCTTCTATGTTGAAGCGTTCATTTCCAGTAACACTTTGAATTTTTAGGTATCACTCTGTTTTCTCCTATATTGATAGATGTATTTGGAACTCTAAATCCAACACGGTTTGTGCTAGCTTCTTGAAACTTGACACAGTAAAGTAGTTTCACGTTCTATCTCTATGTTTTGTTTCCTCTTGATGTAGCCCTAAGCACTGAAGGCGAGAAACACTTTCATGGAAAGGGGTTGCCAAGCTTCCAAAAATTACGAAGCTCCAGAAATCTCAGCCAATATTTTTTCACCCAAACTGGATGATACTTTCAGGTAATGATCAGTAAACGAATGCGACTTGGTTCCCCAAATTTCGTTCTTCTATGTTGAAGCGTTCATTTCCAGTAACAGTTTGAATTTTTAGGTTTCACTCTGTTTTCTCCTATATTGATAGATGTATTTGGAACTCTAAATCCAACACAGTTTGTGCTAGCTTCTTGAAACTTGACACAGTAAAGTAGTTTCACGTTCTATCTCTATGTTTTGTTTCCTCTTGATGTAGCTCTAAGCAGTGACTGGCGAGAAGCACTTTCATGGAAAGGGGTTGCCAAGCTTCCAAAAATTACGAATCTCCAGAAATCTCAGCCAATATTTTTTCACCCAAACAGGATGATACTTTCAGGTAAAGATCAGTACACTAAGGCGACTTGGTTCTCCAAATTTCGTTCTTCTATGTTGAAGCGTTCATTTCCAGTAACACTTTGAATTTTTAGGTATCACTCTGTTTTCTCCTATATTGATAGATATATTTGGAACTCTAAATCCAACACGGTTTGTGCTAGCTTCTTGAAACTTGACACAGTAAAGTAGTTTCACGATCTATCTCTATGTTTTGTTTCCTCTTGATGTAGCCCTAAGCACTGAAGGCGAGAAACACTTTCATGGAAAGGGGTTGCCAAGCTTCCAAAAATTACGAATCTCCAGAATTCTCAGCCAATATTTTTTCACCCAAACTGGATGATACTTTCAGGTAATGATCAGTAAACGAAGGCGACTTGGTTCCCCAAATTTCGTTCTTCTATGTTGAAGCGTTCATTTCCAGTAACAGTTTGAATTTTTAGGTTTCACTCTGTTTTCTCCTATATTGATAGATGTATTTGGAACTCTAAATCCAACACGGTTTGTGCTAGCTTCTTGAAACTTGACACAGTAAAGTAGTTTCACGTTTATCTCTATGTTTTGTTTCCTCTTGATGTAGCTCTAAGCAGTGACTGGCGAGAAGCACTTTCATGGAAAGGGGTTGCCAAGCTTCCAAAAATTACGAATCTCCAGAAATCTCAGCCAATATTTTTTCACCCAAACAGGATGATACTTTCAGGTAAAGATCAGTACACTAAGGCGACTTGGTTCTCCAAATTTCGTTCTTCTATGTTGAAGCGTTCATTTCCAGTAACACTTTGAATTTTTAGGTATCACTCTGTTTTCTCCTATATTGATAGATGTATTTGGAACTCTAAATCCAACACGGTTTGTGCTAGCTTCTTGAAACTTGACACAGTAAAGTAGTTTCACGATCTATCTCTATGTTTTGTTTCCTCTTGATGTAGCCCTAAGCACTGAAGGCGAGAAACACTTTCATGGAAAGGGGTTGCCAAGCTTCCAAAAATTACGAATCTCCAGAAATCTCAGCCAATATTTTTTCACCCAAACTGGATGATACTTTCAGGTAATGATCAGTAAACGAAGGCGACTTGGTTCCCCAAATTTCGTTCTTCTATGTTGAAGCGTTCATTTCCAGTAACACTTTGAATTTTTAGGTTTCACTCTGTTTTCTCCTATATTGATAGATGTATTTGGAACTCTAAATCCAACACGGTTTGTGCTAGCTTCTTGAAACTTGACACAGTAAAGTAGTTTCACGTTCTATCTCTATGGTTTGTTTCCTCTTGATGTAGCCCTAAGCAGTGACTGGCGAGAAGCACTTTCATGGAAAGGGGTTGCCAAGCTTCCAAAAATTACGAATCTCCAGAAATCTCAGCAAATATTTTTTCACCCAAACAGGATGATACTTTCAGGTAATGATCAGTACACTAAGGCGACTTGGTTCTCCAAATTTCGTTCTTCTATGTTGAAGCGTTCATTTCCAGTAACACTTTGAATTTTTAGGTATCACTCTGTTTTCTCCTATATTGATAGATGTATTTGGAACTCTAAATCCAACACGGTTTGTGCTAGCTTCTTGAAACTTGACACAGTAAAGTAGTTTCACGATCTATCTCTATGTTTTGTTTCCTCTTGATGTAGCCCTAAGCACTGAAGGCGAGAAACACTTTCATGGAAAGGGGTTGCCAAGCTTCCAAAAATTACGAATCTCCAGAAATCTCAGCCAATATTTTTTCACCCAAACTGGATGATACTTTCAGGTAATGATCAGTAAACGAAGGCGACTTGGTTCCCCAAATTTCGTTCTTCTATGTTGAAGCGTTCATTTCCAGTAACACTTTGAATTTTTAGGTTTCACTCTGTTTTCTCCTATATTGATAGATGTATTTGGAACTCTAAATCCAACACGGTTTGTGCTAGCTTCTTGAAACTTGACACAGTAAAGTAGTTTCACGTTCTATCTCTATGGTTTGTTTCCTCTTGATGTTGCCCTAAGCAGTGACTGGCGAGAAGCACTTTCATGGAAAGGGGTTGCCAAGCTTCCAAAAATTACGAATCTCCAGAAATCTCAGCAAATATTTTTTCACCCAAACAGGATGATACTTTCAGGTAATGATCAGTACACTAAGGCGACTTGGTTCTCCAAATTTCGTTCTTCTATGTTGAAGCGTTCATTTCCAGTAACACTTTGAATTTTTAGGTATCACTCTGTTTTCTCCTATATTGATAGATGTATTTGGAACTCTAAATCCAACACGGTTTGTGCTAGCTTCTTGAAACTTGACACAGTAAAGTAGTTTCACGATCTATCTCTATGTTTTGTTTCCTCTTGATGTAGCCCTAAGCACTGAAGGCGAGAAACACTTTCATGGAAAGGGGTTGCCAAGCTTCCAAAAATTACGAATCTCCAGAAATCTCAGCCAATATTTTTTCACCCAAACTGGATGATACTTTCAGGTAATGATCAGTAAACGAAGGCGACTTGGTTCCCCAAATTTCGTTCTTCTATGTTGAAGCGTTCATTTCCAGTAACACTTTGAATTTTTAGGTTTCACTCTGTTTTCTCCTATATTGATAGATGTATTTGGAACTCTAAATCCAACACGGTTTGTGCTAGCTTCTTGAAACTTGACACAGTAAAGTAGTTTCAGGTTCTATCTCTATGGTTTGTTTCCTCTTGATGTAGCCCTAAGCAGTGACTGGCGAGAAGCACTTTCATGGAAAGGGGTTGCCAAGCTTCCAAAAATTACGAATCTCCAGAAATCTCAGCCAATATTTTTTCACCCAAACAGGATGATACTTTCAGGTAATGATCAGTACACTAAGGCGACTTGGTTCTCCAAATTTCGTTCTTCTATGTTGAAGCGTTCATTTCCAGTAACACTTTGAATTTTTAGGTATCACTCTGTTTTCTCCTATATTGATAGATGTATTTGGAACTCTAAATCCAACACGGTTTGTGCTAGCTTCTTGAAACTTGACACAGTAAAGTAGTTTCACGATCTATCTCTATGTTTTGTTTCCTCTTGATGTAGCCCTAAGCACTGAAGGCGAGAAACACTTTCATGGAAAGGGGTTGCCAAGCTTCCAAAAATTACGAATCTCCAGAAATCTCAGCCAATATTTTTTCACCCAAACTGGATGATACTTTCAGGTAATGATCAGTACACTAAGGCGACTTGGTTCCCCAAATTTCGTTCTTCTATGTTGAAGCGTTCATTTCCAGTAACACTTTGAATTTTTAGGTATCACTCTGTTTTCTCCTATATTGATAGATGTATTTGGAACTCTAAATCCAACACGGTTTGTGCTAGCTTCTTGAAACTTGACACAGTAAAGTAGTTTCACGTTCTATCTCTATGTTTTGTTTCCTCTTGATGTAGCCCTAAGCACTGAAGGCGAGAAACACTTTCATGGAAAGGGGTTGCCAAGCTTCCAAAAATTACGAAGCTCCAGAAATCTCAGCCAATATTTTTTCACCCAAACTGGATGATACTTTCAGGTAATGATCAGTAAACGAATGCGACTTGGTTCCCCAAATTTCGTTCTTCTATGTTGAAGCGTTCATTTCCAGTAACAGTTTGAATTTTTAGGTTTCACTCTGTTTTCTCCTATATTGATAGATGTATTTGGAACTCTAAATCCAACACAGTTTGTGCTAGCTTCTTGAAACTTGACACAGTAAAGTAGTTTCACGTTCTATCTCTATGTTTTGTTTCCTCTTGATGTAGCTCTAAGCAGTGACTGGCGAGAAGCACTTTCATGGAAAGGGGTTGCCAAGCTTCCAAAAATTACGAATCTCCAGAAATCTCAGCCAATATTTTTTCACCCAAACAGGATGATACTTTCAGGTAAAGATCAGTACACTAAGGCGACTTGGTTCTCCAAATTTCGTTCTTCTATGTTGAAGCGTTCATTTCCAGTAACACTTTGAATTTTTAGGTATCACTCTGTTTTCTCCTATATTGATAGATATATTTGGAACTCTAAATCCAACACGGTTTGTGCTAGCTTCTTGAAACTTGACACAGTAAAGTAGTTTCACGATCTATCTCTATGTTTTGTTTCCTCTTGATGTAGCCCTAAGCACTGAAGGCGAGAAACACTTTCATGGAAAGGGGTTGCCAAGCTTCCAAAAATTACGAATCTCCAGAATTCTCAGCCAATATTTTTTCACCCAAACTGGATGATACTTTCAGGTAATGATCAGTAAACGAAGGCGACTTGGTTCCCCAAATTTCGTTCTTCTATGTTGAAGCGTTCATTTCCAGTAACAGTTTGAATTTTTAGGTTTCACTCTGTTTTCTCCTATATTGATAGATGTATTTGGAACTCTAAATCCAACACGGTTTGTGCTAGCTTCTGAAACTTGACACAGTAAAGTAGTTTCACGTTTATCTCTATGTTTTGTTTCCTCTTGATGTAGCTCTAAGCAGTGACTGGCGAGAAGCACTTTCATGGAAAGGGGTTGCCAAGCTTCCAAAAATTACGAATCTCCAGAAATCTCAGCCAATATTTTTTCACCCAAACAGGATGATACTTTCAGGTAAAGATCAGTACACTAAGGCGACTTGGTTCTCCAAATTTCGTTCTTCTATGTTGAAGCGTTCATTTCCAGTAACACTTTGAATTTTTAGGTATCACTCTGTTTTCTCCTATATTGATAGATGTATTTGGAACTCTAAATCCAACACGGTTTGTGCTAGCTTCTTGAAACTTGACACAGTAAAGTAGTTTCACGATCTATCTCTATGTTTTGTTTCCTCTTGATGTAGCCCTAAGCACTGAAGGCGAGAAACACTTTCATGGAAAGGGGTTGCCAAGCTTCCAAAAATTACGAATCTCCAGAAATCTCAGCCAATATTTTTTCACCCAAACTGGATGATACTTTCAGGTAATGATCAGTAAACGAAGGCGACTTGGTTCCCCAAATTTCGTTCTTCTATGTTGAAGCGTTCATTTCCAGTAACACTTTGAATTTTTAGGTTTCACTCTGTTTTCTCCTATATTGATAGATGTATTTGGAACTCTAAATCCAACACGGTTTGTGCTAGCTTCTTGAAACTTGACACAGTAAAGTAGTTTCACGTTCTATCTCTATGGTTTGTTTCCTCTTGATGTAGCCCTAAGCAGTGACTGGCGAGAAGCACTTTCATGGAAAGGGGTTGCCAAGCTTCCAAAAATTACGAATCTCCAGAAATCTCAGCAAATATTTTTTCACCCAAACAGGATGATACTTTCAGGTAATGATCAGTACACTAAGGCGACTTGGTTCTCCAAATTTCGTTCTTCTATGTTGAAGCGTTCATTTCCAGTAACACTTTGAATTTTTAGGTATCACTCTGTTTTCTCCTATATTGATAGATGTATTTGGAACTCTAAATCCAACACGGTTTGTGCTAGCTTCTTGAAACTTGACACAGTAAAGTAGTTTCACGATCTATCTCTATGTTTTGTTTCCTCTTGATGTAGCCCTAAGCACTGAAGGCGAGAAACACTTTCATGGAAAGGGGTTGCCAAGCTTCCAAAAATTACGAATCTCCAGAAATCTCAGCCAATATTTTTTCACCCAAACTGGATGATACTTTCAGGTAATGATCAGTAAACGAAGGCGACTTGGTTCCCCAAATTTCGTTCTTCTATGTTGAAGCGTTCATTTCCAGTAACACTTTGAATTTTTAGGTTTCACTCTGTTTTCTCCTATATTGATAGATGTATTTGGAACTCTAAATCCAACACGGTTTGTGCTAGCTTCTTGAAACTTGACACAGTAAAGTAGTTTCACGTTCTATCTCTATGGTTTGTTTCCTCTTGATGTAGCCCTAAGCAGTGACTGGCGAGAAGCACTTTCATGGAAAGGGGTTGCCAAGCTTCCAAAAATTACGAATCTCCAGAAATCTCAGCCAATATTTTTTCACCCAAACAGGATGATACTTTCAGGTAATGATCAGTACACTAAGGCGACTTGGTTCTCCAAATTTTGTTCTTCTATGTTGAAGCGTTCATTTCCAGTAACACTTTGAATTTTTAGGTATCACTCTGTTTTCTCCTATATTGATAGATGTATTTGGAACTCTAAATCCAACACGGTTTGTGCTAGCTTCTTGAAACTTGACACAGTAAAGTAGTTTCACGATCTATCTCTATGTTTTGTTTCCTCTTGATGTAGCCCTAAGCACTGAAGGCGAGAAACACTTTCATGGAAAGGGGTTGCCAAGCTTCCAAAAATTACGAATCTCCAGAAATCTCAGCCAATATTTTTTCACCCAAACTGGATGATACTTTCAGGTAATGATCAGTACACTAAGGCGACTTGGTTCCCCAAATTTCGTTCTTCTATGTTGAAGCGTTCATTTCCAGTAACACTTTGAATTTTTAGGTATCACTCTGTTTTCTCCTATATTGATAGATGTATTTGGAACTCTAAATCCAACACGGTTTGTGCTAGCTTCTTGAAACTTGACACAGTAAAGTAGTTTCACGTTCTATCTCTATGTTTTGTTTCCTCTTGATGTAGCCCTAAGCACTGAAGGCGAGAAACACTTTCATGGAAAGGGGTTGCCAAGCTTCCAAAAATTACGAAGCTCCAGAAATCTCAGCCAATATTTTTTCACCCAAACTGGATGATACTTTCAGGTAATGATCAGTAAACGAATGCGACTTGGTTCCCCAAATTTCGTTCTTCTATGTTGAAGCGTTCATTTCCAGTAACAGTTTGAATTTTTAGGTTTCACTCTGTTTTCTCCTATATTGATAGATGTATTTGGAACTCTAAATCCAACACAGTTTGTGCTAGCTTCTTGAAACTTGACACAGTAAAGTAGTTTCACGTTCTATCTCTATGTTTTGTTTCCTCTTGATGTAGCTCTAAGCAGTGACTGGCGAGAAGCACTTTCATGGAAAGGGGTTGCCAAGCTTCCAAAAATTACGAATCTCCAGAAATCTCAGCCAATATTTTTTCACCCAAACAGGATGATACTTTCAGGTAAAGATCAGTACACTAAGGCGACTTGGTTCTCCAAATTTCGTTCTTCTATGTTGAAGCGTTCATTTCCAGTAACACTTTGAATTTTTAGGTATCACTCTGTTTTCTCCTATATTGATAGATATATTTGGAACTCTAAATCCAACACGGTTTGTGCTAGCTTCTTGAAACTTGACACAGTAAAGTAGTTTCACGATCTATCTCTATGTTTTGTTTCCTCTTGATGTAGCCCTAAGCACTGAAGGCGAGAAACACTTTCATGGAAAGGGGTTGCCAAGCTTCCAAAAATTACGAATCTCCAGAAATCTCAGCCAATATTTTTTCACCCAAACTGGATGATACTTTCAGGTAATGATCAGTAAACGAAGGCGACTTGGTTCCCCAAATTTCGTTCTTCTATGTTGAAGCGTTCATTTCCAGTAACACTTTGAATTTTTAGGTTTCACTCTGTTTTCTCCTATATTGATAGATGTATTTGGAACTCTAAATCCAACACGGTTTGTGCTAGCTTCTTGAAACTTGACACAGTAAAGTAGTTTCACGTTCTATCTCTATGGTTTGTTTCCTCTTGATGTAGCCCTAAGCAGTGACTGGCGAGAAGCACTTTCATGGAAAGGGGTTGCCAAGCTTCCAAAAATTACGAATCTCCAGAAATCTCAGCAAATATTTTTTCACCCAAACAGGATGATACTTTCAGGTAATGATCAGTACACTAAGTCGACTTGGTTCTCCAAATTTCGTTCTTCTATGTTGAAGCGTTCATTTCCAGTAACACTTTGAATTTTTAGGTATCACTCTGTTTTCTCCTATATTGATAGATGTATTTGGAACTCTAAATCCAACACGGTTTGTGCTAGCTTCTTGAAACTTGACACAGTAAAGTAGTTTCACGATCTATCTCTATGTTTTGTTTCCTCTTGATGTAGCCCTAAGCACTGAAGGCGAGAAACACTTTCATGGAAAGGGGTTGCCAAGCTTCCAAAAATTACGAATCTCCAGAAATCTCAGCCAATATTTTTTCACCCAAACTGGATGATACTTTCAGGTAATGATCAGTAAACGAAGGCGACTTGGTTCCCCAAATTTCGTTCTTCTATGTTGAAGCGTTCATTTCCAGTAACACTTTGAATTTTTAGGTTTCACTCTGTTTTCTCCTATATTGATAGATGTATTTGGAACTCTAAATCCAACACGGTTTGTGCTAGCTTCTTGAAACTTGACACAGTAAAGTAGTTTCAGGTTCTATCTCTATGGTTTGTTTCCTCTTGATGTAGCCCTAAGCAGTGACTGGCGAGAAGCACTTTCATGGAAAGGGGTTGCCAAGCTTCCAAAAATTACGAATCTCCAGAAATCTCAGCCAATATTTTTTCACCCAAACAGGATGATACTTTCAGGTAATGATCAGTACACTAAGGCGACTTGGTTCTCCAAATTTCGTTCTTCTATGTTGAAGCGTTCATTTCCAGTAACACTTTGAATTTTTAGGTATCACTCTGTTTTCTCCTATATTGATAGATGTATTTGGAACTCTAAATCCAACACGGTTTGTGCTAGCTTCTTGAAACTTGACACAGTAAAGTAGTTTCACGATCTATCTCTATGTTTTGTTTCCTCTTGATGTAGCCCTAAGCACTGAAGGCGAGAAACACTTTCATGGAAAGGGGTTGCCAAGCTTCCAAAAATTACGAATCTCCAGAAATCTCAGCCAATATTTTTTCACCCAAACTGGATGATACTTTCAGGTAATGATCAGTACACTAAGGCGACTTGGTTCCCCAAATTTCGTTCTTCTATGTTGAAGCGTTCATTTCCAGTAACACTTTGAATTTTTAGGTATCACTCTGTTTTCTCCTATATTGATAGATGTATTTGGAACTCTAAATCCAACACGGTTTGTGCTAGCTTCTTGAAACTTGACACAGTAAAGTAGTTTCACGTTCTATCTCTATGTTTTGTTTCCTCTTGATGTAGCCCTAAGCACTGAAGGCGAGAAACACTTTCATGGAAAGGGGTTGCCAAGCTTCCAAAAATTACGAAGCTCCAGAAATCTCAGCCAATATTTTTTCACCCAAACTGGATGATACTTTCAGGTAATGATCAGTAAACGAATGCGACTTGGTTCCCCAAATTTCGTTCTTCTATGTTGAAGCGTTCATTTCCAGTAACAGTTTGAATTTTTAGGTTTCACTCTGTTTTCTCCTATATTGATAGATGTATTTGGAACTCTAAATCCAACACGGTTTGTGCTAGCTTCTTGAAACTTGACACAGTAAAGTAGTTTCACGTTCTATCTCTATGTTTTGTTTCCTCTTGATGTAGCTCTAAGCAGTGACTGGCGAGAAGCACTTTCATGGAAAGGGGTTGCCAAGCTTCCAAAAATTACGAATCTCCAGAAATCTCAGCCAATATTTTTTCACCCAAACAGGATGATACTTTCAGGTAAAGATCAGTACACTAAGGCGACTTGGTTCTCCAAATTTCGTTCTTCTATGTTGAAGCGTTCATTTCCAGTAACACTTTGAATTTTTAGGTATCACTCTGTTTTCTCCTATATTGATAGATATATTTGGAACTCTAAATCCAACACGGTTTGTGCTAGCTTCTTGAAACTTGACACAGTAAAGTAGTTTCACGATCTATCTCTATGTTTTGTTTCCTCTTGATGTAGCCCTAAGCACTGAAGGCGAGAAACACTTTCATGGAAAGGGGTTGCCAAGCTTCCAAAAATTACGAATCTCCAGAAATCTCAGCCAATATTTTTTCACCCAAACTGGATGATACTTTCAGGTAATGATCAGTAAACGAATGCGACTTGGTTCCCCAAATTTCGTTCTTCTATGTTGAAGCGTTCATTTCCAGTAACACTTTGAATTTTTAGGTTTCACTCTGTTTTCTCCTATATTGATAGATGTATTTGGAACTCTAAATCCAACACGGTTTGTGCTAGCTTCTTGAAACTTGACACAGTAAAGTAGTTTCACGTTCTATCTCTATGGTTTGTTTCCTCTTGATGTAGCCCTAAGCAGTGACTGGCGAGAAGCACTTTCATGGAAAGGGGTTGCCAAGCTTCCAAAAATTACGAATCTCCAGAAATCTCAGCAAATATTTTTTCACCCAAACAGGATGATACTTTCAGGTAATGATCAGTACACTAAGGCGACTTGGTTCCCCAAATTTTGTTCTTCTATGTTGAAGCGTTCATTTCCAGTAACAGTTTGAATTTTTAGGTTTCACTCTGTTTTCTCCTATATTGATAGATGTATTTGGAACTCTAAATCCAACACGGTTTGTGCTAGCTTCTTGAAACTTGACACAGTAAAGTAGTTTCACGATCTATCTCTATGTTTTGTTTCCTCTTGATGTAGCCCTAAGCACTGAAGGCGAGAAACACTTTCATGGAAAGGGGTTGCCAAGCTTCCAAAAATTACGAATCTCCAGAAATCTCAGCCAATATTTTTTCACCCAAACTGGATGATACTTTCAGGTAATGATCAGTACACTAAGGCGACTTGGTTCCCCAAATTTCGTTCTTCTATGTTGAAGCGTTCATTTCCAGTAACACTTTGAATTTTTAGGTATCACTCTGTTTTCTCCTATATTGATAGATGTATTTGGAACTCTAAATCCAACACGGTTTGTGCTAGCTTCTTGAAACTTGACACAGTAAAGTAGTTTCACGTTCTATCTCTATGTTTTGTTTCCTCTTGATGTAGCCCTAAGCACTGAAGGCGAGAAACACTTTCATGGAAAGGGGTTGCCAAGCTTCCAAAAATTACGAATCTCCAGAATTCTCAGCCAATATTTTTTCACCCAAACTGGATGATACTTTCAGGTAATGATCAGTAAACGAAGGCGACTTGGTTCCCCAAATTTCGTTCTTCTATGTTGAAGCGTTCATTTCCAGTAACAGTTTGAATTTTTAGGTTTCACTCTGTTTTCTCCTATATTGATAGATGTATTTGGAACTCTAAATCCAACACGGTTTGTGCTAGCTTCTTGAAACTTGACACAGTAAAGTAGTTTCACGTTCTATCTCTATGTTTTGTTTCCTCTTGATGTAGCTCTAAGCAGTGACTGGCGAGAAGCACTTTCATGGAAAGGGGTTGCCAAGCTTCCAAAAATTACGAATCTCCAGAAATCTCAGCCAATATTTTTTCACCCAAACAGGATGATACTTTCAGGTAAAGATCAGTACACTAAGGCGACTTGGTTCTCCAAATTTCGTTCTTCTATGTTGAAGCGTTCATTTCCAGTAACACTTTGAATTTTTAGGTATCACTCTGTTTTCTCCTATATTGATAGATGTATTTGGAACTCTAAATCCAACACGGTTTGTGCTAGCTTCTTGAAACTTGACACAGTAAAGTAGTTTCACGATCTATCTCTATGTTTTGTTTCCTCTTGATGTAGCCCTAAGCACTGAAGGCGAGAAACACTTTCATGGAAAGGGGTTGCCAAGCTTCCAAAAATTACGAATCTCCAGAAATCTCAGCCAATATTTTTTCACCCAAACTGGATGATACTTTCAGGTAATGATCAGTAAACGAAGGCGATTTGGTTCCCCAAATTTCGTTCTTCTATGTTGAAGCGTTCATTTCCAGTAACAGTTTGAATTTTTAGGTTTCACTCTGTTTTCTCCTATATTGATAGATGTATTTGGAACTCTAAATCCAACACGGTTTGTGCTAGCTTCTTGAAACTTGACACAGTAAAGTAGTTTCACGTTCTATCTCTATGGTTTGTTTCCTCTTGATGTAGCCCTAAGCAGTGACTGGCGAGAAGCACTTTCATGGAAAGGGGTTGCCAAGCTTCCAAAAATTACGAATCTCCAGAAATCTCAGCCAATATTTTTTCACCCAAACAGGATGATACTTTCAGGTAATGATCAGTACACTAAGGCGACTTGGTTCTCCAAATTTCGTTCTTCTATGTTGAAGCGTTCATTTCCAGTAACACTTTGAATTTTTAGGTATCACTCTGTTTTCTCCTATATTGATAGATGTATTTGGAACTCTAAATCCAACACGGTTTGTGCTAGCTTCTTGAAACTTGACACAGTAAAGTAGTTTCACGATCTATCTCTATGTTTTGTTTCCTCTTGATGTAGCCCTAAGCACTGAAGGCGAGAAACAATTTCATGGAAAGGGGTTGCCAAGCTTCCAAAAATTACGAATCTCCAGAAATCTCAGCCAATATTTTTTCACCCAAACTGGATGATACTTTCAGGTAATGATCAGTAAACGAAGGCGACTTGGTTCCCCAAATTTCGTTCTTCTATGTTGAAGCGTTCATTTCCAGTAACACTTTGAATTTTTAGGTTTCACTCTGTTTTCTCCTATATTGATAGATGTATTTGGAACTCTAAATCCAACACGGTTTGTGCTAGCTTCTTGAAACTTGACACAGTAAAGTAGTTTCACGTTCTATCTCTATGGTTTGTTTCCTCTTGATGTAGCCCTAAGCAGTGACTGGCGAGAAGCACTTTCATGGAAAGGGGTTGCCAAGCTTCCAAAAATTACGAATCTCCAGAAATCTCAGCCAATATTTTTTCACCCAAACAGGATGATACTTTCAGGTAATGATCAGTACACTAAGGCGACTTGGTTCTCCAAATTTCGTTCTTCTATGTTGAAGCGTTCATTTCCAGTAACACTTTGAATTTTTAGGTATCACTCTGTTTTCTCCTATATTGATAGATGTATTTGGAACTCTAAATCCAACACGGTTTGTGCTAGCTTCTTGAAACTTGACACAGTAAAGTAGTTTCACGATCTATCTCTATGTTTTGTTTCCTCTTGATGTAGCCCTAAGCACTGAAGGCGAGAAACACTTTCATGGAAAGGGGTTGCCAAGCTTCCAAAAATTACGAATCTCCAGAAATCTCAGCCAATATTTTTTCACCCAAACTGGATGATACTTTCAGGTAATGATCAGTAAACGAAGGCGACTTGGTTCCCCAAATTTCGTTCTTCTATGTTGAAGCGTTCATTTCCAGTAACAGTTTGAATTTTTAGGTTTCACTCTGTTTTCTCCTATATTGATAGATGTATTTGGAACTCTAAATCCAACACGGTTTGTGCTAGCTTCTTGAAACTTGACACAGTAAAGTAGTTTCACGTTCTATCTCTATGGTTTGTTTCCTCTTGATGTAGCCCTAAGCAGTGACTGGCGAGAAGCACTTTCATGGAAAGGGGTTGCCAAGCTTCCAAAAATTACGAATCTCCAGAAATCTCAGCCAATATTTTTTTCACCCAAACAGGATGTTACTTTCAGGTAATGATCAGTACCCTAAGGCGACTTGGTTCTCCAAATTTCGTTCTTCTATGTTGAAGCGTTCATTTCCAGTAACACTTTGAATTTTTAGGTATCACTCTGTTTTCTCCTATATTGATAGATGTATTTGGAACTCTAAATCCAACACGGTTTGTGCTAGCTTCTTGAAACTTGACACAGTAAAGTAGTTTCACGAACTATCTCTATGTTTTGTTTCCTCTTGATGTAGCCCTAAGCACTGAAGGCGAGAAACACTTTCATGGAAAGGGGTTGCCAAGCTTCCAAAAATTACGAATCTCCAGAAATCTCAGCCAATATTTTTTCACCCAAACTGGATGATACTTTCAGGTAATCATCAGTAAACGAAGGCGACTTGGTTCCCCAAATTTCGTTCTTCTATGTTGAAGCGTTCATTTCCAGTAACACTTTGAATTTTTAGGTTTCACTCTGTTTTCTCCTATATTGATAGATGTATTTGGAACTCTAAATCCAACACGGTTTGTGCTAGCTTCTTGAAACTTGACACAGTAAAGTAGTTTCACGTTCTATCTCTATGTTTTGTTTCCTCTTGATGTAGCTCTAAGCAGTGACTGGCGAGAAGCACTTTCATGGAAAGGGGTTGCCAAGCTTCCAAAAATTACGAATCTCCAGAAATCTCAGCCAATATTTTTTCACCCAAACAGGATGATACTTTCAGGTAAAGATCAGTACACTAAGGCGACTTGGTTCTCCAAATTTCGTTCTTCTATGTTGAAGCGTTCATTTCCAGTAACACTTTGAATTTTTAGGTATCACTCTGTTTTCTCCTATATTGATAGATGTATTTGGAACTCTAAATCCAACACGGTTTGTGCTAGCTTCTTGAAACTTGACACAGTAAAGTAGTTTCACGATCTATCTCTATGTTTTGTTTCCTCTTGATGTAGCCCTAAGCACTGAAGGCGAGAAACACTTTCATGGAAAGGGGTTGCCAAGCTTCCAAAAATTACGAATCTCCAGAAATCTCAGCCAATATTTTTTCACCCAAACTGGATGATACTTTCAGGTAATGATCAGTAAACGAAGGCGACTTGGTTCCCCAAATTTCGTTCTTCTATGTTGAAGCGTTCATTTCCAGTAACACTTTGAATTTTTAGGTTTCACTCTGTTTTCTCCTATATTGATAGATGTATTTGGAACTCTAAATCCAACACGGTTTGTGCTAGCTTCTTGAAACTTGACACAGTAAAGTAGTTTCACGTTCTATCTCTATGGTTTGTTTCCTCTTGATGTAGCCCTAAGCAGTGACTGGCGAGAAGCACTTTCATGGAAAGGGGTTGCCAAGCTTCCAAAAATTACGAATCTCCAGAAATCTCAGCCAATATTTTTTCACCCAAACAGGATGATACTTTCAGGTAATGATCAGTACACTAAGGCGACTTGGTTCTCCAAATTTCGTTCTTCTATGTTGAAGCGTTCATTTCCAGTAACACTTTGAATTTTTAGGTATCACTCTGTTTTCTCCTATATTGATAGATGTATTTGGAACTCTAAATCCAACACGGTTTGTGCTAGCTTCTTGAAACTTGACACAGTAAAGTAGTTTCACGATCTATCTCTATGTTTTGTTTCCTCTTGATGTAGCCCTAAGCACTGAAGGCGAGAAACACTTTCATGGAAAGGGGTTGCCAAGCTTCCAAAAATTACGAATCTCCAGAAATCTCAGCCAATATTTTTTCACCCAAACTGGATGATACTTTCAGGTAATGATCAGTAAACGAAGGCGACTTGGTTCCCCAAATTTCGTTCTTCTATGTTGAAGCGTTCATTTCCAGTAACACTTTGAATTTTTAGGTTTCACTCTGTTTTCTCCTATATTGATAGATGTATTTTGAACTCTAAATCCAACACGGTTTGTGCTAGCTTCTTGAAACTTGACACAGTAAAGTAGTTTCACGTTCTATCTCTATGGTTTGTTTCCTCTTGATGTAGCCCTAAGCAGTGACTGGCGAGAAGCACTTTCATGGAAAGGGGTTGCCAAGCTTCCAAAAATTACGAATCTCCAGAAATCTCAGCCAATATTTTTTCACCCAAACAGGATGATACTTTCAGGTAATGATCAGTACACTAAGGCGACTTGGTTCTCCAAATTTCGTTCTTCTATGTTGAAGCGTTCATTTCCAGTAACACTTTGAATTTTTAGGTATCACTCTGTTTTCTCCTATATTGATAGATGTATTTGGAACTCTAAATCCAACACGGTTTGTGCTAGCTTCTTGAAACTTGACACAGTAAAGTAGTTTCACGATCTATCTCTATGTTTTGTTTCCTCTTGATGTAGCCCTAAGCACTGAAGGCGAGAAACACTTTCATGGAAAGGGGTTGCCAAGCTTCCAAAAATTACGAATCTCCAGAAATCTCAGCCAATATTTTTTCACCCAAACTGGATGATACTTTCAGGTAATGATCAGTAAACGAAGGCGACTTGGTTCCCCAAATTTCGTTCTTCTATGTTGAAGCGTTCATTTCCAGTAACACTTTGAATTTTTAGGTTTCACTCTGTTTTCTCCTATATTGATAGATGTATTTGGAACTCTAAATCCAACACGGTTTGTGCTAGCTTCTTGAAACTTGACACAGTAAAGTAGTTTCACGTTCTATCTCTATGGTTTGTTTCCTCTTGATGTAGCCCTAAGCAGTGACTGGCGAGAAGCACTTTCATGGAAAGGGGTTGCCAAGCTTCCAAAAATTACGAATCTCCAGAAATCTCAGCCAATATTTTTTCACCCAAACAGGATGATACTTTCAGGTAATGATCAGTACACTAAGGCGACTTGGTTCTCCAAATTTCGTTCTTCTATGTTGAAGCGTTCATTTCCAGTAACACTTTGAATTTTTAGGTATCACTCTGTTTTCTCCTATATTGATAGATGTATTTGGAACTCTAAATCCAACACGGTTTGTGCTAGCTTCTTGAAACTTGACACAGTAAAGTAGTTTCACGATCTATCTCTATGTTTTGTTTCCTCTTGATGTAGCCCTAAGCACTGAAGGCGAGAAACACTTTCATGGAAAGGGGTTGCCAAGCTTCCAAAAATTACGAATCTCCAGAAATCTCAGCCAATATTTTTTCACCCAAACTGGATGATACTTTCAGGTAATGATCAGTAAACGAAGGCGACTTGGTTCCCCAAATTTCGTTCTTCTATGTTGAAGCGTTCATTTCCAGTAACACTTTGAATTTTTAGGTTTCACTCTGTTTTCTCCTATATTGATAGATGTATTTGGAACTCTAAATCCAACACGGTTTGTGCTAGCTTCTTGAAACTTGACACAGTAAAGTAGTTTCACGTTCTATCTCTATGGTTTGTTTCCTCTTGATGTAGCCCTAAGCAGTGACTGGCGAGAAGCACTTTCATGGAAAGGGGTTGCCAAGCTTCCAAAAATTACGAATCTCCAGAAATCTCAGCCAATATTTTTTCACCCAAACAGGATGATACTTTCAGGTAATGATCAGTACACTAAGGCGACTTGGTTCTCCAAATTTCGTTCTTCTATGTTGAAGCGTTCATTTCCAGTAACACTTTGAATTTTTAGGTATCACTCTGTTTTCTCCTATATTGATAGATGTATTTGGAACTCTAAATCCAACACGGTTTGTGCTAGCTTCTTGAAACTTGACACAGTAAAGTAGTTTCACGATCTATCTCTATGTTTTGTTTCCTCTTGATGTAGCCCTAAGCACTGAAGGCGAGAAACACTTTCATGGAAAGGGGTTGCCAAGCTTCCAAAAATTACGAATCTCCAGAAATCTCAGCCAATATTTTTTCACCCAAACTGGATGATACTTTCAGGTAATGATCAGTACACTAAGGCGACTTGGTTCCCCAAATTTCGTTCTTCTATGTTGAAGCGTTCATTTCCAGTAACACTTTGAATTTTTAGGTTTCACTCTGTTTTCTCCTATATTGATAGATGTATTTGGAACTCTAAATCCAACACGGTTTGTGCTAGCTTCTTGAAACTTGACACAGTAAAGTAGTTTCACGTTCTATCTCTATGGTTTGTTTCCTCTTGATGTAGCCCTAAGCAGTGACTGGCGAGAAGCACTTTCATGGAAAGGGGTTGCCAAGCTTCCAAAAATTACGAATCTCCAGAAATCTCAGCCAATATTTTTTCACCCAAACAGGATGATACTTTCAGGTAATGATCAGTACACTAAGGCGACTTGGTTCTCCAAATTTCGTTCTTCTATGTTGAAGCGTTCATTTCCAGTAACACTTTGAATTTTTAGGTATCACTCTGTTTTCTCCTATATTGATAGATGTATTTGGAACTCTAAATCCAACACGGTTTGTGCTAGCTTCTTGAAACTTGACACAGTAAAGTAGTTTCACGATCTACCTCTATGTTTTGTTTCCTCTTGATGTAGCCCTAAGCACTGAAGGCGAGAAACACTTTCATGGAAAGGGGTTGCCAAGCTTCCAAAAATTATGAATCTCCAGAAATCTCAGCCAATATTTTTTCACCCAAACTGGATGATACTTTCAGGTAATGATCAGTAAACGAAGGCGACTTGGTTCCCCAAATTTCGTTCTTCTATGTTGAAGCGTTCATTTCCAGTAACACTTTGAATTTTTAGGTTTCACTCTGTTTTCTCCTATATTGATAGATGTATTTGGAACTCTAAATCCAACACGGTTTGTGCTAGCTTCTTGAAACTTGACACAGTAAAGTAGTTTCACGATCTATCTCTATGTTTTGTTTCCTCTTGATGTAGCCCTAAGCACTGAAGGCGAGAAACACTTTCATGGAAAGGGGTTGCCAAGCTTCCAAAAATTACGAATCTCCAGAAATCTCAGCCAATATTTTTTCACCCAAACTGGATGATACTTTCAGGTAATGATCAGTAAACGAAGGCGACTTGGTTCCCCAAATTTCGTTCTTCTATGTTGAAGCGTTCATTTCCAGTAACACTTTGAATTTTTAGGTTTCACTCTGTTTTCTCCTATATTGATAGATGTATTTGGAACTCTAAATCCAACACGGTTTGTGCTAGCTTCTTGAAACTTGACACAGTAAAGTAGTTTCACGTTCTATCTCTATGGTTTGTTTCCTCTTGATGTAGCCCTAAGCAGTGACTGGCGAGAAGCACTTTCATGGAAAGGGGTTGCCAAGCTTCCAAAAATTACGAATCTCCAGAAATCTCAGCCAATATTTTTTCACCCAAACAGGATGATACTTTCAGGTAATGATCAGTACACTAAGGCGACTTGGTTCTCCAAATTTCGTTCTTCTATGTTGAAGCGTTCATTTCCAGTAACACTTTGAATTTTTAGGTATCACTCTGTTTTCTCCTATATTGATAGATGTATTTGGAACTCTAAATCCAACACGGTTTGTGCTAGCTTCTTGAAACTTGACACAGTAAAGTAGTTTCACGATCTATCTCTATGTTTTGTTTCCTCTTGATGTAGCCCTAAGCACTGAAGGCGAGAAACACTTTCATGGAAAGGGGTTGCCAAGCTTCCAAAAATTACGAATCTCCAGAAATCTCAGCCAATATTTTTTCACCCAAACTGGATGATACTTTCAGGTAATGATCAGTAAACAAAGGCGACTTGGTTCCCCAAATTTCGTTCTTCTATGTTGAAGCGTTCATTTCCAGTAACACTTTGAATTTTTAGGTTTCACTCTGTTTTCTCCTATATTGATAGATGTATTTGGAACTCTAAATCCAACACGGTTTGTGCTAGCTTCTTGAAACTTGACACAGTAAAGTAGTTTCACGTTCTATCTCTATGGTTTGTTTCCTCTTGATGTAGCCCTAAGCAGTGACTGGCGAGAAGCACTTTCATGGAAAGGGGTTGCCAAGCTTCCAAAAATTACGAATCTCCAGAAATCTCAGCCAATATTTTTTCACCCAAACAGGATGATACTTTCAGGTAATGATCAGTACACTAAGGCGACTTGGTTCTCCAAATTTCGTTCTTCTATGTTGAAGCGTTCATTTCCAGTAACACTTTGAATTTTTAGGTATCACTCTGTTTTCTCCTATATTGATAGATGTATTTGGAACTCTAAATCCAACACGGTTTGTGCTAGCTTCTTGAAACTTGACACAGTAAAGTAGTTTCACGATCTATCTCTATGTTTTGTTTCCTCTTGATGTAGCCCTAAGCACTGAAGGCGAGAAACACTTTCATGGAAAGGGGTTGCCAAGCTTCCAAAAATTACGAATCTCCAGAAATCTCAGCCAATATTTTTTCACCCAAACTGGATGATACTTTCAGGTAATGATCAGTACACTAAGGCGACTTGGTTCCCCAAATTTCGTTCTTCTATGTTGAAGCGTTCATTTCCAGTAACACTTTGAATTTTTAGGTTTCACTCTGTTTTCTCCTATATTGATAGATGTATTTGGAACTCTAAATCCAACACGGTTTGTGCTAGCTTCTTGAAACTTGACACAGTAAAGTAGTTTCACGTTCTATCTCTATGGTTTGTTTCCTCTTGATGTAGCCCTAAGCAGTGACTGGCGAGAAGCACTTTCATGGAAAGGGGTTGCCAAGCTTCCAAAAATTACGAATCTCCAGAAATCTCAGCCAATATTTTTTCACCCAAACAGGATGATACTTTCAGGTAATGATCAGTACACTAAGGCGACTTGGTTCTCCAAATTTCGTTCTTCTATGTTGAAGCGTTCATTTCCAGTAACACTTTGAATTTTTAGGTATCACTCTGTTTTCTCCTATATTGATAGATGTATTTGGAACTCTAAATCCAACACGGTTTGTGCTAGCTTCTTGAAACTTGACACAGTAAAGTAGTTTCACGATCTACCTCTATGTTTTGTTTCCTCTTGATGTAGCCCTAAGCACTGAAGGCGAGAAACACTTTCATGGAAAGGGGTTGCCAAGCTTCCAAAAGTTATGAATCTCCAGAAATCTCAGCCAATATTTTTTCACCCAAACTGGATGATACTTTCAGGTAATGATCAGTAAACGAAGGCGACTTGGTTCCCTAAATTTCGTTCTTCTATGTTGAAGCGTTCATTTCCAGTAACACTTTGAATTTTTAGGTTTCACTCTGTTTTCTCCTATATTGATAGATGTATTTGGAAATCTAAATCCAACATGGTTTGTGCTAGCTTCTTGAAACTTGACACAGTAAAGTAGTTTCACGTTCTATCTCTATGTTTTGTTTCCTCTTGATGTAGCCCTAAGCAGTGACTGGCGAGAAGCACTTTCATGGAAAGGGGTTGCCAAGCTTCCAAAAATTACGAAACTCCAGAAATCTCAGCCAATATTTTTTCACCCAAACAGGATGATACTTTCAGGTAAAGATCAGTACACTAAGGCGACTTGGTTCTCCAAATTTCGTTCTTCTATGTTGAAGCGTTCATTTCCAGTAACACTTTGAATTTTTAGGTATCACTCTGTTTTCTCCTATATTGATAGATGTATTTGGAACTCTAAATCCAACACGGTTTGTGCTAGCTTCTTGAAACTTGACACAGTAAAGTAGTTTCACGATCTATCTCTATGTTTTGTTTCCTCTTGATGTAGCCCTAAGCACTGAAGGCGAGAAACACTTTCATGGAAAGGGGTTGCCAAGCTTCCAAAAGTTACGAATCTCCAGAAATCTCAGCCAATATTTTTTCACCCAAACTGGATGATACTTTCAGGTAATGATCAGTAATCGAAGGCGACTTGGTTCCCCAAATTTCGTTCTTCTATGTTGAAGCGTTCATTTCCAGTAACAGTTTGAATTTTTAGGTTTCACTCTGTTTTCTCCTATATTGATAGATGTATTTGGAACTCTAAATCCAACACGGTTTGTGCTAGCTTCTTGAAACTTGACACAGTAAAGTAGTTTCACGTTCTATCTCTATGGTTTGTTTCCTCTTGATGTAGCCCTAAGCAGTGACTGGCGAGAAGCACTTTCATGGAAAGGGGTTGCCAAGCTTCCAAAAATTACGAATCTCCAGAAATCTCAGCCAATATTTTTTCACCCAAACAGGATGATACTTTCAGGTAATGATCAGTAAACGAAGGCGACTTGGTTCCCCAAATTTCGTTCTTCTATGTTGAAGCGTTCATTTCCAGTAACAGTTTGAATTTTTAGGTTTCACTCTGTTTTCTCCTATATTGATAGATGTATTTGGAACTCTAAATCCAACACGGTTTGTGCTAGCTTCTTGAAACTTGACACAGTAAAGTAGTTTCACGTTCTATCTCTATGTTTTGTTTCCTCTTGATGTAGCCCTAAGCAGTGACTGGCGAGAAGCACTTTCATGGAAAGGGGTTGCCAAGCTTCCAAAAATTACGAATCTCCAGAAATCTCAGCCAATATTTTTTCACCCAAACTGGATGATACTTTCAGGTAATGATCAGTACACGAAGGCGACTTGGTTCCCCAAATTTCGTTCTTCTATGTTGAAGCGTTCATTTCCAGTAACAGTTTGAATTTTTAGGTATCACTCTGTTTTCTCCTATATTGATAGATGTATTTGGAACTCTAAATCCGACACGGATTGTGCTAGCTTTTTGAAACTTGACACAGTAAAGTAGTTTCACGTTCTATCTCTATGGTTTGTTTCCTCTTGATGTAGCCCTAAGCACTGACTGGCGAGAAACACTTTCATGGAAAGGGGTTGCCAAGCTTCCAAAAATTACGAATCTCCAGAAATCTCAGCCAATATTTTTTCACCCAAACTGGATGATACTTTCAGGTAATGATCAGTACACTAAGGCGACTTGGTTCCCCAAATTTCGTTCTTCTATGTTGAAGCGTTCATTTCCAGTAACACTTTGAATTTTTAGGTATCACTCTCTTTTCTCCTATTTTGATAGATGTATTTGGAACTCTAAATCCAACACGGTTTGTGCTAGCTTCTTGAAACTTGACACAGTAAATAGTTTCACGTTCTATCTCTATGTTTTGTTTCCTCTTGATGTAGCCCTAAGCACTGAAGGCGAGAAACACTTTCATGGAAAGGGGTTGCCAAGCTTCCAAAAATTACGAATCTCCAGAAATCTCAGCCAATATTTTTTCACCCAAACTGGATGATACTTTCAGGTAATGATCAGTAAACGAAGGCGACTTGGTTCCCCAAATTTCGTTCTTCTATGTTGAAGCGTTCATTTCCAGTAACAGTTTGAATTTTTAGGTTTCACTCTGTTTTCTCCTATATTGATAGATATATTTGGAACTCTAAATCCAACACGGTTTGTGCTAGCTTCTTGAAACTTGACACAGTAAAGTAGTTTCACGTTCCATCTCTATGTTTTGTTTCCTCTTGATGTAGCCCTAAGCAGTGACTGTCGAGAAGCACTTTCATGGAAAGGGGTTGCCAAGCTTCCAAAAATTACGAATCTCCAGAAATCTCAGCAAATATTTTTTCACCCAAACTGGATGATACTTTCAGGTAATGATCAGTACACTAAGGCGACTTGGTTCCCCAAATTTCGTTCTTCTATGTTGAAGCGTTCATTTCCAGTAACACTTTGAATTTTTAGGTATCACTCTGTTTTCTCCTATATTGATAGATGTATTTGGAACTCTAAATCCAACACGGTTTGTGCTAGCTTCTTGAAACTTGACACAGTAAAGTAGTTTCACGATCTATCTCTATGTTTTGTTTCCTCTTGATGTAGCCCTAAGCACTGAAGGCGAGAAACACTTTCATGGAAAGGGTTTGCCAAGCTTCCAAAAGTTACGAATCTCCAGAAATCTCAGCCAATATTTTTTCACCCAAACTGGATGATACTTTCAGGTAATGATCAGTAATCGAAGGCGACTTGGTTCCCCAAATTTCGTTCTTCTATGTTGAAGCGTTCATTTCCAGTAACAGTTTGAATTTTTAGGTTTCACTCTGTTTTCTCCTATATTGATAGATGTATTTGGAACTCTAAATCCAACACGGTTTGTGCTAGCTTCTTGAAACATGACACAGTAAAGTAGTTTCACGTTCTATCTCTATGGTTTGTTTCCTCTTGATGTAGCCCTAAGCAGTGACTGGCGAGAAGCACTTTCATGGAAAGGGGTTGCCAAGCTTCCAAAAATTACGAATCTCCAGAAATCTCAGCCAATATTTTTTCACCCAAACAGGATGATACTTTCAGGTAATGATCAGTAAACGAAGGCGACTTGGTTCCCCAAATTTCGTTCTTCTATGTTGAAGCGTTCATTTCCAGTAACAGTTTGAATTTTTAGGTTTCACTCTGTTTTCTCCTATATTGATAGATGTATTTGGAACTCTAAATCCAACACGGTTTGTGCTAGCTTCTTGAAACTTGACACAGTAAAGTAGTTTCACGTTCTATCTCTATGTTTTGTTTCCTCTTGATGTAGCCCTAAGCAGTGACTGGCGAGAAGCACTTTCATGGAAAGGGGTTGCCAAGCTTCCATAAATTACGAATCTCCAGAAATCTCAGCAAATATTTTTTCACCCAAACTGGATGATACTTTCAGGTAATGATCAGTACACGAAGGCGACTTGGTTCCCCAAATTTCGTTCTTCTATGTTGAAGCGTTCATTTCCAGTAACAGTTTGAATTTTTAGGTATCACTCTGTTTTCTCCTATATTGATAGATGTATTTGGAACTCTAAATCCGACACGGATTGTGCTAGCTTTTTGAAACTTGACACAGTAAAGTAGTTTCACGTTCTATCTCTATGGTTTGTTTCCTCTTGATGTAGCCCTAAGCACTGACTGGCGAGAAACACTTTCATGGAAAGGGGTTGCCAAGCTTCCAAAAATTACGAATCTCCAGAAATCTCAGCCAATATTTTTTCACCCAAACTGGATGATACTTTCAGGTAATGATCAGTACACTAAGGCGACTTGGTTCCCCAAATTTCGTTCTTCTATGTTGAAGCGTTCATTTCCAGTAACACTTTGAATTTTTAGGTATCACTCTCTTTTCTCCTATTTTGATAGATGTATTTGGAACTCTAAATCCAACACGGTTTGTGCTAGCTTCTTGAAACTTGACACAGTCAATAGTTTCACGTTCTATCTCTATGTTTTGTTTCCTCTTGATGTAGCCCTAAGCACTGAAGGCGAGAAACACTTTCATGGAAAGGGGTTGCCAAGCTTCCAAAAATTACGAATCTCCAGAAATCTCAGCCAATATTTTTTCACCCAAACTGGAGGATACTTTCAGGTAATGATCAGTAAACGAAGGCGACTTGGTTCCCCAAATTTCGTTCTTCTATGTTGAAGCGTTCATTTCCAGTAACAGTTTGAATTTTTAGGTTTCACTCTGTTTTCTCCTATATTGATAGATGTATTTGGAAATCTAAATCCAACACGGTTTGTGCTAGCTTCTTGAAACTTGACACAGTAAAGTAGTTTCACGTTCTATCTCTATGTTTTGTTTCCTTTTGATGTAGCCCTATGCAGTGACTGGCGAGAAGCACTTTCATGGAAAGGGGTTGCCAAGCTTCCAAAAATTACGAATCTCCAGAAATCTCAGCCAATATTTTTTCACCCAAACAGGATGATACTTTCAGGTAAAGATCAGTACACTAAGGCGACTTGGTTCTCCAAATTTCGTTCTTCTATGTTGAAGCGTTCATTTCCAGTAACACTTTGAATTTTTAGGTATCACTCTGTTTTCTCCTATATTGATAGATGTATTTGGAACTCTAAATTCAACACGGTTTGTGCTAGCTTCTTGAAACTTGACACAGTAAAGTAGTTTCACGATCTATCTCTATGTTTTGTTTCCTCTTGATGTAGCCCTAAGCACTGAAGGCGAGAAACACTTTCATGGAAAGGGGTTGCCAAGCTTCCAAAAATTACGAATCTCCAGAAATCTCAGCCAATATTTTTTCACCCAAACTGGATGATACTTTCAGGTAATGATCAGTAATCGAAGGCGACTTGGTTCCCCAAATTTCGTTCTTCTATGTTGAAGCGTTCATTTCCAGTAACACTTTGAATTTTTAGGTTTCACTCTGTTTTCTCCTATATTGATAGATGTATTGGGAACTCTGAATCCAACACGGTTGTGCTAGCTTCTTGAAACTTGACACAGTAAAGTAGTTTCACGTTCTATCTCTATGGTTTGTTTCCTCTTGATGTAGCCCTAAGCAGTGACTGGCGAGAAGCACTTTCATGGAAAGGGGTTGCCAAGCTTCCAAAAATTACGAATCTCCAGAAATCTCAGCCAATATTTTTTCACCCAAACAGGATGATACTTTCAGGTAATGATCAGTACACTAAGGCGACTTGGTTCTCCAAATTTCGTTCTTCTATGTTGAAGCGTTCATTTCCAGTAACACTTTGAATTTTGAGGTATCACTCTGTTTTCTCCTATATTGATAGATGTATTTGGAACTCTAAATCCAACACGGTTTGTGCTAGCTTCTTGAAACTTGACACAGTAAGGTAGTTTCACGATCTATCTCTATGTTTTGTTTCCTCTTGATGTAGCCCTAAGCACTGAAGGCGAGAAACACTTTCATGGAAAGGGGTTGCCAAACTTCCAAAAATTACGAATCTCCAGAAATCTCAGCCAATATTTTTTCACCCAAACTGGATGATACTTTCAGGTAATGATCAGTAAACGAAGGCGACTTGGTTCCCCAAATTTCGTTCTTCTATGTTGAAGCGTTCATTTCCAGTAACAGTTTGAATTTTTAGGTTTCACTCTGTTTTCTCCTATATTGATAGATATATTTGGAACTCTAAATCCAACACGGTTTGTGCTAGCTTCTTGAAACTTGACACAGTAAAGTAGTTTCACGTTCCATCTCTATGTTTTGTTTCCTCTTGATGTAGCCCTAAGCAGTGACTGTCGAGAAGCACTTTCATGGAAAGGGGTTGCCAAGCTTCCAAAAATTACGAATCTCCAGAAATCTCAGCAAATATTTTTTCACCCAAACTGGATGATACTTTCAGGTAATGATCAGTACACTAAGGCGACTTGGTTCCCCAAATTTCGTTCTTCTATGTTGAAGCGTTCATTTCCAGTAACACTTTGAATTTTTAGGTATCACTCTCTTTTCTCCTATTTTGATAGATGTATTTGGAACTCTAAATCCAACACGGTTTGTGCTAGCTTCTTGAAACTTGACACAGTAAAGTAGTTTCACGTTCTATCTCTATGTTTTGTTTCCTCTTGATGTAGCCCTAAGCACTGAAGGCGAGAAACACTTTCATGGAAAGGGGTTGCCAAGCTTCCAAAAATTACGAATCTCCAGAAATCTCAGCCAATATTTTTTCACCCAAACTGGATGATACTTTCAGGTAATGATCAGTAAACGAAGGCGACTTGGTTCCCCAAATTTCGTTCTTCTATGTTGAAGCGTTCATTTCCAGTAACAGTTTGAATTTTTAGGTTTCACTCTGTTTTCTCCTATATTGATAGATGTATTTGGAAATCTAAATCCAACACGGTTTGTGCTAGCTTCTTGAAACTTGACACAGTAAAGTAGTTTCACGTTCTATCTCTATGTTTTGTTTCCTCTTGATGTAGCCCTAAGCAGTGACTGGCGAGAAGCACTTTCATGGAAAGGGGTTGCCAAGCTTCCAAAAATTATGAATCTCCAGAAATCTCAGCCAATATTTTTTCACCCAAACAGGATGATACTTTCAGGTAATGATCAGTACACTAAGGCGACTTGGTTCCCCAAATTTCGTTCTTCTATGTTGAAGCGTTCATTTCCAGTAACACTTTGAATTTTTAGGTATCACTCTGTTTTCTCCTATATTGATAGATGTATTTGGAACTCTAAATCCAACACGGTTTGTGCTAGCTTCTTGAAACTTGACACAGTAAGGTAGTTTCACGATCTATCTCTATGTTTTGTTTCCTCTTGATGTAGCCCTAAGCACTGAAGGCGAGAAACACTTTCATGGAAAGGGGTTGCCAACCTTCCAAAAATTACGAATCTCCAGAAATCTCAGCCAATATTTTTTCACCCAAACTGGATGATACTTTCAGGTAATGATCAGTAAACGAAGGCGACTTGGTTCCCCAAATTTCGTTCTTCTATGTTGAAGCGTTCATTTCCAGTAACAGTTTGAATTTTTAGGTTTCACTCTGTTTTCTCCTATATTGATAGATATATTTGGAACTCTAAATCCAACACGGTTTGTGCTAGCTTCTTGAAACTTGACACAGTAAAGTAGTTTCACGTTCCATCTCTATGTTTTGTTTCCTCTTGATGTAGCCCTAAGCAGTGACTGTCGAGAAGCACTTTCATGGAAAGGGGTTGCCAAGCTTCCAAAAATTACGAATCTCCAGAAATCTCAGCAAATATTTTTTCACCCAAACTGGATGATACTTTCAGGTAATGATCAGTACACTAAGGCGACTTGGTTCCCCAAATTTCGTTCTTCTATGTTGAAGCGTTCATTTCCAGTAACACTTTGAATTTTTAGGTATCACTCTCTTTTCTCCTATTTTGATAGATGTATTTGGAACTCTAAATCCAACACGGTTTGTGCTAGCTTCTTGAAACTTGACACAGTAAAGTAGTTTCACGTTCTATCTCTATGTTTTGTTTCCTCTTGATGTAGCCCTAAGCACTGAAGGCGAGAAACACTTTCATGGAAAGGGGTTGCCAAGCTTCCAAAAATTACGAATCTCCAGAAATCTCAGCCAATATTTTTTCACCCAAACTGGATGATACTTTCAGGTAATGATCAGTAAACGAAGGCGACTTGGTTCCCCAAATTTCGTTCTTCTATGTTGAAGCGTTCATTTCCAGTAACAGTTTGAATTTTTAGGTTTCACTCTGTTTTCTCCTATATTGATAGATGTATTTGGAAATCTAAATCCAACACGGTTTGTGCTAGCTTCTTGAAACTTGACACAGTAAAGTAGTTTCACGTTCTATCTCTATGTTTTGTTTCCTCTTGATGTAGCCCTAAGCAGTGACTGGCGAGAAGCACTTTCATGGAAAGGGGTTGCCAAGCTTCCAAAAATTACGAATCTCCAGAAATCTCAGCCAATATTTTTTCACCCAAACAGGATGATACTTTCAGGTAATGATCAGTACACTAAGGCGACTTGGTTCCCCAAATTTCGTTCTTCTATGTTGAAGCGTTCATTTCCAGTAACACTTTGAATTTTTAGGTATCACTCTGTTTTCTCCTATATTGATAGATGTATTTGGAACTCTAAATCCAACACGGTTTGTGCTAGCTTCTTGAAACTTGACACAGTAAAGTAGTTTCACGTTCTATCTCTATGTTTTGTTTCCTCTTGATGTAGCCCTAAGCACTGAAGGCGAGAAACACTTTCATGGAAAGGGGTTGCCAAGCTTCCAAAAATTACGAATCTCCAGAAATCTCAGCAAATATTTTTTCACCCAAACTGGATGATACTTTCAGGTAATGATCAGTACACTAAGGCGACTTGGTTCCCCAAATTTCGTTCTTCTATGTTGAAGCGTTCATTTCCAGTAACACTTTGAATTTTTAGGTATCACTCTCTTTTCTCCTATTTTGATAGATGTATTTGGAACTCTAAATCCAACACGGTTTGTGCTAGCTTCTTGAAACTTGACACAGTAAAGTAGTTTCACGTTCTATCTCTATGTTTTGTTTCCTCTTGATGTAGCCCTAAGCACTGAAGGCGAGAAACACTTTCATGGAAAGGGGTTGCCAAGCTTCCAAAAATTACGAATCTCCAGAAATCTCAGCCAATATTTTTTCACCCAAACTGGATGATACTTTCAGGTAATGATCAGTAAACGAAGGCGACTTGGTTCCCCAAATTTCGTTCTTCTATGTTGAAGCGTTCATTTCCAGTAACAGTTTGAATTTTTAGGTTTCACTCTGTTTTCTCCTATATTGATAGATGTATTTGGAAATCTAAATCCAACACGGTTTGTGCTAGCTTCTTGAAACTTGACACAGTAAAGTAGTTTCACGTTCTATCTCTATGTTTTGTTTCCTCTTGATGTAGCCCTAAGCAGTGACTGGCGAGAAGCACTTTCATGGAAAGGGGTTGCCAAGCTTCCAAAAATTATGAATCTCCAGAAATCTCAGCCAATATTTTTTCACCCAAACAGGATGATACTTTCAGGTAATGATCAGTACACTAAGGCGACTTGGTTCCCCAAATTTCGTTCTTCTATGTTGAAGCGTTCATTTCCAGTAACACTTTGAATTTTTAGGTATCACTCTGTTTTCTCCTATATTGATAGATGTATTTGGAACTCTAAATCCAACACGGTTTGTTCTAGCTTCTTGAAACTTGACACAGTAAAGTAGTTTCACGTTCTATCTCTATGTTTTGTTTCCTCTTGATGTAGCCCTAAGCACTGAAGGCGAGAAACACTTTCATGGAAAGGGGTTGCGAAGCTTCCAAAAATTACGAATCTCCAGAAATCTCAGCAAATATTTTTTCACCCAAAATAGGTGATACTTTCAGGTAATGATCAGTACACGAAGGCGACTTGGTTCCCCAAATTTCGTTCTTCTATGTTGAAGCGTTCATTTCCAGTAACAGTTTGAATTTTTAGGTTTCACTCTGTTTTCTCCTATATTGATAGATGTATTTGGAACTCTAAATCCAACACGGTTTGTGCTAGCTTCTTGAAACTTGACACAGTAAAGTAGTTTCACGTTCTATCTCTATGTTTTGTTTCCTCTTGATGTAGCCCTAAGCAGTGACTGGCGAGAAGCACTTTCATGGAAAGGGGTTGGCAAGCTTCCAGAAATTACGAATCTCCAGAAATCTCAGCAAATATTTTTTCACTCAAACTGGATGATACTTTCAGGTAATCATCAGTACACTAAGGCGACTTGGTTCTCCAAATTTCGTTCTTCTATGTTGAAGCGTTCATTTCCAGTAACAGTTTGAATTTTTAGGTTTCACTCTGTTTTCTCCTATATTGCTGGATGTATTTGGAACTCTAAATCCAACACGGTTTGTGCTAGCTTCTTGAAACTTGACACAGTGAAGTAGTTTCACGTTCTATCTCTATGTTTTGTTTCCTCTTGATGTAGCCCTAAGCCCTGACTGGCGAGAAACTCTTTCATGGAAAGGGGTTGCCAAGCTTCCAAAAATTATGAATCTCCAGATATCTCAGCCAATATTTTTTCACCCAAACTGGATGATACTTTCAGGTAATGATCAGTACACTAAAGCGACTTGGTTCCCCAAATTTCGTTCTTCTATGTTGAAGCGTTCATTTCCAGTAACACTTTGAATTTTTAGGTTTCACTCTGTTTTCTCCTATATTGATAGATGTATTTGGAACTCTAAATCCAACACGGTTTGTGCTAGCTTCTTGAAACTTGACACAGTAAAGTAGTTTCATGTTCTATCTCTACGTTTTGTTTCCTCTTGATGTAGCCCTAAGCAGTGAAGGCGAGAAACACTTTCATGGAAAGGGGTTGCCAAGCTTCCAAAAATTACGAATCTCCAGAAATCTCAGCCAATATTTTTTCACCCAAACTGTATGATACTTTCAGGTAATGATCAGTACAGTAAGGCGACTTGGTTCCCCAAATTTCGTTCTTATATGTTGAAGAGTTCATTTCCAGTAACAGTTTGAATTTTTAGGTTTCACTCTGTTTTCTCCTATATTGATAGATGTATTTGGAACTCTAAATCCAACACGGTTTGTGCTAGCTTCTTGAAACTTGACACAGTAAAGTAGTTTCACGTTCTATCTCTATGTTTTGTTTCCTCTTGATGTAGCCCTAAGCAGTGACTGGCGAGAAGCACTTTCATGGAAAGGGGTTGCCAAGCTTCCAAAAATTACGAATCTCCAGAAATCTCAGCAAATATTTTTTCACCCAAACTGGATGATACTTTCAGGTAATGATCAGTACACTAAGGCTACTTGGTTCCCCAAATTTCGTTCTTCTATGTTGAAGCGTTCATTTCCAGTAACAGTTTGAATATTTAGGTTTCACTCTGTTTTCTCCTATATTGATAGATGTATTTGGAACTCTAAATCCAACACGGTTTGTGCTAGCTTCTTGAAACTTGACACAGTAAAGTAGTTTCACGTTCTATCTCTATGTTTTGTTTCCTCTTGATGTAGCCCTAAGCACTGACTGGCGAGAAACTCTTTCATGGAAAGGGGTTGCCAAGCTTCCAAAAATTATGAATCTCCAGAAATCTCAGCAAATATTTTTTCACCCAAACTGGATGATACTTTCAGGTAATGATCAGTACACTAAGGCGACTTGGTTCCCCAAATTTCGTTCTTCTATGTTGAAGCGTTCATTTCCAGTAACACTTTGAATTTTTAGGTATCACTCTGTTTTCTACTATATTGATACATGTACTTGGAACTCTAAATGCGACACGGTTTGTGCTAGCTTCTTGAAACTTGACACAGTAAAGTAGTTTCACGTTCTATCTCTATGGTTTGTTTCCTCTTGATGTAGCCCTAAGCAGTGACTGGCGAGAAGCACTTTCATGGAAAGGGGTTGCCAAGCTTCCAAAAATTACGAATCTCCAGAAATCTCAGCAAATATTTTTTCACCCAAACTGGATGATACTTTCAGGTAATGATCAGTACACTAAGGCGACTTGGTTCCCCAAATTTCGTTCTTCTATGTTGAAGCGTTCATTTCCAGTAACAGTTTGAATTTTTAGGTTTCACTCTGTTTTCTCCTATATTGATAGATGTATTTGGAACTCTAAATCCAACTCGGTTTGTGCTAGCTTCTTGAAACTTGACACAGTAAAGTAGTTTCACGTTCTATCTCTCTGTTTTGTTTCCTCTTGATGTAGCCCTAAGCACTGACTGGCGAGAAACACTTTAATGGAAAGGGGTTGCGAAGCTTCCAAAAATTACGAATCTCCAGAAATCTCAGCCAATATTTTTTCACCCAAACGGGATGATACTTTCAGGTAATGATCACTACACTAATGCGACTTGGTTCCCCAAATTTCGTTCTTCTATGTTGAAGCGTTCATTTCCAGTAACAGTTTGAATTTTTAGGTTTCACTCTGTTTTCTCCTATATTGATAGATGTATTTGGAACTCTAAATCCAACACGGTTTGTGCTAGCTTCTTGAAACTTGACACAGTAAAGTAGTTTCATGTTCTATCTCTACGTTTTGTTTCCTCTTGATGTAGCCCTAAGCAGTGACTGGCGAGAAACACTTTCATGGAAAGGGGTTGCCAAGCTTCCAAAAATTACGAATCTCCAGAAATCTCAGCAAATATTTTTTCACCCAAACTGGATGATACTTTCATGTAATGATCAGTACACTAAGGCAACTTGGTTCCCCAAATTTCGTTCTTCTATGTTGAAGCGTTCATTTCCAGTAACAGTTTGAATTTTTAGGTTTCACTCTGTTTTCTCCTATATTGATAGATGTATTTGGAACTCTAAATCCAACACGGTTTGTGCTAGCTTCTTGAAACTTGACACAGTAAAGTAGTTTCACGTTCTATCTCTATGTTTTGTTTCCTCTTGATGTAGCCCTAAGCAGTGACTGGCGAGAAGCACTTTCATGGAAAGGGGTTGCCAAGCTTCCAAAAATTACGAATCTCCAGAAATCTCACCAAATATTTTTTCACCCAAACTGGATGATACTTTCAGGTAATGATCAGTACAGTAAGGCGACTTGGTTCCCCAAATTTCGTTCTTATATGTTGAAGAGTTCATTTCCAGTAACAGTTTGAATTTTTAGGTTTCACTCTGTTTTCTCCTATATTGATAGATGTATTTGGAACTCTAAATCCAACACGGTTTGTGCTAGCTTCTTGAAACTTGACACAGTAAAGTAGTTTCACGTTCTATCTCTATGTTTTGTTTCCTCTTGATGTAGCCCTAAGCACTGACTGGCGAGAAACTCTTTCATGGAAAGGGGTTGCCAAGCTTCCAAAAATTACGAATCTCCAGAAATCTCAGCCAATATTTTTTCACCCAAACTGGATGATACTTTCAGGTAATGATCAGTACACTAAGGCGACATGGTTCCCCAAATTTCGTTCTTCTATGTTGAAGCGTTCATTTCCAGTAACACTTTGAATTTTTAGGTATCACTCTGTTTTCTACTATATTGATACATGTACTTGGAACTCTAAATGCGACACGGTTTGTGCTAGCTTCTTGAAACTTGACACAGTAAAGTAGTTTCACGTTCTATCTCTATGGTTTGTTTCCTCTTGATGTAGCCCTAAGCAGTGACTGGCGAGAAGCACTTTCATGGAAAGGGGTTGCCAAGCTTCCAAAAATTACGAATCTCCAGAAATCTCAGCAAATATTTTTTCACCCAAACTGGATGATACTTTCAGGTAATGATCAGTACACTAAGGCGACTTGGTTCCCCAAATTTCGTTCTTCTATGTTGAAGCGTTCATTTCCAGTAACAGTTTGAATTTTTAGGTTTCACTCTGTTTTCTCCTATATTGATAGATATATTTGGAACTCTAAATCCAACTCGGTTTGTGCTAGCTTCTTGAAACTTGACACAGTAAAGTAGTTTCACGTTCTATCTCTATGTTTTGTTTCCTCTTGATGTAGCCCTAAGCACTGACTGGCGAGAAACACTTTCATGGAAAGGGGTTGCGAAGCTTCCAAAAATTACGAATCTCCAGAAATCTCAGCCAATATTTTTTCACCCAAACTGGATGATACTTTCAGGTAATGATCACTACACTAATGCGACTTGGTTCCCCAAATTTCGTTCTTCTATGTTGAAGCGTTCATTTCCAGTAACAGTTTGAATTTTTAGGTTTCACTCTGTTTTCTCCTATATTGATAGATGTATTTTGAACTCTAAATCCCACACGGATTGTGCTAGCTTCTTAAAACTTGACACAGTAAAATAGTTTCACGTTCTATCTCTATGTTTTGTTTCCTCTTGATGTAGCCCTAAGCAGTGACTGGCGAGAAACACTTTCATGGAAAGGGGTTGCCAAGCTTCCAAAAATTACGAATCTCCAGAAATCTCAGCCAATATTTTTTCACCCAAACTGGATGATACTTTCAGGTAATGATCAGTACACTAAAGCGACTTGGTTCCCCAAATTTCGTTCTTCTATGTTGAAGCGTTCATTTCCAGTAACACTTTGAATTTTTAGGTATCACTCTGTTTTCTCCTATATTGATAGATGTATTTGGAACTCTAAATCCAACACGGTTTGTGCTAGCTTCTTGAAACTTGACACAGTAAAGTAGTTTCATGTTCTATCTCTACGTTTTGTTTCCTCTTGATGTAGCCCTAAGCACTGAAGGCGAGAAACACTTTCATGGAAAGGGGTTGCCAAGCTTCCAAAAATTACGAATCTCCAGAAATCTCAGCCAATATTTTTTCAGCCAAACTGGATGATACTTTCAGGTAATGATCAGTACAGTAAGGCGACTTGGTTCCCCAAATTTCGTTCTTCTATGTTGAAGCGTTCATTTCCAGTAACACTTTGAATTTTTAGGTTTCACTCTGTTTTCTCCTATATTGATAGATGTATTTGGAACTCTAAATCCAACACGGTTTGTGCTAGCTTCTTGAAACTTGACACAGTAAAGTAGTTTCATGTTCTATCTCTACGTTTTGTTTCCTCTTGATGTAGCCCTAAGCAGTGACTGGCGAGAAACACTTTCATGGAAAGGGGTTGCCAAGCTTCCAAAAATTACGAATCTCCAGAAATCTCAGCAAATATTTTTTCACCCAAACTGGATGATACTTTCATGTAATGATCAGTACACTAAGGCGACTTGGTTCCCCAAATTTCGTTCTTCTATGTTGAAGCGTTCATTTCCAGTAACAGTTTGAATTTGTAGGTTTCACTCTGTTTTCTACTATATTGATCCATGTACTTGGAACTCTAAATCCGACACGGTTTGTGCTAGCTTCTTGAAACTTGACACAGTAAAGTAGTTTCACGTTCTATCTCTATGGTTTGTTTCCTCTTGATGTAGCCCTAAGCACTGACTGGCGAGAAACACTTTCATGGAAAGGGGTTGCCAAGCTTCCAAAAATTACGAATCTCCAGAAATCTCAGCAAATATTTTTTCACCCAAACTGGATGATACTTTCAGGTAATGATCAGTACACGAAGGCGACTTGGTTCCCCAAATTTCGTTCTTCTATGTTGAAGCGTTCATTTCCAGTAACAGTTTGAATTTTTGGGTTTCACTCTGTTTTCTCCTATATTGATAGATGTATTTGGAACTCTAAATCCAACACGGATTGTGCTAGCTTCTTGAAACTTGACACAGTAAAGTAGTTTCACGTTCTATCTCTATGGTCTCTTTCCTCTTGATGTAGCCCTAACCACTGACTGGCGAGAAACACTTTCATGGAAAGGGGTTGCCAAGCTTCCAAAAATTACGAATCTCCAGAAATCTCAGCCAATATTTTTTCACCCAAACGGGATGATACTTTCAGGTAATGATCAGTACACGAAGGCGACTTGGTTCCCCAAATTTCGTTCTTCTATGTTGAAGCGTTCATTTCCAGTAACAGTTTGAATTTTTAGGTTTCACTCTGTTTTCTCCTATATTGATAGATGTATTTGGAACTCTAAATCCAACAAGGATTGTGCTAGCTTCTTGAAACTTGACACAGTAAAGTAGTTTCACGTTCTATCTCTATGTTTTGTTTCCTCTTGATGTAGCCCTAAGCAGTGACTGGCGAGAAGCACTTTCATGGAAAGGGGTTGCCAAGCTTCCAAAAATTACGAATCTCCAGCAATCTCAGCAAATATTTTTTCACCCAAACTGGATGATACTTTCAGTAATGATCAGTACACTAAGGCGACTTGGTTCCCCAAATTTCGTTCTTCTATGTTGAAGCGTTCATTTCCAGTAACAGTTTGAATTTTTAGGTATCACTCTGTTTTCTCCTATATTGATACATGTACTTGGAACTCTAAAAGCGACACGGTTTGTGCTAGCTTCTTGAAACTTGACACAGTAAAGTAGTTTCACGTTCTATCTCTATGGTTTGTTTCCTCTTGATGTAGCTCTAAGCACTGACTGGCGAGAAACACTTTCATGGAAAGGGGTTGCCAAGCTTCCAAAAATTACGAATCTCCAGAAATCTCAGCAAGTATTTTTTCACCCAAACTGGATGATACTTTCAGGTAATGATCAGTACACGAAGGCGACTTGGTTCCCCAAATTTCGTTCTTCTATGTTGAAGCGTTCATTTCCAGTAACAGTTTGAATTTTTAGGTTTCACTCTGTTTTCTCCTATATTGATAGATGTATTTGGAACTCTAAATCCGACACGGATTTTGCTAGCTTCTTGAAACTTGACACAGTAAAGTAGTTTCACGTTCTATCTCTATGGATTGTTTCCTCTTGATGTAGCCCTAAGCACTGACTGGCGAGAAACACTTTCATGGAAAGGGGTTGCCAAGCTTCCAAAAATTATGAATCTCCAGAAATCTCAGCCAATATTTTTTCACCCAAACTGGATGATACTTTCAGGTAATGATCAGTACACTAAGGCGACTTGGTTCCCCGAATTTCGTTCTTCTATGTTGAAGCGTTCATTTCCAGTAACACTTTGAATTTTTAGGTATCACTCTGTTTTCTCCTATATTGATAGATGTATTTGGAACTCTAAATCCAACACGGTTTGTGCTAGCTTCTTGAAACTTGACACAGTAAAGTAGTTTCATGTTCTATCTCTATGTTTTGTTTCCTCTTGATGTAGCCCTAAGCACTGAAGGTGAGAAACACTTTCATGGAAAGGGGTTGCCAAACTTCCAAAAATTACGAATCTCCAGAAATCTCAGCCAATATTTTTTCACCCAAACTGGATGATACTTTCAGGTAATGATCAGTAAACGAAGGCGACTTGGTTCCCCAAATTTCGTTCTTCTATGTTGAAGCGTTCATTTCCAGTAACAGTTTGAATTTTTAGGTTTCACTCTGTTTTCTCCTATATTGATAGATGTATTTGGAACTCTAAATCCAACACGGTTTGTGCTAGCTTCTTGAAACTTGACACAGTAAAGTAGTTTCACGTTCTATCTCTATGTTTTGTTTCCTCTTGATGTAGCCCTAAGCAGTGACTGGCGAGAAGCACTTTCATGGAAAGGGGTTGCCAAGCTTCCAAAAATTACGAATCTCCAGAAATCTCAGCAAATATTTTTTCACCCAAACTGGATGATACTTTCAGGTAATGATCAGTACACTAAGGCGACTTGGTTCCCCAAATTTCGTTCTTCTATGTTGAAGCGTTCATTTCCAGTAACAGTTTGAATTTTTAGGTTTCACTCTGTTTTCTCCTATATTGATAGATATATTTGGAACTCTAAATCCAACTCGGTTTGTGCTAGCTTCTTGAAACTTGACACAGTAAAGTAGTTTCACGTTCTATCTCTATGTTTTGTTTCCTCTTGATGTAGCCCTAAGCACTGACTGGCGAGAAACACTTTCATGGAAAGGGGTTGCGAAGCTTCCAAAAATTACGAATCTCCAGAAATCTCAGCCAATATTTTTTCACCCAAACTGGATGATACTTTCAGGTAATGATCACTACACTAATGCGACTTGGTTCCCCAAATTTCGTTCTTCTATGTTGAAGCGTTCATTTCCAGTAACAGTTTGAATTTTTAGGTTTCACTCTGTTTTCTCCTATATTGATAGATGTATTTTGAACTCTAAATCCCACACGGATTGTGCTAGCTTCTTAAAACTTGACACAGTAAAATAGTTTCACGTTCTATCTCTATGTTTTGTTTCCTCTTGATGTAGCCCTAAGCAGTGACTGGCGAGAAACACTTTCATGGAAAGGGGTTGCCAAGCTTCCAAAAATTACGAATCTCCAGAAATCTCAGCCAATATTTTTTCACCCAAACTGGATGATACTTTCAGGTAATGATCAGTACACTAAAGTGACTTGGTTCCCCAAATTTCGTTCTTCTATGTTGAAGCGTTCATTTCCAGTAACACTTTGAATTTTTAGGTATCACTCTGTTTTCTCCTATATTGATAGATGTATTTGGAACTCTAAATCCAACACGGTTTGTGCTAGCTTCTTGAAACTTGACACAGTAAAGTAGTTTCATGTTCTATCTCTACGTTTTGTTTCCTCTTGATGTAGCCCTAAGCACTGAAGGCGAGAAACACTTTCATGGAAAGGGGTTGCCAAGCTTCCAAAAATTACGAATCTCCAGAAATCTCAGCCAATATTTTTTCAGCCAAACTGGATGATACTTTCAGGTAATGATCAGTACAGTAAGGCGACTTGGTTCCCCAAATTTCGTTCTTCTATGTTGAAGCGTTCATTGCCAGTAACACTTTGAATTTTTAGGTTTCACTCTGTTTTCTCCTATATTGATAGATGTATTTGGAACTCTAAATCCAACACGGTTTGTGCTAGCTTCTTGAAACTTGACACAGTAAAGTAGTTTCATGTTCTATCTCTACGTTTTGTTTCCTCTTGATGTAGCCCTAAGCAGTGACTGGCGAGAAACACTTTCATGGAAAGGGGTTGCCAAGCTTCCAAAAATTACGAATCTCCAGAAATCTCAGCAAATATTTTTTCACCCAAACTGGATGATACTTTCATGTAATGATCAGTACACTAAGGCGACTTGGTTCCCCAAATTTCGTTCTTCTATGTTGAAGCGTTCATTTCCAGTAACAGTTTGAATTTGTAGGTTTCACTCTGTTTTCTACTATATTGATCCATGTACTTGGAACTCTAAATCCGACACGGTTTGTGCTAGCTTCTTGAAACTTGACACAGTAAAGTAGTTTCACGTTCTATCTCTATGGTTTGTTTCCTCTTGATGTAGCCCTAAGCACTGACTGGCGAGAAACACTTTCATGGAAAGGGGTTGCCAAGCTTCCAAAAATTACGAATCTCCAGAAATCTCAGCAAATATTTTTTCACCCAAACTGGATGATACTTTCAGGTAATGATCAGTACACGAAGGCGACTTGGTTCCCCAAATTTCGTTCTTCTATGTTGAAGCGTTCATTTCCAGTAACAGTTTGAATTTTTGGGTTTCACTCTGTTTTCTCCTATATTGATAGATGTATTTGGAACTCTAAATCCAACACGGATTGTGCTAGCTTCTTGAAACTTGACACAGTAAAGTAGTTTCACGTTCTATCTCTATGGTCTCTTTCCTCTTGATGTAGCCCTAACCACTGACTGGCGAGAAACACTTTCATGGAAAGGGGTTGCCAAGCTTCCAAAAATTACGAATCTCCAGAAATCTCAGCCAATATTTTTTCACCCAAACGGGATGATACTTTCAGGTAATGATCAGTACACGAAGGCGACTTGGTTCCCCAAATTTCGTTCTTCTATGTTGAAGCGTTCATTTCCAGTAACAGTTTGAATTTTTAGGTTTCACTCTGTTTTCTCCTATATTGATAGATGTATTTGGAACTCTAAATCCAACAAGGATTGTGCTAGCTTCTTGAAACTTGACACAGTAAAGTAGTTTCACGTTCTATCTCTATGTTTTGTTTCCTCTTGATGTAGCCCTAAGCAGTGACTGGCGAGAAGCACTTTCATGGAAAGGGGTTGCCAAGCTTCCAAAAATTACGAATCTCCAGAAATCTCAGCAAATATTTTTTCACCCAAACTGGATGATACTTTCAGTAATGATCAGTACACTAAGGCGACTTGGTTCCCCAAATTTCGTTCTTCTATGTTGAAGCGTTCATTTCCAGTAACAGTTTGAATTTTTAGGTATCACTCTGTTTTCTCCTATATTGATACATGTACTTGGAACTCTAAAAGCGACACGGTTTGTGCTAGCTTCTTGAAACTTGACACAGTAAAGTAGTTTCACGTTCTATCTCTATGGTTTGTTTCCTCTTGATGTAGCCCTAAGCACTGACTGGCGAGAAACACTTTCATGGAAAGGGGTTGCCAAGCTTCCAAAAATTACGAATCTCCAGAAATCTCAGCAAGTATTTTTTCACCCAAACTGGATGATACTTTCAGGTAATGATCAGTACACGAAGGCGACTTGGTTCCCCAAATTTCGTTCTTCTATGTTGAAGCGTTCATTTCCAGTAACAGTTTGAATTTTTAGGTTTCACTCTGTTTTCTCCTATATTGATAGATGTATTTGGAACTCTAAATCCGACACGGATTTTGCTAGCTTCTTGAAACTTGACACAGTAAAGTAGTTTCACGTTCTATCTCTATGGATTGTTTCCTCTTGATGTAGCCCTAAGCACTGACTGGCGAGAAACACTTTCATGGAAAGGGGTTGCCAAGCTTCCAAAAATTATGAATCTCCAGAAATCTCAGCCAATATTTTTTCACCCAAACTGGATGATACTTTCAGGTAATGATCAGTACACTAAGGCGACTTGGTTCCCCGAATTTCGTTCTTCTATGTTGAAGCGTTCATTTCCAGTAACACTTTGAATTTTTAGGTATCACTCTGTTTTCTCCTATATTGATAGATGTATTTGGAACTCTAAATCCAACACGGTTTGTGCTAGCTTCTTGAAACTTGACACAGTAAAGTAGTTTCACGTTCTATCTCTATGTTTTGTTTCCTCTTGATGTAGCCCTAAGCACTGAAGGTGAGAAACACTTTCATGGAAAGGGGTTGCCAAACTTCCAAAAATTACGAATCTCCAGAAATCTCAGCCAATATTTTTTCACCCAAACTGGATGATACTTTCAGGTAATGATCAGTAAACGAAGGCGACTTGGTTCCCCAAATTTCGTTCTTCTATGTTGAAGCGTTCATTTCCAGTAACAGTTTGAATTTTTAGGTTTCACTCTGTTTTCTCCTATATTGATAGATGTATTTGGAACTCTAAATCCAACACGGTTTGTGCTAGCTTCTTGAAACTTGACACAGTAAAGTAGTTTCACGTTCTATCTCTATGTTTTGTTTCCTCTTGATGTAGCCCTAAGCAGTGACTGGCGAGAAGCACTTTCATGGAAAGGGGTTGCCAAGCTTCCAAAAATTACGAATCTCCAGAAATCTCAGCAAATATTTTTTCACCCAAACTGGATGATACTTTCAGGTAATGATCAGTACACGAAGGTGACTTGGTTCCCCAAATTCCGTTCTTCTATGTTGATGCGTTCATTTCCAGTAACAGTTTGAATTTTTAGGTTTCACTCTGTATTCTCCTATATTGATACATGTATTTGGAACTCTAAATCCGACAGGGATTGTGCTAGCTTCTTGAAACTTGACACAGTGAAGTAGTTTCACATTCTATCTCTATGGTTTGTTTCCTCTTGATGTAGCCCTAAGCACTGACTGGCGAGAAACACTTTCATGGAAAGGGGTTGCCAAGCTCCAAAAATTACGAATCTCCAGAAATCTCAGCAAATATTTTTTCACCCAAAATGGATGATACTTTCAGGTAATGATCAGTACACTAAGGCGACTTGGTTCCCCGAATTTCGTTCTTCTATGTTGAAGCGTTCATTTCCAGTAACACTTTGAATTTTTAGGTATCACTCTGTTTTCTCCTATATTGATAGATGTATTTGGAACTCTAAATCCAACACGGTTTGTGCTAGCTTCTTGAAACTTGACACAGTAAAGTAGTTTCACGTTCTATCTCTATGTTTTGTTTCCTCTTGATGTAGCCCTAAGCACTGAAGGCGAGAAACACTTTCATGGAAAGGGGTTGCCAAGCTTCCAAAAATTACGAATCTCCAGAAATCTCAGCCAATATTTTTTCACCCAAACTGGATGATACTTTCAGGTAATGATCAGTAAACGAAGGCGACTTGGTTCCCCAAATTTCGTTCTTCTATGTTGAAGCGTTCATTTCCAGTAACAGTTTGAATTTTTAGGTTTCACTCTGTTTTCTCCTATATTGATAGATGTATTTGGAACTCTAAATCCAACACGGTTTGTGCTAGCTTTTTGAAACTTGACACAGTAAAGTAGTTTCACATTCTATCTCTATGGTTTGTTTCCTCTTGATGTACCCTAAGCACTGACTGGCGAGAAACACTTTCAAGGAAAGGGGTTGCCAAGCTTCCAAAAATTACGAATCTCCAGAAATCTCAGCAAATATTTTTTCACCCAAACTGGATGATACTTTCAGGTAATGATCAGTACACTAAGGCGACTTGGTTCCCCAAATTTCGTTCTTCTATGTTGAAGCGTTCATTTCCAGTAACAGTTTGAATTTTTAGGTTTCACTCTGTTTTCTCCTATATTGATAGATGTATTTGGAACTCTAAATCCAACACGGTTTGTGCTAGCTTCTTGAAATTTGACACAGTAAAGTAGTTTCACGTTCTATCTCTATGTTTTGTTTCCTCTTGATGTAGCCCTAAGCAGTGACTGGCGAGAAGCACTTTCATGGAAAGGGGTTGCCAAGCTTCCAAAAATTACGAATCTCCAGAAATCTCAGCAAATATTTTTTCACCCAAACTGGATGATACTTTCAGGTAATGATCAGTACACTAAGGCGACTTGGTTCCCCAAATTTCGTTCTTCTATGTTGAAGCGTTCATTTCCAGTAACAGTTTGAATTTTTAGGTTTCACTCTGTTTTCTCCTATATTGATAGATGTATTTGGAACTCTAAATCCAACACGGTTTGTGCTAGCTTCTTGAAACTTGACACAGTGAAGTAGTTTCACGTTCTATCTCTATGTTTTGTTTCCTCTTGATGTAGCCCTAAGCACTGACTGGCGAGAAACTCTTTCATGGAAAGGGGTTGCCAAGCTTCCAAAAATTACGAATCTCCAGAAATCTCAGCAAACATGTTTTCACCCAAACTGGATGATACTTTCAGGTAATGATCAGTACACTAAGGCGACTTGGTTCCCCAAATTTCGTTCTTCTATGTTGAAGCGTTCATTTCCAGTAACAGTTTGAATTTTTAGTTATCACTCTGTTTTCTACTATATGGATACATGTACTTTTAACTCTAAATGCGACACGGTTTGTGCTAGCTTTTTGAAACTTGACACAGTAAAGTAGTTTCACGTTCTATCTCTATGTTTTGTTTCCTCTTGATGTAGCCCTAAGCAGTGACTGGCGAGAAGCACTTTCATGGAAAGCGGTTGCCAAGCTTCCAAAAATTACGAATCTCCAGAAATCTCAGCAAATATTTTTTTTACCGAAACTGGATGATACTTTCAGGTAATGATCAGTACACTAAGGCGACTTGGTCCCCAAATTTCGTTCTTCTATGTTGAAGCGTTCATTTCCAGTAACAGTTTGAATTTTTAGGTTTCACTCTGTTTTCTCCTATATTGATAGATGTATTTGGAACTCTAAATCCAACACGGTTTGTGCTAGCTTCTTGAAACTTGACACAGTGAAGTAGTTTCAAGTTCTATCTCTATGTTTTGTTTCCTCTTGATGTAGCCCTAAGCACTGACTGGCGAGAAACTCTTTCATGGAAAGGGGTTGCCAAGCTTCCAAAAATTACGAATCTCCAGAAATCTCAGCCAATATTTTTTCACCCAAACTGGATGATACTTTCAGGTAATGATCAGTAAACGAAGGCGACTTGGTTCCCCAAATTTCGTTCTTCTATGTTGAAGCGTTCATTTCCAGTAACAGTTTGAATTTTTAGGTTTCACTCTGTTTTCTCCTATATTGATAGATGTATTTGGAACTCTAAATCCAACACGGTTTGTGCTAGCTTCTTGAAACTTGACACAGTAAAGTAGTTTCACGTTGTATCTCTATGTTTTGTTTCCTCTTGAGGTAGCCCTAAGCACTGAAGGCGAGAAACACTTTCATGGAAAGGGGTTGCCAAGCTTCCAAAAATTACGAATCTCCAGAAATCTCAGCCAATATTTTTTCACCCAAACTGGATGATACTTTCAGGTAATGATCAGTAAACGAAGGCGACTTGGTTCCCCAAATTTCGTTCTTCTATGTTGAAGCGTTCATTTCCAGTAACAGTTTGAAATTTTAGGTTTCACTCTGTTTTCTCCTATATTGATAGATGTATTTGGAACTCTAAATCCAACAAGGTTTGTGCTAGCTTCTTGAAACTTGACACAGTAAAGTAGTTTCACGTTCTATCTCTATGTTTTGTTTCCTCTTGAAGGAGCCCTAAGCACTGAAGGCGAGAAACACTTTCATGGAAAGGGGTTGCCAAGCTTCCAAAAATTACGAATCTCCAGAAATCTCAGCCAATATTTTTTCACCCAAACTGGATGATACTTTCAGGTAATGATCAGTACACTAAGGCGACTTGGTTCCCCAAATTTCGTTCTTCTATGTTGAAGCGTTCATTTCCAGTAACAGTTTGAATTTTTAGGTTTCACTCTGTTTTCTCCTATATTGATAGATGTATTTGGAACTCTAAATCCAACACGGTTTGTGCTAGCTTCTTGAAACTTGACACAGTAAAGTAGTTTCACGTTCTATCTCTATGTTTTGTTTCCTCTTGATGTAGCCCTAAGCCCTGACTGGCGAGAAACTCTTTCATGGAAAGGGGTTGCCAAGCTTCCAAAAATTACGAATCTCCAGAAATCTCAGCCAATATTTTTTCACCCAAAATGGATGATACTTTCAGGTAATGATCAGTACACTAAAGCGACTTGATTCCCCAAATTTCGTTCTTCTATGTTGAAGCGTTCATTTGCAGTAACACTTTGAATTTTTAGGTTTCACTCTGTTTTCTCCTATATTGATAGATGTATTTGGAACTCTAAATCCAACACGGTTTGTGCTAGCTTCTTGAAACTTGACACAGTAAAGTAGTTTCATGTTCTATCTCTACGTTTTGTTTCCTCTTGATGTAGCCCTAAGCAGTGAAGGCGAGAAACACTTTCATGGAAAGGGGTTGCCAAGCTTCCAAAAATTACGAATCTCCAGAAATCTCAGCCAATATTTTTTCACCCAAACTGGATGATACTTTCAGGTAATGATCAGTACACGAAGGCGACTTGATTCCCCAAATTTCGTTCTTCTATGTTGAAGCGTTCATTTCCAGTAACAGTTTGAATTTTTAGGTTTCACTCTGTTTTCTCCTATATTGATAGATGTATTTGGAACTCTAAATCCAACACGGTTTGTGCTAGCTTCTTGAAACTTGACACAGTAAAGTAGTTTCACCTTCTTTCTCTATGTTTTGTTTCCTCTTGATGTAGCCCTAAGCAGTGACTGGCGAGAAGCACTTTCATGGAAAGGGGTTGCCAAGCTTCCAAAAATTACGAATCTCCAGAAATCTCAGCAAATATTTTTTCAACCAAACTGGATGATACTTTCAGGTAATGATCAGTACACTAAGGCGACTTGGTTCCCCCAATTTCGTTCTTCTATGTTGAAGCGTTCATTTCCAGTAACAGTTTGAATTTTTAGGTTTCACTCTGTTTTCTCCTATATTGATAGATGTATTTGGAACTCTAAATCCAACACGGTTTGTGCTAGCTTCTTGAAACTTGACACAGTGAAGTAGTTTCACGTTCTATCTCTATGTTTTGTTTCCTCTTGATGTAGCCCTAAGCACTGACTGGCGAGAAGCACTTTCATGGAAAGGGGTTGCCAAGCTTCCAAAAATTACGAATCTCCAGAAATCTCAGCCAATATTTTTTCACCCAAACTGGATGATACTTTCAGGTAATGATCAGTACAGGAAGGTGACTTGGTTCCCCAAATTTCGTTCTTCTATGTTGAAGCGTTCATTTCCAGTAACAGTTTGAATTTTTAGGTTTCACTCTTTTTTCTCCTATATTGATAGATGTATTTGGAACTCTAAATCCAACACGGTTTGTGCTAGCTTCTTGAAACTTGACACAGTAAAGTAGTTTCACGTTCTGTCTCTATGGTTTGTTTCCTCTTGATGTAGCCCTAAGCAGTGACTGGCGAGAAGCACTTTCAATGAAAGGGGTTGCCAAGCTTCCAAAAATTACGAATCTCCAGAAATCTCAGCAAATATTTTTTCACCCAAACTGGATGATACTTTCAGGTAATGATCAGTACACTAAGGCGACTTGGTTCCCCAAATTTCGTTCTTCTATGTTGAAGCGTTCATTTCCAGTAACAGTTTGAATTTTTAGGTTTCACTCTATTTTCTCCTATATTGATAGATGTATTTGGAACTCTAAATCCAACACGGTTTGTGCTAGCTTCTTGAAACTTGACACAGTGAAGTAGTTTCACGTTCTATCTCTATGTTTTGTTTCCTCTTGATGTAGCCCTAAGCACTGACTGGCGAGAAACACTTTCATGGAAAGGGGTTGCGAAGCTTCCAAAAATTACGAATCTCCAGAAATCTCAGCCAATATTTTTTCACCCAAACTGGATGATACTTTCAGGTAATGATCAGTACACTAAGGCGACTTGGTTCCCCAAATTTCGTTCTTCTATGTTGAAGCGTTCATTTCCAGTAACAGTTTGAATTTTTAGGTTTCACTCTGTTTTCTCCTATATTGATAGATGTATTTGGAACTCTAAATCCAACACGGATTGTGCTAACTTCTTGAAACTTGACACAGTAATGTAGTTTCACATTCTATCTCTACGTTTTGTTTCCTCTTGATGTAGCCCTAAGCACTGAAGGCGAGAAACACTTTCATGGAAAGGGGTTGCCAAGCTTCCAAAAATTACGAATCTCCAGAAATCTCAGCCAATATTTTTTCACCCAAACTGGATGATACTTTCAGGTAATGATCAGTACACGAAGGCGACTTGGTTCCGCAAATTTCGTTCTTCTATGTTGAAGCGTTCATTTCCAGTAACAGTTTGAATTTTTAGGTTTCACTCTGTTTTCTCCTATATTGATAGATGTATTTGGAACTCTAAATCCAACACGGTTTGTGCTAGCTTCTTGAAACTTGACACAGTAAAGTAGTTTCACGTTCTAACTCTATGTTTTGTTTCCTCTTGATGTAGCCCTAAGCAGTGACTGGCGAGAAACACTTTCATGGAAAGGGGTTTCCAAGCTTCCAAAAATTACGAATCTCCAGAAATCTCAGCCAATATTTTTTCACCCAAACTGGATGATACTTTCAGGTAATGATCAGTACACTAAGGCGACTTGGTTCCCCAAATTTCGTTCTTCTATGTTGAAGCGTTCATTTCCATTAACAGTTTGAATTTTTAGGTATCACTCTGTTTCCTCCTATATTGATAGATGTATTTGGAACTCTAAATCCAACACGGTTTGTGCTAGCTTCTTAAAACTTGACACAGTAAAGTAGTTTCACGTTCTATCTCTATGTTTTGTTTCCTCTTGATGTAGCCCTAAGCAGTGACTGGCGAGAAGCACTTTCATGGAAAGGGGTTGCCAAGCTTCCAAAAATTACGAATCTCCAGAAATCTCAGCCAATATTTTTTCACCCAAACTGGATGATACTTTCAGGTAATGATCAGTAAACGAAGGCGACTTGGTTCCCCAAATTTCGTTCTTCTATGTTGAAGCATTCATTTCCAGTAACAGTTTGAATTTTTAGGTTTCACTCTGTTTTCTCCTATATTGATAGATGTATTTGGAACTCTAAATCCAACACGGTTTGTGCTAGCTTCTTGAAACTTGACACAGTAAAGTAGTTTCACGTTCTATCTCTATGTTTTGTTTCCTCTTGATGTAGCCCTAAGCAGTGACTGGCGAGAAGCACTTTCATGGAAAGGGGTTGCCAAGCTTCCAAAAATTACGAATCTCCAGAAATCTCAGCAAATATTTTTTTTACCGAAACTGGATGATACTTTCAGGTAATGATCAGTACACTAAGGCGACTTGGTCCCCAAATTTCGTTCTTCTATGTTGAAGCGTTCATTTCCAGTAACAGTTTGAATTTTTAGGTTTCACTCTGTTTTCTCCTATATTGATAGATGTATTTGGAACTCTAAATCCAACACGGTTTGTGCTAGCTTCTTGAAACTTGACACAGTGAAGTAGTTTCAAGTTCTATCTCTATGTTTTGTTTCCTCTTGATGTAGCCCTAAGCACTGACTGGCGAGAAACTCTTTCATGGAAAGGGGTTGCCAAGCTTCCAAAAATTACGAATCTCCAGAAATCTCAGCCAATATTTTTTCACCCAAACTGGATGATACTTTCAGGTATTGATCAGTAAACGAAGGCGACTTGGTTCCCCAAATTTCGTTCTTCTATGTTGAAGCGTTCATTTCCAGTAACAGTTTGAATTTTTAGGTTTCACTCTGTTTTCTCCTATATTGATAGATGTATTTGGAACTCTAAATCCAACACGGTTTGTGCTAGCTTCTTGAAACTTGACACAGTAAAGTAGTTTCACCTTCTTTCTCTATGTTTTCTTTCCTCTTGATGTAGCCCTAAGCAGTGACTCGCGAGAAGCACTTTCATGGAAAGGGGTTGCCAAGCTTCCAAAAATTACGAATCTCTAGAAATCTCAGCAAATATTTTTTCACCCAAACTGGATGATACTTTCAGGTAATGATCAGTACACTAAGTTGACTTGGTTCCCCAAATTTCGTTCTTCTATGTTGAAGCGTTCATTTCCAGTAACAGTTTGAATTTTTAGGTTTCACTCTGTTTTCTCCTATATTGATAGAGGTATTTGGAACTCTAAATCCAACACGGTTTGTGCTAGCCTCTTGAAACTTGACACAGTGAAGTAGTTTCACGTTCTATCTCTATGTTTTGTTTCCTCTTGATGTAGCCCTAAGCACTGACTGGCGAGAAACTCTTTCATGGAAAGGGGTTGCCAAGCTTCCAAAAATTACGAATCTCCAGAAATCTCAGCCAATATTTTTTCACCCAAACTGGATGATACTTTCAGGTAATGATCAGTACACGAAGGCGACTTGGTTCCCCAAATTTCGTTCTTCTATGTTGAAGCGTTCATTTCCAGTAACAGTTTGAATTTTTAGGTTTCACTCTGTTTTCTCCTATATTGATAGATGTATTTGGAACTCTAAATCCAACACGGTTTGTGCTAGCTTCTTGAAACTTGACACAGTAACACTTCCAAAATTACGAATCTCCAGAAATCTCAGCCAATATTTTTTCACCCAAACTGGATGATACTTTCAGGTAATGATCAGTAAACGAAGGCGACTTGGTTCCCCAAATTTCGTTCTTCTATGTTGAAGCGTTCATTTCCAGTAACAGTTTGAATTTTTAGGTTTCACTCTGTTTTCTCCTATATTGATAGATGTATTTGGAACTCTAAATCCGACACGGATTGTGCTAGCTTCTTGAAACTTGACACAGTAAAGTAGTTTCACGTTCTATCTCTATGTTTTGTTTCCTCTTGATGTAGCCCTAAGCACTGAAGGCGAGAAACACTTTCATGGAAAGGGGTTGCCAAGCTTCCAAAAATTACGAATCTCCAGAAATCTCAGCCAATATTTTTTCACCCAAACTGGATGATACTTTCAGGTAATGATCAGTACACGAAGGCGACTTGGTTCCCCAAATTTCGTTCTTCTATGTTGAAGTGTTCATTTCCAGTAACAGTTTGAATTTTTAGGTTTCACTCTGTTTTCTCCTATATTGATACATGTACTTGGAACTCTAAATCCGACACGGATTGTGCTAGCTTCTTGAAACTTGACACAGTAAAGTAGTTTCACGTTCTATCTCTATGGTTTGTTTCCTCTTGATGTAGCCCTAAGCACTGACTGGCGAGAAACACTTTCATGGAAAGGGGTTGCCAAGCTTCCAAAAATTACGAATCTCCAGAAATCTCAGCCAATATTTTTTCACCCAAACTGGATGATACTTTCAGGTAATGATCAGCACACTAAGGCGACTTGGTACCCCAAATTTTGTTCTTCTATGTTGAAGCGTTCATTTCCAGTAACACTTTGAATTTTTAGGTATCACTCTGTTTTCTCCTATATTGATAGATGTATTTGGAACTCTAAATCCAACACGGTTTGTGCTAGCTTCTTGAAACTTGACACAGTAAAGTAGTTTCACGTTCTATCTCTATGTTTTGTTTCCTCTTGATGTAGCCCTAAGCACTGAAGGCGAGAAACACTTTCATGGAAAGGGGTTGCCAAGCTTCCAAAAATTACGAATCTCCAGAAATCTCAGCCAATATTTTTTCACCCAAACTGGATGATACTTTCAGGTAATGATCAGTACACTAAGGCGACTTGGTTCCCCAAATTTCGTTCTTCTATGTTGAAGCGTTCATTTCCAGTAACACTTTGAATTTTTAGGTATCACTCTGTTTTCTCCTATATTGATAGATGTATTTGGAACTCTAAATCCAACAAGGTTTGTGCTAGCTTCTTGAAACTTGACACAGTAAAGTAGTTTCACGTTCTATCTCTATGTTTTGTTTCCTCTTGAAGGAGCCCTAAGCACTGAAGGCGAGAAACACTTTCATGGAAAGGGGTTGCCAAGCTTCCAAAAATTACGAATCTCCAGAAATCTCAGCCAATATTTTTTCACCCAAACTGGATGATACTTTCAGGTAATGATCAGTACACTAAGGCGACTTGGTTCCCCAAATTTCGTTCTTCTATGTTGAAGCGTTCATTTCCAGTAACAGTTTGAATTTTTAGGTTTCACTCTGTTTTCTCCTATATTGATAGATGTATTTGGAACTCTAAATCCAACACGGTTTGTGCTAGCTTCTTGAAACTTGACACAGTAAAGTAGTTTCACGTTCTATCTCTATGTTTTGTTTCCTCTTGATGTAGCCCTAAGCCCTGACTGGCGAGAAACTCTTTCATGGAAAGGGGTTGCCAAGCTTCCAAAAATTACGAATCTCCAGAAATCTCAGCCAATATTTTTTCACCCAAAATGGATGATACTTTCAGGTAATGATCAGTACACTAAAGCGACTTGATTCCCCAAATTTCGTTCTTCTATGTTGAAGCGTTCATTTGCAGTAACACTTTGAATTTTTAGGTTTCACTCTGTTTTCTCCTATATTGATAGATGTATTTGGAACTCTAAATCCAACACGATTTGTGCTAGCTTCTTGAAACTTGACACAGTAAAGTAGTTTCATGTTGTATCTCTACGTTTTGTTTCCTCTTGATGTAGCCCTAAGCAGTGAAGGCGAGAAACACTTTCATGGAAAGGGGTTGCCAAGCTTCCAAAAATTACGAATCTCCAGAAATCTCAGCCAATATTTTTTCACCCAAACTGGATGATACTTTCAGGTAATGATCAGTACACGAAGGCGACTTGATTCCCCAAATTTCGTTCTTCTATGTTGAAGCGTTCATTTCCAGTAACAGTTTGAATTTTTAGGTTTCACTCTGTTTTCTCCTATATTGATAGATGTATTTGGAACTCTAAATCCAACACGGTTTGTGCTAGCTTCTTGAAACTTGACACAGTAAAGTAGTTTCACGTTCTATCTCTATGTTTTGTTTCCTCTTGATGTAGCCCTAAGCAGTGACTGGCGAGAAGCACTTTCATGGAAAGGGGTTGCCAATCTTCCAAAAATTACGAATCTCCAGAAATCTCAGCAAATATTTTTTCAACCAAACTGGATGATACTTTCAGGTAATGATCAGTACACTAAGGCGACTTGGTTCCCCCAATTTCGTTCTTCTATGTTGAAGCGTTCATTTCCAGTAACAGTTTGAATTTTTAGGTTTCACTCTGTTTTCTCCTATATTGATAGATGTATTTGGAACTCTAAATCCAACACGGTTTGTGCTAGCTTCTTGAAACTTGACACAGTAAAGTAGTTTCACGTTCTATCTCTATGTTTTGTTTCCTGTTGATGTAGCCCTAAGCAGTGACTGGCGAGAAGCACTTTCATGGAAAGGGGTTGCCAAGCTTCCAAAAATTACGAATCTCCAGAAATCTCAGCAAATATTTTTTCACCCAAACTGGATGATACTTTCAGGTAATGATCAGTACACTAAGGCGACTTGGTTCCCCAAATTTCGTTCTTCTATGTTGAAGCGTTCATTTCCAGTAACAGTTTGAATTTTTAGGTTTCACTCTGTTTTCTCCTATATTGATAGATGTATTTGGAACTCTAAATCCAACACGGTTTGTGCTAGCTTCTTGAAACTTGACACAGTGAAGTAGTTTCACGTTCTATCTCTATGTTTTGTTTCCTCTTGATGTAGCCCTAAGCACTGACTGGCGAGAAACTCTTTCATGGAAAGGGGTTGCCAAGCTTCCAAAAATTACGAATCTCCAGAAATCTCAGCCAATATTTTTTCACCCAAACTGGATGATACTTTCAGGTAATGATCAGTACACTAACGCGACTTGGTTCCCCAAATTTCGTTCTTCTATGTTGAAGCGTTCATTTCTAGTAACACTTTGAATTTTTAGGTATCACTCTGTTTTCAACTATATTGATACATGTACTTGGAACTCTAAATGCGACACGGTTTGTTCTAGCTTCTTGAAACTTGACACAGTAAAGTAGTTTCACGTTCTATCTCTATGGTTTGTTTCCTCTTGATGTAGCCCTAAGCAGTGACTGGCGAGAAGCACTTTCATGGAAAGGGGTTGCCAAGCTTCCAAAAATTACGAATCTCCATAAATCTCAGCAAATATTTTTTCACCCAAACTGGATGATACTTTCAGGTAATGATCAGTACACTAAGGCGACTTGGTTACCCAAATTTCGTTCTTCTATGTTGAAGCGTTCATTTCCAGTAACAGTTTGAATTTTTAGGTTTCACTCTGTTTTCTCCTATATTGATAGATGTATTTGGAACTCTAAATCCAACACGGTTTGTGCTAGCTTCTTGAAACTTGACACAGTAAAGTAGTTTCACGTTCTATCTCTATGGTTTGTTTCCTCTTAATGTAGCCCTAAGCAGTGACTGGCGAGAAGCACTTTCATGGAAAGGGGTTGCCAAGCTTCCAAAAATTACGAATCTCTAGAAATCTCAGCAAATATTTTTCACCCAAACTGGATGATACTTTCAGGTAATGATCAGTACACTAAGGCGACTTGGTTCCCCAAATTTCGTTCTTCTATGTTGAAGCGTTCATTTCCAGTAACAGTTTGAATTTTTAGGTTTCACTCTGTTTTCTCCTATATTGATAGATGTATTTGGAACTCTAAATCCAACACGGTTTGTGCTAGCTTCTTGAAACTTGACACAGTGAAGTAGTTTCACGTTCTATCTCTATGTTTTGTTTCCTCTTGATGTAGCCCTAAGCACTGACTGGCGAGAAGCACTTTCATGGAAAGGGGTTGCCAAGCTTCCAAAAATTACGAATCTCCAGAAATCTCAGCCAATATTTTTTCACCCAAACTGGATGATACTTTCAGGTAATGATCAGTACAGGAAGGTGACTTGGTTCCCCAAATTTCGTTCTTCTATGTTGAAGCGTTCATTTCCAGTAACAGTTTGAATTTTTAGGTTTCACTCTTTTTTCTCCTATATTGATAGATGTATTTGGAACTCTAAATCCAACACGGTTTGTGCTAGCTTCTTGAAACTTGACACAGTAAAGTAGTTTCACGTTCTGTCTCTATGGTTTGTTTCCTCTTGATGTAGCCCTAAGCAGTGACTGGCGAGAAGCACTTTCAATGAAAGTGGTTGCCAAGCTTCCAAAAATTACGAATCTCCAGAAATCTCAGCAAATATTTTTTCACCCAAACTGGATGATACTTTCAGGTAATGATCAGTACACTAAGGCGACTTGGTTCCCCAAATTTCGTTCTTCTATGTTGAAGCGTTCATTTCCAGTAACAGTTTGAATTTTTAGGTTTCACTCTATTTTCTCCTATATTGATAGATGTATTTGGAACTCTAAATCCAACACGGTTTGTGCTAGCTTCTTGAAACTTGACACAGTGAAGTAGTTTCACGTTCTATCTCTATGTTTTGTTTCCTCTTGATGTAGCCCTAAGCACTGACTGGCGAGAAACACTTTCATGGAAAGGGGTTGCGAAGCTTCCAAAAATTACGAATCTCCAGAAATCTCAGCCAATATTTTTTCACCCAAACTGGATGATACTTTCAGGTAATGATCAGTACACTAAGGCGACTTGGTTCCCCAAATTTCGTTCTTCTATGTTGAAGCGTTCATTTCCAGTAACAGTTTGAATTTTTAGGTTTCACTCTGTTTTCTCCTATATTGATAGATGTATTTGGAACTCTAAATCCAACACGGATTGTGCTAACTTCTTGAAACTTGACACAGTAAAGTAGTTTCACATTCTATCTCTACGTTTTGTTTCCTCTTGATGTAGCCCTAAGCACTGAAGGCGAGAAACACTTTCATGGAAAGGGGTTGCCAAGCTTCCAAAAATTACGAATCTCCAGAAATCTCAGCCAATATTTTTTCACCCAAACTGGATGATACTTTCAGGTAATGATCAGTACACTAAGGCGACTTGGTTCCCCCAATTTCGTTCTTCTATGTTGAAGCGTTCATTTCCAGTAACAGTTTGAATTTTTAGGTTTCACTCTGTTTTCTCCTATATTGATAGATGTATTTGGAACTCTAAATCCAACACGGTTTGTGCTAGCTTCTTGAAACTTGACACAGTAAAGTAGTTTCACGTTCTATCTCTATGTTTTGTTTCCTGTTGATGTAGCCCTAAGCAGTGACTGGCGAGAAGCACTTTCATGGAAAGGGGTTGCCAAGCTTCCAAAAATTACGAATCTCCAGAAATCTCAGCAAATATTTTTTCACCCAAACTGGATGATACTTTCAGGTAATGATCAGTACACTAAGGCGACTTGGTTCCCCAAATTTCGTTCTTCTATGTTGAAGCGTTCATTTCCAGTAACAGTTTGAATTTTTAGGTTTCACTCTGTTTTCTCCTATATTGATAGATGTATTTGGAACTCTAAATCCAACACGGTTTGTGCTAGCTTCTTGAAACTTGACACAGTGAAGTAGTTTCACGTTCTATCTCTATGTTTTGTTTCCTCTTGATGTAGCCCTAAGCACTGACTGGCGAGAAACTCTTTCATGGAAAGGGGTTGCCAAGCTTCCAAAAATTACGAATCTCCAGAAATCTCAGCCAATATTTTTTCACCCAAACTGGATGATACTTTCAGGTAATGATCAGTACACTAACGCGACTTGGTTCCCCAAATTTCGTTCTTCTATGTTGAAGCGTTCATTTCTAGTAACACTTTGAATTTTTAGGTATCACTCTGTTTTCAACTATATTGATACATGTACTTGGAACTCTAAATGCGACACGGTTTGTTCTAGCTTCTTGAAACTTGACACAGTAAAGTAGTTTCACGTTCTATCTCTATGGTTTGTTTCCTCTTGATGTAGCCCTAAGCAGTGACTGGCGAGAAGCACTTTCATGGAAAGGGGTTGCCAAGCTTCCAAAAATTACGAATCTCCATAAATCTCAGCAAATATTTTTTCACCCAAACTGGATGATACTTTCAGGTAATGATCAGTACACTAAGGCGACTTGGTTACCCAAATTTCGTTCTTCTATGTTGAAGCGTTCATTTCCAGTAACAGTTTGAATTTTTAGGTTTCACTCTTTTTTCTCCTATATTGATAGATGTATTTGGAACTCTAAATCCAACACGGTTTGTGCTAGCTTCTTGAAACTTGACACAGTAAAGTAGTTTCACGTTCTATCTCTATGGTTTGTTTCCTCTTAATGTAGCCCTAAGCAGTGACTGGCGAGAAGCACTTTCATGGAAAGGGGTTGCCAAGCTTCCAAAAATTACGAATCTCTAGAAATCTCAGCAAATATTTTTCACCCAAACTGGATGATACTTTCAGGTAATGATCAGTACACTAAGGCGACTTGGTTCCCCAAATTTCGTTCTTCTATGTTGAAGCGTTCATTTCCAGTAACAGTTTGAATTTTTAGGTTTCACTCTGTTTTCTCCTATATTGATAGATGTATTTGGAACTCTAAATCCAACACGGTTTGTGCTAGCTTCTTGAAACTTGACACAGTGAAGTAGTTTCACGTTCTATCTCTATGTTTTGTTTCCTCTTGATGTAGCCCTAAGCACTGACTGGCGAGAAGCACTTTCATGGAAAGGGGTTGCCAAGCTTCCAAAAATTAGGAATCTCCAGAAATCTCAGCCAATATTTTTTCACCCAAACTGGATGATACTTTCAGGTAATGATCAGTACAGGAAGGTGACTTGGTTCCCCAAATTTCGTTCTTCTATGTTGAAGCGTTCATTTCCAGTAACAGTTTGAATTTTTAGGTTTCACTCTTTTTTCTCCTATATTGATAGATGTATTTGGAACTCTAAATCCAACACGGTTTGTGCTAGCTTCTTGAAACTTGACACAGTAAAGTAGTTTCACGTTCTGTCTCTATGGTTTGTTTCCTCTTGATGTAGCCCTAAGCAGTGACTGGCGAGAAGCACTTTCAATGAAAGGGGTTGCCAAGCTTCCAAAAATTACGAATCTCCAGAAATCTCAGCAAATATTTTTTCACCCAAACTGGATGATACTTTCAGGTAATGATCAGTACACTAAGGCGACTTGGTTCCCCAAATTTCGTTCTTCTATGTTGAAGCGTTCATTTCCAGTAACAGTTTGAATTTTTAGGTTTCACTCTATTTTCTCCTATATTGATAGATGTATTTGGAACTCTAAATCCAACACGGTTTGTGCTAGCTTCTTGAAACTTGACACAGTGAAGTAGTTTCACGTTCTATCTCTATGTTTTGTTTCCTCTTGATGTAGCCCTAAGCACTGACTGGCGAGAAACACTTTCATGGAAAGGGGTTGCGAAGCTTCCAAAAATTACGAATCTCCAGAAATCTCAGCCAATATTTTTTCACCCAAACTGGATGATACTTTCAGGTAATGATCAGTACACTAAGGCGACTTGGTTCCCCAAATTTCGTTCTTCTATGTTGAAGCGTTCATTTCCAGTAACAGTTTGAATTTTTAGGTTTCACTCTGTTTTCTCCTATATTGATAGATGTATTTGGAACTCTAAATCCAACACGGATTGTGCTAACTTCTTGAAACTTGACACAGTAAAGTAGTTTCACATTCTATCTCTACGTTTTGTTTCCTCTTGATGTAGCCCTAAGCACTGAAGGCGAGAAACACTTTCATGGAAAGGGGTTGCCAAGCTTCCAAAAATTACGAATCTCCAGAAATCTCAGCCAATATTTTTTCACCCAAACTGGATGATACTTTCAGGTAATGATCAGTACACTAAGGCGACTTGGTTCCCCCAATTTCGTTCTTCTATGTTGAAGCGTTCATTTCCAGTAACAGTTTGAATTTTTAGGTTTCACTCTGTTTTCTCCTATATTGATAGATGTATTTGGAACTCTAAATCCAACACGGTTTGTGCTAGCTTCTTGAAACTTGACACAGTAAAGTAGTTTCACGTTCTATCTCTATGTTTTGTTTCCTGTTGATGTAGCCCTAAGCAGTGACTGGCGAGAAGCACTTTCATGGAAAGGGGTTGCCAAGCTTCCAAAAATTACGAATCTCCAGAAATCTCAGCAAATATTTTTTCACCCAAACTGGATGATACTTTCAGGTAATGATCAGTACACTAAGGCGACTTGGTTCCCCAAATTTCGTTCTTCTATGTTGAAGCGTTCATTTCCAGTAACAGTTTGAATTTTTAGGTTTCACTCTGTTTTCTCCTATATTGATAGATGTATTTGGAACTCTAAATCCAACACGGTTTGTGCTAGCTTCTTGAAACTTGACACAGTGAAGTAGTTTCACGTTCTATCTCTATGTTTTGTTTCCTCTTGATGTAGCCCTAAGCACTGACTGGCGAGAAACTCTTTCATGGAAAGGGGTTGCCAAGCTTCCAAAAATTACGAATCTCCAGAAATCTCAGCCAATATTTTTTCACCCAAACTGGATGATACTTTCAGGTAATGATCAGTACACTAACGCGACTTGGTTCCCCAAATTTCGTTCTTCTATGTTGAAGCGTTCATTTCTAGTAACACTTTGAATTTTTAGGTATCACTCTGTTTTCAACTATATTGATACATGTACTTGGAACTCTAAATGCGACACGGTTTGTTCTAGCTTCTTGAAACTTGACACAGTAAAGTAGTTTCACGTTCTATCTCTATGGTTTGTTTCCTCTTGATGTAGCCCTAAGCAGTGACTGGCGAGAAGCACTTTCATGGAAAGGGGTTGCCAAGCTTCCAAAAATTACGAATCTCCATAAATCTCAGCAAATATTTTTTCACCCAAACTGGATGATACTTTCAGGTAATGATCAGTACACTAAGGCGACTTGGTTACCCAAATTTCGTTCTTCTATGTTGAAGCGTTCATTTCCAGTAACAGTTTGAATTTTTAGGTTTCACTCTTTTTTCTCCTATATTGATAGATGTATTTGGAACTCTAAATCCAACACGGTTTGTGCTAGCTTCTTGAAACTTGACACAGTAAAGTAGTTTCACGTTCTATCTCTATGGTTTGTTTCCTCTTAATGTAGCCCTAAGCAGTGACTGGCGAGAAGCACTTTCATGGAAAGGGGTTGCCAAGCTTCCAAAAATTACGAATCTCTAGAAATCTCAGCAAATATTTTTCACCCAAACTGGATGATACTTTCAGGTAATGATCAGTACACTAAGGCGACTTGGTTCCCCAAATTTCGTTCTTCTATGTTGAAGCGTTCATTTCCAGTAACAGTTTGAATTTTTAGGTTTCACTCTGTTTTCTCCTATATTGATAGATGTATTTGGAACTCTAAATCCAACACGGTTTGTGCTAGCTTCTTGAAACTTGACACAGTGAAGTAGTTTCACGTTCTATCTCTATGTTTTGTTTCCTCTTGATGTAGCCCTAAGCACTGACTGGCGAGAAGCACTTTCATGGAAAGGGGTTGCCAAGCTTCCAAAAATTAGGAATCTCCAGAAATCTCAGCCAATATTTTTTCACCCAAACTGGATGATACTTTCAGGTAATGATCAGTACAGGAAGGTGACTTGGTTCCCCAAATTTCGTTCTTCTATGTTGAAGCGTTCATTTCCAGTAACAGTTTGAATTTTTAGGTTTCACTCTTTTTTCTCCTATATTGATAGATGTATTTGGAACTCTAAATCCAACACGGTTTGTGCTAGCTTCTTGAAACTTGACACAGTAAAGTAGTTTCACGTTCTGTCTCTATGGTTTGTTTCCTCTTGATGTAGCCCTAAGCAGTGACTGGCGAGAAGCACTTTCAATGAAAGGGGTTGCCAAGCTTCCAAAAATTACGAATCTCCAGAAATCTCAGCCAATATTTTTTCACCCAAACTGGATGATACTTTCAGGTAATGATCAGTACACTAAGGCGACTTGGTTCCCCAAATTTCGTTCTTCTATGTTGAAGCGTTCATTTCCAGTAACAGTTTGAATTTTTAGGTTTCACTCTATTTTCTCCTATATTGATAGATGTATTTGGAACTCTAAATCCAACACGGTTTGTGCTAGCTTCTTGAAACTTGACACAGTGAAGTAGTTTCACGTTCTATCTCTATGTTTTGTTTCCTCTTGATGTAGCCCTAAGCACTGACTGGCGAGAAACACTTTCATGGAAAGGGGTTGCCAAGCTTCCAAAAATTACGAATCTCCAGAAATCTCAGCCAATATTTTTTCACCCAAACTGGATGATACTTTCAGGTAATGATCAGTACACTAAGGCGACTTGGTTCCCCAAATTTCGTTCTTCTATGTTGAAGCGTTCATTTCCAGTAACAGTTTGAATTTTTAGGTTTCACTCTGTTTTCTCCTATATTGATAGATGTATTTGGAACTCTAAATCCAACACGGATTGTGCTAACTTCTTGAAACTTGACACAGTAAAGTAGTTTCACATTCTATCTCTACGTTTTGTTTCCTCTTGATGTAGCCCTAAGCACTGAAGGCGAGAAACACTTTCATGGAAAGGGGTTGCCAAGCTTCCAAAAATTACGAATCTCCAGAAATCTCAGCCAATATTTTTTCACCCAAACTGGATGATACTTTCAGGTAATGATCAGTACACTAAGGCGACTTGGTTCCCCCAATTTCGTTCTTCTATGTTGAAGCGTTCATTTCCAGTAACAGTTTGAATTTTTAGGTTTCACTCTGTTTTCTCCTATATTGATAGATGTATTTGGAACTCTAAATCCAACACGGTTTGTGCTAGCTTCTTGAAACTTGACACAGTAAAGTAGTTTCACGTTCTATCTCTATGTTTTGTTTCCTGTTGATGTAGCCCTAAGCAGTGACTGGCGAGAAGCACTTTCATGGAAAGGGGTTGCCAAGCTTCCAAAAATTACGAATCTCCAGAAATCTCAGCAAATATTTTTTCACCCAAACTGGATGATACTTTCAGGTAATGATCAGTACACTAAGGCGACTTGGTTCCCCAAATTTCGTTCTTCTATGTTGAAGCGTTCATTTCCAGTAACAGTTTGAATTTTTAGGTTTCACTCTGTTTTCTCCTATATTGATAGATGTATTTGGAACTCTAAATCCAACACGGTTTGTGCTAGCTTCTTGAAACTTGACACAGTGAAGTAGTTTCACGTTCTATCTCTATGTTTTGTTTCCTCTTGATGTAGCCCTAAGCACTGACTGGCGAGAAACTCTTTCATGGAAAGGGGTTGCCAAGCTTCCAAAAATTACGAATCTCCAGAAATCTCAGCCAATATTTTTTCACCCAAACTGGATGATACTTTCAGGTAATGATCAGTACACTAACGCGACTTGGTTCCCCAAATTTCGTTCTTCTATGTTGAAGCGTTCATTTCTAGTAACACTTTGAATTTTTAGGTATCACTCTGTTTTCAACTATATTGATACATGTACTTGGAACTCTAAATGCGACACGGTTTGTTCTAGCTTCTTGAAACTTGACACAGTAAAGTAGTTTCACGTTCTATCTCTATGGTTTGTTTCCTCTTGATGTAGCCCTAAGCAGTGACTGGCGAGAAGCACTTTCATGGAAAGGGGTTGCCAAGCTTCCAAAAATTACGAATCTCCATAAATCTCAGCAAATATTTTTTCACCCAAACTGGATGATACTTTCAGGTAATGATCAGTACACTAAGGCGACTTGGTTACCCAAATTTCGTTCTTCTATGTTGAAGCGTTCATTTCCAGTAACAGTTTGAATTTTTAGGTTTCACTCTTTTTTCTCCTATATTGATAGATGTATTTGGAACTCTAAATCCAACACGGTTTGTGCTAGCTTCTTGAAACTTGACACAGTAAAGTAGTTTCACGTTCTATCTCTATGGTTTGTTTCCTCTTAATGTAGCCCTAAGCAGTGACTGGCGAGAAGCACTTTCATGGAAAGGGGTTGCCAAGCTTCCAAAAATTACGAATCTCTAGAAATCTCAGCAAATATTTTTCACCCAAACTGGATGATACTTTCAGGTAATGATCAGTACACTAAGGCGACTTGGTTCCCCAAATTTCGTTCTTCTATGTTGAAGCGTTCATTTCCAGTAACAGTTTGAATTTTTAGGTTTCACTCTGTTTTCTCCTATATTGATAGATGTATTTGGAACTCTAAATCCAACACGGTTTGTGCTAGCTTCTTGAAACTTGACACAGTGAAGTAGTTTCACGTTCTATCTCTATGTTTTGTTTCCTCTTGATGTAGCCCTAAGCACTGACTGGCGAGAAGCACTTTCATGGAAAGGGGTTGCCAAGCTTCCAAAAATTAGGAATCTCCAGAAATCTCAGCCAATATTTTTTCACCCAAACTGGATGATACTTTCAGGTAATGATCAGTACAGGAAGGTGACTTGGTTCCCCAAATTTTGTTCTTCTATGTTGAAGCGTTCATTTCCAGTAACAGTTTGAATTTTTAGGTTTCACTCTTTTTTCTCCTATATTGATAGATGTATTTGGAACTCTAAATCCAACACGGTTTGTGCTAGCTTCTTGAAACTTGACACAGTAAAGTAGTTTCACGTTCTGTCTCTATGGTTTGTTTCCTCTTGATGTAGCCCTAAGCAGTGACTGGCGAGAAGCACTTTCAATGAAAGGGGTTGCCAAGCTTCCAAAAATTACGAATCTCCAGAAATCTCAGCAAATATTTTTTCACCCAAACTGGATGATACTTTCAGGTAATGATCAGTACACTAAGGCGACTTGGTTCCCCAAATTTCGTTCTTCTATGTTGAAGCGTTCATTTCCAGTAACAGTTTGAATTTTTAGGTTTCACTCTATTTTCTCCTATATTGATAGATGTATTTGGAACTCTAAATCCAACACGGTTTGTGCTAGCTTCTTGAAACTTGACACAGTGAAGTAGTTTCACGTTCTATCTCTATGTTTTGTTTCCTCTTGATGTAGCCCTAAGCACTGACTGGCGAGAAACACTTTCATGGAAAGGGGTTGCGAAGCTTCCAAAAATTACGAATCTCCAGAAATCTCAGCCAATATTTTTTCACCCAAACTGGATGATACTTTCAGGTAATGATCAGTACACTAAGGCGACTTGGTTCCCCAAATTTCGTTCTTCTATGTTGAAGCGTTCATTTCCAGTAACAGTTTGAATTTTTAGGTTTCACTCTGTTTTCTCCTATATTGATAGATGTATTTGGAACTCTAAATCCAACACGGATTGTGCTAACTTCTTGAAACTTGACACAGTAAAGTAGTTTCACATTCTATCTCTACGTTTTGTTTCCTCTTGATGTAGCCCTAAGCACTGAAGGCGAGAAACACTTTCATGGAAAGGGGTTGCCAAGCTTCCAAAAATTACGAATCTCCAGAAATCTCAGCCAATATTTTTTCACCCAAACTGGATGATACTTTCAGGTAATGATCAGTAAACGAAGGTGACTTGGTTCCCCAAATTTCGTTCTTCTATGTTGAAGCGTTCATTTCCAGTAACAGTTTGAATTTTTAGGTTTCACTCTGTTTTCTCCTATATTGATAGATGTATTTGGAACTCTAAATCCAACACGGTTTGTGCTAGCTTCTTGAAACTTGACACAGTAAAGTAGTTTCACGTTCTATCTCTATGGTTTGTTTCCTCTTGATGTAGCCCTAAGCACTGACTGGCGAGAAGCACTTTCATGGAAAGGGGTTGCCAAGCTTCCAAAAATTACGAATCTCCAGAAATCTCAGCCAATATTTTTTCACCCAAACTGGATGATACTTTCAGGTAATGATCAGTACACGAAGGCGACTTGGTTCCCCAAATTTCGTTCTTCTATGTTGAAGCGTTCATTTCCAGTAACAGTTTGAATTTTTAGGTTTCACTCTTTTTTCTCCTATATTGATAGATGTATTTGGAACTCTAAATCCAACACGGTTTGTGCTAGCTTCTTGAAACTTGACACAGTAAAATAGTTTCACGTTCTGTCTCTATGGTTTGTTTCCTCTTAATGTAGCCCTAAGCAGTGACTGGCAAGAAGCACTTTCATGGAAAGGGGTTGCCAAGCTTCCAAAAATTACGAATCTCCAGAAATCTCAGCAAATATTTTTTCACCCAAACTGGATGATACTTTCAGGTAATGATCAGTACACTAAGGCGACTTGGTTCCCCAAATTTCGTTCTTCTATGTTGAAGCGTTCATTTCCAGTAACAGTTTGAATTTTTAGGTTTCACTCTGTTTTCTCCTATATTGATAGATGTATTTGCAACTCTAAATCCAACACGGTTTGTGCTAGCTTCTTGAAACTTGACACAGTAAAGTAGTTTCACGTTCTATCTCTATGTTTTGTTTCCTCTTGATGTAGCCCTAAGCAGTGACTGGCGAGAAGCACTTTCATGGAAAGGGGTTGCCAAGCTTCCAAAAATTACGAATCTCCAGAAATCTCAGCCAATATTTTTTCACCCAAACTGGATGATACGTTCAGGTAAAGATCAGTACACTAAGGCGACTTGGTTCCCCAAATTTCGTTCTTCTATATTGAAGCGTTCATTTCCAGTAACAGTTTGAATTTTTAGGTTTCACTCTGTTTTCTGCTATATTGATAGATGTATTTGGAACTCTAAATCCAACACGTTTTGTGCTAGCTTCTTGAAACTTGACACAGTGAAGTAGTTTCACGTTCTATCTCTATGTTTTGTTTCCTCTTGATGTAGCCCTAAGCACTGACTGGCGAGAAACTCTTTCATGGAAAGGGGTTGCCAAGCTTCCAAAAATTACGAATCTCCAGAAATCTCAGCCAATATTTTTTCACCCAAACTGGATGATACTTTCAGGTAATGATCAGTACACTAAGGCGACTTGGTTCCCCAAATTTCGTTCTTCTTTGTTGAAGCGTTCATTTCCAGTAACAGTTTGAATTTTTAGGTATCACTCTGTTTTCTACTATATTGATACATGTACTTGGAACTCTAAATGCGACACGGTTTGTGCTAGCTTCTTGAAACTTGACACAGTAAAGTAGTTTTACGTTCTATCTCTATGGTTTGTTTCCTCTTGATGTACCCTAAGCACTGACTGGCGAGAAACACTTTCAAGGAAAGGGGTTGCCAAGCTTCCAAAAATTACGAATCTCCAGAAATCTCAGCCAATATTTTTTCACCCAAACTGGATGATACTTTCAGGTAATGATCAGTACACGAAGGCGACTTGGTTCCCCAAATTTCGTTCTTCTATGTTGAAGCGTTCATTTCCAGTAACAGTTTGAATTTTTAGGTTTCACTCTGTTTTCTCCTATATTGATAGATGTATTTGGAACTCTAAATCCAACACGGTTTGTGCTAGCTTCTTGAAACTTGACACAGTAAAGTAGTTTCACGTTCTATCTCTATGGTTTGTTTCCTCTTGATGTAGCCCTAAGCAGTGACTGGCGAGAAGCACTTTCAATGAAAGGGGTTGCCAAGCTTCCAAAAATTACGAATCACCAGAAATCTCAGCAAATATTTTTTCACCCAAACTGGATGATACTTTCAGGTAATGATCAGTACACTAAGGCGACTTGGTTCCCCAAATTTCGTTCTTCTATGTTGAAGCGTTCATTTCCAGTAACAGTTTGAATTTTTAGGTTTCACTCTGTTTTCTCCTATATTGATAGAGGTATTTGGAACTCTAAATCCAACACGGTTTGTGCTAGCTTCTTGAAACTTGACACAGTGAAGTAGTTTCACGTTCTATCTCTATGTTTTGTTTCCTCTTGATGTAGCCCTAAGCACTGACTGGCGAGAAACTCTTTCATGGAAAGGGGTTGCCAAGCTTCCAAAAATTACGAATCTCCATAAATCTCAGCAAATATTTTTTCACCCAAACTGGATGATACTTTCAGGTAATGATCAGTACACGAAGGCGACTTGGTTCCGCAAATTTCGTTCTTCTATGTTGAAGCGTTCATTTCCAGTAACAGTTTGAATTTTTAGGTTTCACTCTGTTTTCTCCTATATTGATAGATGTATTTGGAACTCTAAATCCAACACGGTTTGTGCTAGCTTCTTGAAACTTGACACAGTAACACTTCCAAAATTACGAATCTCCAGAAATCTCAGCCAATATTTTTTCACCCAAACTGGATGATACTTTCAGGTAATGATCAGTAAACGAAGGCGACTTGGTTCCCCAAATTTCGTTCTTCTATGTTGAAGCGTTCATTTCCAGTAACAGTTTGAATTTTTAGGTTTCACTCTGTTTTCTCCTATATTGATAGATGTATTTGGAACTCTAAATCCAACACGGTTTGTGCTAGCTTCTTGATACTTGACACAGTGAAGTAGTTTCACGTTCTATCTCTACGTTTTGTTTCCTCTTGATGTAGCCCTAAGCACTGAAGGCGAGAAACACTTTCATGGAAAGGGGTTGCGAAGCTTCCAAAAATTACGAATCTCCAGAAATCTCAGCCAATATTTTTTCACCCAAACTGGATGATACTTTCAGGTAATGATCAGTAAACGAAGGCGACTTGGTTCCCCAAATTTCGTTCTTCTATGTTGAAGCGTTCATTTCCAGTAACAGTTTGAATTTTTAGGTATCACTCTGTTTTCTCCTATATTGATAGATGTATTTGGAACTCTAAATCCAACACGGTTTGTGCTAGCTTCTTGAAACTTGACACAGTAAAGTAGTTTCACGTTCTATATCTATGTTTTGTTTCCTCTTGATGTAGCCCTAAGCAGTGACTGTCGAGAAGCACTTTCATGGAAAGGGGTTGCCAAGCTTCCAAAAATTACGAATCTCCAGAAATCTCAGCCAATATTTTTTAACCCAAACTGGATGATACTTTCAGGTAATGATCCGTACACGAAGGCGACTTGGTTCCCCAAATTTCGTTCTTCTATGTTGAAGCGTTCATTTCCAGTAACAGTTTGAATTTTTAGGTTTCACTCTTTTTTCTCCTATATTGATAGATGTATTTGGAACTCTAAATCCAACACGGTTTGTGCTAGCTTCTTGAAACTTGACACAGTAAAGTAGTTTCACGTTCTATCTCTATGGTTTGTTTCCTCTTAATGTAGCCCTAAGCAGTGACTGGCAAGAAGCACTTTCATGGAAAGGGGTTGCCAAGCTTCCAAAAATTAAGAATCTCCAGAAATCTCAGCCAATATTTTTTCACCCAAACTGGATGATACTTTCAGGTAATGATCAGTACACTAAGGCGACTTGGTTCCCCAAATTCCGTTCTTCTTTGTTGAAGCGTTCATTTCCAGTAACAGTTTGAATTTTTAGGTATCACTCTGTTTTCTACTATATTGATACATGTACTTGGAACTCTAAATGCGACACGGTTTGTGCTAGCTTCTTGAAACTTGACACAGTAAAGTAGTTTCACGTTCTATCTCTATGGTTTGTTTCCTCTTGATGTACCCTAAGCACTGACTGGCGAGAAACTATTTCAAGGAAAGGGGTTGCCAAGCTTCCAAAAATTACGAATCTCCAGAAATCTCAGCAAATATTTTTTCACCCAAACTGGATGATACTTTCAGGTAATGATCAGTACACGAAGGCGACTTGGTTCCCCAAATTTCGTTCTTCTATGTTGAAGCGTTCATTTCCAGTAACAGTTTGAGTTTTTAGGTTTCACTCTGTTTTCTCCTATATTGATAGATGTATTTGGAACTCTAAATCCAACACGGTTTGTGCTAGCTTCTTGAAACTTGACACAGTAACACTTCCAAAATTACGAATCTCCAGAAATCTCAGCCAATATTTTTTCACCCAAACTGGATGATACTTTCAGGTAATGATCAGTAAACGAAGGCGACTTGGTTCCCCAAATTTCGTTCTTCTATGTTGAAGCGTTCATTTCCAGTAACAGTTTGAATTTTTAGGTTTCACTCTGTTTTCTCCTATATTGATAGATGTATTTGGAACTCTAAATCCGACACGGATTGTGCTAGCTTCTTGAAACTTGACACAGTAAAGTAGTTTCACGTTCTATCTCTATGTTTTGTTTCCTCTTGATGTAGCCCTAAGCACTGAAGGCGAGAAACACTTTCATGGAAAGGGGTTGCCAAGCTTCCAAAAATTACGAATCTCCAGAAATCTCAGCCAATATTTTTTCACCCAAACTGGATGATACTTTCAGGTAATGATCAGTACACGAAGGCGACTTGGTTCCCCAAATTTCGTTCTTCTATGTTGAAGTGTTCATTTCCAGTAACAGTTTGAATTTTTAGGTTTCACTCTGTTTTCTCCTATATTGATACATGTACTTGGAACTCTAAATCCGACACGGATTGTGCTAGCTTCTTGAAACTTGACACAGTAAAGTAGTTTCACGTTCTATCTCTATGGTTTGTTTCCTCTTGATGTAGCCCTAAGCACTGACTGGCGAGAAACACTTTCATGGAAAGGGGTTGCGAAGCTTCCAAAAATTACGAATCTCCAGAAATCTCAGCCAATATTTTTTCACCCAAACTGGATGATACTTTCAGGTAATGATCAGCACACTAAGGCGACTTGGTTCCCCAAATTTTGTTCTTCTATGTTGAAGCGTTCATTTCCAGTAACACTTTGAATTTTTAGGTATCACTCTGTTTTCTCCTATATTGATAGATGTATTTGGAACTCTAAATCCAACACGGTTTGTGCTAGCTTCTTGAAACTTGACACAGTAAAGTAGTTTCACGTTCTATCTCTATGTTTTGTTTCCTCTTGATGTAGCCCAAGCACTGAAGGCGAGAAACACTTTCATGGAAAGGGGTTGCCAAGCTTCCAAAAATTACGAATCTCCAGAAATCTCAGCCAATATTTTTTCACCCAAACTGGATGATACTTTCAGGTAATGATCAGTACACTAAGGCGACTTGGTTCCCCAAATTTCGTTCTTCTATGTTGAAGCGTTCATTTTCAGTAACACTTTGAATTTTTAGGTATCACTCTGTTTTCTCCTATATTGATAGATGTATTTGGAACTCTAAATCCAACACGGTTTGTGCTAGCTTCTTGAAACTTGACACAGTAACACTTCCAAAATTACGAATCTCCAGAAATCTCAGCCAATATTTTTTCACCCAAACTGGATGATACTTTCAGGTAATGATCAGTAAACGAAGGCGACTTGGTTCCCCAAATTTCGTTCTTCTATGTTGAAGCGTTCATTTCCAGTAACAGTTTGAATTTTTAGGTTTCACTCTGTTTTCTCCTATATTGATAGATGTATTTGGAACTCTAAATCCGACACGGATTGTGCTAGCTTCTTGAAACTTGACACAGTAAAGTAGTTTCACGTTCTATCTCTATGTTTTGTTTCCTCTTGATGTAGCCCTAAGCACTGAAGGCGAGAAACACTTTCATGGAAAGGGGTTGCCAAGCTTCCAAAAATTACGAATCTCCAGAAATCTCAGCCAATATTTTTTCACCCAAACTGGATGATACTTTCAGGTAATGATCAGTACACGAAGGCGACTTGGTTCCCCAAATTTCGTTCTTCTATGTTGAAGTGTTCATTTCCAGTAACAGTTTGAATTTTTAGGTTTCACTCTGTTTTCTCCTATATTGATACATGTACTTGGAACTCTAAATCCGACACGGATTGTGCTAGCTTCTTGAAACTTGACACAGTAAAGTAGTTTCACGTTCTATCTCTATGGTTTGTTTCCTCTTGATGTAGCCCTAAGCACTGACTGGCGAGAAACACTTTCATGGAAAGGGGTTGCCAAGCTTCCAAAAATTACGAATCTCCAGAAATCTCAGCCAATATTTTTTCACCCAAACTGGATGATACTTTCAGGTAATGATCAGCACACTAAGGCGACTTGGTTCCCCAAATTTTGTTCTTCTATGTTGAAGCGTTCATTTCCAGTAACACTTTGAATTTTTAGGTATCACTCTGTTTTCTCCTATATTGATAGATGTATTTGGAACTCTAAATCCAACACGGTTTGTGCTAGCTTCTTGAAACTTGACACAGTAAAGTAGTTTCACGTTCTATCTCTATGTTTTGTTTCCTCTTGATGTAGCCCAAGCACTGAAGGCGAGAAACACTTTCATGGAAAGGGGTTGCCAAGCTTCCAAAAATTACGAATCTCCAGAAATCTCAGCCAATATTTTTTCACCCAAACTGGATGATACTTTCAGGTAATGATCAGTACACTAAGGCGACTTGGTTCCCCAAATTTCGTTCTTCTATGTTGAAGCGTTCATTTTCAGTAACACTTTGAATTTTTAGGTATCACTCTGTTTTCTCCTATATTGATAGATGTATTTGGAACTCTAAATCCAACACGGTTTGTGCTAGCTTCTTGAAACTTGACACAGTAAAGTAGTTTCACGTTGTATCTCTATGTTTTGTTTCCTCTTGATGTAGCCCTAAGCACTGAAGGCGAGAAACACTTTCATGGAAAGGGGTTGCCAAGCTTCCAAAAATTACGAATCTCCAGAAATCTCAGCCAATATTTTTTCACCCAAACTGGATGATACTTTCAGGTAATGATCAGTAAACGAAGGCGACTTGGTTCCCCAAATTTCGTTCTTCTATGTTGAAGCGTTCATTTCCAGTAACAGTTTGAAATTTTAGGTTTCACTCTGTTTTCTCCTATATTGATAGATGTATTTGGAACTCTAAATCCAACAAGGTTTGTGCTAGCTTCTTGAAACTTGATACAGTAAAGTAGTTTCACGTTCTATCTCTATGGTTTGTTTCCTCTTGATGTAGCCCTAAGCAGTGACTGGCGAGAAGCACTTTCATGGAAAGGGGTTGCCAAGCTTCCAAAAATTACGAATCTCCAGAAATCTCAGCAAATATTTTTTCACCCAAACTGGATGATACTTTCAGGTAATGATCAGTACACTAAGGCGACTTGGTTCCCCAAATTTCGTTCTTCTATGTTGAAGCGTTCATTTCCAGTAACAGTTTGAATTTTTGGGTTTCACTCTGTTTTCTCCTATATTGATAGATGTATTTGGAACTCTAAATCCAACACGGATTGTGCTAGCTTCTTGAAACATGACACAGTAAAATAGTTTCACGTTCTATCTCTATGGTCTCTTTCCTCTTGATGTAGCCCTAATCACTGACTGGCGAGAAACACTTTCATGGAAAGGGGTTGCCAAGCTTCCAAAAATTACGAATCTCCAGAAATCTCAGCCAATATTTTTTCACCCAAACTGGATGATACTTTCAGGTAATGATCAGTACACTAAGGCGACTTGGTTCCCCAAATTTCGTTCTTCTATGTTGAAGCGTTCATTTCCAGTAACAGTTTGAATTTTTAGGTTTCACTCTGTTTTCTCCTATATTGATAGATGTATTTGGAACTCTAAATCCAACACGGTTTGTGCTAGCTTCTTGAAACTTGACACAGTAAATTAGTTTCACGTTCTATCTCTATGTTTTGTTTCCTCTTGATGTAGCCCTAAGCCCTGACTGGCGAGAAACTCTTTCATGGAAAGGGGTTGCCAAGCTTCCAAAAATTACGAATCTCCAGAAATCTCAGCCAATATTTTTTCACCCAAACTGGATGATACTTTCAGGTAATGATCAGTACACAAAGGCGACTTGATTCCCCAAATTTCGTTCTTCTATGTTGAAGCGTTCATTTCCAGTAACAGTTTGAATTTTTAGGTTTCACTCTGTTTTCTCCTATATTGATAGATGTATTTGGAACTCTAAATCCAACACGGTTTGTGCTAGCTTCTTGAAACTTGACACAGTAAAGTAGTTTCACGTTCTATCTAGGTAATGATCAGTACACTAAAGCGACTGGGTTCCCCAAATTTCGTTCTTCTATGTTGAAGCATTCATTTCCAGTAACACTTTGAATTTTTAGGTTTCACTCTGTTTTCTCCTATATTGATAGATGTATTTGGAACTCTAAATCCAACACGGTTTGTGCTAGCTTCTTGAAACTTGACACAGTAAAGTAGTTTCATGTTCTATCTCTACGTTTTGTTTCCTCTTGATGTAGCCCTAAGCAGTGAAGGCGAGAAACACTTTCATGGAAAGGGGTTGCCAAGCTTCCAGAAATTACGAATCTCCAGAAATCTCAGCAAATATTTTTTCAACCAAACTGGATGATACTTTCAGGTAATGATCAGTACACTAAGGCGACTTGGTTCCCCCAATTTCGTTCTTCTATGTTGAAGCGTTCATTTCCAGTAACAGTTTGAATTTTTAGGTTTCACTCTGTTTTCTCCTATATTGATAGATGTATTTGGAACTCTAAATCCAACACGGTTTGTGCTAGCTTCTTGAAACTTGACACAGTAAAGTAGTTTCACGTTCTATCTCTATGTTTTGTTTCCTCTTGATGTAGCCCTAAGCAGTGACTGGCGAGAAGCACTTTCATGGAAAGGGGTTGCCAAGCTTCCAAAAATTACGAATCTCCAGAAATCTCAGCAAATATTTTTTCACCCAAACTGGATGATACTTTCAGGTAATGATCAGTACAGGAAGGTGACTTGGTTCCCCAAATTTCGTTCTTCTATGTTGAAGCGTTCATTTCCAGTAACAGTTTGAATTTTTAGGTTTCACTCTTTTTTCTCCTATATTGATAGATGTATTTGGAACTCTAAATCCAACACGGTTTGTGCTAGCTTCTTGAAACTTGACACAGTAAAGTAGTTTCACGTTCTGTCTCTATGGTTTGTTTCCTCTTGATGTAGCCCTAAGCAGTGACTGGCGAGAAGCACTTTCAATGAAAGGGGTTGCCAAGCTTCCAAAAATTACGAATCTCCAGAAATCTCAGCAAATATTTTTTCACCCAAACTGGATGATACTTTCAGGTAATGATCAGTACACTAAGGCGACTTGGTTCCCCAAATTTCGTTCTTCTATGTTGAAGCGTTCATTTCCAGTAACAGTTTGAATTTTTAGGTTTCACTCTATTTTCTCCTATATTGATAGATGTATTTGGAACTCTAAATCCAACACGGTTTGTGCTAGCTTCTTGAAACTTGACACAGTAAAGTAGTTTCACGTTCTATCTCTATGTTTTGTTTCCTCTTGATGTAGCCCTAAGCAGTGACTGGCAAGAAGCACTTTCATGGAAAGGGGTTGCCAAGCTTCCAAAAATTACGAATCTCCAGAAATCTCAGCAAATATTTTTTCACCCAAACTGGATGATACTTTCAGGTAATGATCAGTACACTAAGGCGACTTGGTTCCCCAAATTTCGTTCTTCTATGTTGAAGCGTTCATTTCCAGTAACAGTTTGAATTTTTGGGTTTCACTCTGTTTTCTCCTATATTGATAGATGTATTTGGAACTCTAAATCCAACACGGATTGTGCTAGCTTCTTGAAACATGACACAGTAAAGTAGTTTCACGTTCTATCTCTATGGTCTCTTTCCTCTTGATGTAGCCCTAATCACTGACTGGCGAGAAACACTTTCATGGAAAGGGGTTGCCAAGCTTCCAAAAATTACGAATCTCCAGAAATCTCAGCAAATATTTTTTCACCCAAACTGGATGATACTTTCAGGTAATGATCAGTACACTAAGGCGACTTGGTTCCCCAAATTTCGTTCTTCTATGTTGAAGCGTTCATTTCCAGTAACAGTTTGAATTTTTAGGTTTCACTCTGTTTTCTCCTATATTGATAGATGTATTTGGAACTCTAAATCCAACACGGTTTGTGCTAGCTTCTTGAAACTTGACACAGTAAAGTAGTTTCACGTTCTATCTCTATGTTTTGTTTCCTCTTGATGTAGCCCTAAGCCCTGACTGGCGAGAAACTCTTTCATGGAAAGGGGTTACCAAGCTTCCAAAAATTACGAATCTCCAGAAATCTCAGCCAATATTTTTTCACCCAAAATGGATGATACTTTCAGGTAATGATCAGTACACTAAAGCGACTTGGTTCCCCAAATTTCGTTCTTCTATGTTGAAGCATTCATTTCCAGTAACACTTTGAATTTTTAGGTTTCACTCTGTCTTCTCCTATATTGATAGATGTATTTGGAACTCTAAATCCAACACGGTTTGTGCTAGCTTCTTGAAACTTGACACAGTAAAGTAGTTTCATGTTCTATCTCTACATTTTGTTTCCTCTTGATGTAGCCCTAAGCAGTGAAGGCGAGAAACACTTTCATGGAAAGGGGTTGCCAAGCTTCCAAAAATTACGAATCTCCAGAAATCTCAGCCAATATTTTTTCACCCAAACTGGATGATACTTTCAGGTAATGATCAGTACACAAAGGCGACTTGATTCCCCAAATTTCGTTCTTCTATGTTGAAGCGTTCATTTCCAGTAACAGTTTGAATTTTTAGGTTTCACTCTGTTTTCTCCTATATTGATAGATGTATTTGGAACTCTAAATCCAACACGGTTTGTGCTAGCTTCTTGAAACTTGACACAGTAAAGTAGTTTCACGTTCTATCTAGGTAATGATCAGTACACTAAAGCGACTTGGTTCCCCAAATTTCGTTCTTCTATGTTGAAGCATTCATTTCCAGTAACACTTTGAATTTTTAGGTTTCACTCTGTTTTCTCCTATATTGATAGATGTATTTGGAACTCTAAATCGAACACGGTTTGTGCTAGCTTCTTGAAACTTGACACAGTAAAGTAGTTTCATGTTCTATCTCTACGTTTTGTTTCCTCTTGATGTAGCCCTAAGCAGTGAAGGCGAGAAACACTTTCATGGAAAGGGGTTGCCAAGCTTCCAAAAATTACGAATCTCCAGAAATCTCAGCCAATATTTTTTCACCCAAACTGGATGATACTTTCAGGTAATGATCAGTACACAAAGGCGACTTGATTCCCCAAATTTCGTTCTTCTATGTTGAAGCGTTCATTTCCAGTAACAGTTTGAATTTTTAGGTTTCACTCTGTTTTCTCCTATATTGATAGATGTATTTGGAACTCTAAATCCAACACGGTTTGTGCTAGCTTCTTGAAACTTGACACAGTAAAGTAGTTTCACGTTCTATCTCTATGTTTTGTTTCCTCTTGATGTAGCCCTAAGCAGTGACTGGCGAGAAGCACTTTCATGGAAAGGGGTTGCCAAGCTTCCAAAAATTACGAATCTCCAGAAATCTCAGCCAATATTTTTTCACCCAAACCGGATGATACGTTCAGGTAAAGATCAGTACACTAAGGCGACTTGGTTCCCCAAATTTCGTTCTTCTATATTGAAGCGTTCATTGCCAGTAACAGTTTGAATTTTTAGGTTTCACTCTGTTTTCTGCTATATTGATAGATGTATTTGGAACTCTAAATCCAACACGTTTTGTGCTAGCTTCTTGAAACTTGACACAGTGAAGTAGTTTCACGTTCTATCTCTATGTTTTGTTTCCTCTTGATGTAGCCCTAAGCACTGACTGGCGAGAAACTCTTTCATGGAAAGGGGTTGCCAAGCTTCCAAAAATTACGAATCTCCAGAAATCTCAGCCAATATTTTTTCACCCAAACTGGATGATACTTTCAGGTAATGATCAGTACACTAAGGCGACTTGGTTCCCCAAATTTCGTTCTTCTTTGTTGAAGCGTTCATTTCCAGTAACAGTTTGAATTTTTAGGTATCACTCTGTTTTCTACTATATTGATACATGTACTTGGAACTCTAAATGCGACACGGTTTGTGCTAGCTTCTTGAAACTTGACACAGTAAAGTAGTTTCACGTTCTATCTCTATGGTTTGTTTCCTCTTGATGTACCCTAAGCACTGACTGGCGAGAAACACTTTCAAGGAAAGGGGTTGCCAAGCTTCCAAAAATTACGAATCTCCAGAAATCTCAGCAAATATTTTTTCACCCAAACTGGATGATACTTTCAGGTAATGATCAGTACACGAAGGCGACTTGGTTCCCCAAATTTCGTTCTTCTATGTTGAAGCGTTCATTTCCAGTAACAGTTTGAATTTTTAGGTTTCACTCTGTTTTCTCCTATATTGATAGATGTATTTGGAACTCTAAATCCAACACGGTTTGTGCTAGCTTCTTGAAACTTGACACAGTAAAGTAGTTTCACGTTCTATCTCTATGGTTTGTTTCCTCTTGATGTAGCCCTAAGCACTGACTGGCGAGAAACACTTTCATGGAAAGGGGTTGCGAAGCTTCCAAAAATTACGAATCTCCAGAAATCTCAGCCAATATTTTTTCACCCAAACTGGATGATACTTTCAGGTAATGATCAGTACACTAAGGCGACTTGGTTCCCCAAATTTCGTTCTTCTATGTTGAAGCGTTCATTTCCAGTAACAGTTTGAATTTTTAGGTTTCACTCTGTTTTCTCCTATATTGATAGATGTATTTGGAACTCTAAATCCAACACGGATTGTGCTAGCTTCTTGAAACTTGACACAGTAAAGTAGTTTCACATTCTATCTCTACGTTTTGTTTCCTCTTGATGTAGCCCTAAGCACTGAAGGCGAGAAACACTTTCATGGAAAAGGGTTGCGAAGCTTCCAAAAATTACGAATCTCCAGAAATCTCAGCCAATATTTTTTCACCCAAACTGGATGATACTTTCAGGTAATGATCAGTACAGGAAGGTGACTTGGTTCCCCAAATTTCGTTCTTCTATGTTGAAGCGTTCATTTCCAGTAACAGTTTGAATTTTTAGGTTTCACTCTGTTTTCTCCTATATTGATAGATGTATTTGGAACTCTAAATCCAACACGGTTTGTGCTAGCTTCTTGAAACTTGACACAGTAAAGTAGTTTCACGTTCTATCTCTATGGTTTGTTTCCTCTTGATGTAGCCCTAAGCAGTGACTGGCGAGAAGCACTTTCATGGAAAGGGGTTGCCAAGCTTCCAAAAATTACGAATCTCCAGAAATCTCAGCCAATATTTTTTCACCCAAACTGGATGATACTTTCAGGTAATGATCAGTACACTAAGGCGACTTGGTTCCCCAAATTTCGTTCTTCTATGTTGAAGCGTTCATTTCCAGTAACACTTTGAATTTTTAGGTATCACTCTGTTTTCTCCTATATTGATAGATGTATTTGGAACTCTAAATCCAACACGGTTTGTGCTAGCTTCTTGAAACTTGACACAGTAAAGTAGTTTCATGTTCTATCTCTACGTTTTGTTTCCTCTTGATGTACCCTAAGTACTGAAGGCGAAAAAAACTTTCATGGAAAGGGGTTGCCAAGCTTCCAAAAATTACGAATCTCCAGAAATCTCAGCCAATATTTTTTCACCCAAACTGGATGATACTTTCAGGTAATGATCAGTACAGTAAGGCGACTTGGTTCCCCAAATTTCATTCTTATATGTTGAAGAGTTCATTTCCAGTAACAGTTTGAATTTTTAGGTTTCACTCTGTTTTCTCCTATATTGATAGATGTATTTGGAACTCTAAATCCAACACGGTTTGTGCTAGCTTCTTGAAACTTGACACAGTAAAGTAGTTTCACGTTCTATCTCTATGGTTTGTTTCCTCTTGATGTAGCCCTAAGCACTGACTGGCGAGAAACACTTTCATGGAAAGGGGTTGCCAAGCTTCCAAAAATTACGAATCTCCAGAAATCTCAGCAAATATTTTTTAACCCAAACTGGATGATACTTTCAGGTAATGATCAGTAAACGAAGGCGACTTGGTTCCCCAAATTTCATTCTTCTATGTTGAAGCGTTCATTTCCAGTAACACTTTGAATTTTTAGGTTTCACTCTGTTTTCTCCTATATTGATAGATGTATTTGGAACTCTAAATCCAACACGGTTTGTGCTAGCTTCTTGAAACTTGACACAGTAAAGTAGTTTCACGTTCTCTCTCTATGTTTTGTTTCCTCTTGATGTAGCCCTAAGCACTGAAGGCGAGAAACACTTTCATGGAAAGAGGTTGCCAAGCTTCCAAAAATTACGAATCTCCAGAAATCTCAGCCAGTATTTTTTCACCCAAATTGGATGATACTTTCAGGTAATGATCAGTACACGAAGGCGACTTGGTTCCCCAAATTTCGTTCTTCTATGTTGAAGCGTTCATTTCCAGTAACAGGTTGAATTTTTAGGTTTCACTCTGTTTTCTCCTATATTGATAGATGTATTTGGAACTCTAAATCCAACACGGTTTGTGCTAGCTTCTTGAAACTTGACACAGTAAAGTAGTTTCACGTTCTCTCTCTATGTTTTGTTTCCTCTTGATGTAGCCCTAATCAGTGACTGGCGAGAAACACTTTCATGGAAAGGGGTTGCCAAGCTTCCAAAAATTACGAATCTCCAGAAATCTCAGCAAATATTTATTCACTCAAACTGGATGATACTTTCAGGTAATGATCAGTACACTAAGCGACTTGGTTCCCCAAATTTCGTTCTTCTATGTTGAAGCGTTCATTTCCAGTAACACTTTGAATTTTTAGGTATCACTCTGTTTTCTCCTATATTGATAGATGTATTTGGAACTCTAAATCCAACACGGTTTGTGCTAGCTTCTTGAAACTTGACACAGTAAAGTAGTTTCACGTTCTACCTCTATGTTTTGTTTACTCTTGATGTAGCCCTAAGCAGTGACTGGCGAGAAACACTTTCATGGAAAGGGGTTTCCAAGCTTCCAAAAATTTTAATCTCCAGAAATCTCAGCAAATATTTTTTCACCCAAACTGGATGATACTTTCAGGTAATGATCAGTACACTAAGGTGACTTGGTTCCCCAAATTTCGTTCTTCTATGTTGAAGCGTTCATTTCCAGTAACACTTTGAATTTTTAGGTATCACTCTGTTTTCTCCTATATTGATAGATGTATTTGGAACTCTAAATCCAACACGGTTTGTGCTAGCTTCTTGAAACTTGACACAGTAAAGTAGTTTCACGTTCTATCATTATGGTTTTTTTCCTCTTGATGTAGCCCTAAGCACTGACTGGCGAGAAACACTTTAATGGAAAGGGGTTGCCAAGCTTCCAAAAATTACGAATCTCCAGAAATCTCAGCCAATATTTTTTCACCCAAACTGGATGATACTTTCAGGTAATGATCCGTACACGAAGGCGACTTGGTTCCCCAAATTTCGTTCTTCTATGTTGAAGCGTTCATTTCCAGTAACACTTTGAATTTTTAGGTATCACTCTGTTTTCTCCTATATTGATAGATGTATTTGGAACTCTAAATCCAACACGGTTTGTGCTAGCTTCTTGAAACTTGACACAGTAAAGTAGTTTCATTTTCTATCTCTACGTTTTGTTTCCTCTTGATGTAGCCCTAAGCACTGAAGGCGAGAAACACTTTCATGGAAAGGGTTTGCCAAGCTTCCAAAAATTACGAACCTCCAGAAATCTCAGCCAATATTTTTTCACCCAAACTGGATGATACTTTCAGGTAATGATCAGTAAACGAAGGCGAATTGGTTCCCCAAATTTCGTTCTTCTATGTTGAAGCGTTCATTTCCAGTAACAGTTTGAATTTTTAGGTTTCACTCTGTTTTCTCCTATATTGATAGATGTATTTGGAACTCTAAATCCAACACGGTTTGTGCTAGCTTCTTGAAACTTGACACAGTAAAGTAGTTTAACGTTCTATCTCTATGTTTTGTTTCCTCTTGACGTAGCCCTAAGCAGTGACTGGCGAGAAACACTTTCATGGAAAGGGGTTGCCAAGCTTCCAAAAATTACGAATCTCCAGAAATCTCAGCAAATATTTTTTCACCCAAACTGGATGATACTTTCAGGTAATGATCAGTACACTAAGGCGACTTGGTTCCCCAAATTTCGTTCTTCTATGTTGAAGCGTTCATTTCCAGTAACAGTTTGAATTTTGAGGTTTCACTCTGTTTTCTCCTATATTGATAGATGTATTTGGAACTCTAAATCCAACACGGTTTGTGCTAGCTTCTTGAAACTTGACACAGTAAAGTAGATTCAAGTTCTATCTCTATGTTTTGTTTCCTCTTGATGTAGCCCTAAAAACTGACTGGCGAGAAACACTTTCATGGAAAGTGTTTGCCTAGCTTCCAAAAATTACGAATCTCCAGAAAGCAAATATTTTTTCACCCAAACTGGATGATACTTTCAGGTAATGATCAGTACACTAAGGCGACTTGGTTCCCCAAATTTCGTTCTTCTATGTTGAAGCGTTCATTTCCAGTAACACTTTGAATTTTTAGGTATCACTCTGTTTTCTCCTATATTGATAGATGTATTTGGAACTCTAAATCCAACACGGTTTGTGCTAGCTTCTTGAAACTTGACACAGTAAAGTAGTTTCATGTTCTATCTCTACGTTTTGTTTCCTCTTGATGTAGCCCTAAGTACTGACGGCGAAAAAAACTTTCATGGAAAGGGGTTGCCAAGCTTCCAAAAATTACGAATCTCCAGAAATCTCAGCCAATATTTTTTTCACCCAAACTGGATGATACTTTCAGGTAATGATCAGTAAACGAAGGTGACTTGGTTCCCCAAATTTCGTTCTTCTATGTTGAAGCGTTCATTTCCAGTAACAGTTTGAATTTTTAGGTTTCAATCTGTTTTCTCCTATATTGATAGATGTATTTGGAACTCTAAATCCAACACGGTTTGTGCTAGCTTCTTGAAACTTGACACAGTAAAGTAGTTTCATGTTCTATCTCTACGTTTTGTTTCCTCTTGATGTAGCCCTAAGTACTGAAGGCGAAAAAAACTTTCATGGAAAGGGGTTGCCAAGCTTCCAAAAATTACGAATCTCCAGAAATCTCAGCCAATATTTTTTTCACCCAAACTGGATGATATATTCAGGTAATGATCAGTAAACGAAGGTGACTTGGTTCCCCAAATTTCGTTCTTCTATGTTGAAGCGTTCATTTCCAGTAACAGTTTGAATTTTTAGGTTTCAATCTGTTTTCTCCTATATTGATAGATGTATTTGGAACTCTAAATCCAACACGGTTTGTGCTAGCTTCTTGAAACTTGACACAGTAAAGTAGTTTCACGTTCTATCTCTATGGTTTGTTTCCTCTTGATGTAGCCCTAAGCAGTGACTGGCGAGAAGCACTTTCATGGAAAGGGTTTGCCAAGCTTCCAAAAATTACGAATCTCCAGAAATCTCAGCAAATATTTTTTCACCCAAACTGGATGATACTTTCAGGTAATGATCAGTACACTAAGGCGACTTGGTTCCCCAAATTTCGTTCTTCTATGTTGAAGCGTTCATTTCCAGTAACAGTTTGAATTTTTAGGTTTCACTCTGTTTTCTCCTATATTGATAGATGTATTTGGAACTCTAAATCCAACACGGTTTGTGCTAGCTTCTTGAAACTTGACACAGTAAAGTAGTTTCACGTTCTATCTCTATGTTTTGTTTCCTCTTGATGTAGCCCTGAGCACTGAAGGCGAGAAACACTTTCATGGAAAGGGGTTACCAAGCTTCCAAAAATTACGAATCTCCAGAAATCTCAGCCAATATTTTTTCACCCAAACTGGATGATACTTTCAGGTAATGATCAGTACACGAAGGCGACTTGGTTCCCCAAATTTCGTTCTTCTATGTTGAAGTGTTCATTTCCAGTAACAGTTTGAATTTTTAGGTTTCACTCTGTTTTCTCCTATATTGATAGTTGTATTTGGAACTCTAAATCCAACACGGTTTGTGCTAGCTTCTTGCAACTTGACACAGTAAACTAGTTTCACGTTCTAACTCTATGTTTTGTTTCCTCTTGATGTAGCCCTAAGCAGTGACTGGCGAGAAACACTTTCATGGAAAGGGGTTTCCAAGCTTCCAAAAATTACGAATCTCCAGAAATCTCAGCCAATATTTTTTCTCCCAAACTGGATGATACTTTCAGGTAATGATCAGTACACTAAGGCGACTTGGTTCCCCAAATTTCGTTCTTCTATGTTGAAGTGTTCATTTCCATTAACAGTTTGAATTTTTAGGTATCACTCTGTTTCCTCCTATATTGATAGATGTATTTGGAACTCTAAATCCAACACGGTATGTGCTAGCTTCTTGAAACTTGACACAGTAAAGTAGTTTCACGTTCTATCTCTATGTTTTGTTTCCTCTTGATGTAGCCCTAAGCACTGAAGGAGAGAAACACTTTCATGGAAAGGGGTTGTCAAGCTTCCAAAAATTACGAATCTCCAGAAATCTCAGCCAATATTTTTTCACCCAAACTGGATGATACTTTCAGGTAATGATCAGTAAACGAAGGCGACTTGGTTCCCCAAATTTCGTTCTTCTATGTTGAAGCATTCATTTCCAGTAACAGTTTGAATTTTTAGGTTTCACTCTGTTTTCTCCTATATTGATAGATGTATTTGGAACTCTAAATCCAACACGGTTTGTGCTAGCTTCTTGAAACTTGACACAGTGAAGTAGTTTCAAGTTCTATCTCTATGTTTTGTTTCCTCTTGATGTAGCCCTAAGCACTGACTGGCGAGAAACTCTTTCATGGAAAGGGGTTGCCAAGCTTCCAAAAATTACGAATCTCCAGAAATCTCAGCCAGTATTTTTTCACCCAAACTGGATGATACTTTCAGGTAATGATCAGTAAACGAAGGCGACTTGGTTCCCCAAATTTCGTTCTTCTATGTTGAAGCGTTCATTTCCAGTAACAGTTTGAATTTTTAGGTTTCACTCTGTTTTCTCCTATATTGATAGATGTATTTGGAACTCTAAATCCAACACGGTTTGTGCTAGCTTCTTGAAACTTGACACAGTAAAGTAGTTTCACGTTCTTTCTCTATGTTTTGTTTCCTCTTGATGTAGCCCTAAGCAGTGACTCGCGAGAAGCACTTTCATGGAAAGGGGTTGCCAAGCTTCCAAAAATTACGAATCTCTAGAAATCTCAGCAAATATTTTTTCACCCAAACTGGATGATACTTTCAGGTAATGATCAGTACACTAAGTCGACTTGGTTCCCCAAATTTCGTTCTTCTATGTTGAAGCGTTCATTTCCAGTAACAGTTTGAATTTTTAGGTTTCACTCTGTTTTCTCCTATATTGATAGAGGTATTTGGAACTCTTAATCCAACACGGTTTGTGCTAGCTTCTTGAAACTTGACACAGTGAAGTAGTTTCACGTTCTATCTCTATGTTTTGTTTCCTCTTGATGTAGCCCTAAGCACTGACTGGCGAGAAACTCTTTCATGGAAAGGGGTTGCCAAGCTTCCAAAAATTACGAATCTCCATAAATCTCAGCAAATATTTTTTCACCCAAACTGGATGATACTTTCAGGTAATGATCAGTACACGAAGGCGACTTGGTTCCCCAAATTTCGTTCTTCTATGTTGAAGCGTTCATTTCCAGTAACAGTTTGAATTTTTAGGTTTCACTGTGTTTTCTCCTATATTGATAGATGTATTTGGAACTCTAAATCCAACACGGTTTGTGCTAGCTTCTTTAAACTTGACACAGTAACACTTCCAAAATTACGAATCTCCAGAAATCTCAGCCAATATTTTTTCACCCAAACTGGATGATACTTTCAGGTAATGATCAGTAAACGAAGGCGACTTGGTTCCCCAAATTTCATTCTTCTATGTTGAAGCGTTCATTTCCAGTAACAGTTTGAATTTTTAGGTTTCACTCTGTTTTCTCCTATATTGATAGATGTATTTGGAACTCTAAATCCGACACGGATTGTGCTAGCTTCTTGAAACTTGACACAGTAAAGTAGTTTCACGTTCTATCTCTATGTTTTGTTTCCTCTTGATGTAGCCCTACGCACTGAAGGCGAGAAACAGTTTCATGGAAAGGGGTTGCCAAGCTTCCAAAAATTACGAATCTCCAGAAATCTCAGCAAATATTTTTTCACCCAAACTGGATGATACTTTCAGGTAATGATCAGTACACGAAGGCGACTTGGTTCCCCAAATTTCGTTCTTCTATGTTGAAGCGTTCATTTCCAGTAACAGTTTGAATTTTTAGGTTTCACTCTGTTTTCTCATATATTGATAGATGTATTTGGAACTCTAAATCCAACACGGTTTGTGCTAGCTTCTTGAAACTTGACACAGTTTAGTAGTTTCAAGTTCTATCTCTATGTTTTGTTTCCTCTTGATGTAGCCCTAAGCACTGACTGGCGAGAAACTCTTTCATGGAAAGGGGTTGCCAAGCTTCCAAAAATTACGAATCTCCAGAAATCTCAGCCAATATTTTTTCACCCAAACTGGATGATACTTTCAGGTAATGATCAGTACACTAAGGCGACTTGGTTCCCCAAATTTCGTTCTTCTATGTTGAAGCGTTCATTTCCAGTAACACTTTGAATTTTTAGGTATCACTCTGTTTTCTCCTATATTGATAGATGTATTTGGAACTCTAAATCCAACACGGTTTGTGCTAGCTTCTTGAAACTTGACACAGTAAAGTAGTTTCATGTTCTATCTCTACGTTTTGTTTCCTCTTGATGTAGCCCTAAGTACTGAAGGCGAAAAAAACTTTCATGGAAAGGGGTTGCCAAGCTTCCAAAAATTACGAATCTCCAGAAATCTCAGCCAATATTTTTTTCACCCAAACTGGATGATACTTTCAGGTAATGATCAGTAAACGAAGGTGACTTGGTTCCCCAAATTTCGTTCTTCTATGTTGAAGCGTTCATTTCCAGTAACAGTTTGAATTTTTAGGTTTCAATCTGTTTTCTCCTATATTGATAGATGTATTTGGAACTCTAAATCCAACACGGTTTGTGCTAGCTTCTTGAAACTTGACACAGTAAAGTAGTTTCACGTTCTATCTCTATGGTTTGTTTCCTCTTGATGTAGCCCTAAGCAGTGACTGGCGAGAAGCACTTTCATGGAAAGGGTTTGCCAAGCTTCCAAAAATTACGAATCTCCAGAAATCTCAGCAAATATTTTTTCACCCAAACTGGATGATACTTTCAGGTAATGATCAGTACACTAAGGCGACTTGGTTCCCCAAATTTCGTTCTTCTATGTTGAAGCGTTCATTTCCAGTAACAGTTTGAATTTTTAGGTTTCACTCTGTTTTCTCCTATATTGATAGATGTATTTGGAACTCTAAATCCAACACGGTTTGTGCTAGCTTCTTGAAACTTGACACAGTAAAGTAGTTTCACGTTCTATCTCTATGTTTTGTTTCCTCTTGATGTAGCCCTGAGCACTGAAGGCGAGAAACACTTTCATGGAAAGGGGTTGCCAAGCTTCCAAAAATTACGAATCTCCAGAAATCTCAGCCAATATTTTTTCACCCAAACTGGATGATACTTTCAGGTAATGATCAGTACACGAAGGCGACTTGGTTCCCCAAATTTCGTTCTTCTATGTTGAAGTGTTCATTTCCAGTAACAGTTTGAATTTTTAGGTTTCACTCTGTTTTCTCCTATATTGATAGTTGTATTTGGAACTCTAAATCCAACACGGTTTGTGCTAGCTTCTTGCAACTTGACACAGTAAACTAGTTTCACGTTCTAACTCTATGTTTTGTTTCCTCTTGATGTAGCCCTAAGCAGTGACTGGCGAGAAACACGTTCATGGAAAGGGGTTTCCAAGCTTCCAAAAATTACGAATCTCCAGAAATCTCAGCCAATATTTTTTCTCCCAAACTGGATGATACTTTCAGGTAATGATCAGTACACTAAGGCGACTTGGTTCCCCAAATTTCGTTCTTCTATGTTGAAGCGTTCATTTCCATTAACAGTTTGAATTTTTAGGTATCACTCTGTTTCCTCCTATATTGATAGATGTATTTGGAACTCTAAATCCAACACGGTATGTGCTAGCTTCTTGAAACTTGACACAGTAAAGTAGTTTCACGTTCTATCTCTATGTTTTGTTTCCTCTTGATGTAGCCCTAAGCAGTGACTGGCGAGAAGCACTTTCATGGAAAGGGGTTGTCAAGCTTCCAAAAATTACGAATCTCCAGAAATCTCAGCCAATATTTTTTCACCCAAACTGGATGATACTTTCAGGTAATGATCAGTAAACGAAGGCGACTTGGTTCCCCAAATTTCGTTCTTCTATGTTGAAGCATTCATTTCCAGTAACAGTTTGAATTTTTAGGTTTCACTCTGTTTTCTCCTATATTGATAGATGTATTTGGAACTCTAAATCCAACACGGTTTGTGCTAGCTTCTTGAAACTTGACACAGTAAAGTAGTTTCAAGTTCTATCTCTATGTTTTGTTTCCTCTTGATGTAGCCCTAAGCAGTGACTGGCGAGAAGCACTTTCATGGAAAGGGGTTGCCAAGCTTCCAAAAATTACGAATCTCCAGAAATCTCAGCAAATATTTTTTTTTACCCAAACTGGATGATACTTTCAGGTAATGATCAGTACACTAAGGCGACTTGGTTCCCCAAATTTCGTTCTTCTATGTTGAAGCGTTCATTTCCAGTAACAGTTTGAATTTTTAGGTTTCACTCTGTTTTCTCCTATATTGATAGATGTATTTGGAACTCTAAATCCAACACGGTTTGTGCTAGCTTCTTGAAACTTGACACAGTGAAGTAGTTTCAAGTTCTATCTCTATGTTTTGTTTCCTCTTGATGTAGCCCTAAGCACTGACTGGCGAGAAACTCTTTCATGGAAAGGGGTTGCCAAGCTTCCAAAAATTACGAATCTCCAGAAATCTCAGCCAATATTTTTTCACCCAAACTGGATGATACTTTCAGGTAATGATCAGTAAACGAAGGCGACTTGGTTCCCCAAATTTCGTTCTTCTATGTTGAAGCGTTCATTTCCAGTAACAGTTTGAATTTTTAGGTTTCACTCTGTTTTCTCCTATATTGATAGATGTATTTGGAACTCTAAATCCAACACGGTTTGTGCTAGCTTCTTGAAACTTGACACAGTAAAGTAGTTTCACGTTCTTTCTCTATGTTTTGTTTCCTCTTGATGTAGCCCTAAGCAGTGACTCGCGAGAAGCACTTTCATGGAAAGGGGTTGCCAAGCTTCCAAAAATTACGAATCTCTAGAAATCTCAGCAAATATTTTTTCACCCAAACTGGATGATACTTTCAGGTAATGATCAGTACACTAAGTCGACTTGGTTCCCCAAATTTCGTTCTTCTATGTTGAAGCGTTCATTTCCAGTAACAGTTTGAATTTTTAGGTTTCACTCTGTTTTCTCCTATATTGATAGAGGTATTTGGAACTCTAAATCCAACACGGTTTGTGCTAGCTTCTTGAAACTTGACACAGTGAAGTAGTTTCACGTTCTATCTCTATGTTTTGTTTCCTCTTGATGTAGCCCTAAGCACTGACTGGCGAGAAACTCTTTCATGGAAAGGGGTTGCCAAGCTTCCAAAAATTACGAATCTCCATAAATCTCAGCAAATATTTTTTCACCCAAACTGGATGATACTTTCAGGTAATGATCAGTACACGAAGGCGACTTGGTTCCCCAAATTTCGTTCTTCTATGTTGAAGCGTTCATTTCCAGTAACAGTTTGAATTTTTAGGTTTCACTGTGTTTTCTCCTATATTGATAGATGTATTTGGAACTCTAAATCCAACACGGTTTGTGCTAGCTTCTTGAAACTTGACACAGTAACACTTCCAAAATTACGAATCTCCAGAAATCTCAGCCAATATTTTTTCACCCAAACTGGATGATACTTTCAGGTAATGATCAGTAAACGAAGGCGACTTGGTTCCCCAAATTTCATTCTTCTATGTTGAAGCGTTCATTTCCAGTAACAGTTTGAATTTTTAGGTTTCACTCTGTTTTCTCCTATATTGATAGATGTATTTGGAACTCTAAATCCGACACGGATTGTGCTAGCTTCTTGAAACTTGACACAGTAAAGTAGTTTCACGTTCTATCTCTATGTTTTGTTTCCTCTTGATGTAGCCCTACGCACTGAAGGCGAGAAACAGTTTCATGGAAAGGGGTTGCCAAGCTTCCAAAAATTACGAATCTCCAGAAATCTCAGCAAATATTTTTTCACCCAAACTGGATGATACTTTCAGGTAATGATCAGTACACGAAGGCGACTTGGTTCCCCAAATTTCGTTCTTCTATGTTGAAGCGTTCATTTCCAGTAACAGTTTGAATTTTTAGGTTTCACTCTGTTTTCTCATATATTGATAGATGTATTTGGAACTCTAAATCCAACACGGTTTGTGCTAGCTTCTTGAAACTTGACACAGTTTAGTAGTTTCAAGTTCTATCTCTATGTTTTGTTTCCTCTTGATGTAGCCCTAAGCACTGACTGGCGAGAAACTCTTTCATGGAAAGGGGTTGCCAAGCTTCCAAAAATTACGAATCTCCAGAAATCTCAGCCAATATTTTTTCACCCAAACTGGATGATACTTTCAGGTAATGATCAGTACACTAAGGCGACTTGGTTCCCCAAATTTCGTTCTTCTATGTTGAAGCGTTCATTTCCAGTAACACTTTGAAATTTTAGGTATCACTCTGTTTTCTCCTATATTGATAGATGTATTTGGAACTCTAAATCCAACACGGTTTGTGCTAGCTTCTTGAAACTTGACACAGTAAAGTAGTTTCATGTTCTATCTCTACGTTTTGTTTCCTCTTGATGTAGCCCTAAGTACTGAAGGCGAAAAAAACTTTCATGGAAAGGGGTTGCCAAGCTTCCAAAAATTACGAATCTCCAGAAATCTCAGCCAATATTTTTTTCACCCAAACTGGATGATACTTTCAGGTAATGATCAGTAAACGAAGGTGACTTGGTTCCCCAAATTTCGTTCTTCTATGTTGAAGCGTTCATTTCCAGTAACAGTTTGAATTTTTAGGTTTCAATCTGTTTTCTCCTATATTGATAGATGTATTTGGAACTCTAAATCCAACACGGTTTGTGCTAGCTTCTTGAAACTTGACACAGTAAAGTAGTTTCACGTTCTATCTCTATGGTTTGTTTCCTCTTGATGTAGCCCTAAGCAGTGACTGGCGAGAAGCACTTTCATGGAAAGGGTTTGCCAAGCTTCCAAAAATTACGAATCTCCAGAAATCTCAGCAAATATTTTTTCACCCAAACTGGATGATACTTTCAGGTAATGATCAGTACACTAAGGCGACTTGGTTCCCCAAATTTCGTTCTTCTATGTTGAAGCGTTCATTTCCAGTAACAGTTTGAATTTTTAGGTTTCACTCTGTTTTCTCCTATATTGATAGATGTATTTGGAACTCTAAATCCAACACGGTTTGTGCTAGCTTCTTGAAACTTGACACAGTAAAGTAGTTTCACGTTCTATCTCTATGTTTTGTTTCCTCTTGATGTAGCCCTGAGCACTGAAGGCGAGAAACACTTTCATGGAAAGGGGTTGCCAAGCTTCCAAAAATTACGAATCTCCAGAAATCTCAGCCAATATTTTTTCACCCAAACTGGATGATACTTTCAGGTAATGATCAGTACACGAAGGCGAATTGGTTCCCCAAATTTCGTTCTTCTATGTTGAAGTGTTCATTTCCAGTAACAGTTTGAATTTTTAGGTTTCACTCTGTTTTCTCCTATATTGATAGTTGTATTTGGAACTCTAAATCCAACACGGTTTGTGCTAGCTTCTTGCAACTTGACACAGTAAACTAGTTTCACGTTCTAACTCTATGTTTTGTTTCCTCTTGATGTAGCCCTAAGCAGTGACTGGCGAGAAACACGTTCATGGAAAGGGGTTTCCAAGCTTCCAAAAATTACGAATCTCCAGAAATCTCAGCCAATATTTTTTCTCCCAAACTGGATGATACTTTCAGGTAATGATCACTACACTAAGGCGACTTGGTTCCCCAAATTTCGTTCTTCTATGTTGAAGCGTTCATTTCCAGTAACAGTTTGAATTTTTAGGTTTCACTCTGTTTCCTCCTATATTGATAGATGTATTTGGAACTCTAAATCCAACACGGTATGTGCTAGCTTCTTGAAACTTGACACAGTAAAGTAGTTTCACGTTCTATCTCTAGGTTTTGTTTCCTCTTGATGTAGCCCTAAGCAGTGACTGGCGAGAAGCACTTTCATGGAAAGGGGTTGCCAAGCTTCCAAAAATTACGAATCTCCATAAATCTCAGCAAATATTTTTTCACCCAAACTGGATGATACTTTCAGGTAATGATCAGTACACGAAGGCGACTTGGTTCCCCAAATTTCGTTCTTCTATGTTGAAGCGTTCATTTCCAGTAACAGTTTGAATTTTTAGGTTTCACTGTGTTTTCTCCTATATTGATAGATGTATTTGGAACTCTAAATCCAACACGGTTTGTGCTAGCTTCTTGAAACTTGACACAGTAACACTTCCAAAATTACGAATCTCCAGAAATCTCAGCCAATATTTTTTCACCCAAACTGGATGATACTTTCAGGTAATGATCAGTAAACGAAGGCGACTTGGTTCCCCAAATTTCATTCTTCTATGTTGAAGCGTTCATTTCCAGTAACAGTTTGAATTTTTAGGTTTCACTCTGTTTTCTCCTATATTGATAGATGTATTTGGAACTCTAAATCCGACACGGATTGTGCTAGCTTCTTGAAACTTGACACAGTAAAGTAGTTTCACGTTCTATCTCTATGTTTTGTTTCCTCTTGATGTAGCCCTACGCACTGAAGGCGAGAAACAGTTTCATGGAAAGGGGTTGCCAAGCTTCCAAAAATTACGAATCTCCAGAAATCTCAGCAAATATTTTTTCACCCAAACTGGATGATACTTTCAGGTAATGATCAGTACACGAAGGCGACTTGGTTCCCCAAATTTCGTTCTTCTATGTTGAAGCGTTCATTTCCAGTAACAGTTTGAATTTTTAGGTTTCACTCTGTTTTCTCATATATTGATAGATGTATTTGGAACTCTAAATCCAACACGGTTTGTGCTAGCTTCTTGAAACTTGACACAGTTTAGTAGTTTCAAGTTCTATCTCTATGTTTTGTTTCCTCTTGATGTAGCCCTAAGCACTGACTGGCGAGAAACTCTTTCATGGAAAGGGGTTGCCAAGCTTCCAAAAATTACGAATCTCCAGAAATCTCAGCCAATATTTTTTCACCCAAACTGGATGATACTTTCAGGTAATGATCAGTACACTAAGGCGACTTGGTTCCCCAAATTTCGTTCTTCTATGTTGAAGCGTTCATTTCCAGTAACACTTTGAATTTTTAGGTATCACTCTGTTTTCTCCTATATTGATAGATGTATTTGGAACTCTAAATCCAACACGGTTTGTGCTAGCTTCTTGAAACTTGACACAGTAAAGTAGTTTCATGTTCTATCTCTACGTTTTGTTTCCTCTTGATGTAGCCCTAAGTACTGAAGGCGAAAAAAACTTTCATGGAAAGGGGTTGCCAAGCTTCCAAAAATTACGAATCTCCAGAAATCTCAGCCAATATTTTTTTCACCCAAACTGGATGATACTTTCAGGTAATGATCAGTAAACGAAGGTGACTTGGTTCCCCAAATTTCGTTCTTCTATGTTGAAGCGTTCATTTCCAGTAACAGTTTGAATTTTTAGGTTTCAATCTGTTTTCTCCTATATTGATAGATGTATTTGGAACTCTAAATCCAACACGGTTTGTGCTAGCTTCTTGAAACTTGACACAGTAAAGTAGTTTCACGTTCTATCTCTATGGTTTGTTTCCTCTTGATGTAGCCCTAAGCAGTGACTGGCGAGAAGCACTTTCATGGAAAGGGTTTGCCAAGCTTCCAAAAATTACGAATCTCCAGAAATCTCAGCAAATATTTTTTCACCCAAACTGGATGATACTTTCAGGTAATGATCAGTACACTAAGGCGACTTGGTTCCCCAAATTTCGTTCTTCTATGTTGAAGCGTTCATTTCCAGTAACAGTTTGAATTTTTAGGTTTCACTCTGTTTTCTCCTATATTGATAGATGTATTTGGAACTCTAAATCCAACACGGTTTGTGCTAGCTTCTTGAAACTTGACACAGTAAAGTAGTTTCACGTTCTATCTCTATGTTTTGTTTCCTCTTGATGTAGCCCTGAGCACTGAAGGCGAGAAACACTTTCATGGAAAGGGGTTGCCAAGCTTCCAAAAATTACGAATCTCCAGAAATCTCAGCCAATATTTTTTCACCCAAACTGGATGATACTTTCAGGTAATGATCAGTACACGAAGGCGAATTGGTTCCCCAAATTTCGTTCTTCTATGTTGAAGTGTTCATTTCCAGTAACAGTTTGAATTTTTAGGTTTCACTCTGTTTTCTCCTATATTGATAGTTGTATTTGGAACTCTAAATCCAACACGGTTTGTGCTAGCTTCTTGCAACTTGACACAGTAAACTAGTTTCACGTTCTAACTCTATGTTTTGTTTCCTCTTGATGTAGCCCTAAGCAGTGACTGGCGAGAAACACGTTCATGGAAAGGGGTTTCCAAGCTTCCAAAAATTACGAATCTCCAGAAATCTCAGCCAATATTTTTTCTCCCAAACTGGATGATACTTTCAGGTAATGATCACTACACTAAGGCGACTTGGTTCCCCAAATTTCGTTCTTCTATGTTGAAGCGTTCATTTCCAGTAACAGTTTGAATTTTTAGGTTTCACTCTGTTTCCTCCTATATTGATAGATGTATTTGGAACTCTAAATCCAACACGGTATGTGCTAGCTTCTTGAAACTTGACACAGTAAAGTAGTTTCACGTTCTATCTCTAGGTTTTGTTTCCTCTTGATGTAGCCCTAAGCAGTGACTGGCGAGAAGCACTTTCATGGAAAGGGGTTGTCAAGCTTCCAAAAATTACGAATCTCCAGAAATCTCAGCCAATATTTTTTCACCCAAACTGGATGATACTTTCAGGTAATGATCAGTAAACGAAGGCGACTTGGTTCCCCAAATTTCGTTCTTCTATGTTGAAGCATTCATTTCCAGTAACAGTTTGAATTTTTAGGTTTCACTCTGTTTTCTCCTATATTGATAGATGTATTTGGAACTCTAAATCCAACACGGTTTGTGCTAGCTTCTTGAAACTTGACACAGTAACACTTCCAAAATTACGAATCTCCAGAAATCTCAGCCAATATTTTTTCACCCAAACTGGATGATACTTTCAGGTAATGATCAGTAAACGAAGGCGACTTGGTTCCCCAAATTTCATTCTTCTATGTTGAAGCGTTCATTTCCAGTAACAGTTTGAATTTTTAGGTTTCACTCTGTTTTCTCCTATATTGATAGATGTATTTGGAACTCTAAATCCGACACGGATTGTGCTAGCTTCTTGAAACTTGACACAGTAAAGTAGTTTCACATTCTATCTCTATGTTTTGTTTCCTCTTGATGTAGCCCTAAGCACTGAAGGCGAGAAACACTTTCATGGAAAGGGGTTGCCAAGCTTCCAAAAATTACGAATCTCCAGAAATCTCAGCCAATATTTTTTCACCCAAACTGGATGATACTTTCAGGTAATGATCAGCACACTAAGGCGACTTGGTTCCCCAAATTTTGTTCTTCTATGTTGAAGCGTTCATTTCCAGTAACACTTTGAATTTTTAGGTATCACTCTGTTTTCTCCTATATTGATAGATGTATTTGGAACTCTAAATCCAACACGGTTTGTGCTAGCTTCTTGAAACTTGACACAGTAAAGTAGTTTCACGTTCTATCTCTATGTTTTGTTTCCTCTTGATGTAGCCCTAAGCACTGAAGGCGAGAAACACTTTCAGGGAAAGGGGTTGCCAAGCTTCCAAAAATTACGAATCTCCAGAAATCTCAGCCAATATTTTTTCACCCAAACTGGATGATACTTTCAGGTAATGATCAGTACACTAAGGCGACTTGGTTCCCCAAATTTCGTTCTTCTATGTTGAAGCGTTCATTTCCAGTAACACTTTGAATTTTTAGGTATCACTCTGTTTTCTCCTATATTGATAGATGTATTTGGAACTCTAAATCCAACACGGTTTGTGCTAGCTTCTTGAAACTTGACACAGTAAAGTAGTTTCACGTTCTATCTCTATGTTTTGTTTCCTCTTGAAGGAGCCCTAAGCACTGAAGGCGAGAAACACTTTCATGGAAAGGGGTTGCCAAGCTTCCAAAAATTACGAATCTCCAGAAATCTCAGCCAATATTTTTTCACCCAAACTGGATGATACTTTCAGGTAATGATCAGTACACTAAGGTGACTTGGTTCCCCAAATTTCGTTCTTCTATGTTGAAGCGTTCATTTCCAGTAACAGTTTGAATTTTTAGGTTTCACTCTGTTTTCTCCTATATTGATAGATGTATTTGGAACTCTAAATCCAACACGGTTTGTGCTAGCTTCTTGAAACTTGACACAGTAAAGTAGTTTCACGTTCTATCTCTATGTTTTGTTTCCTCTTGATGTAGCCCTAAGCCCTGACTGGCGAGAAACTCTTTCATGGAAAGGGGTTGCCAAGCTTCCAAAAATTACGAATCTCCAGAAATCTCAGCCAATATTTTTTCACCCAAACTGGATGATACTTTCAGGTAATGATCAGTACACTAAAGCGACTTGGTTCCCCAAATTTCATTCTTCTATGTTGAAGCGTTCATTTCCAGTAACACTTTGAATTTTTAGGTTTCACTCTGTTTTCTCCTATATTGATAGATGTATTTGGAACTCTAAATCCAACACGGTTTGTGCTAGCTTCTTGAAACTTGACACAGTAAAGTAGTTTCATGTTCTATCTCTACGTTTTGTTTCCTGTTGATGTAGCCCTAAGCAGTGAAGGCGAGAAATACTTTCATGGAAAGGGGTTGCCAAGCTTCCAAAAATTACGAATCTCCAGAAATCTCAGCCAATATTTTTTCACCCAAACTGGATGATACTTTCAGGTAATGATCAGTACACAAAGGCGACTTGATTCCCCAAATTTCGTTCTTCTATGTTGAAGCGTTCATTTCCAGTAACAGTTTGAATTTTGAGGTTTCACTCTGTTTTCTCCTATATTGATAGATGTATTTTGAACTCTAAATCCAACACGGTTTGTGCTAGCTTCTTGAAACTTGACACAGTAAAGTAGTTTCACGTTCTATCTCTATGTTTTGTTTCCTCTTGATGTAGCCCTAAGCAGTGACTGGCGAGAAGCACTTTCATGGAAAGGGGTTGCCAAGCTTCCAAAAATTACGAATCTCCAGAAATCTCAGCAAATATTTTTTCAACCAAACTGGATGATACTTTCAGGTAATGATCAGTACACTAAGGCGACTTGGTTCCCCCAATTTCGTTCTTCTATGTTGAAGCGTTCATTTCCAGTAACACTTTGAATTTTTAGGTATCACTCTGTTTTCAACTATATTGATACATGTATTTGGAACTCTAAATGCGACACGGTTTGTGCTAGCTTCTTGAAACTTGACACAGTAAAGTAGTTTCACGTTCTATCTCTATGGTTTGTTTCCTCTTGATGTAGCCCTAAGCAGTGACTGGCGAGAAGCACTTTCATGGAAAGGGGTTGCCAAGCTTCCAAAAATTACGAATCTCCAGAAATCTCAGCAAATATTTTTTTTACCCAAACTGGATGATACTTTCAGGTAATGATCAGTACACTAAGGCGACTTGGTTCCCCAAATTTCGTTCTTCTATGTTGAAGCGTTCATTTCCAGTAACAGTTTGAATTTTTAGGTTTCACTCTGTTTTCTCCTATATTGATAGATGTATTTGGAACTCTAAATCCAACACGGTTTGTGCTAGCTTCTTGAAACTTGACACAGTGAAGTAGTTTCAAGTTCTATCTCTATGTTTTGTTTCCTCTTGATGTAGCCCTAAGCACTGACTGGCGAGAAACTCTTTCATGGAAAGGGGTTGCCAAGCTTCCAAAAATTACGAATCTCCAGAAATCTCAGCCAGTATTTTTTCACCCAAACTGGATGATACTTTCAGGTAATGATCAGTAAACGAAGGCGACTTGGTTCCCCAAATTTCGTTCTTCTATGTTGAAGCGTTCATTTCCAGTAACAGTTTGAATTTTTAGGTTTCACTCTGTTTTCTCCTATATTGATAGATGTATTTGGAACTCTAAATCCAACACGGTTTGTGCTAGCTTCTTGAAACTTGACACAGTAAAGTAGTTTCACGTTCTTTCTCTATGTTTTGTTTCCTCTTGATGTAGCCCTAAGCAGTGACTCGCGAGAAGCACTTTCATGGAAAGGGGTTGCCAAGCTTCCAAAAATTACGAATCTCTAGAAATCTCAGCAAATATTTTTTCACCCAAACTGGATGATACTTTCAGGTAATGATCAGTACACTAAGTCGACTTGGTTCCCCAAATTTCGTTCTTCTATGTTGAAGCGTTCATTTCCAGTAACAGTTTGAATTTTTAGGTTTCACTCTGTTTTCTCCTATATTGATAGAGGTATTTGGAACTCTTAATCCAACACGGTTTGTGCTAGCTTCTTGAAACTTGACACAGTGAAGTAGTTTCACGTTCTATCTCTATGTTTTGTTTCCTCTTGATGTAGCCCTAAGCACTGACTGGCGAGAAACTCTTTCATGGAAAGGGGTTGCCAAGCTTCCAAAAATTACGAATCTCCAGAAATCTCAGCAAATATTTTTTCACCCAAACTGGATGATACTTTCAGGTAATGATCAGTACACGAAGGCGACTTGGTTCCCCAAATTTCGTTCTTCTATGTTGAAGCGTTCATTTCCAGTAACAGTTTGAATTTTTAGGTTTCACTGTGTTTTCTCCTATATTGATAGATGTATTTGGAACTCTAAATCCAACACGGTTTGTGCTAGCTTCTTTAAACTTGACACAGTAACACTTCCAAAATTACGAATCTCCAGAAATCTCAGCCAATATTTTTTCACCCAAACTGGATGATACTTTCAGGTAATGATCAGTAAACGAAGGCGACTTGGTTCCCCAAATTTCATTCTTCTATGTTGAAGCGTTCATTTCCAGTAACAGTTTGAATTTTTAGGTTTCACTCTGTTTTCTCCTATATTGATAGATGTATTTGGAACTCTAAATCCGACACGGATTGTGCTAGCTTCTTGAAACTTGACACAGTAAAGTAGTTTCACGTTCTATCTCTATGTTTTGTTTCCTCTTGATGTAGCCCTACGCACTGAAGGCGAGAAACAGTTTCATGGAAAGGGGTTGCCAAGCTTCCAAAAATTACGAATCTCCAGAAATCTCAGCAAATATTTTTTCACCCAAACTGGATGATACTTTCAGGTAATGATCAGTACACGAAGGCGACTTGGTTCCCCAAATTTCGTTCTTCTATGTTGAAGCGTTCATTTCCAGTAACAGTTTGAATTTTTAGGTTTCACTCTGTTTTCTCATATATTGATAGATGTATTTGGAACTCTAAATCCAACACGGTTTGTGCTAGCTTCTTGAAACTTGACACAGTTTAGTAGTTTCAAGTTCTATCTCTATGTTTTGTTTCCTCTTGATGTAGCCCTAAGCACTGACTGGCGAGAAACTCTTTCATGGAAAGGGGTTGCCAAGCTTCCAAAAATTACGAATCTCCAGAAATCTCAGCCAATATTTTTTCACCCAAACTGGATGATACTTTCAGGTAATGATCAGTACACTAAGGCGACTTGGTTCCCCAAATTTCGTTCTTCTATGTTGAAGCGTTCATTTCCAGTAACACTTTGAATTTTTAGGTATCACTCTGTTTTCTCCTATATTGATAGATGTATTTGGAACTCTAAATCCAACACGGTTTGTGCTAGCTTCTTGAAACTTGACACAGTAAAGTAGTTTCATGTTCTATCTCTACGTTTTGTTTCCTCTTGATGTAGCCCTAAGTACTGAAGGCGAAAAAAACTTTCATGGAAAGGGGTTGCCAAGCTTCCAAAAATTACGAATCTCCAGAAATCTCAGCCAATATTTTTTTCACCCAAACTGGATGATACTTTCAGGTAATGATCAGTAAACGAAGGTGACTTGGTTCCCCAAATTTCGTTCTTCTATGTTGAAGCGTTCATTTCCAGTAACAGTTTGAATTTTTAGGTTTCAATCTGTTTTCTCCTATATTGATAGATGTATTTGGAACTCTAAATCCAACACGGTTTGTGCTAGCTTCTTGAAACTTGACACAGTAAAGTAGTTTCACGTTCTATCTCTATGGTTTGTTTCCTCTTGATGTAGCCCTAAGCAGTGACTGGCGAGAAGCACTTTCATGGAAAGGGTTTGCCAAGCTTCCAAAAATTACGAATCTCCAGAAATCTCAGCAAATATTTTTTCACCCAAACTGGATGATACTTTCAGGTAATGATCAGTACACTAAGGCGACTTGGTTCCCCAAATTTCGTTCTTCTATGTTGAAGCGTTCATTTCCATTAACAGTTTGAATTTTTAGGTATCACTCTGTTTCCTCCTATATTGATAGATGTATTTGGAACTCTAAATCCAACACGGTATGTGCTAGCTTCTTGAAACTTGACACAGTAAAGTAGTTTCACGTTCTATCTCTATGTTTTGTTTCCTCTTGATGTAGCCCTAAGCAGTGACTGGCGAGAAGCACTTTCATGGAAAGGGGTTGTCAAGCTTCCAAAAATTACGAATCTCCAGAAATCTCAGCCAATATTTTTTCACCCAAACTGGATGATACTTTCAGGTAATGATCAGTAAACGAAGGCGACTTGGTTCCCCAAATTTCGTTCTTCTATGTTGAAGCATTCATTTCCAGTAACAGTTTGAATTTTTAGGTTTCACTCTGTTTTCTCCTATATTGATAGATGTATTTGGAACTCTAAATCCAACACGGTTTGTGCTAGCTTCTTGAAACTTGACACAGTAAAGTAGTTTCAAGTTCTATCTCTATGTTTTGTTTCCTCTTGATGTAGCCCTAAGCAGTGACTGGCGAGAAGCACTTTCATGGAAAGGGGTTGCCAAGCTTCCAAAAATTACGAATCTCCAGAAATCTCAGCAAATATTTTTTTTTACCCAAACTGGATGATACTTTCAGGTAATGATCAGTACACTAAGGCGACTTGGTTCCCCAAATTTCGTTCTTCTATGTTGAAGCGTTCATTTCCAGTAACAGTTTGAATTTTTAGGTTTCACTCTGTTTTCTCCTATATTGATAGATGTATTTGGAACTCTAAATCCAACACGGTTTGTGCTAGCTTCTTGAAACTTGACACAGTGAAGTAGTTTCAAGTTCTATCTCTATGTTTTGTTTCCTCTTGATGTAGCCCTAAGCACTGACTGGCGAGAAACTCTTTCATGGAAAGGGGTTGCCAAGCTTCCAAAAATTACGAATCTCCAGAAATCTCAGCCAATATTTTTTCACCCAAACTGGATGATACTTTCAGGTAATGATCAGTAAACGAAGGCGACTTGGTTCCCCAAATTTCGTTCTTCTATGTTGAAGCGTTCATTTCCAGTAACAGTTTGAATTTTTAGGTTTCACTCTGTTTTCTCCTATATTGATAGATGTATTTGGAACTCTAAATCCAACACGGTTTGTGCTAGCTTCTTGAAACTTGACACAGTAAAGTAGTTTCACGTTCTTTCTCTATGTTTTGTTTCCTCTTGATGTAGCCCTAAGCAGTGACTCGCGAGAAGCACTTTCATGGAAAGGGGTTGCCAAGCTTCCAAAAATTACGAATCTCTAGAAATCTCAGCAAATATTTTTTCACCCAAACTGGATGATACTTTCAGGTAATGATCAGTACACTAAGTCGACTTGGTTCCCCAAATTTCGTTCTTCTATGTTGAAGCGTTCATTTCCAGTAACAGTTTGAATTTTTAGGTTTCACTCTGTTTTCTCCTATATTGATAGAGGTATTTGGAACTCTAAATCCAACACGGTTTGTGCTAGCTTCTTGAAACTTGACACAGTGAAGTAGTTTCACGTTCTATCTCTATGTTTTGTTTCCTCTTGATGTAGCCCTAAGCACTGACTGGCGAGAAACTCTTTCATGGAAAGGGGTTGCCAAGCTTCCAAAAATTACGAATCTCCATAAATCTCAGCAAATATTTTTTCACCCAAACTGGATGATACTTTCAGGTAATGATCAGTACACGAAGGCGACTTGGTTCCCCAAATTTCGTTCTTCTATGTTGAAGCGTTCATTTCCAGTAACAGTTTGAATTTTTAGGTTTCACTGTGTTTTCTCCTATATTGATAGATGTATTTGGAACTCTAAATCCAACACGGTTTGTGCTAGCTTCTTGAAACTTGACACAGTAACACTTCCAAAATTACGAATCTCCAGAAATCTCAGCCAATATTTTTTCACCCAAACTGGATGATACTTTCAGGTAATGATCAGTAAACGAAGGCGACTTGGTTCCCCAAATTTCATTCTTCTATGTTGAAGCGTTCATTTCCAGTAACAGTTTGAATTTTTAGGTTTCACTCTGTTTTCTCCTATATTGATAGATGTATTTGGAACTCTAAATCCGACACGGATTGTGCTAGCTTCTTGAAACTTGACACAGTAAAGTAGTTTCACGTTCTATCTCTATGTTTTGTTTCCTCTTGATGTAGCCCTACGCACTGAAGGCGAGAAACAGTTTCATGGAAAGGGGTTGCCAAGCTTCCAAAAATTACGAATCTCCAGAAATCTCAGCAAATATTTTTTCACCCAAACTGGATGATACTTTCAGGTAATGATCAGTACACGAAGGCGACTTGGTTCCCCAAATTTCGTTCTTCTATGTTGAAGCGTTCATTTCCAGTAACAGTTTGAATTTTTAGGTTTCACTCTGTTTTCTCATATATTGATAGATGTATTTGGAACTCTAAATCCAACACGGTTTGTGCTAGCTTCTTGAAACTTGACACAGTTTAGTAGTTTCAAGTTCTATCTCTATGTTTTGTTTCCTCTTGATGTAGCCCTAAGCACTGACTGGCGAGAAACTCTTTCATGGAAAGGGGTTGCCAAGCTTCCAAAAATTACGAATCTCCAGAAATCTCAGCCAATATTTTTTCACCCAAACTGGATGATACTTTCAGGTAATGATCAGTACACTAAGGCGACTTGGTTCCCCAAATTTCGTTCTTCTATGTTGAAGCGTTCATTTCCAGGAACACTTTGAATTTTTAGGTATCACTCTGTTTTCTCCTATATTGATAGATGTATTTGGAACTCTAAATCCAACACGGTTTGTGCTAGCTTCTTGAAACTTGACACAGTAAAGTAGTTTCATGTTCTATCTCTACGTTTTGTTTCCTCTTGATGTAGCCCTAAGTACTGAAGGCGAAAAAAACTTTCATGGAAAGGGGTTGCCAAGCTTCCAAAAATTACGAATCTCCAGAAATCTCAGCCAATATTTTTTTCACCCAAACTGGATGATACTTTCAGGTAATGATCAGTAAACGAAGGTGACTTGGTTCCCCAAATTTCGTTCTTCTATGTTGAAGCGTTCATTTCCAGTAACAGTTTGAATTTTTAGGTTTCAATCTGTTTTCTCCTATATTGATAGATGTATTTGGAACTCTAAATCCAACACGGTTTGTGCTAGCTTCTTGAAACTTGACACAGTAAAGTAGTTTCACGTTCTATCTCTATGGTTTGTTTCCTCTTGATGTAGCCCTAAGCAGTGACTGGCGAGAAGCACTTTCATGGAAAGGGTTTGCCAAGCTTCCAAAAATTACGAATCTCCAGAAATCTCAGCAAATATTTTTTCACCCAAACTGGATGATACTTTCAGGTAATGATCAGTACACTAAGGCGACTTGGTTCCCCAAATTTCGTTCTTCTATGTTGAAGCGTTCATTTCCAGTAACAGTTTGAATTTTTAGGTTTCACTCTGTTTTCTCCTATATTGATAGATGTATTTGGAACTCTAAATCCAACACGGTTTGTGCTAGCTTCTTGAAACTTGACACAGTAAAGTAGTTTCACGTTCTATCTCTATGTTTTGTTTCCTCTTGATGTAGCCCTGAGCACTGAAGGCGAGAAACACTTTCATGGAAAGGGGTTGCCAAGCTTCCAAAAATTACGAATCTCCAGAAATCTCAGCCAATATTTTTTCACCCAAACTGGATGATACTTTCAGGTAATGATCAGTACACGAAGGCGAATTGGTTCCCCAAATTTCGTTCTTCTATGTTGAAGTGTTCATTTCCAGTAACAGTTTGAATTTTTAGGTTTCACTCTGTTTTCTCCTATATTGATAGTTGTATTTGGAACTCTAAATCCAACACGGTTTGTGCTAGCTTCTTGCAACTTGACACAGTAAACTAGTTTCACGTTCTAACTCTATGTTTTGTTTCCTCTTGATGTAGCCCTAAGCAGTGACTGGCGAGAAACACGTTCATGGAAAGGGGTTTCCAAGCTTCCAAAAATTACGAATCTCCAGAAATCTCAGCCAATATTTTTTCTCCCAAACTGGATGATACTTTCAGGTAATGATCACTACACTAAGGCGACTTGGTTCCCCAAATTTCGTTCTTCTATGTTGAAGCGTTCATTTCCAGTAACAGTTTGAATTTTTAGGTTTCACTCTGTTTCCTCCTATATTGATAGATGTATTTGGAACTCTAAATCCAACACGGTATGTGCTAGCTTCTTGAAACTTGACACAGTAAAGTAGTTTCACGTTCTATCTCTAGGTTTTGTTTCCTCTTGATGTAGCCCTAAGCAGTGACTGGCGAGAAGCACTTTCATGGAAAGGGGTTGTCAAGCTTCCAAAAATTACGAATCTCCAGAAATCTCAGCCAATATTTTTTCACCCAAACTGGATGATACTTTCAGGTAATGATCAGTAAACGAAGGCGACTTGGTTCCCCAAATTTCGTTCTTCTATGTTGAAGCATTCATTTCCAGTAACAGTTTGAATTTTTAGGTTTCACTCTGTTTTCTCCTATATTGATAGATGTATTTGGAACTCTAAATCCAACACGGTTTGTGCTAGCTTCTTGAAACTTGACACAGTAACACTTCCAAAATTACGAATCTCCAGAAATCTCAGCCAATATTTTTTCACCCAAACTGGATGATACTTTCAGGTAATGATCAGTAAACGAAGGCGACTTGGTTCCCCAAATTTCATTCTTCTATGTTGAAGCGTTCATTTCCAGTAACAGTTTGAATTTTTAGGTTTCACTCTGTTTTCTCCTATATTGATAGATGTATTTGGAACTCTAAATCCGACACGGATTGTGCTAGCTTCTTGAAACTTGACACAGTAAAGTAGTTTCACATTCTATCTCTATGTTTTGTTTCCTCTTGATGTAGCCCTAAGCACTGAAGGCGAGAAACACTTTCATGGAAAGGGGTTGCCAAGCTTCCAAAAATTACGAATCTCCAGAAATCTCAGCCAATATTTTTTCACCCAAACTGGATGATACTTTCAGGTAATGATCAGCACACTAAGGCGACTTGGTTCCCCAAATTTTGTTCTTCTATGTTGAAGCGTTCATTTCCAGTAACACTTTGAATTTTTAGGTATCACTCTGTTTTCTCCTATATTGATAGATGTATTTGGAACTCTAAATCCAACACGGTTTGTGCTAGCTTCTTGAAACTTGACACAGTAAAGTAGTTTCACGTTCTATCTCTATGTTTTGTTTCCTCTTGATGTAGCCCTAAGCACTGAAGGCGAGAAACACTTTCAGGGAAAGGGGTTGCCAAGCTTCCAAAAATTACGAATCTCCAGAAATCTCAGCCAATATTTTTTCACCCAAACTGGATGATACTTTCAGGTAATGATCAGTACACTAAGGCGACTTGGTTCCCCAAATTTCGTTCTTCTATGTTGAAGCGTTCATTTCCAGTAACACTTTGAATTTTTAGGTATCACTCTGTTTTCTCCTATATTGATAGATGTATTTGGAACTCTAAATCCAACACGGTTTGTGCTAGCTTCTTGAAACTTGACACAGTAAAGTAGTTTCACGTTCTATCTCTATGTTTTGTTTCCTCTTGAAGGAGCCCTAAGCACTGAAGGCGAGAAACACTTTCATGGAAAGGGGTTGCCAAGCTTCCAAAAATTACGAATCTCCAGAAATCTCAGCAAATATTTTTTCACCCAAACTGGATGATACTTTCAGGTAATGATCAGTACACTAAGGTGACTTGGTTCCCCAAATTTCGTTCTTCTATGTTGAAGCGTTCATTTCCAGTAACAGTTTGAATTTTTAGGTTTCACTCTGTTTTCTCCTATATTGATAGATGTATTTGGAACTCTAAATCCAACACGGTTTGTGCTAGCTTCTTGAAACTTGACACAGTAAAGTAGTTTCACGTTCTATCTCTATGTTTTGTTTCCTCTTGATGTAGCCCTAAGCCCTGACTGGCGAGAAACTCTTTCATGGAAAGGGGTTGCCAAGCTTCCAAAAATTACGAATCTCCAGAAATCTCAGCCAATATTTTTTCACCCAAACTGGATGATACTTTCAGGTAATGATCAGTACACTAAAGCGACTTGGTTCCCCAAATTTCATTCTTCTATGTTGAAGCGTTCATTTCCAGTAACACTTTGAATTTTTAGGTTTCACTCTGTTTTCTCCTATATTGATAGATGTATTTGGAACTCTAAATCCAACACGGTTTGTGCTAGCTTCTTGAAACTTGACACAGTAAAGTAGTTTCATGTTCTATCTCTACGTTTTGTTTCCTGTTGATGTAGCCCTAAGCAGTGAAGGCGAGAAATACTTTCATGGAAAGGGGTTGCCAAGCTTCCAAAAATTACGAATCTCCAGAAATCTCAGCCAATATTTTTTCACCCAAACTGGATGATACTTTCAGGTAATGATCAGTACACAAAGGCGACTTGATTCCCCAAATTTCGTTCTTCTATGTTGAAGCGTTCATTTCCAGTAACAGTTTGAATTTTGAGGTTTCACTCTGTTTTCTCCTATATTGATAGATGTATTTTGAACTCTAAATCCAACACGGTTTGTGCTAGCTTCTTGAAACTTGACACAGTAAAGTAGTTTCACGTTCTATCTCTATGTTTTGTTTCCTCTTGATGTAGCCCTAAGCAGTGACTGGCGAGAAGCACTTTCATGGAAAGGGGTTGCCAAGCTTCCAAAAATTACGAATCTCCAGAAATCTCAGCAAATATTTTTTCAACCAAACTGGATGATACTTTCAGGTAATGATCAGTACACTAAGGCGACTTGGTTCCCCCAATTTCGTTCTTCTATGTTGAAGCGTTCATTTCCAGTAACACTTTGAATTTTTAGGTATCACTCTGTTTTCAACTATATTGATACATGTATTTGGAACTCTAAATGCGACACGGTTTGTGCTAGCTTCTTGAAACTTGACACAGTAAAGTAGTTTCACGTTCTATCTCTATGGTTTGTTTCCTCTTGATGTAGCCCTAAGCAGTGACTGGCGAGAAGCACTTTCATGGAAAGGGGTTGCCAAGCTTCCAAAAATTACGAAACTCCAGAAATCTCAGCAAATATTTTTTTTACCCAAACTGGATGATACTTTCAGGTAATGATCAGTACACTAAGGCGACTTGGTTCCCCAAATTTCGTTCTTCTATGTTGAAGCGTTCATTTCCAGTAACAGTTTGAATTTTTAGGTTTCACTCTGTTTTCTCCTATATTGATAGATGTATTTGGAACTCTAAATCCAACACGGTTTGTGCTAGCTTCTTGAAACTTGACACAGTGAAGTAGTTTCAAGTTCTATCTCTATGTTTTGTTTCCTCTTGATGTAGCCCTAAGCACTGACTGGCGAGAAACTCTTTCATGGAAAGGGGTTGCCAAGCTTCCAAAAATTACGAATCTCCAGAAATCTCAGCCAGTATTTTTTCACCCAAACTGGATGATACTTTCAGGTAATGATCAGTAAACGAAGGCGACTTGGTTCCCCAAATTTCGTTCTTCTATGTTGAAGCGTTCATTTCCAGTAACAGTTTGAATTTTTAGGTTTCACTCTGTTTTCTCCTATATTGATAGATGTATTTGGAACTCTAAATCCAACACGGTTTGTGCTAGCTTCTTGAAACTTGACACAGTAAAGTAGTTTCACGTTCTTTCTCTATGTTTTGTTTCCTCTTGATGTAGCCCTAAGCAGTGACTCGCGAGAAGCACTTTCATGGAAAGGGGTTGCCAAGCTTCCAAAAATTACGAATCTCTAGAAATCTCAGCAAATATTTTTTCACCCAAACTGGATGATACTTTCAGGTAATGATCAGTACACTAAGTCGACTTGGTTCCCCAAATTTCGTTCTTCTATGTTGAAGCGTTCATTTCCAGTAACAGTTTGAATTTTTAGGTTTCACTCTGTTTTCTCCTATATTGATAGAGGTATTTGGAACTCTAAATCCAACACGGTTTGTGCTAGCTTCTTGAAACTTGACACAGTGAAGTAGTTTCACGTTCTATCTCTATGTTTTGTTTCCTCTTGATGTAGCCCTAAGCACTGACTGGCGAGAAACTCTTTCATGGAAAGGGGTTGCCAAGCTTCCAAAAATTACGAATCTCCATAAATCTCAGCAAATATTTTTTCACCCAAACTGGATGATACTTTCAGGTAATGATCAGTACACGAAGGCGACTTGGTTCCCCAAATTTCGTTCTTCTATGTTGAAGCGTTCATTTCCAGTAACAGTTTGAATTTTTAGGTTTCACTGTGTTTTCTCCTATATTGATAGATGTATTTGGAACTCTAAATCCAACACGGTTTGTGCTAGCTTCTTTAAACTTGACACAGTAACACTTCCAAAATTACGAATCTCCAGAAATCTCAGCCAATATTTTTTCACCCAAACTGGATGATACTTTCAGGTAATGATCAGTAAACGAAGGCGACTTGGTTCCCCAAATTTCATTCTTCTATGTTGAAGCGTTCATTTCCAGTAACAGTTTGAATTTTTAGGTTTCACTCTGTTTTCTCCTATATTGATAGATGTATTTGGAACTCTAAATCCGACACGGATTGTGCTAGCTTCTTGAAACTTGACACAGTAAAGTAGTTTCACGTTCTATCTCTATGTTTTGTTTCCTCTTGATGTAGCCCTACGCACTGAAGGCGAGAAACACTTTCATGGAAAGGGGTTGCCAAGCTTCCAAAAATTACGAATCTCCAGAAATCTCAGCAAATATTTTTTCACCCAAACTGGATGATACTTTCAGGTAATGATCAGTACACGAAGGCGACTTGGTTCCCCAAATTTCGTTCTTCTATGTTGAAGCGTTCATTTCCAGTAACAGTTTGAATTTTTAGGTTTCACTCTGTTTTCTCATATATTGATAGATGTATTTGGAACTCTAAATCCAACACGGTTTGTGCTAGCTTCTTGAAACTTGACACAGTTTAGTAGTTTCAAGTTCTATCTCTATGTTTTGTTTCCTCTTGATGTAGCCCTAAGCACTGACTGGCGAGAAACTCTTTCATGGAAAGGGGTTGCCAAGCTTCCAAAAATTACGAATCTCCAGAAATCTCAGCCAATATTTTTTCACCCAAACTGGATGATACTTTCAGGTAATGATCAGTACACTAAGGCGACTTGGTTCCCCAAATTTCGTTCTTCTATGTTGAAGCGTTCATTTCCAGTAACACTTTGAATTTTTAGGTATCACTCTGTTTTCTCCTATATTGATAGATGTATTTGGAACTCTAAATCCAACACGGTTTGTGCTAGCTTCTTGAAACTTGACACAGTAAAGTAGTTTCATGTTCTATCTCTACGTTTTGTTTCCTCTTGATGTAGCCCTAAGTACTGAAGGCGAAAAAAACTTTCATGGAAAGGGGTTGCCAAGCTTCCAAAAATTACGAATCTCCAGAAATCTCAGCCAATATTTTTTTCACCCAAACTGGATGATACTTTCAGGTAATGATCAGTAAACGAAGGTGACTTGGTTCCCCAAATTTCGTTCTTCTATGTTGAAGCGTTCATTTCCATTAACAGTTTGAATTTTTAGGTTTCAATCTGTTTTCTCCTATATTGATAGATGTATTTGGAACTCTAAATCCAACACGGTTTGTGCTAGCTTCTTGAAACTTGACACAGTAAAGTAGTTTCACGTTCTATCTCTATGGTTTGTTTCCTCTTGATGTAGCCCTAAGCAGTGACTGGCGAGAAGCACTTTCATGGAAAGGGTTTGCCAAGCTTCCAAAAATTACGAATCTCCAGAAATCTCAGCAAATATTTTTTCACCCAAACTGGATGATACTTTCAGGTAATGATCAGTACACTAAGGCGACTTGGTTCCCCAAATTTCGTTCTTCTATGTTGAAGCGTTCATTTCCAGTAACAGTTTGAATTTTTAGGTTTCACTCTGTTTTCTCCTATATTGATAGATGTATTTGGAACTCTAAATCCAACACGGTTTGTGCTAGCTTCTTGAAACTTGACACAGTAAAGTAGTTTCACGTTCTATCTCTATGTTTTGTTTCCTCTTGATGTAGCCCTGAGCACTGAAGGCGAGAAACACTTTCATGGAAAGGGGTTGCCAAGCTTCCAAAAATTACGAATCTCCAGAAATCTCAGCCAATATTTTTTCACCCAAACTGGATGATACTTTCAGGTAATGATCAGTACACGAAGGCGACTTGGTTCCCCAAATTTCGTTCTTCTATGTTGAAGTGTTCATTTCCAGTAACAGTTTGAATTTTTAGGTTTCACTCTGTTTTCTCCTATATTGATAGTTGTATTTGGAACTCTAAATCCAACACGGTTTGTGCTAGCTTCTTGCAACTTGACACAGTAAACTAGTTTCACGTTATAACTCTATGTTTTGTTTCCTCTTGATGTAGCCCTAAGCAGTGACTGGCGAGAAACACTTTCATGGAAAGGGGTTTCCAAGCTTCCAAAAATTACGAATCTCCAGAAATCTCAGCCAATATTTTTTCTCCCAAACTGGATGATACTTTCAGGTAATGATCAGTACACTAAGGCGACTTGGTTCCCCAAATTTCGTTCTTCTATGTTGAAGCGTTCATTTCCATTAACAGTTTGAATTTTTAGGTATCACTCTGTTTCCTCCTATATTGATAGATGTATTTGGAACTCTAAATCCAACACGGTATGTGCTAGCTTCTTGAAACTTGACACAGTAAAGTAGTTTCACGTTCTATCTCTATGTTTTGTTTCCTCTTGATGTAGCCCTAAGCAGTGACTGGCGAGAAGCACTTTCATGGAAAGGGGTTGTCAAGCTTCCAAAAATTACGAATCTCTAGAAATCTCAGCCAATATTTTTTCACCCAAACTGGATGATACTTTCAGGTAATGATCAGTAAACGAAGGCGACTTGGTTCCCCAAATTTCGTTCTTCTATGTTGAAGCATTCATTTCCAGTAACAGTTTGAATTTTTAGGTTTCACTCTGTTTTCTCCTATATTGATAGATGTATTTGGTACTCTAAATCCAACACGGTTTGTGCTAGCTTCTTGAAACTTGACACAGTAAAGTAGTTTCAAGTTCTATCTCTATGTTTTGTTTCCTCTTGATGTAGCCCTAAGCAGTGACTGGCGAGAAGCACTTTCATGGAAAGGGGTTGCCAAGCTTCCAAAAATTACGAATCTCCAGAAATCTCAGCAAATATTTTTTTTACCCAAACTGGATGATACTTTCAGGTAATGATCAGTACACTAAGGCGACTTGGTTCCCCAAATTTCGTTCTTCTATGTTGAAGCGTTCATTTCCAGTAACAGTTTGAATTTTTAGGTTTCACTCTGTTTTCTCCTATATTGATAGATGTATTTGGAACTCTAAATCCAACACGGTTTGTGCTAGCTTCTTGAAACATGACACAGTGAAGTAGTTTCAAGTTCTATCTCTATGTTTTGTTTCCTCTTGATGTAGCCCTAAGCACTGACTGGCGAGAAACTCTTTCATGGAAAGGGGTTGCCAAGCTTCCAAAAATTACGAATCTCCAGAAATCTCAGCCAATATTTTTTCACCCAAACTGGATGATACTTTCAGGTAATGATCAGTAAACGAAGGCGACTTGGTTCCCCAAATTTCGTTCTTCTATGTTGAAGCGTTCATTTCCAGTAACAGTTTGAATTTTTAGGTTTCACTCTGTTTTCTCCTATATTGACAGATGTATTTGGAACTCTAAATCCAACACGGTTTGTGCTAGCTTCTTGAAACTTGACACAGTAAAGTAGTTTCACGTTCTTTCTCTATGTTTTGTTTCCTCTTGATGTAGCCCTAAGCAGTGACTCGCGAGAAGCACTTTCATGGAAAGGGGTTGCCAAGCTTCCAAAAATTACGAATCTCTAGAAATCTCAGCAAATATTTTTTCACCCAAACTGGATGATACTTTCAGGTAATGATCAGTACACTAAGTCGACTTGGTTCCCCAAATTTCGTTCTTCTATGTTGAAGCGTTCATTTCCAGTAACAGTTTGAATTTTTAGGTTTCACTCTGTTTTCTCCTATATTGATAGAGGTATTTGGAACTCTAAATCCAACACGGTTTGTGCTAGCTTCTTGAAACTTGACACAGTGAAGTAGTTTCACGTTCTATCTCTATGTTTTGTTTCCTCTTGATGTAGCCCTAAGCACTGACTGGCGAGAAACTCTTTCATGGAAAGGGGTTGCCAAGCTTCCAAAAATTACGAATCTCCATAAATCTCAGCAAATATTTTTTCACCCAAACTGGATGATACTTTCAGGTAATGATCAGTACACGAAGGCGACTTGGTTCCCCAAATTTCGTTCTTCTATGTTGAAGCGTTCATTTCCAGTAACAGTTTGAATTTTTAGGTTTCACTCTGTTTTCTCCTATATTGATAGATGTATTTGGAACTCTAAATCCAACACGGTTTGTGCTAGCTTCTTGAAACTTGACACAGTAACACTTCCAAAATTACGAATCTCCAGAAATCTCAGCCAATATTTTTTCACCCAAACTGGATGATACTTTCAGGTAATGATCAGTAAACGATGGCGACTTGGTTCCCCAAATTTCATTCTTCTATGTTGAAGCGTTCATTTCCAGTAACACTTTGAATTTTTAGGTATCACTCTGTTTTCTCCTATATTGATAGATGTATTTGGAACTCTAAATCCAACACGGTTTGTGCTAGCTTCTTGAAACTTGACACAGTAAAGTAGTTTCACGTTCTATCTCTATGTTTTGTTTCCTCTTGATGTAGCCCTAAGCAGTGAAGGCGAGAAACACTTTCATGGAAAGGGGTTGCCAAGCTTCCAAAAATTACGAATCTACAGAAATCTCAGCCAATATTTTTTCACCCAAACTGGATGATACTTTCAGGTAATGATCAGTACACAAAGGCGACTTGATTCCCCAAATTTCGTTCTTCTATGTTGAAGCGTTCATTTCCAGTAACAGTTTGAATTTTGAGGTTTCACTCTGTTTTCTCCTATATTGATAGATGTATTTTGAACTCTAAATCCAACACGGTTTGTGCTAGCTTCTTGAAACTTGACACAGTAAAGTAGTTTCACGTTCTATCTCTATGTTTTGTTTCCTCTTGATGTAGCCCTAAGCAGTGACTGGCGAGAAGCACTTTCATGGAAAGGGGTTGCCAAGCTTCCAAAAATTACGAATCTCCAGAAATCTCAGCAAATATTTTTTCAACCAAACTGGATGATACTTTCAGGTAATGATCAGTACACTAAGGCGACTTGGTTCCCCAAATTTCGTTCTTCTATGTTGAAGCGTTCATTTCCAGTAACAGTTTGAATTTTTAGGTTTCACTCTTTTTTCTCCTATATTGATAGATGTATTTGGAACTCTAAATCCAACACGGTTTGTGCTAGCTTCTTGAAACTTGACACAGTAAAGTAGTTTCACGTTCTATCTCTATGGTTTGTTTCCTCTTAATGTAGCCCTAAGCAGTGACTGGCGAGAAGCACTTTCATGGAAAGGGGTTGCCAAGCTTCCAAAATTTTCGAATCTCCAGAAATCTCAGCAAATATTTTTTCACCCAAACTGGATGATACTTTCAGGTAATGATCAGTACACTAAGGCGACTTGGTTCCCCAAATTTCGTTCTTCTATGTTGAAGCGTTCATTTCCAGTAACAGTTTGAATTTTTAGGTTTCACTCTGTTTTCTCCTATATTGATAGATGTATTTGGAACTCTAAATCCAACACGGTTTGTGCTAGCTTCTTGAAACTTGACACAGTGAAGTAGTTTCACGTTCTATCTCTATGTTTTGTTTCCTCTTGATGTAGCCCTAAGCACTGACTGGCGAGAAGCACGTTCATGGAAAGGGGTTGCCAAGCTTCCAAAAATTACGAATCTCCAGAAATCTCAGCAAATATTTTTTCACCCAAACTGGATGATACTTTCAGGTAATGATCAGTACAGGAAGGTGACTTGGTTCCCCAAATTTCGTTCTTCTATGTTGAAGCGTTCATTTCCAGTAACAGTTTGAATTTTTAGGTTTCACTCTTTTTTCTCCTATATTGATAGATGTATTTGGAACTCTAAATCCAACACGGTTTGTGCTAGCTTCTTGAAACTTGACACAGTAAAGTAGTTTCACGTTCTGTCTCTATGGTTTGTTTCCTCTTGATGTAGCCCTAAGCAGTGACTGGCGAGAAGCACTTTCAATGAAAGGGGTTGCCAAGCTTCCAAAAATTACGAATCTCCTGAAATCTCAGCAAATATTTTTTCACCCAAACTGGATGATACTTTCAGGTAATGATCAGTACACTAAGGCGACTTGGTTCCCCAAATTTCGTTCTTCTATGTTGAAGCGTTCATTTCCAGTAACAGTTTGAATTTTTAGGTTTCACTCTATTTTCTCCTATATTGATAGATGTATTTGGAACTCTAAATCCAACACGGTTTGTGCTAGCTTCTTGAAACTTGACACAGTGAAGTAGTTTCACGTTCTATCTCTATGTTTTGTTTCCTCTTGATGTAGCCCTAAGCAGTGAAGGCGAGAAACACTTTCATGGAAAGGGGTTGCGAAGCTTCCAAAAATTACGAATCTCCAGAAATCTCAGCCAATATTTTTTCACCCAAACTGGATGATACTTTCAGGTAATGATCAGTACACTAAGGCGACTTGGTTCCCCAAATTTCGTTCTTCTATGTTGAAGCGTTCATTTCCAGTAACAGTTTGAATTTTTAGGTTTCACTCTGTTTTCTCCTATATTGATAGATGTATTTGGAACTCTAAATCCAACACGGATTGTGCTAACTTCTTGAAACTTGACACAGTAAAGTAGTTTCACATTCTATCTCTACGTTTTGTTTCCTCTTGATGTAGCCCTAAGCACTGAAGGCGAGAAACACTTTCATGGAAAGGGTTTGCCAAGCTTCCAAAAATTACGAATCTCCAGAAATCTCAGCAAATATTTTTTCACCCAAACTGGATGATACTTTCAGGTAATGATCAGTACACTAAGGCGACTTGGTTCCCCAAATTTCGTTCTTCTATGTTGAAGCGTTCATTTCCAGTAACAGTTTGAATTTTTAGGTTTCACTCTGTTTTCTCCTATATTGATAGATGTATTTGCAACTCTAAATCCAACACGGTTTGTGCTAGCTTCTTGAAACTTGACACAGTAAAGTAGTTTCACGTTCTATCTCTATGTTTTGTTTCCTCTTGATGTAGCCCTAAGCACTGACTGGCGAGAAACTCTTTCATGGAAAGGGGTTGCCAAGCTTCCAAAAATTACGAATCTCCAGAAATCTCAGCCAATATTTTTTCACCCAAACTGGATGATACTTTCAGGTAATGATCAGTACACTAAGGCGACTTGGTTCCCCAAATTTCGTTCTTCTTTGTTGAAGCGTTCATTTCCAGTAACAGTTTGAATTTTTAGGTATCACTCTGTTTTCTACTATATTGATACATGTACTTGGAACTCTAAATGCGACACGGTTTGTGCTAGCTTCTTAAAACTTGACACAGTAAAGTAGTTTCACGTTCTATCTCTATGGTTTGTTTCCTCTTGATGTACCCTAAGCACTGACTGGCGAGAAACACTTTCAAGGAAAGGGTTTGCCAAGCTTCCAAAAATTACGAATCTCCAGAAATCTCAGCAAATATTTTTTCACCCAAACTGGATGATACTTTCAGGTAATGATCAGTACACGAAGGCGACTTGGTTCCCCAAATTTTGTTCTTCTATGTTGAAGCGTTCATTTCCAGTAACACTTTGAATTTTTAGGTATCACTCTGTTTTCTCCTATATTGATAGATGTATTTGGAACTCTAAATCCAACACGGTTTGTGCTAGCTTCTTGAAACTTGACACAGTAAAGTAGTTTCACGTTCTATCTCTATGTTTTGTTTCCTCTTGATGTAGCCCTAAGCACTGAAGGCGAGAAACACTTTCATGGAAAGGGGTTGCCAAGCTTCCAAAAATTATGAATCTCCAGAAATCTCAGCCAATATTTTTTCACCCAAACTGGATGATACTTTCAGGTAATGATCAGTACACTAAGGCAACTTGGTTCCCCAAATTTCGTTCTTCTATGTTGAAGCGTTCATTTCCAGTAACACTTTGAATTTTTAGGTATCACTCTGTTTTCTCCTATATTGATAGATGTATTTGGAACTCTAAATCCAACACGGTTTGTGCTAGCTTCTTGAAACTTGACACAGTAAAGTAGTTTCACGTTCTATCTCTATGTTTTGTTTCCTCTTGAAGGAGCCCTAAGCACTGAAGGCGAGAAACACTTTCATGGAAAGGGGTTGCCAAGCTTCCAAAAATTACGAATCTCCAGAAATCTCAGCCAATATTTTTTCACCCAAACTGGATGATACTTTCAGGTAATGATCAGTACACTAAGGTGACTTGGTTCCCCAAATTTCGTTCTTCTATGTTGAAGCGTTCATTTCCAGTAACAGTTTGAATTTTTAGGTTTCACTCTGTTTTCTCCTATATTGATAGATGTATTTGGAACTCTAAATCCAACACGGTTTGTGCTAGCTTCTTGAAACTTGACACAGTAAAGTAGTTTCACGTTCTATCTCTATGTTTTGTTTCCTCTTGATGTAGCCCTAAGCCCTGACTGGCGAGAAACTCTTTCATGGAAAGGGGTTGCCAAGCTTCCAAAAATTACGAATCTCCAGAAATCTCAGCCAATATTTTTTCACCCAAAATGGATGATACTTTCAGGTAATGATCAGTACACTAAAGCGACTTGGTTCCCCAAATTTCGTTCTTCTATGTTGAAGCGTTCATTTCCAGTAACACTTTGAATTTTTAGGTTTCACTCTGTTTTCTCCTATATTGATAGATGTATTTGGAACTCTAAATCCAACACGGTTTGTGCTAGCTTCTTGAAACTTGACACAGTAAAGTAGTTTCAAGTTTTATCTCTACGTTTTGTTTCCTCTTGATGTAGCCCTAAGCAGTGAAGGCGAGAAACACTTTCATGGAAAGGGGTTGCCAAGCTTCCAAAAATTACGAATCTCCAGAAATCTCAGCCAATATTTTTTCACCCAAACTGGATGATACTTTCAGGTAATGATCAGTACACAAAGGCGACTTGATTCCCCAAATTTCGTTCTTCTATGTTGAAGCGTTCATTTCCAGTAACAGTTTGAATTTTTAGGTTTCACTCTTTTTTCTCCTATATTGATAGATGTATTTGGAACTCTAAATCCAACACGGTTTGTGCTAGCTTCTTGAAACTTGACACAGTAAAGTAGTTTCACGTTCTATCTCTATGTTTTGTTTCCTCTTGATGTAGCCCTAAGCAGTGACTGGCGAGAAGCACTTTCATGGAAAGGGGTTGCCAAGTTTCCAAAAATTACGAATCTCCAGAAATCTCAGCAAATATTTTTTCACCCAAACTGGATGATACTTTCAGGTAATGATCAGTACACTAAGGCGATTTGGTTCCCCAAATTTCGTTCTTCTATGTTGAAGCGTTCATTTCCAGTAACAGTTTGAATTTTTAGGTTTCACTCTTTTTTCTCCTATATTGATAGATGTATTTGGAACTCTAAATCCAACACGGTTTGTGCTAGCTTCTTGAAACTTGACACAGTAAAGTAGTTTCACGTTCTATCTCTATGGTTTGTTTCCTCTTAATGTAGCCCTAAGCAGTGACTGGCGAGAAGCACTTTCATGGAAAGGGGTTGCCAAGCTTCCAAAAATTACGAATCTCCAGAAATCTCAGCAAATATTTTTACACCCAAACTGTATGATACTTTCAGGTAATGATCAGTACACTAAGGCGACTTGGTTCCCCAAATTTCGTTCTTCTATGTTGAAGCGTTCATTTCCAGTAACAGTTTGAATTTTTAGGTTTCACTCTGTTTTCTCCTATATTGATAGATGTATTTGGAACTCTAAATCCAACACGGTTTGTGCTAGCTTCTTGAAACTTGACACAGTGAAGTAGTTTCACGTTCTATCTCTATGTTTTGTTTCCTCTTGATGTAGCCCTAAGCACTGACTGGCGAGAAGCACTTTCATGGAAAGGGGTTGCCAAGCTTCCAAAAATTACGAATCTCCAGAAATCTCAGCAAATATTTTTTCACCCAAACTGGATGATACTTTCAGGTAATGATCAGTACAGGAAGGTGACTTGGTTCCCCAAATTTCATTCTTCTATGTTGAAGCGTTCATTTCCAGTAACAGTTTGAATTTTTAGGTTTCACTCTTTTTTCTCCTATATTGATAGATGTATTTGGAACTCTAAATACAACACGGTTTGTGCTAGCTTCTTGAAACTTGACACAGTAAAGTAGTTTCACGTTCTGTCTCTATGGTTTGTTTCCTCTTGATGTAGCCCTAAGCAGTGACTGGCGAGAAGCACTTTCAATGAAAGGGGTTGCCAAGCTTCCAAAAATTACGAATCTCCAGAAATCTCAGCAAATATTTTTTCACCCAAACTGGATGATACTTTCAGGTAATGATCAGTACACTAAGGCGACTTGGTTCCCCAAATTTCGTTCTTCTATGTTGAAGCGTTCATTTCCAGTAACAGTTTGAATTTTTAGGTTTCACTCTATTTTCTCCTATATTGATAGATGTATTTGGAACTCTAAATCCAACACGGTTTGTTCTAGCTTCTTGAAACTTGACACAGTGAAGTAGTTTCACGTTCTATCTCTATGTTTTGTTTCCTCTTGATGTAGCCCTAAGCACTGACTGGCGAGAAACACTTTCATGGAAAGGGGTTGCCAAGCTTCCAAAAATTACGAATCTCCAGAAATCTCAGCAAATATTTTTTCAACCAAACTGGATGATACTTTCAGGTAATGATCAGTACACTAAGGCGACTTGGTTCCCCCAATTTCGTTCTTCTATGTTGAAGCGTTCATTTCCAGTAACACTTTGAATTTTTAGGTATCACTCTGTTTTCAACTATATTGATACATGTATTTGGAACTCTAAATGCGACACGGTTTGTGCTAGCTTCTTGAAACTTGACACAGTAAAGTAGTTTCACGTTCTATCTCTATGGTTTGTTTCCTCTTGATGTAGCCCTAAGCAGTGACTGGCGAGAAGCACTTTCATGGAAAGGGGTTGCCAAGCTTCCAAAAATTACGAATCTCCAGAAATCTCAGCAAATATTTTTTCACCCAAACTGGATGATACTTTCAGGTAATGATCAGTACACTAAGGCGACTTGGTTCCCCAAATTTCGTTCTTCTATGTTGAAGCGTTCATTTCCAGTAACAGTTTGAATTTTTAGGTTTCACTCTTTTTTCTCCTATATTGATAGATGTATTTGGAACTCTAAATCCAACACGGTTTGTGCTAGCTTCTTGAAACTTGACACAGTAAAGTAGTTTCACGTTCTATCTCTATGGTTTGTTTCCTCTTAATGTAGCCCTAAGCAGTGACTGGCGAGAAGCACTTTCATGGAAAGGGGTTGCCAAGCTTCCAAAATTTTCGAATCTCCAGAAATCTCAGCAAATATTTTTTCACCCAAACTGGATGATACTTTCAGGTAATGATCAGTACACTAAGGCGACTTGGTTCCCCAAATTTCGTTCTTCTATGTTGAAGCGTTCATTTCCAGTAACAGTTTGAATTTTTAGGTTTCACTCTGTTTTCTCCTATATTGATAGATGTATTTGGAACTCTAAATCCAACACGGTTTGTGCTAGCTTCTTGAAACTTGACACAGTGAAGTAGTTTCACGTTCTATCTCTATGTTTTGTTTCCTCTTGATGTAGCCCTAAGCACTGACTGGCGAGAAGCACGTTCATGGAAAGGGGTTGCCAAGCTTCCAAAAATTACGAATCTCCAGAAATCTCAGCAAATATTTTTTCACCCAAACTGGATGATACTTTCAGGTAATGATCAGTACAGGAAGGTGACTTGGTTCCCCAAATTTCGTTCTTCTATGTTGAAGCGTTCATTTCCAGTAACAGTTTGAATTTTTAGGTTTCACTCTTTTTTCTCCTATATTGATAGATGTATTTGGAACTCTAAATCCAACACGGTTTGTGCTAGCTTCTTGAAACTTGACACAGTAAAGTAGTTTCACGTTCTGTCTCTATGGTTTGTTTCCTCTTGATGTAGCCCTAAGCAGTGACTGGCGAGAAGCACTTTCAATGAAAGGGGTTGCCAAGCTTCCAAAAATTACGAATCTCCTGAAATCTCAGCAAATATTTTTTCACCCAAACTGGATGATACTTTCAGGTAATGATCAGTACACTAAGGCGACTTGGTTCCCCAAATTTCGTTCTTCTATGTTGAAGCGTTCATTTCCAGTAACAGTTTGAATTTTTAGGTTTCACTCTATTTTCTCCTATATTGATAGATGTATTTGGAACTCTAAATCCAACACGGTTTGTGCTAGCTTCTTGAAACTTGACACAGTGAAGTAGTTTCACGTTCTATCTCTATGTTTTGTTTCCTCTTGATGTAGCCCTAAGCAGTGAAGGCGAGAAACACTTTCATGGAAAGGGGTTGCGAAGCTTCCAAAAATTACGAATCTCCAGAAATCTCAGCCAATATTTTTTCACCCAAACTGGATGATACTTTCAGGTAATGATCAGTACACTAAGGCGACTTCGTTCCCCAAATTTCGTTCTTCTATGTTGAAGCGTTCATTTCCAGTAACAGTTTGAATTTTTAGGTTTCACTCTGTTTTCTCCTATATTGATAGATGTATTTGGAACTCTAAATCCAACACGGATTGTGCTAACTTCTTGAAACTTGACACAGTAAAGTAGTTTCACATTCTATCTCTACGTTTTGTTTCCTCTTGATGTAGCCCTAAGCACTGAAGGCGAGAAACACTTTCATGGAAAGGGTTTGCCAAGCTTCCAAAAATTACGAATCTCCAGAAATCTCAGCAAATATTTTTTCACCCAAACTGGATGATACTTTCAGGTAATGATCAGTACACTAAGGCGACTTGGTTCCCCAAATTTCTTTCTTCTATGTTGAAGCGTTCATTTCCAGTAACAGTTTGAATTTTTAGGTTTCACTCTGTTTTCTCCTATATTGATAGATGTATTTGCAACTCTAAATCCAACACGGTTTGTGCTAGCTTCTTGAAACTTGACACAGTAAAGTAGTTTCACGTTCTATCTCTATGTTTTGTTTCCTCTTGATGTAGCCCTAAGCACTGACTGGCGAGAAACTCTTTCATGGAAAGGGGTTGCCAAGCTTCCAAAAATTACGAATCTCCAGAAATCTCAGCCAATATTTTTTCACCCAAACTGGATGATACTTTCAGGTAATGATCAGTACACTAAGGCGACTTGGTTCCCCAAATTTCGTTCTTCTTTGTTGAAGCGTTCATTTCCAGTAACAGTTTGAATTTTTAGGTATCACTCTGTTTTCTACTATATTGATACATGTACTTGGAACTCTAAATGCGACACGGTTTGTGCTAGCTTCTTAAAACTTGACACAGTAAAGTAGTTTCACGTTCTATCTCTATGGTTTGTTTCCTCTTGATGTACCCTAAGCACTGACTGGCGAGAAACACTTTCAAGGAAAGGGTTTGCCAAGCTTCCAAAAATTACGAATCTCCAGAAATCTCAGCAAATATTTTTTCACCCAAACTGGATGATACTTTCAGGTAATGATCAGTACACGAAGGCGACTTGGTTCCCCAAATTTTGTTCTTCTATGTTGAAGCGTTCATTTCCAGTAACACTTTGAATTTTTAGGTATCACTCTGTTTTCTCCTATATTGATAGATGTATTTGGAACTCTAAATCCAACACGGTTTGTGCTAGCTTCTTGAAACTTGACACAGTAAAGTAGTTTCACGTTCTATCTCTATGTTTTGTTTCCTCTTGATGTAGCCCTAAGCACTGAAGGCGAGAAACACTTTCATGGAAAGGGGTTGCCAAGCTTCCAAAAATTATGAATCTCCAGAAATCTCAGCCAATATTTTTTCACCCAAACTGGATGATACTTTCAGGTAATGATCAGTACACTAAGGCAACTTGGTTCCCCAAATTTCGTTCTTCTATGTTGAAGCGTTCATTTCCAGTAACACTTTGAATTTTTAGGTATCACTCTGTTTTCTCCTATATTGATAGATGTATTTGGAACTCTAAATCCAACACGGTTTGTGCTAGCTTCTTGAAACTTGACACAGTAAAGTAGTTTCACGTTCTATCTCTATGTTTTGTTTCCTCTTGAAGGAGCCCTAAGCACTGAAGGCGAGAAACACTTTCATGGAAAGGGGTTGCCAAGCTTCCAAAAATTACGAATCTCCAGAAATCTCAGCCAATATTTTTTCACCCAAACTGGATGATACTTTCAGGTAATGATCAGTACACTAAGGTGACTTGGTTCCCCAAATTTCGTTCTTCTATGTTGAAGCGTTCATTTCCAGTAACAGTTTGAATTTTTAGGTTTCACTCTGTTTTCTCCTATATTGATAGATGTATTTGGAACTCTAAATCCAACACGGTTTGTGCTAGCTTCTTGAAACTTGACACAGTAAAGTAGTTTCACGTTCTATCTCTATGTTTTGTTTCCTCTTGATGTAGCCCTAAGCCCTGACTGGCGAGAAACTCTTTCATGGAAAGGGGTTGCCAAGCTTCCAAAAATTACGAATCTCCAGAAATCTCAGCCAATATTTTTTCACCCAAAATGGATGATACTTTCAGGTAATGATCAGTACACTAAAGCGACTTGGTTCCCCAAATTTCGTTCTTCTATGTTGAAGCGTTCATTTCCAGTAACACTTTGAATTTTTAGGTTTCACTCTGTTTTCTCCTATATTGATAGATGTATTTGGAACTCTAAATCCAACACGGTTTGTGCTAGCTTCTTGAAACTTGACACAGTAAAGTAGTTTCAAGTTCTATCTCTACGTTTTGTTTCCTCTTGATGTAGCCCTAAGCAGTGAAGGCGAGAAACACTTTCATGGAAAGGGGTTGCCAAGCTTCCAAAAATTACGAATCTCCAGAAATCTCAGCCAATATTTTTTCACCCAAACTGGATGATACTTTCAGGTAATGATCAGTACACAAAGGCGACTTGATTCCCCAAATTTCGTTCTTCTATGTTGAAGCGTTCATTTCCAGTAACAGTTTGAATTTTTAGGTTTCACTCTTTTTTCTCCTATATTGATAGATGTATTTGGAACTCTAAATCGAACACGGTTTGTGCTAGCTTCTTGAAACTTGACACAGTAAAGTAGTTTCACGTTCTATCTCTATGGTTTGTTTCCTCTTAATGTAGCCCTAAGCAGTGACTGGCGAGAAGCACTTTCATGGAAAGGGGTTGCCAAGCTTCCAAAAATTACGAATCTCCAGAAATCTCAGCAAATATTTTTTCACCCAAACTGGATGATACTTTCAGGTAATGATCAGTACACTAAGGCGACTTGGTTCCCCAAATTTCGTTCTTCTATGTTGAAGCGTTCATTTCCAGTAACAGTTTGAATTTTTAGGTTTCACTCTGTTTTCTCCTATATTGATAGATGTATTTGGAACTCTAAATCCAACACGGTTTGTGCTAGCTTCTTGAAACTTGACACAGTGAAGTAGTTTCACGTTCTATCTCTATGTTTTGTTTCCTCTTGATGTAGCCCTAAGCACTGACTGGCGAGAAGCACTTTCATGGAAAGGGGTTGCCAAGCTTCCAAAAATTACGAATCTCCAGAAATCTCAGCAAATATTTTTTCACCCAAACTGGATGATACTTTCAGGTAATGATCAGTACAGGAAGGTGACTTGGTTCCCCAAATTTCATTCTTCTATGTTGAAGCGTTCATTTCCAGTAACAGTTTGAATTTTTAGGTTTCACTCTTTTTTCTCCTATATTGATAGATGTATTTGGAACTCTAAATACAACACGGTTTGTGCTAGCTTCTTGAAACTTGACACAGTAAAGTAGTTTCACGTTCTGTCTCTATGGTTTGTTTCCTCTTGATGTAGCCCTAAGCAGTGACTGGCGAGAAGCACTTTCAATGAAAGGGGTTGCCAAGCTTCCAAAAATTACGAATCTCCAGAAATCTCAGCAAATATTTTTTCACCCAAACTGGATGATACTTTCAGGTAATGATCAGTACACTAAGGCGACTTGGTTCCCCAAATTTCGTTCTTCTATGTTGAAGCGTTCATTTCCAGTAACAGTTTGAATTTTTAGGTTTCACTCTATTTTCTCCTATATTGATAGATGTATTTGGAACTCTAAATCCAACACGGTTTGTTCTAGCTTCTTGAAACTTGACACAGTGAAGTAGTTTCACGTTCTATCTCTATGTTTTGTTTCCTCTTGATGTAGCCCTAAGCACTGACTGGCGAGAAACACTTTCATGGAAAGGGGTTGCGAAGCTTCCAAAAATTACGAATCTCCAGAAATCTCAGCCAATATTTTTTCACCCAAACTGGATGATACTTTCAGGTAATGATCAGTACACGAAGGCGACTTGGTTCCCCAAATTTCGTTCTTCTATGTTGAAGCGTTCATTTCCAGTAACAGTTTGAATTTTTAGGTTTCACTCTGTTTTCTCCTATATTGATAGATGTATTTGGAACTCTAAATCCAACACGGATTGTGCTAACTTCTTGAAACTTGACACAGTAAAGTAGTTTCACATTCTATCTCTACGTTTTGTTTCCTCTTGATGTAGCCCTAAGCACTGAAGGCGAGAAACACTTTCATGGAAAGGGGTTGCCAAGCTTCCAAAAATTACGCATCTCCAGAAATCTCAGCCAATATTTTTTCACCCAAACTGGATGATACTTTCAGGTAATGATCAGTAAACGAAGGTGACTTGGTTCCCCAAATTTCGTTCTTCTATGTTGAAGCGTTCATTTCCAGTAACAGTTTGAATTTTTAGGTTTCACTCTGTTTTCTCCTATATTGATAGATGTATTTGGAACTCTAAATCCAACACGGTTTGTGCTAGCTTCTTGAAACTTGACACAGTAAAGTAGTTTCACGTTCTATCTCTATGGTTTGTTTCCTCTTGATGTAGCCCTAAGCACTGACTGGCGAGAAGCACTTTCATGGAAAGGGGTTGCCAAGCTTCCAAAAATTACGAATCTCCAGAAATCTCAGCAAATATTTTTTAACCCAAACTGGATGATACTTTCAGGTAATGATCAGTAAACGAAGGCGACTTGGTTCCCCAAATTTCGTTCTTCTATGTTGAAGCGTTCATTTCCAGTAACAGTTTGAATTTTTAGGTTTCACTCTGTTTTCTCCTATATTGATAGATGTATTTGGAACTCTAAATCCAACACGGTTTGTGCTAGCTTCTTGAAACTTGACACAGTAAAATAGTTTCACGTTCTGTCTCTATGCTTTGTTTCCTCTTAATGTAGCCCTAAGCAGTGACTGGCAAGAAGCACTTTCATGGAAAGGGGTTGCCAAGCTTCCAAAAATTACGAATCTCCAGAAATCTCAGCAAATATTTTTTCACCCAAACTGGATGATACTTTCATGTAATGATCAGTACACTAAGGCGACTTGGTTCCCCAAATTTCGTTCTTCTATGTTGAAGCGTTCATTTCCAGTAACAGTTTGAATTTTTAGGTTTCACTCTGTTTTCTCCTATATTGATAGATGTATTTGCAACTCTAAATCCAACACGGTTTGTGCTAGCTTCTTGAAACTTGACACAGTAAAGTAGTTTCACGTTCTATCTCTATGTTTTGTTTCCTCTTGATGTAGCCCTAAGCACTGACTGGCGAGAAACTCTTTCATGGAAAGGGGTTGCCAAGCTTCCAAAAATTACGAATCTCCAGAAATCTCAGCCAATATTTTTTCACCCAAACTGGATGATACTTTCAGGTAATGATCAGTACACGAAGGCGACTTGGTTCCCCAAATTTCGTTCTTCTTTGTTGAAGCGTTCATTTCCAGTAACAGTTTGAATTTTTAGGTATCACTCTGTTTTCTACTATATTGATACATGTACTTGGAACTCTAAATGCGACACGGTTTGTGCTAGCTTCTTGAAACTTGACACAGTAAAGTAGTTTCACGTTCTATCTCTATGGTTTGTTTCCTCTTGATGTACCCTAAGCACTGACTGGCGAGAAACACTTTCAAGGAAAGGGTTTGCCAAGCTTCCAAAAATTACGAATCTCCAGAAATCTCAGCAAATATTTTTTCACCCAAACTGGATGATACTTTCAGGTAATGATCAGTACACGAAGGCGACTTGGTTCCCCAAATTTTGTTCTTCTATGTTGAAGCGTTCATTTCCAGTAACACTTTGAATTTTTAGGTATCACTCTGTTTTCTCCTATATTGATAGATGTATTTGGAACTCTAAATCCAACACGGTTTGTGCTAGCTTCTTGAAACTTGACACAGTAAAGTAGTTTCACGTTCTATCTCTATGTTTTGTTTCCTCTTGATGTAGCCCTAAGCACTGAAGGCGAGAAACACTTTCATGGAAAGGGGTTGCCAAGCTTCCAAAAATTACGAATCTCCAGAAATCTCAGCAAATATTTTTTCACCCAAACTGGATGATACTTTCAGGTAATGATCAGTACAGGAAGGTGACTTGGTTCCCCAAATTTCATTCTTCTATGTTGAAGCGTTCATTTCCAGTAACAGTTTGAATTTTTAGGTTTCACTCTTTTTTCTCCTATATTGATAGATGTATTTGGAACTCTAAATACAACACGGTTTGTGCTAGCTTCTTGAAACTTGACACAGTAAAGTAGTTTCACGTTCTGTCTCTATGGTTTGTTTCCTCTTGATGTAGCCCTAAGCAGTGACTGGCGAGAAGCACTTTCAATGAAAGGGGTTGCCAAGCTTCCAAAAATTACGAATCTCCAGAAATCTCAGCAAATATTTTTTCACCCAAACTGGATGATACTTTCAGGTAATGATCAGTACACTAAGGCGACTTGGTTCCCCAAATTTCGTTCTTCTATGTTGAAGCGTTCATTTCCAGTAACAGTTTGAATTTTTAGGTTTCACTCTATTTTCTCCTATATTGATAGATGTATTTGGAACTCTAAATCCAACACGGTTTGTTCTAGCTTCTTGAAACTTGACACAGTGAAGTAGTTTCACGTTCTATCTCTATGTTTTGTTTCCTCTTGATGTAGCCCTAAGCACTGACTGGCGAGAAACACTTTCATGGAAAGGGGTTGCGAAGCTTCCAAAAATTACGAATCTCCAGAAATCTCAGCCAATATTTTTTCACCCAAACTGGATGATACTTTCAGGTAATGATCAGTACACGAAGGCGACTTGGTTCCCCAAATTTCGTTCTTCTATGTTGAAGCGTTCATTTCCAGTAACAGTTTGAATTTTTAGGTTTCACTCTGTTTTCTCCTATATTGATAGATGTATTTGGAACTCTAAATCCAACACGGATTGTGCTAACTTCTTGAAACTTGACACAGTAAAGTAGTTTCACATTCTATCTCTACGTTTTGTTTCCTCTTGATGTAGCCCTAAGCACTGAAGGCGAGAAACACTTTCATGGAAAGGGGTTGCCAAGCTTCCAAAAATTACGCATCTCCAGAAATCTCAGCCAATATTTTTTCACCCAAACTGGATGATACTTTCAGGTAATGATCAGTAAACGAAGGTGACTTGGTTCCCCAAATTTCGTTCTTCTATGTTGAAGCGTTCATTTCCAGTAACAGTTTGAATTTTTAGGTTTCACTCTGTTTTCTCCTATATTGATAGATGTATTTGGAACTCTAAATCCAACACGGTTTGTGCTAGCTTCTTGAAACTTGACACAGTAAAGTAGTTTCACGTTCTATCTCTATGGTTTGTTTCCTCTTGATGTAGCCCTAAGCACTGACTGGCGAGAAGCACTTTCATGGAAAGGGGTTGCCAAGCTTCCAAAAATTACGAATCTCCAGAAATCTCAGCAAATATTTTTTAACCCAAACTGGATGATACTTTCAGGTAATGATCAGTAAACGAAGGCGACTTGGTTCCCCAAATTTCGTTCTTCTATGTTGAAGCGTTCATTTCCAGTAACAGTTTGAATTTTTAGGTTTCACTCTGTTTTCTCCTATATTGATAGATGTATTTGGAACTCTAAATCCAACACGGTTTGTGCTAGCTTCTTGAAACTTGACACAGTAAAATAGTTTCACGTTCTGTCTCTATGCTTTGTTTCCTCTTAATGTAGCCCTAAGCAGTGACTGGCAAGAAGCACTTTCATGGAAAGGGGTTGCCAAGCTTCCAAAAATTACGAATCTCCAGAAATCTCAGCAAATATTTTTTCACCCAAACTGGATGATACTTTCATGTAATGATCAGTACACTAAGGCGACTTGGTTCCCCAAATTTCGTTCTTCTATGTTGAAGCGTTCATTTCCAGTAACAGTTTGAATTTTTAGGTTTCACTCTGTTTTCTCCTATATTGATAGATGTATTTGCAACTCTAAATCCAACACGGTTTGTGCTAGCTTCTTGAAACTTGACACAGTAAAGTAGTTTCACGTTCTATCTCTATGTTTTGTTTCCTCTTGATGTAGCCCTAAGCACTGACTGGCGAGAAACTCTTTCATGGAAAGGGGTTGCCAAGCTTCCAAAAATTACGAATCTCCAGAAATCTCAGCCAATATTTTTTCACCCAAACTGGATGATACTTTCAGGTAATGATCAGTACACGAAGGCGACTTGGTTCCCCAAATTTCGTTCTTCTTTGTTGAAGCGTTCATTTCCAGTAACAGTTTGAATTTTTAGGTATCACTCTGTTTTCTACTATATTGATACATGTACTTGGAACTCTAAATGCGACACGGTTTGTGCTAGCTTCTTGAAACTTGACACAGTAAAGTAGTTTCACGTTCTATCTCTATGGTTTGTTTCCTCTTGATGTACCCTAAGCACTGACTGGCGAGAAACACTTTCAAGGAAAGGGTTTGCCAAGCTTCCAAAAATTACGAATCTCCAGAAATCTCAGCAAATATTTTTTCACCCAAACTGGATGATACTTTCAGGTAATGATCAGTACACGAAGGCGACTTGGTTCCCCAAATTTTGTTCTTCTATGTTGAAGCGTTCATTTCCAGTAACACTTTGAATTTTTAGGTATCACTCTGTTTTCTCCTATATTGATAGATGTATTTGGAACTCTAAATCCAACACGGTTTGTGCTAGCTTCTTGAAACTTGACACAGTAAAGTAGTTTCACGTTCTATCTCTATGTTTTGTTTCCTCTTGATGTAGCCCTAAGCACTGAAGGCGAGAAACACTTTCATGGAAAGGGGTTGCCAAGCTTCCAAAAATTATGAATCTCCAGAAATCTCAGCCAATATTTTTTCACCCAAACTGGATGATACTTTCAGGTAATGATCAGTACACTAAGGCAACTTGGTTCCCCAAATTTCGTTCTTCTATGTTGAAGCGTTCATTTCCAGTAACACTTTGAATTTTTAGGTATCACTCTGTTTTCTCCTATATTGATAGATGTATTTGGAACTCTAAATCCAACACGGTTTGTGCTAGCTTCTTGAAACTTGACACAGTAAAGTAGTTTCACGTTCTATCTCTATGTTTTGTTTCCTCTTGAAGGAGCCCTAAGCACTGAAGGCGAGAAACACTTTCATGGAAAGGGGTTGCCAAGCTTCCAAAAATTACGAATCTCCAGAAATCTCAGCCAATATTTTTTCACCCAAACTGGATGATACTTTCAGGTAATGATCAGTACACTAAGGTGACTTGGTTCCCCAAATTTCGTTCTTCTATGTTGAAGCGTTCATTTCCAGTAACAGTTTGAATTTTTAGGTTTCACTCTGTTTTCTCCTATATTGATAGATGTATTTGGAACTCTAAATCCAACACGGTTTGTGCTAGCTTCTTGAAACTTGACACAGTAAAGTAGTTTCACGTTCTATCTCTATGTTTTGTTTCCTCTTGATGTAGCCCTAAGCCCTGACTGGCGAGAAACTCTTTCATGGAAAGGGGTTGCCAAGCTTCCAAAAATTACGAATCTCCAGAAATCTCAGCCAATATTTTTTCACCCAAAATGGATGATACTTTCAGGTAATGATCAGTAAACGAAGGCGACTTGGTTCCCCAAATTTCGTTCTTCTATGTTGAAGCGTTCATTTCCAGTAACAGTTTGAATTTTTAGGTTTCACTCTGTTTTCTCCTATATTGATAGATGTATTTGGAACTCTAAATCCAACACGGTTTGTGCTAGCTTCTTGAAACTTGACACAGTAAAATAGTTTCACGTTCTGTCTCTATGCTTTGTTTCCTCTTAATGTAGCCCTAAGCAGTGACTGGCAAGAAGCACTTTCATGGAAAGGGGTTGCCAAGCTTCCAAAAATTACGAATCTCCAGAAATCTCAGCAAATATTTTTTCACCCAAACTGGATGATACTTTCAGGTAATGATCAGTACACTAAGGCGACTTGGTTCCCCAAATTTCGTTCTTCTATGTTGAAGCGTTCATTTCCAGTAACAGTTTGAATTTTTAGGTTTCACTCTGTTTTCTCCTATATTGATAGATGTATTTGCAACTCTAAATCCAACACGGTTTGTGCTAGCTTCTTGAAACTTGACACAGTAAAGTAGTTTCACGTTCTATCTCTATGTTTTGTTTCCTCTTGATGTAGCCCTAAGCACTGACTGGCGAGAAACTCTTTCATGGAAAGGGGTTGCCAAGCTTCCAAAAATTACGAATCTCCAGAAATCTCAGCCAATATTTTTTCACCCAAACTGGATGATACTTTCAGGTAATGATCAGTACACGAAGGCGACTTGGTTCCCCAAATTTCGTTCTTCTTTGTTGAAGCGTTCATTTCCAGTAACAGTTTGAATTTTTAGGTATCACTCTGTTTTCTACTATATTGATACATGTACTTGGAACTCTAAATGCGACACGGTTTGTGCTAGCTTCTTGAAACTTGACACAGTAAAGTAGTTTCACGTTCTATCTCTATGGTTTGTTTCCTCTTGATGTACCCTAAGCACTGACTGGCGAGAAACACTTTCAAGGAAAGGGTTTGCCAAGCTTCCAAAAATTATGAATCTCCAGAAATCTCAGCAAATATTTTTTCACCCAAACTGGATGATACTTTCAGGTAATGATCAGTACACGAAGGCGACTTGGTTCCCCAAATTTTGTTCTTCTATGTTGAAGCGTTCATTTCCAGTAACACTTTGAATTTTTAGGTATCACTCTGTTTTCTCCTATATTGATAGATGTATTTGGAACTCTAAATCCAACACGGTTTGTGCTAGCTTCTTGAAACTTTACACAGTAAAGTAGTTTCATGTTCTATCTCTACGTTTTGTTTCCTCTTGATGTAGCCCTAAGCAGTGAAGGCGAGAAACACTTTCATGGAAAGGGGTTGCCAAGCTTCCAAAAATTACGAATCTCCAGAAATATCAGCCAATATTTTTTCACCCAAACTGGATGATACTTTCAGGTAATGATCTGTACACAAAGGCGACTTGATTCCCCAAATTTCGTTCTTCTATGTTGAAGCGTTCATTTCCAGTAACAGTTTGAATTTTTAGGTTTCACTCTGTTTTCTCCTATATTGATAGATGTATTTGGAACTCTAAATCCAACACGGTTTGTGCTAGCTTCTTGAAACTTGACACAGTAAAGTAGTTTCACGTTCTCTCTCTATGTTTTGTTTCCTCTTGATGTAGCCCTAAGCACTGAAGGCGAGAAACACTTTCATGGAAAGAGGTTGCCAAGCTTCCAAAAATTACGAATCTCCAGAAATCTCAGCCAATATTTTTTCACCCAAATTGGATGATACTTTCAGGTAATGATCAGTAAACGAAGGCGACTTGGTTCCCCAAATTTCGTTCTTCTATGTTGAAGCGTTCATTTCCAGTAACAGTTTGAATTTTTAGGTTTCACTCTGTTTTCTCCTATATTGATAGATGTATTTGCAACTCTAAATCCAACACGGTTTGTGCTAGCTTCTTGAAACTTGACACAGTAAAGTAGTTTCACGTTCTATCTCTATGTTTTGTTTCCTCTTGATGTAGCCCTAAGCACTGACTGGCGAGAAACTCTTTCATGGAAAGGGGTTGCCAAGCTTCCAAAAATTACGAATCTCCAGAAATCTCAGCCAATATTTTTTCACCCAAACTGGATGATACTTTCAGGTAATGATCAGTACACTAAGGCGACTTGGTTCCCCAAATTTCGTTCTTCTTTGTTGAAGCGTTCATTTCCAGTAACAGTTTGAATTTTTAGGTATCACTCTGTTTTCTACTATATTGATACATGTACTTGGAACTCTAAATGCGACACGGTTTGTGCTAGCTTCTTGAAACTTGACACAGTAAAGTAGTTTCACGTTCTATCTCTATGTTTTGTTTCCTCTTGAAGGAGCCCTAAGCACTGAAGGCGAGAAACACTTTCATGGAAAGGGGTTGCCAAGCTTCCAAAAATTACGAATCTCCAGAAATCTCAGCCAATATTTTTTCACCCAAAATGGATGATACTTTCAGGTAATGATCAGTACACTAAGGCGACTTGGTTCCCCAAATTTCGTTCTTCTATGTTGAAGCGTTCATTTCCAGTAACACTTTGAATTTTTAGGTATCACTCTGTTTTCTCCTATATTGATAGATGTATTTGGAACTCTAAGTCCAACAAGGTTTGTGCTAGCTTCTTGAAACTTGACACAGTAAAGTAGTTTCACGTTCTATCTCTATGTTTTTTTCCTCTTGATGTAGCCCTAAGCAGTGACTGGCGAGAAGCACTTTCATGGAAAGGGGTTGCCAAGCTTCCAAAAATTACGAATCTCCAGAAATCTCAGCAAATATTTTTTCACCCAAACTGGATGATACTTTCAGGTAATGATCAGTACACTAAGGCGACTTGGTTCCCCAAATTTTGTTCTTCTATGTTGAAGCGTTCATTTCCAGTAACAGTTTGAATTTTTAGGTTTCACTCTTTTTTCTCCTATATTGATAGATGTATTTGGAACTCTAAATCCAACACGGTTTGTGCTAGCTTCTTGAAACTTGACACAGTGAAGTAGTTTCACGTTCTATCTCTATGTTTTGTTTCCTCTTGATGTAGCCCTAAGCACTGACTGGCGAGAAGCACTTTCATGGAAAGGGGTTGCCAAGCTTCCAAAAATTACGAATCTCCAGAAATCTCAGCAAATATTTTTTCACCCAAACTGGATGATACTTTCAGGTAATGATCAGTACAGGAAGGTGACTTGGTTCCCCAAATTTCGTTCTTCTATGTTGAAGCGTTCATTTCCAGTAACAGTTTGAATTTTTAGGTTTCACTCTATTTTCTCCTATATTGATAGATGTATTTGGAACTCTAAATCCAACACGGTTTGTGCTAGCTTCTTGAAACTTGACACAGTAAAGTAGTTTCACGTTCTGTCTCTATGGTTTGTTTCCTCTTGATGTAGCCCTAAGCAGTGACTGGCGAGAAGCACTTTCAATGAAAGGGGTTGCCAAGCTTCCAAAAATTACGAATCTCCAGAAATCTCAGCAAATATTTTTTCACCCAAACTGGATGATACTTTCAGGTAATGATCAGTACACTAAGGCGACTTGGTTCCCCAAATTTGGTTCTTCTATGTTGAAGCGTTCATTTCCAGTAACAGTTTGAATTTTTAGGTTTCACTCTATTTTCTCCTATATTGATAGATGTATTTGGAACTCTAAATCCAACACGGTTTGTGCTAGCTTCTTGAAACTTGACACAGTGAAGTAGTTTCACGTTCTATCTCTATGTTTTGTTTCCTCTTGATGTAGCCCTAAGCACTGACTGGCGAGAAACACTTTCATGGAAAGGGGTTGCGAAGCTTCCAAAAATTACGAATCTCCAGAAATCTCAGCCAATATTTTTTCACCCAAACTGGATGATACTTTCAGGTAATGATCAGTACACTAAGGCGACTTGGTTCCCCAAATTTCGTTCTTCTATGTTGAAGCGTTCATTTCCAGTAACAGTTTGAATTTTTAGGTTTCACTCTGTTTTCTCCTATATTGATAGATGTATTTGGAACTCTAAATCCAACACGGATTGTGCTAACTTCTTGAAACTTGACACAGTAAAGTAGTTTCACATTCTATCTCTACGTTTTGTTTCCTCTTGATGTAGCCCTAAGCACTGAAGGCGAGAAACACTTTCATGGAAAGGGGTTGCCAAGCTTCCAAAAATTACGAATCTCCAGAAATCTCAGCCAATATTTTTTCACCCAAACTGGATGATACTTTCAGGTAATGATCAGTAAACGAAGGTGACTTGGTTCCCCAAATTTCGTTCTTCTATGTTGAAGCGTTCATTTCCAGTAACAGTTTGAATTTTTAGGTTTCACTCTGTTTTCTCCTATATTGATAGATGTATTTGGAACTCTAAATCCAACACGGTTTGTGCTAGCTTCTTGAAACTTGACACAGTAAAGTAGTTTCACGTTCTATCTCTATGGTTTGTTTCCTCTTGATGTACCCTAAGCACTGACTGGCGAGAAACACTTTAAAGGAAAAGGTTTGCAAAGCTTCCAAAAATTACGAATCTCCAGAAATCTCAGCAAATATTTTTTCACCCAAACTGGATGATACTTTCAGGTAATGATCAGTACACTAAGGCGACTTGGTTCCCCAAATTTCGTTCTTCTATGTTGAAGCGTTCATTTCCAGTAACAGTTTGAATTTTTAGGTTTCACTCTGTTTTCTCCTATATTGATAGATGTATTTGGAACTCTAAATCCAACACGGTTTGTGCTAGCTTCTTGAAACTTGACACAGTAAAGTAGTTTCACGTTCTATCTCTATGGTTTGTTTCCTCTTGATGTAGCCCTAAGCAGTGACTGGCGAGAAGCACTTTCAATGAAAGGGGTTGCCAAGCTTCCAAAAATTATGAATCTCCAGAAATCTCAGCAAATATTTTTTCACCCAAACTGGATGATAATTTCAGGTAATGATCAGTACACTAAGGCGACTTGGTTCCCCAAATTTCGTTCTTCTATGTTGAAGCGTTCATTTCCAGTAACAGTTTGAATTTTTAGGTTTCACTCTGTTTTCTCCTATATTGATAGATGTATTTGGGACTCTAAATCCAACACGGTTTGTGCTAGCTTCTTGAAACTTGACACAGTGAAGTAGTTTCACGTTCTATCTCTATGTTTTGTTTCCTCTTGATGTAGCCCTAAGCACTGACTGGCGAGAAACACTTTCATGGAAAGGGTTTCGAAGCTTCCAAAAATTACGAATCTCCAGAAATCTCAGCCAATATTTTTTCACCCAAACTGGATGATACTTTCAGGTAATGATCAGTACACTAAGGCGACTTGGTTCCCCAAATTTCGTTCTTCTATGTTGAAGCGTTCATTTCCAGTAACAGTTTGAATTTTTAGGTGTCACTCTGTTTTCTCCTATATTGATAGATGTATTTGGAACTCTAAATCCAACACGGTTTGTGCTAGCTTCTTGAAACTTGACACAGTAAAGTAGTTTCACGTTCTATATCTATGTTTTGTTTCCTATGGATGTAGCCCTAAGCACTGACTGGCGAGAAGCACTTTCATGGAAAGGGGTTGCCAAGCTTCCAAAAATTACGAATCTCCAGAAATCTCAGCCAATATTTTTTAACCCAAACTGGATGATACTTTCAGGTAATGATCCGTATACGAAGGCGACTTGGTTCCCCAAATTTCGTTCTTCTATGTTGAAACATTCATTTCCAGTAACAGTTTGAATTTTTAGGTTTCACTCTTTTTTCTCCTATATTGATAGATGTATTTGGAACTCTAAATCCAACACGGTTTGTGCTAGCTTCTTGAAACTTGACACAGTAAAGTAGTTTCACGTTCTATCTCTATGGTTTGTTTCCTCTTAATGTAGCCCTAAGCAGTGACTGGCAAGAAGCACTTTCATGGAAAGGGGTTGCCAAGCTTCCAAAAATTAAGAATCTCCAGAAATCTCAGCCAATATTTTTTCACCCAAACTGGATGATACTTTCAGGTAATGATCAGTACACTAAGGCGACTTGGTTCCCCAAATTCCGTTCTTCTTTGTTGAAGCGTTCATTTCCAGTAACAGTTTGAATTTTTAGGTATCAGTCTGTTTTCTACTATATTGATACATGTACTTGGAACTCTAAATGCGACACGGTTTGTGCTAGCTTCTTGAAACTTGACACAGTAAAGTAGTTTCACGTTCTATCTCTATGGTTTGTTTCCTCTTGATGTACCCTAAGCACTGACTGGCGAGAAACAATTTCAAGGAAAGGGGTTGCCAAGCTTCCAAAAATTACGAATCTCCAGAAATCTCAGCAAATATTTTTTCACCCAAACTGGATGATAATTTCAGGTAATGATCAGTACACGAAGGCGACTTGGATCCCCAAATTTCGTTCTTCTATGTTGAAGCGTTCATTTGCAGTAACAGTTTGAATTTTTAGGTTTCACTCTGTTTTCTCCTATATTGATAGATGTATTTGGAACTCTAAATCCAACACGGTTTGTGCTAGCTTCTTGAAACTTGACACAGTAAAGTAGTTTCACGTTCTATCTCTATGTTTTGTTTCCTCTTGATGTAGCCCTAAGCAGTGACTGGCGAGAAGCACTTTCATGGAAAGGGGTTGCCAAGCTTCCAAAAATTACGAATCTCCAGAAATCTCAGCCAATATTTTTTCACCCAAACTGGATGATACTTTCAGGTAATGATCAGTAAACGAAGGTGACTTGGTTCCCCAAATTTCGTTCTTCTATGTTGAAGCGTTCATTTCCAGTAACAGTTTGAATTTTTAGGTATCACTCTGTTTTCTCCTATATTGATAGATGTATTTGGAACTCTAATCCAACACGGTTTGTGCTAGCTTCTTGAAACTTGACACAGTAAAGTAGTTTCACGTCCTATCTCTATGTTTTGTTTCCTCTTGATGTAGCCCTAAGCACTGAAGGCGAGAAACAAGTTCATGGAAAGGGGTTGCCGAGCTTCCAAAAATTACGAATCTCCAGAAATCTCAGCAAATATTTTTTCACCCAAACTGGATGATACTTTCAGGTAATGATCAGTAATCGAAGGCGACTTGGTTCCCCAAATTTCATTCTTCTATGTTGAAGCGTTCATTTCCAGTAACAGTTTGAATTTTTAGGTTTCACTCTGTTTTCTCCTATATTGATAGATGTATTTGGAACTCTAAATCCAACACGGTTTGTGCTAGCTTCTTGAAACTTGACACAGTAAAGTAGTTTCACGTTCTCTCTCTATGTTTTGTTTCCTCTTGATGTAGCCCTAAGCACTGAAGGCGAGAAACACTTTCATGGAAAGAGGTTGCCAAGCTTCCAAAAATTACGAATCTCCAGAAATCTCAGCCAATATTTTTTCACCCAAATTGGATGATACTTTCAGGTAATGATCAGTAAACGAAGGCGACTTGGTTCCCCAAATTTCGTTCTTCTATGTTGAAGCGTTCATTTCCAGTAACAGGTTGAATTTTTAGGTTTCACTCTGTTTTCTCCTATATTGATAGATGTATTTGGAACTCTAAATCCAACACGGTTTGTGCTAGCTTCTTGAAACTTGACACAGTAAAGTAGTTTCACGTTCTCTCTCTATGTTTTGTTTCCTCTTGATGTAGCCCTAATCAGTGACTGGCGAGAAACACTTTCATGGAAAGGGGTTGCCAAGCTTCCAAAAATTACGAATCTCCAGAAATCTCAGCAAATATTTTTTCACTCAAACTGGATGATACTTTCAGGTAATGATCAGTACACTAAGGCGACTTGGTTCCCCAAATTTCGTTCTTCTATGTTGAAGCGTTCATTTCCAGTAACACTTTGAATTTTTAGGTATCACTCTGTTTTCTCCTATATTGATAGATGTATTTGGAACTCTAAATCCAACACGGTTTGTGCTAGCTTCTTGAAACTTGACACAGTAAAGTAGTTTCACGTTCTACCTCTATGTTTTGTTTCCTCTTGATGTAGCCCTAAGCAGTGACTGGCGAGAAGCACTTTCATGGAAAGGGGTTGCCAAGCTTCCAAAAATTACGAATCTCCAGAAATCTCAGCCAATATTTTTTCACCCAAACTGGATGATACTTTCAGGTAATGATCAGTAAACGAAGGTGACTTGGTTCCCCAAATTTCGTTCTTCTATGTTGAAGCGTTCATTTCCAGTAACAGTTTGAATTTTTAGGTATCACTCTGTTTTCTCCTATATTGATAGATGTATTTGGAACTCTAATCCAACACGGTTTGTGCTAGCTTCTTGAAACTTGACACAGTAAAGTAGTTTCACGTCCTATCTCTATGTTTTGTTTCCTCTTGATGTAGCCCTAAGTACTGAAGGCGAAAAAAACTTTCATGGAAAGGGGTTGCCAAGCTTCCAAAAATTACGAATCTCCAGAAATCTCAGCCAATATTTTTTTCACCCAAACTGGATGATACTTTCAGGTAATGATCAGTAAACGAAGGTGACTTGGTTCCCCAAATTTCGTTCTTCTATGTTGAAGCGTTCATTTCCAGTAACAGTTTGAATTTTTAGGTTTCAATCTGTTTTCTCCTATATTGATAGATGTATTTGGAACTCTAAATCCAACACGGTTTGTGCTAGCTTCTTGAAACTTGACACAGTAAAGTAGTTTCACGTTCTATCTCTATGTTTTGTTTCCTCTTGATGTAGCCCTAAGCAGTGACTGGCGAGAAGCACTTTCATGGAAAGGGTTTGCCAAGCTTCCAAAAATTACGAATCTCCAGAAATCTCAGCAAATATTTTTTCACCCAAACTGGATGATACTTTCAGGTAATGATCAGTACACTAAGGCGACTTGGTTCCCCAAATTTCGTTCTTCTATGTTGAAGCGTTCATTTCCAGTAACAGTTTGAATTTTTAGGTTTCACTCTGTTTTCTCCTATATTGATAGATGTATTTGGAACTCTAAATCCAACACGGTTTGTGCTAGCTTCTTGAAACTTGACACAGTAAAGTAGTTTCACGTTCTATCTCTATGTTTTGTTTCCTCTTGATGTAGCCCTGAGCACTGAAAGCGAGAAACACTTTCATGGAAAGGGGTTACCAAGCTTCCAAAAATTACGAATCTCCAGAAATCTCAGCCAATATTTTTTCACCCAAACTGGATGATACTTTCAGGTAATGATCAGTACACGAAGGCGACTTGGTTCCCCAAATTTCGTTCTTCTATGTTGAAGTGTTCATTTCCAGTAACAGTTTGAATTTTTAGGTTTCACTCTGTTTTCTCCTATATTGATAGTTGTATTTGGAACTCTAAATCCAACACGGTTTGTGCTAGCTTCTTGCAACTTGACACAGTAAACTAGTTTCACGTTCTAACTCTATGTTTTGTTTCCTCTTGATGTAGCCCTAAGCAGTGACTGGCGAGAAACACTTTCATGGAAAGGGGTTTCCAAGCTTCCAAAAATTACGAATCTCCAGAAATCTCAGCCAATATTTTTTCTCCCAAACTGGATGATACTTTCAGGTAATGATCAGTACACTAAGGCGACTTGGTTCCCCAAATTTCGTTCTTCTATGTTGAAGCGTTCATTTCCATTAACAGTTTGAATTTTTAGGTATCACTCTGTTTCCTCCTATATTGATAGATGTATTTGGAACTCTAAATCCAACACGGTATGTGCTAGCTTCTTGAAACTTGACACAGTAAAGTAGTTTCACGTTCTATCTCTATGTTTTGTTTCCTCTTGATGTAGCCCTAAGCACTGAAGGAGAGAAACACTTTCATGGAAAGGGGTTGTCAAGCTTCCAAAAATTACGAATCTCCAGAAATCTCAGCCAATATTTTTTCACCAAAACTGGATGATACTTTCAGGTAATGATCAGTAAACGAAGGCGACTTGGTTCCCCAAATTTCGTTCTTCTATGTTGAAGCATTCATTTCCAGTAACAGTTTGAATTTTTAGGTTTCACTCTGTTTTCTCCTATATTGATAGATGTATTTGGAACTCTAAATCCAACACGGTTTGTGCTAGCTTCTTGAAACTTGACACAGTAAAGTAGTTTCAAGTTCTATCTCTATGTTTTGTTTCCTCTTGATGTAGCCCTAAGCAGTGACTGGCGAGAAGCACTTTCATGGAAAGGGGTTGCCAAGCTTCCAAAAATTACGAATCTCCAGAAATCTCAGCAAATATTTTTTTTACCCAAACTGGATGATACTTTCAGGTAATGATCAGTACACTAAGGCGACTTGGTTCCCCAAATTTCGTTCTTCTATGTTGAAGCGTTCATTTCCAGTAACAGTTTGAATTTTTAGGTTTCACTCTGTTTTCTCCTATATTGATAGATGTATTTGGAACTCTAAATCCAACACGGTTTGTGCTAGCTTCTTGAAACTTGACACAGTGAAGTAGTTTCAAGTTCTATCTCTATGTTTTGTTTCCTCTTGATGTAGCCCTAAGCACTGACTGGCGAGAAACTCTTTCATGGAAAGGGGTTGCCAAGCTTCCAAAAATTACGAATCTCCAGAAATCTCAGCCAGTATTTTTTCACCCAAACTGGATGATACTTTCAGGTAATGATCAGTAAACGAAGGCGACTTGGTTCCCCAAATTTCGTTCTTCTATGTTGAAGCGTTCATTTCCAGTAACAGTTTGAATTTTTAGGTTTCACTCTGTTTTCTCCTATATTGATAGATGTATTTGGAACTCTAAATCCAACACGGTTTGTGCTAGCTTCTTGAAACTTGACACAGTAAAGTAGTTTCACGTTCTTTCTCTATGTTTTGTTTCCTCTTGATGTAGCCCTAAGCAGTGACTCACGAGAAGCACTTTCATGGAAAGGGGTTGCCAAGCTTCCAAAAATTACGAATCTCTAGAAATCTCAGCAAATATTTTTTCACCCAAACTGGATGATACTTTCAGGTAATGATCAGTACACTAAGTCGACTTGGTTCCCCAAATTTCGTTCTTCTATGTTGAAGCGTTCATTTCCAGTAACAGTTTGAATTTTTAGGTTTCACTCTGTTTTCTCCTATATTGATAGAGGTATTTGGAACTCTAAATCCAACACGGTTTGTGCTAGCTTCTTGAAACTTGACACAGTGAAGTAGTTTCACGTTCTATTTCTATGTTTTGTTTCCTCTTGATGTAGCCCTAAGCACTGACTGGCGAGAAACTCTTTCATGGAAAGGGGTTGCCAAGCTTCCAAAAATTACGAATCTCCATAAATCTCAGCAAATATTTTTTCACCCAAACTGGATGATACTTTCAGGTAATGATCAGTACACGAAGGCGACTTGGTTCCCCAAATTTCGTTCTTCTATGTTGAAGCGTTCATTTCCAGTAACAGTTTGAATTTTTAGGTTTCACTGTGTTTTCTCCTATATTGATAGATGTATTTGGAACTCTAAATCCAACACGGTTTGTGCTAGCTTCTTTAAACTTGACACAGTAACACTTCCAAAATTACGAATCTCCAGAAATCTCAGCCAATATTTTTTCACCCAAAGTGGATGATACTTTCAGGTAATGATCAGTAAACGAAGGCGACTTGGTTCCCCAAATTTCATTCTTCTATGTTGAAGCGTTCATTTCCAGTAACAGTTTGAATTTTTAGGTTTCACTCTGTTTTCTCCTATATTGATAGATGTATTTGGAACTCTAAATCCGACACGGATTGTGCTAGCTTCTTGAAACTTGACACAGTAAAGTAGTTTCACGTTCTATCTCTATGTTTTGTTTCCTCTTGATGTAGCCCTACGCACTGAAGGCGAGAAACAGTTTCATGGAAAGGGGTTGCCAAGCTTCCAAAAATTACGAATCTCCAGAAATCTCAGCAAATATTTTTTCACCCAAACTGGATGATACTTTCAGGTAATGATCAGTACACGAAGGCGACTTGGTTCCCCAAATTTCGTTCTTCTATGTTGAAGCGTTCATTTCCAGTAACAGTTTGAATTTTTAGGTTTCACTCTGTTTTCTCATATATTGATAGATGTATTTGGAACTCTAAATCCAACACGGTTTGTGCTAGCTTCTTGAAACTTGACACAGTTTAGTAGTTTCAAGTTCTATCTCTATGTTTTGTTTCCTCTTGATGTAGCCCTAAGCACTGACTGGCGAGAAAATCTTTCATGGAAAGGGGTTGCCAAGCTTCCAAAAATTACGAATCTCCAGAAATCTCAGCCAATATTTTTTCACCCAAACTGGATGATACTTTCAGGTAATGATCAGTACACTAAGGGGACTTGGTTCCCCAAATTTCGTTCTTCTATGTTGAAGCGTTCATTTCCAGTAACACTTTGAATTTTTAGGTATCACTCTGTTTTCTCCTATATTGATAGATGTATTTGGAACTCTAAATCCAACACGGTTTGTGCTAGCTTCTTGAAACTTGACACAGTAAAGTAGTTTCACGTTCTATCTCTATGGTTTGTTTCCTCTTGATGTAGCCCTAAGCACTGACTGGCGAGAAGCACTTTCATGGAAAGGGGTTGCCAAGCTTCCAAAAATTACGAATCTCCAGAAATCTCAGCAAATATTTTTTCACCCAAACTGGATGATACTTTCAGGTAATGATCAGTAAACGAAGGCGACTTGGTTCCCCAAATTTCGTTCTTCTATGTTGAAGCGTTCATTTCCAGTAACAGTTTGAATTTTTAGGTTTCACTCTGTTTTCTCCTATATTGATAGATGTATTTGGAACTCTAAATCCAACACGGTTTGTGCTAGCTTCTTGAAACTTGACACAGTAAAGTAGTTTCACGTTCTATCTCTATGTTTTGTTTCCTCTTGATGTAGCCCTGAGCACTGAAGGCGAGAAACACTTTCATGGAAAGGGGTTGCCAAGCTTCCAAAAATTACGAATCTCCAGAAATCTCAGCCAATATTTTTTCACCCAAACTGGATGATACTTTCAGGTAATGATCAGTACACGAAGGCGACTTGGTTCCCCAAATTTCGTTCTTCTATGTTGAAGTGTTCATTTCCAGTAACAGTTTGAATTTTTAGGTTTCACTCTGTTTTCTCCTATATTGATAGTTGTATTTGGAACTCTAAATCCAACACGGTTTGTGCTAGCTTCTTGCAACTTGACACAGTAAACTAGTTTCACGTTCTAACTCTATGTTTTGTTTCCTCTTGATGTAGCCCTAAGCAGTGACTGGCGAGAAACACTTTCATGGAAAGGGGTTTCCAAGCTTCCAAAAATTACGAATCTCCAGAAATCTCAGCCAATATTTTTTCTCCCAAACTGGATGATACTTTCAGGTAATGATCAGTACACTAAGGCGACTTGGTTCCCCAAATTTCGTTCTTCTATGTTGAAGCGTTCATTTCCATTAACAGTTTGAATTTTTAGGTATCACTCTGTTTCCTCCTATATTGATAGATGTATTTGGAACTCTAAATCCAACACGGTATGTGCTAGCTTCTTGAAACTTGACACAGTAAAGTAGTTTCACGTTCTATCTCTATGTTTTGTTTCCTCTTGATGTAGCCCTAAGCACTGAAGGAGAGAAACACTTTCATGGAAAGGGGTTGTCAAGCTTCCAAAAATTACGAATCTCCAGAAATCTCAGCCAATATTTTTTCACCCAAACTGAATGATACTTTCAGGTAATGATCAGTAAACGAAGGCGACTTGGTTCCCCAAATTTCGTTCTTCTATGTTGAAGCATTCATTTCCAGTAACAGTTTGAATTTTTAGGTTTCACTCTGTTTTCTCCTATATTGATAGATGTATTTGGAACTCTAAATCCAACACGGTTTGTGCTAGCTTCTTGAAACTTGACACAGTAAAGTAGTTTCAAGTTCTATCTCTATGTTTTGTTTCCTCTTGATGTAGCCCTAAGCAGTGACTGGCGAGAAGCACTTTCATGGAAAGGGGTTGCCAAGCTTCCAAAAATTACGGATCTCCAGAAATCTCAGCAAATATTTTTTTTACCCAAACTGGATGATACTTTCAGGTAATGATCAGTACACTAAGGCGACTTGGTTCCCCAAATTTCGTTCTTCTATGTTGAAGCGTTCATTTCCAGTAACAGTTTGAATTTTTAGGTTTCACTCTGTTTTCTCCTATATTGATAGATGTATTTGGAACTCTAAATCCAACACGGTTTGTGCTAGCTTCTTGAAACTTGACACAGTAACACTTCCAAAATTACGAATTTCCAGAAATCTCAGCCAATATTTTTTCACCCAAACTGGATGATACTTTCAGGTAATGATCAGTAAACGAAGGTGACTTGGTTCCCCAAATTTCATTCTTCTATGTTGAAGCGTTCATTTCCAGTAACAGTTTGAATTTTTAGGTTTCACTCTGTTTTCTCCTATATTGATAGATGTATTTGGAACTCTAAATCCGACACGGATTGTGCTAGCTTCTTGAAACTTGACACAGTAAAGTAGTTTCACATTCTATCTCTATGTTTTGTTTCCTCTTGATGTAGCCCTAAGCACTGAAGGCGAGAAACACTTTCATGGAAAGGGTTGCCAAGCTTCCAAAAATTACGAATCTCCAGAAATCTCAGCCAATATTTTTTCACCCAAACTGGATGATACTTTCAGGTAATGATCAGCACACTAAGGCGACTTGGTTCCCCAAATTTTGTTCTTCTATGTTGAAGCGTTCATTTCCAGTAACACTTTGAATTTTTAGGTATCACTCTGTTTTCTCCTATATTGATAGATGTATTTGGAACTCTAAATCCAACACGGTTTGTGCTAGCTTCTTGAAACTTGACACAGTAAAGTAGTTTCACGTTCTATCTCTATGTTTTGTTTCCTCTTGATGTAGCCCTAAGCACTGAAGGCGAGAAACACTTTCAGGGAAAGGGGTTGCCAAGCTTCCAAAAATTACGAATCTCCAGAAATCTCAGCCAATATTTTTTCACCCAAACTGGATGATACTTTCAGGTAATGATCAGTACACTAAGGCGACTTGGTTCCCCAAATTTCGTTCTTCTATGTTGAAGCGTTCATTTCCAGTAACACTTTGAATTTTTAGGTATCACTCTGTTTTCTCCTATATTGATAGATGTATTTGGAACTCTAAATCCAACACGGTTTGTGCTAGCTTCTTGAAACTTGACACAGTAAAGTAGTTTCACGTTCTATCTCTATGTTTTGTTTCCTCTTGAAGGAGCCCTAAGCACTGAAGGCGAGAAACACTTTCATGGAAAGGGGTTGCCAAGCTTCCAAAAATTACGAATCTCCAGAAATCTCAGCCAATATTTTTTCACCCAAACTGGATGATACTTTCAGGTAATGATCAGTACACTAAGGTGACTTGGTTCCCCAAATTTCGTTCTTCTATGTTGAAGCGTTCATTTCCAGTAACAGTTTGAATTTTTAGGTTTCACTCTGTTTTCTCCTATATTGATAGATGTATTTGGAACTCTAAATCCAACACGGTTTGTGCTAGCTTCTTGAAACTTGACACAGTAAAGTAGTTTCACGTTCTATCTCTATGTTTTGTTTCCTCTTGATGTAGCCCTAAGCCCTGACTGGCGAGAAACTCTTTCATGGAAAGGGGTTGCCAAGCTTCCAAAAATTACGAATCTCCAGAAATCTCAGCCAATATTTTTTCACCCAAACTGGATGATACTTTCAGGTAATGATCAGTACACTAAAGCGACTTGGTTCCCCAAATTTCATTCTTCTATGTTGAAGCGTTCATTTCCAGTAACACTTTGAATTTTTAGGTTTCACTCTGTTTTCTCCTATATTGATAGATGTATTTGGAACTCTAAATCCAACACGGTTTGTGCTAGCTTCTTGAAACTTGACACAGTAAAGTAGTTTCATGTTCTATCTCTACGTTTTGTTTCCTCTTGATGTAGCCCTAAGCAGTGAAGGCGAGAAACACTTTCATGGAAAGGGGTTGCCAAGCTTCCAAAAATTACGAATCTCCAGAAATCTCATCCAATATTTTTTCACCCAAACTGGATGATACTTTCAGGTAATGATCAGTACACAAAGGCGACTTGATTCCCCAAATTTCGTTCTTCTATGTTGAAGCGTTCATTTCCAGTAACAGTTTGAATTTTGAGGTTTCACTCTGTTTTCTCCTATATTGATAGATGTATTTTGAACTCTAAATCCAACACGGTTTGTGCTAGCTTCTTGAAACTTGACACAGTAAAGTAGTTTCACGTTCTATCTCTATGTTTTGTTTCCTCTTGATGTAGCCCTAAGCCGTGACTGGCGAGAAGCACTTTCATGGAAAGGGGTTGCCAAGCTTCCAAAAATTACGAATCTCCAGAAATCTCAGCAAATATTTTTTCAACCAAACTGGATGATACTTTCAGGTAATGATCAGTACACTAAGGCGACTTGGTTCCCCCAATTTCGTTCTTCTATGTTGAAGCGTTCATTTCCAGTAACACATTGAATTTTTAGGTATCACTCTGTTTTCAACTATATTGATACATGTATTTGGAACTCTAAATGCGACACGGTTTGTGCTAGCTTCTTGAAACTTGACACAGTAAAGTAGTTTCACGTTCTATCTCTATGGTTTGTTTCCTCTTGATGTAGCCCTAAGCAGTGACTGGCGAGAAGCACTTTCATGGAAAGGGGTTGCCAAGCTTCCAAAAATTACGAATCTCCAGAAATCTCAGCAAATATTTTTTTTACCCAAACTGGATGATACTTTCAGGTAATGATCAGTACACTAAGGCGACTTGGTTCCCCAAATTTCGTTCTTCTATGTTGAAGCGTTCATTTCCAGTAACAGTTTGAATTTTTAGGTTTCACTCTGTTTTCTCCTATATTGATAGATGTATTTGGAACTCTAAATCCAACACGATTTGTGCTAGCTTCTTGAAACTTGACACAGTAAAGTAGTTTCACGTTCTTTCTCTATGTTTTGTTTCCTCTTGATGTAGCCCTAAGCAGTGACTCGCGAGAAGCACTTTCATGGAAAGGGGTTGCCAAGCTTCCAAAAATTACGAATCTCCATAAATCTCAGCAAATATTTTTTCACCCAAACTGGATGATACTTTCAGGTAATGATCAGTACACGAAGGCGACTTGGTTCCCCAAATTTTGTTCTTCTATGTTGAAGCGTTCATTTCCAGTAACAGTTTGAATTTTTAGGTTTCACTGTGTTTTCTCCTATATTGATAGATGTATTTGGAACTCTAAATCCAACACGGTTTGTGCTAGCTTCTTTAAACTTGACACAGTAACACTTCCAAAATTACGAATCTCCAGAAATCTCAGCCAATATTTTTTCACCCAAACTGGATGATACTTTCAGGTAATGATCAGTAAACGAAGGCGACTTGGTTCCCCAAATTTCATTCTTCTATGTTGAAGCGTTCATTTCCAGTAACAGTTTGAATTTTTAGGTTTCACTCTGTTTTCTCCTATATTGATAGATGTATTTGGAACTCTAAATCCGACACGGATTGTGCTAGCTTCTTGAAACTTGACACAGTAAAGTAGTTTCACGTTCTATCTCTATGTTTTGTTTCCTCTTGATGTAGCCCTACGCACTGAAGGCGAGAAACAGTTTCATGGAAAGGGGTTGCCAAGCTTCCAAAAATTACGAATCTCCAGAAATCTCAGCAAATATTTTTTCACCCAAACTGGATGATACTTTCAGGTAATGATCAGTACACGAAGGCGACTTGGTTCCCCAAATTTCGTTCTTCTATGTTGAAGCGTTCATTTCCAGTAACAGTTTGAATTTTTAGGTTTCACTCTGTTTTCTCATATATTGATAGATGTATTTGGAACTCTAAATCCAACACGGTTTGTGCTAGCTTCTTGAAACTTGACACAGTTTAGTAGTTTCAAGTTCTATCTCTATGTTTTGTTTCCTCTTGATGTAGCCCTAAGCACTGACTGGCGAGAAACTCTTTCATGGAAAGGGGTTGCCAAGCTTCCAAAAATTACGAATCTCCAGAAATCTCAGCCAATATTTTTTCACCCAAACTGGATGATACTTTCAGGTAATGATCAGTACACTAAGGCGACTTGGTTCCCCAAATTTCGTTCTTCTATGTTGAAGCGTTCATTTCCAGTAACAGTTTGAATTTTTAGGTATCACTCTGTTTTCTCCTATATTGATAGATGTATTTGGAACTCTAAATCCAACACGGTTTGTGCTAGCTTCTTGAAACTTGACACAGTAAAGTAGTTTCATGTTCTATCTCTACGTTTTGTTTCCTCTTGATGTAGCCCTAAGTACTGAAGGCGAAAAAAACTTTCATGGAAAGGGGTTGCCAAGCTTCCAAAAATTACGAATCTCCAGAAATCTCAGCCAATATTTTTTTCACCCAAACTGGATGATACTTTCAGGTAATGATCAGTAAACGAAGGTGACTTGGTTCCCCAAATTTCGTTCTTCTATGTTGAAGCATTCATTTCCAGTAACAGTTTGAATTTTTAGGTTTCAATCTGTTTTCTCCTATATTGATAGATGTATTTGGAACTCTAAATCCAACACGGTTTGTGCTAGCTTCTTGAAACTTGACACAGTAAAGTAGTTTCACGTTCTATCTCTATGGTTTGTTTCCTCTTGATGTAGCCCTAAGCAGTGACTGGCGAGAAGCACTTTCATGGAAAGGGTTTGCCAAGCTTCCAAAAATTACGAATCTCCAGAAATCTCAGCAAATATTTTTTCACCCAAACTGGATGATACTTTCAGGTAATGATCAGTACACTAAGGCGACTTGGTTCCCCAAATTTCGTTCTTCTATGTTGAAGCGTTCATTTCCAGTAACAGTTTGAATTTTTAGGTTTCACTCTGTTTTCTCCTATATTGATAGATGTATTTGGAACTCTAAATCCAACACGGTTTGTGCTAGCTTCTTGAAACTTGACACAGTAAAGTAGTTTCACGTTCTATCTCTATGTTTTGTTTCCTCTTGATGTAGCCCTGAGCACTGAAGGCGAGAAACACTTTCATGGAAACGGGTTGCCAAGCTTCCAAAAATTACGAATCTCCAGAAATCTCAGCCAATATTTTTTCACCCAAACTGGATGATACTTTCAGGTAATGATCAGTACACGAAGGCGACTTGGTTCCCCAAATTTCGTTCTTCTATGTTGAAGCGTTCATTTCCAGTAACAGTTTGAATTTTTAGGTTTCACTCTGTTTTCTCCTATATTGATAGATGTATTTGGAACTCTAAATCCAACACGGTTTGTGCTAGCTTCTTGAAACTTGACACAGTGAAGTAGTTTCAAGTTCTATCTCTATGTTTTGTTTCCTCTTGATGTAGCCCTAAGCACTGACTGGCGAGAAACTCTTTCATGGAAAGGGGTTGCCAAGCTTCCAAAAATTACGAATCTCCAGAAATCTCAGCCAATATTTTTTCACCCAAACTGGATGATACTTTCAGGTAATGATCAGTAAACGAAGGCGACTTGGTTCCCCAAATTTCGTTCTTCTATGTTGAAGCGTTCATTTCCAGTAACAGTTTGAATTTTTAGGTTTCACTCTGTTTTCTCCTATATTGACAGATGTATTTGGAACTCTAAATCCAACATGGTTTGTGCTAGCTTCTTGAAACTTGACACAGTAAAGTAGTTTCACGTTCTTTCTCTATGTTTTGTTTCCTCTTGATGTAGCCCTAAGCAGTGACTCGCGAGAAGCACTTTCATGGAAAGGGGTTGCCAAGCTTCCAAAAATTACGAATCTCTAGAAATCTCAGCAAATATTTTTTCACCCAAACTGGATGATACTTTCAGGTAATGATCAGTACACTAAGTCGACTTGGTTCCCCAAATTTCGTTCTTCTATGTTGAAGCGTTCATTTCCAGTAACAGTTTGAATTTTTAGGTTTCACTCTGTTTTCTCCTATATTGATAGAGGTATTTGGAACTCTAAATCCAACACGGTTTGTGCTAGCTTCTTGAAACTTGACACAGTGAAGTAGTTTCACGTTCTATCTCTATGTTTTGTTTCCTCTTGATGTAGCCCTAAGCACTGACTGGCGAGAAACTCTTTAATGGAAAGGGGTTGCCAAGCTTCCAAAAATTACGAATCTCCATAAATCTCAGCAAATATTTTTTCACCCAAACTGGATGATACTTTCAGGTAATGATCAGTACACGAAGGCGACTTGGTTCCCCAAATTTCGTTCTTCTATGTTGAAGCGTTCATTTCCAGTAACAGTTTGAATTTTTAGGTTTCACTCTGTTTTCTCCTATATTGATAGATGTATTTGGAACTCTAAATCCAACACGGTTTGTGCTAGCTTCTTGAAACTTGACACAGTAACACTTTCAAAATTACGAATTTCCAGAAATCTCAGCCAATATTTTTTCACCCAAACTGGATGATACTTTCAGGTAATGATCAGTAAACGAAGGTGACTTGGTTCCCCAAATTTCATTCTTCTATGTTGAAGCGTTCATTTCCAGTAACAGTTTGAATTTTTAGGTTTCACTCTGTTTTCTCCTATATTGATAGATGTATTTGGAACTCTAAATCCGACACGGATTGTGCTAGCTTCTTGAAACTTGACACAGTAAAGTAGTTTCACATTCTATCTCTATGTTTTGTTTCCTCTTGATGTAGCCCTAAGCACTGAAGGCGAGAAACACTTTCATGGAAAGGGTTGCCAAGCTTCCAAAAATTACGAATCTCCAGAAATCTCAGCCAATATTTTTTCACCCAAACTGGATGATACTTTCAGGTAATGATCAGCACACTAAGGCGACTTGGTTCCCCAAATTTTGTTCTTCTATGTTGAAGCGTTCATTTCCAGTAACACTTTGAATTTTTAGGTATCACTCTGTTTTCTCCTATATTGATAGATGTATTTGGAACTCTAAATCCAACACGGTTTGTGCTAGCTTCTTGAAACTTGACACAGTAAAGTAGTTTCACGTTCTATCTCTATGTTTTGTTTCCTCTTGATGTAGCCCTAAGCACTGAAGGCGAGAAACACTTTCAGGGAAAGGGGTTGCCAAGCTTCCAAAAATTACGAATCTCCAGAAATCTCAGCCAATATTTTTTCACCCAAACTGGATGATACTTTCAGGTAATGATCAGTACACTAAGGCGACTTGGTTCCCCAAATTTCGTTCTTCTATGTTGAAGCGTTCATTTCCAGTAACACTTTGAATTTTTAGGTATCACTCTGTTTTCTCCTATATTGATAGATGTATTTGGAACTCTAAATCCAACACGGTTTGTGCTAGCTTCTTGAAACTTGACACAGTAAAGTAGTTTCACGTTCTATCTCTATGTTTTGTTTCCTCTTGAAGGAGCCCTAAGCACTGAAGGCGAGAAACACTTTCATGGAAAGGGGTTGCCAAGCTTCCAAAAATTACGAATCTCCAGAAATCTCAGCCAATATTTTTTCACCCAAACTGGATGATACTTTCAGGTAATGATCAGTACACTAAGGTGACTTGGTTCCCCAAATTTCGTTCTTCTATGTTGAAGCGTTCATTTCCAGTAACAGTTTGAATTTTTAGGTTTCACTCTGTTTTCTCCTATATTGATAGATGTATTTGGAACTCTAAATCCAACACGGTTTGTGCTAGCTTCTTGAAACTTGACACAGTAAAGTAGTTTCACGTTCTATCTCTATGTTTTGTTTCCTCTTGATGTAGCCCTAAGCCCTGACTGGCGAGAAACTCTTTCATGGAAAGGGGTTGCCAAGCTTCCAAAAATTACGAATCTCCAGAAATCTCAGCCAATATTTTTTCACCCAAACTGGATGATACTTTCAGGTAATGATCAGTACACTAAAGCGACTTGGTTCCCCAAATTTCATTCTTCTATGTTGAAGCGTTCATTTCCAGTAACACTTTGAATTTTTAGGTTTCACTCTGTTTTCTCCTATATTGATAGATGTATTTGGAACTCTAAATCCAACACGGTTTGTGCTAGCTTCTTGAAACTTGACACAGTAAAGTAGTTTCATGTTCTATCTCTACGTTTTGTTTCCTCTTGATGTAGCCCTAAGCAGTGAAGGCGAGAAACACTTTCATGGAAAGGGGTTGCCAAGCTTCCAAAAATTACGAATCTCCAGAAATCTCAGCCAATATTTTTTCACCCAAACTGGATGATACTTTCAGGTAATGATCAGTACACAAAGGCGACTTGATTCCCCAAATTTCGTTCTTCTATGTTGAAGCGTTCATTTCCAGTAACAGTTTGAATTTTGAGGTTTCACTCTGTTTTCTCCTATATTGATAGATGTATTTTGAACTCTAAATCCAACACGGTTTGTGCTAGCTTCTTGAAACTTGACACAGTAAAGTAGTTTCACGTTCTATCTCTATGTTTTGTTTCCTCTTGATGTAGCCCTAAGCCGTGACTGGCGAGAAGCACTTTCATGGAAAGGGGTTGCCAAGCTTCCAAAAATTACGAATCTCCAGAAATCTCAGCAAATATTTTTTCAACCAAACTGGATGATACTTTCAGGTAATGATCAGTACACTAAGGCGACTTGGTTCCCCCAATTTCGTTCTTCTATGTTGAAGCGTTCATTTCCAGTAACACTTTGAATTTTTAGGTATCACTCTGTTTTCAACTATATTGATACATGTATTTGGAACTCTAAATGCGACACGGTTTGTGCTAGCTTCTTGAAACTTGACACAGTAAAGTAGTTTCACGTTCTATCTCTATGGTTTGTTTCCTCTTGATGTAGCCCTAAGCAGTGACTGGCGAGAAGCACTTTCATGGAAAGGGGTTGCCAAGCTTCCAAAAATTACGAATCTCCAGAAATCTCAGCAAATATTTTTTTTACCCAAACTGGATGATACTTTCAGGTAATGATCAGTACACTAAGGCGACTTGGTTCCCCAAATTTCGTTCTTCTATGTTGAAGCGTTCATTTCCAGTAACAGTTTGAATTTTTAGGTTTCACTCTGTTTTCTCCTATATTGATAGATGTATTTGGAACTCTAAATCCAACACGGTTTGTGCTAGCTTCTTGAAACTTGACACAGTGAAGTAGTTTCAAGTTCTATCTCTATGTTTTGTTTCCTCTTGATGTAGCCCTAAGCACTGACTGGCGAGAAACACTTTCATGGAAAGGGGTTGCCAAGCTTCCAAAAATTACGAATCTCCAGAAATCTCAGCCAGTATTTTTTCACCCAAATTGGATGATACTTTCAGGTAATGATCAGTAAACGAAGGCGACTTGGTTCCCCAAATTTCGTTCTTCTATGTTGAAGCGTTCATTTCCAGTAACAGTTTGAATTTTTAGGTTTCACTCTGTTTTCTCCTATATTGATAGATGTATTTGGAACTCTAAATCCAACACGGTTTGTGCTAGCTTCTTGAAACTTGACACAGTAAAGTAGTTTCACGTTCTTTCTCTATGTTTTGTTTCCTCTTGATGTAGCCCTAAGCAGTGACTCGTGAGAAGCACTTTCATGGAAAGGGGTTGCCAAGCTTCCAAAAATTACGAATCTCTAGAAATCTCAGCAAATATTTTTTCACCCAAACTGGATGATACTTTCAGGTAATGATCAGTACACTAAGTCGACTTGGTTCCCCAAATTTCGTTCTTCTATGTTGAAGCGTTCATTTCCAGTAACAGTTTGAATTTTTAGGTTTCACTCTGTTTTCTCCTATATTGATAGAGGTATTTGGAACTCTAAATCCAACACGGTTTGTGCTAGCTTCTTGAAACTTGACACAGTGAAGTAGTTTCACGTTCTATCTCTATGTTTTGTTTCCTCTTGATGTAGCCCTAAGCACTGACTGGCGAGAAACTCTTTCATGGAAAGGGGTTGCCAAGCTTCCAAAAATTACGAATCTCCATAAATCTCAGCAAATATTTTTTCACCCAAACTGGATGATACTTTCAGGTAATGATCAGTACACGAAGGCGACTTGGTTCCCCAAATTTCGTTCTTCTATGTTGAAGCGTTCATTTCCAGTAACAGTTTGAATTTTTAGGTTTCACTGTGTTTTCTCCTATATTGATAGATGTATTTGGAACTCTAAATCCAACACGGTTTGTGCTAGCTTCTTTAAACTTGACACAGTAACACTTCCAAAATTACGAATCTCCAGAAATCTCAGCCAATATTTTTTCACCCAAACTGGATGATACTTTCAGGTAATGATCAGTAAACGAAGGCGACTTGGTTCCCCAAATTTCATTCTTCTATGTTGAAGCGTTCATTTCCAGTAACAGTTTGAATTTTTAGGTTTCACTCTGTTTTCTCCTATATTGATAGATGTATTTGGAACTCTAAATCCGACACGGATTGTGCTAGCTTCTTGAAACTTGACACAGTAAAGTAGTTTCACGTTCTATCTCTATGTTTTGTTTCCTCTTGATGTAGCCCTACGCACTGAAGGCGAGAAACACTTTCATGGAAAGGGGTTGCCAAGCTTCCAAAAATTACGAATCTCCAGAAATCTCAGCAAATATTTTTTCACCCAAACTGGATGATACTTTCAGGTAATGATCAGTACACGAAGGCGACTTGGTTCCCCAAATTTCGTTCTTCTATGTTGAAGCGTTCATTTCCAGTAACAGTTTGAATTTTTAGGTTTCACTCTGTTTTCTCATATATTGATAGATGTATTTGGAACTCTAAATCCAACACGGTTTGTGCTAGCTTCTTGAAACTTGACACAGTTTAGTAGTTTCAAGTTCTATCTCTATGTTTTGTTTCCTCTTGATGTAGCCCTAAGCACTGACTGGCGAGAAACTCTTTCATGGAAAGGGGTTGCCAAGCTTCCAAAAATTACGAATCTCCAGAAATCTCAGCCAATATTTTTTCACCCAAACTGGATGATACTTTCAGGTAATGATCAGTACACTAAGGCGACTTGGTTCCCCAAATTTCGTTCTTCTATGTTGAAGCGTTCATTTCCAGTAACACTTTGAATTTTTAGGTATCACTCTGTTTTCTCCTATATTGATAGATGTATTTGGAACTCTAAATCCAACACGGTTTGTGCTAGCTTCTTGAAACTTGACACAGTAAAGTAGTTTCACGTTCTATCTCTATGGTTTGTTTCCTCTTGATGTAGCCCTAAGCAGTGACTGGCGAGAAGCACTTTCATGGAAAGGGTTTGCCAAGCTTCCAAAAATTACGAATCTCCAGAAATCTCAGCAAATATTTTTTCACCCAAACTGGATGATACTTTCAGGTAATGATCAGTACACTAAGGCGACTTGGTTCCCCAAATTTCGTTCTTCTATGTTGAAGCGTTCATTTCCAGTAACAGTTTGAATTTTTAGGTTTCACTCTGTTTTCTCCTATATTGATAGATGTATTTGGAACTCTAAATCCAACACGGTTTGTGCTAGCTTCTTGAAACTTGACACAGTAAAGTAGTTTCACGTTCTATCTCTATGTTTTGTTTCCTCTTGATGTAGCCCTGAGCACTGAAGGCGAGAAGCACTTTCATGGAAAGGGGTTGCCAAGCTTCCAAAAATTACGAATCTCCAGAAATCTCAGCCAATATTTTTTCACCCAAACTGGATGATACTTTCAGGTAATGATCAGTACACTAAAGCGACTTGGTTCCCCAAATTTCATTCTTCTATGTTGAAGCGTTCATTTCCAGTAACACTTTGAATTTTTAGGTTTCACTCTGTTTTCTCCTATATTGATAGATGTATTTGGAACTCTAAATCCAACACGGTTTGTGCTAGCTTCTTGAAACTTGAGACAGTAAAGTAGTTTCATGTTCTATCTCTACGTTTTGTTTCCTCTTGATGTAGCCCTAAGCAGTGAAGGCGAGAAACACTTTCATGGAAAGGGGTTGCCAAGCTTCCAAAAATTACGAATCTCCAGAAATCTCAGCCAATATTTTTTCACCCAAACTGGATGATACTTTCAGGTAATGATCAGTACACAAAGGCGACTTGATTCCCCAAATTTCGTTCTTCTATGTTGAAGCGTTCATTTCCAGTAACAGTTTGAATTTTGAGGTTTCACTCTGTTTTCTCCTATATTGATAGATGTATTTTGAACTCTAAATCCAACACGGTTTGTGCTAGCTTCTTGAAACTTGACACAGTAAAGTAGTTTCACGTTCTATCTCTATGTTTTGTTTCCTCTTGATGTAGCCCTAAGCCGTGACTGGCGAGAAGCACTTTCATGGAAAGGGGTTGCCAAGCTTCCAAAAATTACGAATCTCCAGAAATCTCAGCAAATATTTTTTCAACCAAACTGGATGATACTTTCAGGTAATGATCAGTACACTAAGGCGACTTGGTTCCCCCAATTTCGTTCTTCTATGTTGAAGCGTTCATTTCCAGTAACACTTTGAATTTTTAGGTATCACTCTGTTTTCAACTATATTGATACATGTATTTGGAACTCTAAATGCGACACGGTTTGTGCTAGCTTCTTGAAACTTGACACAGTAAAGTAGTTTCACGTTCTATCTCTATGGTTTGTTTCCTCTTGATGTAGCCCTAAGCAGTGACTGGCGAGAAGCACTTTCATGGAAAGGGGTTGCCAAGCTTCCAAAAATTACGAATCTCCAGAAATCTCAGCAAATATTTTTTTTACCCAAACTGGATGATACTTTCAGGTAATGATCAGTACACTAAGGCGACTTGGTTCCCCAAATTTCGTTCTTCTATGTTGAAGCGTTCATTTCCAGTAACAGTTTGAATTTTTAGGTTTCACTCTGTTTTCTCCTATATTGATAGATGTATTTGGAACTCTAAATCCAACACGGTTTGTGCTAGCTTCTTGAAACTTGACACAGTGAAGTAGTTTCAAGTTCTATCTCTATGTTTTGTTTCCTCTTGATGTAGCCCTAAGCACTGACTGGCGAGAAACACTTTCATGGAAAGGGGTTGCCAAGCTTCCAAAAATTACGAATCTCCAGAAATCTCAGCCAGTATTTTTTCACCCAAACTGGATGATACTTTCAGGTAATGATCAGTAAACGAAGGCGACTTGGTTCCCCAAATTTCGTTCTTCTATGTTGAAGCGTTCATTTCCAGTAACAGTTTGAATTTTTAGGTTTCACTCTGTTTTCTCCTATATTGATAGATGTATTTGGAACTCTAAATCCAACACGGTTTGTGCTAGCTTCTTGAAACTTGACACAGTAAAGTAGTTTCACGTTCTTTCTCTATGTTTTGTTTCCTCTTGATGTAGCCCTAAGCAGTGACTCGTGAGAAGCACTTTCATGGAAAGGGGTTGCCAAGCTTCCAAAAATTACGAATCTCTAGAAATCTCAGCAAATATTTTTTCACCCAAACTGGATGATACTTTCAGGTAATGATCAGTACACTAAGTCGACTTGGTTCCCCAAATTTCGTTCTTCTATGTTGAAGCGTTCATTTCCAGTAACAGTTTGAATTTTTAGGTTTCACTCTGTTTTCTCCTATATTGATAGAGGTATTTGGAACTCTAAATCCAACACGGTTTGTGCTAGCTTCTTGAAACTTGACACAGTGAAGTAGTTTCACGTTCTATCTCTATGTTTTGTTTCCTCTTGATGTAGCCCTAAGCACTGACTGGCGAGAAACTCTTTCATGGAAAGGGGTTGCCAAGCTTCCAAAAATTACGAATCTCCATAAATCTCAGCAAATATTTTTTCACCCAAACTGGATGATACTTTCAGGTAATGATCAGTACACGAAGGCGACTTGGTTCCCCAAATTTCGTTCTTCTATGTTGAAGCGTTCATTTCCAGTAACAGTTTGAATTTTTAGGTTTCACTGTGTTTTCTCCTATATTGATAGATGTATTTGGAACTCTAAATCCAACACGGTTTGTGCTAGCTTCTTTAAACTTGACACAGTAACACTTCCAAAATTACGAATCTCCAGAAATCTCAGCCAATATTTTGTCACCCAAACTGGATGATACTTTCAGGTAATGATCAGTAAACGAAGGCGACTTGGTTCCCCAAATTTCATTCTTCTATGTTGAAGCGTTCATTTCCAGTAACAGTTTGAATTTTTAGGTTTCACTCTGTTTTCTCCTATATTGATAGATGTATTTGGAACTCTAAATCCGACACGGATTGTGCTAGCTTCTTGAAACTTGACACAGTAAAGTAGTTTCACGTTCTATCTCTATGTTTTGTTTCCTCTTGATGTAGCCCTACGCACTGAAGGCGAGAAACACTTTCATGGAAAGGGGTTGCCAAGCTTCCAAAAATTACGAATCTCCAGAAATCTCAGCAAATATTTTTTCACCCAAACTGGATGATACTTTCAGGTAATGATCAGTACACGAAGGCGACTTGGTTCCCCAAATTTCGTTCTTCTATGTTGAAGCGTTCATTTCCAGTAACAGTTTGAATTTTTAGGTTTCACTCTGTTTTCTCATATATTGATAGATGTATTTGGAACTCTAAATCCAACACGGTTTGTGCTAGCTTCTTGAAACTTGACACAGTTTAGTAGTTTCAAGTTCTATCTCTATGTTTTGTTTCCTCTTGATGTAGCCCTAAGCACTGACTGGCGAGAAACTCTTTCATGGAAAGGGGTTGCCAAGCTTCCAAAAATTACGAATCTCCAGAAATCTCAGCCAATATTTTTTCACCCAAACTGGATGATACTTTCAGGTAATGATCAGTACACTAAGGCGACTTGGTTCCCCAAATTTCGTTCTTCTATGTTGAAGCGTTCATTTCCAGTAACACTTTGAATTTTTAGGTATCACTCTGTTTTCTCCTATATTGATAGATGTATTTGGAACTCTAAATCCAACACGGTTTGTGCTAGCTTCTTGAAACTTGACACAGTAAAGTAGTTTCATGTTCTATCTCTACGTTTTGTTTCCTCTTGATGTAGCCCTAAGTACTGAAGGCGAAAAAAACTTTCATGGAAAGGGGTTGCCAAGCTTCCAAAAATTACGAATCTCCAGAAATCTCAGCCAATATTTTTTTCACCCAAACTGGATGATACTTTCAGGTAATGATCAGTAAACGAAGGTGACTTGGTTCCCCAAATTTCGTTCTTCTATGTTGAAGCGTTCATTTCCAGTAACAGTTTGAATTTTTAGGTTTCAATCTGTTTTCTCCTATATTGATAGATGTATTTGGAACTCTAAATCCAACACGGTTTGTGCTAGCTTCTTGAAACTTGACACAGTAAAGTAGTTTCACGTTCTATCTCTATGGTTTGTTTCCTCTTGATGTAGCCCTAAGCAGTGACTGGCGAGAAGCACTTTCATGGAAAGGGTTTGCCAAGCTTCCAAAAATTACGAATCTCCAGAAATCTCAGCAAATATTTTTTCACCCAAACTGGATGATACTTTCAGGTAATGATCAGTACACGAAGGCGACTTGGTTCCCCAAATTTCGTTCTTCTATGTTGAAGTGTTCATTTCCAGTAACAGTTTGAATTTTTAGGTTTCACTCTGTTTTCTCCTATATTGATAGTTGTATTTGGAACTCTAAATCCAACACGGTTTGTGCTAGCTTCTTGCAACTTGACACAGTAAACTAGTTTCACGTTATAACTCTATGTTTTGTTTCCTCTTGATGTAGCCCTAAGCAGTGACTGGCGAGAAACACTTTCATGGAAAGGGGTTTCCAAGCTTCCAAAAATTACGAATCTCCAGAAATCTCAGCCAATATTTTTTCTCCCAAACTGGATGATACTTTCAAGTAATGATCAGTACACTAAGGCGACTTGGTTCCCCAAATTTCGTTCTTCTATGTTGAAGCGTTCATTTCCATTAACAGTTTGAATTTTTAGGTATCACTCTGTTTCCTCCTATATTGATAGATGTATTTGGAACTCTAAATCCAACACGGTATGTGCTAGCTTCTTGAAACTTGACACAGTAAAGTAGTTTCACGTTCTATCTCTATGTTTTGTTTCCTCTTGATGTAGCCCTAAGCAGTGACTGGCGAGAAGCACTTTCATGGAAAGGGGTTGTCAAGCTTCCAAAAATTACGAATCTCCAGAAATCTCAGCCAATATTTTTTCACCCAAACTGGATGATACTTTCAGGTAATGATCAGTAAACGAAGGCGACTTGGTTCCCCAAATTTCGTTCTTCTATGTTGAAGCATTCATTTCCAGTAACAGTTTGAATTTTTAGGTTTCACTCTGTTTTCTCCTATATTGATAGATGTATTTGGAACTCTAAATCCAACACGGTTTGTGCTAGCTTCTTGACACTTGACACAGTAAAGTAGTTTCAAGTTCTATCTCTATGTTTTGTTTCCTCTTGATGTAGCCCTAAGCAGTGACTCGCGAGAAGCACTTTCATGGAAAGGGGTTGTCAAGCTTCCAAAAATTACGAATCTCCAGAAATCTCAGCCAATATTTTTTCACCCAAACTGGATGATACTTTCAGGTAATGATCAGTAAACGAAGGCGACTTGGTTCCCCAAATTTCGTTCTTCTATGTTGAAGCATTCATTTCCAGTAACAGTTTGAATTTTTAGGTTTCACTCTGTTTTCTCCTATATTGATAGATGTATTTGGAACTCTAAATCCAACACGGTTTGTGCTAGCTTCTTGACACTTGACACAGTAAAGTAGTTTCAAGTTCTATCTCTATGTTTTGTTTCCTCTTGATGTAGCCCTAAGCAGTGACTCGCGAGAAGCACTTTCATGGAAAGGGGTTGCCAAGCTTCCAAAAATTACGAATCTCCAGAAATCTCAGCAAATATTTTTTTTACCCAAACTGGATGATACTTTCAGGTAATGATCAGTACACTAAGGCGACTTGGTTCCCCAAATTTCGTTCTTCTATGTTGAAGCGTTCATTTCCAGTAACAGTTTGAATTTTTAGGTTTCACTCTGTTTTCTCCTATATTGATAGATGTATTTGGAACTCTAAATCCAACACGGTTTGTGCTAGCTTCTTGAAACTTGACACAGTGAAGTAGTCTCAAGTTCTATCTCTATGTTTTGTTTCCTCTTGATGTAGCCCTAAGCACTGACTGGCGAGAAACTCTTTCATGGAAAGGGGTTGCCAAGCTTCCAAAAATTACGAATCTCCAGAAATCTCAGCCAATATTTTTTCACCCAAACTGGATGATACTTTCAGGTAATGATCAGTAAACGAAGGCGACTTGGTTCCCCAAATTTCGTTCTTCTATGTTGAAGCGTTCATTTCCAGTAACAGTTTGAATTTTTAGGTTTCACTCTGTTTTCTCCTATATTGATAGAGGTATTTGGAACTCTAAATCCAACACGGTTTGTGCTAGCTTCTTGAAACTTGACACAGTGAAGTAGTTTCACGTTCTATCTCTATGTTTTGTTTCCTCTTGATGTAGCCCTAAGCACTGACTGGCGAGAAACTCTTTCATGGAAAGGGGTTGCCAAGCTTCCAAAAATTACGAATCTCCATAAATCTCAGCAAATATTTTTTCATCCAAACTGGATGATACTTTCAGGTAATGATCAGTACACGAAGGCGACTTGGTTCCCCAAATTTCGTTCTTCTATGTTGAAGCGTTCATTTCCAGTAACAGTTTGAATTTTTAGGTTTCACTCTGTTTTCTCCTATATTGATAGATGTATTTGGAACTCTAAATCCAACACGGTTTGTGCTAGCTTCTTGAAACTTGACACAGTAACACTTCCAAAATTACGAATCTCCAGAAATCTCAGCCAATATTTTTTCACCCAAACTGGATGATACTTTCAGGTAATGATCAGTAAACGAAGGCGACTTGGTTCCCCAAATTTCATTCTTCTATGTTGAAGCGTTCATTTCCAGTAACACTTTGAATTTTTAGGTATCACTCTGTTTTCTCCTATATTGATAGATGTATTTGGAACTCTAAATCCAACACGGTTTGTGCTAGCTTCTTGAAACTTGACACAGTAAAGTAGTTTCACGTTCTATCTCTATGTTTTGTTTCCTCTTGATGTAGCCCTAAGCACTGAAGGCGAGAAACACTTTCAGGGAAAGGGGTTGCCAAGCTTCCAAAAATTACGAATCTCCAGAAATCTCAGCCAATATTTTTTCACCCAAACTGGATGATACTTTCAGGTAATGATCAGTACACTAAGGCGACTTGGTTCCCCAAATTTCGTTCTTCTATGTTGAAGCGTTCATTTCCAGTAACACTTTGAATTTTTAGGTATCACTCTGTTTTCTCCTATATTGATAGATGTATTTGGAACTCTAAATCCAACACGGTTTGTGCTAGCTTCTTGAAACTTGACAGAGTAAAGTAGTTTCACGTTCTATCTCTATGTTTTGTTTCCTCTTGAAGGAGCCCTAAGCACTGAAGGCGAGAAACACTTTCATGGAAAGGGGTTGCCAAGCTTCCAAAAATTACGAATCTCCAGAAATCTCAGCCAATATTTTTTCACCCAAACTGGATGATACTTTCAGGTAATGATCAGTACACTAAGGTGACTTGGTTCCCCAAATTTCGTTCTTCTATGTTGAAGCGTTCATTCCCAGTAACAGTTTGAATTTTTAGGTTTCACTCTGTTTTCTCCTATATTGATAGATGTATTTGGAACTCTAAATCCAACACGGTTTGTGCTAGCTTCTTGAAACTTGACACAGTGAAGTAGTTTCACGTTCTATCTCTATGTTTTGTTTCCTCTTGATGTAGCCCTAAGCAGTGAAGGCGAGAAACACTTTCATGGAAAGGGGTTGCGAAGCTTCCAAAAATTACGAATCTCCAGAAATCTCAGCCAATATTTTTTCACCCAAACTGGATGATACTTTCAGGTAATGATCAGTACACTAAGGCGACTTGGTTCCCCAAATTTCGTTCTTCTATGTTGAAGCGTTCATTTCCAGTAACAGTTTGAATTTTTAGGTTTCACTCTGTTTTCTCCTATATTGATAGATGTATTTGGAACTCTAAATCCAACACGGATTGTGCTAACTTCTTGAAACTTGACACAGTAAAGTAGTTTCACATTCTATCTCTACGTTTTGTTTCCTCTTGATGTAGCCCTAAGCACTGAAGGCGAGAAACACTTTCATGGAAAGGGTTTGCCAAGCTTCCAAAAATTACGAATCTCCAGAAATCTCAGCAAATATTTTTTCACCCAAACTGGATGATACTTTCAGGTAATGATCAGTACACTAAGGCGACTTGGTTCCCCAAATTTCGTTCTTCTATGTTGAAGCGTTCATTTCCAGTAACAGTTTGAATTTTTAGGTTTCACTCTGTTTTCTCCTATATTGATAGATGTATTTGCAACTCTAAATCCAACACGGTTTGTGCTAGCTTCTTGAAACTTGACACAGTAAAGTAGTTTCACGTTCTATCTCTATGTTTTGTTTCCTCTTGATGTAGCCCTAAGCACTGACTGGCGAGAAACTCTTTCATGGAAAGGGGTTGCCAAGCTTCCAAAAATTACGAATCTCCAGAAATCTCAGCCAATATTTTTTCACCCAAACTGGATGATACTTTCAGGTAATGATCAGTACACTAAGGCGACTTGGTTCCCCAAATTTCGTTCTTCTTTGTTGAAGCGTTCATTTCCAGTAACAGTTTGAATTTTTAGGTATCACTCTGTTTTCTACTATATTGATACATGTACTTGGAACTCTAAATGCGACACGGTTTGTGCTAGCTTCTTAAAACTTGACACAGTAAAGTAGTTTCACGTTCTATCTCTATGGTTTGTTTCCTCTTGATGTAGCCCTAAGCACTGACTGGCGAGAAACTCTTTCATGGAAAGGGGTTGCCAAGCTTCCAAAAATTACGAATCTCCATAAATCTCAGCAAATATTTTTTCACCCAAACTGGATGATACTTTCAGGTAATGATCAGTACACGAAGGCGACTTGGTTCCCCAAATTTCGTTCTTCTATGTTGAAGCGTTCATTTCCAGTAACAGTTTGAATTTTTAGGTTTCACTGTGTTTTCTCCTATATTGATAGATGTATTTGGAACTCTAAATCCAACACGGTTTGTGCTAGCTTCTTTAAACTTGACACAGTAACACTTCCAAAATTACGAATCTCCAGAAATCTCAGCCAATATTTTTTCACCCAAACTGGATGATACTTTCAGGTAATGATCAGTAAACGAAGGCGACTTGGTTCCCCAAATTTCATTCTTCTATGTTGAAGCGTTCATTTCCAGTAACAGTTTGAATTTTTAGGTTTCACTCTGTTTTCTCCTATATTGATAGATGTATTTGGAACTCTAAATCCGACACGGATTGTGCTAGCTTCTTGAAACTTGACACAGTAAAGTAGTTTCACGTTCTATCTCTATGTTTTGTTTCCTCTTGATGTAGCCCTACGCACTGAAGGCGAGAAACACTTTCATGGAAAGGGGTTGCCAAGCTTCCAAAAATTACGAATCTCCAGAAATCTCAGCAAATATTTTTTCACCCAAACTGGATGATACTTTCAGGTAATGATCAGTACACGAAGGCGACTTGGTTCCCCAAATTTCGTTCTTCTATGTTGAAGCGTTCATTTCCAGTAACAGTTTGAATTTTTAGGTTTCACTCTGTTTTCTCATATATTGATAGATGTATTTGGAACTCTAAATCCAACACGGTTTGTGCTAGCTTCTTGAAACTTGACACAGTTTAGTAGTTTCAAGTTCTATCTCTATGTTTTGTTTCCTCTTGATGTAGCCCTAAGCACTGACTGGCGAGAAACTCTTTCATGGAAAGGGGTTGCCAAGCTTCCAAAAATTACGAATCTCCAGAAATCTCAGCCAATATTTTTTCACCCAAACTGGATGATACTTTCAGGTAATGATCAGTACACTAAGGCGACTTGGTTCCCCAAATTTCGTTCTTCTATGTTGAAGCGTTCATTTCCAGTAACACTTTGAATTTTTAGGTATCACTCTGTTTTCTCCTATATTGATAGATGTATTTGGAACTCTAAATCCAACACGGTTTGTGCTAGCTTCTTGAAACTTGACACAGTAAAGTAGTTTCATGTTCTATCTCTACGTTTTGTTTCCTCTTGATGTAGCCCTAAGTACTGAAGGCGAAAAAAACTTTCATGGAAAGGGGTTGCCAAGCTTCCAAAAATTACGAATCTCCAGAAATCTCAGCCAATATTTTTTTCACCCAAACTGGATGATACTTTCAGGTAATGATCAGTAAACGAAGGTGACTTGGTTCCCCAAATTTCGTTCTTCTATGTTGAAGCGTTCATTTCCAGTAACAGTTTGAATTTTTAGGTTTCAATCTGTTTTCTCCTATATTGATAGATGTATTTGGAACTCTAAATCCAACACGGTTTGTGCTAGCTTCTTGAAACTTGACACAGTAAAGTAGTTTCACGTTCTATCTCTATGGTTTGTTTCCTCTTGATGTAGCCCTAAGCAGTGACTGGCGAGAAGCACTTTCATGGAAAGGGTTTGCCAAGCTTCCAAAAATTACGAATCTCCAGAAATCTCAGCAAATATTTTTTCACCCAAACTGGATGATACTTTCAGGTAATGATCAGTACACTAAGGCGACTTGGTTCCCCAAATTTCGTTCTTCTATGTTGAAGCGTTCATTTCCAGTAACAGTTTGAATTTTTAGGTTTCACTCTGTTTTCTCCTATATTGATAGATGTATTTGGAACTCTAAATCCAACACGGTTTGTGCTAGCTTCTTGAAACTTGACACAGTAAAGTAGTTTCACGTTCTATCTCTATGTTTTGTTTCCTCTTGATGTAGCCCTGAGCACTGAAGGCGAGAAACACTTTCATGGAAAGGGGTTGCCAAGCTTCCAAAAATTACGAATCTCCAGAAATCTCAGCCAATATTTTTTCACCCAAACTGGATGATACTTTCAGGTAATGATCAGTACACGAAGGCGACTTGGTTCCCCAAATTTCGTTCTTCTATGTTGAAGTGTTCATTTCCAGTAACAGTTTGAATTTTTAGGTTTCACTCTGTTTTCTCCTATATTGATAGTTGTATTTGGAACTCTAAATCCAACACGGTTTGTGCTAGCTTCTTGCAACTTGACACAGTAAACTAGTTTCACGTTATAACTCTATGTTTTGTTTCCTCTTGATGTAGCCCTAAGCAGTGACTGGCGAGAAACACTTTCATGGAAAGGGGTTTCCAAGCTTCCAAAAATTACGAATCTCCAGAAATCTCAGCCAATATTTTTTCTCCCAAACTGGATGATACTTTCAGGTAATGATCAGTACACTAAGGCGACTTGGTTCCCCAAATTTCGTTCTTCTATGTTGAAGCGTTCATTTCCATTAACAGTTTGAATTTTTAGGTATCACTCTGTTTCCTCCTATATTGATAGATGTATTTGGAACTCTAAATCCAACACGGTATGTGCTAGCTTCTTGAAACTTGACACAGTAAAGTAGTTTCACGTTCTATCTCTATGTTTTGTTTCCTCTTGATGTAGCCCTAAGCAGTGACTGGCGAGAAGCACTTTCATGGAAAGGGGTTGTCAAGCTTCCAAAAATTACGAATCTCCAGAAATCTCAGCCAATATTTTTTCACCCAAACTGGATGATACTTTCAGGTAATGATCAGTAAACGAAGGCGACTTGGTTCCCCAAATTTCGTTCTTCTATGTTGAAGCATTCATTTCCAGTAACAGTTTGAATTTTTAGGTTTCACTCTGTTTTCTCCTATATTGATAGATGTATTTGGAACTCTAAATCCAACACGGTTTGTGCTAGCTTCTTGACACTTGACACAGTAAAGTAGTTTCAAGTTCTATCTCTATGTTTTGTTTCCTCTTGATGTAGCCCTAAGCAGTGACTCGCGAGAAGCACTTTCATGGAAAGGGGTTGTCAAGCTTCCAAAAATTACGAATCTCCAGAAATCTCAGCCAATATTTTTTCACCCAAACTGGATGATACTTTCAGGTAATGATCAGTAAACGAAGGCGACTTGGTTCCCCAAATTTCGTTCTTCTATGTTGAAGCATTCATTTCCAGTAACAGTTTGAATTTTTAGGTTTCACTCTGTTTTCTCCTATATTGATAGATGTATTTGGAACTCTAAATCCAACACGGTTTGTGCTAGCTTCTTGACACTTGACACAGTAAAGTAGTTTCAAGTTCTATCTCTATGTTTTGTTTCCTCTTGATGTAGCCCTAAGCAGTGACTCGCGAGAAGCACTTTCATGGAAAGGGGTTGCCAAGCTTCCAAAAATTACGAATCTCCAGAAATCTCAGCAAATATTTTTTTTACCCAAACTGGATGATACTTTCAGGTAATGATCAGTACACTAAGGCGACTTGGTTCCCCAAATTTCGTTCTTCTATGTTGAAGCGTTCATTTCCAGTAACAGTTTGAATTTTTAGGTTTCACTCTGTTTTCTCCTATATTGATAGATGTATTTGGAACTCTAAATCCAACACGGTTTGTGCTAGCTTCTTGAAACTTGACACAGTGAAGTAGTTTCAAGTTCTATCTCTATGTTTTGTTTCCTCTTGATGTAGCCCTAAGCACTGACTGGCGAGAAACTCTTTCATGGAAAGGGGTTGCCAAGCTTCCAAAAATTACGAATCTCCAGAAATCTCAGCCAATATTTTTTCACCCAAACTGGATGATACTTTCAGGTAATGATCAGTAAACGAAGGCGACTTGGTTCCCCAAATTTCGTTCTTCTATGTTGAAGCGTTCATTTCCAGTAACAGTTTGAATTTTTAGGTTTCACTCTGTTTTCTCCTATATTGATAGAGGTATTTGGAACTCTAAATCCAACACGGTTTGTGCTAGCTTCTTGAAACTTGACACAGTGAAGTAGTTTCACGTTCTATATCTATGTTTTGTTTCCTCTTGATGTAGCCCTAAGCACTGACTGGCGAGAAACTCTTTCATGGAAAGGGGTTGCCAAGCTTCCAAAAATTACGAATCTCCATAAATCTCAGCAAATATTTTTTCATCCAAACTGGATGATACTTTCAGGTAATGATCAGTACACGAAGGCGACTTGGTTCCCCAAATTTCGTTCTTCTATGTTGAAGCGTTCATTTCCAGTAACAGTTTGAATTTTTAGGTTTCACTCTGTTTTCTCCTATATTGATAGATGTATTTGGAACTCTAAATCCAACACGGTTTGTGCTAGCTTCTTGAAACTTGACACAGTAACACTTCCAAAATTACGAATCTCCAGAAATCTCAGCCAATATTTTTTCACCCAAACTGGATGATACTTTCAGGTAATGATCAGTAAACGAAGGCGACTTGGTTCCCCAAATTTCATTCTTCTATGTTGAAGCGTTCATTTCCAGTAACACTTTGAATTTTTAGGTATCACTCTGTTTTCTCCTATATTGATAGATGTATTTGGAACTCTAAATCCAACACGGTTTGTGCTAGCTTCTTGAAACTTGACACAGTAAAGTAGTTTCACGTTCTATCTCTATGTTTTGTTTCCTCTTGATGTAGCCCTAAGCACTGAAGGCGAGAAACACTTTCAGGGAAAGGGGTTGCCAAGCTTCCAAAAATTACGAATCTCCAGAAATCTCAGCCAATATTTTTTCACCCAAACTGGATGATACTTTCAGGTAATGATCAGTACACTAAGGCGACTTGGTTCCCCAAATTTCGTTCTTCTATGTTGAAGCGTTCATTTCCAGTAACACTTTGAATTTTTAGGTATCACTCTGTTTTCTCCTATATTGATAGATGTATTTGGAACTCTAAATCCAACACGGTTTGTGCTAGCTTCTTGAAACTTGACAGAGTAAAGTAGTTTCACGTTCTATCTCTATGTTTTGTTTCCTCTTGAAGGAGCCCTAAGCACTGAAGGCAAGAAACACTTTCATGGAAAGGGGTTGCCAAGCTTCCAAAAATTACGAATCTCCAGAAATCTCAGCCAATATTTTTTCACCCAAACTGGATGATACTTTCAGGTAATGATCAGTACACTAAGGTGACTTGGTTCCCCAAATTTCGTTCTTCTATGTTGAAGCGTTCATTCCCAGTAACAGTTTGAATTTTTAGGTTTCACTCTGTTTTCTCCTATATTGATAGATGTATTTGGAACTCTAAATCCAACACGGTTTGTGCTAGCTTCTTGAAACTTGACACAGTGAAGTAGTTTCACGTTCTATCTCTATGTTTTGTTTCCTCTTGATGTAGCCCTAAGCAGTGAAGGCGAGAAACACTTTCATGGAAAGGGGTTGCGAAGCTTCCAAAAATTACGAATCTCCAGAAATCTCAGCCAATATTTTTTCACCCAAACTGGATGATACTTTCAGGTAATGATCAGTACACTAAGGCGACTTGGTTCCCCAAATTTCGTTCTTCTATGTTGAAGCGTTCATTTCCAGTAACAGTTTGAATTTTTAGGTTTCACTCTGTTTTCTCCTATATTGATAGATGTATTTGGAACTCTAAATCCAACACGGATTGTGCTAACTTCTTGAAACTTGACACAGTAAAGTAGTTTCACATTCTATCTCTACGTTTTGTTTCCTCTTGATGTAGCCCTAAGCACTGAAGGCGAGAAACACTTTCATGGAAAGGGTTTGCCAAGCTTCCAAAAATTACGAATCTCCAGAAATCTCAGCAAATATTTTTTCACCCAAACTGGATGATACTTTCAGGTAATGATCAGTACACTAAGGCGACTTGGTTCCCCAAATTTCGTTCTTCTATGTTGAAGCGTTCATTTCCAGTAACAGTTTGAATTTTTAGGTTTCACTCTGTTTTCTCCTATATTGATAGATGTATTTGCAACTCTAAATCCAACACGGTTTGTGCTAGCTTCTTGAAACTTGACACAGTAAAGTAGTTTCACGTTCTATCTCTATGTTTTGTTTCCTCTTGATGTAGCCCTAAGCACTGACTGGCGAGAAACTCTTTCATGGAAAGGGGTTGCCAAGCTTCCAAAAATTACGAATCTCCAGAAATCTCAGCCAATATTTTTTCACCCAAACTGGATGATACTTTCAGGTAATGATCAGTACACTAAGGCGACTTGGTTCCCCAAATTTCGTTCTTCTTTGTTGAAGCGTTCATTTCCAGTAACAGTTTGAATTTTTAGGTATCACTCTGTTTTCTACTATATTGATACATGTACTTGGAACTCTAAATGCGACACGGTTTGTGCTAGCTTCTTAAAACTTGACACAGTAAAGTAGTTTCACGTTCTATCTCTATGGTTTGTTTCCTCTTGATGTACCCTAAGCACTGACTGGCGAGAAACACTTTCAAGGAAAGGGTTTGCCAAGCTTCCAAAAATTACGAATCTCCAGAAATCTCAGCAAATATTTTTTCACCCAAACTGGATGATACTTTCAGGTAATGATCAGTACACGAAGGCGACTTGGTTCCCCAAATTTTGTTCTTCTATGTTGAAGCGTTCATTTCCAGTAACACTTTGAATTTTTAGGTATCACTCTGTTTTCTCCTATATTGATAGATGTATTTGGAACTCTAAATCCAACACGGTTTGTGCTAGCTTCTTGAAACTTGACACAGTAAAGTAGTTTCACGTTCTATCTCTATGTTTTGTTTCCTCTTGATGTAGCCCTAAGCACTGAAGGCGAGAAACACTTTCATGGAAAGGGGTTGCCAAGCTTCCAAAAATTATGAATCTCCAGAAATCTCAGCCAATATTTTTTCACCCAAACTGGATGATACTTTCAGGTAATGATCAGTACACTAAGGCAACTTGGTTCCCCAAATTTCGTTCTTCTATGTTGAAGCGTTCATTTCCAGTAACACTTTGAATTTTTAGGTATCACTCTGTTTTCTCCTATATTGATAGATGTATTTGGAACTCTAAATCCAACACGGTTTGTGCTAGCTTCTTGAAACTTGACACAGTAAAGTAGTTTCACGTTCTATCTCTATGTTTTGTTTCCTCTTGAAGGAGCCCTAAGCACTGAAGGCGAGAAACACTTTCATGGAAAGGGGTTGCCAAGCTTCCAAAAATTACGAATCTCCAGAAATCTCAGCCAATATTTTTTCACCCAAACTGGATGATACTTTCAGGTAATGATCAGTACACTAAGGTGACTTGGTTCCCCAAATTTCGTTCTTCTATGTTGAAGCGTTCATTTCCAGTAACAGTTTGAATTTTTAGGTTTCACTCTGTTTTCTCCTATATTGATAGATGTATTTGGAACTCTAAATCCAACACGGTTTGTGCTAGCTTCTTGAAACTTGACACAGTAAAGTAGTTTCACGTTCTATCTCTATGTTTTGTTTCCTCTTGATGTAGCCCTAAGCCCTGACTGGCGAGAAACTCTTTCATGGAAAGGGGTTGCCAAGCTTCCAAAAATTACGAATCTCCAGAAATCTCAGCCAATATTTTTTCACCCAAAATGGATGATACTTTCAGGTAATGATCAGTACACTAAAGTGACTTGGTTCCCCAAATTTCGTTCTTCTATGTTGAAGCGTTCATTTCCAGTAACACTTTGAATTTTTAGGTTTCACTCTGTTTTCTCCTATATTGATAGATGTATTTGGAACTCTAAATCCAACACGGTTTGTGCTAGCTTCTTGAAACTTGACACAGTAAAGTAGTTTCAAGTTCTATCTCAACGTTTTGTTTCCTCTTGATGTAGCCCTAAGCAGTGAAGGCGAGAAACACTTTCATGGAAAGGGGTTGCCAAGCTTCCAAAAATTACGAATCTCCAGAAATCTCAGCCAATATTTTTTCACCCAAACTGGATGATACTTTCAGGTAATGATCAGTACACAAAGGCGACTTGATTCCCCAAATTTCGTTCTTCTATGTTGAAGCGTTCATTTCCAGTAACAGTTTGAATTTTTAGGTTTCACTCTTTTTTCTCCTATATTGATAGATGTATTTGGAACTCTAAATCCAACACGGTTTGTGCTAGCTTCTTGAAACTTGACACAGTAAAGTAGTTTCACGTTCTATCTCTATGTTTTGTTTCCTCTTGATGTAGCCCTAAGCAGTGACTGGCGAGAAGCACTTTCATGGAAAGGGGTTGCCAAGCTTCCAAAAATTACGAATCTCCAGAAATCTCAGCAAATATTTTTTCACCCAAACTGGATGATACTTTCAGGTAATGATCAGTACACTAAGGCGATTTGGTTCCCCAAATTTCGTTCTTCTATGTTGAAGCGTTCATTTCCAGTAACAGTTTGAATTTTTAGGTTTCACTCTTTTTTCTCCTATATTGATAGATGTATTTGGAACTCTAAATCCAACACGGTTTGTGCTAGCTTCTTGAAACTTGACACAGTAAAGTAGTTTCACGTTCTATCTCTATGGTTTGTTTCCTCTTAATGTAGCCCTAAGCAGTGACTGGCGAGAAGCACTTTCATGGAAAGGGGTTGCCAAGCTTCCAAAAATTACGAATCTCCAGAAATCTCAGCAAATATTTTTTCACCCAAACTGGATGATACTTTCAGGTAATGATCAGTACACTAAGGCGACTTGGTTCCCCAAATTTCGTTCTTCTATGTTGAAGCGTTCATTTCCAGTAACAGTTTGAATTTTTAGGTTTCACTCTGTTTTCTCCTATATTGATAGATGTATTTGGAACTCTAAATCCAACACGGTTTGTGCTAGCTTCTTGAAACTTGACACAGTGAAGTAGTTTCACGTTCTATCTCTATGTTTTGTTTCCTCTTGATGTAGCCCTAAGCACTGACTGGCGAGAAGCACTTTCATGGAAAGGGGTTGCCAAGCTTCCAAAAATTACGAATCTCCAGAAATCTCAGCAAATATTTTTTCACCCAAACTGGATGATACTTTCAGGTAATGATCAGTACAGGAAGGTGACTTGGTTCCCCAAATTTCGTTCTTCTATGTTGAAGCGTTCATTTCCAGTAACAGTTTGAATTTTTAGGTTTCACTCTTTTTTCTCCTATATTGATAGATGTATTTGTAACTCTAAATACAACACGGTTTGTGCTAGCTTCTTGAAACTTGACACAGTAAAGTAGTTTCACGTTCTGTCTCTATGGTTTGTTTCCTCTTGATGTAGCCCTAAGCAGTGACTGGCGAGAAGCACTTTCAATGAAAGGGGTTGCCAAGCTTCCAAAAATTACGAATCTCCAGAAATCTCAGCAAATATTTTTTCACCCAAACTGGATGATACTTTCAGGTAATGATCAGTACACTAAGGCGACTTGGTTCCCCAAATTTCGTTCTTCTATGTTGAAGCGTTCATTTCCAGTAACAGTTTGAATTTTTAGGTTTCACTCTATTTTCTCCTATATTGATAGATGTATTTGGAACTCTAAATCCAACACGGTTTGTTCTAGCTTCTTGAAACTTGACACAGTGAAGTAGTTTCACGTTCTATCTCTATGTTTTGTTTCCTCTTGATGTAGCCCTAAGCACTGACTGGCGAGAAACACTTTCATGGAAAGGGGTTGCGAAGCTTCCAAAAATTACGAATCTCCAGAAATCTCAGCCAATATTTTTTCACCCAAACTGGATGATACTTTCAGGTAATGATCAGTACACTAAGGCGACTTGGTTCCCCAAATTTCGTTCTTCTATGTTGAAGCGTTCATTTCCAGTAACAGTTTGAATTTTTAGGTTTCACTCTGTTTTCTCCTATATTGATAGATGTATTTGGAACTCTAAATCCAACACGGATTGTGCTAACTTCTTGAAACTTGACACAGTAAAGTAGTTGCACATTCTATCTCTACGTTTTGTTTCCTCTTGATGTAGCCCTAAGCAGTGAAGGCGAGAAACACTTTCATGGAAAGGGGTTGCCAAGCTTCCAAAAATTACGAATCTCCAGAAATCTCAGCCAATATTTTTTCACCCAAACTGGATGATACTTTCAGGTAATGATCAGTAAACGAAGGTGACTTGGTTCCCCAAATTTCGTTCTTCTATGTTGAAGCGTTCATTTCCAGTAACAGTTTGAATTTTTAGGTTTCACTCTGTTTTCTCCTATATTGATAGATGTATTTGGAACTCTAAATCCAACACGGTTTGTGCTAGCTTCTTGAAACTTGACACAGTAAAGTAGTTTCACGTTCTATCTCTATGGTTTGTTTCCTCTTGATGTAGCCCTAAGCACTGACTGGCGAGAAGCACTTTCATGGAAAGGGGTTGCCAAGCTTCCAAAAATTACGAATCTCCAGAAATCTCAGCAAATATTTTTTCACCCAAACTGGATGATACTTTCAGGTAATGATCAGTAAACGAAGGCGACTTGGTTCCCCAAATTTCGTTCTTCTATGTTGAAGCGTTCATTTCCAGTAACAGTTTGAATTTTTAGGTTTCACTCTGTTTTCTCCTATATTGATAGATGTATTTGGAACTCTAAATCCAACACGGTTTGTGCTAGCTTCTTGAAACTTGACACAGTAAAATAGTTTCACGTTCTGTCTCTATGCTTTGTTTCCTCTTAATGTAGCCCTAAGCAGTGACTGGCAAGAAGCACTTTCATGGAAAGGGGTTGCCAAGCTTCCAAAAATTACGAATCTCCAGAAATCTCAGCAAATATTTTTTCACCCAAACTGGATGATACTTTCAGGTAATGATCAGTACACTAAGGCGACTTGGTTCCCCAAATTTCGTTCTTCTATGTTGAAGCGTTCATTTCCAGTAACAGTTTGAATTTTTAGGTTTCACTCTGTTTTCTCCTATATTGATAGATGTATTTGCAACTCTAAATCCAACACGGTTTGTGCTAGCTTCTTGAAACTTGACACAGTAAAGTAGTTTCACGTTCTATCTCTATGTTTTGTTTCCTCTTGATGTAGCCCTAAGCACTGACTGGCGAGAAACTCTTTCATGGAAAGGGGTTGCCAAGCTTCCAAAAATTACGAATCTCCAGAAATCTCAGCCAATATTTTTTCACCCAAACTGGATGATACTTTCAGGTAATGATCAGTACACGAAGGCGACTTGGTTCCCCAAATTTCGTTCTTCTTTGTTGAAGCGTTCATTTCCAGTAACAGTTTGAATTTTTAGGTATCACTCCGTTTTCTACTATATTGATACATGTACTTGGAACTCTAAATGCGACACGGTTTGTGCTAGCTTCTTGAAACTTGACACAGTAAAGTAGTTTCACGTTCTATCTCTATGGTTTGTTTCCTCTTGATGTACCCTAAGCACTGACTGGCGAGAAACACTTTCAAGGAAAGGGTTTGCCAAGCTTCCAAAAATTACGAATCTCCAGAAATCTCAGCAAATATTTTTTCACCCAAACTGGATGATACTTTCAGGTAATGATCAGTACACGAAGGCGACTTGGTTCCCCAAATTTTGTTCTTCTATGTTGAAGCGTTCATTTCCAGTAACACTTTGAATTTTTAGGTATCACTCTGTTTTCTCCTATATTGATAGATGTATTTGGAACTCTAAATCCAACACGGTTTGTGCTAGCTTCTTGAAACTTGACACAGTAAAGTAGTTTCACGTTCTATCTCTATGTTTTGTTTCCTCTTGATGTAGCCCTAAGCACTGAAGGCGAGAAACACTTTCATGGAAAGGGGTTGCCAAGCTTCCAAAAATTACGAATCTCCAGAAATCTCAGCCAATATTTTTTCACCCAAACTGGATGATACTTTCAGGTAATGATCAGTACACTAAAGCGACTTGGTTCCCCAAATTTCGTTCTTCTATGTTGAAGCGTTCATTTCCAGTAACACTTTGAATTTTTAGGTTTCACTCTGTTTTCTCCTATATTGATAGATGTATTTGGAACTCTAAATCCAACACGGTTTGTGCTAGCTTCTTGAAACTTTACACAGTAAAGTAGTTTCATGTTCTATCTCTACGTTTTGTTTCCTCTTGATGTAGCCCTAAGCAGTGAAGGCGAGAAACACTTTCATGGAAAGGGGTTGCCAAGCTTCCAAAAATTACGAATCTCCAGAAATATCAGCCAATATTTTTTCACCCAAACTGGATGATACTTTCAGGTAATGATCTGTACACAAAGGCGACTTGATTCCCCAAATTTCGTTCTTCTATGTTGAAGCGTTCATTTCCAGTAACAGTTTGAATTTTTAGGTTTCACTCTGTTTTCTCCTATATTGATAGATGTATTTGGAACTCTAAATCCAACACGGTTTGTGCTAGCTTCTTGAAACTTGACACAGTAAAGTAGTTTCACGTTCTCTCTCTATGTTTTGTTTCCTCTTGATGTAGCCCTAAGCACTGAAGGCGAGAAACACTTTCATGGAAAGAGGTTGCCAAGCTTCCAAAAATTACGAATCTCCAGAAATCTCAGCCAATATTTTTTCACCCAAATTGGATGATACTTTCAGGTAATGATCAGTAAACGAAGGCGACTTGGTTCCCCAAATTTCGTTCTTCTATGTTGAAGCGTTCATTTCCAGTAACAGTTTGAATTTTTAGGTTTCACTCTGTTTTCTCCTATATTGATAGATGTATTTGCAACTCTAAATCCAACACGGTTTGTGCTAGCTTCTTGAAACTTGACACAGTAAAGTAGTTTCACGTTCTATCTCTATGTTTTGTTTCCTCTTGATGTAGCCCTAAGCACTGACTGGCGAGAAACTCTTTCATGGAAAGGGGTTGCCAAGCTTCCAAAAATTACGAATCTCCAGAAATCTCAGCCAATATTTTTTCACCCAAACTGGATGATACTTTCAGGTAATGATCAGTACACTAAGGCGACTTGGTTCCCCAAATTTCGTTCTTCTTTGTTGAAGCGTTCATTTCCAGTAACAGTTTGAATTTTTAGGTATCACTCTGTTTTCTACTATATTGATACATGTACTTGGAACTCTAAATGCGACACGGTTTGTGCTAGCTTCTTGAAACTTGACACAGTAAAGTAGTTTCACGTTCTATCTCTATGGTTTGTTTCCTCTTGATGTACCCTAAGCACTGACTGGCGAGAAACACTTTCAAGTAAAGGGTTTGCCAAGCTTCCAAAAATTACGAATCTCCAGAAATCTCAGCAAATATTTTTTCACCCAAACTGGATGATACTTTCAGGTAATGATCAGTACACGAAGGCGACTTGGTTCCCCAAATTTTGTTCTTCTATGTTGAAGCGTTCATTTCCAGTAACACTTTGAATTTTTAGGTATCACTCTGTTTTCTCCTATATTGATAGATGTATTTGGAACTCTAAGTCCAACACGGTTTGTGCTAGCTTCTTGAAACTTGACACAGTAAAGTAGTTTCAGGTTCTATCTCTATGTTTTGTTTCCTCTTGATGTAGCCCTAAGCACTGAAGGCGAGAAACACTTTCATGGAAAGGGGTTGCCAAGCTTCCAAAAATTACGAATCTCCAGAAATCTCAGCCAATATTTTTTCACCCAAACTGGATGATACTTTCAGGTAATGATCAGTACACAAAGGCGACTTGATTCCCCAAATTTCGTTCTTCTATGTTGAAGCGTTCATTTCCAGTAACAGTTTGAATTTTTAGGTTTCACTCTGTTTTCTCCTATATTGATAGATGTATTTGGAACTCTAAATCCAACACGGTTTGTGCTAGCTTCTTGAAACTTGACACAGTAAAGTAGTTTCACGTTCTATCTCTATGTTTTGTTTCCTCTTGATGTAGCCCTAAGCAGTGACTGGCGAGAAGCACTTTCATGGAAAGGGGTTGCCAAGCTTCCAAAAATTACGAATCTCCAGAAATCTCAGCAAATATTTTTTCAACCAAACTGGATGATACTTTCAGGTAATGATCAGTACACTAAGGCGACTTGGTTCCCCCAATTTCGTTCTTCTATGTTGAAGCGTTCATTTCCAGTAACAGTTTGAATTTTTAGGTTTCACTCTTTTTTCTCCTATATTGATAGATGTATTTGGAACTCTAAATCCAACACGGTTTGTGCTAGCTTCTTGAAACTTGACACAGTAAAGTAGTTTCACGTTCTATCTCTATGTTTTGTTTCCTCTTGATGTAGCCCTAAGCAGTGACTGGCGAGAAGCACTTTCATGGAAAGGGGTTGCCAAGCTTCCAAAAATTACGAATCTCCAGAAATCTCAGCAAATATTTTTTCACCCAAACTGGATGATACTTTCAGGTAATGATCAGTACACTAAGGCGACTTGGTTCCCCAAATTTCGTTCTTCTATGTTGAAGCGTTCATTTCCAGTAACACTTTGAATTTTTAGGTATCACTCTGTTTTCTCGTATATTGATAGATGTATTTGGAACTCTAAGTCCAACAAGGTTTGTGCTAGCTTCTTGAAACTTGACACAGTAAAGTAGTTTCACGTTCTATCTCTATGTTTTTTTTCCTCTTGATGTAGCCCTAAGCAGTGACTGGCGAGAAGCACTTTCATGGAAAGGGGTTGCCAAGCTTCCAAAAATTACGAATCTCCAGAAATCTCAGCAAATATTTTTTCACCCAAACTGGATGATACTTTCAGGTAATGATCAGTACACTAAGGCGACTTGGTTCCCCAAATTTTGTTCTTCTATGTTGAAGCGTTCATTTCCAGTAACAGTTTGAATTTTTAGGTTTCACTCTTTTTTCTCCTATATTGATAGATGTATTTGGAACTCTAAATCCAACACGGTTTGTGCTAGCTTCTTGAAACTTGACACAGTAAAGTAGTTTCACGTTCTGTCTCTATGGTTTGTTTCCTCTTGATGTAGCCCTAAGCAGTGACTGGCGAGAAGCACTTTCAATGAAAGGGGTTGCCAAGCTTCCAAAAATTACGAATCTCCAGAAATCTCAGCAAATATTTTTTCACCCAAACTGGATGATACTTTCAGGTAATGATCAGTACACTAAGGCGACTTGGTTCCCCAAATTTGGTTCTTCTATGTTGAAGCGTTCATTTCCAGTAACAGTTTGAATTTTTAGGTTTCACTCTATTTTCTCCTATATTGATAGATGTATTTGGAACTCTAAATCCAACACGGTTTGTGCTAGCTTCTTGAAACTTGACACAGTGAAGTAGTTTCATGTTCTATCTCTATGTTTTGTTTCCTCTTGATGTAGCCCTAAGCACTGACTGGCGAGAAACACTTTCATGGAAAGGGGTTGCGAAGCTTCCAAAAATTACGAATCTCCAGAAATCTCAGCCAATATTTTTTCACCCAAACTGGATGATACTTTCAGGTAATGATCAGTACACTAAGGCGACTTGGTTCCCCAAATTTCGTTCTTCTATGTTGAAGCGTTCATTTCCAGTAACAGTTTGAATTTTTAGGTTTCACTCTGTTTTCTCCTATATTGATAGATGTATTTGGAACTCTAAATCCAACACGGATTGTGCTAACTTCTTGAAACTTGACACAGTAAAGTAGTTTCACATTCTATCTCTACGTTTTGTTTCCTCTTGATGTAGCCCTAAGCACTGAAGGCGAGAAACACTTTCATGGAAAGGGGTTGCCAAGCTTCCAAAAATTACGAATCTCCAGAAATCTCAGCCAATATTTTTTCACCCAAACTGGATGATACTTTCAGGTAATGATCAGTAAACGAAGGTGACTTGGTTCCCCAAATTTCGTTCTTCTATGTTGAAGCGTTCATTTCCAGTAACAGTTTGAATTTTTAGGTTTCACTCTGTTTTCTCCTATATTGATAGATGTATTTGGAACTCTAAATCCAACACGGTTTGTGCTAGCTTCTTGAAACTTGACACAGTAAAATAGTTTCACGTTCTGTCTCTATGGTTTGTTTCCTCTTAATGTAGCCCTAAGCAGTGACTGGCAAGAAGCACTTTCATGGAAAGGGGTTGCCAAGCTTCCAAAAATTACGAATCTCCAGAAATCTCAGCAAATATTTTTTCACCCATACTGGATGATACTTTCAGGTAATGATCAGTACACTAAGTCGACTTGGTTCCCCAAATTTCGTTCTTCTATGTTGAAGCGTTCATTTCCAGTAACAGTTTGAATTTTTAGGTTTCACTCTGTTTTCTCCTATATTGATAGATGTATTTGCAACTCTAAATCCAACACGGTTTGTGCTAGCTTCTTGAAACTTGACACAGTAAAGTAGTTTCACGTTCTATCTCTATGTTTTGTTTCCTCTTGATGTAGCCCTAAGCACTGACTGGCGAGAAACTCTTTCATGGAAAGGGGTTGCCAAGCTTCCAAAAATTACGAATCTCCAGAAATCTCAGCCAATATTTTTTCACCCAAACTGGATGATACTTTCAGGTAATGATCAGTACACTAAGGCGACTTGGTTCCCCAAATTTCGTTCTTCTTTGTTGAAGCGTTCATTTCCAGTAACAGTTTGAATTTTTAGGTATCACTCTGTTTTCTACTATATTGATACATGTACTTGGAACTCTTGGAACTCTAAATGCGACACGGTTTGTGCTAGCTTCTTGAAACTTGACACAGTAAAGTAGTTTCACGTTCTATCTCTATGGTTTGTTTCCTCTTGATGTACCCTAAGCACTGACTGGCGAGAAACACTTTAAAGGAAAAGGTTTGCAAAGCTTCCAAAAATTACGAATCTCCAGAAATCTCAGCAAATATTTTTTCACCCAAACTGGATGATACTTTCAGGTAATGATCAGTACACTAAGGCGACTTGGTTCCCCAAATTTCGTTCTTCTATGTTGAAGCGTTCATTTCCAGTAACAGTTTGAATTTTTAGGTTTCACTCTGTTTTCTCCTATATTGATAGATGTATTTGGAACTCTAAATCCAACACGGTTTGTGCTAGCTTCTTGAAACTTGACACAGTAAAGTAGTTTCACGTTCTATCTCTATGGTTTGTTTCCTCTTGATGTAGCCCTAAGCAGTGACTGGCGAGAAGCACTTTCAATGAAAGGGGTTGCCAAGCTTCCAAAAATTATGAATCTCCAGAAATCTCAGCAAATATTTTTTCACCCAAACTGGATGATAATTTCAGGTAATGATCAGTACACTAAGGCGACTTGGTTCCCCAAATTTCGTTCTTCTATGTTGAAGCGTTCATTTCCAGTAACAGTTTGAATTTTTAGGTTTCACTCTGTTTTCTCCTATATTGATAGATGTATTTGGGACTCTAAATCCAACACGGTTTGTGCTAGCTTCTTGAAACTTGACACAGTGAAGTAGTTTCACGTTCTATCTCTATGTTTTGTTTCCTCTTGATGTAGCCCTAAGCACTGACTGGCGAGAAACACTTTCATGGAAAGGGGTTGCGAAGCTTCCAAAAATTACGAATCTCCAGAAATCTCAGCCAATATTTTTTCACCCAAACTGGATGATACTTTCAGGTAATGATCAGTACACTAAGGCGACTTGGTTCCCCAAATTTCGTTCTTCTATGTTGAAGCGTTCATTTCCAGTAACAGTTTGAATTTTTAGGTGTCACTCTGTTTTCTCCTATATTGATAGATGTATTTGGAACTCTAAATCCAACACGGTTTGTGCTAGCTTCTTGAAACTTGACACAGTAAAGTAGTTTCACGTTCTATATCTATGTTTTGTTTCCTATGGATGTAGCCCTAAGCACTGACTGGCGAGAAGCACTTTCATGGAAAGGGGTTGCCAAGCTTCCAAAAATTACGAATCTCCAGAAATCTCAGCCAATATTTTTTAACCCAAACTGGATGATACTTTCAGGTAATGATCCGTATACGAAGGCGACTTGGTTCCCCAAATTTCGTTCTTCTATGTTGAAACATTCATTTCCAGTAACAGTTTGAATTTTTAGGTTTCACTCTTTTTTCTCCTATATTGATAGATGTATTTGGAACTCTAAATCCAACACGGTTTGTGCTAGCTTCTTGAAACTTGACACAGTAAAGTAGTTTCACGTTCTATCTCTATGGTTTGTTTCCTCTTAATGTAGCCCTAAGCAGTGACTGGCAAGAAGCACTTTCATGGAAAGGGGTTGCCAAGCTTCCAAAAATTAAGAATCTCCAGAAATCTCAGCCAATATTTTTTCACCCAAACTGGATGATACTTTCAGGTAATGATCAGTACACTAAGGCGACTTGGTTCCCCAAATTCCGTTCTTCTTTGTTGAAGCGTTCATTTCCAGTAACAGTTTGAATTTTTAGGTATCAGTCTGTTTTCTACTATATTGATACATGTACTTGGAACTCTAAATGCGACACGGTTTGTGCTAGCTTCTTGAAACTTGACACAGTAAAGTAGTTTCACGTTCTATCTCTATGGTTTGTTTCCTCTTGATGTACCCTAAGCACTGACTGGCGAGAAACAATTTCAAGGAAAGGGGTTGCCAAGCTTCCAAAAATTACGAATCTCCAGAAATCTCAGCAAATATTTTTTCACCCAAACTGGATGATACTTTCAGGTAATGATCAGTACACGAAGGCGACTTGGTTCCCCAAATTTCGTTCTTCTATGTTGAAGCGTTCATTTGCAGTAACAGTTTGAATTTTTAGGTTTCACTCTGTTTTCTCCTATATTGATAGATGTATTTGGAACTCTAAATCCAACACGGTTTGTGCTAGCTTCTTGAAACTTGACACAGTAAAGTAGTTTCACGTTCTATCTCTATGTTTTGTTTCCTCTTGATGTAGCCCTAAGCAGTGACTGGCGAGAAGCACTTTCATGGAAAGGGGTTGCCAAGCTTCCAAAAATTACGAATCTCCAGAAATCTCAGCCAATATTTTTTCACCCAAACTGGATGATACTTTCAGGTAATGATCAGTAAACGAAGGTGACTTGGTTCCCCAAATTTCGTTCTTCTATGTTGAAGCGTTCATTTCCAGTAACAGTTTGAATTTTTAGGTATCACTCTGTTTTCTCCTATATTGATAGATGTATTTGGAACTCTAATCCAACACGGTTTGTGCTAGCTTCTTGAAACTTGACACAGTAAAGTAGTTTCACGTCCTATCTCTATGTTTTGTTTCCTCTTGATTTAGCCCTAAGCACTGAAGGCGAGAAACAAGTTCATGGAAAGGGGTTGCCGAGCTTCCAAAAATTACGAATCTCCAGAAATCTCAGCAAATATTTTTTCACCCAAACTGGATGATACTTTCAGGTAATGATCAGTAAACGAAGGCGACTTGGTTCCCCAAATTTCATTCTTCTATGTTGAAGCGTTCATTTCCAGTAACAGTTTGAATTTTTAGGTTTCACTCTGTTTTCTCCTATATTGATAGATGTATTTGGAACTCTAAATCCAACACGGTTTGTGCTAGCTTCTTGAAACTTGACACAGTAAAGTAGTTTCACGTTCTCTCTCTATGTTTTGTTTCCTCTTGATGTAGCCCTAAGCACTGAAGGCGAGAAACACTTTCATGGAAAGAGGTTGCCAAGCTTCCAAAAATTACGAATCTCCAGAAATCTCAGCCAATATTTTTTCACCCAAATTGGATGATACTTTCAGGTAATGATCAGTAAACGAAGGCGACTTGGTTCCCCAAATTTCGTTCTTCTATGTTGAAGCGTTCATTTCCAGTAACAGGTTGAATTTTTAGGTTTCACTCTGTTTTCTCCTATATTGATAGATGTATTTGGAACTCTAAATCCAACACGGTTTGTGCTAGCTTCTTGAAACTTGACACAGTAAAGTAGTTTCACGTTCTCTCTCTATGTTTTGTTTCCTCTTGATGTAGCCCTAATCAGTGACTGGCGAGAAACACTTTCATGGAAAGGGGTTGCCAAGCTTCCAAAAATTACGAATCTCCAGAAATCTCAGCAAATATTTTTTCACTCAAACTGGATGATACTTTCAGGTAATGATCAGTACACTAAGGCGACTTGGTTCCCCAAATTTCGTTCTTCTATGTTGAAGCGTTCATTTCCAGTAACACTTTGAATTTTTAGGTATCACTCTGTTTTCTCCTATATTGATAGATGTATTTGGAACTCTAAATCCAACACGGTTTGTGCTAGCTTCTTGAAACTTGACACAGTAAAGTAGTTTCACGTTCTACCTCTATGTTTTGTTTCCTCTTGATGTAGCCCTAAGCAGTGACTGGCGAGAAGCACTTTCATGGAAAGGGGTTGCCAAGCTTCCAAAAATTACGAATCTCCAGAAATCTCAGCAAATATTTTTTCACCCAAACTGGATGATACTTTCAGGTAATGATCAGTAAACGAAGGTGACTTGGTTCCCCAAATTTCGTTCTTCTATGTTGAAGCGTTCATTTCCAGTAACAGTTTGAATTTTTAGGTATCACTCTGTTTTCTCCTATATTGATAGATGTATTTGGAACTCTAATCCAACACGGTTTGTGCTAGCTTCTTGAAACTTGACACAGTAAAGTAGTTTCACGTCCTATCTCTATGTTTTGTTTCCTCTTGATGTAGCCCTAAGCACTGAAGGCGAGAAACAAGTTCATGGAAAGGGGTTGCCGAGCTTCCAAAAATTACGAATCTCCAGAAATCTCAGCAAATATTTTTTCACCCAAACTGGATGATACTTTCAGGTAATGATCAGTAAACGAAGGCGACTTGGTTCCCCAAATTTCATTCTTCTATGTTGAAGCGTTCATTTCCAGTAACAGTTTGAATTTTTAGGTTTCACTCTGTTTTCTCCAATATTGATAGATGTATTTGGAACTCTAAATCCAACACGGTTTGTGCTAGCTTCTTGAAACTTGACACAGTAAAGTAGTTTCACGTTCTCTCTCTATGTTTTGTTTCCTCTTGATGTAGCCCTAAGCACTGAAGGCGAGAAACACTTTCATGGAAAGAGGTTGCCAAGCTTCCAAAAATTACGAATCTCCAGAAATCTCAGCCAATATTTTTTCACCCAAATTGGATGATACTTTCAGGTAATGATCAGTAAACGAAGGCGACTTGGTTCCCCAAATTTCGTTCTTCTATGTTGAAGCGTTCATTTCCAGTAACAGGTTGAATTTTTAGGTTTCACTCTGTTTTCTCCTATATTGATAGATGTATTTGGAACTCTAAATCCAACACGGTTTGTGCTAGCTTCTTGAAACTTGACACAGTAAAGTAGTTTCACGTTCTCTCTCTATGTTTTGTTTCCTCTTGATGTAGCCCTAATCAGTGACTGGCGAGAAACACTTTCATGGAAAGGGGTTGCCAAGCTTCCAAAAATTACGAATCTCCAGAAATCTCAGCAAATATTTTTTCACTCAAACTGGATGATACTTTCAGGTAATGATCAGTACACTAAGGCGACTTGGTTCCCCAAATTTCGTTCTTCTATGTTGAAGCGTTCATTTCCAGTAACACTTTGAATTTTTAGGTATCACTCTGTTTTCTCCTATATTGATAGATGTATTTGGAACTCTAAATCCAACACGGTTTGTGCTAGCTTCTTGAAACTTGACACAGTAAAGTAGTTTCACGTTCTATCTCTATGGTTTGTTTCCTCTTGATGTAGCCCTAAGCACTGACTGGCGAGAAACACTTTCATGTAAAGGGGTTGCCAAGCTTCTAAAATTACGAATCTCCAGAAATCTCAGTCAATATTTTTTCACCCAAACTGGATGATACTTTCAGGTAATGATCAGTACACTAAGGCGACTTGGTTCCCCAAATTTCGTTCTTCTATGTTGAAGCGTTCATTTCCAGTAACAGTTTGAATTTTGAGGTTTCACTCTGTTTTCTCCTATATTGATAGATGTATTTGGAACTCTAAAAGGAACACGGTTTTTGCTAGCTTCTTGAAACTTGACAAAGTAAAGTAGTTTCACGTTCTATCTCTATGTTTTGTTTCCTCTTGATGTAGAACTAAGCAGTGACTGGCGAGAAGCACTTTCATGGAAAGGGGATGCCAAGCTTCCAAAAATTACGAATCTCCAGAAATCTCAGCAAATATTTTTTCACCCAAACTGGATGATACTTTCAGGAAATGATCAGTACACTAAGGCGACTTGGTTCCCCAAATTTCGTTCTTCTATGTTGAAGCGTTCATTTCCAGTAACAGTTTGAATTTTTAGGTTTCACTCTGTTTTCTCCTATATTGATAGATGTATTTGCAACTCTAAATCCAACACGGTTTGTGCTAGCTTCTTGAAACTTGACACAGTAAAGTAGTTTCACGTTCTATCTCTATGTTTTGTTTCCTCTTGATGTAGCCCTAAGCAGTGACTGGCGAGAAGCACTTTCATGGAAAGGGGTTGCCAAGCTTCCAAAAATTACGAATCTCCAGAAATCTCAGCAAATATTTTTTCACCCAAACTGGATGATACTTACAGGTAATGATCAGTACACTAAGGCGACTTGGTTCCCCAAATTTCGTTCTTCTATGTTGAAGCGTTCATTTCCAGTAACAGTTTGAATTTTTAGGGTTCACTCTGTTTTCTCCTATATTGATAGATGTATTGGGAACTCTAAATCGAACACGGTGTGTGCTAGCTTCTTGAAACTTGACACAGTAAAGTAGTTTAACGTTCTATCTCTATGTTTTGTTTCCTCTTGATGTAGCCCTAAGCAGTGACTGGCGAGAAGCACTTTCATGGAAAGGGGTTGCCAAGCATCCAAAAATTACGAATCTCCAGAAATGTCAGCAAATTTTTTTTCACCCAAACTGGATGATACTTTCAGGTAATGATCAGTACACTAAGGCGATTTGGTTCCCCAAATTTCGTTCTTCTATGTTGAAGCGTTCATTTCCAGTAACAGTTTGAATTTTTAGGTTTCACTCTGTTTTCTCCTATATTGATAGATGTATTTGCAACTCTAAATCCAACACGGTTTGTGCTAGCTTCTTGAAACTTGACACAGTAAAGTAGTTTCACGTTCTATCTCTATGTTTTGTTTCCTCTTGATGTAGCCCTAAGCAGTGAAAGGCGAGAAACACTTTCATGGAAAGGGGTTGCCAAGCTTCCAAAAATTACGAATCTCCAGAAATCTCAGCCAATATTTTTTCACCCAAACTGGATGATACTTTCAGGTAATGATCAGTACACAAAGGTGACTTGGTTCCCCAAATTTCGTTCTTCTATGTTGAAGCGTTCATTTCCAGTAACACTTTAAATTTTTAGGTATCACTCTGTTTTCTCCTATATTGATAGATGTATTTGGAACTCTAAATCCAACACGGTTTGTGCTAGCTTCTTAAAACTTGACACAGTAAACTAGTTTCATGTTTTATCTCTACGTTTTGTTTCCTCTTGATGTAGCCCTAAGCACTGAAGGGGAGAAACACTTTCATGGAAAGGGGTTGACAAGCTTCCAAAAATTACGAATCTCCAGAAATCTCAGCCAATATTTTTTCACCCAAACTGGATGATACTTTCAGGTAATGATCAGTAAACGAAGGCGAATTGGTTCCCCAAATTTCGTTCTTCTATGTTGAAGCGTTCATTTCCAGTAACAGTTTGAATTTTTAGGTTTCACTCTGTTTTCTCCTATATTGATAGATGTATTTGGAACTCTAAATCCAACACGGTTTGTGCTAGCTTCTTGAAACTTGACACAGTAAACTAGTTTCACGTTCTATCTCTATGTTTTGTTTCCTCTTGATGTAGCCCTAAGCACTGACTGGCGAGAAGCACTTTCATGGAAAGGGGTTGCCAAGCTTCCAAAAATTACGAATCTCCAGAAATCTCAGCCAATATTTTTTCACCCAAACTGGATGATACTTTCAGGTAATTATCAGTACACGAAGGCGACTTGGTTCCCCATATTTTGTTCTTCTATGTTGAAGCTTTCATTTCCAGTAACAGTTTGAATTTTTAGGTTTCACTCTTTTTTCTCCTATATTGATAGATGTATTTGGAACTCTAAATCCAACACGGTTTGTGCTAGCTTCTTGAAACTTGACACAGTAAAGTAGTTTCACGTTCTATCTCTATGTTTTGTTTCCTCTTGACGTAGCCCTAAGCAGTGACTGGCGAGAAACACTTTCATGAAAAGGGGTTGCGAAGCTTCCAAAAATTACGAATATCCAGAAATCTCAGCAAATATTTTTTCACCCAAACTGGATGATACTTTCAGGTAATGATCCGTACACTAAGGCGACTTGGTTCCCCAAATTTCGTTCTTCTATGTTGAAGCGTTCATTTCCAGTAACTGTTTGAATTTTGAGGTTTCACTCTTTTTTCTCCTATATTGATAGATGTATTTGGAACTCTAAATCCAACACGGTTTGTGCTAGCTTCTTGAAACTTGACACAGTAAAGTAGTTTCACGTTCTATCTCTATGGTTTGTTTCCTCTTAATGTAGCCCTAAGCAGTGACTGGCGAGAAGCACTTTCATGGAAAGGGGTTGCCAAGCTTCCAAAAATTACGAATCTCCAGAAATCTCAGCAAATATTTTTTCACCCAAACTGGATGATACTTTCAGGTAATGATCAGTACACTAAGGCGACTTGGTTCCCCAAATTTCATTCTTCTATGTTGAAGTGTTCATTTCCAGTAACAGTTTGAATTTTTAGGTTTCACTCTGTTTTCTCCTATATTGATAGATGTATTTGGAACTCTAAATCCAACACGGTTTGTGCTAGCTTCTTGAAACTTGACACAGTGAAGTAGTTTCACGTTCTATCTCTATGTTTTGTTTCCTCTTGATGTAGCCCTAAGCACTGACTGGCGAGAAACACTTTCATGGAAAGGGGTTGCGAAGCTTCCAAAAATTACGAATCTCCAGAAATCTCAGCCAATATTTTTTCAGCCAAACTGGATGATACTTTCAGGTAATGATCAGTACACTAAGGCGACTTGGTTCCCCAAATTTCGTTCTTCTATGTTGAAGCGTTCATTTCCAGTAACAGTTTGAATTTTGAGGTTTCACTCTGTTTTCTCCTATATTGATAGATGTATTTGGAACTCTAAATCCAACACGGTTTGTACTAGCTTCTTGAAACATGACACAGTAAAGTAGTTTCACGTTCTATCTCTATGTTTTGTTTCCTCTTGATGTAGCCCTAAGCACTGACTGGCAAGAAACACTTTCATGGAAAGGGTTTGCCTAGCTTCCAAAAATTACGAATCTCCAGATAGCAAATATTTTTTCACCCAAAATGGATGATACTTTCAGGTAATGATCAGTACACTAAGGCGACTTGGTTCCCCAAATTTCGTTCTTCTATGTTGATGCGTTCATTTCCAGTAACAGTTTGAATTTTTAGGTTTCACTCTGTTTTCTCCTATATTGATAGATGTATTTGGAACTCTAAATCCAACTCGGTTTGTGCTAGCTTCTTGAAACTTGACACAGTAAAGTAGTTTCACGTTCTATCTCTATGGTTTGTTTCCTCTTGATGTAGCCCTAAGCACTGACTGGCGAGAAACACTTTCATGTAAAGGGGTTGCCAAGCTTCTAAAATTAAGAATCTCCAGAAATCTCAGCAAATATTTTTTCACCCAAACTGGATGATACTTTCAGGTAATGATCAGTACACGAAGGCGACTTGGTTCCCCAAATTTCGTTCTTCTATGTTGAAGCGTTCATTTCCAGTAACAGTTTGAATTTTTAGGTTTCACTCTGTTTTCTCCTATATTGATAGATATATTTGGAACTCTAAATCCAACACGGATTGGGCTAGCTTCTTTAAACTTGACACAGTAAAGTAGTTTCACGTTCTATCTCTATGTTTTGTTTCCTCTTGATGTAGCCCTAAGCAGTGACAGGCGAGAAACACTTTCATGGAAAGGGGTTGCCAAGCTTCCAAAAATTACGAATCTCCAGAAATCTCAGCAAATATTTTTTCACCCAAACTGGATGATACTTTCAGGTAATGATCAGTACACTAAGGCGACTTGGTTCCCCAAATTTCGTTCTTCTATGTTGAAGCGTTCATTTCCAGTAACTGTTTGAATTTTGAGGTTTCACTCTTTTTTCTCCTATATTGATAGATGTATTTGGAACTCTAAATCCAACACGGTTTGTGCTAGCTTCTTGAAACTTGACACAGTAAAGTAGTTTCACGTTCTATCTCTATGTTTTTTTTCCTCTTTATGTAGCCCTAAACACTGAAGGCGAGAAACACTTTCATGGAAAGGGGTTGCCAAGCTTCCAAAAATTACGAATCTCCAGAAATCTCAGCCAATATTTTTTCACCCAAACTGGATGATACTTTCAGGTAATGATCAGTACACGAAGGCGACTTGGTTCCCCAAATTTCGTTCTTCTATGTTGAAGCGTTCATTTCCAGTAACAGTTTGAATTTTTAGGTTTCACTCTGTTTTCTCCTATATTGATAGATGTATTTGGAACTCTAAATCGAACACGGTTTGTGCTAGCTTCTTGAAACTTGACACAGTGAAGTAGTTTCACGTTCTATCTCTATGTTTTTTTTCCTCTTGATGTAGCCCTAGGCACTGACTGGCGAGAAACACTTTCATGGAAAGGGGTTGCGAAGCTTCCAAAAATTACGAATCTCCAGAAATCTCAGCAAATATTTTTTCACCCAAACTGGATGATACTTTCAGGTAATGATCACTACACTAAGGCGACTTGGTTCCCCAAATTTCGTTCTTCTATGTTGAAGCGTTCATTTCCAGTAACAGTTTGAATTTTTAGGTATCACTCTGTTTTCTCCTATATTGATAGATGTATTTGGAACTCTACATCCAACACGGTTTGTGCTAGCTTCTTGAAACTTGACACAGTAAAGTAGTTTCACGTTCTATCTCTGTGTTTTGTTTCCTCTTGACGTAGCCCTAAGCAGTGACTGGCGAGAAACACTTTCATGAAAAGGGGTTGCGAAGCTTCCAAAAATTACGAATCTCCAGAAATCTCAGCAAATATTTTTTCACCCAAAGTGGATGATACTTTCAGGTAATGATCAGTACACTAAGGCGACTTGGTTCCCCAAATTTCGTTCTTCTATGTTGATGCGTTCATTTCCAGTAACAGTTTGAATTTTTAGGTTTCACTCTGTTTTCTCCTATATTGATAGATGTATTTGGAACTCTAAATCCAACACGGTTTGTGCTAGCTTCTTGAAACTTGACACAGTAAAGTAGTTTCACGTTCTATCTCTATGGTTTGTTTCCTCTTGATGTAGCCCTAAGCACTGACTGGCGAGAAACACTTTCATGTAAAGGGGTTGCCAAGCTTCTAAAATTACGAATCTCCAGAAATCTCAGCCAATATTTTTTCACCCAAACTGGATGATACTTTCAGGTAATGATCAGTACACGAAGGCGACTTGGTTCCCCAAATTTCGTTCTTCTATGTTGAAGCGTTCATTTCCAGTAACAGTTTGAATTTTTAGGTTTCACTCTGTTTTCTCCTATATTGATAGATGTATTTGGAACTCTAAATCCAACACGGATTGGGCTAGCTTCTTCAAACTTGACACAGTAAAGTAGTTTCACGTTCTATCTCTATGTTTTGTTTCCTCTTGATGTAGCCCTAAGCAGTGACAGGCGAGAAACACTTTCATGGAAAGGGGTTGCCAAGCTTCCAAAAATTACGAATCTCCAGAAATCTCAGCAAATATTTTTTCACCCAAACTGGATGATACTTTCAGGTAATGATGAGTACACGAAGGCGACTTGGTTCCCCAAATTTCGTTCTTCTATGTTGAAGCGTTCATTTCCAGTAACAGTTTGAATTTTTAGGTTTCACTCTTTTTTCTCCTATATTGATATATGTATTTGGAACTCTAAATCCAACACGGTTTGTGCTAGCTTCTTGAAACTTGACACAGTAAAGTAGTTTCACGTTCTATCTCTATGGTTTGTTTCCTCTTAATGTAGCCCTAAGCAGTGACTGGCGAGAAGCACTTTCATGGAAAGGGGTTGCCAAGCTTCCAAAAATTACGAATCTCCAGAATTCTCAGCAAATATTTTTTCACCCAAGCTGGATGATACTTTCAGGTAATGATCAGTACACTAAGGCGACTTGTTTCCCCAAATTTCGTTCTTCTATGTTGAAGCGTTCATTTCCAGTAACTGTTTGAATTTTGAGGTTTCACTCTTTTTTCTTCTATATTGATAGATGTATTTGGAACTCGAAATCCAACACGGTTTGTGCTAGCTTCTTGAAACTTGACACAGTAAAGTAGTTTCACGTTCTATCTCTATGTTTTGTTTCCTCTTGATGTAGCCCTAAACACTGAAGGCGAGAAACACTTTCATGGAAAGGGGTTGCCAAGCTTCCAAAAATTACGAATCTCCAGAAATCTCAGCCAATATTTTTTCACCCAAACTGGATGATACTTTCAGGTAATGATCAGTACACGAAGGCGACTTGGTTCCCCAAATTTCGTTCTTCTATGTTGAAGCGTTCATTTCCAGTAACAGTTTGAATTTTTAGGTATCACTCTGTTTTCTCCTATATTGATAGATGTATTTGGAACTCTAAATCCAACACGGTTTGTGCTAGCTTCTTGAAACTTGACACAGTAAAGTAGTTTCACGTTCTATCTCTATGTTTTGTTTCCTCTTGATGTAGCCCTAAGCACTGACTGGCGAGAAGCACTTTCATGGAAAGGGGTTGCCAAGCTTCCAAAAATTACGAATCTCCAGAAATCTCAGCAAATATTTTTTCACCCAAAGTGGATGATACTTTCAGGTAATGATCAGTACACTAAGGCGACTTGGTTCCCCAAATTTTGTTCTTCTATGTTGAAGCGTTCATTTCCAGTAACTGTTTGAATTTTGAGGTTTCACTCTTTTTTCTCCTATATTGATAGATGTATTTGGAACTCTAAATCCAACACGGTTTGTGCTAGCTTCTTGAAACTTGACACAGTAAAGTAGTTTCACGTTCTATCTCTATGGTTTGTTTCCTCTTGATGTAGCCCTAAGCAGAGACTGGCGAGAAGCACTTTCATGGAAAGGGGTTGCCAAGCTTCCAAAAATTACGAATCTCCAGAAATCTCAGCAAATATTTTTTCACCCAAACTGGATGATACTTTCAGGTAATGATCAGTACACTAAGGCGACTTGGTTCCCCAAATTTCGTTCTTCTATGTTGAAGCGTTCATTTCCAGTAACAGTTTGAATTTTGAGGTTTCACTCTGTTTTCTCCTATATTGATAGATGTATTTGCAACTCTAAATCCAACACGGTTTGTGCTAGCTTCTTGAAACTTGACACAGTAAAGTAGTTTCACGTTCTATCTCTATGTTTTGTTTCCTCTTGATGTAGCCGTAAGCACTGACTGGCAAGATACACTTTCATGGAAAGGGTTTGCCTAGCTTCCAAAAATTACGAATCTCCAGATAGCAAATATTTTTTCACCCAAACTGGATGATACTTTCAGGTAATGATCAGTACACTAAGGCGACTTGGTTCCCCAAATTTCGTTCTTCTATGTTGAAGCGTTCATTTCCAGTAACAGTTTGAATTTTTAGGTTTCACTCTGTTTTCTCCTATATTGATAGATGTATTTGGAACTCTAAATCGAACACGGTTTTTGCTAGCTTCTTGAAACTTGACACACTAAAGTAGTTTCACGTTCTATCTCTATGTTTTGTTTCCTCTTGATGTAGCCCTAAGCACTGACTGGCGAGAAGCACTTTCATGGAAAGGGGTTGCCAAGCTTCCAAAAATTACGAATCTCCAGAAATCTCAGCAAATATTTTTTCACCCAAACTGGATGATACTTTCAGGTAATGATCAGTACACGAAGGCGACTTGGTTCCCCATATTTTGTTCCTCTATGTTGAAGCGTTCATTTCCAGTAACAGTTTGAATTTTTAGGTTTCACTCTTTTTTCTCCTATATTGATAGATGTATTTGGAACTCTAAATCCAACACGGTTTGTTCTAGCTTCTTGAAACTTGAAACAGTAAAGTAGTTTCACGTTCTATCTCTATGGTTTGTTTCCTCTTAATGTAGCCCTAAGCAGTGACTCGCGAGAAGCACTTTCATGGAAAGGGTTTGCCTAGCTTCCAAAAATTACGAATCTCCAGATAGCAAATATTTTTTCACCCAAAATGGATGATACTTTCAGGTAATGATCAGTACACTAAGGCGACTTGGTTCCCCAAATTTCGTTCTTCTATGTTGAAGCGTTCATTTCCAGTAACAGTTTGAATTTTTAGGTATCACTCTGTTTTCTCCTATATTGATAGATGTATTTGGAACTCTAAATCCAACACGGTTTGTGCTAGCTTCTTGAAACTTGACACAGTAAAGTAGTTTCACGTTCTATCTCTGTGTTTTGTTTCCTCTTGACGTAGCCCTAAGCAGTGACTGGCGAGAAACACTTTCATGAAAAGGGGTTGCGAAGCTTCCAAAAATTACGAATCTCCAGAAATCTCAGCAAATATTTTTTCACCCAAAGTGGATGATACTTTCAGGTAATGATCAGTACACTAAGGCGACTTGGTTCCCCAAATTTCGTTCTTCTATGTTGATGCGTTCATTTCCAGTAACAGTTTGAATTTTTAGGTTTCACTCTGTTTTCTCCTATATTGATAGATGTATTTGGAACTCTAAATCCAACACGGTTTGTGCTAGCTTCTTGAAACTTGACACAGTAAAGTAGTTTCACGTTCTATCTCTATGGTTTGTTTCCTCTTGATGTAGCCCTAAGCACTGACTGGCGAGAAACACTTTCATGTAAAGGGGTGGCCAAGCTTCTAAAATTACGAATCTCCAGAAATCTCAGCAAATATTTTTTCACCCAAACTGGATGATACTTTCAGGTAATGATCAGTACACGAAGGCGACTTGGTTCCCCAAATTTCGTTCTTCTATGTTGAAGCGTTCATTTCCAGTAACAGTTTGAATTTTTAGGTTTCACTCTGTTTTCTCCTATATTGATAGATGTATTTGGAACTCTAAATCCAACACGGATTGGGCTAGCTTCTTCAAACTTGACACAGTAAAGTAGTTTCACGTTCTATCTCTATGTTTTGTTTCCTCTTGATGTAGCCCTAAGCAGTGACAGGCGAGAAACACTTTCATGGAAAGGGGTTGCCAAGCTTCCAAAAATTACGAATCTCCAGAAATCTCAGCAAATATTTTTTCACCCAAACTGGATGATACTTTCAGGTAATGATGAGTACACGAAGGCGACTTGGTTCCACAAATTTCGTTCTTCTATGTTGAAGCGTTCATTTCCAGTAACAGTTTGAATTTTTAGGTTTCACTCTTTTTTCTCCTATATTGATAGATGTATTTGGAACTCTAAATCCAACACGGTTTGTGCTAGCTTCTTGAAACTTGACACAGTAAAGTAGTTTCACGTTCTATCTCTATGGTTTGTTTCCTCTTAATGTAGCCCTAAGCAGTGACTGGCGAGAAGCACTTTCATGGAAAGGGGTTGCCAAGCTTCCAAAAATTACGAATCTCCAGAAATCTCAGCAAATATTTTTTCACCCAAGCTGGATGATACTTTCAGGTAATGATCAGTACACTAAGGCGACTTGGTTCCCCAAATTTCGTTCTTCTATGTTGAAGCGTTCATTTCCAGTAACTGTTTGAATTTTGAGGTTTCACTCTTTTTTCTCCTATATTGATAGATGTATTTGGAACTCTAAATCCAACACGGTTTGTGCTAGCTTCTTGAAACTTGACACAGTAAAGTAGTTTCACGTTCTATCTCTATGTTTTGTTTCCTCTTGATGTAGCCCTAAACACTGAAGGCGAGAAACACTTTCATGGAAAGGGGTTGCCAAGCTTCCAAAAATTACGAATCTCCAGAAATCTCAGCCAATATTTTTTCACCCAAACTGGATGATACTTTCAGGTAATGATCAGTACACGAAGGCGACTTGGTTCCCCAAATTTCGTTCTTCTATGTTGAAGCGTTCATTTCCAGTAACAGTTTGAATTTTTAGGTTTCACTCTGTTTTCTCCTATATTGATAGATGTATTTGGAACTCTAAATCGAACACGGTTTGTGCTAGCTTCTTGAAACTTGACACAGTGAAGTATTTTCACGTTCTATCTCTATGTTTTTTTTTTCCTCTTGATGTAGCCCTAAGCACTGACTGGCGAGAAACACTTTCATGGAAAGGGGTTGCGAAGCTTCCAAAAATTACGAATCTCCAGAAATCTCAGCAAATATTTTTTCACCCAAACTGGATGATACTTTCAGGTAATGATCAGTTCACTAAGGCCACTTGGTTCCCCAAATTTCGTTCTTCTATGTTGAAGCTTTCATTTCCAGTAACAGTTTGAATTTTTAGGTATCACTCTGTTTTCTCCTATATTGATAGATGTATTTGGAACTCTAAATCCAACACGGTTTGTGCTAGCTTCTTGAAACTTGACACAGTAAAGTAGTTTCACGTTCTATCTCTATGGTTTGTTTCCTCTTGATGTAGCCCTAAGCAGAGACTGGCGAGAAGCACTTTCATGGAAAAGGGTTGCCAAGCTTCCAAAAATTACGAATCTCCAGAAATCTCAGCAAATATTTTTTCACCCAAACTGGATGATACTTTCAGGTAATGATCAGTACACTAAGGCGACTTGGTTCCCCAAATTTCGTTCTTCTATGTTGAAGCGTTCATTTCCAGTAACAGTTTGAATTTTGAGGTTTCACTCTGTTTTCTCCTATATTGATAGATGTATTTGCAACTCTAAATCCAACACGGTTTGTGCTAGCTTCTTGAAACTTGACACAGTAAAGTAGTTTCACGTTCTATCTCTATGTTTTGTTTCCTCTTGATGTAGCCATAAGCACTGACTGGCAAGATACACTTTCATGGAAAGGGTTTGCCTAGCTTCCAAAAATTACGAATCTCCAGATAGCAAATATTTTTTCACCCAAACTGGATGATACTTTCAGGTAATGATCAGTACACTAAGGCGACTTGGTTCCCCAAATTTCGTTCTTCTATGTTGAAGCGTTCATTTCCAGTAACAGTTTGAATTTTTAGGTTTCACTCTGTTTTCTCCTATATTGATAGATGTATTTGGAACTCTAAATCGAACACGGTTTTTGCTAGCTTCTTGAAACTTGACACACTAAAGTAGTTTCACGTTCTATCTCTATGGTTTGTTTCCTCTTGATGTAGCCCTAAGCACTGACTGGCGAGAAACACTTTCATGTAAAGGGGTTGCCAAGCTTCTAAAATTACGAATCTCCAGAAATCTCAGCCAATATTTTTTCACCCAAACTGGATGATACTTTCAGGTAATGATCAGTACACGAAGGCGACTTGGTTCCCCAAATTTCGTTCTTCTATGTTGAAGCGTTCATTTCCAGTAACAGTTTGAATTTTTAGGTTTCACTCTGTTTTCTCCTATATTGATAGATGTATTTGGAACTCTAAATCAAACACGGTTTGTGCTAGCTTCTTGAAACTTGACACAGTGAAGTAGTTTCACGTTCTATCTCTATGTTTTGTTTCCTCTTGATGTAGCCCTAAGCACTGACTGGCGAGAAACACTTTCATGAAAAGGGGTTGCGAAGCTTCTAAAAATTACGAATCTCCAGAAATCTCAGCAAATATTTTTTCACCCAAACTGGATGATACTTTCAGGTAATGATCAGTACACTAAGGCGACTTGGTTCCCCAAATTTTGTTCTTCTATGTTGAAGCGTTCATTTCCAGTAACTGTTTGAATTTTGAGGTTTCACTCTTTTTTCTCCTATATTGATAGATGTATTTGGAACTCTAAATCCAACACGGTTTGTGCTAGCTTCTTGAAACTTGACACAGTAAAGTAGTTTCACGTTCTATCTCTATGGTTTGTTTCCTCTTGATGTAGCCCTAAGCAGAGACTGGCGAGAAGCACTTTCATGGAAAGGGGTTGCCAAGCTTCCAAAAATTACGAATCTCCAGAAATCTCAGCAAATATTTTTTCACCCAAACTGGATGATACTTTCAGGTAATGATCAGTACACTAAGGCGACTTGGTTCCCCAAATTTCGTTCTTCTATGTTGAAGCGTTCATTTCCAGTAACAGTTTGAATTTTGAGGTTTCACTCTGTTTTCTCCTATATTGATAGATGTATTTGCAACTCTAAATCCAACACGGTTTGTGCTAGCTTCTTGAAACTTGACACAGTAAAGTAGTTTCACGTTCTATCTCTATGTTTTGTTTCCTCTTGATGTAGCCGTAAGCACTGACTGGCAAGATACACTTTCATGGAAAGGGTTTGCCTAGCTTCCAAAAATTACGAATCTCCAGATAGCAAATATTTTTTCACCCAAACTGGATGATACTTTCAGGTAATGATCAGTACACTAAGGCGACTTGGTTCCCCAAATTTCGTTCTTCTATGTTGAAGCGTTCATTTCCAGTAACAGTTTGAATTTTTAGGTTTCACTCTGTTTTCTCCTATATTGATAGATGTATTTGGAACTCTAAATCGAACACGGTTTTTGCTAGCTTCTTGAAACTTGACACACTAAAGTAGTTTCACGTTCTATCTCTATGTATTGTTTCCTCTTGATGTAGCCCTAAGCACTGACTGGCGAGAAGCACTTTCATGGAAAGGGGTTGCCAAGCTTCCAAAAATTACGAATCTCCAGAAATCTCAGCAAATATTTTTTCACCCAAACTGGATGATACTTTCAGGTAATGATCAGTACACGAAGGCGACTTGGTTCCCCATATTTTGTTCTTCTATGTTGAAGCGTTCATTTCCAGTAACAGTTTGAATTTTTAGGTTTCACTCTTTTTTCTCCTATATTGATAGATGTATTTGGAACTCTAAATCCAACACGGTTTGTTCTAGCTTCTTGAAACTTGAAACAGTAAAGTAGTTTCACGTTCTATCTCTATGGTTTGTTTCCTCTTAATGTAGCCCTAAGCAGTGACTCGCGAGAAGCACTTTCATGGAAAGGGTTTGCCTAGCTTCCAAAAATTACGAATCTCCAGATAGCAAATATTTTTTCACCCAAAATGGATGATACTTTCAGGTAATGATCAGTACACTAAGGCGACTTGGTTCCCCAAATTTCGTTCTTCTATGTTGAAGCGTTCATTTCCAGTAACAGTTTGAATTTTTAGGTATCACTCTGTTTTCTCCTATATTGATAGATGTATTTGGAACTCTAAATCCAACACGGTTTGTGCTAGCTTCTTGAAACTTGACACAGTAAAGTAGTTTCACGTTCTATCTCTGTGTTTTGTTTCCTCTTGACGTAGCCCTAAGCAGTGACTGGCGAGAAACACTTTCATGAAAAGGGGTTGCGAAGCTTCCAAAAATTACGAATCTCCAGAAATCTCAGCAAATATTTTTTCACCCAAAGTGGATGATACTTTCAGGTAATGATCAGTACACTAAGGCGACTTGGTTCCCCAAATTTCGTTCTTCTATGTTGATGCGTTCATTTCCAGTAACAGTTTGAATTTTTAGGTTTCACTCTGTTTTCTCCTATATTGATAGATGTATTTGGAACTCTAAATCCAACACGGTTTGTGCTAGCTTCTTGAAACTTGACACAGTAAAGTAGTTTCACGTTCTATCTCTATGGTTTGTTTCCTCTTGATGTAGCCCTAAGCACTGACTGGCGAGAAACACTTTCATGTAAAGGGGTGGCCAAGCTTCTAAAATTACGAATCTCCAGAAATCTCAGCAAATATTTTTTCACCCAAACTGGATGATACTTTCAGGTAATGATCAGTACACGAAGGCGACTTGGTTCCCCAAATTTCGTTCTTCTATGTTGAAGCGTTCATTTCCAGTAACAGTTTGAATTTTTAGGTTTCACTCTGTTTTCTCCTATATTGATAGATGTATTTGGAACTCTAAATCCAACACGGATTGGGCTAGCTTCTTCAAACTTGACACAGTAAAGTAGTTTCACGTTCTATCTCTATGTTTTGTTTCCTCTTGATGTAGCCCTAAGCAGTGACAGGCGAGAAACACTTTCATGGAAAGGGGTTGCCAAGCTTCCAAAAATTACGAATCTCCAGAAATCTCAGCAAATATTTTTTCACCCAAACTGGATGATACTTTCAGGTAATGATGAGTACACGAAGGCGACTTGGTTCCACAAATTTCGTTCTTCTATGTTGAAGCGTTCATTTCCAGTAACAGTTTGAATTTTTAGGTTTCACTCTTTTTTCTCCTATATTGATAGATGTATTTGGAACTCTAAATCCAACACGGTTTGTGCTAGCTTCTTGAAACTTGACACAGTAAAGTAGTTTCACGTTCTATCTCTATGGTTTGTTTCCTCTTAATGTAGCCCTAAGCAGTGACTGGCGAGAAGCACTTTCATGGAAAGGGGTTGCCAAGCTTCCAAAAATTACGAATCTCCAGAAATCTCAGCAAATATTTTTTCACCCAAGCTGGATGATACTTTCAGGTAATGATCAGTACACTAAGGCGACTTGGTTCCCCAAATTTCGTTCTTCTATGTTGAAGCGTTCATTTCCAGTAACTGTTTGAATTTTGAGGTTTCACTCTTTTTTCTCCTATATTGATAGATGTATTTGGAACTCTAAATCCAACACGGTTTGTGCTAGCTTCTTGAAACTTGACACAGTAAAGTAGTTTCACGTTCTATCTCTATGTTTTGTTTCCTCTTGATGTAGCCCTAAACACTGAAGGCGAGAAACACTTTCATGGAAAGGGGTTGCCAAGCTTCCAAAAATTACGAATCTCCAGAAATCTCAGCCAATATTTTTTCACCCAAACTGGATGATACTTTCAGGTAATGATCAGTACACGAAGGCGACTTGGTTCCCCAAATTTCGTTCTTCTATGTTGAAGCGTTCATTTCCAGTAACAGTTTGAATTTTTAGGTTTCACTCTGTTTTCTCCTATATTGATAGATGTATTTGGAACTCTAAATCGAACACGGTTTGTGCTAGCTTCTTGAAACTTGACACAGTGAAGTATTTTCACGTTCTATCTCTATGTTTTTTTTTCCTCTTGATGTAGCCCTAAGCACTGACTGGCGAGAAACACTTTCATGGAAAGGGGTTGCGAAGCTTCCAAAAATTACGAATCTCCAGAAATCTCAGCAAATATTTTTTCACCCAAACTGGATGATACTTTCAGGTAATGATCAGTTCACTAAGGCCACTTGGTTCCCCAAATTTCGTTCTTCTATGTTGAAGCTTTCATTTCCAGTAACAGTTTGAATTTTTAGGTATCACTCTGTTTTCTCCTATATTGATAGATGTATTTGGAACTCTAAATCCAACACGGTTTGTGCTAGCTTCTTGAAACTTGACACAGTAAAGTAGTTTCACGTTCTATCTCTATGGTTTGTTTCCTCTTGATGTAGCCCTAAGCAGAGACTGGCGAGAAGCACTTTCATGGAAAAGGGTTGCCAAGCTTCCAAAAATTACGAATCTCCAGAAATCTCAGCAAATATTTTTTCACCCAAACTGGATGATACTTTCAGGTAATGATCAGTACACTAAGGCGACTTGGTTCCCCAAATTTCGTTCTTCTATGTTGAAGCGTTCATTTCCAGTAACAGTTTGAATTTTGAGGTTTCACTCTGTTTTCTCCTATATTGATAGATGTATTTGCAACTCTAAATCCAACACGGTTTGTGCTAGCTTCTTGAAACTTGACACAGTAAAGTAGTTTCACGTTCTATCTCTATGTTTTGTTTCCTCTTGATGTAGCCATAAGCACTGACTGGCAAGATACACTTTCATGGAAAGGGTTTGCCTAGCTTCCAAAAATTACGAATCTCCAGATAGCAAATATTTTTTCACCCAAACTGGATGATACTTTCAGGTAATGATCAGTACACTAAGGCGACTTGGTTCCCCAAATTTCGTTCTTCTATGTTGAAGCGTTCATTTCCAGTAACAGTTTGAATTTTTAGGTTTCACTCTGTTTTCTCCTATATTGATAGATGTATTTGGAACTCTAAATCGAACACGGTTTTTGCTAGCTTCTTGAAACTTGACACACTAAAGTAGTTTCACGTTCTATCTCTATGGTTTGTTTCCTCTTGATGTAGCCCTAAGCACTGACTGGCGAGAAACACTTTCATGTAAAGGGGTTGCCAAGCTTCTAAAATTACGAATCTCCAGAAATCTCAGCCAATATTTTTTCACCCAAACTGGATGATACTTTCAGGTAATGATCAGTACACGAAGGCGACTTGGTTCCCCAAATTTCGTTCTTCTATGTTGAAGCGTTCATTTCCAGTAACAGTTTGAATTTTTAGGTTTCACTCTGTTTTCTCCTATATTGATAGATGTATTTGGAACTCTAAATCAAACACGGTTTGTGCTAGCTTCTTGAAACTTGACACAGTGAAGTAGTTTCACGTTCTATCTCTATGTTTTGTTTCCTCTTGATGTAGCCCTAAGCACTGACTGGCGAGAAACACTTTCATGAAAAGGGGTTGCGAAGCTTCTAAAAATTACGAATCTCCAGAAATCTCAGCAAATATTTTTTCACCCAAACTGGATGATACTTTCAGGTAATGATCAGTACACTAAGGCGACTTGGTTCCCCAAATTTCGTTCTTCTATGTTGAAGCGTTCATTTCCAGTAACAGTTTGAATTTTTAGGTATCACTCTTTTTTCTCCTATATTGATAGATGTATTTGGAACTCTAAATCCAACACGGTTTGTGCTAGCTTCTTGAAACTTGACACAGTAAAGTAGTTTCACGTTCTAACTCTATGTTTTGTTTCCTCTTGACGTAGCCCTAAGCAGTGACTGGCGAGAAACACTTTCATGAAAAGGGGTTGCGAAGCTTCCAAAAATTACGAATCTCCAGAAATCTCAGCAAATATTTTTTCACCCAAAGTGGATGATACTTTCAGGTAATGATCAGTACACTAAGGCGACTTGGTTCCCCAAATTTCGTTCTCCTATGTTGAAGCGTTCATTTCCAGTAACTGTTTGAATTTTGAGGTTTCACTCTTTTTTCTCCTATATTGATAGATGTATTTGGAACTCTAAATCGAACACGGTTTGTGCTAGCTTCTTGAAACTTGACACAGTAAAGTAGTTTCACGTTCTATCTCTATGTTTTGTTTTCTCTTGATGTAGCCCTAAGCACTGACTGGCGAGAAACACTTTCATGGAAAGGGGTTGCAAAGCTTCCAAAAATTACGAATCTCCAGAAATCTCAGCCAATATTTTTTCAGCCAAACTGGATGATACTTTCAGGTAATGATCAGTAAACTAAGGCGACTTGGTTCCCCAAATTTCGTTCTTCTATGTTGAAGCGTTCATTTCCAGTAACAGTTTGAATTTTTAGGTATCACTCTGTTTTCTCCTATATTGATAGATGTATTTGGAACTCTAAATCCAACACGGTTTGTGCTAGCTTCTTGAAACGTGACACAGTAAAGTAGTTTCACGTTCTATCTCTATGTTTTGTTTCCTCTTGACGTAGCTTTAAGCAGTGACTGTCGAGAAACACTTTCATGGAAAGAGGTTGTCAAGCTTCCAAAAATTACGAATCTCCAGAAATCTCAGCAAATATTTTTTCACCCAAACTGGATGATACTTTCAGGTAATGATCAGTACACTAAGGCGACTTGGTTCCCCAAATTTCGTTCTTCTATGTTGAAGCGTTCATTTCCAGTAACAGTTTGAATTTTGAGGTTTCACTCTGTTTTCTCCTATATTGATAGATGTATTTGGAACTCTAAATCCAACACGGTTTGTGCTAGCTTCTTGAAACTTGACACAGTAAAGTAGTTTCACGTTCTATCTCTATGTTTTGTTTCCTCTTGATGTAGCCCTAAGCACTGACTGGCGAGAAACCCTTTCATGGAAAGGGTTTGCCTAGCTTCCAAAAATTACGAATCTCCAGATAGCAAATATTTTTTCACCCAAACTGGATGATACTTTCAGGTAATGATCAGTACACTAAGGCGACTTGGTTCCCCAAATTTCGTTCGTCTATGTTGAAGCGTTCATTTCCAGTAACAGTTTGAATTTTTAGGTTTCACTCTGTTTTCTCCTATATTGATAGATGTATTTGGAACTCTAAATCCAACACGGTTTGTGCTAGCTTCTTGAAACTTGACACAGTGAAGCAGTTTCACGTTCTATCTCTATGTTTTGTTTCCTCTTGATGTAGCCCTAAGCACTGACTGGCGAGAAACTCTTTCATGGAAAGGGGTTGCCAAGCTTCCAAAAATTACGAATCTCCAGAAATCTCAGCAAATATTTTTTCACCCAAACTGGATGATACTTTCAGGTAATGATCAGTACACTAAGGCGACTTGGTTCCCCAAATTTCGTTCTTCTATGTTGAAGCGTTCATTTCCAGTAACAGTTTGAATTTTTAGGTATCACTCTGTTTTCTCCTATATTGATAGATGTATTTGGAACTCTAAATCCAACACGGTTTGTGCTAGCTTCTTGAAACTTGACAGAGTAAAGTAGTTTCACGTTCTATCTCTATGTTTTGTTTCCTCTTGACGTAGCCCTAAGCAGTGACTGGCGAGAAACACTTTCATGAAAAGTGGTTGCGAAGCTTCCAAAAATTACGAATCTCCAGAAATCTCAGCAAATATTTTTTCACCCAAACTGGATGATACTTTCAGGTAATGATCAGTACACTAAGGCGACTTGGTTCCCCAAATATCGTTCTTCTATGTTGAAGCGTTCATTTCCAGTAACTGTTTGAATTTTGAGGTTTCACTCTTTTTTCTCCTATATTGATAGATGTATTTGGAACTCTAAATCCAACACGGTTTGTGCTAGCTTCTTGAAACTTGACACAGTAAAGTAGTTTCACGTTCTATCTCTATGGTTTGTTTCCTCTTGATGTAGCCCTAAGCAGTGACTGGTGAGAAGCACTTTCATGGAAAGGGGTTGCCAAGCTTCCAAAAATTACGAATCTCCAGAAATATCAGCAAATGTTTTTTCACCCAAACTGGATGATACTTTCAGGTAATGATCAGTACACTAAGGCGACTTGGTTCCCCAAATTTCGTTCTTCTATGTTGAAGTGTTCATTTCCAGTAACAGTTTGAATTTTTAGGTTTCACTCTGTTTTCTCCTATATTGATAGATGTATTTGGAACTCTAAATCCAACACGGTTTGTGCTAGCTTCTTGAAACTTGACACAGTGAAGTAGTTTCACGTTCTATCTCTATGTTTTGTTTCCTCTTGATGTAGCCCTAAGCACTGAATGGCGAGAAACTCTTTCATGGAAAGGGGTTGCGAAGCTTCCAAAAATTACGAATCTCCAGAAATCTCAGCAAATATTTTTTCACCCAAACTGGATGATACTTTCAGGTAATGATCAGTACACTAAGGCGACTTGGTTCCCCAAATTTCGTTCTTCTATGTTGAAGCGTTCATTTCCAGTAACAGTTTGAATTTTTAGGTATCACTCTTTTTTCTCCTATATTGATAGATGTATTTGGAACTCTAAATCCAACACGGTTTGTGCTAGCTTCTTGAAACTTGACACAGTAAAGTAGTTTCACGTTCTATCTCTATGTTTTGTTTCCTCTTGACGTAGCCCTAAGCAGTGACTGGCGAAAAACACTTTCATGAAAAGGGGTTGCGAAGCTTCCAAAAATTACGAATCTCCAGAAATCTCAGCAAATATTTTTTCACCCAAACTGGATGATACTTTCAGGTAATGATCAGTACACTAAGGCGACTTGGTTCCCCAAATATCGTTCTTCTATGTTGATGCGTTCATTTCCAGTAACTGTTTGAATTTTTAGGTATCACTCTGTTTTCTCCTATATTGATAGATGTATTTGGAACTCTAAATCCAACACGGTTTGTGCTAGCTTCTTGAAACGTGACACAGTAAAGTAGTTTCACGTTCTATCTCTATGTTTTGTTTCCTCTTGACGTAGCTTTAAGCAGTGACTGTCGAGAAACACTTTCATGGAAAGAGGTTGTCAAGCTTCCAAAAATTACGAATCTCCAGAAATCTCAGCAAATATTTTTTCACCCAAACTGGATGATACTTTCAGGTAATGATCAGTACACTAAGGCGACTTGGTTCCCCAAATTTCGTTCTTCTATGTTGAAGCGTTCATTTCCAGTAACAGTTTGAATTTTGAGGTTTCACTCTGTTTTCTCCTATATTGATAGATGTATTTGGAACTCTAAATCCAACACGGTTTGTGCTAGCTTCTTGAAACTTGACACAGTAAAGTAGTTTCACGTTCTATCTCTATGTTTTGTTTCCTCTTGATGTAGCCCTAAGCACTGACTGGCGAGAAACCCTTTCATGGAAAGGGTTTGCCTAGCTTCCAAAAATTACGAATCTCCAGATAGCAAATATTTTTTCACCCAAACTGGATGATACTTTCAGGTAATGATCAGTACACTAAGGCGACTTGGTTCCCCAAATTTCGTTCGTCTATGTTGAAGCGTTCATTTCCAGTAACAGTTTGAATTTTGAGGTTTCACTCTGTTTTCTCCTATATTGATAGATGTATTTGGAACTCTAAATCCAACACGGTTTGTGCTAGCTCTTGAAACGTGACACAGTAAAGTAGTTTCACGTTCTATCTCTATGTTTTGTTTCCTCTTGACGTAGCCCTAAGCAGTGACTGTCGAGAAACACTTTCATGGAAAGGGGTTGTCAAGCTTCCAAAAATTACGAATCTCCAGAAATCTCAGCAAATATTTTTTCACCCAAACTGGATGATAGTTTCAGGTAATGATCAGTACACTAAGGCGACTTGGTTCCCCAAATTTCGTTCTTCTATGTTGAAGCGTTCATTTCCAGTAACAGTTTGAATTTTGAGGTTTCACTCTGTTTTCTCCTATATTGATAGATGTATTTGGAACTCTAAATCCAACACGGTTTGTGCTAGCTTCTTGAAACTTGACACAGTAAAGTAGTTTCACGTTCTATCTCTATGTTTTGTTTCCTCTTGATGTAGCCCTAAGCACTGACTGGCGAGAAACACTTTCATGGAAAGGGTTTGCCTAGCTTCCAAAAATTACGAATCTCCAGATAGCAAATATTTTTTCACCCAAACTGGATGATACTTTCAGGTAATGATCAGTACACTAACGCGACTTGGTTCCCCAAATTTCGTTCTTCTATGTTGAAGCGTTCATTTCCAGTAACAGTTTGAATTTTTAGGTTTCACTCTGTTTTCTCCTATATTGATAGATGTATTTGGAACTCTAAATCGAACACGGTTTTTGCTAGCTTCTTGAAACTTGACACACTAAAGCAGTTTCACGTTCTATCTCTATGGTTTGTTTCCTCTTGATGTAGCCCTAAGCACTGACTGGCGAGAAACACTTTCACGTAAAGTGGTTGCCAAGCTTCTAAAATTACGAATCTCCAGAAATCGCAGCCAATATTTTTTCACCCAAACTGGATGATACTTTCAGGTAATGATCAGTACACGAAGGCGACTTGGTTCCCCAAATTTCGTTCTTCTATGTTGAAGCGTTCATTTCCAGTAACACTTTGAATTTTTAGGTTTCACTCTGTTTTCTCCTATATTGATAGATGTATTTGGAACTCTAAATCCAACACGGATTGTGCTAGCTTCTTGAAACTTGACACAGTAAAGTAGTTTCACGTTCTATCTCTATGTTTTGTTTCCTCTTGATGTAGACCTAAGCAGTGACTGGCGAGAAACACTTTCATGGAAAGGGGTTGCCAAGCTTCCAAAAATTACGAATCTCCAGAAATCTCAGCCAATATTTTTTCACCCAAACTGGATGATACTTTCAGGTAATGATCAGTACATTAAGGCGACTTGGTTCCCCAAATTTCGTTCTTCTATCTTGAAGCGTTCATTTCCAGTAACACTTTGAATTTTTAGGTAACACTCTGTTTTCTCCTATATTGATAGATGTATTTGGAACTCTAAATCCAACACGGTTTGTGCTAGCTTCTTGAAACTTGACACAGTAAAGTAGTTTCATGTTCTATCTCTACGTTTTGTTTTCTCTTGATGTAGCCCTAAGCACTGAAGGCGAGAAACACTTTCATGGAAAGGGGTTGCCAAGCTTCCAAAAATTACGAATCTCCAGAAATCTCAGCAAATATTTTTTCACCCAAACTGGATGATACTTTCAGGTAATGATCAGTAAACGAAGGCGAATTGGTTCCCCAAATTTCGTTCTTCTATGTTGAAGCGTTCATTTCCAGTAACAGTTTGAATTTTTAGGTTTCACTCTGTTTTCTCCTATATTGATAGATGTATTTGGAACTCTAAATCCAACACGGTTTGTGCTAGCTTCTTGAAACTTGACACAGTAAAGTAGTTTCACGTTCTATCTCTATGTTTTGTTTCCTCTTGATGTAGCCCTAAGCACTGACTGGCGAGAAGCACTTTCATGGAAAGGGGTTGCCAAGCTTCCAAAAATTACGAATCTCCAGATATCTCAGCAAATATTTTTTCACCCAAACTGGATGATACTTTCAGGTAATGATCAGGACACGAAGGCGACTTGGTTCCCCAAATTTCGTTCTTCTATGTTGAAGCGTTCATTTCCAGTAACAGTTTGAATTTTTAGGTTTCACTCTTTTTTCTCCTATATTGATAGATGTATTTGGAACTCTAAATCCAACACGATTTGTGCTAGCTTTTTGAAACTTGACACAGTAAAGTAGTTTCACGTTCTATATCTATGGTTTGTTTCCTCTTAATGTAGCCCTAAGCAGTGACTGGCGAGAAGCACTTTCATGGAAAGGGGTTGCCAAGCTTCCAAAAATTACGAATCTCCAGAAATCTCAGCAAATATTTTTTCACCCAAGCTGGATGATACTTTCAGGTAATGATCAGTACACTAAGGCGACGTGGTTCCCCAAATTTCGTTCTTATATGTTGAAGCGTTCATTTCCAGTAACAGTTTGAATTTTTAGGTTTCACTCTGTTTTCTCCTATATTGATAGATGTATTTGGAACTCTAAATCCAACACGGTTTGTGCTAGCTTCTTGAAACTTGACACAGTAAAGTAGTTTCACGTTCTATCTCTATGTTTTGTTTCCTCTTGATGTAGCCCTAAGCAGTGACTGGCGAGAAGCACTTTCATGGAAAGGGGTTGCCAAGCTTCCAAAATTACGAATCTGCAGAAATCTCAGCCAATATTTTTTCACCCAAACTGGATGATACTTTCAGGTAATGATCAGTACACTAAGGCGACTTGGTTCCCCAAATTTCGTTCTTCTATGTTGAAGCGTTCATTTCCAGTAACAGTTTGAATTTTTAGGTATCACTCTGTTTTCTACTATATTGATACATGTACTTGGAACTCTAAATGCGACACGGTTTGTGCTAGCTTCTTGAAACTTTACACAGTAAAGTAGTTTCACGTTCTATCTGTTTGGTTTGTTTCCTCTTGATGTACCCTAAGCACTGACTGGCGAGAAACACTTTCAAGGAAAGGGGTTGCCAAGCTTCCAAAACTACTAATCTCCAGAAATCTCAGCAAATATTTTTTCACCCAAACTGGATGATACTTTCAGGTACTGATCAGTACACTAAGGCGACTTGGTTCCCCAAATTTCGTTCTTCTATGTTGAAGCGTTCATTTCCAGTAACAGTTTGAATTTTTAGGTTTCACTCTGTTTTCTCCTATATTGATAGATGTATTTGGAACTCTAAATCCAACACGGTTTGTGCTAGCTTCTTGAAACTTGACACAGTAAAGTAGTTTCACGTTCTATCTCTATGTTTTGTTTCCTCTTGATGTAGCCCTAAGCACTGACTGGCGAGAAACACTTTCATGGAAAGGGGTTGCGAAGCTTCCAAAAATTACGAATCTCCAGAAATCTCAGCCAATATTTTTTCACCCAAACTGGATGATACTTTCAGGTAATGATCAGTACACTAAGGCGACTTGGTTCCCCAAATTTCGTTCTTCTATGTTGAAGCGTTCATTTCCAGTAACAGTTTGAATTTTTAGGTTTCACTCTGTTTTCTCCTATATTGATAGATGTATTTGGAACTCTAAATCCAACACGGTTTGTGCTAGCTTCTTGAAACTTGACACAGTAAAGTAGTTTCACGTTCTATCATTATAGTTTGTTTCCTCTTGATGTAGCCCTAAGCACTGACTGGCGTGAAACACTTTCATGGAAATTGGTTGCCAAGCTTCCAAAAATTACAAATCTCCAGAAATCTCAGCAAATATTTTTTCACCCAAACTAGATGATACTTTCAGGTAATGATCAGTACACGAAGACGACTTGGTTCCCCAAATTTCGTTCTTCTATGTTGAAGCGTTCATTTCCAGTAACAGTTTGAATTTTTAGGTTTCACTCTGTTTTCTCCTATATTGATAGATGTATTTGGAACTCTAAATCCAACACGGTTTGTGCTAGCTTCTTGAAACTTGACACAGTAAAGTAGTTTCACGTTCTATCTCTATGGTTTGTTTCCTCTTGATGTAGCCCTAAGCAGTGACTGCCGAGAAGCACTTTCATGGAAAGGGGTTGCCAAGCTTCCAAAAATTACGAATCTCCAGAAATCTCAGTAAATATTTTTTCACCCAAACTGGATGATACTTTCAGGTAATGATCAGTACACTAAGGCAACTTGGTTCCCCAAATTTCGTTCTTCTATGTTGAAGCGTTCATTTCCAGTAACAGTTTGAATTTTTAGGTTTCACTCTGTTTTCTCCTATATTGATAGATGTATTTGGAACTCTAAATCCAACACGGTTTGTGCTAGCTTCTTGAAACTTGACACAGTGAAGTAGTTTCACGTTCTATCTCTATGTTTTGTTTCCTCTTGATGTAGCCCTAAGCACTGACTGGCGAGAAACACTTTCATGGAAAGGGGTTGCCAAGCTTCCAAAAATTACGAATCTCCAGAAATCTCAGCCAATATTTTTTTACCCAAACTGGTTGATACTTTCAGGTAATGATCAGTACACGAAGGCGACTTGGTTCCCCAAATTTCGTTCTTCTATGTTGAAGCGTTCATTTCCAGTAACAGTTTGAATTTTTAGGTTTCACTCTGTTTTCTCCTATATTGATAGATGTATTTGGAACTCTAAATCCAACACGGATTGTGCTAGCTTCTTGAAACTTGACACAGTAAAGTCGTTTCACGTTCTATCTCTATGTTTTGTTTCCTCTTGATGTAGCCCTAGCAGTGACTGGCGAGAAACACTTTCATGGAAAGGGGTTGCCAAGCTTCCAAAAATTACGAATCTCCAGAAATCTCAGCAAATATTTTTTAACCCCAAACTGGATGATACTTTCAGGTAATGATCAGTACACGAAGGCGACTTGGTTCCCCAAATTTCGTTCTTCTATGTTGAAGCGTTCATTTCCAGTGACAGTTTGAATTTTTAGGTATCACTCTGTTTTCTACTATATTGATACATGTACTTGGAACTCTAAATGCGACACGGTTTGTGCTAGCTTCTTGAAACTTTACACAGTAAAGTAGTTTCACGTTCTATCTGTTTGGTTTGTTTCCTCTTGATGTACCCTAAGCACTGACTGGCGAGAAACACTTTCAAGGAAAGGGGTTGCCAAGCTTCCAAAAATTATGAATCTCCAGAAATCTCAGCAAATATTTTTTCACCGAAACTGGATGATACTTTCAGGTAATAATCAGTACACTTAGGCGACTTGGTTCCCCAAATTTCGTTCTTCTATTTTGAAGCGTTCATTTCCAGTAACAGTTTGAATTTTTAGGTTTCACTCTGTTTTCTCCTATATTGATAGATGTATTTGGAACTCTAAATCCAACACGGTTTGTGCTAGCTTCTTGAAACTTGACATAGTAAAGTAGTTTCACATTCTATCTCTATGTTTTGTTTCCTCTTGATGTAGCCCTAAGCACTGAAGGCGAGAAACACTTTCATTGAAAGAGGTTGCCAAGCTTCCAAAAATTACGAATCTCCAGAAATCTCAGCCAATATTTTTTCACCCAAACTGGATGATACTTTCAGGTAATGATCAGTACACTAAGGTGACTTGGTTCCCCAAATTTCGTTCTTCTATGTTGAAGCGTTCATTTCCAGTAACAGTTTGAATTTTTAGGTTTCACTCTGTTTTCTCCTATATTGATAGATGTATTTGGAACTCTAAATCCAACACGGATTGTGCTAGCTTCTTGAAACTTGACACAGTAAAGTAGTTTCACGTTCTATCTCTATGTTTTGTTTCCTCCTGATGTAGCCCTAAGCAGTGACTGGCGAGAAGCACTTTCATGGAAAGGGGTTGCCAAGCTTCCAAAAATTACGAATCTCCAGAAATCTCAGCCAATATTTTTTCACCCAAACTGGATGATACTTTCAGGTAATGATCAGTACACTAAGGCGACTTGGTTCCCCAAATTTCGTTCTTCTATGTTGAAGCGTCATTTCCAGTAACAGTTTGAATTTTTAGGTTTCACTCTGTTTTCTCCTATAATGATAGATGTATTTGGAACTCTAAATCCAACACAGTTTGTGCTAGCTTCTTGAAACTTGACACAGTAAAGTAGTTTCACGTTCTATCTCTATGTTTTGTTTCCTCTTGATGTAGCCCTAAGCAGTGACTGGCGAGAAACACTTTCATGGAAAGGGGTTTCCAAGCTTCCAAAAATTACGAATCTCCAGAAATCTCAGCCAATATTTTTTCACCCAAACTGGATGATACTTTCAGGTAATGATCAGTACACTAAGGCGACTTGGTTCCCCAAATTTCGTTCTTCTATGTTGAAGCGTTCATTTCCAGTAACACTTTGAATTTTTAGGTATCACTCTGTTTTCTCCTATATTGATAGATGTATTTGGAACTCTAAATCCAACACGGTTTGTGCTAGCTTCTTGAAACTTGACACAGTAAAGTAGTTTCACGTTCTATCTCTATGTTTTGTTTCCTCTTGATGTAGCCCTAAGCAGTGACTGGCGAGAAACACTTTCATGGAAAGGGGTTGCCAAGCTTCCAAAAATTACGAATCTCCAGAAATCTCAGCAAATATTTTTTCACCCAAACTGGATGATACTTTCAGGTAATGATCACTAAACGAAGGCGACTTGGTTCCCCAAATTTCGTTCTTCTATGTTGAAGCGTTCATTTCCAGTAACACTTTGAATTTTTAGGTATCACTCTGTTTTCTCCTATATTGATAGATGTATTTGGAACTCTAAATCCAACACGGTTTGTGCTAGCTTCTTGAAACTTGACACAGTAAAGTAGTTTCACGTTCTATCTCTATGTTTTGTTTCCTCTTGATGTAGCCCTAAGCAGTGACTGGCGAGAAACACTTTCATGGAAAGGGGTTGCCAAGCTTCCAAAAATTACGAATCTCCAGAAATCTCAGCAAATATTTTTTCACCCAAACTGGATGATACTTTCAGGTAATGATCACTAAACGAAGGCGACTTGGTTCCCCAAATTTCGTTCTTCTATGTTGAAGCGTTCATTTCCAGTAATAGTTTGAATTTTTAGGTATCACTCTGTTTTCTCCTATATTGATACATGTACTTGGAACTCTAAATCCGACACGGTTTGTGCTAGCTTCTTGAAACTTGACACAGTAAAGTAGTTTCACGTTCTATCTCTATGTTTTGTTTCCTCTTGATGTAGCCCTAAGCACTGAAGTCGAGAAACACTTTCATGGAAAGGGGTTGCCAAGCTTCCAAAAATTACGAATCTCCAGAAATCTCAGCCAATATTTTTTCACCCAAACTGGATGATACTTTCAGGTAATGATCACTAAACGAAGGCGACTTGGTTCCCCAAATTTCGTTCTTCTATGTTGAAGCGTTCATTTCCAGTAACAGTTTGAATTTTTAGGTTTCACTCTGTTTTCTCCTATATTGATAGATGTATTTGGAACTCTAAATCCAACACGGTTTGTGCTAGCTTCTTGAAACTTGACACAGTAAAGTAGTTTCACGTTCTATCTCTATGTTGTGTTTCCTCTTGATGTAGCCCTAAGCACTGAGTGGCGAGAAGCACTTTCATGGAAAGGGGTTGCCAAGCTTCCAAAAATTACGAATCTCCAGAAATCTCAGCAAATATTTTTTCACCCAAACTGGATGATACTTTCAGGTAATGATCAGTACACGAATGCGACTTGGTTCCCCAAATTTCGTTCTTCTATATTGAAGCGTTCATTTCCAGTAACAGTTTGAATTTTTAGGTTTCACTCTGTTTTCTCCTATATTGATAGATGTATTTGGAACTCTAAATCCAACACGGATTGTGCTAGCTTCTTGAAACTTGACACAGTAAAGTAGTTTCACGTTCTATCTCTATGTTTTGTTTCCTCCTGATGTAGCCCTAAGCAGTGACTGGCGAGAAGCACTTTCATGGAAAGGGGTTGCCAAGCTTCCAAAAATTACGAATCTCCAGAAATCTCAGCCAATATTTTTTCACCCAAACTGGATGATACTTTCAGGTAATGATCAGTACACTAAGGCGACTTGGTTCCCCAAATTTCGTTTTTCTATGTTGAAGCGTTCATTTCCAGTAACAGTTTGAATTTTTAGGTTTCACTCTGTTTTCTCCTATATTGATAGATGTATTTGGAACTCTAAATCCAACACGGTTTGTGCTAGCTTCTTGAAACTTGACACAGTAAAGTAGTTTCACGTTCTATCTCTATGTTTTGTTTCCTCTTGATGTAGCCCTAAGCAGTGACTGGCGAGAAACACTTTCATGGAAAGGGGTTTCCAAGCTTCCAAAAATTACGAATCTCCAGAAATCTCAGCCAATATTTTTTCACCCAAACTGGATGATACTTTCAGGTAATGATCAGTACACTAAGGCGACTTGGTTCCCCAAATTTCGTTCTTCTATGTTGAAGCGTTCATTTCCAGTAACACTTTGAATTTTTAGGTATCACTCTGTTTTCTCCTATATTGATAGATGTATTTGGAACTCTAAATCCAACACGGTTTGTGCTAGCTTCTTGAAACTTGACACAGTAAAGTAGTTTCACGTTCTATCTCTATGTTTTGTTTCCTCTTGATGTAGCCCTAAGCAGTGACTGGCGAGAAACACTTTCATGGAAAGGGGTTGCCAAGCTTCCAAAAATTACGAATCTCCAGAAATCTCAGCAAATATTTTTTCACCCAAACTGGATGATACTTTCAGGAAATGATCAGTACACTAAGTCGACTTGGTTCCCCAAATTTCGTTCTTCTATGTTGAAGCATTCATTTCCAGTAATAGTTTGAATTTTTAGGTATCACTCTGTTTTCTCCTATATTGATACATGTACTTGGAACTCTAAATCCGACACGGTTTGTGCTAGCTTCTTGAAACTTGACACAGTAAAGTAGTTTCACGTTCTATCTCTATGTTTTGTTTCCTCTTGATGTAGCCCTAAGCACTGAAGGCGAGAAACACTTTCATGGAAAGGGGTTGCCAAGCTTCCAAAAATTACGAATCTCCAGAAATCTCAGCAAATATTTTTTCACCCAAACTGGATGATACTTTCAGGTAATGATCACTAAACGAAGGCGACTTGGTTCCCCAAATTTCGTTCTTCTATGTTGAAGCGTTCATTTCCAGTAACAGTTTGAATTTTTAGGTTTCACTCTGTTTTCTCCTATATTGATAGATGTATTTGGAACTCTAAATCCAACACGGTTTGTGCTAGCTTCTTGAAACTTGACACAGTAAAGTAGTTTCACGTTCTATCTCTATGGTTTGTTTCCTCTTGATGTAGCCCTAAGCAGTGACTGGCGAGAAGCACTTTCATGGAAAGGGGTTGCGATGCTTCCAAAAGTTACGAATCTCCAGAAATGTCAGCAAATATTTTTTAACCCCAAACTGGATGATACTTTCAGGTAATGATCACTACATGAAGGCGACTTGGTTCCCCAAATTTCGTTCTTCTATGTTGAAGCGTTCATTTCCAGTAACAGTTTGAATTTTTAGGTTTCACTCTTTTTTCTCCTATATTGATAGATGTATTTGGAACTCTAAATCCAACACGGTTTGTGCTAGCTTCCTAAAACTTGACATAGTAAAGTAGTTTCACGTTCTATCTCTATGTTTTGTTTCCTCTTGATGTAGCCCTAAGCACTGAAGGCGAGAAACACTTTCATGGAAAGAGGTTGCCAAGCTTCCAAAAATTACGTATCTCCAGAAATCTCAGCCAATATTTTTTCACCCAAACTGGATGATACTTTCAGGTAATGATCAGTACACTAAGGCGACTTGGTTCCCCAAATTTCGTTCTTCTATGTTGAAGCGTTCATTTCCAGTAACAGTTTGAATTTTTAGGTTTCACTCTGTTTTCTCCTATATTGATAGATGTATTCGGAACTCTAAATCCAACACGGTTTGTGCTAGCTTCTTGAAACTTGACACAGTAAAGTAGTTTCACGTTCTATCTCTATGTTTTGTTTCCTCTTGATGTAGCCCTAAGCACTGACTGGCGAGAAACACTTTCATGGAAAGGGGTTGCGAAGCTTCCAAAAATTACGAATCTCCAGAAATCTCAGCCAATATTTTTTCACCCAAACTGGATGATACTTTCAGGTAATGATCAGTACACTAAGGCGACTTGGTTCCCCAAATTTCGTTCTTCTATGTTGAAGCGTTCATTTCCAGTAACAGTTTGAATTTTTAGGTTTCACTCTGTTTTCTCCTATATTGATAGATGTATTTGGAACTCTAAATCCAACACGGTTTGTGCTAGCTTCTTGAAACTTGACACAGTAAAGTAGTTTCACGTTCTATCATTATAGTTTGTTTCCTCTTGATGTAGCCCTAAGCACTGACTGGCGTGAAACACTTTCATGGAAATTGGTTGCCAAGCTTCCAAAAATTACGAATCTCCAGAAATCTCAGCAAATATTTTTTCACCCAAACTAGATGATACTTTCAGGTAATGATCAGTACACGAAGACGACTTGGTTCCCCAAATTTCGTTCTTCTATGTTGAAGCGTTCATTTCCAGTAACAGTTTGAATTTTTAGGTTTCACTCTGTTTTCTCCTATATTGATAGATGTATTTGGAACTCTAAATCCAACACGGTTTGTGCTAGCTTCTTGAAACTTGACACAGTAAAGTAGTTTCACGTTCTATCTCTATGGTTTGTTTCCTCTTGATGTAGCCCTAAGCAGTGACTGGCGAGAAGCACTTTCATGGAAAGGGGTTGCCAAGCTTCCAAAAATTACGAATCTCCAGAAATCTCAGTAAATATTTTTTCACCCAAACTGGATGATACTTTCAGGTAATGATCAGTACACTAAGGCAACTTGGTTCCCCAAATTTCGTTCTTCTATGTTGAAGCGTTCATTTCCAGTAACAGTTTGAATTTTTAGGTTTCACTCTGTTTTCTCCTATATTGATAGATGTATTTGGAACTCTAAATCCAACACGGTTTGTGCTAGCTTCTTGAAACTTGACACAGTGAAGTAGTTTCACGTTCTATCTCTATGTTTTGTTTCCTCTTGATGTAGCCCTAAGCACTGACTGGCGAGAAACACTTTCATGGAAAGGGGTTGCCAAGCTTCCAAAAATTACGAATCTCCAGAAATCTCAGCCAATATTTTTTCACCCAAACTGGTTGATACTTTCAGGTAATGATCAGTACACGAAGGCGACTTGGTTCCCCAAATTTCGTTCTTCTATGTTGAAGCGTTCATTTCCAGTAACAGTTTGAATTTTTAGGTTTCACTCTGTTTTCTCCTATATTGATAGATGTATTTGGAACTCTAAATCCAACACGGATTGTGCTAGCTTCTTGAAACTTGACACAGTAAAGTCGTTTCACGTTCTATCTCTATGTTTTGTTTCCTCTTGATGTAGCCCTAAGCAGTGACTGGCGAGAAACACTTTCATGGAAAGGGGTTGCCAAGCTTCCAAAAATTACGAATCTCCAGAAATCTCAGCAAATATTTTTTAACCCCAAACTGGATGATACTTTCAGGTAATGATCAGTACACGAAGGCGACTTGGTTCCCCAAATTTCGTTCTTCTATGTTGAAGCGTTCATTTCCAGTGACAGTTTGAATTTTTAGGTATCACTCTGTTTTCTACTATATTGATACATGTACTTGGAACTCTAAATGCGACACGGTTTGTGCTAGCTTCTTGAAACTTTACACAGTAAAGTAGTTTCACGTTCTATCTGTTTGGTTTGTTTCCTCTTGATGTACCCTAAGCACTGACTGGCGAGAAACACTTTCAAGGAAAGGGGTTGCCAAGCTTCCAAAAATTATGAATCTCCAGAAATCTCAGCAAATATTTTTTCACCGAAACTGGATGATACTTTCAGGTAATAATCAGTACACTTAGGCGACTTGGTTCCCCAAATTTCGTTCTTCTATGTTGAAGCGTTCATTTCCAGTAACAGTTTGAATTTTTAGGTTTCACTCTGTTTTCTCCTATATTGATAGATGTATTTGGAACTCTAAATCCAACACGGTTTGTGCTAGCTTCTTGAAACTTGACATAGTAAAGTAGTTTCACATTCTATCTCTATGTTTTGTTTCCTCTTGATGTAGCCCTAAGCACTGAAGGCGAGAAACACTTTCATTGAAAGAGGTTGCCAAGCTTCCAAAAATTACGAATCTCCAGAAATCTCAGCCAATATTTTTTCACCCAAACTGGATGATACTTTCAGGTAATGATCAGTACACTAAGGCGACTTGGTTCCCCAAATTTCGTTCTTCTATGTTGAAGCGTTCATTTCCAGTAACAGTTTGAATTTTTAGGTTTCACTCTGTTTTCTCCTATATTGATAGATGTATTTGGAACTCTAAATCCAACACGGATTGTGCTAGCTTCTTGAAACTTGACACAGTAAAGTAGTTTCACGTTCTATCTCTATGTTTTGTTTCCTCCTGATGTAGCCCTAAGCAGTGACTGGCGAGAAGCACTTTCATGGAAAGGGGTTGCCAAGCTTCCAAAAATTACGAATCTCCAGAAATCTCAGCCAATATTTTTTCACCCAAACTGGATGATACTTTCAGGTAATGATCAGTACACTAAGGCGACTTGGTTCCCCAAATTTCGTTCTTCTATGTTGAAGCGTTCATTTCCAGTAACAGTTTGAATTTTTAGGTTTCACTCTGTTTTCTCCTATAATGATAGATGTATTTGGAACTCTAAATCCAACACAGTTTGTGCTAGCTTCTTGAAACTTGACACAGTAAAGTAGTTTCACGTTCTATCTCTATGTTTTGTTTCCTCTTGATGTAGCCCTAAGCAGTGACTGGCGAGAAACACTTTCATGGAAAGGGGTTTCCAAGCTTCCAAAAATTACGAATCTCCAGAAATCTCAGCCAATATTTTTTCACCCAAACTGGATGATACTTTCAGGTAATGATCAGTACACTAAGGCGACTTGGTTCCCCAAATTTCGTTCTTCTATGTTGAAGCGTTCATTTCCAGTAACACTTTGAATTTTTAGGTATCACTCTGTTTTCTCCTATATTGATAGATGTATTTGGAACTCTAAATCCAACACGGTTTGTGCTAGCTTCTTGAAACTTGACACAGTAAAGTAGTTTCACGTTCTATCTCTATGTTTTGTTTCCTCTTGATGTAGCCCTAAGCAGTGACTGGCGAGAAACACTTTCATGGAAAGGGGTTGCCAAGCTTCCAAAAATTACGAATCTCCAGAAATCTCAGCAAATATTTTTTCACCCAAACTGGATGATACTTTCAGGTAATGATCACTAAACGAAGGCGACTTGGTTCCCCAAATTTCGTTCTTCTATGTTGAAGCGTTCATTTCCAGTAACACTTTGAATTTTTAGGTATCACTCTGTTTTCTCCTATATTGATAGATGTATTTGGAACTCTAAATCCAACACGGTTTGTGCTAGCTTCTTGAAACTTGACACAGTAAAGTAGTTTCACGTTCTATCTCTATGTTTTGTTTCCTCTTGATGTAGCCCTAAGCAGTGACTGGCGAGAAACACTTTCATGGAAAGGGGTTGCCAAGCTTCCAAAAATTACGAATCTCCAGAAATCTCAGCAAATATTTTTTCACCCAAACTGGATGATACTTTCAGGTAATGATCACTAAACGAAGGCGACTTGGTTCCCCAAATTTCGTTCTTCTATGTTGAAGCGTTCATTTCCAGTAATAGTTTGAATTTTTAGGTATCACTCTGTTTTCTCCTATATTGATACATGTACTTGGAACTCTAAATCCGACACGGTTTGTGCTAGCTTCTTGAAACTTGACACAGTAAAGTAGTTTCACGTTCTATCTCTATGTTTTGTTTCCTCTTGATGTAGCCCTAAGCACTGAAGTCGAGAAACACTTTCATGGAAAGGGGTTGCCAAGCTTCCAAAAATTACGAATCTCCAGAAATCTCAGCCAATATTTTTTCACCCAAACTGGATGATACTTTCAGGTAATGATCACTAAACGAAGGCGACTTGGTTCCCCAAATTTCGTTCTTCTATGTTGAAGCGTTCATTTCCAGTAACAGTTTGAATTTTTAGGTTTCACTCTGTTTTCTCCTATATTGATAGATGTATTTGGAACTCTAAATCCAACACGGTTTGTGCTAGCTTCTTGAAACTTGACACAGTAAAGTAGTTTCACGTTCTATCTCTATGTTGTGTTTCCTCTTGATGTAGCCCTAAGCACTGAGTGGCGAGAAGCACTTTCATGGAAAGGGGTTGCCAAGCTTCCAAAAATTACGAATCTCCAGAAATCTCAGCAAATATTTTTTCACCCAAACTGGATGATACTTTCAGGTAATGATCAGTACACGAATGCGACTTGGTTCCCCAAATTTCGTTCTTCTATATTGAAGCGTTCATTTCCAGTAACAGTTTGAATTTTTAGGTTTCACTCTGTTTTCTCCTATATTGATAGATGTATTTGGAACTCTAAATCCAACACGGATTGTGCTAGCTTCTTGAAACTTGACACAGTAAAGTAGTTTCACGTTCTATCTCTATGTTTTGTTTCCTCCTGATGTAGCCCTAAGCAGTGACTGGCGAGAAGCACTTTCATGGAAAGGGGTTGCCAAGCTTCCAAAAATTACGAATCTCCAGAAATCTCAGCCAATATTTTTTCACCCAAACTGGATGATACTTTCAGGTAATGATCAGTACACTAAGGCGACTTGGTTCCCCAAATTTCGTTTTTCTATGTTGAAGCGTTCATTTCCAGTAACAGTTTGAATTTTTAGGTTTCACTCTGTTTTCTCCTATATTGATAGATGTATTTGGAACTCTAAATCCAACACGGTTTGTGCTAGCTTCTTGAAACTTGACACAGTAAAGTAGTTTCACGTTCTATCTCTATGTTTTGTTTCCTCTTGATGTAGCCCTAAGCAGTGACTGGCGAGAAACACTTTCATGGAAAGGGGTTTCCAAGCTTCCAAAAATTACGAATCTCCAGAAATCTCAGCCAATATTTTTTCACCCAAACTGGATGATACTTTCAGGTAATGATCAGTACACTAAGGCGACTTGGTTCCCCAAATTTCGTTCTTCTATGTTGAAGCGTTCATTTCCAGTAACACTTTGAATTTTTAGGTATCACTCTGTTTTCTCCTATATTGATAGATGTATTTGGAACTCTAAATCCAACACGGTTTGTGCTAGCTTCTTGAAACTTGACACAGTAAAGTAGTTTCACGTTCTATCTCTATGTTTTGTTTCCTCTTGATGTAGCCCTAAGCAGTGACTGGCGAGAAACACTTTCATGGAAAGGGGTTGCCAAGCTTCCAAAAATTACGAATCTCCAGAAATCTCAGCAAATATTTTTTCACCCAAACTGGATGATACTTTCAGGAAATGATCAGTACACTAAGTCGACTTGGTTCCCCAAATTTCGTTCTTCTATGTTGAAGCATTCATTTCCAGTAATAGTTTGAATTTTTAGGTATCACTCTGTTTTCTCCTATATTGATACATGTACTTGGAACTCTAAATCCGACACGGTTTGTGCTAGCTTCTTGAAACTTGACACAGTAAAGTAGTTTCACGTTCTATCTCTATGTTTTGTTTCCTCTTGATGTAGCCCTAAGCACTGAAGGCGAGAAACACTTTCATGGAAAGGGGTTGCCAAGCTTCCAAAAATTACGAATCTCCAGAAATCTCAGCAAATATTTTTTCACCCAAACTGGATGATACTTTCAGGTAATGATCACTAAACGAAGGCGACTTGGTTCCCCAAATTTCGTTCTTCTATGTTGAAGCGTTCATTTCCAGTAACAGTTTGAATTTTTAGGTTTCACTCTGTTTTCTCCTATATTGATAGATGTATTTGGAACTCTAAATCCAACACGGTTTGTGCTAGCTTCTTGAAACTTGACACAGTAAAGTAGTTTCACGTTCTATCTCTATGTTGTGTTTCCTCTTGATGTAGCCCTAAGCACTGACTGGCGAGAAGCACTTTCATGGAAAGGGGTTGCCAAGCTTCCAAAAATTACGAATCTCCAGAAATCTCAGCAAATATTTTTTCACCCAAACTGGATGATACTTTCAGGTAATGATCAGTACACGAATGCGACTTGGTTCCCCAAATTTCGTTCTTCTATATTGAAGCGTTCATTTCCAGTAACAGTTTGAATTTTTATGTTTCACTCTGTTTTCTCCTATATTGATAGATGTATTTGGAACTCTAAATCCAACACGGTTTGTGCTAGCTTCTTGAAACTTGACACAGTAAAGTAGTTTCACGTTCTATCTCTATGGTTTGTTTCCTCTTGATGTAGCCCTAAGCAGTGACTGGCGAGAAGCACTTTCATGGAAAGGGGTTGCGATGCTTCCAAAAGTTACGAATCTCCAGAAATCTCAGCAAATATTTTTTAACCCCAAACTGGATGATACTTTCAGGTAATGATCAGTACATGAAGGCGACTTGGTTCCCCAAATTTCGTTCTTCTATGTTGAAGCGTTCATTTCCAGTAACAGTTTGAATTTTTAGGTTTCACTCTTTTTTCTCCTATATTGATAGATGTATTTGGAACTCTAAATCCAACACGGTTTGTGCTAGCTTCCTAAAACTTGACATAGTAAAGTAGTTTCACGTTCTATCTCTATGTTTTGTTTCCTCTTGATGTAGCCCTAAGCACTGAAGGCGAGAAACACTTTCATGGAAAGAGGTTGCCAAGCTTCCAAAAATTACGTATCTCCAGAAATCTCAGCCAATATTTTTTCACCCAAACTGGATGATACTTTCAGGTAATGATCAGTACACTAAGGCGACTTGGTTCCCCAAATTTCGTTCTTCTATGTTGAAGCGTTCATTTCCAGTAACAGTTTGAATTTTTAGGTTTCACTCTGTTTTCTCCTATATTGATAGATGTATTCGGAACTCTAAATCCAACACGGTTTGTGCTAGCTTCTTGAAACTTGACACAGTAAAGTAGTTTCACGTTCTATCTCTATGGTTTGTTTCCTCTTGATGTAGCCCTAAGCAGTGACTGGCGAGAAGCACTTTCATGGAAAGGGGTTGCCAAGCTTCCAAAAATTACGAATCTCCAGAAATCTCAGTAAATATTTTTTCACCCAAACTGGAAAATACTTTCAGGTAATGATCAGTACACTAAGGCGACTTGGTTCCCCAAATTTCGTTCTTCTATGTTGAAGCGTTCATTTCCAGTAACAGTTTGAATTTTTAGGTTTCACTCTGTTTTCTCCTATATTGATAGATGTATTTGGAACTCTAAATCCAACACGGTTTGTGCTAGCTTCCTAAAACTTGACATAGTAAAGTAGTTTCACGTTCTATCTCTATGTTTTGTTTCCTCTTGATGTAGCCCTAAGCACTGAAGGCGAGAAACACTTTCATGGAAAGAGGTTGCCAAGCTTCCAAAAATTACGTATCTCCAGAAATCTCAGCCAATATTTTTTCACCCAAACTGGATGATACTTTCAGGTAATGATCAGTACACTAAGGCGACTTGGTTCCCCAAATTTCGTTCTTCTATGTTGAAGCGTTCATTTCCAGTAACAGTTTGAATTTTTAGGTTTCACTCTGTTTTCTCCTATATTGATAGATGTATTTGGAACTCTAAATGCAACACGGTTTGTGCTAGCTTCTTGAAACTTGACACAGTAAAGTAGTTTCACGTTCTATCTCTATGGTTTGTTTCCTCTTGATGTAGCCCTAAGCAGTGACTGGCGAGAAGCACTTTCATGGAAAGGGGTTGCCAAGCTTCCAAAAATTACGAATCTCCAGAAATCTCAGTAAATATTTTTTCACCCAAACTGGAAAATACTTTCAGGTAATGATCAGTACACTAAGGCGACTTGGTTCCCCAAATTTCGTTCTTCTATGTTGAAGCGTTCATTTCCAGTAACAGTTTGAATTTTTAGGTTTCACTCTGTTTTCTCCTATATTGATAGATGTATTTGGAACTCTAAATCCAACACGGTTTGTGCTAGCTTCTTGAAACTGGACACAGTGAAGTAGTTTCACGTTCTATCTCTATGTTTTGTTTCCTCTTGATGTAGCCCTAAGCAGTGACTGGCGAGAAACACTTTCATGGAAAGGGGTTGCCAAGCTTCCAAAAATTACGAATCTCCAGGAATCTCAGCAAATATTTTTTCACCCAAACTGGATGATACTTTCAGGTAATGATCAGTACACTAAGGCGACTTGGTTCCCCAAATTTCGTTCTTCTATGTTGACGCGTTCATTTCCAGTAACACTTTGAATTTTTAGGTATCACTCTGTTTTCTCCTATATTGATAGATGTATTTGGAACTCTAAATCCAACACGGTTTGTGCTAGCTTCTTGAAACTTGACACAGTAAAGTAGTTTCATGTTCTATCTCTATGTTTTGTTTCCTCTTGATGTAGCCCTAAGCACTGAAGGCGAGAAACCCTTTCATGGAGAGGGGTTGCCAAGCTTCCAAAAATTACGAATCTCCAGAAATCTCATCCAATATTTTTTCACCCAAACTGGATGATACTTTCAGGTAATGATCAGTAAACGAAGGCGACTTGGTTCCCCAAATTTCGTTCTTCTATGTTGAAGCGTTCATTTCCAGTAACAGTTTGAATTTTTAGGTTTCACTCTGTTTTCTCCTATATTGATAGTTGTATTTGGAACTCTAAATCCAGCACGGTTTGTGCTAGCTTCTTGAAACTTGACACAGTAAAGTAGTTTCACGTTCTATCTCTATGTTTTGTTTCCTCTTGATGTAGCCCTAAGCACTGACTGGCGAGAAGCACTTTCATGGAAAGGGGTTGCGATGCTTCCAAAAGTTACGAATCTCCAGAAATCTCAGCAAATATTTTTTAACCCCAAACTGGATTATACTTTCAGGTAATGATCAGTACACTAAGGCGACTTGGTTCCCCAAATTTCGTTCTTCTATGTTGAAGCATTCATTTCCAGTAACAGTTTGAATTTTTAGGTTTCACTCTTTTTTCTCCTATATTGATAGATGTATTTGGAACTCTAAATCCAACACGGTTTGTGCTAGCTTCTTGAAACTTGACACAGTAAAATAGTCTCACGTTCTATCTCTATGGTTTGTTTCCTCTTAATGTAGCCCTAAGCAGTGACTGGCGAGAAGCACTTTCATGGAAAGCGGTTGCCAAGCTTCCAAAAATTACGAATCTCCAGAAACCTCAGCAAATATTTTTTCACCCAAACTGGATGATACTTTCAGGTAATAATCAGTACACTAAGGCGACTTGGTTCCCCAAATTTCGTTCTTCTATGTTGAAGCGTTCATTTCCAGTAACAGTTTGAATTTTTAGGTTTCACTCTGTTTTCTCCTATATTGATAGATGGATTTGGAACTCTAAATCCAACACGGTTTGTGCTAGCTTCTTGAAACTTGACATAGTAAAGTAGTTTCACGTTCTATCTCTATGTTTTGTTTCCTCTTGATGTAGCCCTAAGCACTGAAGGCGAGAAACACTTTCATGGAAAGAGGTTGCCAATCTTCCAAAAATTACGAATCTCCAGAAATCTCAGCCAATATTTTTTCACCCAAACTGGATGATACTTTCAGGTAATGATCAGTACACTAAGGCGACTTGGTTCCCCAAATTTCGTTCTTCTATGTTGAAGCGTTCATTTCCAGTAACAGTTTGAATTTTTAGGTTTCACTCTGTTTTCTCCTATAATGATAGATGTATTTGGAACTCTAAATCCAACACAGTTTGTGCTAGCTTCTTGAAACTTGACACAGTAAAGTAGTTTCACGTTCTATCTCTATGTTTTGTTTCGTCTTGATGTAGCCCTAAGCAGTGACTGGCGAGAAACACTTTCATGGAAAGGGGTTTCCAAGCTTCCAAAAATTACGAATCTCCAGAAATCTCAGCCAATATTTTTTCACCCAAACTGGATGATACTTTCAGGTAATGATCAGTACACTAAGGCGACTTGGTTCCCCAAATTTCGTTCTTCTATGTTGAAGCGTTCATTTCCAGTAACACTTTGAATTTTTAGGTATCACTCTGTTTTCTCCTATATTGATAGATGTATTTGGAACTCTAAATCCAACACGGTTTGTGCTAGCTTCTTGAAACTTGACACAGTAAAGTAGTTTCACGTTCTATCTCTATGTTTTGTTTCCTCTTGATGTAGCCCTAAGCAGTGACTGGCGAGAAACACTTTCATGGAAAGGGGTTTCCAAGCTTCCAAAAATTACGAATCTCCAGAAATCTCAGCAAATATTTTTTCACCCAAACTGGATGATACTTTCAGGTAATGATCAGTACACTAAGTCGACTTGGTTCCCCAAATTTCGTTCTTCTATGTTGTAGCGTTCATTTCCAGTAATAGTTTGAATTTTTAGGTATCACTCTGTTTTCTCCTATATTGATACATGTACTTGGAACTCTAAATCCGACACGGTTTGTGCTAGCTTCTTGAAACTTGACACAGTAAAGTAGTTTCACGTTCTATCTCTATGTTTTGTTTCCTCTTGATGTAGCCCTAAGCAGTGACTGGCGAGAAGCACTTTCATGGAAAGGGGTTGCCAAGCTTCCAAAAATTACGAATCTCCAGAAATCTCAGCCAATATTTTTTCACCCAAACTGGATGATACTTTCAGGTAATGATCAGTACACTAAGGCGACTTGGTTCCCCAAATTTCGTTCTTCTATGTTGAAGCGTTCATTTCCAGTAACACTTTGAATTTTTAGGTATCACTCTGTTTTCTCCTATATTTATAGATGTATTTGGAACTCTAAATCCAACATGGTTTGTGCTAGCTTCTTGAAACTTGACACAGTAAAGTAGTTTCACGTTCTATCTCTATGTTTTGTTTCCTCTTGATGTAGCCCTAAGCAGTGACTGGCGAGAAACACTTTCATGGAAAGGGGTTGCCAAGCTTCCAAAAATTACGAATCTCCAGAAATCTCAGCAAATATTTTTTCACCCAAACTGGATGATACTTTCAGGTAATGATCAGTACACTAAGTCGACTTGGTTCCCCAAATTTCGTTCTTCTATGTTGAAGCATTCATTTCCAGTAATAGTTTGAATTTTTAGGTATCACTCTGTTTTCTCCTATATTGATACATGTACTTGGAACTCTAAATCCGACACGGTTTGTGCTAGCTTCTTGAAACTTGACACAGTAAAGTAGTTTCACGTTCTATCTCTATGTTTTGTTTCCTCTTGATGTAGCCCTAAGCACTGAAGGTGAGAAACACTTTCATGGAAAGGGGTTGCCAAGCTTCCAAAAATTACGAATCTCCAGAAATCTCAGCAAATATTTTTTCACCCAAACTGGATGATACTTTCAGGTAATGATCACTAAACGAAGGCGACTTGGTTCCCCAAATTTCGTTCTTCTATGTTGAAGCGTTCATTTCCAGTAACACTTTGAATTTTTAGGTTTCACTCTGTTTTCTCCTATATTGATAGATGTATTTGGAACTCTAAATCCAACACGGTTTGTGCTAGCTTCTTGAAACTTGACACAGTAAAGTAGTTTCACGTTCTATCTCTATGTTTTGTTTCCTCTTGATGTAGCCCTAAGCAGTGACTGGCAAGAAGCACTTTCATGGAAAGGGGTTGCGATGCTTCCAAATGTTACGAATCTCCAGAAATCTCAGCAAATATTTTTTAACCCCAAACTGGATGATACTTTCAGGTAATGATCAGTACACGAAGGCGACTTGGTTCCCCAAATTTCATTCTTCTATGTTGAAGCGTTCATTTCCAGTAACAGTTTGAATTTTTAGGTTTCACTCTTTTTTCTCCTATATTGATAGATGTATTTGGAACTCTAAATCCAACACGGTTTGTGCTAGCTTCCTAAAACTTGACATAGTAAAGTAGTTTCACGTTCTATTTCTAAGTTTTGTTTCCTCTTGATGTAGCCCTAAGCACTGAAGGCGAGAAACACTTTCATGGAAAGAGGTTGCCAAGCTTCCAAAAATTACGTATCTCCAGAAATCTCAGCCAATATTTTTTCACCCAAACTGGATGATACTTTCAGGTAATGATCAGTACACTAAGGCGACTTGGTTCCCCAAATTTCGTTCTTCTATGTTGAAGCGTTCATTTCCAGTAACACTTTGAATTTTTAGGTTTCACTCTGTTTTCTCCTATATTGATAGATGTATTTGGAACTCTAAATCCAACACGGTTTGTGCTAGCTTCTTGAAACTTGACACAGTAAAGTAGTTTCACGTTCTATCTCTATGTTTTGTTTCCTCTTGATGTAGCCCTAAGCACTGACTGGCGAGAAACACTTTCATGGAAAGGGGTTGCCAAGCTTCCAAAAATTACGAATCTCCAGAAATCTCAGCCAATATTTTTTCACCCAAACTGGATGATACTTTCAGGTAATGATCAGTACACTAAGGCGACTTGATTCCCCAAATTTCGTTCTTCTATGTTGAAGCGTTCATTTCCAGTAACAGTTTGAATTTTTAGGTTTCACTCTGTTTTCTCCTATATTGATAGATGTATTTGGAACTCTAAATCCAACACGGTTTGTGCTAGCTTCTTGAAACTTGACACAGTAAAGTAGTTTCACGTTCTATCTCTATGGTTTGTTTCCTCTTGATGTAGCCCTAAGCAGTGACTGGCGAGAAGCACTTTCATGGAAAGGGGTTGCGATGCTTCCAAAAGTTACGAATCTCCAGAAATCTCAGCAAATATTTTTTAACCCCAAACTGGATGATACTTTCAGGTAATGATCAGTACATGAAGGTGACTTGGTTCCCCAAATTTCGTTCTTCTATGTTGAAGCGTTCATTTCCAGTAACAGTTTGAATTTTTAGGTTTCACTCTTTTTTCTCCTATATTGATAGATGTATTTGGAACTCTAAATGCAACACGGTTTGTGCTAGCTTCTTGAAACTTGACACAGTAAAGTAGTTTCACGTTCTATCTCTATGGTTTGTTTCCTCTTGATGTAGCCCTAAGCAGTGACTGGCGAGAAGCACTTTCATGGAAAGGGGTTGCCAAGCTTCCAAAAATTACGAATCTCCAGAAATCTCAGTAAATATTTTTTCACCCAAACTGGAAAATACTTTCAGGTAATGATCAGTACACTAAGGCGACTTGGTTCCCCAAATTTCGTTCTTCTATGTTGAAGCGTTCATTTCCAGTAACAGTTTGAATTTTTAGGTTTCACTCTGTTTTCTCCTATATTGATAGATGTATTTGGAACTCTAAATCCAACACGGTTTGTGCTAGCTTCTTGAAACTGGACACAGTGAAGTAGTTTCACGTTCTATCTCTATGTTTTGTTTCCTCTTGATGTAGCCCTAAGCAGTGACTGGCGAGAAACACTTTCATGGAAAGGGGTTGCCAAGCTTCCAAAAATTACGAATCTCCAGGAATCTCAGCAAATATTTTTTCACCCAAACTGGATGATACTTTCAGGTAATGATCAGTACACTAAGGCGACTTGGTTCCCCAAATTTCGTTCTTCTATGTTGAAGCGTTCATTTCCAGTAACACTTTGAATTTTTAGGTATCACTCTGTTTTCTCCTATATTGATAGATGTATTTGGAACTCTAAATCCAACACGGTTTGTGCTAGCTTCTTGAAACTTGACACAGTAAAGTAGTTTCATGTTCTATCTCTATGTTTTGTTTCCTCTTGATGTAGCCCTAAGCACTGAAGGCGAGAAACCCTTTCATGGAAAGGGGTTGCCAAGCTTCCAAAAATTACGAATCTCCAGAAATCTCATCCAATATTTTTTCACCCAAACTGGATGATACTTTCAGGTAATGATCAGTACACTAAGGCGACTTGGTTCCCCAAATTTCGTTTTTCTATGTTGAAGCGTTCATTTCCAGTAACAGTTTGAATTTTTAGGTTTCACTCTGTTTTCTCCTATAATGATAGATGTATTTGGAACTCTAAATCCAACACAGTTTGTGCTAGCTTCTTGAAACTTGACACAGTAAAGTAGTTTCACGTTCTATCTCTATGTTTTGTTTCCTCTTGATGTAGCCCTAAGCAGTGACTGGCAAGAAGCACATTCATGGAAAGGGGTTGCCAAGCTTCCAAAAATTACGAATCTCCAGAAATCTCAGCCAATATTTTTTCACCCAAACTGGATGATACTTTCAGGTAATGATCAGTACACTAAGGCGACTTGGTTCCCCAAATTTCGTTCTTCTATGTTGAAGCGTTCATTTCCAGTAACACTTTGAATTTTTAGGTATCACTCTGTTTTCTCCTATATTGATAGATGTATTTGGAACTCTAAATCCAACACGGTTTGTGCTAGCTTCTTGAAACTTGACACAGTAAAGTAGTTTCACGTTCTATCTCTATGTTTTGTTTCCTCTTGATGTAGCCCTAAGCACTGACTGGCGAGAAGCACTTACATGGAAAGGGGTTGCCAAGCTTCCAAAAATTAGGAATCTCCAGAAATCTCAGCAAATATTTTTTCACACAAACTGGATGATACTTTCAGGTAATGATCAGTACACGAAGGCGACTTGGTTCCCCAAATTTCGTTCTTCTATATTGAAGCGTTCATTTCCAGTAACAGTTTGAATTTTTAGGTTTCACTCTCTTTTCTCCTATATTGATAGATGTATTTGGAACTCTAAATCGAACACGGTTTGTGCTAGCTTCTTGAAACTTGACACAGTAAAGTAGTTTCACGTTCTATCTCTATGGTTTGTTTCCTCTTAATGTAGCCCTAAGCAGTGACTGGCGAGAAGCACTTTCATGGAAAGGGGTTTCCAAGCTTCCAAAAATTACGAATCTCCAGAAATCTCAGCCAATATTTTTTCACCCAAACTGGATGATACTTTCAGGTAATGATCATTAAACGAAGGCGACTTGGTTCCCCAAATTTCGTTCTTCTATGTTGAAGCGTTCATTTCCAGTAACAGTTTGAATGTTTAGGTTTCACTCTGTTTTCTCCTATATTGATAGATGTATTTGGAACTCTAAATCCAACACGGTTTGTGCTAGCTTCTTGAAACTTGACACAGTAAAGTAGTTTCACGTTCTATCTCTATGGTTTGTTTCCTCTTGATGTAGCCCTAAGCAGTGACTGGCGAGAAGCACTTTCATGGAAAGGGGTTGCCAAGCTTCCAAAAATTACGAATCTCCAGAAATCTCAGTAAATATTTTTTCACCCAAACTGGAAAATACTTTCAGGTAATGATCAGTACACTAAGGCGACTTGGTTCCCCAAATTTCGTTCTTCTATGTTGAAGCGTTCATTTCCAGTAACAGTTTGAATTTTTAGGTTTCACTCTGTTTTCTCCTATATTGATACATGTACTTGGAACTCTAAATCCGACACGGTTTGTGCTAGCTTCTTGAAACTTGACACAGTAAAGTAGTTTCACGTTCTATCTCTATGTTTTGTTTCCTCTTGATGTAGCCCTAAGCAGTGACTGGCGAGAAACACTTTCATGGAAAGGGGTTGCCAAGCTTCCAAAAATTACGAATCTCCAGAAATCTCAGCCAATATTTTTTCACCCAAACTGGATGATACTTTCAGGTAATGATCACTAAACGAAGGCGACTTGGTTCCCCAAATTTCGTTCTTCTATGTTGAAGCGTTCATTTCCAGTAACAGTTTGAATTTTTAGGTTTCACTCTGTTTTCTCCTATATTGATAGATGTATTTGGAACTCTAAATCCAACACGGTTTGTGCTAGCTTCTTGAAACTTGACACAGTAAAGTAGTTTCACGTTCTATCTCTATGTTGTGTTTCCTCTTGATGTAGCCCTAAGCACTGACTGGCGAGAAGCACTTTCATGGAAAGGGGTTGCCAAGCTTCTAAAAATTACGAATCTCCAGAAATCTCAGCCAATATTTTTTCACCCAAACTGGATGATACTTTCAGGTAATGATCAGTACACTAAGGCGACTTGGTTCCCCAAATTTCGTTCTTCTATGTTGAAGCGTTCATTTCCAGTAACAGTTTGAATTTTTAGGTTTCACTCTGTTTTCTCCTATATTGATAGATGTATTTGGAACTCTAAATCCAACACGGTTTGTGCTAGCTTCTTGAAACTTGACACAGTAAAGTAGTTTCACGTTCTATCTCTATGGTTTGTTTCCTCTTGATGTAGCCCTAAGCAGTGACTGGCGAGAAGCACTTTCATGGAAAGGGGTTGCCAAGCTTCCAAAAATTACGAATCTCCAGAAATCTCAGCCAATATTTTTTCACCCAAACTGGATGATACTTTCAGGTAATGATCAGTACACTAAGGCGACTTGGTTCCCCAAATTTCGTTCTTCTATGTTGAAGCGTTCATTTCCAGTAACAGTTTGAATTTTTAGGTTTCACTCTGTTTTCTCCTATATTGATAGATGTATTTGGAACTCTAAATCCAACACGGTTTGTGCTAGCTTCTTGAAACTTGACACAGTAAAGTAGTTTCACGTTCTATCTCTATGGTTTGTTTCCTCTTGATGTAGCCCTAAGCAGTGACTGGCGAGAAGCACTTTCATGGAAAGGGGTTGCCAAGCTTCCAAAAATTACGGATCTCCAGAAATCTCAGTAAATATTTTTTCACCCAAACTGGAAAATACTTTCAGGTAATGATCAGTACACTAAGGCGACTTGGTTCCCCAAATTTCGTTCTTCTATGTTGAAGCGTTCATTTCCAGTAACAGTTTGAATTTTTAGGTTTCACTCTGTTTTCTCCTATATTGATACATGTACTTGGAACTCTAAATCCGACACGGTTTGTGCTAGCTTCTTGAAACTTGACACAGTAAAGTAGTTTCACGTTCTATCTCTATGTTTTGTTTCCTCTTGATGTAGCCCTAAGCAGTGACTGGCGAGAAACACTTTCATGGAAAGGGGTTGCCAAGCTTCCAAAAATTACGAATCTCCAGAAATCTCAGCCAATATTTTTTCACCCAAACTGGATGATACTTTCAGGTAATGATCAGTACACTAAGGCGACTTGGTTCCCCAAATTTCGTTCTTCTATGTTGAAGCGTTCATTTCCAGTAACACTTTGAATTTTTAGGTATCACTCTGTTTTCTCCTATATTGATAGATGTATTTGGAACTCTAAATCCAACACGGTTTGTGCTAGCTTCTTGAAACTTGACACAGTAAAGTAGTTTCACGTTCTATCTCTATGTTTTGTTTCCTCTTGATGTAGCCCTAAGCAGTGACTGGCGAGAAACACTTTCATGGAAAGGGGTTGCCAAGCTTCCAAAAATTACGAATCTCCAGAAATCTCAGCAAATATTTTTTCACCCAAACTGGATGATACTTTCAGGTAATGATCAGTACACTAAGTTGACTTGGTTCCCCAAATTTCGTTCTTCTATGTTGAAGCATTCATTTCCAGTAATAGTTTGAATTTTTAGGTATCACTCTGTTTTCTCCTATATTGATACATGTACTTGGAACTCTAAATCTGACACGGTTTGTGCTAGCTTCTTGAAACTTGACACAGTAAAGTAGTTTCACGTTCTATCTCTATGTTTTGTTTCCTCTTGATGTAGCCCTAAGCACTGAAGGCGAGAAACACTTTCATGGAAAGGGGTTGCCAAGCTTCCAAAAATTACGAATCTCCAGAAATCTCAGCCAATATTTTTTCACCCAAACTGGATGATACTTTCAGGTAATGATCACTAAATGAAGGCGACTTGGTTCCCCAAATTTCGTTCTTCTATGTTGAAGCGTTCATTTCCAGTAACAGTTTGAATTTTTAGGTTTCACTCTGTTTTCTCCTATATTGATAGATGTATTTGGAACTCTAAATCCAACACGGTTTGTGCTAGCTTCTTGAAACTTGACACAGTAAAGTAGTTTCACGTTCTATCTCTATGTTGTGTTTCCTCTTGATGTAGCCCTAAGCACTGACTGGCGAGAAGCACTTTCATGGAAAGGGGTTGCCAAGCTTCTAAAAATTACGAATCTCCAGAAATCTCAGCCAATATTTTTTCACCCAAACTGGATGATACTTTCAGGTAATGATCAGTACACTAAGGCGACTTGGTTCCCCAAATTTCGTTCTTCTATGTTGAAGCGTTCATTTCCAGTAACAGTTTGAATTTTTAGGTTTCACTCTGTTTTCTCCTATATTGATAGATGTATTTGGAACTCTAAATCCAACACGGTTTGTGCTAGCTTCTTGAAACTTGACACAGTAAAGTAGTTTCACGTTCTATCTCTATGGTTTGTTTCCTCTTGATGTAGCCCTAAGCAGTGACTGGCGAGAAGCACTTTCATGGAAAGGGGTTGCCAAGCTTCCAAAAATTACGAATCTCCAGAAATCTCAGTAAATATTTTTTCACCCAAACTGGATGATACTTTCAGGTAATGATCAGTACACTAAGGCGACTTGGTTCCCCAAATTTCGTTCTTCTATGTTGAAGCGTTCATTTCCAGTAACAGTTTGAATTTTTAGGTTTCACTCTGTTTTCTCCTATATTGATAGATGTATTTGGAACTCTAAATCCAACACGGTTTGTGCTAGCTTCTTGAAACTGGACACAGTGAAGTAGTTTCACGTTCTATCTCTATGTTTTGTTTCCTCTTGATGTAGCCCTAAGCACTGACTGGCGAGAAACACTTTTATGGAAAGGGGTTGCGAAGCTTCCAAAAATTACGAATCTCCAGAAATCTCAGCCAATATTTTTTCACCCAAACTGGATGATACTTTCAGGTAATGATCAGTACACTAAGGCGACTTGGTTCCCCAAATTTCGTTCTTCTATGTTGAAGCGTTCATTTCCAGTAACAGTTTGAATTTTTAGGTTTCACTCTGTTTTCTCCTATATTGATAGATGTATTTGGAACTCTAAATCCAACACGGTTTGTGCTAGCTTCTTGAAACTTGACACAGTTTAGTAGTTTCAAGTTCTATCTCTATGTTTTGTTTCCTCTTGATGTAGCCCTAAGCACTGACTGGCGAGAAACTCTTTCATGGAAAGGGGTTGCCAAGCTTCCAAAAATTACGAATCTCCAGGAATCTCAGCAAATATTTTTTCACCCAAACTGGATGATACTTTCAGGTAATGATCAGTACACTAAGGCGACTTGGTTCCCCAAATTTCGTTCTTCTATGTTGAAGCGTTCATTTCCAGTAACACTTTGAATTTTTAGGTATCACTCTGTTTTCTCCTATATTGATAGATGTATTTGGAACTCTAAATCCAACACGGTTTGTGCTAGCTTCTTGAAACTTGACACAGTAAAGTAGTTTCATGTTCTATCTCTATGTTTTGTTTCCTCTTGATGTAGCCCTAAGCACTGAAGGCGAGAAACCCTTTCATGGAAAGGGGTTGCCAAGCTTCCAAAAATTACGAATCTCCAGAAATCTCATCCAATATTTTTTCACCCAAACTGATTGATACTTTCAGGTAATGATCAGTAAACGAAGGCGACTTGGTTCCCCAAATTTCGTTCTTCTATGTTGAAGCGTTCATTTCCAGTAACAGTTTGAATTTTTAGGTTTCACTCTGTTTTCTCCTATATTGATAGATGTATTTGGAACTCTAAATCCAGCACGGTTTGTGCTAGCTTCTTGAAACTTGACACAGTAAAGTAGTTTCACGTTCTATCTCTATGTTTTGTTTCCTCTTGATGTAGCCCTAAGCACTGACTGGCGAGAAGCACTTTCATGGAAAGGGGTTGCGATGCTTCCAAAAGTTACGAATCTCCAGAAATCTCAGCAAATATTTTTTAACCCCAAACTGGATGATACTTTCAGGTAATGATCAGTACACTAAGGCGACTTGGTTCCCCAAATTTCGTTCTTCTATGTTGAAGCATTCATTTCCAGTAACAGTTTGAATTTTTAGGTTTCACTCTGTTTTCTCCTATATTGATAGATGTATTTGGAACTCTAAATCCAACACGGTTTGTGCTAGCTTCTTGAAACTTGACACAGTAAAGTAGTTTCACGTTCTATCTCTATGTTTTGTTTCCTCTTGATGTAGCCCTAAGCAGTGACTGGCGAGAAGCACTTTCATGGAAAGGGGTTGCCAAGCTTCCAAAAATTACGAATCTCCAGAAATCTCAGCCAATATTTTTTCACCCAAACTGGATGATACTTTCAGGTAATGATCAGTACACTAAGGCGACTTGGTTCCCCAAATTTCGTTTTTCTATGTTGAAGCGTTCATTTCCAGTAACAGTTTGAATTTTTAGGTTTCACTCTGTTTTCTCCTATAATGATAGATGTATTTGGAACTCTAAATCCAACACAGTTTGTGCTAGCTTCTTGAAACTTGACACAGTAAAGTAGTTTCACGTTCTATCTCTATGTTTTGTTTCCTCTTGATGTAGCCCTAAGCAGTGACTGGCAAGAAGCACTTTCATGGAAAGGGGTTGCCAAGCTTCCAAAAATTACGAATCTCCAGAAATCTCAGCCAATATTTTTTCACCCAAACTGGATGATACTTTCAGGTAATGATCAGTACACTAAGGCGACTTGGTTCCCCAAATTTCGTTTTTCTATGTTGAAGCGTTCATTTCCAGTAACAGTTTGAATTTTTAGGTTTCACTCTGTTTTCTCCTATAATGATAGATGTATTTGGAACTCTAAATCCAACACAGTTTGTGCTAGCTTCTTGAAACTTGACACAGTAAAGTAGTTTCACGTTCTATCTCTATGTTTTGTTTCCTCTTGATGTAGCCCTAAGCAGTGACTGGCAAGAAGCACTTTCATGGAAAGGGGTTGCCAAGCTTCCAAAAATTACGAATCTCCAGAAATCTCAGCCAATATTTTTTCACCCAAACTGGATGATACTTTCAGGTAATGATCAGTACACTAAGGCGACTTGGTTCCCCAAATTTCGTTCTTCTATGTTGAAGCGTTCATTTCCAGTAACACTTTGAATTTTTAGGTATCACTCTGTTTTCTCCTATATTGATAGATGTATTTGGAACTCTAAATCCAACACAGTTTGTGCTAGCTTCTTGAAACTTGACACAGTAAAGTAGTTTCACGTTCTATCTCTATGTTTTGTTTCCTCTTGATGTAGCCCTAAGCACTGACTGGCGAGAAGCACTTACATGGAAAGGGGTTGCCAAGCTTCCAAAAATTAGGAATCTCCAGAAATCTCAGCAAATATTTTTTCACACAAACTGGATGATACTTTCAGGTAATGATCAGTACACGAAGGCGACTTGGTTCCCCAAATTTCGTTCTTCTATATTGAAGCGTTCATTTCCAGTAACAGTTTGAATTTTTAGGTTTCACTCTCTTTTCTCCTATATTGATAGATGTATTTGGAACTCTAAATCGAACACGGTTTGTGCTAGCTTCTTGAAACTTGACACAGTAAAGTAGTTTCACGTTCTATCTCTATGGTTTGTTTCCTCTTAATGTAGCCCTAAGCAGTGACTGGCGAGAAGCACTTTCATGGAAAGGGGTTGCCAAGCTTCCAAAAATTACGAATCTCCAGAAATCTCAGCCAATATTTTTTCACCCAAACTGGATGATACTTTCAGGTAATGATCATTAAACGAAGGCGACTTGGTTCCCCAAATTTCGTTCTTCTATGTTGAAGCGTTCATTTCCAGTAACAGTTTGAATGTTTAGGTTTCACTCTGTTTTCTCCTATATTGATAGATGTATTTGGAACTCTAAATCCAACAAGGTTTGTGCTAGCTTCTTGAAACTTGACACAGTAAAGTAGTTTCACGTTCAATCTCTATGGTTTGTTTCGTCTTGATGTAGCCCTAAGCAGTGACTGGCGAGAAGCACTTTCATGGAAAGGGGTTGCCAAGCTTCCAAAAATTACGAATCTCCAGAAATCTCAGCCAATATTTTTTCACCCAAACTGGATGATACTTTCAGGTAATGATCAGTACACTAAGGCGACTTGGTTCCCCAAATTTCGTTCTTCTATGTTGAAGCGTTCATTTCCAGTAACAGTTTGAATTTTTAGGTTTCACTCTGTTTTCTCCTATATTGATACATGTACTTGGAACTCTAAATCCAACACGGTTTGTGCTAGCTTCTTGAAACTTGACACAGTAAAGTAGTTTCACGTTCTATCTCTATGTTTTGTTTCCTCTTGATGTAGCCCTAAGCAGTGACTGGCGAGAAACACTTTCATGGAAAGGGGTTGCCAAGCTTCCAAAAATTACGAATCTCCAGAAATCTCAGCCAATATTTTTTCACCCAAACTGGATGATACTTTCAGGTAATGATCAGTACACTAAGGCGACTTGGTTCCCCAAATTTCGTTCTTCTATGTTGAAGCGTTCATTTCCAGTAACACTTTGAATTTTTAGGTATCACTCTGTTTTCTCCTATATTGATAGATGTATTTGGAACTCTAAATCCAACACGGTTTGTGCTAGCTTCTTGAAACTTGACACAGTAAAGTAGTTTCACGTTCTATCTCTATGTTTTGTTTCCTCTTGATGTAGCCCTAAGCAGTGACTGGCGAGAAACACTTTCATGGAAAGGGGTTGCCAAGCTTCCAAAAATTACGAATCTCCAGAAATCTCAGCCAATATTTTTTCACCCAAACTGGATGATACTTTCAGGTAATGATCAGTACACTAAGTTGACTTGGTTCCCCAAATTTCGTTCTTCTATGTTGAAGCATTCATTTCCAGTAATAGTTTGAATTTTTAGGTATCACTCTGTTTTCTCCTATATTGATACATGTACTTGGAACTCTAAATCTGACACGGTTTGTGCTAGCTTCTTGAAACTTGACACAGTAAAGTAGTTTCACGTTCTATCTCTATGTTTTGTTTCCTCTTGATGTAGCCCTAAGCACTGAAGGCGAGAAACACTTTCATGGAAAGGGGTTGCCAAGCTTCCAAAAATTACGAATCTCCAGAAATCTCAGCCAATATTTTTTCACCCAAACTGGATGATACTTTCAGGTAATGATCACTAAACGAAGGCGACTTGGTTCCCCAAATTTCGTTCTTCTATGTTGAATCGTTCATTTCCAGTAACAGTTTGAATTTTTAGGTTTCACTCTGTTTTCTCCTATATTGATAGATGTATTTGGAACTCTAAATCCAACACGGTTTGTGCTAGCTTCTTGAAACTTGACACAGTAAAGTAGTTTCACGTTCTATCTCTATGTTGTGTTTCCTCTTGATGTAGCCCTAAGCACTGACTGGCGAGAAGCACTTTCATGGAAAGGGGTTGCCAAGCTTCTAAAAATTACGAATCTCCAGAAATCTCAGCAAATATTTTTTCACCCAAACTGGATGATACTTTCAGGTAATGATCAGTACACGAATGCGACTTGGTTCCCCAAATTTCGTTCTTCTATATTGAAGCGTTCATTTCCAGTAACAGTTTGAATTTTTAGGTTTCACTCTTTTTTCTCCTATATTGATAGATGTATTTGGAACTCTAAATCGAACACGGTTTGTGCTAGCTTCTTGAAACTTGACACAGTAAAGTAGTTTCACGTTCTATCTCTATGGTTTGTTTCCTCTTAATGTAGCCCTAAGCAGTGACTGGCGAGAAGCACTTTCATGGAAAGGGGTTGCCAAGCTTCCAAAAATTACGAATCTCCAGAAATCTCAGCAAATATTTTTTCACCCAAACTGGATGATACTTTCAGGTAATGATCAGTACACTAAGGCGACTTGGTTCCCCAAATTTCGTTCTTTTATGTTGAAGTGTTCATTTCCAGTAACAGTTTGAATTTTTATGTTTCACTCTGTTTTCTCCTATATTGATAGATGTATTTGGAACTCTAAATCCAACACGGTTTGTGCTAGCTTCTTGAAACTTGACACAGTAAAGTAGTTTCACGTTCTATCTCTATGTTTTGTTTCCTCTTGATGTAGCCCTAAGCACTGAAGGCGAGAAACACTTTCATGGAAAGAGGTTGCCAAGCTTCCAAAAATTACGAATCTCCAGAAATCTCAGCCAATATTTTTTCACCCAAACTGGATGATACTTTCAGGTAATGATCAGTAAACGAAGACGACTTGGTTCCCCAAATTTCGTTCTTCTATGTTGAAGCGTTCATTTCCAGTAACAGTTTGAATTTTTAGGTTTCACTCTGTTTTCTCCTATATTGATAGATATATTTGGAACTCTAAATCCAACACGGTTTGTGCTAGCTTCTTGAAACTTGACACAGTAAAGTAGTTTCACGTTCTATCTCTATGTTTTGTTTCCTCTTGATGTAGCCCTAAGCACTGACTGGCGAGAAGCACTTTCATGGAAAGGGGTTGCGATGCTTCCAAAAGTTACGAATCTCCAGAAATCTCAGCAAATATTTTTTAACCCCAAACTGGATGATACATTCAGGTAATGATCAGTACACGAAGGCGACTTGGTTCCCCAAATTTCGTTCTTCTATGTTGAAGCGTTCATTTCCAGTAACAGTTTGAATTTTTAGGTTTCACTCTTTTTTCTCCTATATTGATAGATGTATTTGGAACTCTAAATCCAACACGGTTTGTGCTAGCTTCCTAAAACTTGACATAGTAAAGTAGTTTCACGTTCTATCTCTATGTTTTGTTTCCTCTTGATGTAGCCCTAAGCACTGAAGGCGAGAAACACTTTCATGGAAAGGGGTTGCCAAGCTTCCAAAAATTACGAATCTCCAGAAATCTCAGCCAATATTTTTTCACCCAAACTGGATGATACTTTCAGGTAATGATCACTAAACGAAGGCGACTTGGTTCCCCAAATTTCGTTCTTCTATGTTGAATCGTTCATTTCCAGTAACAGTTTGAATTTTTAGGTTTCACTCTGTTTTCTCCTATATTGATAGATGTATTTGGAACTCTAAATCCAACACGGTTTGTGCTAGCTTCTTGAAACTTGACACAGTAAAGTAGTTTCACGTTCTATCTCTATGTTGTGTTTCCTCTTGATGTAGCCCTAAGCACTGACTGGCGAGAAGCACTTTCATGGAAAGGGGTTGCCAAGCTTCTAAAAATTACGAATCTCCAGAAATCTCAGCAAATATTTTTTCACCCAAACTGGATGATACTTTCAGGTAATGATCAGTACACGAATGCGACTTGGTTCCCCAAATTTCGTTCTTCTATATTGAAGCGTTCATTTCCAGTAACAGTTTGAATTTTTAGGTTTCACTCTTTTTTCTCCTATATTGATAGATGTATTTGGAACTCTAAATCGAACACGGTTTGTGCTAGCTTCTTGAAACTTGACACAGTAAAGTAGTTTCACGTTCTATCTCTATGGTTTGTTTCCTCTTAATGTAGCCCTAAGCAGTGACTGGCGAGAAGCACTTTCATGGAAAGGGGTTGCCAAGCTTCCAAAAATTACGAATCTCCAGAAATCTCAGCAAATATTTTTTCACCCAAACTGGATGATACTTTCAGGTAATGATCAGTACACTAAGGCGACTTGGTTCCCCAAATTTCGTTCTTTTATGTTGAAGTGTTCATTTCCAGTAACAGTTTGAATTTTTATGTTTCACTCTGTTTTCTCCTATATTGATAGATGTATTTGGAACTCTAAATCCAACACGGTTTGTGCTAGCTTCTTGAAACTTGACACAGTAAAGTAGTTTCACGTTCTATCTCTATGTTTTGTTTCCTCTTGATGTAGCCCTAAGCACTGAAGGCGAGAAACACTTTCATGGAAAGAGGTTGCCAAGCTTCCAAAAATTACGAATCTCCAGAAATCTCAGCCAATATTTTTTCACCCAAACTGGATGATACTTTCAGGTAATGATCAGTAAACGAAGACGACTTGGTTCCCCAAATTTCGTTCTTCTATGTTGAAGCGTTCATTTCCAGTAACAGTTTGAATTTTTAGGTTTCACTCTGTTTTCTCCTATATTGATAGATATATTTGGAACTCTAAATCCAACACGGTTTGTGCTAGCTTCTTGAAACTTGACACAGTAAAGTAGTTTCACGTTCTATCTCTATGTTTTGTTTCCTCTTGATGTAGCCCTAAGCACTGACTGGCGAGAAGCACTTTCATGGAAAGGGGTTGCGATGCTTCCAAAAGTTACGAATCTCCAGAAATCTCAGCAAATATTTTTTAACCCCAAACTGGATGATACATTCAGGTAATGATCAGTACACGAAGGCGACTTGGTTCCCCAAATTTCGTTCTTCTATGTTGAAGCGTTCATTTCCAGTAACAGTTTGAATTTTTAGGTTTCACTCTTTTTTCTCCTATATTGATAGATGTATTTGGAACTCTAAATCCAACACGGTTTGTGCTAGCTTCCTAAAACTTGACATAGTAAAGTAGTTTCACGTTCTATCTCTATGTTTTGTTTCCTCTTGATGTAGCCCTAAGCACTGAAGGCGAGAAACACTTTCATGGAAAGAGGTTGCCAAGCTTCCAAAAATTACGTATCTCCAGAAATCTCAGCCAATATTTTTTCACCCAAACTGGATGATACTTTCAGGTAATTATCAGTACACTAAGGCGACTTGGTTCCCCAAATTTCGTTCTTCTATGTTGAAGCGTTCATTTCCAGTAACAGTTTGAATTTTTAGGTTTCACTCTGTTTTCTCCTATATTGATAGATGTATTCGGAACTCTAAATCCAACACGGTTTGTGCTAGCTTCTTGAAACTTGACACAGTAAAGTAGTTTCACGTTCTATCTCTATGGTTTGTTTCCTCTTGATGTAGCCCTAAGCAGTGACTGGCGAGAAGCACTTTCATGGAAAGGGGTTGCCAAGCTTCCAAAAATTACGAATCTCCAGAAATCTCAGTAAATATTTTTTCACCCAAACTGGAAAATACTTTCAGGTAATGATCAGTACACTAAGGCGACTTGGTTCCCCAAATTTCGTTCTTCTATGTTGAAGCGTTCATTTCCAGTAACAGTTTGAATTTTTAGGTTTCACTCTGTTTTCTCCTATATTGATAGATGTATTTGGAACTCTAAATCCAACACGGTTTGTGCTAGCTTCTTGAAACTTGACACAGTAAAGTAGTTTCACGTTCTATCTCTATGTTTTGTTTCCTCTTGATGTAGCCCTAAGCAGTGACTGGCGAGAAACACTTTCATGGAAAGGGGTTGCCAAGCTTCCAAAAATTACGAATCTCCAGAAATCTCAGCCAATATTTTTTCACCCAAACTGGATGATACTTTCAGGTAATGATCAGTACACTAAGGCGACTTGGTTCCCCAAATTTCGTTCTTCTATGTTGAAGCGTTCATTTCCAGTAACACTTTGAATTTTTAGGTATCACTCTGTTTTCTCCTATATTGATAGATGTATTTGGAACTCTAAATCCAACACGGTTTGTGCTAGCTTCTTGAAACTTGACACAGTAAAGTAGTTTCATGTTCTATCTCTATGTTTTGTTTCCTCTTGATGTAGCCCTAAGCACTGAAGGCGAGAAACCCTTTCATGGAAAGGGGTTGCCAAGCTTCCAAAAATTACGAATCTCCAGAAATCTCATCCAATATTTTTTCACCCAAACTGGTTGATACTTTCAGGTAATGATCAGTAAACGAAGGCGACTTGGTTCCCCAAATTTCGTTCTTCTATGTTGAAGCGTTCATTTCCAGTAACAGTTTGAATTTTTAGGTTTCACTCTTTTTTCTCCTATATTGATAGATGTATTTGGAACTCTAAATCCAACACGGTTTGTGCTAGCTTCTTGAAACTTGACACAGTAAAGTAGTCTCACGTTCTATCTCTTCCCCAAATTTTGTTCTTCTATGTTGAAGCGTTCATTTCCAGTAACAGTTTGAATTTTTAGGTTTCACTCTGTTTTCTCCTATATTGATAGATGTATTTGGAACTCTAAATCCAACACGGTTTGTGCTAGCTTCTTGAAACTTGACATAGTAAAGTAGTTTCACGTTCTATCTCTATGTTTTGTTTCCTCTTGATGTAGCCCTAAGCACTGAAGGCGAGAAACACTTTCATGGAAAGAGGTTGCCAAGCTTCCAAAAATTACGAATCTCCAGAAATCTCAGCCAATATTTTTTCACCCAAACTGGATGATACTTTCAGGTAATGATCAGTACACTAAGGCGACTTGGTTCCCCAAATTTCGTTCTTCTATGTTGAAGCGTTCATTTCCAGTAACAGTTTGAATTTCTGGTTTCACTCTGTTTTCTCCTATATTGATAGATGTATTTGGAACTCTAAATCCAACACGGTTTGTGCTAGCTTCTTGAAACTTGACACAGTAAAGTAGTTTCACGTTCTATCTCTATGGTTTGTTTCCTCTTGATGTAGCCCTAAGCAGTGACTGGCGAGAAGCACTTTCATGGAAAGGGGTTGCCAAGCTTCCAAAAATTACGAATCTCCAGAAATCTCAGTAAATATTTTTTCACCCAAACTGGAAAATACTTTCAGGTAATGATCAGTACACTAAGGCGACTTGGTTCCCCAAATTTCGTTCTTCTATGTTGAAGCGTTCATTTCCAGTAACAGTTTGAATTTTTAGGTTTCACTCTGTTTTCTCCTATATTTATAGATGTATTTGGAACTCTAAATCCAACATGGTTTGTGCTAGCTTCTTGAAACTGGACACAGTGAAGTAGTTTCACGTTCTATCTCTATGTTTTGTTTCCTCTTGATGTAGCCCTAAGCACTGACTGGCGAGAAACACTTTTATGGAAAGGGGTTGCGAAGCTTCCAAAAATTACGAATCTCCAGAAATCTCAGCCAATATTTTTTCACCCAAACTGGATGATACTTTCAGGTAATGATCAGTACACTAAGGCGACTTGGTTCCCCAAATTTCGTTCTTCTATGTTGAAGCGTTCATTTCCAGTAACAGTTTGAATTTTTAGGTTTCACTCTGTTTTCTCCTATATTGATAGATGTATTTGGAACTCTAAATCCAACACGGTTTGTGCTAGCTTCTTGAAACTTGACACAGTAAAGTAGTTTCACGTTCTATCTCTATGTTTTGTTTCCTCTTGATGTAGCCCTAAGCAGTGACTGGCGAGAAACACTTTCATGGAAAGGGGTTGCCAAGCTTCCAAAAATTACGAATCTCCAGAAATCTCAGCCAATATTTTTTCACCCAAACTGGATGATACTTTCAGGTAATGATCAGTACACTAAGGCGACTTGGTTCCCCAAATTTCGTTCTTCTATGTTGAAGCGTTCATTTCCAGTAACACTTTGAATTTTTAGGTATCACTCTGTTTTCTCCTATATTGATAGATGTATTTGGAACTCTAAATCCAACACGGTTTGTGCTAGCTTCTTGAAACTTGACACAGTAAAGTAGTTTCATGTTCTATCTCTATGTTTTGTTTCCTCTTGATGTAGCCCTAAGCACTGAAGGCGAGAAACCCTTTCATGGAAAGGGGTTGCCAAGCTTCCAAAAATTACGAATCTCCAGAAATCTCATCCAATATTTTTTCACCCAAACTGGTTGATACTTTCAGGTAATGATCAGTAAACGAAGGCGACTTGGTTCCCCAAATTTCGTTCTTCTATGTTGAAGCGTTCATTTCCAGTAACAGTTTGAATTTTTAGGTTTCACTCTTTTTTCTCCTATATTGATAGATGTATTTGGAACTCTAAATCCAACACGGTTTGTGCTAGCTTCTTGAAACTTGACACAGTAAAGTAGTTTCATGTTCTATCTCTATGTTTTGTTTCCTCTTGATGTAGCCCTAAGCACTGAAGGCGAGAAACCCTTTCATGGAAAGGGGTTGCCAAGCTTCCAAAAATTACGAATCTCCAGAAATCTCATCCAATATTTTTTCACCCAAACTGGTTGATACTTTCAGGTAATGATCAGTAAACGAAGGCGACTTGGTTCCCCAAATTTCGTTCTTCTATGTTGAAGCGTTCATTTCCAGTAACAGTTTGAATTTTTAGGTTTCACTCTTTTTTCTCCTATATTGATAGATGTATTTGGAACTCTAAATCCAACACGGTTTGTGCTAGCTTCTTGAAACTTGACACAGTAAAGTAGTCTCACGTTCTATCTCTTCCCCAAATTTTGTTCTTCTATGTTGAAGCGTTCATTTCCAGTAACAGTTTGAATTTTTAGGTTTCACTCTGTTTTCTCCTATATTGATAGATGTATTTGGAACTCTAAATCCAACACGGTTTGTGCTAGCTTCTTGAAACTTGACATAGTAAAGTAGTTTCACGTTCTATCTCTATGTTTTGTTTCCTCTTGATGTAGCCCTAAGCACTGAAGGCGAGAAACACTTTCATGGAAAGAGGTTGCCAAGCTTCCAAAAATTACGAATCTCCAGAAATCTCAGCCAATATTTTTTCACCCAAACTGGATGATACTTTCAGGTAATGATCAGTACACTAAGGCGACTTGGTTCCCCAAATTTCGTTCTTCTATGTTGAAGCGTTCATTTCCAGTAACAGTTTGAATTTCTGGTTTCACTCTGTTTTCTCCTATATTGATAGATGTATTTGGAACTCTAAATCCAACACGGTTTGTGCTAGCTTCTTGAAACTTGACACAGTAAAGTAGTTTCACGTTCTATCTCTATGGTTTGTTTCCTCTTGATGTAGCCCTAAGCAGTGACTGGCGAGAAGCACTTTCATGGAAAGGGGTTGCCAAGCTTCCAAAAATTACGAATCTCCAGAAATCTCAGTAAATATTTTTTCACCCAAACTGGAAAATACTTTCAGGTAATGATCAGTACACTAAGGCGACTTGGTTCCCCAAATTTCGTTCTTCTATGTTGAAGCGTTCATTTCCAGTAACAGTTTGAATTTTTAGGTTTCACTCTGTTTTCTCCTATATTTATAGATGTATTTGGAACTCTAAATCCAACATGGTTTGTGCTAGCTTCTTGAAACTGGACACAGTGAAGTAGTTTCACGTTCTATCTCTATGTTTTGTTTCCTCTTGATGTAGCCCTAAGCACTGACTGGCGAGAAACACTTTTATGGAAAGGGGTTGCGAAGCTTCCAAAAATTACGAATCTCCAGAAATCTCAGCCAATATTTTTTCACCCAAACTGGATGATACTTTCAGGTAATGATCAGTACACTAAGGCGACTTGGTTCCCCAAATTTCGTTCTTCTATGTTGAAGCGTTCATTTCCAGTAACAGTTTGAATTTTTAGGTTTCACTCTGTTTTCTCCTATATTGATAGATGTATTTGGAACTCTAAATCCAACACGGTTTGTGCTAGCTTCTTGAAACTTGACACAGTAAAGTAGTTTCACGTTCTATCTCTATGTTTTGTTTCCTCTTGATGTAGCCCTAAGCAGTGACTGGCGAGAAACACTTTCATGGAAAGGGGTTGCCAAGCTTCCAAAAATTACGAATCTCCAGAAATCTCAGCCAATATTTTTTCACCCAAACTGGATGATACTTTCAGGTAATGATCAGTACACTAAGGCGACTTGGTTCCCCAAATTTCGTTCTTCTATGTTGAAGCGTTCATTTCCAGTAACACTTTGAATTTTTAGGTATCACTCTGTTTTCTCCTATATTGATAGATGTATTTGGAACTCTAAATCCAACACGGTTTGTGCTAGCTTCTTGAAACTTGACACAGTAAAGTAGTTTCATGTTCTATCTCTATGTTTTGTTTCCTCTTGATGTAGCCCTAAGCACTGAAGGCGAGAAACCCTTTCATGGAAAGGGGTTGCCAAGCTTCCAAAAATTACGAATCTCCAGAAATCTCATCCAATATTTTTTCACCCAAACTGGTTGATACTTTCAGGTAATGATCAGTAAACGAAGGCGACTTGGTTCCCCAAATTTCGTTCTTCTATGTTGAAGCGTTCATTTCCAGTAACAGTTTGAATTTTTAGGTTTCACTCTTTTTTCTCCTATATTGATAGATGTATTTGGAACTCTAAATCCAACACGGTTTGTGCTAGCTTCTTGAAACTTGACACAGTAAAGTAGTCTCACGTTCTATCTCTTCCCCAAATTTCGTTCTTCTATGTTGAAGCGTTCATTTCCAGTAACAGTTTGAATTTTTAGGTTTCACTCTGTTTTCTCCTATATTGATAGATGTATTTGGAACTCTAAATCCAACACGGTTTGTGCTAGCTTCTTGAAACTTGACATAGTAAAGTAGTTTCACGTTCTATCTCTATGTTTTGTTTCCTCTTGATGTAGCCCTAAGCACTGAAGGCGAGAAACACTTTCATGGAAAGAGGTTGCCAAGCTTCCAAAAATTACGAATCTCCAGAAATCTCAGCCAATATTTTTTCACCCAAACTGGATGATACTTTCAGGTAATGATCAGTACACTAAGGCGACTTGGTTCCCCAAATTTCGTTCTTCTATGTTGAAGCGTTCATTTCCAGTAACAGTTTGAATTTTTAGGTTTCACTCTGTTTTCTCCTATAATGATAGATGTATTTGGAACTCTAAATCCAACACAGTTTGTGCTAGCTTCTTGAAACTTGACACAGTAAAGTAGTTTCACGTTCTATCTCTATGTTTTGTTTCCTCTTGATGTAGCCCTAAGCAGTGACTGGCGAGAAACACTTTCATGGAAAGGGGTTTCCAAGCTTCCAAAAATTACGAATCTCCAGAAATCTCAGCCAATATTTTTTCACCCAAACTGGATGATACTTTCAGGTAATGATCAGTACACTAAGGCGACTTGGTTCCCCAAATTTCGTTCTTCTATGTTGAAGCGTTCATTTCCAGTAACACTTTGAATTTTTAGGTATCACTCTGTTTTCTCCTATATTGATAGATGTATTTGGAACTCTAAATCCAACACGGTTTGTGCTAGCTTCTTGAAACTTGACACAGTAAAGTAGTTTCACGTTCTATCTCTATGTTTTGTTTCTTCTTGATGTAGCCCTAAGCAGTGACTGGCGAGAAACACTTTCATGGAAAGTGGTTTCCAAGCTTCCAAAAATTACGAATCTCCAGAAATCTCAGCAAATATTTTTTCACCCAAACTGGATGATACTTTCAGGTAATGATCAGTACACTAAGGCGACTTGGTTCCCCAAATTTCGTTCTTCTATGTTGAAGCGTTCATTTCCAGTAACAGTTTGAATTTTTAGGTTTCACTCTGTTTTCTCCTATATTGATAGATGTACTTGGGACTCTAAATCCGACACGGTTTGTGCTAGCTTCTTGAAACTTGACACAGTAAAGTAGTTTCACGTTCTATCTCTATGTTTTGTTTCCTCTTGGTGTAGCCCTAAGCAGTGACTGGCAAGAAGCACTTTCATGGAAAGGGGTTGCCAATCTTCCAAAAATTACGAATCTCCAAAAATCTCAGCCAATATTTTTTCACCCAAACTGGATGATACTTTCAGGTAATGATCAGTACACTAAGGCGACTTGGTTCCCCAAATTTCGTTCTTCTATGTTGAAGCGTTCATTTCCAGTAACAGTTTGAATTTTTAGGTTTCACTCTGTTTTCTCCTATATTGATAGATGTATTTGGAACTCTAAATCCAACACGGTTTGTGCTAGCTTCTTGAAACTTGACACAGTAAAGTAGTTTCACGTTCTATCTCTATGGTTTGTTTCCTCTTGATGTAGCCCTAAGCAGTGACTGGCGAGAAGCACTTTCATGGAAAGGGGTTGCCAAGCTTCCAAAAATTACGAATCTCCAGAAATCTCAGTAAATATTTTTTCACCCAAACTGGAAAATACTTTCAGGTAATGATCAGTACACTAAGGCGACTTGGTTCCCCAAATTTCGTTCTTCTATGTTGAAGCGTTCATTTCCAGTAACAGTTTGAATTTTTAGGTTTCACTCTGTTTTCTCCTATATTGATAGATGTATTTGGAACTCTAAATCCAACACGGTTTGTGCTAGCTTCTTGAAACTGGACACAGTGAAGTAGTTTCACGTTCTATCTCTATGTTTTGTTTCCTCTTGATGTAGCCCTAAGCACTGACTGGCGAGAAACACTTTTATGGAAAGGGGTTGCGAAGCTTCCAAAAATTACGAATCTCCAGAAATCTCAGCCAATATTTTTTCACCCAAACTGGATGATACTTTCAGGTAATGATCAGTACACTAAGGCGACTTGGTTCCCCAAATTTCGTTCTTCTATGTTGAAGCGTTCATTTCCAGTAACAGTTTGAATTTTTAGGTTTCACTCTGTTTTCTCCTATATTGATAGATGTATTTGGAACTCTAAATCCAACACGGTTTGTGCTAGCTTCTTGAAACTTGACACAGTAAAGTAGTTTCACGTTCTATCTCTATGTTTTGTTTCCTCTTGATGTAGCCTTAAGCAGTGACTGGCGAGAAACACTTTCATGGAAAGGGGTTGCCAAGCTTCCAAAAATTACGAATCTCCAGAAATCTCAGCCAATATTTTTTCACCCAAACTGGATGATACTTTCAGGTAATGATCAGTACACTAAGGCGACTTGGTTCCCCAAATTTCGTTCTTCTATGTTGAAGCGTTCATTTCCAGTAACACTTTGAATTTTTAGGTATCACTCTGTTTTCTCCTATATTGATAGATGTATTTGGAACTCTAAATCCAACACGGTTTGTGCTAGCTTCTTGAAACTTGACACAGTAAAGTAGTTTCATGTTCTATCTCTATGTTTTGTTTCCTCTTGATGTAGCCCTAAGCACTGAAGGCGAGAAACCCTTTCATGGAAAGGGGTTGCCAAGCTTCCAAAAATTACGAATCTCCAGAAATCTCATCCAATATTTTTTCACCCAAACTGGTTGATACTTTCAGGTAATGATCAGTAAACGAAGGCGACTTGGTTCCCCAAATTTCGTTCTTCTATGTTGAAGCGTTCATTTCCAGTAACAGTTTGAATTTTTAGGTTTCACTCTTTTTTCTCCTATATTGATAGATGTATTTGGAACTCTAAATCCAACACGGTTTGTGCTAGCTTCTTGAAACTTGACACAGTAAAGTAGTCTCACGTTCTATCTCTTCCCCAAATTTCGTTCTTCTATGTTGAAGCGTTCATTTCCAGTAACAGTTTGAATTTTTAGGTTTCACTCTGTTTTCTCCTATATTGATAGATGTATTTGGAACTCTAAATCCAACACGGTTTGTGCTAGCTTCTTGAAACTTGACATAGTAAAGTAGTTTCACGTTCTATCTCTATGTTTTGTTTCCTCTTGATGTAGCCCTAAGCACTGAAGGCGAGAAACACTTTCATGGAAAGAGGTTGCCAAGCTTCCAAAAATTACGAATCTCCAGAAATCTCAGCCAATATTTTTTCACCCAAACTGGATGATACTTTCAGGTAATGATCAGTACACTAAGGCGACTTGGTTCCCCAAATTTCGTTCTTCTATGTTGAAGCGTTCATTTCCAGTAACAGTTTGAATTTTTAGGTTTCACTCTGTTTTCTCCTATATTGATAGATGTATTTGGAACTCTAAATCCAACACGGTTTGTGCTAGCTTCTTGAAACTTGACACAGTAAAGTAGTCTCACGTTCTATCTCTTCCCCAAATTTCGTTCTTCTATGTTGAAGCGTTCATTTCCAGTAACAGTTTGAATTTTTAGGTTTCACTCTGTTTTCTCCTATATTGATAGATGTATTTGGAACTCTAAATCCAACACGGTTTGTGCTAGCTTCTTGAAACTTGACATAGTAAAGTAGTTTCACGTTCTATCTCTATGTTTTGTTTCCTCTTGATGTAGCCCTAAGCACTGAAGGCGAGAAACACTTTCATGGAAAGAGGTTGCCAAGCTTCCAAAAATTACGAATCTCCAGAAATCTCAGCCAATATTTTTTCACCCAAACTGGATGATACTTTCAGGTAATGATCAGTACACTAAGGCGACTTGGTTCCCCAAATTTCGTTCTTCTATGTTGAAGCGTTCATTTCCAGTAACAGTTTGAATTTTTAGGTTTCACTCTGTTTTCTCCTATAATGATAGATGTATTTGGAACTCTAAATCCAACACAGTTTGTGCTAGCTTCTTGAAACTTGACACAGTAAAGTAGTTTCACGTTCTATCTCTATGTTTTGTTTCCTCTTGATGTAGCCCTAAGCAGTGACTGGCGAGAAACACTTTCATGGAAAGGGGTTTCCAAGCTTCCAAAAATTACGAATCTCCAGAAATCTCAGCCAATATTTTTTCACCCAAACTGGATGATACTTTCAGGTAATGATCAGTACACTAAGGCGACTTGGTTCCCCAAATTTCGTTCTTCTATGTTGAAGCGTTCATTTCCAGTAACACTTTGAATTTTTAGGTATCACTCTGTTTTCTCCTATATTGATAGATGTATTTGGAACTCTAAATCCAACACGGTTTGTGCTAGCTTCTTGAAACTTGACACAGTAAAGTAGTTTCACGTTCTATCTCTATGTTTTGTTTCCTCTTGATGTAGCCCTAAGCAGTGACTGGCGAGAAACACTTTCATGGAAAGTGGTTTCCAAGCTTCCAAAAATTACGAATCTCCAGAAATCTCAGCAAATATTTTTTCACCCAAACTGGATGATACTTTCAGGTAATGATCAGTACACTAAGTCGACTTGGTTCCCCAAATTTCGTTGTTCTATGTTGAAGCGTTCATTTCCAGTAATAGTTTGAATTTTTAGGTATCACTCTGTTTTCTCCTATATTGATACATGTACTTGGGACTCTAAATCCGACACGGTTTGTGCTAGCTTCTTGAAACTTGACACAGTAAAGTAGTTTCACGTTCTATCTCTATGTTTTGTTTCCTCTTGATGTAGCCCTAAGCAGTGACTGGCAAGAAGCACTTTCATGGAAAGGGGTTGCCAATCTTCCAAAAATTACGAATCTCCAGAAATCTCAGCCAATATTTTTTCACCCAAACTGGATGATACTTTCAGGTAATGATCAGTACACTAAGGCGACTTGGTTCCCCAAATTTCGTTCTTCTATGTTGAAGCGTTCATTTCCAGTAACACTTTGAATTTTTAGGTATCACTCTGTTTTCTCCTATATTGATAGATATATTTGGAACTCTAAATCCAACACGGTTTGTGCTAGCTTCTTGAAACTTGACACAGTAAAGTAGTTTCACGTTCTATCTCTATGTTTTGTTTCCTCTTGATGTAGCCCTAAGCACTGACTGGCGAGAAGCACTTTCATGGAAAGGGGTTGCCAAGCTTCCAAAAATTACGAATCTCCAGAAATCTCAGCAAATATTTTTTCACACAAACTGGATGATACTTTCAGGTAATGATCAGTACATGAAGGCGACTTGGTTCCCCAAATTTCGTTCTTCTATATTGAAGCGTTCATTTCCAGTAACAGTTTGAATTTTTAGGTTTCACTCTGTTTTCTCCTATATTGATAGATGTATTTGGAACTCTAAATCGAACACGGTTTGTGCTAGCTTCTTGAAACTTGACACAGTAAAGTAGTTTCACGTTCTATCTCTATGGTTTGTTTCCTCTTAATGTAGCCCTAAGCAGTGACTGGCGAGAAGCACTTTCATGGAAAGGGGTTGCCAAGCTTCCAAAAATTACGAATCTCCAGAAATCTCAGCAAATATTTTTTCACCCAAACTGGATGATACTTTCAGGTAATGATCATTAAACGAAGGCGACTTGGTTCCCCAAATTTCGTTCTTCTATGTTGAAGCGTTCATTTCCAGTAACAGTTTGAATTTTTAGGTTTCACTCTGTTTTCTCCTATATTGATAGATGTATTTGGAACTCTAAATCCAACACGGTTTGTGCTAGCTTCTTGAAACTTGACATAGTAAAGTAGTTTTACGTTCTATCTCTATGTTTTGTTTCCTCTTGATGTAGCCCTAAGCACTGAAGGCGAGAAACACTTTCATGGAAAGAGGTTGCCAAGCTTCCAAAAATTACGAATCTCCAGAAATCTCAGCCAATATTTTTTCACCCAAACTGGATGATACTTTCAGGTAATGATCAGTACACTAAGGCGACTTGGTTCCCCAAATTTCGTTCTTCTATGTTGAAGCGTTCATTTCCAGTAACAGTTTGAATTTTTAGGTATCACTCTGTTTTCTCCTATATTGATACATGTACTTGGAACTCTAAATCCGACACGGTTTGTGCTAGCTTCTTGAAACTTGACACAGTAAATTAGTTTCACGTTCTATCTCTATGTTTTGTTTCCTCTTGATGTAGCCCTAAGCAGTGACTGGCAAGAAGCACTTTCATGGAAAGGGGTTGCCAAGCTTCCAAAAATTACGAATCTCCAGAAATCTCAGCAAATATTTTTTCACCCAAACTGGATGATACTTTCAGGTAATGATCAGTACACTAAGGCGACTTGGTTCCCCAAATTTCGTTCTTCTATGTTGAAGCGTTCATTTCCAGTAACACTTTGAATTTTTAGGTTTCACTCTGTTTTCTCCTATAATGATAGATGTATTTGGAACTCTAAATCCAACACAGTTTGTGCTAGCTTCTTGAAACTTGACACAGTAAAGTAGTTACACGTTCTATTTCTATGTTTTGTTTCCTCTTGATGTAGCCCTAAGCAGTGACTGGCAAGAAGCACTTTCATGGAAAGGGGTTGCCAAGCTTCCAAAAATTACGAATCTCCAGAAATCTCAGCCAATATTTTTTCACCCAAACTGGATGATACTTTCAGGTAATGATCAGTACACTAAGGCGACTTGGTTCCCCAAATTTCGTTCTTCTATGTTGAAGCGTTCATTTCCAGTAATAGTTTGAATTTTTAGGTATCACTCTGTTTTCTCCTATATTGATACATGTACTTGGAACTCTAAATCCGACACGGTTTGTGCTAGCTTCTTGAAACTTGACACAGTAAAGTAGTTTCACGTTCTATCTCTATGTTTTGTTTCCTCTTGAGGTAGCCCTAAGCAGTGACTGGCGAGAAGCACTTTCATGGAAAGGGGTTGCCAAGCTTCCAAAAATTACGAATCTCCAGAAATCTCAGCCAATATTTTTTCACCCAAACTGGATGATACTTTCAGGTAATGATCAGTACACTAAGGCGACTTGGTTCCCCAAATTTCGTTCTTCTATGTTGAAGCGTTCATTTCCAGTAACAGTTTGAATTTTTAGGTTTCACTCTGTTTTCTCCTATATTGATAGATGTATTTGGAACTCTAAATCCAACACAGTTTGTGCTAGCTTCTTGAAACTTGACACAGTAAAGTAGTTTCACGTTCTATCTCTATGTTTTGTTTCCTCTTGATGTAGCCCTAAGCAGTGACTGGCGAGAAACACTTTCATGGAAAGGGGTTTCCAAGCTTCCAAAAATTACGAATCTCCAGAAATCTCAGCCAATATTTTTTCACCCAAACTGGATGATACTTTCAGGTAATGATCAGTACACTAAGGCGACTTGGTTCCCCAAATTTCATTCTTCTATGTTGAAGCGTTCATTTCCAGTAACACTTTGAATTTTTAGGTATCACTCTGTTTTCTCCTATATTGATAGATGTATTTGGAACTCTAAATCCAACACGGTTTGTGCTAGCTTCTTGAAACTTGACACAGTAAAGTAGTTTCACGTTCTATCTCTATGTTTTGTTTCCTCTTGATGTAGCCCTAAGCAGTGACTGGCGAGAAACACTTTCATGGAAAGGGGTTTCCAAGCTTCCAAAAATTACGAATCTCCAGAAATCTCAGCCAATATTTTTTCACCCAAACTGGATGATACTTTCAGGTAATGATCAGTACACTAAGTCGACTTGGTTCCCCAAATTTCGTTCTTCTATGTTGAAGCGTTCATTTCCAGTAATAGTTTGAATTTTTAGGTATCACTCTGTTTTCTCCTATATTGATACATGTACTTGGAACTCTAAATCCAACACGGTTTGTGCTAGCTTCTTGAAACTTGACACAGTAAAGTAGTTTCACGTTCTATCTCTATGTTTTGTTTCCTCTTGATGTAGCCCTAAGCAGTGACTGGCGAGAAACACTTTCATGGAAAGGGGTTTCCAAGCTTCCAAAAATTACGAATCTCCAGAAATCTCAGCCAATATTTTTTCACCCAAACTGGATGATACTTTCAGGTAATGATCAGTACACTAAGTCGACTTGGTTCCCCAAATTTCGTTCTTCTATGTTGAAGCGTTCATTTCCAGTAACAGTTTGAATTTTTAGGTTTCACTCTGTTTTCTCCTATATTGATAGATGTATTTGGAACTCTAAATCCAACACGGTTTGTGCTAGCTTCTTGAAACTGGACAAGGTGAAGTAGTTTCACGTTCTATCTCTATGTTTTGTTTCCTCTTGATGTAGCCCTAAGCAGTGACTGGCGAGAAACACTTTCATGGAAAGGGGTTGCCAAGCTTCCAAAAATTACGAATCTCCAGAAATCTCAGCCAATATTTTTTCACCCAAACTGGATGATACTTTCAGGTAATGATCAGTAAACGAAGGCGACTTGGTTCCCCAAATTTCGTTCTTCTATGTTGAAGCGTTCATTTCCAGTAACAGTTTGAATTTTTAGGTTTCACTCTGTTTTCTCCTATATTGATAGATGTATTTGGAACTCTAAATCCAACACGGTTTGTTCTAGCTTCTTGAAACTTGACACAGTAAAGTAGTTTCACGTTCTATCTCTATGTTTTGTTTTCTCTTGATGTAGCCCTAAGCACTGACTGGCGAGAAGCACTTTCATGGAAAGGGGTTGCCAAGCTTCCAAAAATTACGAATCTCCAGAAATATCAGCAAATATTTTTTCACCCAAACTGGATGATACTTTCAGGTAATGATCAGTACACGAAGGCGACTTGGTTCCCCAAATTTCGTTCTTCTATATTGAAGCGTTCATTTCCAGTAACAGTTTGAATTTTTAGGTTTCACTCTTTTTTCTCCTATATCGATAGATGTATTTGGAACTCTAAATCGAACACGGTTTGTGCTAGCTTCTTGAAACTTGACACAGTAAAGTAGTTTCACGTTCTATCTCTATGGTTTGTTTCCTCTTAATGTAGCCCTAAGCAGTGACTGGCGAGAAGCACTTTCATGGAAAGGGGTTGCCAAGCTTCCAAAAATTACGAATCTCCAGAAATCTCAGCAAATATTTTTTCACCCAAACTGGATGATACTTTCAGGTAATGATCAGTACACTAAGGCGACTTGGTTCCCCAAATTTCGTTCTTTTATGTTGAAGTGTTCATTTCCAGTAACAGTTTGAATTTTTAGGTTTCACTCTGTTTTCTCCTATATTGATACATGTATTTGGAACTCTAAATCCAACACGGTTTGTGCTAGCTTCTTGAAACTTGACACAGTAAAGTAGTTTCACGTTCTATCTCTATGGTTTGTTTCCTCTTGATGTAGCCCTAAGCACTGAAGGCGACAAACACTTTCATGGAAAGAGGTTGCCAAGCTTCCAAAAATTACGAATCTCCAGAAATCTCAGCCAATATTTTTTCACCCAAACTGGATGATACTTTCAGGTAATGATCAGTACCCTAAGGCGACTTGGTTCCCCAAATTTCGTTCTTCTATGTTGAAGCGTTCATTTCCAGTAATAGTTTGAATTTTTAGGTATCACTCTGTTTTCTCCTATATTGATACATGTACTTGGAACTCTAAATCCGACACGGTTTGTGCTAGCTTCTTGAAACTTGACACAGTAAAGTAGTTTCATGTTCTATCTCTATGTTTTGTTTCCTCTTGATGTAGCCCTAAGCACTGAAGGCGAGAAACCCTTTCATGGAAAGGGGTTGCCAAGCTTCCAAAAATTACGAATCTCCAGAAATCTCATCCAATATTTTTTCACCCAAACTGGTTGATACTTTCAGGTAATGATCAGTAAACGAAGGCGACTTGGTTCCCCAAATTTCGTTCTTCTATGTTGAAGCGTTCATTTCCAGTAACAGTTTGAATTTTTAGGTTTCACTCTTTTTTCTCCTATATTGATAGATGTATTTGGAACTCTAAATCCAACACGGTTTGTGCTAGCTTCTTGAAACTTGACACAGTAAAGTAGTCTCACGTTCTATCTCTTCCCCAAATTTCGTTCTTCTATGTTGAAGCGTTCATTTCCAGTAACAGTTTGAATTTTTAGGTTTCACTCTGTTTTCTCCTATATTGATAGATGTATTTGGAACTCTAAATCCAACACGGTTTGTGCTAGCTTCTTGAAACTTGACATAGTAAAGTAGTTTCACGTTCTATCTCTATGTTTTGTTTCCTCTTGATGTAGCCCTAAGCACTGAAGGCGAGAAACACTTTCATGGAAAGAGGTTGCCAAGCTTCCAAAAATTACGAATCTCCAGAAATCTCAGCCAATATTTTTTCACCCAAACTGGATGATACTTTCAGGTAATGATCAGTACACTAAGGCGACTTGGTTCCCCAAATTTCGTTCTTCTATGTTGAAGCGTTCATTTCCAGTAACAGTTTGAATTTTTAGGTTTCACTCTGTTTTCTCCTATAATGATAGATGTATTTGGAACTCTAAATCCAACACAGTTTGTGCTAGCTTCTTGAAACTTGACACAGTAAAGTAGTTTCACGTTCTATCTCTATGTTTTGTTTCCTCTTGATGTAGCCCTAAGCAGTGACTGGCGAGAAACACTTTCATGGAAAGGGGTTTCCAAGCTTCCAAAAATTACGAATCTCCAGAAATCTCAGCCAATATTTTTTCACCCAAACTGGATGATACTTTCAGGTAATGATCAGTACACTAAGGCGACTTGGTTCCCCAAATTTCGTTCTTCTATGTTGAAGCGTTCATTTCCAGTAACACTTTGAATTTTTAGGTATCACTCTGTTTTCTCCTATATTGATAGATGTATTTGGAACTCTAAATCCAACACGGTTTGTGCTAGCTTCTTGAAACTTGACACAGTAAAGTAGTTTCACGTTCTATCTCTATGTTTTGTTTCCTCTTGATGTAGCCCTAAGCAGTGACTGGCGAGAAACACTTTCATGGAAAGTTGTTTCCAAGCTTCCAAAAATTACGAATCTCCAGAAATCTCAGCAAATATTTTTTCACCCAAACTGGATGATACTTTCAGGTAATGATCAGTACACTAAGTCGACTTGGTTCCCCAAATTTCGTTCTTCTATGTTGAAGCGTTCATTTCCAGTAATAGTTTGAATTTTTAGGTATCACTCTGTTTTCTCCTATATTGATACATGTACTTGGGACTCTAAATCCGACACGGTTTGTGCTAGCTTCTTGAAACTTGACACAGTAAAGTAGTTTCACGTTCTATCTCTATGTTTTGTTTCCTCTTGATGTAGCCCTAAGCAGTGACTGGCAAGAAGCACTTTCATGGAAAGGGGTTGCCAATCTTCCAAAAATTACGAATCTCCAGAAATCTCAGCCAATATTTTTTCACCCAAACTGGATGATACTTTCAGGTAATGATCAGTACACTAAGGCGACTTGGTTCCCCAAATTTCGTTCTTCTATGTTGAAGCGTTCATTTCCAGTAACACTTTGAATTTTTAGGTATCACTCTGTTTTCTCCTATATTGATAGATATATTTGGAACTCTAAATCCAACACGGTTTGTGCTAGCTTCTTGAAACTTGACACAGTAAAGTAGTTTCACGTTCTATCTCTATGTTTTGTTTCCTCTTGATGTAGCCCTAAGCACTGACTGGCGAGAAGCACTTTCATGGAAAGGGGTTGCCAAGCTTCCAAAAATTACGAATCTCCAGAAATCTCAGCAAATATTTTTTCACACAAACTGGATGATACTTTCAGGTAATGATCAGTACACGAAGGCGACTTGGTTCCCCAAATTTCGTTCTTCTATATTGAAGCGTTCATTTCCAGTAACAGTTTGAATTTTTAGGTTTCACTCTGTTTTCTCCTATATTGATAGATGTATTTGGAACTCTAAATCGAACACGGTTTGTGCTAGCTTCTTGAAACTTGACACAGTAAAGTAGTTTCACGTTCTATCTCTATGGTTTGTTTCCTCTTAATGTAGCCCTAAGCAGTGACTGGCGAGAAGCACTTTCATGGAAAGGGGTTGCCAAGCTTCCAAAAATTACGAATCTCCAGAAATCTCAGCAAATATTTTTTCACCCAAACTGGATGATACTTTCAGGTAATGATCATTAAACGAAGGCGACTTGGTTCCCCAAATTTCGTTCTTCTATGTTGAAGCGTTCATTTCCAGTAACAGTTTGAATTTTTAGGTTTCACTCTGTTTTCTCCTATATTGATAGATGTATTTGGAACTCTAAATCCAACACGGTTTGTGCTAGCTTCTTGAAACTTGACATAGTAAAGTAGTTTTACGTTCTATCTCTATGTTTTGTTTCCTCTTGATGTAGCCCTAAGCACTGAAGGCGAGAAACACTTTCATGGAAAGAGGTTGCCAAGCTTCCAAAAATTACGAATCTCCAGAAATCTCAGCCAATATTTTTTCACCCAAACTGGATGATACTTTCAGGTAATGATCAGTACACTAAGGCGACTTGGTTCCCCAAATTTCGTTCTTCTATGTTGAAGCGTTCATTTCCAGTAACAGTTTGAATTTTTAGGTATCACTCTGTTTTCTCCTATATTGATACATGTACTTGGAACTCTAAATCCGACACGGTTTGTGCTAGCTTCTTGAAACTTGACACAGTAAATTAGTTTCACGTTCTATCTCTATGTTTTGTTTCCTCTTGATGTAGCCCTAAGCAGTGACTGGCAAGAAGCACTTTCATGGAAAGGGGTTGCCAAGCTTCCAAAAATTACGAATCTCCAGAAATCTCAGCAAATATTTTTTCACCCAAACTGGATGATACTTTCAGGTAATGATCAGTACACTAAGGCGACTTGGTTCCCCAAATTTCGTTCTTCTATGTTGAAGCGTTCATTTCCAGTAACACTTTGAATTTTTAGGTTTCACTCTGTTTTCTCCTATAATGATAGATGTATTTGGAACTCTAAATCCAACACAGTTTGTGCTAGCTTCTTGAAACTTGACACAGTAAAGTAGTTTCACGTTCTATTTCTATGTTTTGTTTCCTCTTGATGTAGCCCTAAGCAGTGACTGGCAAGAAGCACTTTCATGGAAAGGGGTTGCCAAGCTTCCAAAAATTACGAATCTCCAGAAATCTCAGCCAATATTTTTTCACCCAAACTGGATGATACTTTCAGGTAATGATCAGTACACTAAGGCGACTTGGTTCCCCAAATTTCGTTCTTCTATGTTGAAGCGTTCATTTCCAGTAATAGTTTGAATTTTTAGGTATCACTCTGTTTTCTCCTATATTGATACATGTACTTGGAACTCTAAATCCGACACGGTTTGTGCTAGCTTCTTGAAACTTGACACAGTAAAGTAGTTTCACGTTCTATCTCTATGTTTTGTTTCCTCTTGAGGTAGCCCTAAGCAGTGACTGGCGAGAAGCACTTTCATGGAAAGGGGTTGCCAAGCTTCCAAAAATTACGAATCTCCAGAAATCTCAGCCAATATTTTTTCACCCAAACTGGATGATACTTTCAGGTAATGATCACTACACTAAGGCGACTTGGTTCCCCAAATTTCGTTCTTCTATGTTGAAGCGTTCATTTCCAGTAACAGTTTGAATTTTTAGGTTTCACTCTGTTTTCTCCTATATTGATAGATGTATTTGGAACTCTAAATCCAACACAGTTTGTGCTAGCTTCTTGAAACTTGACACAGTAAAGTAGTTTCACGTTCTATCTCTATGTTTTGTTTCCTCTTGATGTAGCCCTAAGCAGTGACTGGCGAGAAACACTTTCATGGAAAGGGGTTTCCAAGCTTCCAAAAATTACGAATCTCCAGAAATCTCAGCCAATATTTTTTCACCCAAACTGGATGATACTTTCAGGTAATGATCAGTACACTAAGGCGACTTGGTTCCCCAAATTTCATTCTTCTATGTTGAAGCGTTCATTTCCAGTAACACTTTGAATTTTTAGGTATCACTCTGTTTTCTCCTATATTGATAGATGTATTTGGAACTCTAAATCCAACACGGTTTGTGCTAGCTTCTTGAAACTTGACACAGTAAAGTAGTTTCACGTTCTATCTCTATGTTTTGTTTCCTCTTGATGTAGCCCTAAGCAGTGACTGGCGAGAAACACTTTCATGGAAAGGGGTTTCCAAGCTTCCAAAAATTACGAATCTCCAGAAATCTCAGCCAATATTTTTTCACCCAAACTGGATGATACTTTCAGGTAATGATCAGTACACTAAGTCGACTTGGTTCCCCAAATTTCGTTCTTCTATGTTGAAGCGTTCATTTCCAGTAATAGTTTGAATTTTTAGGTATCACTCTGTTTTCTCCTATATTGATACATGTACTTGGAACTCTAAATCCAACACGGTTTGTGCTAGCTTCTTGAAACTTGACACAGTAAAGTAGTTTCACGTTCTATCTCTATGTTTTGTTTCCTCTTGATGTAGCCCTAAGCAGTGACTGGCGAGAAACACTTTCATGGAAAGGGGTTTCCAAGCTTCCAAAAATTACGAATCTCCAGAAATCTCAGCCAATATTTTTTCACCCAAACTGGATGATACTTTCAGGTAATGATCAGTACACTAAGTCGACTTGGTTCCCCAAATTTCGTTCTTCTATGTTGAAGCGTTCATTTCCAGTAACAGTTTGAATTTTTAGGTTTCACTCTGTTTTCTCCTATATTGATAGATGTATTTGGAACTCTAAATCCAACACGGTTTGTGCTAGCTTCTTGAAACTGGACACAGTGAAGTAGTTTCACGTTCTATCTCTATGTTTTGTTTCCTCTTGATGTAGCCCTAAGCAGTGACTGGCGAGAAACACTTTCATGGAAAGGGGTTGCCAAGCTTCCAAAAATTACGAATCTCCAGAAATCTCAGCCAATATTTTTTCACCCAAACTGGATGATACTTTCAGGTAATGATCAGTAAACGAAGGCGACTTGGTTCCCCAAATTTCGTTCTTCTATGTTGAAGCGTTCATTTCCAGTAACAGTTTGAATTTTTAGGTTTCACTCTGTTTTCTCCTATATTGATAGATGTATTTGGAACTCTAAATCCAACACGGTTTGTTCTAGCTTCTTGAAACTTGACACAGTAAAGTAGTTTCACGTTCTATCTCTATGTTTTGTTTTCTCTTGATGTAGCCCTAAGCACTGACTGGCGAGAAGCACTTTCATGGAAAGGGGTTGCCAAGCTTCCAAAAATTACGAATCTCCAGAAATCTCAGCAAATATTTTTTCACCCAAACTGGATGATACTTCCAGGTAATGATCAGTACACTAAGGCGACTTGGTTCCCCAAATTTCGTTCTTCTATGTTGAAGCGTTCATTTCCAGTAACAGTTTGAATTTTGAGGTTTCACTCTGTTTTCTCCTATATTGATAGATGTATTTGGAACTCTAAATCCAACACGGTTTGTGCTAGCTTCTTGAAACTTGACACAGTAAAGTAGTTTCACGTTCTATCTCTATGTTTTGTTTCCTCTTGATGTACCCCTAAGAAGTGACTGGCGAGAAGCACTTTCCTGGAAAGGGGTTGCCAAGCTTCCAAAAATTACGAATCTCCAGAAATGTCAGCAAATATTTTTTCACCCAAACTGGATGATACTTTCAGGTAATGATCAGTACACTAAGGCGACTTGGTTCCCCAAATTTCGTTCTTCTATGTTAAAGCGTTCATTTCCAGTAACAGTTTGAATTTTGAGGTTTCACTCTGTTTTCTCCTATATTGATAGATGTATTTGCAACTCTAAATCCAACACGGTTTGTGCTAGCTTCTTGAAACTTGACACAGTAAAGTAGTTTCACGTTCTATCTCTATGTTTTGTTTCCTCTTGATGTAGCCCTATGCACTGACTGGCGAGAAACACTTTCATGGAAAGGGTTTGCCTAGCTTCCAAAAATTACGAATCTCCAGAAATCTCAGCAAATACTTTTTAACCCAAACTGGATGATACTTTCAGGTAATGATCAGTACACTAAGGCGACTTGGTTCCCCAAATTTCGTTCTTCTATGTTGAAGCGTTCATTTCCAGTAACAGTTTGAATTTTGAGGTTTCACTCTGTTTTCTCCTATATTGATAGATGTATTTGGAACTCTAAATCGAACACGGTTTGTGCTAGCTTCTTGAAACTTGACACAGTAAACTAGTTTCAGGTTCTATCTCTATGTTTTGTTTCCTCTTGATGTAGCCCTAAGCAGTGACTGGCCAGAAGCACTTTCATGGAAAGGGGTTGCCAAGCTTCCAAAAATTACGAACCTCCAGAAATGTCAGCAAATATTTTTTCACCCAAACTGGAGGATACTTCCAGGTAATGATCAGTACACTAAGGCGACTTGGTTCCCCAAATTTCGTTCTTCTATGTTGAAGCATTCATTTCCAGTAACAGTTTGAATTTTGAGGTTTCACTCTGTTTTCTTCTATATTGATAGATGTATTTGGAACTCTAAATCCAACACGGTTTGTGCTAGCTTCTTGAAACTTGACACAGTAAAGTAGTTTCACGTTCTATCTCTATGTTTTGTTTCCTCTTGATGTAGCCCTATGCACTGACTGGCGAGAAACACTTTCATGGAAAGGGTTTGCCTAGCTTCCAAAAATTACGAATCTCCAGAAATCTCAGCAAATATTTTTTCACCCAAACTGGATGATACTTTCAGGTAATGATCAGTACACTAAGGCGACTTGGTTCCCCAAATTTCGTTCTTCTATGTTGAAGCGTTCATTTCCAGTAACAGTTTGAATTTTGAGGTTTCACTCTGTTTTCTCCTATATTGATAGATGTATTTGGAACTCTAAATCGAACACAGTTTGTGCTAGCTTCTTGTAACTTGACACAGTAAAGTAGTTTCACGTTCTATCTCTATGTTTTCTTTCCTCTTGATGTAGCCCTAAGCAGTGACTCTCGAGAAACACTTTCATGGAAAGGGGTTGCCAAGCTTCCAAAAATTACGAACCTCCAGAAATGTCAGCAAATATTTTTTCACCCAAACTGGATGATACTTCCAGGTAATGATCAGTACACTAAGGCGACTTGGTTCCCCAAATTTCGTTCTTCTATGTTGAAGCGTTCATTTCCAGTAACAGTTTGAATTTTGAGGTTTCACTCTGTTTTCTCCTATATTGATAGATGTATTTGGAACTCTAAATCCAACACGGTTTGTGCTAGCTTCTTGAAACTTGACAAAGTAAAGTAGTTTCACGTTCTATCTCTATGTTTTGTTTCCTCTTGATGTAGCCCTAAGCAGTGACTGGCGAGAAACACTTTCATGGAAAGGGTTTGCCTAGCTTCCAAAAATACGAATCTCCAGAAATCTCAGAAAATATTTTTTCACCCATACTGGATGATACTTTCAGGTAATGATCAGTACACTAAGGCGACTTGGTTCCCCAAATTTCGTTCTTCTATGTTGAAGCGTTCATTTCCAGTAACAGTTTGAATTTTTAGGTTTCACTCTGTTTTCTCCTATATTGATAGATGTATTTGGAACTCTAAATCGAACACGGTTTTTGCTAGCTTCTTGAAACTTGACACAGTAAAGTAGTTTCACGTTCTATCTCTATGTTTTGTTTCCTCTTGATGTAGCCCTTAGCAGTGACTGGCGAGAAGCACTTTCATGGAAAGGGGTTGCCAAGCTTCCAAAAATTACGAATCTCCAGAAATCTCAGCAAATATTTTTTCACCCAAATTGGATGATACTTTCAGGTAATGATCAGTACACTAAGGCGACTTGGTTCCCCAAATTTCGTTCTTCTATGTTGAAGCGTTCATTTCCAGTAACAGTTTGAATTTTTAGGTTTCACTCTGTTTTCTCCTATATTGATAGATGTATTTGCAACTCTAAATCCAACACGGTTTGTGCTAGCTTCTTGAAACTTGACACAGTAAAGTAGTTTCACGTTCTATCTCTATGTTTTATTTCCTCTTGATGTAGCCCTAAGCAGTGTCTGGCGAGAAACACTTTCATGGAAAGGGGTTGCCAAGCTTCCAAAAATTACGAATCTCCAGAAAACTCAGCAAATATTTTTTCACCCAAACTGGATGATACTTCCAGGTAATGATCAGTACACTAAGGTGACTTGGTTCCCCAAATTTCGTTCTTCTATGTTGAAGCGTTCATTTCCAGTAACAGTTTGAATTTTGAGGTTTCACTCTGTTTTCTCCTATATTGATAGATGTATTTGGAACTCTAAATCCAACACGGTTTGTGCTAGCTTCTTGAAACTTGACACAGTAAAGTAGTTTCACGTTCTATCTCTATGTTTTGTTTCCTCTTGATGTAGCCCTAAGCAGTGACTGGCGAGAAGCACTTTCATGGAAAGGGGTTGCCAAGCTTCCAAAAATTACGAATCTCCAGAAATGTCAGCAAATATTTTTTCACCCAAACTGGATGATACTTTCAGGTAATGATCAGTACACTAAGGCGACTTGGTTCCCCAAATTTCGTTCTTCTATGTTAAAGCGTTCATTTCCAGTAACAGTTTGAATTTTGAGGTTTCACTCTGTTTTCTCCTATATTGATAGATGTATTTGCAACTCTAAATCCAACACGGTTTGTGCTAGCTTCTTGAAACTTGACACAGTAAAGTAGTTTCACGTTCTATCTCTATGTTTTGTTTCCTCTTGATGTAGCCCTATGCACTGACTGGCGAGAAACACTTTCATGGAAAGGGTTTGCCTAGCTTCCAAAAATTACGAATCTCCAGAAATCTCAGCAAATATTTTTTCACCCAAACTGGATGATACTTTCAGGTAATGATCAGTACACTAAGGCGACTTGGTTCCCCAAATTTCGTTCTTCTATGTTGAAGCGTTCATTTCCAGTAACAGTTTGAATTTTGAGGTTTCACTCTGTTTTCTCCTATATTGATAGATGTATTTGGAACTCTAAATCGAACACGGTTTGTGCTAGCTTCTTGAAACTTGACACAGTAAAGTAGTTTCAGGTTCTATCTCTATGTTTTGTTTCCTCTTGATGTAGCCCTAAGCAGTGACTGGCCAGAAGCACTTTCATGGAAAGGGGTTGCCAAGCTTCCAAAAATTACGAACCTCCAGAAATGTCAGCAAATATTTTTTCACCCAAACTGGATGATACTTCCAGGTAATGATCAGTACACTAAGGCGACTTGGTTCCCCAAATTTCGTTCTTCTATGTTGAAGCGTTCATTTCCAGTAACAGTTTGAATTTTGAGGTTTCACTCTGTTTTCTCCTATATTGATAGATGTATTTGGAACTCTAAATCCAACACGGTTTGTGCTAGCTTCTTGAAACTTGACAAAGTAAAGTAGTTTCACGTTCTATCTCTATGTTTTGTTTCCTCTTGATGTAGCCCTAAGCAGTGACTGGCGAGAAACACTTTCATGGAAAGGGTTTGCCTAGCTTCCAAAAATACGAATCTCCAGAAATCTCAGAAAATATTTTTTCACCCATACTGGATGATACTTTCAGGTAATGATCAGTACACTAAGGCGACTTGGTTCCCCAAATTTCGTTCTTCTATGTTGAAGCGTTCATTTCCAGTAACAGTTTGAATTTTTAGGTTTCACTCTGTTTTCTCCTATATTGATAGATGTATTTGGAACTCTAAATCGAACACGGTTTTTGCTAGCTTCTTGAAACTTGACACAGTAAAGTAGTTTCACGTTCTATCTCTATGTTTTGTTTCCTCTTGATGTAGCCCTTAGCAGTGACTGGCGAGAAGCACTTTCATGGAAAGGGGTTGCCAAGCTTCCAAAAATTACGAATCTCCAGAAATCTCAGCAAATATTTTTTCACCCAAATTGGATGATACTTTCAGGTAATGATCAGTACACTAAGGCGACTTGGTTCCCCAAATTTCGTTCTTCTATGTTGAAGCGTTCATTTCCAGTAACAGTTTGAATTTTTAGGTTTCACTCTGTTTTCTCCTATATTGATAGATGTATTTGCAACTCTAAATCCAACACGGTTTGTGCTAGCTTCTTGAAACTTGACACAGTAAAGTAGTTTCACGTTCTATCTCTATGTTTTATTTCCTCTTGATGTAGCCCTAAGCAGTGTCTGGCGAGAAACACTTTCATGGAAAGGGGTTGCCAAGCTTCCAAAAATTACGAATCTCCAGAAAACTCAGCAAATATTTTTTCACCCAAACTGGATGATACTTCCAGGTAATGATCAGTACACTAAGGTGACTTGGTTCCCCAAATTTCGTTCTTCTATGTTGAAGCGTTCATTTCCAGTAACAGTTTGAATTTTGAGGTTTCACTCTGTTTTCTCCTATATTGATAGATGTATTTGGAACTCTAAATCCAACACGGTTTGTGCTAGCTTCTTGAAACTTGACACAGTAAAGTAGTTTCACGTTCTATCTCTATGTTTTGTTTCCTCTTGATGTAGCCCTAAGCAGTGACTGGCGAGAAGCACTTTCATGGAAAGGGGTTGCCAAGCTTCCAAAAATTACGAATCTCCAGAAATGTCAGCAAATATTTTTTCACCCAAACTGGATGATACTTTCAGGTAATGATCAGTACACTAAGGCGACTTGGTTCCCCAAATTTCGTTCTTCTATGTTAAAGCGTTCATTTCCAGTAACAGTTTGAATTTTGAGGTTTCACTCTGTTTTCTCCTATATTGATAGATGTATTTGCAACTCTAAATCCAACACGGTTTGTGCTAGCTTCTTGAAACTTGACACAGTAAAGTAGTTTCACGTTCTATCTCTATGTTTTGTTTCCTCTTGATGTAGCCCTATGCACTGACTGGCGAGAAACACTTTCATGGAAAGGGTTTGCCTAGCTTCCAAAAATTACGAATCTCCAGAAATCTCAGCAAATATTTTTTCACCCAAACTGGATGATACTTTCAGGTAATGATCAGTACACTAAGGCGACTTGGTTCCCCAAATTTCGTTCTTCTATGTTGAAGCGTTCATTTCCAGTAACAGTTTGAATTTTGAGGTTTCACTCTGTTTTCTCCTATATTGATAGATGTATTTGGAACTCTAAATCGAACACGGTTTGTGCTAGCTTCTTGAAACTTGACACAGTAAAGTAGTTTCAGGTTCTATCTCTATGTTTTGTTTCCTCTTGATGTAGCCCTAAGCAGTGACTGGCCAGAAGCACTTTCATGGAAAGGGGTTGCCAAGCTTCCAAAAATTACGAACCTCCAGAAATGTCAGCAAATATTTTTTCACCCAAACTGGATGATACTTCCAGGTAATGATCAGTACACTAAGGCGACTTGGTTCCCCAAATTTCGTTCTTCTATGTTGAAGCATTCATTTCCAGTAACAGTTTGAATTTTGAGGTTTCACTCTGTTTTCTTCTATATTGATAGATGTATTTGGAACTCTAAATCCAACACGGTTTGTGCTAGCTTCTTGAAACTTGACACAGTAAAGTAGTTTCACGTTCTATCTCTATGTTTTGTTTCCTCTTGATGTAGCCCTATGCACTGACTGGCGAGAAACACTTTCATGGAAAGGGTTTGCCTAGCTTCCAAAAATTACGAATCTCCAGAAATCTCAGCAAATATTTTTTCACCCAAACTGGATGATACTTTCAGGTAATGATCAGTACACTAAGGCGACTTGGTTCCCCAAATTTCGTTCTTCTATGTTGAAGCGTTCATTTCCAGTAACAGTTTGAATTTTGAGGTTTCACTCTGTTTTCTCCTATATTGATAGATGTATTTGGAACTCTAAATCGAACACAGTTTGTGCTAGCTTCTTGTAACTTGACACAGTAAAGTAGTTTCACGTTCTATCTCTATGTTTTCTTTCCTCTTGATGTAGCACTAAGCAGTGACTCTCGAGAAACACTTTCATGGAAAGGGGTTGCCAAGCTTCCAAAAATTACGAACCTCCAGAAATGTCAGCAAATATTTTTTCACCCAAACTGGATGATACTTCCAGGTAATGATCAGTACACTAAGGCGACTTGGTTCCCCAAATTTCGTTCTTCTATGTTGAAGCGTTCATTTCCAGTAACAGTTTGAATTTTGAGGTTTCACTCTGTTTTCTCCTATATTGATAGATGTATTTGGAACTCTAAATCCAACACGGTTTGTGCTAGCTTCTTGAAACTTGACACAGTAAAGTAGTTTCACGTTCTATCTCTACGTTTTGTTTCCTCTTGATGTAGCCCTAAGCAGTGACTGGCGAGAAACACTTTCATGGAAAGGGTTTGCCTAGCTTCCAAAAATACGAATCTCCAGAAATCTCAGAAAATATTTTTTCACCCAAACTGGATGATACTTTCAGGTAATGATCAGTACACTAAGGCGACTTGGTTCCCCAAATTTCGTTCTTCTATGTTGAAGCGTTCATTTCCAGTAACAGTTTGAATTTTTAGGTTTCACTCTGTTTTCTCCTATATTGATAGATGTATTTGGAACTCTAAATCGAACACGGTTTTTGCTAGCTTCTTGAAACTTGACACAGTAAAGTAGTTTCACGTTCTATCTCTATGTTTTGTTTCCTCTTGATGTAGCCCTTAGCAGTGACTGGCGAGAAGCACTTTCATGGAAAGGGGTTGCCAAGCTTCCAAAAATTACGAATCTCCAGAAATCTCAGCAAATATTTTTTCACCCAAATTGGATGATACTTTCAGGTAATGATCAGTACACTAAGGCGACTTGGTTCCCCAAATTTCGTTCTTCTATGTTGAAGCGTTCATTTCCAGTAACAGTTTGAATTTTTAGGTTTCACTCTGTTTTCTCCTATATTGATAGATGTATTTGCAACTCTAAATCCAACACGGTTTGTGCTAGCTTCTTGAAACTTGACACAGTAAAGTAGTTTCACGTTCTATCTCTATGTTTTATTTCCTCTTGATGTAGCCCTAAGCAGTGTCTGGCGAGAAACACTTTCATGGAAAGGGGTTGCCAAGCTTCCAAAAATTACGAATCTCCAGAAAACTCAGCAAATATTTTTTCACCCAAACTGGATGATACTTCCAGGTAATGATCAGTACACTAAGGCGACTTGGTTCCCCAAATTTCGTTCTTCTATGTTGAAGCGTTCATTTCCAGTAACAGTTTGAATTTTGAGGTTTCACTCTGTTTTCTCCTATATTGATAGATGTATTTGGAACTCTAAATCCAACACGGTTTGTGCTAGCTTCTTGAAACTTGACACAGTAAAGTAGTTTCACGTTCTATCTCTATGTTTTGTTTCCTCTTGATGTAGCCCTAAGCAGTGACTGGCGAGAAGCACTTTCATGGAAAGGGGTTGCCAAGCTTCCAAAAATTACGAATCTCCAGAAATGTCAGCAAATATTTTTTCACCCAAACTGGATGATACTTTCAGGTAATGATCAGTACACTAAGGCGACTTGGTTCCCCAAATTTCGTTCTTCTATGTTAAAGCGTTCATTTCCAGTAACAGTTTGAATTTTGAGGTTTCACTCTGTTTTCTCCTATATTGATAGATGTATTTGCAACTCTAAATCCAACACGGTTTGTGCTAGCTTCTTGAAACTTGACACAGTAAAGTAGTTTCACGTTCTATCTCTATGTTTTGTTTCCTCTTGATGTAGCCCTATGCACTGACTGGCGAGAAACACTTTCATGGAAAGGGTTTGCCTAGCTTCCAAAAATTACGAATCTCCAGAAATCTCAGCAAATATTTTTTCACCCAAACTGGATGATACTTTCAGGTAATGATCAGTACACTAAGGCGACTTGGTTCCCCAAATTTCGTTCTTCTATGTTGAAGCGTTCATTTCCAGTAACAGTTTGAATTTTGAGGTTTCACTGTTTTCTCCTATATTGATAGATGTATTTGGAACTCTAAATCGAACACGGTTTGTGCTAGCTTCTTGAAACTTGACACAGTAAAGTAGTTTCAGGTTCTATCTCTATGTTTTGTTTCCTCTTGATGTAGCCCTAAGCAGTGACTGGCCAGAAGCACTTTCATGGAAAGGGGTTGCCAAGCTTCCAAAAATTACGAACCTCCAGAAATGTCAGCAAATATTTTTTCACCCAAACTGGATGATACTTCCAGGTAATGATCAGTACACTAAGGCGACTTGGTTCCCCAAATTTCGTTCTTCTATGTTGAAGCATTCATTTCCAGTAACAGTTTGAATTTTGAGGTTTCACTCTGTTTTCTTCTATATTGATAGATGTATTTGGAACTCTAAATCCAACACGGTTTGTGCTAGCTTCTTGAAACTTGACACAGTAAAGTAGTTTCACGTTCTATCTCTATGTTTTGTTTCCTCTTGATGTAGCCCTAAGCAGTGACTGGCGAGAAGCACTTTAATGGAAAGGGGTTGCCAAGCTTCCAAAAATTACGAATCTCCAGAAATGTCAGTAAATATTTTTTCACCCAAACTGGATGATACTTTCATGTAATGATCAGTACACTAAGGCGACTTGGTTCCCCAAATTTCGTTCTTCTATGTTGAAGCGTTCATTTCCAGTAACAGTTTGAATTTATAGGTTTCACTCTGTTTTCTCCTATATTGATAGATGTATTTGGAACTCTAAATCGAACACAGTTTGTGCTAGCTTCTTGAAACTTGACACAGTAAAGTAGTTTCACGTTCTATCTCTATGTTTTGTTTCCTCTTGATGTAGCCATAAGCAGTGACTGGCGAGAAACACTTTCATGGAAAGGGGTTGCCTAGCTTCCAAAAATACGAATCTCCAGAAATCTCAGAAAATATTTTTTCACCCAAACTGGATGATACTTTCAGGTAATGATCAGTACACTAAGGCGACTTGGTTCCCCAAATTTCGTTCTTCTATGTTGAAGCGTTCATTTCCAGTAACAGTTTGAATTTTTAGGTTTCACTCTGTTTTCTCCTATATTGATAGATGTATTTGGAACTCTAAATCGAACACGGTTTTTGCTAGCTTCTTGAAACTTGACACAGTAAAGTAGTTTCACGTTCTATCTCTATGTTTTGTTTCCTCTTGATGTAGCCCTTAGCAGTGACTGGCGAGAAGCACTTTCATGGAAAGGGGTTGCCAAGCTTCCAAAAATTACGAATCTCCAGAAATCTCAGCAAATATTTTTTCACCCAAATTGGATGATACTTTCAGGTAATGATCAGTACACGAAGGCGACTTGGTTCCCCAAATTTCGTTCTTCTATGTTGAAGCGTTCATTTCCAGTAACAGTTTGAATTTTTAGGTTTCACTCTGTTTTCTCCTATATTGATAGATGTATTTGCAACTCTAAATCCAACACGGTTTGTGCTAGCTTCTTGAAACTTGACACAGTAAAGTAGTTTCACGTTCTATCTCTATGTTTTATTTCCTCTTGATGTAGCCCTAAGCAGTGTCTGGCGAGAAACACTTTCATGGAAAGGGGTTGCCAAGCTTCCAAAAATTACGAATCTCCAGAAAACTCAGCAAATATTTTTTCACCCAAACTGGATGATACTTCCAGGTAATGATCAGTACACTAAGGCGACTTGGTTCCCCAAATTTCGTTCTTCTATGTTGAAGCGTTCATTTCCAGTAACAGTTTGAATTTTGAGGTTTCACTCTGTTTTCTCCTATATTGATAGATGTATTTGGAACTCTAAATCCAACACGGTTTGTGCTAGCTTCTTGAAACTTGACACAGTAAAGTAGTTTCACGTTCTATCTCTATGTTTTGTTTCCTCTTGATGTAGCCCTAAGCAGTGACTGGCGAGAAGCACTTTCCTGGAAAGGGGTTGCCAAGCTTCCAAAAATTACGAATCTCCAGAAATGTCAGCAAATATTTTTTCACCCAAACTGGATGATACTTTCAGGTAATGATCAGTACACTAAGGCGACTTGGTTCCCCAAATTTCGTTCTTCTATGTTAAAGCGTTCATTTCCAGTAACAGTTTGAATTTTGAGGTTTCACTCTGTTTTCTCCTATATTGATAGATGTATTTGCAACTCTAAATCCAACACGGTTTGTGCTAGCTTCTTGAAACTTGACACAGTAAAGTAGTTTCACGTTCTATCTCTATGTTTTGTTTCCTCTTGATGTAGCCCTATGCACTGACTGGCGAGAAACACTTTCATGGAAAGGGTTTGCCTAGCTTCCAAAAATTACGAATCTCCAGAAATCTCAGCAAATATTTTTTCACCCAAACTGGATGATACTTTCAGGTAATGATCAGTACACTAAGGCGACTTGGTTCCCCAAATTTCGTTCTTCTATGTTGAAGCGTTCATTTCCAGTAACAGTTTGAATTTTGAGGTTTCACTCTGTTTTCTCCTATATTGATAGATGTATTTGGAACTCTAAATCGAACACGGTTTGTGCTAGCTTCTTGAAACTTGACACAGTAAACTAGTTTCAGGTTCTATCTCTATGTTTTGTTTCCTCTTGATGTAGCCCTAAGCAGTGACTGGCCAGAAGCACTTTCATGGAAAGGGGTTGCCAAGCTTCCAAAAATTACGAACCTCCAGAAATGTCAGCAAATATTTTTTCACCCAAACTGGATGATACTTCCAGGTAATGATCAGTACACTAAGGCGACTTGGTTCCCCAAATTTCGTTCTTCTATGTTGAAGCATTCATTTCCAGTAACAGTTTGAATTTTGAGGTTTCACTCTGTTTTCTTCTATATTGATAGATGTATTTGGAACTCTAAATCCAACACGGTTTGTGCTAGCTTCTTGAAACTTGACACAGTAAAGTAGTTTCACGTTCTATCTCTATGTTTTGTTTCCTCTTGATGTAGCCCTATGCACTGACTGGCGAGAAACACTTTCATGGAAAGGGTTTGCCTAGCTTCCAAAAATTACGAATCTCCAGAAATCTCAGCAAATATTTTTTCACCCAAACTGGATGATACTTTCAGGTAATGATCAGTACACTAAGGCGACTTGGTTCCCCAAATTTCGTTCTTCTATGTTGAAGCGTTCATTTCCAGTAACAGTTTGAATTTTGAGGTTTCACTCTGTTTTCTCCTATATTGATAGATGTATTTGGAACTCTAAATCGAACACAGTTTGTGCTAGCTTCTTGTAACTTGACACAGTAAAGTAGTTTCACGTTCTATCTCTATGTTTTCTTTCCTCTTGATGTAGCCCTAAGCAGTGACTCTCGAGAAACACTTTCATGGAAAGGGGTTGCCAAGCTTCCAAAAATTACGAACCTCCAGAAATGTCAGCAAATATTTTTTCACCCAAACTGGATGATACTTCCAGGTAATGATCAGTACACTAAGGCGACTTGGTTCCCCAAATTTCGTTCTTCTATGTTGAAGCGTTCATTTCCAGTAACAGTTTGAATTTTGAGGTTTCACTCTGTTTTCTCCTATATTGATAGATGTATTTGGAACTCTAAATCCAACACGGTTTGTGCTAGCTTCTTGAAACTTGACACAGTAAAGTAGTTTCACGTTCTATCTCTATGTTTTGTTTCCTCTTGATGTAGCCCTAAGCAGTGACTGGCGAGAAACACTTTCATGGAAAGGGTTTGCCTAGCTTCCAAAAATACGAATCTCCAGAAATCTCAGCAAATATTTTTTCACCCAAACTGGATGATACTTTCAGGTAATGATCAGTACACTAAGGCGACTAGGTTCCCCAAATTTCGTTCTTCTATGTTGAAGCGTTCATTTCCAGTAACAGTTTGAATTTTGAGGTTTCACTCTGTTTTCTCCTATATTGATAGATGTATTTGGAACTCTAAATCGAACACGGTTTTTGCTAGCTTCTTGAAACTTGACACAGTAAAGTAGTTTCACGTTCTATCTCTATATTTTGTTTCCTCTTGATGTAGCCCTAAGCAGTGACTGGCGAGAAGCACTTTCATGGAAAGGGGTTGCCAAGCTTCCAAAAATTACGAATCTCCAGAAATCTCAGCAAATATTTTTTCACCCAAATTGGATGATACTTTCAGGTAATGATCAGTACACTAAGGCGACTTGGTTCCCCAAATTTCGTTCTTCTATGTTGAAGCGTTCATTTCCAGTAACAGTTTGAATTTTTAGGTTTCACTCTGTTTTCTCCTATATTGATAGATGTATTTGGAACTCTAAATTGAACACGGTTTGTGCTAGCTTCTTGAAACTTGACACAGTAAAGTAGTTTCAAGTTCTATCTCTATGTTTTGTTTCCTCTTGATGTAGCCCTAAGCAGTGACTGGCGAGAAACACTTTCATGGAAAGGGGTTGCCAAGCTTCCAAAAATTACGAATCTCCAGAAATCTCAGCAAATATTTTTTCACCCAAAGTGGATGATACTTTCAGGTAATGATCAGTACACTAAGGCGACTTGGTTCCCCAAATTCGTTCTTCCATGTTGAAGCGTTCATTTCCAGTAACAGTTTGAATTTTTAGGTTTCACTCTGTTTTCTCCTATATTGATAGATGTATTTGGAACTCTAAATTGAACACGGTTTGTGCTAGCTTCTTGAAACTTGACACAGTAAAGTAGTTTCACGTTCTATCTCTATGTTTTGTTTCCTCTTGATGTAGCCCTAAGCAGTGACTGGCGAGAAGCACTTTCATGGAAAGGGGTTGCCAAGCTTCCAAAAATTACGAATCTCCAGAAATGTCAGCAAATATTTTTTCACCCAAACTGGATGATACTTTCAGGTAATGATCAGTACACTAAGGCGACTTGGTTCCCCAAATTTCGTTCTTCTATGTTAAAGCGTTCATTTCCAGTAACAGTTTGAATTTTGAGGTTTCACTCTGTTTTCTCCTATATTGATAGATGTATTTGCAACTCTAAATCCAACACGGTTTGTGCTAGCTTCTTGAAACTTGACACAGTAAAGTAGTTTCACGTTCTATCTCTATGTTTTGTTTCCTCTTGATGTAGCCCTAAGCAGTGACTGTCGAGAAACACTTTCATGGAAAGGGGTTGCCAAGCTTCCAAAAATTACGAACCTCCAGAAATGTCAGCAAATATTTTTTCACCCAAACTGGATGATACTTTCAGGTAATGATCAGTACACTAAGGCGACTTGGTTCTTCAAATTTAGTTCTTCTATGTTGAAGCGTTCATTTCCAGTAACAGTTTGAATTTTTAGGTTTCACTCGGTTTTCTCCTATATTGATAGATGTATTTGGAACTCTAAATCCAACACGGTTTGTGCTAGCTTCTTGAAACTTGACACAGTAAAGTAGTTTCACGTTCTATCTCTATGTTTTGTTTCATCTTGATGTAGCCCTAAGCAGTGACTGGCGAGAAGCACTTTCCTGGAAAGGGGTTGCCAAGCTTCCAAAAATTACGAATCTCCAGAAATGTCAGCAAATATTTTTTCACCCAAACTGGATGATACTTTCAGGTAATGATCAGTACACTAAGGCGACTTGGTTCCCCAAATTTCGTTCTTCTATGTTAAAGCGTTCATTTCCAGTAACAGTTTGAATTTTGAGGTTTCACTCTGTTTTCTCCTATATTGATAGATGTATTTGCAACTCTAAATCCAACACGGTTTGTGCTAGCTTCTTGAAACTTGACACAGTAAAGTAGTTTCACGTTCTATCTCTATGTTTTGTTTCCTCTTGATGTAGCCCTATGCACTGACTGGCGAGAAACACTTTCATGGAAAGGGTTTGCCTAGCTTCCAAAAATTACGAATCTCCAGAAATCTCAGCAAATATTTTTTCACCCAAACTGGATGATACTTTCAGGTAATGATCAGTACACTAAGGCGACTTGGTTCCCCAAATTTCGTTCTTCTATGTTGAAGCGTTCATTTCCAGTAACAGTTTGAATTTTGAGGTTTCACTCTGTTTTCTCCTATATTGATAGATGTATTTGGAACTCTAAATCGAACACAGTTTGTGCTAGCTTCTTGTAACTTGACACAGTAAAGTAGTTTCACGTTCTATCTCTATGTTTTCTTTCCTCTTGATGTAGCCCTAAGCAGTGACTCCCGAGAAACACTTTCATGGAAAGGGGTTGCCAAGCTTCCAAAAATTACGAACCTCCAGAAATGTCAGCAAATATTTTTTCACCCAAACTGGATGATACTTCCAGGTAATGATCAGTACACTAAGGCGACTTGGTTCCCCAAATTTCGTTCTTCTATGTTGAAGCGTTCATTTCCAGTAACAGTTTGAATTTTGAGGTTTCACTCTGTTTTCTCCTATATTGATAGATGTATTTGGAACTCTATATCCAACACGGTTTGTGCTAGCTTCTTGAAACTTGACACAGTAAAGTAGTTTCACGTTCTATCTCTATGTTTTGTTTCCTCTTGATGTAGCCCTATGCACTGACTGGCGAGAAACACTTTCATGGAAAGGGTTTGCCTAGCTTCCAAAAATACGAATCTCCAGAAATCTCAGCAAATATTTTTTCACCCAAACTGGATGATACTTTCAGGTAATGATCAGTACACTAAGGCGACTAGGTTCCCCAAATTTCGTTCTTCTATGTTGAAGCGTTCATTTCCAGTAACAGTTTGAATTTTGAGGTTTCACTCTGTTTTCTCCTATATTGATAGATGTATTTGGAACTCTAAATCGAACACGGTTTTTGCTAGCTTCTTGAAACTTGACACAGTAAAGTAGTTTCACGTTCTATCTCTATATTTTGTTTCCTCTTGATGTAGCCCTAAGCAGTGACTGGCGAGAAGCACTTTCATGGAAAGGGGTTGCCAAGCTTCCAAAAATTACGAATCTCCAGAAATCTCAGCAAATATTTTTTCACCCAAATTGGATGATACTTTCAGGTAATGATCAGTACACTAAGGCGACTTGGTTCCCCAAATTTCGTTCTTCTATGTTGAAGCGTTCATTTCCAGTAACAGTTTGAATTTTTAGGTTTCACTCTGTTTTCTCCTATATTGATAGATGTATTTGGAACTCTAAATTGAACACGGTTTGTGCTAGCTTCTTGAAACTTGACACAGTAAAGTAGTTTCAAGTTCTATCTCTATGTTTTGTTTCCTCTTGATGTAGCCCTAAGCAGTGACTGGCGAGAAACACTTTCATGGAAAGGGGTTGCCAAGCTTCCAAAAATTACGAATCTCCAGAAATCTCAGCAAATATTTTTTCACCCAAAGTGGATGATACTTTCAGGTAATGATCAGTACACTAAGGCGACTTGGTTCCCCAAATTCGTTCTTCCATGTTGAAGCGTTCATTTCCAGTAACAGTTTGAATTTTTAGGTTTCACTCTGTTTTCTCCTATATTGATAGATGTATTTGGAACTCTAAATTGAACACGGTTTGTGCTAGCTTCTTGAAACTTGACACAGTAAAGTAGTTTCACGTTCTATCTCTATGTTTTGTTTCCTCTTGATGTAGCCCTAAGCAGTGACTGGCGAGAAGCACTTTCATGGAAAGGGGTTGCCAAGCTTCCAAAAATTACGAATCTCCAGAAATTTCAGCAAATATTTTTTCACCCAAACTGGATGATACTTTCAGGTAATGATCAGTACACTAAGGCGACTTGGTTCCCCAAATTTCGTTCTTCTATGTTAAAGCGTTCATTTCCAGTAACAGTTTGAATTTTGAGGTTTCACTCTGTTTTCTCCTATATTGATAGATGTATTTGCAACTCTAAATCCAACACGGTTTGTGCTAGCTTCTTGAAACTTGACACAGTAAAGTAGTTTCACGTTCTATCTCTATGTTTTGTTTCCTCTTGATGTAGCCCTAAGCAGTGACTGGCGAGAAGCACTTTCCTGGAAAGGGGTTGCCAAGCTTCCAAAAATTACGAATCTCCAGAAATGTCAGCAAATATTTTTTCACCCAAACTGGATGATACTTTCAGGTAATGATCAGTACACTAAGGCGACTTGGTTCTTCAAATTTAGTTCTTCTATGTTGAAGCGTTCATTTCCAGTAACAGTTTGAATTTTTAGGTTTCACTCGGTTTTCTCCTATATTGATAGATGTATTTGGAACTCTAAATCCAACACGGTTTGTGCTAGCTTCTTGAAACTTGACACAGTAAAGTAGTTTCACGTTCTATCTCTATGTTTTGTTTCCTCTTGATGTAGCCCTAAGCAGTGACTGGCGAGAAGCACTTTCCTGGAAAGGGGTTGCCAAGCTTCCAAAAATTACGAATCTCCAGAAATGTCAGCAAATATTTTTTCACCCAAACTGGATGATACTTTCAGGTAATGATCAGTACACTAAGGCGACTTGGTTCCCCAAATTTCGTTCTTCTATGTTAAAGCGTTCATTTCCAGTAACAGTTTGAATTTTGAGGTTTCACTCTGTTTTCTCCTATATTGATAGATGTATTTGCAACTCTAAATCCAACACGGTTTGTGCTAGCTTCTTGAAACTTGACACAGTAAAGTAGTTTCACGTTCTATCTCTATGTTTTGTTTCCTCTTGATGTAGCCCTATGCACTGACTGGCGAGAAACACTTTCATGGAAAGGGTTTGCCTAGCTTCCAAAAATTACGAATCTCCAGAAATCTCAGCAAATATTTTTTCACCCAAACTGGATGATACTTTCAGGTAATGATCAGTACACTAAGGCGACTTGGTTCCCCAAATTTCGTTCTTCTATGTTGAAGCGTTCATTTCCAGTAACAGTTTGAATTTTGAGGTTTCACTCTGTTTTCTCCTATATTGATAGATGTATTTGGAACTCTAAATCGAACACGGTTTGTGCTAGCTTCTTGAAACTTGACACAGTAAAGTAGTTTCAGGTTCTATCTCTATGTTTTGTTTCCTCTTGATGTAGCCCTAAGCAGTGACTGGCCAGAAGCACTTTCATGGAAAGGGGTTGCCAAGCTTCCAAAAATTACGAACCTCCAGAAATGTCAGCAAATATTTTTTCACCCAAACTGGATGATACTTCCAGGTAATGATCAGTACACTAAGGCGACTTGGTTCCCCAAATTTCGTTCTTCTATGTTGAAGCATTCATTTCCAGTAACAGTTTGAATTTTGAGGTTTCACTCTGTTTTCTTCTATATTGATAGATGTATTTGGAACTCTAAATCCAACACGGTTTGTGCTAGCTTCTTGAAACTTGACACAGTAAAGTAGTTTCACGTTCTATCTCTATGTTTTGTTTCCTCTTGATGTAGCCCTATGCACTGACTGGCGAGAAACACTTTCATGGAAAGGGTTTGCCTAGCTTCCAAAAATTACGAATCTCCAGAAATCTCAGCAAATATTTTTTCACCCAAACTGGATGATACTTTCAGGTAATGATCAGTACACTAAGGCGACTTGGTTCCCCAAATTTCGTTCTTCTATGTTGAAGCGTTCATTTCCAGTAACAGTTTGAATTTTGAGGTTTCACTCTGTTTTCTCCTATATTGATAGATGTATTTGGAACTCTAAATCGAACACAGTTTGTGCTAGCTTCTTGTAACTTGACACAGTAAAGTAGTTTCACGTTCTATCTCTATGTTTTCTTTCCTCTTGATGTAGCCCTAAGCAGTGACTCTCGAGAAACACTTTCATGGAAAGGGGTTGCCAAGCTTCCAAAAATTACGAACCTCCAGAAATGTCAGCAAATATTTTTTCACCCAAACTGGATGATACTTCCAGGTAATGATCAGTATACTAAGGCGACTTGGTTCCCCAAATTTCGTTCTTCTATGTTGAAGCGTTCATTTCCAGTAACAGTTTGAATTTTGAGGTTTCACTCTGTTTTCTCCTATATTGATAGATGTATTTGGAACTCTAAATCGAACACGGTTTTTGCTAGCTTCTTGAAACTTGACACAGTAAAGTAGTTTCACGTTCTATCTCTATATTTTGTTTCCTCTTGATGTAGCCCTAAGCAGTGACTGGCGAGAAGCACTTTCATGGAAAGGGGTTGCCAAGCTTCCAAAAATTACGAATCTCCAGAAATCTCAGCAAATATTTTTTCACCCAAATTGGATGATACTTTCAGGTAATGATCAGTACACTAAGGCGACTTGGTTCCCCAAATTTCGTTCTTCTATGTTGAAGCGTTCATTTCCAGTAACAGTTTGAATTTTGAGGTTTCACTCTGTTTTCTCCTATATTGATAGATGTATTTGGAACTCTAAATTGAACACGGTTTGTGCTAGCTTCTTGAAACTTGACACAGTAAAGTAGTTTCACGTTCTATCTCTATGTTTTGTTTCCTCTTGATGTAGCCCTAAGCAGTGACTGGCGAGAAGCACTTTCATGGAAAGGGGTTGCCAAGCTTCCAAAAATTACGAATCTCCAGAAATCTCAGCAAATATTTTTTCACCCAAATTGGATGATACTTTCAGGTAATGATCAGTACACTAAGGCGACTTGGTTCCCCAAATTTCGTTCTTCTATGTTGAAGCGTTCATTTCCAGTAACAGTTTGAATTTTGAGGTTTCACTCTGTTTTCTTCTATATTGATAGATGTATTTGGAACTCTAAATCCAACACGGTTTGTGCTAGCTTCTTGAAACTTGACACAGTAAAGTAGTTTCACGTTCTATCTCTATGTTTTGTTTCCTCTTGATGTAGCCCTAAGCAGTGACTGGCGAGAAGCACTTTCATGGAAAGGGGTTGCCAAGCTTCCAAAAATTACGAATCTCCAGAAATGTCAGCAAATATTTTTTCACCCAAACTGGATGATACTTTCATGTAATGATCAGTACACTAAGGCGACTTGGTTCCCCAAATTTCGTTCTTCTATGTTGAAGCGTTCATTTCCAGTAACAGTTTGAATTTTTAGGTTTCACTCTGTTTTCTCCTATATTGATAGATGTATTTGCAACTCTAAATCCAACACGGTTTGTGCTAGCTTCTTGAAACTTGACACAGTAAAGTAGTTTCACGTTCTATCTCTATGTTTTGTTTCCTCTTGATGTAGCCCTAAGCGGTGACTGGCGAGAAACACTTTCATGGAAAGGGTTTGCCTAGCTTCCAAAAATACGAATCTCCAGAAATCTCAGCAAATATTTTTTCACCCAAACTGGATGATACTTTCAGGTAATGATCAGTACACTAAGGCGACTTGGTTCCCCAAATTTCGTTCTTCTATGTTGAAGCGTTCATTTCCAGTAACAGTTTGAATTTTGAGGTTTCACTCTGTTTTCTTCTATATTGATAGATGTATTTGGAACTCTAAATCCAACACGGTTTGTGCTAGCTTCTTGAAACTTGACACAGTAAAGTAGTTTCACGTTCTATCTCTATGTTTTGTTTCCTCTTGATGTAGCCCTAAGCAGTGACTGGCGAGAAGCACTTTCATGGAAAGGGGTTGCCAAGCTTCCAAAAATTACGAATCTCCAGAAATGTCAGCAAATATTTTTTCACCCAAACTGGATGATACTTTCATGTAATGATCAGTACACTAAGGCGACTTGGTTCCCCAAATTTCGTTCTTCTATGTTGAAGCGTTCATTTCCAGTAACAGTTTGAATTTTTAGGTTTCACTCTGTTTTCTCCTATATTGATAGATGTATTTGGAACTCTAAATCGAACACAGTTTGTGCTAGCTTCTTGAAACTTGACACAGTAAAGTAGTTTCAAGTTCTATCTCTATGTTTTGTTTCCTCTTGATGTAGCCCTAAGCAGTGACTGTCGAGAAACACTTTCATGGAAAGGGGTTGCCAAGCTTCCAAAAATTACGAACCTCCAGAAATGTCAGCAAATATTTTTTCACCCAAACTGGATGATACTTCCAGGTAATGATCAGTACACTAAGGCGACTTGGTTCCCCAAATTTCGTTCTTCTATGTTGAAGCGTTCATTTCCAGTAACAGTTTGAATTTTGAGGTTTCACTCTGTTTTCTCCTATATTGATAGATGTATTTGCAACTCTAAATCCAACACGGTTTGTGCTAGCTTCTTGAAACTTGACACAGTAAAGTAGTTTCACGTTCTATCTCTATGTTTTGTTTCCTCTTGATGTAGCCCTAAGCGGTGACTGGCGAGAAACACTTTCATGGAAAGGGTTTGCCTAGCTTCCAAAAATACGAATCTCCAGAAATCTCAGCAAATATTTTTTCACCCAAACTGGATGATACTTTCAGGTAATGATCAGTACACTAAGGCGACTTGGTTCCCCAAATTTCGTTCTTCTATCTTGAAGCGTTCATTTCCAGTAACAGTTTGAATTTTTAGGTTTCACTCTGTTTTCTCCTATATTGATAGATGTATTTGGAACTCTAAATCGAACACGGTTTTTGCTAGCTTCTTGAAACTTGACACAGTAAAGTAGTTTCACGTTCTATCTCTATGTTTTGTTTCCTCTTGATGTAGCCCTAAGCAGTGACTGGCGAGAAGCAGTTTCATGGAAAGGGGTTGCCAACCTTCCAAAAATTACGAATCTCCAGAAATCTCAGCAAATATTTTTTCACCCAAATTGGATGATACTTTCAGGTAATGATCAGTACACTAAGGCGACTTGGTTCCCCAAATTTCGTTCTTCTATGTTGAAGCGTTCATTTCCAGTAACAGTTTGAATTTTTAGGTTTCACTCTGTTTTCTCCTATATTGATAGATGTATTTGCAACTCTAAATCCAACACGGTTTGTGCTAGCTTCTTGAAACTTGACACAGTAAAGTAGTTTCACGTTCTATCTCTATGTTTTATTTCCTCTTGATGTAGCCCTAAGCAGTGACTGGCGAGAAACACTTTCATGGAAAGGGGTTGCCAAGCTTCCAAAAATTACGAACCTCCAGAAATGTCAGCAAATATTTTTTCACCCAAAGTGGATGATACTTTCAGGTAATGATCAGTACACTAAGGCGACTTGGTTCCCCAAATTTCGTTCTTCTATGTTGAAGCGTTCATTTCCAGTAACAGTTTGAATTTTTAGGTTTCACTCTGTTTTCTCCTATATTGATAGATGTATTTGGAACTCTAAATTGAACACGGTTTGTGCTAGCTTCTTGAAACTTGACACAGTAAAGTAGTTTCACGTTCTATCTCTATGTTTTGTTTCCTCTTGATGTAGCCCTAAGCAGTGACTGGCGAGAAGCACTTTCATGGAAAGGGGTTGCCAAGCTTCCAAAAATTACGAATCTCCAGAAATCTCAGCAAATATTTTTTCACCCAAACTGGATGATACTTTCAGGTAATGATCAGTACACTAAGGCGACTTGGTTCCCCAAATTTCGTTCTTCTATGTTAAAGCGTTCATTTCCAGTAACAGTTTGAATTTTGAGGTTTCACTCTGTTTTCTCCTATATTGATAGATGTATTTGCAACTCTAAATCCAACACGGTTTGTGCTAGCTTCTTGAAACTTGACACAGTAAAGTAGTTTCACGTTCTATCTCTATGTTTTGTTTCCTCTTGATGTAGCCCTATGCACTGACTGGCGAGAAACACTTTCATGGAAAGGGTTTGCCTAGCTTCCAAAAATTACGAATCTCCAGAAATCTCAGCAAATATTTTTTCACCCAAACTGGATGATACTTTCAGGTAATGATCAGTACACTAAGGTGACTTGGTTCCCCAAATTTCGTTCTTCTATGTTGAAGCGTTCATTTCCAGTAACAGTTTGAATTTTGAGGTTTCACTCTGTTTTCTCCTATATTGATAGATGTATTTGGAACTCTAAATCGAACACGGTTTGTGCTAGCTTCTTGAAACTTGACACAGTAAAGTAGTTTCAGGTTCTATCTCTATGTTTTGTTTCCTCTTGATGTAGCCCTAAGCAGTGACTGGCCAGAAGCACTTTCATGGAAAGGGGTTGCCAAGCTTCCAAAAATTACGAACCTCCAGAAACGTCAGCAAATATTTTTTCACCCAAACTGGATGATACTTCCAGGTAATGATCAGTACACTAAGGCGACTTGGTTCCCCAAATTTCGTTCTTCTATGTTGAAGCGTTCATTTCCAGTAACAGTTTGAATTTTGAGGTTTCACTCTGTTTTCTTCTATATTGATAGATGTATTTGGAACTCTAAATCCAACACGGTTTGTGCTAGCTTCTTGAAACTTGACACAGTAAAGTAGTTTCACGTTCTACCTCTATGTTTTGTTTCCTCTTGATGTAGCCCTAAGCAGTGACTGGCGAGAAGCACTTTCATGGAAAGGGGTTGCCAAGCTTCCAAAAATTACGAATCTCCAGAAATGTCAGCAAATATTTTTTCACCCAAACTGGATGATACTTTCATGTAATGATCAGTACACTAAGGCGACTTGGTTCCCCAAATTTCGTTCTTCTATGTTGAAGCGTTCATTTCCAGTAACAGTTTGAATTTTGAGGTTTCACTCTGTTTTCTCCTATATTGATAGATGTATTTGGAACTCTAAATCCAACACGGTTTGTCCTAGCTTCTTGAAACTTGACACAGTAAAGTAGTTTCACGTTCTATCTCTAGGTTTTGTTTCCTCTTGATGTAGCCCTAAGCAGTGACTGGCGAGAAACACTTTCATGGAAAGGGTTTGCCTAGCTTCCAAAAATACGAATCTCCAGAAATCTCAGCAAATATTTTTTCACCCAAACTGGATGATACTTTCAGGTAATGATCAGTACACTAAGGCGACTTGGTTCCCCAAATTTCGTTCTTCTATGTTGAAGCGTTCATTTCCAGTAACAGTTTGAATTTTGAGGTTTCACTCTGTTTTCTCCTATATTGATAGATGTATTTGGAACTCTAAATCGAACACGGTTTTTGCTAGCTTCTTGAAACTTGACACAGTAAAGTAGTTTCACGTTCTATCTCCATGTTTTGTTTCCTCTTGATGTAGCCCTAAGCAGTGACTGGCGAGAAGCACTTTCATGGAAAGGGGTTGCCAAGCTTCCAAGAATTACGAATCTCCAGAAATCTCAGCAAATATTTTTTCACCCAAATTGGATGATACTTTCAGGTAATAATCAGTACACTAAGGCGACTTGGTTCCCCAAATTTCGTTCTTCTATGTTGAAGCGTTCATTTCCAGTAACAGTTTGAATTTTGAGGTTTCACTCTGTTTTCTCCTATATTGATAGATGTATTTGCAACTCTAAATCCAACACGGTTTGTGCTAGCTTCTTGAAACTTGACACAGTAAAGTAGTTTCACGTTCTATCTCTATGTTTTATTTCCTCTTGATGTAGCCCTAAGCAGTGACTGGCGAGAAACACTTTCATGGAAAGGGGTTGCCAAGCTTCCAAAAATTACGAATCTCCAGAAATCTCAGCAAATATTTTTTCACCCAAAGTGGATGATACTTTCAGGTAATGATCAGTACACTAAGGCGACTTGGTTCCCCAAATTTCGTTCTTCTATGTTGAAGCGTTCATTTCCAGTAACAGTTTGAATTTTTAGGTTTCACTCTGTTTTCTCCTATATTGATAGATGTATTTGGAACTCTAAATTGAACACGGTTTGTGCTAGCTTCTTGAAACTTGACACAGTAAAGTAGTTTCACGTTCTATCTCTATGTTTTGTTTCCTCTTGATGTAGCCCTAAGCAGTGACTGGCGAGAAGCACTTTCATGGAAAGGGGTTGCCAAGCTTCCAAAAATTACGAATCTCCAGAAATGTCAGCAAATATTTTTTCACCCAAACTGGATGATACTTTCAGGTAATGATCAGTACACTAAGGCGACTTGGTTCCCCAAATTTCGTTCTTCTATGTTAAAGCGTTCATTTCCAGTAACAGTTTGAATTTTGAGGTTTCACTCTGTTTTCTCCTATATTGATAGATGTATTTGCAACTCTAAATCCAACACGGTTTGTGCTAGCTTCTTGAAACTTGACACAGTAAAGTAGTTTCACGTTCTATCTCTATGTTTTGTTTCCTCTTGATGTAGCCCTATGCACTGACTGGCGAGAAACACTTTCATGGAAAGGGTTTGCCTAGCTTCCAAAAATTACGAATCTCCAGAAATCTCAGCAAATATTTTTTCACCCAAACTGGATGATACTTTCAGGTAATGATCAGTACACTAAGGCGACTTGGTTCCCCAAATTTCGTTCTTCTATGTTGAAGCGTTCATTTCCAGTAACAGTTTGAATTTTGAGGTTTCACTCTGTTTTCTCCTATATTGATAGATGTATTTGGAACTCTAAATTGAACACGGTTTGTGCTAGCTTCTTGAAACTTGACACAGTAAAGTAGTTTCACGTTCTATCTCTATGTTTTGTTTCCTCTTGATGTAGCCCTAAGCAGTGACTGGCGAGAAGCACTTTCATGGAAAGGGGTTGCCAAGCTTCCAAAAATTACGAATCTCCAGAAATCTCAGCAAATATTTTTTCACCCAAATTGGATGATACTTTCAGGTAATGATCAGTACACTAAGGCGACTTGGTTCCCCAAATTTCGTTCTTCTATGTTGAAGCGTTCATTTCCAGTAACAGTTTGAATTTTGAGGTTTCACTCTGTTTTCTTCTATATTGATAGATGTATTTGGAACTCTAAATCCAACACGGTTTGTGCTAGCTTCTTGAAACTTGACACAGTAAAGTAGTTTCACGTTCTATCTCTATGTTTTGTTTCCTCTTGATGTAGCCCTAAGCAGTGACTGTCGAGAAACACTTTCATGGAAAGGGGTTGCCAAGCTTCCAAAAATTACGAACCTCCAGAAATGTCAGCAAATATTTTTTCACCCAAACTGGATGATACTTCCAGGTAATGATCAGTACACTAAGGCGACTTGGTTCCCCAAATTTCGTTCTTCTATGTTGAAGCGTTCATTTCCAGTAACAGTTTGAATTTTTAGGTTTCACTCTGTTTTCTCCTATATTGATAGATGTATTTGGAACTCTAAATCCAACACGGTTTGTGCTAGCTTCTTGAAACTTGACACAGTAAAGTAGTTTCACGTTCTATCTCTATGGTTTGTTTCCTCTTGATGTAGCCCTAAGCAGTGACTGGCGAGAAGCACTTTCATGGAAAGGGGTTGCCAAGCTTCCAAAAATTACGAATCTCCAGAAATCTCAGCAAATATTTTTTCACCCAAACTGGATGATACTTTCAGGTAATGATCAGTACACTAAGGCGACTTGGTTCCCCAAATTTAGTTCTTCTATGTTGAAGCGTTCATTTCCAGTAACAGTTTGAATTTTTAGGTTTCACTCTGTTTTCTCCTATATTGATAGATGTATTTGGAACTCTAAATCCAACACGGTTTGTGCTAGCTTCTTGAAACTTGACACAGTGAAGTAGTTTCACGTTCTATCTCTATGTTTTGTTTCCTCTTGATGTAGCCAAACACTGACTGGCGAGAAACACTTGCATGGAAAGGGGTTGTGAAGCTTCCAAAAATTACGAATCTCCAGGAATCTCAGCCAATATTTTTTCACCCAAACTGGATGATATTTTCAGGTAATGATCAGTACACGAAGGCGACTTGGTTCCCCAAATTTCGTTCTTCTATGTTGAAGCGTTCATTTCCAGTAACAGTTTGAATTTTGAGGTTTCACTCTGTTTTCTCCTATATTGATAGATATATTTGGAACTCTAAATCCAACACGGTTTGTGCTAGCTTCTTGAAACTTGACACAGTAAAGTAGTTTCACGTTCTATCTCTATGTTTTGTTTCCTCTTGATGTAGCCCTATGCACTGACTGGCGAGAAACACTTTCATGGAAAGGGTTTGCCTAGCTTCCAAAAATTACGAATCTCCAGAAATCTCAGCAAATATTTTTTCACCCAAACTGGATGATACTTTCAGGTAATGATCAGTACACTAAGGCGACTTGGTTCCCCAAATTTCGTTCTTCTATGTTGAAGCGTTCATTTCCAGTAACAGTTTGAATTTTGAGGTTTCACTCTGTTTTCTCCTATATTGATAGATATATTTGGAACTCTAAATCCAACACGGTTTGTGCTAGCTTCTTGAAACTTGACACAGTAAAGTAGTTTCACGTTCTATCTCTATGTTTTGTTTCCTCTTGATGTAGCCCTATGCACTGACTGGCGAGAAACACTTTCATGGAAAGGGTTTGCCTAGCTTCCAAAAATTACGAATCTCCAGAAATCTCAGCAAATATTTTTTCACCCAAACTGGATGATACTTTCAGGTAATGATCAGTACACTAAGGCGACTTGGTTCCCCAAATTTCGTTCTTCTATGTTGAAGCGTTCATTTCCAGTAACAGTTTGAATTTTGAGGTTTCACTCTGTTTTCTCCTATATTGATAGATGTATTTGGAACTCTAAATCCAACACGGTTTGTGCTAGCTTCTTGAAACTTGACACAGTAAAGTAGTTTCACGTTCTATCTCTATGGTTTGTTTCCTCTTGATGTAGCCCTAAGCAGTGACTGGCGAGAAGCACTTTCATGGAAAGGGTTTGCCTAGCTTCCAAAAATTACGAATCTCCAGAAATCTCAGCCAATATTTTTTCACCCAAACTGGATGATACTTTCAGGTAATGATCAGTAAACGAAGGTGACTTGGTTCCCCAAATTTCGTTCTTCTATATTGAAGCGTTCATTTCCAGTAACAGTTTGAATTTTTAGGTTTCACTCTGTTTTCTCCTATATTGATAGATGTATTTGGAACTCTAAATCCAACACGGTTTGTGCTAGCTTCTTGAAACTTGACACAGTAAAGTAGTTTCACGTTCTATCTCTATGGTTTGTTTCCTCTTGATGTAGCCCTAAGCAGTGACTGGCGAGAAGCACTTTCATGGAAAGGGGTTGCCAAGCTTCCAAAAATTACGAATCTCCAGAAATCTCAGCAAATATTTTTTCACCCAAACTGGATGATACTTTCAGGTAATGATCAGTACACTAAGGCGACTTGGTTCCCCAAATTTAGTTCTTCTATGTTGAAGCGTTCATTTCCAGTAACAGTTTGAATTTTTAGGTTTCACTCTGTTTTCTCCTATATTGATAGATGTATTTGGAACTCTAAATCCAACACGGTTTGTGCTAGCTTCTTGAAACTTGACACAGTGAAGTAGTTTCACGTTCTATCTCTATGTTTTGTTTCCTCTTGATGTAGCCAAGCACTGACTGGCGAGAAACACTTGCATGGAAAGGGGTTGTGAAGCTTCCAAAAATTACGAATCTCCAGGAATCTCAGCCAATATTTTTTCACCCAAACTGGATGATACTTGCAGGTAATGATCAGTAAACTAAGGCGACTTGGTTCCCCAAATTTCGTTCTTCTATGTTGAAGCGTTCATTTCCAGTAACAGTTTGAATTTTTAGGTATCACTCTGTTTTCTCCTATATTGATAGATGTATTTGGAACTCTAAATCCAACACGGTTTCTGCTAGCTTCTTGAAACTTGACACAGTAAAGTAGTTTCACGTTCTATCTCTATGTTTTGTTTCCTCTTGATGTAGCCCTAAGCACTGACTGGCGAGAAACCCTTTCATGGAAAGGGTTTGCTTAGCTTCCAAAAATTACGAATCTCCAGAAATCTCAGCAAATATTTTTTCACCCAAACTGGATGATACTTTCAGGTAATGATCAGTACACTAAGGCGACTTGGTTCCCCAAATTTCATTCTTCTATGTTGAAGCGTTCATTTCCAGTAACAGTTTGAATTTTTAGGTTTCACTCTGTTTTCTCCTATATTGATAGATGTATTTGGAACTCTAAATTGAACACGGTTTGTGCTAGCTTCTTGAAACTTGACACAGTAAAGTAGTTTCACGTTCTATCTCTATGTTTTGTTTCCTCTTGATGTAGCCCTAAGCAGTGACTGGCGAGAAGCACTTTCATGGAAAGGGGTTGCCAAGCTTCCAAAAATTACGAATCTCCAGAAATGTCAGCAAATATTTTTTCACCCAAACTGGATGATACTTTCAGGTAATGATCAGTACACTAAGGCGACTTGGTTCCCCAAATTTCGTTCTTCTATGTTGAAGCGTTCATTTCCACTAACAGTTTGAATTTTGAGGTTTCACTCTGTTTTCTCCTATATTGATAGATGTATTTGCAACTCTAAATCCAACACGGTTTGTGCTAGCTTCTTGAAACTTGACACAGTAAAGTAGTTTCACGTTCTATCTCTATGTTTTGTTTCCTCTTGACGTAGCCCTAAGCAGTGACTGGCGAGAAGCACTTTCATGGAAAGGGGTTGCCAAGCTTCCAAAAATTACGAATCTCCAGAAATGTCAGCAAATATTTTTTCACCCAAACTGGATGATACTTTCAGGTAATGATCAGTACACTAAGGCGACTTGGTTCCCCAAATTTCGTTCTTCTATATTGAAGCGTTCATTTCCAGTAACAGTTTGAATTTTTAGGTTTCACTCTGTTTTCTCCTATATTGATAGATGTATTTGGAACACTAAATCCAACACGGTTTGTGCTAGCTTCTTGAAACTTGACACAGTAAAGTAGTTTCACGTTCTATCTCTATGTTTTGTTTCCTCTTGATGTAGCCCTAAGCAGTGACTGGCGCGAAACACTTTCATGGAAAGGGGTTGCCAAGCTTCCAAAAATTACGAATCTCCAGAAATCTCAGCAAATATTTTTTCACCCAAACTGGATGATACTTTCAGGTAATGATCAGTACACTAAGGCGACTTGGTTCCCCAAATTTCGTTCTTCTATGTTGAAGCGTTCATTTCCAGTAACAGTTTGAATTTTGAGGTTTCACTCTGTTTTCTCCTATATTGATAGATATATTTGGAACTCTAAATCCAACACGGTTTGTGCTAGCTTCTTGAAACTTGACACAGTAAAGTAGTTTCACGTTCTATCTCTATGTTTTGTTTCCTCTTGATGTAGCCCTATGCACTGAGTGGCGAGAAACACTTTCATGGAAAGGGTTTGCCTAGCTTCCAAAAATTACGAATCTCCAGAAATCTCAGCAAATATTTTTTCACCCAAACTGGATGATACTTTCAGGTAATGATCAGTACACTAAGGCGACTTGGTTCCCCAAATTTCGTTCTTCTATGTTGAAGCGTTCATTTCCAGTAACAGTTTGAATTTTGAGGTTTCACTCTGTTTTCTCCTATATTGATAGATGTATTTGGAACTCTAAATCGAACACGGTTTGTGCTAGCTTCTTGAAACTTGACACAGTAAAGTAGTTTCACGTTCTATCTCTATGTTTTGTTTCCTCTTGATGTAGCCCTAAGCAGTGACTGGCCAGAAGCACTTTCATGGAAAGGGGTTGCCAAGCTTCCAAAAATTACGAATCTCCAGAAATCTCAGCAAATATTTTTTCACCCAAACTGGATGATACTTCCAGGTAATGATCAGTAAACTAAGGCGACTTGGTTCCCCAAATTTCGTTCTTCTATGTTGAAGCGTTCATTTCCAGTAACAGTTTGAATTTTGAGGTTTCACTCTGTTTTCTTCTATATTGATAGATGTATTTGGAACTCTAAATCCAACACGGTTTGTGCTAGCTTCTTGAAACTTGACACAGTAAAGTAGTTTCATGTTCTATCTCTATGTTTTGTTTCCTCTTGATGTAGCCCTAAGCAGTGACTGGCGAGAAGCACTTTCATGGAAAGGGGTTGCCAAGCTTCCAAAATTTATGAATCTCCAGAAATGTCAGCAAATATTTTTTCACCCAAACTGGATGATACTTTCAGGTAATGATCAGTACACTAAGGCGACATGGTTCCCCAAATTTCGTTCTTCTATATTGAAGCGTTCATTTCCAGTAACTGTTTGAATTTTGAGGTTTCACTCTGTTTTCTCCTATATTGATAGATGTATTTGGAACTCTAAATCCAACACGGTTTGTGCTAGCTTCTTGAAACTTGACACAGTAAAGTAGTTTCACGTTCTATCTCTATGTTTTGTTTCCTCTTGATGTAGCCCTAAGCAGTGACTGGCGAGAAGCACTTTCATGGAAAGGGGTTGCCAAGCTTCCAAAAATTACGAATCTCCAGAAATGTCAGCAAATATTTTTTCACCCAAACTGGATGATACTTTCAGGTAATGATCAGTACACTAAGGCGACTTGGTTCCCCAAATTTCGTTCTTCTATGATGAAGCGTTCATTTCCAGTAACAGTTTGAATTTTCAGGTTTCACTCTGTTTTCTCCTATATTGATAGATGTATTTGGAACTCTAAATCCAACACGGTTTGTGCTAGCTTCTTGAAACTTGACACAGTGAAGTAGTTTCATGTTCTATCTCTATGTTTTGTTTCCTCTTGATGTAGCCCTAAGCACTGACTGGCGAGAAACACTTTCATGGAAAGGGGTTGCGAAGCTTCCAAAAGTTACGAATCTCCAGAAATCTCAGCAAATATTTTTTCACCCAAACTGGATGATACTTTCAGGTAATGATCAGTATACGAAGGTGACTTGGTTCCCCAAATTTCGTGCTTCTATGTTGAAGCGTTCATTTGCAGTAACAGTTTGAATTTTTAGGTTTCAATCTGTTTTCTCCTATATTGATAGATGTATTTGGAACTCTAAATTTAACACGGTTTGTGCTAACTTCATGAAACTTGACACAGTAAAGTAGTTTCACGTTCTATGTCTATGTTTTGTTTCCTCTTGATGTAGCCATAAGCAGTGACTGGCGAGAAACACTTTCATGGAAAGGGGTTGCCAAGCTTCCAAAAATTACGAATCTCCAGAAATCTCAGCAAATATTTTTTCACCCAAACTGGATGATACTTTCAGGTAATGATCAGTAAACGAAGGCGACTTTGTTCCCCAAATTTCGTTCTTCTATGTTGAAGCGTTCATTTCCAGTAACAGTTTGAATTTTGAGGTTTCACTCTGTTTTCTCCTATATTGATAGATGTATTTGGAACTCTAAATCCAACACGGTTTGTGCTAGCTTCTTGAAACTTGACACAGTAAAGTAGTTTCACGTTCTATCTCTATGTTTTGTTTCCTCTTGATGTAGCCCTAAGCAGTGACTGGCGAGAAGCACTTTCATGGAAAGGGGTTGCCAAGCTTCCAAAAATTACGAATCTCCAGAAATGTCAGCAAATATTTTTTCACCCAAACTGGATGATACTTTCAGGTAATGATCAGTACACTAAGGCGACTTGGTTCCCCAAATTTCGTTCTTCTATGTTGAAGCTTTCATTTCCAGTAACAGTTTGAATTTTTAGGTATCCCTCAGTTTTCTCCTATATTGGTAGATGTATTTGGAACTCTAAATCCAACACGGTTTGTGCTAGCTTCTTGAAACTTGACACAGTAAAGTAGTTTCACGTTCTATCTGTATGTTTTGTTTCCTCTTGATGTAGCCCTAAGCAGTGACTGGCGAGAAACACTTTCATGGAAAGGGGTTGCCAAGCTTCCAAAAATTACGAATCTCCAGAAATGTCAGCAAATATTTTTTCACCCAAACTGGATGATACTTTCAGGTAATGATCAGTACACTAAGGCGACTTGGTTCCCCAAATTTCGTTCTTCTATGTTGAAGCGTTCATTTCCAGTAACAGTTTGAATTTTGAGGTTTCACTCTGTTTTCTCCTATATTGATAGATGTATTTGGAACTCTAAATCCAACACGGTTTGTGCTAGCTTCTTGAAACTTGACACAGTAAAGTAGTTTCACGTTCTATCTCTATGTTTTGTTTCCTCTTGATGTAGCCCTAAGCAGTGACTGGCGAGAAGCACTTTCATGGAAAGGGGTTGCCAGGCTTCCAAAAATTACGAATCTCCAGAAATGTCAGCAAATATTTTTTCACCCAAACTGGATGATACTTCTAGGTAATGATCAGTACACTAAGGCGACTTGGTTCCCCAAATTTCGTTCTTCTATGTTGAAGCGTTCATTTCCAGTAACAGTTTGAATTTTGAGGTTTCACTCTGTTTTCTTCTATATTGATAGATGTATTTGGAACTCTAAATCCAACACGGTTTGTGCTAGCTTCTTGAAACTTGACACAGTAAAGTAGTTTCACGTTCTATCTCTATGTTTTGTTTCCTCTTGATGTAGCCCTATGCACTGACTGGCGAGAAACCCTTTCATGGAAAGGGTTTGCCTAGCTTCCAAAAATTACGAATCTCCAGAAATCTCAGCCAATATTTTTTCACCCAAACTGGATGTTACTTTCAGGTAATGATCAGTAAACGAAGGTGACTTGGTTCCCCAAATTTCGTTCTTCTATGTTGAAGCGTTCATTTCCAGTAACAGTTTGAATTTTTAGGTTTCACTCTGTTTTCTCCTATATTGATAGATGTATTTGGAACTCTAAATCCAACACGGTTTGTGCTAGCTTCTTGAAACTTGACTCTGTAAAGTAGTTTCACGTTCTATCTCTATGTTTTGTTTCCTCTTGATGTAGCCCTAAGCAGTGACTGGCGCGAAACACTTTCATGGAAAGGGTTTGCCAAGCTTCCAAAAATTACGAATCTCCAGAAATCTCAGCAAATATTTTTTCACCCAAACTGGATGATACTTTCAGGTAATGATCAGTACACTAAGGCGACTTGGTTCCCCAAATTTCGTTCTTCTATGTTGAAGCGTTCATTTCCAGTAACAGTTTGAATTTTGAGGTTTCACTCTGTTTTCTCCTATATTGATAGATATATTTGGAACTCTAAATCCAACACGGTTTGTGCTAGCTTCTTGAAACTTGACACAGTAAAGTAGTTTCACGTTCTATCTCTATGTTTTGTTTCCTCTTGATGTAGCCCTATGCACTGACTGGCGAGAAACACTTTCATGGAAAGGGTTTGCCTAGCTTCCAAAAATTACGAATCTCCAGAAATCTCAGCAAATATTTCTTCACCCAAACTGGATGATACTTTCAAGTAATGATCAGTACACTAAGGCGACTTGGTTCCCCAAATTTCGTTCTTCTATGTTGAAGCGTTCATTTCCAGTAACAGTTTGAATTTTGAGGTTTCACTCTGTTTTCTCCTATATTGATAGATATATTTGGAACTCTAAATCCAACACGGTTTGTGCTAGCTTCTTGAAACTTGACACAGTGAAGTAGTTTCAGGTTCTATCTCTATGTTTTGTTTCCTCTTGATGTAGCCCTAAGCACTGACTGGCGAGAAACACTTTCATGGAAAGGGTTTGCCTAGCTTCCAAAAATTACGAATCTCCATAAAGCAAATATTTTTTCACCCAAACTGGATGATACTTTCAGGTAATGATCAGTAAACTAAGGCGACTTGGTTCCCCAAATTTCGTTCTTCTATGTTGAAGCTTTCATTTCCAGTAACAGTTTGAATTTTTAGGTATCCCTCAGTTTTCTCCTATATTGGTAGATGTATTTGGAACTCTAAATCCAACACGGTTTGTGCTAGCTTCTTGAAACTTGACACAGTAAAGTAGTTTCACGTTCTATCTGTATGTTTTGTTTCCTCTTGATGTAGCCCTAAGCAGTGACTGGCGAGAAACACTTTCATGGAAAGGGGTTGCCAAGCTTCCAAAAATTACGAATCTCCAGAAATGTCAGCAAATATTTTTTCACCCAAACTGGATGATACTTTCAGGTAATGATCAGTACACTAAGGCGACTTGGTTCCCCAAATTTCGTTCTTCTATGTTGAAGCGTTCATTTCCAGTAACAGTTTGAATTTTGAGGTTTCACTCTGTTTTCTCCTATATTGATAGATGTATTTGGAACTCTAAATCCAACACGGTTTGTGCTAGCTTCTTGAAACTTGACACAGTAAAGTAGTTTCACGTTCTATCTCTATGTTTTGTTTCCTCTTGATGTAGCCCTAAGCAGTGACTGGCGAGAAGCACTTTCATGGAAAGGGGTTGCCAGGCTTCCAAAAATTACGAATCTCCAGAAATGTCAGCAAATATTTTTTCACCCAAACTGGATGATACTTCTAGGTAATGATCAGTACACTAAGGCGACTTGGTTCCCCAAATTTCGTTCTTCTATGTTGAAGCGTTCATTTCCAGTAACAGTTTGAATTTTGAGGTTTCACTCTGTTTTCTTCTATATTGATAGATGTATTTGGAACTCTAAATCCAACACGGTTTGTGCTAGCTTCTTGAAACTTGACACAGTAAAGTAGTTTCACGTTCTATCTCTATGTTTTGTTTCCTCTTGATGTAGCCCTATGCACTGACTGGCGAGAAACCCTTTCATGGAAAGGGTTTGCCTAGCTTCCAAAAATTACGAATCTCCAGAAATCTCAGCCAATATTTTTTCACCCAAACTGGATGTTACTTTCAGGTAATGATCAGTAAACGAAGGTGACTTGGTTCCCCAAATTTCGTTCTTCTATGTTGAAGCGTTCATTTCCAGTAACAGTTTGAATTTTTAGGTTTCACTCTGTTTTCTCCTATATTGATAGATGTATTTGGAACTCTAAATCCAACACGGTTTGTGCTAGCTTCTTGAAACTTGACACAGTAAAGTAGTTTCACGTTCTATCTCTATGTTTTGTTTCCTCTTGACGTAGCCCTAAGCAGTGACTGGCGAGAAACACTTTCATGGAAAGGGGTTGCGAAGCTTCCAAAAATTACGAATCTCCAGAAATCTCAGCAAATACTTTTTCACCCAAAGTGGATGATACTTTCAGGTAATGATCAGTACACTAAGGCGACTTGGTTCCCCAAATATCGTTCTTCTATATTGAAGCATTCATTTCCAGTAACAGTTTGAATTTTTAGGTTTCACTCTGTTTTCTCCTATATTGATAGATGTATTTGGAACTCTAAATCCAACACGGTTTGTGCTAGCTTCTTGAAACTTGACACAGTAAAGTAGTTTCACGTTCTATCTCTATGGTTTGTTTCCTCTTGATATAGCACTAAGCAGTGACTTGCGAGAAGCACTTTCATGGAAAGGGGTTGCCAAGCTTCCAAAAATTACGAATCTCCAGAAATCTCAGCAAATATTTTTTCACCCAAACTGGATGATACTTTCAGGTAATGATCAGTACACTAAGGCGACTTGGTTCCCCAAATTTAGTTCTTCTATGTTGAAGCGTTCATTTCCAGTAACAGTTTGAATTTTGAGGTTTCACTCTGTTTTCTCCTATATTGATAGATGTATTTGGAACTCTAAATACAACACGGTTTGTGCTAGCTTCTTGAAACTTGACACAGTGAAGTAGTTTCACGTTCTATCTCTATGTTTTGTTTCCTCTTGATGTAGCCCTAAGCACTGACTGGCGGGAAACACTTTCATGGAAAGGGGTTGCGAAGCTTCCAAAAATTACGAATCTCCAGAAATCTCAGCCAATATTTTTTCACCCAAACTGGATGATACTTTCAGGTAATGATCAGTAAACTAAGGCGACTTGGTTCCCCAAATTTCGTTCTTCTATGTTGAAGCGTTCATTTCCAGTAACAGTTTGAATTTTGAGGTTTCACTCTGTTTTCTCCTATATTGTTAGATGTATTTGGAACTCTAAATCGAACACGGTTTGTGCTAGCTTCTTGAAACTTGACACAGTGAAGTAGTTTCACGTTCTATCTCTATGTTTTGTTTCCTCTTGACGTAGCCCTAAGCAGTGACTGGCGAGAAACACTTTCATGGAAAGGGGTTGCCAAGCTTCCAAAAATTACGAATCTCCAGAAATGTCAGCAAATATTTTTTCACCCAAACTGGATGATACTTTCAGGTAATGATCAGTACACTAAGGCGACTTGGTTCCCCAAATTTCGTTCTTCTATGTTGAAGCGTTCATTTCCAGTAACAGTTTGAATTTTGAGGTTTCACTCTGTTTTCTCCTATATTGATAGATGTATTTGCAACTCTAAATCCAACACGGTTTGTGCTAGCTTCTTGAAACTTGACACAGTGAAGTAGTTTCAGGTTCTATCTCTATGTTTTGTTTCCACTTGATGTAGCCCTAAGCACTGACTGGCGAGAAACACTTTCATGGAAAGGGTTTGCCTAGCTTCCAAAAATTACGAATCTCCAGAAAGCAAATATTTTTTCACCCAAACTGGATGATACTTTCAGGTAATGATCAGTAAACTAAGGTGACTTGGTTCCCCAAATTTCTTTCTTCTATGTTGAAGCTTTCATTTCCAGTAACAGTTTGAATTTTTAGGTATCCCTCAGTTTTCTCCTATATTGGTAGATGTATTTGGAACTCTAAATCCAACACGGTTTGTGCTAGCTTCTTGAAACTTGACACAGTAAAGTAGTTTCACGTTCTATCTCTATGTTTTGTTTCCTCTTGACGTAGCTCTAAGCAGTGACTGGCGAGAAACACTTTCATGGAAAGGGGTTGCCAAGCTTCCAAAAATTACGAATCTCCAGAAATGTCAGCAAATATTTTTTTAACCAAACTGGATGATACTTTCAGGTAATGATCAGTACACTAAGGCGACTTGGTTCCCCAAATTTCGTTCTTCTATGTTGAAGCGTTCATTTCCAGTAACAGTTTGAATTTTGAGGTTTCACTCTGTTTTCTTCTATATTGATAGATGTATTTGGAACTCTAAATCCAACACGGTTTTTGCTAGCTTCTTGAAACTTGACACAGTAAAGTAGTTTCACGTTCTATCTCTATGTTTTGTTTCCTCTTGATGTAGCCCTATGCACTGACTGGCTAGAAACACTTTCATGGAAAGTGTTTGCCTAGCTTCCAAAAATTACGAATCTCCAGAAATCTCAGCAAATATTTTTTCACCCAAACTGGATGATACTTTCAGGTAATGATCAGTACACTAAGGCGACTTGGTTCCCCAAATTTCGTTCTTCTATGTTGAAGCGTTCATTTCCAGTAACAGTTTGAATTTTGAGGTTTCACTCTGTTTTCTCCTATATTGATAGATGTATTTGGAACTCTAAATCGAACACAGTTTGTGCTAGCTTCTTGTAACTTGACACAGTAAAGTAGTTTCACGTTCTATCTCTATGTTTTCTTTCCTCTTGATGTAGCCCTAAGCAGTGACTCTCGAGAAACACTTTCATGGAAAGGGGTTGCCAAGCTTCCAAAAATTACGAACCTCCAGAAATGTCAGCAAATATTTTTTCACCCAAACTGGATGATACTTCCAGGTAATGATCAGTACACTAAGGCGACTTGGTTCCCCAAATTTCGTTCTTCTATGTTGAAGCGTTCATTTCCAGTAACAGTTTGAATTTTGAGGTTTCACTCTGTTTTCTCCTATATTGATAGATGTATTTGCAACTCTAAATCCAACACGGTTTGTGCTAGCTTCTTGAAACTTGACACAGTGAAGTAGTTTCAGGTTCTATCTCTATGTTTTCTTTCCTCTTGATGTAGCCCTAAGCACTGACTGGCGAGAAACACTTTCATGGAAAGGGTTTGCCTAGCTTCCAAAAATTACGAATCTCCAGAAAGCAAATATTTTTTCACCCAAACTGGATGATACTTTCAGGTAATGATCAGTAAACTAAGGCGACTTGGTTCCCCAAATTTCTTTCTTCTATGTTGAAGCTTTCATTTCCAGTAACAGTTTGAATTTTTAGGTATCCCTCAGTTTTCTCCTATATTGGTAGATGTATTTGGAACTCTAAATCCAACACGGTTTGTGCTAGCTTCTTGAAACTTGACACAGTAAAGTAGTTTCACGTTCTATCTCTATGTTTTGTTTCCTCTTGACGTAGCCCTAAGCAGTGACTGGCGAGAAACACTTTCATGGAAAGGGGTTGCCAAGCTTCCAAAAATTACGAATCTCCAGAAATGTCAGCAAATACTTTTTCACCCAAAGTGGATGATACTTTCAGGTAATGATCAGTACACTAAGGCGACTTGGTTCCCCAAATTTCGTTCTTCTATATTGAAGCGTTCATTTCCAGTAACAGTTTGAATTTTTAGGTTTCACTCTGTTTTCTCCTATATTGATAGATGTATTTTGAACTCTAAATCCAACACGGTTTGTGCTAGCTTCTTGAAACTTGACACAGTAAAGTAGTTTCACGTTCTATCTCTATGGTTTGTTTCCTCTTGATATAGCACTAAGCAGTGACTTGCGAGAAGCACTTTCATGGAAAGGGGTTGCCAAGCTTCCAAAAATTACGAATCTCCAGAAATCTCAGCAAATATTTTTTCACCCAAACTGGATGATACTTTCAGGTAATGATCAGTACACTAAGGCGACTTGGTTCCCCAAATTTAGTTCTTCTATGTTGAAGCGTTCATTTCCAGTAACAGTTTGAATTTTGAGGTTTCACTCTGTTTTCTCCTATATTGATAGATGTATTTGCAACTCTAAATACAACACGGTTTGTGCTAGCTTCTTGAAACTTGACACAGTGAAGTAGTTTCACGTTCTATCTCTATGTTTTGTTTCCTCTTGATGTAGCCCTAAGCACTGACTGGCGGGAAACACTTTCATGGAAAGGGGTTGCGAAGCTTCCAAAAATTACGAATCTCCAGAAATCTCAGCCAATATTTTTTCACCCAAACTGGATGATACTTTCAGGTAATGATCAGTAAACTAACGCGACTTGGTTCCCCAAATTTCGTTCTTCTATGTTGAAGCGTTCATTTCCAGTAACAGTTTGAATTTTGAGGTTTCACTCTGTTTTCTCCTATATTGTTAGATGTATTAGGAACTCTAAATCGAACACGGTTTGTGCTAGCTTCTTGAAACTTGACACAGTGAAGTAGTTTCACGTTCTATCTCTATGTTTTGTTTCCTCTTGACGTAGCCCTAAGCAGTGACTGGCGAGAAACACTTTCATGGAAAGGGGTTGCCAAGCAACCAAAAATTACGAATCTCCAGAAATGTCAGCAAATATTTTTTCACCCAAACTGGATGATACTTTCAGGTAATGATCAGTACACTAAGGCAACTTGGTTCCCCAAATTTCGTTCTTCTATGTTGAAGCGTTCATTTCCAGTAACAGTTTGAATTTTGAGGTTTCACTCTGTTTTCTCCTATATTGATAGATGTATTTGCAACTCTAAATCCAACACGGTTTGTGCTAGCTTCTTGAAACTTGACACAGTAAAGTAGTTTCACGTTCTATCTCTATGTTTTGTTTCCTCTTGATGTAGCCCTAAGCACTGACTGGCGAGAAACACTTTCATGGAAAGGGTTTGCCTAGCTTCCAAAAATTACGAATCTCCAGAAAGCAAATATTTTTTCACCCAAACTGGATGATACTTTCAGGTAATGATCAGTACACTAAGGCGACTTGGTTCCCCAAATTTCGTTCTTCTATGTTGAAGCGTTCATTTCCAGTAACAGTTTGAATTTTTAGGTTTCACTCTGTTTTCTCCTATATTGATAGATGTATTTGGAACTCTAAATCCAACACGGTTTGTGCTAGCTTCTTGAAACTTGACACAGTAAAGTAGTTTCACGTTCTATCTCTATGTTTTGTTTCCTCTTGATGTAGCCCTAAGCAGTGACTGGCGAGAAGCACTTTCTTGGAAAGGGGTTGCCAAGCTTCCAAAAATTACGAATCTCCAGAAATCTCAGCAAATATTTTTTCACCCAAATTGGATGATATTTTCAGGTAATGATCAGTACACTAAGGCGACTTGGTTCCCCAAATTTCGTTCTTCTATGTTGAAGCGTTCATTTCCAGTAACAGTTTGAATTTTTAGGTTTCACTCTGTTTTCTCCTATATTGATAGATGTATTTGCAACTCTAAATCCAACACGGTTTGTGCTAGCTTCTTGAAACTTGACACAGTAAAGTAGTTTCACGTTCTATCTCTATGTTTTGTTTCGTCTTGATGTAGCCCTAAGCAGTGACTGGCGAGAAGCACTTTCCTGGAAAAGGTTGCCAAGCTTCCAAAAATTACGAATCTCCAGAAATGTCAGCAAATATTTTTTCACCCAAACTGGATGATACTTTCAGGTAATGATCAGTACACTAAGGCGACTTGGTTCCCCAAATTTCGTTCTTCTATGTTGAAGCGTTCATTTCCAGTAACAGTTTGAATTTTGAGGTTTCACTCTGTTTTCTCCTATATTGATAGATGTATTTGGAACTCTAAATCCAACACGGTTTGTGCTAGCTTCTTGAAACTTGACACAGTAAAGTAGTTTCACGTTCTATCTCTATGTTTTGTTTCCTCTTGATGTAGCCCTAAGCAGTGACTGGCGAGAAGCACTTTCATGGAAAGGGGTTGCGAAGCTTCCAAAAATTACGAATCTCCAGAAATGTCAGCAAATATTTTTTCACCCAAACTGGATGATACTTTCAGGTAATGATCAGTACACTAAGGCGACTTGGTTCCCCAAATTTCGTTCTTCTATGTTGAAGCGTTCATTTCCAGTAACAGTTTGAATTTTGAGGTTTCACTCTGTTTTCTCCTATATTGATAGATGTATTTGGAACTCTAAATCCAACACGGTTTGTGCTAGCTTCTTGAAACTTGACACAGTAAAGTAGTTTCACGTTCTATCTCTATGTTTTGTTTCCTCTTGATGTAGCCCTAAGCAGTGACTGGCGAGAAGCACTTTCATGGAAAGGGGTTGCGAAGCTTCCAAAAATTACGAATCTCCAGAAATGTCAGCAAATATTTTTTCACCCAAACTGGATGATACTTTCAGGTAATGATCAGTACACTAAGGCGACTTGGTTCCCCAAATTTCGTTCTTCTATGTTGAAATGTTCATTTCCAGTAACAGTTTGAATTTTGAGGTTTCACTCTGTTTTCTCCTATATTGATAGATGTATTTGGAACTCTAAATTGAACACGGTTTGTGCTAGCTTCTTGAAACTTGACACAGTAAAGTAGTTTCACGTTCTTTCTCTATGTTTTGTTTCCTCTTGATGTAGCCCTAAGCAGTGACTGGCGAGAAACACTTTCATGGAAAGGGGTTGCCAAGCTTCCAAAAATTACGAATCTCCAGAAATCTCAGCAAATATTTTTTCACCCAAATTGGATGATACTTTCAGGTAATGATCAGTACACTAAGGCGACTTGGTTCCCCAAATTTCGTTCTTCTATGTTGAAGCGTTCATTTCCAGTAACAGTTTGAATTTTTAGGTTTCACTCTGTTTTCTCCTATATTGATAGATGTATTTGCAACTCTAAATCCAACACGGTTTGTGCTAGCTTCTTGAAACTTGACACAGTAAAGTAGTTTCACGTTCTATCTCTATGTTTTGTTTCCTCTTGATGTAGCCCTAAGCAGTGACTGGCGAGAAACACTTTCATGGAAAGGGGTTGCCAAGCTTCCAAAAATTACGAATCTCCAGAAATGTCAGCAAATATTTTTTCACCCAAACTGGATGATACTTTCAGGTAATGATCAGTACACTAAGGCGACTTGGTTCCCCAAATTTCGTTCTTCTATGTTGAAGCGTTCATTTCCAGTAACAGTTTGAATTTTTAGGTTTCACTCTGTTTTCTCCTATATTGATAGATGTATTTGCAACTCTAAATCCAACACGGTTTGTGCTAGCTTCTTGAAACTTGACACAGTAAAGTAGTTTCACGTTCTATCTCTATGTTTTATTTCCTCTTGATGTAGCCCTAAGCAGTGACTGGCGAGCAACACTTTCATGGAAAGGGGTTGCCAAGCTTCCAAAAATTACGAATCTCCAGAAATCTCAGCCAATATTTTTTCACCCAAACTGGATGATACTTTCAGGTAATGATCAGTACACTAAGGCGACTTGGTTCCCCAAATTTCGTTCTTCTATGTTGAAGCGTTCATTTCCAGTAAAAGTTTGAATTTTTAGGTATCACTCTGTTTTCTCCTATATTGATAGATGTATTTGGAACTCTAAATCCAACACGGTTTGTGCTAGCTTCTTGAAACTTGACACAGTAAAGTAGTTTCACGTTCTATCTCTATGTTTTGTTTCCTCTTGACGTAGCCCTAAGCAGTGACTGGCGAGAAACACTTTCATGGAAAGGGGTTGCGAAGCTTCCAAAAATTACGAATCTCCAGAAATCTCAGCAAATACTTTTTCACCCAAAGTGGATGATACTTTCAGGTAATGATCAGTACACTAAGGCGACTTGGTTCCCCAAATTTCGTTCTTCTATATTGAAGCGTTCATTTCCAGTAACAGTTTGAATTTTTAGGTTTCACTCTGTTTTCTCCTATATTGATAGATGTATTTGGAACTCTAAATCCAACACGGTTTGTGCTAGCTTCTTGAAACTTGACACAGTAAAGTAGTTTCACGTTCTATCTCTATGGTTTGTTTCCTCTTGATATAGCACTAAGCAGTGACTTGCGAGAAGCACTTTCATGGAAAGGGGTTGCCAAGCTTCCAAAAATTACGAATCTCCAGAAATCTCAGCAAATATTTTTTCACCCAAACTGGATGATACTTTCAGGTAATGATCAGTACACTAAGGTGACTTGGTTCCCCAAATTTAGTTCTTCTATGTTGAAGCGTTCATTTCCAGTAACAGTTTGAATTTTGAGGTTTCACTCTGTTTTCTCCTATATTGATAGATGTATTTGGAACTCTAAATACAACACGGTTTGTGCTAGCTTCTTGAAACTTGACACAGTGAAGTAGTTTCACGTTCTATCTCTATGTTTTGTTTCCTCTTGATGTAGCCCTAAGCACTGACTGGCGGGAAACACTTTCATGGAAAGGGGTTGCGAAGCTTCCAAAAATTACGAATCTCCAGAAATCTCAGCCAATATTTTTTCACCCAAACTGGATGATACTTTCAGGTAATGATCAGTAAACTAAGGCGACTTGGTTCCCCAAATTTCGTTCTTCTATGTTGAAGCGTTCATTTCCAGTAACAGTTTGAATTTTGAGGTTTCACTCTGTTTTCTCCTATATTGATAGATGTATTTGGAACTCTAAATCGAACACGGTTTGTGCTAGCTTCTTGAAACTTGACACAGTGAAGTAGTTTCACGTTCTATCTCTATGTTTTGTTTCCTCTTGATGTAGCCCTAAGCACTGACTGGCGGGAAACACTTTCATGGAAAGGGGTTGCGAAGCTTCCAAAAATTACGAATCTCCAGAAATCTCAGCCAATATTTTTTCAGCCAAACTGGATGATACTTTCAGGTAATGATCAGTAAACTAAGGCGACTTGGTTCCCCAAATTTCGTTCTTCTATGTTGAAGCGTTCATTTCCAGTAACAGTTTGAATTTTGAGGTTTCACTCTGTTTTCTACTATATTGATAGATGTATTTGGAACTCTAAATCCAACACGGTTTGTGCTAGCTTCTTGAAACTTGACACAGTAAAGTAGTTTCACGTTCTATCTCTATGTTTTGTTTCCTCTTGATGTAGCCCTAAGCAGTGACTGGCGAGAAGCACTTTCATGGAAAGGGGTTGCGAAGCTTCCAAAAATTACGAATCTCCAGAAATGTCAGCAAATATTTTTTCACCCAAACTGGATGATACTTTCAGGTAATGATCAGTACACTAAGGCGACTTGGTTCCCCAAATTTCGTTCTTCTATGTTGAAATGTTCATTTCCAGTAACAGTTTGAATTTTGAGGTTTCACTCTGTTTTCTCCTATATTGATAGATGTATTTGGAACTCTAAATTGAACACGGTTTGTGCTAGCTTCTTGAAACTTGACACAGTAAAGTAGTTTCACGTTCTATCTCTATGTTTTGTTTCCTCTTGATGTAGCCCTAAGCAGTGACTGGCGAGAAACACTTTCATGGAAAGGGGTTGCCAAGCTTCCAAAAATTACGAATCTCCAGAAATCTCAGCAAATATTTTTTCACCCAAATTGGATGATACTTTCAGGTAATGATCAGTACACTAAGGCGACTTGGTTCCCCAAATTTCGTTCTTCTATGTTGAAGCGTTCATTTCCAGTAACAGTTTGAATTTTTAGGTTTCACTCTGTTTTCTCCTATATTGATAGATGTATTTGCAACTCTAAATCCAACACGGTTTGTGCTAGCTTCTTGAAACTTGACACAGTAAAGTAGTTTCATGTTCTATCTCTATGTTTTGTTTCCTCTTGATGTAGCCCTAAGCAGTGACTGGCGAGAAGCACTTTCATGGAAAGGGGTTGCCAAGCTTCCAAAAATTACGAATCTCCAGAAATGTCAGCAAATATTTTTTCACCCAAACTGGATGATACTTTCAGGTAATGATCAGTACACTAAGGCGACTTGGTTCCCCAAATTTCGTTCTTCTATGTTGAAGCGTTCATTTCCAGTAACAGTTTGAATTTTTAGGTTTCACTCTGTTTTCTCCTATATTGATAGATGTATTTGCAACTCTAAATCCAACACGGTTTGTGCTAGCTTCTTGAAACTTGACACAGTAAAGTAGTTTCACGTTCTATCTCTATGTTTTGTTTCCTCTTGACGTAGCCCTAAGCGGTGACTGGCGAGAAACACTTTCATGGAAAGGGGTTGCGAAGCTTCCAAAAATTACGAATCTCCAGAAATCTCAGCAAATACTTTTTCACCCAAAGTGGATGATACTTTCAGGTAATGATCAGTACACTAAGGCGACTTGGTTCCCCAAATTTCGTTCTTCTATATTGAAGCGTTCATTTCCAGTAACAGTTTGAATTTTTAGGTTTCACTCTGTTTTCTCCTATATTGATAGATGTATTTGGAACTCTAAATCCAACACGGTTTGTGCTAGCTTCTTGAAACTTGACACAGTAAAGTAGTTTCACGTTCTATCTCTATGGTTTGTTTCCTCTTGATATAGCACTAAGCAGTGACTTGCGAGAAGCACTTTCATGGAAAGGGGTTGCCAAGCTTCCAAAAATTACGAATCTCCAGAAATCTCAGCAAATATTTTTTCACCCAAACTGGATGATACTTTCAGGTAATGATCAGTACACTAAGGTGACTTGGTTCCCCAAATTTAGTTCTTCTATGTTGAAGCGTTCATTTCCAGTAACAGTTTGAATTTTGAGGTTTCACTCTGTTTTCTCCTATATTGATAGATGTATTTGGAACTCTAAATACAACACGGTTTGTGCTAGCTTCTTGAAACTTGACACAGTGAAGTAGTTTCACGTTCTATCTCTATGTTTTGTTTCCTCTTGATGTAGCCCTAAGCACTGACTGGCGGGAAACACTTTCATGGAAAGGGGTTGCGAAGCTTCCAAAAATTACGAATCTCCAGAAATCTCAGCCAATATTTTTTCACCCAAACTGGATGATACTTTCAGGTAATGATCAGTAAACTAAGGCGACTTGGTTCCCCAAATTTCGTTCTTCTATGTTGAAGCGTTCATTTCCAGTAACAGTTTGAATTTTGAGGTTTCACTCTGTTTTCTCCTATATTGATAGATGTATTTGGAACTCTAAATCGAAAACGGTTTGTGCTAGCTTCTTGAAACTTGACACAGTGAAGTAGTTTCACGTTCTATCTCTATGTTTTGTTTCCTCTTGACGTAGCCCTAAGCACTGACTGGCGGGAAACACTTTCATGGAAAGGGGTTGCGAAGCTTCCAAAAATTACGAATCTCCAGAAATCTCAGCCAATATTTTTTCAGCCAAACTGGATGATACTTTCAGGTAATGATCAGTAAACTAAGGCGACTTGGTTCCCCAAATTTCGTTCTTCTATGTTGAAGCGTTCATTTCCAGTAACAGTTTGAATTTTGAGGTTTCACTCTGTTTTCTCCTATATTGATAGATGTATTTGCAACTCTAAATCCAACACGGTTTGTGCTAGCTTCTTGAAACTTGACACAGTAAAGTAGTTTCACGTTCTATCTCTATGTTTTGTTTCCTCTTGATGTAGCCCTAAGCACTGACTGGCGAGAAACACTTTCATGGAAAGGGTTTGCCTAGCTTCCAAAAATTACGAATCTCCAGAAAGCAAATATTTTTTCACCCAAACTGGATGATACTTTCAGGTAATGATCAGTACACTAAGGCGACTTGGTTCCCCAAATTTCGTTCTTCTATGTTGAAGCGTTCATTTCCAGTAACAGTTTGAATTTTTAGGTTTCACTCTGTTTTCTCCTATATTGATAGATGTATTTGGAACTCTAAATCCAACACGGTTTGTGCTAGCTTCTTGAAACTTGACACAGTAAAGTAGTTTCACGTTCTATCTCTATGTTTTGTTTCCTCTTGATGTAGCCCTAAGCAGTGACTGGCGAGAAGCACTTTCATGGAAAGGGGTTGCGAAGCTTCCAAAAATTACGAATCTCCAGAAATCTCAGCAAATATTTTTTCACCCAAACTGGATGATACTTTCAGGTAATGATCAGTATACTAAGGCGACTTGGTTCCCCAAATTTCGTTCTTCTATGTTGAAGCGTTCATTTCCAGTAACAGTTTGAATTTTGAGGTTTCACTCTGTTTTCTCCTATATTGATAGATGTATTTGCAACTCTAAATCCAACACGGTTTGTGCTAGCTTCTTGAAACTTGACACAGTAAAGTAGTTTCACGTTCTATCTCTATGTTTTGTTTCCTCTTGATGTAGCCCTAAGCAGTGACTTGCGAGAAGCACTTTCATGGAAAGGGGTTGCCAAGCTTCCAAAAATTACGAATCTCCAGAAATCTCAGCAAATATTTTTTCACCCAAACTGGATGATACTTTCAGATAATGATCAGTACACTAAGGCGACTTGGTTCCCCAAATTTAGTTCTTCTATGTTGAATAGTTCATTTCCAGTAACAGTTTGAATTTTGAGGTTTCACTCTGTTTTCTCCTATATTGATAGATGTATTTGCAACTCTAAATCCAACACGGTTTGTGCTAGCTTCTTGAAACTTGACACAGTAAAGTAGTTTCACGTTCTATCTCTATGTTTTGTTTCCTCTTGATGTAGCCCTAAGCACTGACTGGCGAGAAACACTTTCATGGAAAGGGGTTGCGAAGCTTCCAAAAATTACGAATCTCCAGAAATCTCAGCCAATATTTTTTCACCCAAACTGGATGATACTTTCAGGTAATGATCAGTACACTAAGGCGACTTGGTTCCCCAAATTTCGTTCTTCTATGTTGAAGCGTTCATTTCCAGTAACAGTTTGAATTTTGAGGTTTCACTCTGTTTTCTCCTATATTGATAGATGTATTTGGAACTCTAAATCCAACACGGTTTGTGCTAGCTTCTTGAAACTTGACACAGTGAAGTAGTTTCACGTTCTATCTCTATGTTTTGTTTCCTCTTGATGTAGCCCTAAGCACTGACTGGCGGGAAACACTTTCATGGAAAGGGGTTGCCAAGCTTCCAAAAATTACGAATCTCCAGAAATCTCAGCAAATATTTTTTCACCCAAATTGGATGATACTTTCAGGTAATCATCAGTACACTAAGGCGACTTGGTTCCCCAAATTTCGTTCTTCTATGTTGAAGCGTTCATTTCCAGTAACAGTTTGAATTTTTAGGTTTCACTCTGTTTTCTCCTATATTGATAGATGTATTTGCAACTCTAAATCCAACACGGTTTGTGCTAGCTTCTTGAAACTTGACACAGTAAAGTAGTTTCACGTTCTATCTCTATGGTTTGTTTCCTCTTGATATAGCACTAAGCAGTGACTTGCGAGAAGCACTTTCATGGAAAGGGGTTGCCAAGCTTCCAAAAATTACGAATCTCCAGAAATCTCAGCAAATATTTTTTCACCCAAACTGGATGATACTTTCAGGTAATGATCAGTACACTAAGGCGACTTGGTTCCCCAAATTTCGTTCTTCTATGTTGAAGCGTTCATTTCCAGTAACAGTTTGAATTTTGAGGTTTCACTCTGTTTTCTTCTATATTGATAGATGTATTTGGAACTCTAAATCCAACACGGTTTTTGCTAGCTTCTTGAAACTTGACACAGTAAAGTAGTTTCACGTTCTATCTCTATGTTTTGTTTCCTCTTGATGTAGCCCTATGCACTGACTGGCGAGAAACCCTTTCATGGAAAGGGTTTGCCTAGCTTCCAAAAATTACGAATCTCCAGAAATCTCAGCCAATATTTTTTCACCCAAACTGGATGTTACTTTCAGGTAATGATCAGTAAACGAAGGTGACTTGGTTCCCCAAATTTCGTTCTTCTATGTTGAAGCGTTCATTTCCAGTAACAGTTTGAATTTTTAGGTTTCACTCTGTTTTCTCCTATATTGTTAGATGTATTTGGAACTCTAAATCGAACACGGTTTGTGCTAGCTTCTTGAAACTTGACACAGTGAAGTAGTTTCACGTTCTATCTCTATTTTTTGGTTCCTCTTGATGTAGCCCTAAGCACTGACTGGCGAGAAACACTTTCATGGAAAGGGGTTGCGAAGCTTCCAAAAATTACGAATCTCCAGAAATCTCAGCCAATATTTTTTCACCCAAACTGGATGATACTTTCAGGTAATGATCAGTACACTAAGGCGACTTGGTTCCCCAAATTTCGTTCTTCTATGTTGAAGCGTTCATTTACAGTAACAGTTTGAATTTTGAGGTTTCACTCTGTTTTCTCCTATATTGATAGATGTATTTGCAACTCTAAATCCAACACGGTTTGTGCTAGCTTCTTGAAACTTGACACAGTGAAGTAGTTTCAGGTTCTATCTCTATGTTTTGTTTCCTCTTGATGTAGCCCTAAGCACTGACTGGCGAGAAACACTTTCATGGAAAGGTTTTGCCTAGCTTCCAAAAATTACGAATCTCCAGAAAGCAAATATTTTTTCACCCAAACTGGATGATACTTTCAGGTAATGATCAGTAAACTAAGGCGACTTTGTTCCCCAAATTTCTTTCTTCTAAGTTGAAGCTTTCATTTCCAGTAACAGTTTGAATTTTTAGGTATCCCTCAGTTTTCTCCTATATTGGTAGATGTATTTGGAACTCTAAATCCAACACGGTTTGTGCTAGCTTCTTGAAACTTGACACAGTAAAGTAGTTTCACTTTCTATCTCTATGTTTTGTTTCCTCTTGACGTAGCCCTAAGCAGTGACTGGCGAGAAACACTTTCATGGAAAGGGGTTGCCAAGCTTCCAAAAATTACGAATCTCCAGAAATGTCAGCAAATACTTTTTCACCCAAAGTGGATGATACTTTCAGGTAATGATCAGTACACTAAGGCGACTTGGTTCCCCAAATTTCGTTCTTCTATATTGAAGCGTTCATTTCCAGTAACAGTTTGAATTTTTAGGTTTCACTCTGTTTTCTCCTATATTGATAGATGTATTTTGAACTCTAAATCCAACACGGTTTGTGCTAGCTTCTTGAAACTTGACACAGTAAAGTAGTTTCACGTTCTATCTCTATGGTTTGTTTCCTCTTGATATAGCACTAAGCAGTGACTTGCGAGAAGCACTTTCATGGAAAGGGGTTGCCAAGCTTCCAAAAATTACGAATCTCCAGAAATCTCAGCAAATATTTTTTCACCCAAACTGGATGATACTTTCAGGTAATGATCAGTACACTAAGGCGACTTGGTTCCCCAAATTTAGTTCTTCTATGTTGAAGCGTTCATTTCCAGTAACAGTTTGAATTTTGAGGTTTCACTCTGTTTTCTCCTATATTGATAGATGTATTTGCAACTCTAAATACAACACGGTTTGTGCTAGCTTCTTGAAACTTGACACAGTGAAGTAGTTTCACGTTCTATCTCTATGTTTTGTTTCCTCTTGATGTAGCCCTAAGCACTGACTGGCGGGAAACACTTTCATGGAAAGGGGTTGCGAAGCTTCCAAAAATTACGAATCTCCAGAAATCTCAGCCAATATTTTTTCACCCAAACTGGATGATACTTTCAGGTAATGATCAGTAAACTAACGCGACTTGGTTCCCCAAATTTCGTTCTTCTATGTTGAAGCGTTCATTTCCAGTAACAGTTTGAATTTTGAGGTTTCACTCTGTTTTCTCCTATATTGTTAGATGTATTTGGAACTCTAAATCGAACACGGTTTGTGCTAGCTTCTTGAAACTTGACACAGTGAAGTAGTTTCACGTTCTATCTCTATGTTTTGTTTCCTCTTGATGTAGCCCTAAGCACTGACTGGCGGGAAACACTTTCATGGAAAGGGGTTGCGAAGCTTCCAAAAAATACGAATCTCCAGAAATCTCAGTCAATATTTTTTCAGCCAAACTGGATGATACTTTCAGGTAATGATCAGTAAACTAAGGCGACTTGGTTCCCCAAATTTCGTTCTTCTATGTTGAAGCATTCATTTCCAGTAACAGTTTGAATTTTTAGGTATCCCTCTGTTTTCTCCTATATTGATAGATGTATTTGGAACTCTAAATCCAACACGGTTTGTGCTAGCTTCTTGAAACTTGACACAGTAAAGTAGTTTCACGTTCTATCTCTATGTTTTGTTTCCTCTTGACGTAGCCCTAAGCAGTGACTGGCGAGAAACACTTTCATGGAAAGGGGTTGCCAAGCAACCAAAAATTACGAATCTCCAGAAATGTCAGCAAATATTTTTTCACCCAAACTGGATGATACTTTCAGGTAATGATCAGTACACTAAGGCAACTTGGTTCCCCAAATTTCGTTCTTCTATGTTGAAGCGTTCATTTCCAGTAACAGTTTGAATTTTGAGGTTTCACTCTGTTTTCTCCTATATTGATAGATGTATTTGCAACTCTAAATCCAACACGGTTTGTGCTAGCTTCTTGAAACTTGACACAGTAAAGTAGTTTCACGTTCTATCTCTATGTTTTGTTTCCTCTTGATGTAGCCCTAAGCACTGACTGGCGAGAAACACTTTCATGGAAAGGGTTTGCCTAGCTTCCAAAAATTACGAATCTCCAGAAAGCAAATATTTTTTCACCCAAACTGGATGATACTTTCAGGTAATGATCAGTACACTAAGGCGACTTGGTTCCCCAAATTTCGTTCTTCTATGTTGAAGCGTTCATTTCCAGTAACAGTTTGAATTTTTAGGTTTCACTCTGTTTTCTCCTATATTGATAGATGTATTTGGAACTCTAAATCCAACACGGTTTGTGCTAGCTTCTTGAAACTTGACACAGTAAAGTAGTTTCACGTTCTATCTCTATGTTTTGTTTCCTCTTGATGTAGCCCTAAGCAGTGACTGGCGAGAAGCACTTTCATGGAAAGGGGTTGCCAAGCTTCCAAAAATTACGAATCTCCAGAAATCTCAGCAAATATTTTTTCACCCAAATTGGATGATATTTTCAGGTAATGATCAGAACACTAAGGCGACTTGGTTCCCCAAATTTCGTTCTTCTATGTTGAAGCGTTCATTTCCAGTAACAGTTTGAATTTTTAGGTTTCACTCTGTTTTCTCCTATATTGATAGATGTATTTGCAACTCTAAATCCAACACGGTTTGTGCTAGCTTCTTGAAACTTGACACAGTAAAGTAGTTTCACGTTCTATCTCTATGTTTTGTTTCGTCTTGATGTAGCCCTAAGCAGTGACTGGCGAGAAGCACTTTCATGGAAAGGGGTTGCCAAGCTTCCAAAAATTACGAATCTCCAGAAATCTCAGCAAATATTTTTTCACCCAAATTGGATGATATTTTCAGGTAATGATCAGAACACTAAGGCGACTTGGTTCCCCAAATTTCGTTCTTCTATGTTGAAGCGTTCATTTCCAGTAACAGTTTGAATTTTTAGGTTTCACTCTGTTTTCTCCTATATTGATAGATGTATTTGGAACTCTAAATCCAACACGGTTTGTGCTAGCTTCTTGAAACTTGACACAGTAAAGTAGTTTCACGTTCTATCTCTATGTTTTGTTTCCTCTTGATGTAGCCCTAAGCAGTGACTGGCGAGAAGCACTTTCATGGAAAGGGGTTGCCAAGCTTCCAAAAATTACGAATCTCCAGAAATCTCAGCAAATATTTTTTCACCCAAATTGGATGATATTTTCAGGTAATGATCAGAACACTAAGGCGACTTGGTTCCCCAAATTTCGTTCTTCTATGTTGAAGCGTTCATTTCCAGTAACAGTTTGAATTTTTAGGTTTCACTCTGTTTTCTCCTATATTGATAGATGTATTTGCAACTCTAAATCCAACACGGTTTGTGCTAGCTTCTTGAAACTTGACACAGTAAAGTAGTTTCACGTTCTATCTCTATGTTTTGTTTCCTCTTGATGTAGCCCTAAGCACTGACTGGCGAGAAACACTTTCATGGAAAGGGTTTGCCTAGCTTCCAAAAATTACGAATCTCCAGAAAGCAAATATTTTTTCACCCAAACTGGATGATACTTTCAGGTAATGATCAGTACACTAAGGCGACTTGGTTCCCCAAATTTCGTTCTTCTATGTTGAAGCGTTCATTTCCAGTAACAGTTTGAATTTTGAGGTTTCACTCTGTTTTCTCCTATATTGATAGATGTATTTGGAACTCTAAATCCAACACGGTTTGTGCTAGCTTCTTGAAACTTGACACAGTAAAGTAGTTTCACGTTCTATCTCTATGTTTTGTTTCCTCTTGATGTAGCCCTAAGCAGTGACTGGCGAGAAGCACTTTCATGGAAAGGGGTTGCGAAGCTTCCAAAAATTACGAATCTCCAGAAATGTCAGCAAATATTTTTTCACCCAAACTGGATGATACTTTCAGGTAATGATCAGTACACTAAGGCGACTTGGTTCCCCAAATTTCGTTCTTCTATGTTGAAATGTTCATTTCCAGTAACAGTTTGAATTTTGAGGTTTCACTCTGTTTTCTACTATATTGATAGATGTATTTGGAACTCTAAATCCAACACGGTTTGTGCTAGCTTCTTGAAACTTGACACAGTAAAGTAGTTTCACGTTCTATCTCTATGTTTTGTTTCCTCTTGATGTAGCCCTAAGCAGTGACTGGCGAGAAGCACTTTCATGGAAAGGGGTTGCGAAGCTTCCAAAAATTACGAATCTCCAGAAATGTCAGCAAATATTTTTTCACCCAAACTGGATGATACTTTCAGGTAATGATCAGTACACTAAGGCGACTTGGTTCCCCAAATTTCGTTCTTCTATGTTGAAATGTTCATTTCCAGTAACAGTTTGAATTTTGAGGTTTCACTCTGTTTTCTCCTATATTGATAGATGTATTTGGAACTCTAAATTGAACACGGTTTGTGCTAGCTTCTTGAAACTTGACACAGTAAAGTAGTTTCACGTTCTATCGCTATGTTTTGTTTTCTCTTGATGTAGCCCTAAGCAGTGACTGGCGAGAAACACTTTCATGGAAAGGGGTTGCCAAGCTTCCAAAAATTACGAATCTCCAGAAATCTCAGCAAATATTTTTTCACCCAAATTGGATGATACTTTCAGGTAATGATCAGTACACTAAGGCGACTTGGTTCCCCAAATTTCGTTCTTCTATGTTGAAGCGTTCATTTCCAGTAACAGTTTGAATTTTTAGGTTTCACTCTGTTTTCTCCTATATTGATAGATGTATTTGCAACTCTAAATCCAACACGGTTTGTGCTAGCTTCTTGAAACTTGACACAGTAAAGTAGTTTCACGTTCTATCTCTATGTTTTGTTTCCTCTTGATGTAGCCCTAAGCAGTGACTGGCGAGAAGCACTTTCATGGAAAGGGGTTGCCAAGCTTCCAAAAATTACGAATCTCCAGAAATGTCAGCAAATATTTTTTCACCCAAACTGGATGATACTTTCAGGTAATGATCAGTACACTAAGGCGACTTGGTTCCCCAAATTTCGTTCTTCTATGTTGAAGCGTTCATTTCCAGTAACAGTTTGAATTTTTAGGTTTCACTCTGTTTTCTCCTATATTGACAGATGTATTTGCAACTCTAAATCCAACACGGTTTGTGCTAGCTTCTTGAAACTTGACACAGTAAAGTAGTTTCACGTTCTATCTCTATGTTTTATTTCCTCTTGATGTAGCCCTAAGCAGTGACTGGCGAGCAACACTTTCATGGAAAGGGGTTGCCAAGCTTCCAAAAATTACGAATCTCCAGAAATCTCAGCCAATATTTTTTCACCCAAACTGGATGATACTTTCAGGTAATGATCAGTACACTAAGGCGACTTGGTTCCCCAAATTTCGTTCTTCTATGTTGAAGCGTTCATTTCCAGTAAAAGTTTGAATTTTTAGGTATCACTCTGTTTTCTCCTATATTGATAGATGTATTTGGAACTCTAAATCCAACACGGTTTGTGCTAGCTTCTTGAAACTTGACACAGTAAAGTAGTTTCACGTTCTATCTCTATGTTTTGTTTCCTCTTGACGTAGCCCTAAGCAGTGACTGGCGAGAAACACTTTCATGGAAAGGGGTTGCGAAGCTTCCAAAAATTACGAATCTCCAGAAATCTCAGCAAATACTTTTTCACCCAAAGTGGATGATACTTTCAGGTAATGATCAGTACACTAAGGCGACTTGGTTCCCCAAATTTCGTTCTTCTATATTGAAGCGTTCATTTCCAGTAACAGTTTGAATTTTTAGGTTTCACTCTGTTTTCTCCTATATTGATAGATGTATTTGCAACTCTAAATCCAACACGGTTTGTGCTAGCTTCTTGAAACTTGACACAGTAAAGTAGTTTCACGTTCTATCTCTATGGTTTGTTTCCTCTTGATATAGCACTAAGCAGTGACTTGCGAGAAGCACTTTCATGGAAAGGGGTTGCCAAGCTTCCAAAAATTACGAATCTCCAGAAATCTCAGCAAATATTTTTTCACCCAAACTGGATGATACTTTCAGGTAATGATCAGTACACTAAGGTGACTTGGTTCCCCAAATTTAGTTCTTCTATGTTGAAGCGTTCATTTCCAGTAACAGTTTGAATTTTGAGGTTTCACTCTGTTTTCTCCTATATTGATAGATGTATTTGGAACTCTAAATACAACACGGTTTGTGCTAGCTTCTTGAAACTTGACACAGTGAAGTAGTTTCACGTTCAATCTCTATGTTTTGTTTCCTCTTGATGTAGCCCTAAGCACTGACTGGCGGGAAACACTTTCATGGAAAGGGGTTGCGAAGCTTCCAAAAATTACGAATCTCCAGAAATCTCAGCCAATATTTTTTCACCCAAACTGGATGATACTTTCAGGTAATGATCAGTAAACTAAGGCGACTTGGTTCCCCAAATTTCGTTCTTCTATGTTGAAGCGTTCATTTCCAGTAACAGTTTGAATTTTGAGGTTTCACTCTGTTTTCTCCTATATTGATAGATGTATTTGGAACTCTAAATCGAACACGGTTTGTGCTAGCTTCTTGAAACTTGACACAGTGAAGTAGTTTCACGTTCTATCTCTATGTTTTGTTTCCTCTTGATGTAGCCCTAAGCACTGACTGGCGGGAAACACTTTCATGGAAAGGGGTTGCGAAGCTTCCAAAAATTACGAATCTCCAGAAATCTCAGCCAATATTTTTTCAGCCAAACTGGATGATACTTTCAGGTAATGATCAGTAAACTAAGGCGACTTGGTTCCCCAAATTTCGTTCTTCTATGTTGAAGCGTTCATTTCCAGTAACAGTTTGAATTTTGAGGTTTCACTCTGTTTTCTACTATATTGATAGATGTATTTGGAACTCTAAATCCAACACGGTTTGTGCTAGCTTCTTGAAACTTGACACAGTAAAGTAGTTTCACGTTCTATCTCTATGTTTTGTTTCCTCTTGATGTAGCCCTAAGCAGTGACTGGCGAGAAGCACTTTCATGGAAAGGGGTTGCGAAGCTTCCAAAAATTACGAATCTCCAGAAATGTCAGCAAATATTTTTTCACCCAAACTGGATGATACTTTCAGGTAATGATCAGTACACTAAGGCGACTTGGTTCCCCAAATTTCGTTCTTCTATGTTGAAATGTTCATTTCCAGTAACAGTTTGAATTTTGAGGTTTCACTCTGTTTTCTCCTATATTGATAGATGTATTTGGAACTCTAAATTGAACACGGTTTGTGCTAGCTTCTTGAAACTTGACACAGTAAAGTAGTTTCACGTTCTATCTCTATGTTTTGTTTCCTCTTGATGTAGCCCTAAGCAGTGACGGGCGAGAAACACTTTCATGGAAAGGGGTTGCCAAGCTTCCAAAAATTACGAATCTCCAGAAATCTCAGCAAATATTTTTTCACCCAAATTGGATGATACTTTCAGGTAATGATCAGTACACTAAGGCGACTTGGTTCCCCAAATTTCGTTCTTCTATGTTGAAGCGTTCATTTCCAGTAACAGTTTGAATTTTTAGGTTTCACTCTGTTTTCTCCTATATTGATAGATGTATTTGCAACTCTAAATCCAACACGGTTTGTGCTAGCTTCTTGAAACTTGACACAGTAAAGTAGTTTCATGTTCTATCTCTATGTTTTGTTTCCTCTTGATGTAGCCCTAAGCAGTGACTGGCGAGAAGCACTTTCATGGAAAGGGGTTGCCAAGCTTCCAAAAATTACGAATCTCCAGAAATGTCAGCAAATATTTTTTCACCCAAACTGGATGATACTTTCAGGTAATGATCAGTACACTAAGGCGACTTGGTTCCCCAAATTTCGTTCTTCTATGTTGAAGCGTTCATTTCCAGTAACAGTTTGAATTTTGAGGTTTCACTCTGTTTTCTCCTATATTGATAGATGTATTTGCAACTCTAAATCCAACACGGTTTGTGCTAGCTTCTTGAAACTTGACACAGTAAAGTAGTTTCACGTTCTATCTCTATGTTTTATTTCCTCTTGATGTAGCCCTAAGCAGTGACTGGCGAGCAACACTTTCATGGAAAGGGGTTGCCAAGCTTCCAAAAATTACGAATCTCCAGAAATCTCAGCCAATATTTTTTCACCCAAACTGGATGATACTTTCAGGTAATGATCAGTACACTAAGGCGACTTGGTTCCCCAAATTTCGTTCTTCTATGTTGAAGCGTTCATTTCCAGTAAAAGTTTGAATTTTTAGGTATCACTCTGTTTTCTCCTATATTGATAGATGTATTTGGAACTCTAAATCCAACACGGTTTGTGCTAGCTTCTTGAAACTTGACACAGTAAAGTAGTTTCACGTTCTATCTCTATGTTTTGTTTCCTCTTGACGTAGCCCTAAGCGGTGACTGGCGAGAAACACTTTCATGGAAAGGGGTTGCGAAGCTTCCAAAAATTACGAATCTCCAGAAATCTCAGCAAATACTTTTTCACCCAAAGTGGATGATACTTTCAGGTAATGATCAGTACACTAAGGCGACTTGGTTCCCCAAATTTCGTTCTTCTATATTGAAGCGTTCATTACCAGTAACAGTTTGAATTTTTAGGTTTCACTCTGTTTTCTCCTATATTGATAGATGTATTTGGAACTCTAAATCCAACACGGTTTGTGCTAGCTTCTTGAAACTTGACACAGTAAAGTAGTTTCACGTTCTATCTCTATGGTTTGTTTCCTCTTGATATAGCACTAAGCAGTGACTTGCGAGAAGCACTTTCATGGAAAGGGGTTGCCAAGCTTCCAAAAATTACGAATCTCCAGAAATCTCAGCAAATATTTTTTTACCCAAACTGGATGATACTTTCAGGTAATGATCAGTACACTAAGGTGACTTGGTTCCCCAAATTTAGTTCTTCTATGTTGAAGCGTTCATTTCCAGTAACAGTTTGAATTTTGAGGTTTCACTCTGTTTTCTCCTATATTGATAGATGTATTTGGAACTCTAAATACAACACGGTTTGTGCTAGCTTCTTGAAACTTGACACAGTGAAGTAGTTTCACGTTCTATCTCTATGTTTTGTTTCCTCTTGATGTAGCCCTAAGCACTGACTGGCGGGAAACACTTTCATGGAAAGGGGTTGCGAAGCTTCCAAAAATTACGAATCTCCAGAAATCTCAGCCAATATTTTTTCACCCAAACTGGATGATACTTTCAGGTAATGATCAGTAAACTAAGGCGACTTGGTTCCCCAAATTTCGTTCTTCTATGTTGAAGCGTTCATTTCCAGTAACAGTTTGAATTTTGAGGTTTCACTCTGTTTTCTCCTATATTGATAGATGTATTTGGAACTCTAAATCGAACACGGTTTGTGCTAGCTTCTTGAAACTTGACACAGTGAAGTAGTTTCACGTTCTATCTCTATGTTTTGTTTCCTCTTGACGTAGCCCTAAGCACTGACTGGCGGGAAAGACTTTCATGGAAAGGGGTTGCGAAGCTTCCAAAAATTACGAATCTCCAGAAATCTCAGCCAATATTTTTTCAGCCAAACTGGATGATACTTTCAGGTAATGATCAGTAAACTAAGGCGACTTGGTTCCCCAAATTTCGTTCTTCTATGTTGAAGCGTTCATTTCCAGTAACAGTTTGAATTTTGAGGTTTCACTCTGTTTTCTCCTATATTGATAGATGTATTTGCAACTCTAAATCCAACACGGTTTGTGCTAGCTTCTTGAAACTTGACACAGTAAAGTAGTTTCACGTTCTATCTCTATGTTTTGTTTCCTCTTGATGTAGCCCTAAGCACTGACTGGCGAGAAACACTTTCATGGAAAGGGTTTGCCTAGCTTCCAAAAATTACGAATCTCCAGAAAGCAAATATTTTTTCACCCAAACTGGATGATACTTTCAGGTAATGATCAGTACACTAAGGCGACTTGGTTCCCCAAATTTCGTTCTTCTATGTTGAAGCGTTCATTTCCAGTAACAGTTTGAATTTTTAGGTTTCACTCTGTTTTCTCCTATATTGATAGATGTATTTGGAACTCTAAATCCAACACGGTTTGTGCTAGCTTCTTGAAACTTGACACAGTAAAGTAGTTTCACGTTCTATCTCTATGTTTTCTTTCCTCTTGATGTAGCCCTAAGCAGTGACTGGCGAGAAGCACTTTCATGGAAAGGGGTTGCGAAGCTTCCAAAAATTACGAATCTCCAGAAATCTCAGCAAATATTTTTTCACCCAAACTGGATGATACTTTCAGGTAATGATCAGTAAACTAAGGCGACTTGGTTCCCCAAATTTCGTTCTTCTATGTTGAAGCGTTCATTTCCAGTAACAGTTTGAATTTTGAGGTTTCACTCTGTTTTCTCCTATATTGATAGATGTATTTGCAACTCTAAATCCAACACGGTTTGTGCTAGCTTCTTGAAACTTGACACAGTAAAGTAGTTTCACGTTCTATCTCTATGTTTTGTTTCCTCTTGATGTAGCCCTAAGCAGTGACTTGCGAGAAGCACTTTCATGGAAAGGGGTTGCCAAGCTTCCAAAAATTACGAATCTCCAGAAATCTCAGCAAATATTTTTTCACCCAAACTGGATGATACTTTCAGGTAATGATCAGTACACTAAGGCGACTTGGTTCCCCAAATTTAGTTCTTCTATGTTGAAGCGTTCATTTCCAGTAACAGTTTGAATTTTGAGGTTTCACTCTGTTTTCTCCTATATAGATAGATGTATTTGCAACTCTAAATCCAACACGGTTTGTGCTAGCTTCTTGAAACTTGACACAGTAAAGTAGTTTCACGTTCTATCTCTATGTTTTGTTTCCTCTTGATGTAGCCCTAAGCACTGACTGGCGAGAAACACTTTCATGGAAAGGGGTTGCGAAGCTTCCAAAAATTACGAATCTCCAGAAATCTCAGCCAATATTTTTTCACCCAAACTGGATGATACTTTCAGGTAATGATCAGTACACTAAGGCGACTTGGTTCCCCAAATTTCGTTCTTCTATGTTGAAGCGTTCATTTCCAGTAACAGTTTGAATTTTGAGGTTTCACTCTGTTTTCTCCTATATTGATAGATGTATTTGGAACTCTAAATCCAACACGGTTTGTGCTAGCTTCTTGAAACTTGACACAGTGAAGTAGTTTCACGTTCTATCTCTATGTTTTGTTTCCTCTTGATGTAGCCCTAAGCACTGACTGGCGGGAAACACGTTCATGGAAAGGGGTTGCCAAGCTTCCAAAAATTACGAATCTCCAGAAATCTCAGCAAATATTTTTTCACCCAAATTGGATGATACTTTCAGGTAATGATCAGTACACTAAGGCGACTTGGTTCCCCAAATTTCGTTCTTCTATGTTGAAGCGTTCATTTCCAGTAACAGTTTGAATTTTTAGGTTTCACTCTGTTTTCTCCTATATTGATAGATGTATTTGCAACTCTAAATACAACACGGTTTGTGCTAGCTTCTTGAAACTTGACACAGTAAAGTAGTTTCACGTTCTATCTCTATGGTTTGTTTCCTCTTGATATAGCACTAAGCAGTGACTTGCGAGAAGCACTTTCATGGAAAGGGGTTGCCAAGCTTCCAAAAATTACGAATCTCCAGAAATCTCAGCAAATATTTTTTCACCCAAACTGGATGATACTTTCAGGTAATGATCAGTACACTAAGGCTACTTGGTTCCCCAAATTTAGTTCTTCTATGTTGAAGCGTTCATTTCCAGTAACAGTTTGAATTTTGAGGTTTCACTCTGTTTTCTCCTATATTGATAGATGTATTTGCAACTCTAAATACAACACGGTTTGTGCTAGCTTCTTGAAACTTGACACAGTGAAGTAGTTTCACGTTCTATCTCTATGTTTTGTTTCCTCTTGATGTAGCCCTAAGCACTGACTGGCGGGAAACACTTTCATGGAAAGGGGTTGCGAAGCTTCCAAAAATTACGAATCTCCAGAAATCTCAGCCAATATTTTTTCACCCAAACTGGATGATACTTTCAGGTAATGATCAGTAAACTAACGCGACTTGGTTCCCCAAATTTCGTTCTTCTATGTTGAAGCGTTCATTTCCAGTAACAGTTTGAATTTTGAGGTTTCACTCTGTTTTCTCCTATATTGTTAGATGTATTTGGAACTCTAAATCGAACACGGTTTGTGCTAGCTTCTTGAAACTTGACACAGTGAAGTAGTTTCACGTTCTATCTCTATGTTTTGTTTCCTCTTGATGTAGCCCTAAGCACTGACTGGCGGGAAACACTTTCATGGAAAGGGGTTGCGAAGCTTCCAAGAAATACGAATCTCCAGAAATCTCAGCCAATATTTTTTCAGCCAAACTGGATGATACTTTCAGGTAATGATCAGTAAACTAAGGCGACTTGGTTCCCCAAATTTCGTTCTTCTATGTTGAAGCGTTCATTTCCAGTAACAGTTTGAATTTTGAGGTTTCACTCTGTTTTCTCCTATATTGATAGATGTATTTGCAACTCTAAATCCAACACGGTTTGTGCTAGGTTCTTGAAACTTGACACAGTAAAGTAGTTTCACGTTCTATCTCTATGTTTTGTTTCCTCTTGATGTAGCCCTAAGCAGTGACTGGCGAGAAGCACTTTCATGGAAAGGGGTTGCCAAGCTTCCAAAAATTACGAATCTCCAGAAATCTCAGCAAATATTTTTTCACCCAAATTGGATGATATTTTCAGGTAATGATCAGTACACTAAGGCGACTTGGTTCCCCAAATTTCGTTCTTCTATGTTGAAGCGTTCATTTCCAGTAACAGTTTGAATTTTTAGGTTTCACTCTGTTTTCTCCTATATTGATAGATGTATTTGCAACTCTAAATCCAACACGGTTTGTGCTAGCTTCTTGAAACTTGACACAGTAAAGTAGTTTCACGTTCTATCTCTATGTTTTGTTTCGTCTTGATGTAGCCCTAAGCAGTGACTGGCGAGAAGCACTTTCCTGGAAAAGGTTGCCAAGCTTCCAAAAATTACGAATCTCCAGAAATGTCAGCAAATATTTTTTCACCCAAACTGGATGATACTTTCAGGTAATGATCAGTACACTAAGGCGACTTGGTTCCCCAAATTTCGTTCTTCTATGTTGAAGCGTTCATTTCCAGTAACAGTTTGAATTTTGAGGTTTCACTCTGTTTTCTCCTATATTGATAGATGTATTTGGAACTCTAAATCCAACACGGTTTGTGCTAGCTTCTTGAAACTTGACACAGTAAAGTAGTTTCACGTTCTATCTCTATGTTTTGTTTCCTCTTGATGTAGCCCTAAGCAGTGACTGGCGAGAAGCACTTTCATGGAAAGGGGTTGCGAAGCTTCCAAAAATTACGAATCTCCAGAAATGTCAGCAAATATTTTTTCACCCAAACTGGATGATACTTTCAGGTAATGATCAGTACACTAAGGCGACTTGGTTCCCCAAATTTCGTTCTTCTATGTTGAAATGTTCATTTCCAGTAACAGTTTGAATTTTGAGGTTTCACTCTGTTTTCTACTATATTGATAGATGTATTTGGAACTCTAAATCCAACACGGTTTGTGCTAGCTTCTTGAAACTTGACACAGTAAAGTAGTTTCACGTTCTATCTCTATGTTTTGTTTCCTCTTGATGTAGCCCTAAGCAGTGACTGGCGAGAAGCACTTTCATGGAAAGGGGTTGCGAAGCTTCCAAAAATTACGAATCTCCAGAAATGTCAGCAAATATTTTTTCACCCAAACTGGATGATACTTTCAGGTAATGATCAGTACACTAAGGCGACTTGGTTCCCCAAATTTCGTTCTTCTATGTTGAAGCGTTCATTTCCAGTAACAGTTTGAATTTTGAGGTTTCACTCTGTTTTCTCCTATATTGATAGATGTATTTGGAACTCTAAATCGAACACGGTTTGTGCTAGCTTCTTGAAACTTGACACAGTGAAGTAGTTTCACGTTCTATCTCTATGTTTTGTTTCCTCTTGATGTAGCCCTAAGCACTGACTGGCGGGAAACACTTTCATGGAAAGGGGTTGCGAAGCTTCCAAAAATTACGAATCTCCAGAAATCTCAGCCAATATTTTTTCAGCCAAACTGGATGATACTTTCAGGTAATGATCAGTAAACTAAGGCGACTTGGTTCCCCAAATTTCGTTCTTCTATGTTGAAGCGTTCATTTCCAGTAACAGTTTGAATTTTGAGGTTTCACTCTGTTTTCTACTATATTGATAGATGTATTTGCAACTCTAAATCCAACACGGTTTGTGCTAGCTTCTTGAAACTTGACACAGTAAAGTAGTTTCATGTTCTATCTCTATGTTTAGTTTCCTCTTGATGTAGCCCTAAGCAGTGACTGGCGAGAAGCACTTTCATGGAAAGGGGTTGCCAAGCTTCCAAAAATTACGAATCTCCAGAAATGTCAGCAAATATTTTTTCACCCAAACTGGATGATACTTTCAGGTAATGATCAGTACACTAAGGCGACTTGGTTCCCCAAATTTCGTTCTTCTATGTTGAAGCGTTCATTTCCAGTAACAGTTTGAATTTTTAGGTTTCACTCTGTTTTCTCCTATATTGATAGATGTATTTGCAACTCTAAATCCAACACGGTTTGTGCTAGCTTCTTGAAACTTGACACAGTAAAGTAGTTTCACGTTCTATCTCTATGGTTTGTTTCCTCTTGATATAGCACTAAGCAGTGACTTGCGAGAAGCACTTTCATGGAAAGGGGTTGCCAAGCTTCCAAAAATTACGAATCTCCAGAAATCTCAGCAAATATTTTTTCACCCAAACTGGATGATACTTTCAGGTAATGATCAGTACACTAAGGCGACTTGGTTCCCCAAATTTAGTTCTTCTATGTTGAAGCGTTCATTTCCAGTAACAGTTTGAATTTTGAGGTTTCACTCTGTTTTCTCCTATATTGATAGATGTATTTGGAACTCTAAATACAACACGGTTTGTGCTAGCTTCTTGAAACTTGACACAGTGAAGTAGTTTCACGTTCTATCTCTATGTTTTGTTTCCTCTTGATGTAGCCCTAAGCACTGACTGGCGGGAAACACTTTCATGGAAAGGGGTTGCGAAGCTTCCAAAAATTACGAATCTCCAGAAATCTCAGCCAATATTTTTTCACCCAAACTGGATGATACTTTCAGGTAATGATCAGTAAACTAAGGCGACTTGGTTCCCCAAATTTCGTTCTTCTATGTTGAAGCGTTCATTTCCAGTAACAGTTTGAATTTTGAGGTTTCACTCTGTTTTCTCCTATATTGATAGATGTATTTGGAACTCTAAATCGAACACGGTTTGTGCTAGCTTCTTGAAACTTGACACAGTGAAGTAGTTTCACGTTCTATCTCTATGTTTTGTTTCCTCTTGATGTAGCCCTAAGCACTGACTGGCGGGAAACACTTTCATGGAAAGGGGTTGCGAAGCTTCCAAAAATTACGAATCTCCAGAAATCTCAGCCAATATTTTTTCAGCCAAACTGGATGATACTTTCAGGTAATGATCAGTAAACTAAGGCGACTTGGTTCCCCAAATTTCGTTCTTCTATGTTGAAGCGTTCATTTCCAGTAACAGTTTGAATTTTGAGGTTTCACTCTGTTTTCTCCTATATTGATAGATGTATTTGCAACTCTAAATCCAACACGGTTTGTGCTAGCTTCTTGAAACTTGACACAGTAAAGTAGTTTCACGTTCTATCTCTATGTTTTGTTTCCTCTTGATGTAGCCCTAAGCACTGACTGGCGAGAAACACTTTCATGGAAAGGGTTTGCCTAGCTTCCAAAAATTACGAATCTCCAGAAAGCAAATATTTTTTCACCCAAACTGGATGATACTTTCAGGTAATGATCAGTACACTAAGGCGACTTGGTTCCCCAAATTTCGTTCTTCTATGTTGAAGCGTTCATTTCCAGTAACAGTTTGAATTTTTAGGTTTCACTCTGTTTTCTCCTATATTGATAGATGTATTTGGAACTCTAAATCCAACACGGTTTGTGCTAGCTTCTTGAAACTTGACACAGTAAAGTAGTTTCACGTTCTATCTCTATGTTTTGTTTCCTCTTGATGTAGCCCTAAGCAGTGACTGGCGAGAAGCACTTTCATGGAAAGGGGTTGCCAAGCTTCCAAAAATTACGAATCTCCAGAAATCTCAGCAAATATTTTTTCACCCAAATTGGATGATACTTTCAGGTAATGATCAGTACACTAAGGCGACTTGGTTCCCCAAATTTCGTTCTTCTATGTTGAAGCGTTCATTTCCAGTAACAGTTTGAATTTTTAGGTTTCACTCTGTTTTCTCCTATATTGATAGATGTATTTGCAACTCTAAATCCAACACGGTTTGTGCTAGCTTCTTGAAACTTGACACAGTAAAGTAGTTTCACGTTCTATCTCTATGGTTTGTTTCCTCTTGATATAGCACTAAGCAGTGACTTGCGAGAAGCACTTTCATGGAAAGGGGTTGCCAAGCTTCCAAAAATTACGAATCTCCAGAAATCTCAGCAAATATTTTTTCACCCAAACTGGATGATACTTTCAGGTAATGATCAGTACACTAAGGCGACTTGGTTCCCCAAATTTATTTCTTCTATGTTGAAGCGTTCATTTCCAGTAACAGTTTGAATTTTGAGGTTTCACTCTGTTTTCTCCTATATTGATAGATGTATTTGGAACTCTAAATACAACACGGTTTGTGCTAGCTTCTTGAAACTTGACACAGTGAAGTAGTTTCACGTTCTATCTCTATGTTTTGTTTCCTCTTGATGTAGCCCTAAGCACTGACTGGCGGGAAACACTTTCATGGAAAGGGGTTGCGAAGCTTCCAAAAATTACGAATCTCCAGAAATCTCAGCCAATATTTTTTCACCCAAACTGGATGATACTTTCAGGTAATGATCAGTAAACTAACGCGACTTGGTTCCCCAAATTTCGTTCTTCTATGTTGAAGCGTTCATTTCCAGTAACAGTTTGAATTTTGAGGTTTCACTCTGTTTTCTCCTATATTGTTAGATGTATTTGGAACTCTAAATCGAACACGGTTTGTGCTAGCTTCTTGAAACTTGACACAGTGAAGTAGTTTCACGTTCTATCTCTATGTTTTGTTTCCTCTTGATGTAGCCCTAAGCACTGACTGGCGGGAAACACTTTCATGGAAAGGGGTTGCGAAGCTTCCAAAAAATACGAATCTCCAGAAATCTCAGCCAATATTTTTTCAGCCAAACTGGATGATACTTTCAGGTAATGATCAGTAAACTAAGGCGACTTGGTTCCCCAAATTTCGTTCTTCTATGTTGAAGCATTCATTTCCAGTAACAGTTTGAATTTTTAGGTATCCCTCTGTTTTCTCCTATATTGATAGATGTATTTGGAACTCTAAATCCAACACGGTTTGTGCTAGCTTCTTGAAACTTGACACAGTAAAGTAGTTTCACGTTCTATCTCTATGTTTTGTTTCCTCTTGACGTAGCCCTAAGCAGTGACTGGCGAGAAACACTTTCATGGAAAGGGGTTGCCAAGCTTCCAAAAATTACGAATCTCCAGAAATGTCAGCAAATATTTTTTCACCCAAACTGGATGATACTTTCAGGTAATGATCAGTACACTAAGGCAACTTGGTTCCCCAAATTTCGTTCTTCTATGTTGAAGCGTTCATTTCCAGTAACAGTTTGAATTTTGAGGTTTCACTCTGTTTTCTCCTATATTGATAGATGTATTTGCAACTCTAAATCCAACACGGTTTGTGCTAGCTTCTTGAAACTTGACACAGTAAAGTAGTTTCACGTTCTATCTCTATGTTTTGTTTCCTCTTGATGTAGCCCTAAGCACTGACTGGCGAGAAACACTTTCATGGAAAGGGTTTGCCTAGCTTCCAAAAATTACGAATCTCCAGAAAGCAAATATTTTTTCACCCAAACTGGATGATACTTTCAGGTAATGATCAGTACACTAAGGCGACTTGGTTCCCCAAATTTCGTTCTTCTATGTTGAAGCGTTCATTTCCAGTAACAGTTTGAATTTTTAGGTTTCACTCTGTTTTCTCCTATATTGATAGATGTATTTGCAACTCTAAATCCAACACGGTTTGTGCTAGCTTCTTGAAACTTGACACAGTAAAGTAGTTTCACGTTCTATCTCTATGTTTTGTTTCCTCTTGATGTAGCCCTAAGCAGTGACTGGCGAGAAGCACTTTCATGGAAAGGGGTTGCCAAGCTTCCAAAAATTACGAATCTCCAGAAATGTCAGCAAATATTTTTTCACCCAAACTGGATGATACTTTCAGGTAATGATCAGTACACTAAGGCGACTTGGTTCCCCAAATTTCGTTCTTCTATGTTGAAGCGTTCATTTCCAGTAACAGTTTGAATTTTTAGGTTTCACTCTGTTTTCTCCTATATTGATAGATGTATTTGCAACTCTAAATCCAACACGGTTTGTGCTAGCTTCTTGAAACCTGACACCGTAAAGTAGTTTCACGTTCTATCTCTATGTTTTATTTCCTCTTGATGTAGCCCTAAGCAGTGACTGGCGAGCAACACTTTCATGGAAAGGGGTTGCCAAGCTTCCAAAAATTACGAATCTCCAGAAATCTCAGCCAATATTTTTTCACCCAAACTGGATGATACTTTCAGGTAATGATCAGTACACTAAGGCGACTTGGTTCCCCAAATTTCGTTCTTCTATGTTGAAGCGTTCATTTCCAGTAAAAGTTTGAATTTTTAGGTATCACTCTGTTTTCTCCTATATTGATAGATGTATTTGGAACTCTAAATCCAACACGGTTTGTGCTAGCTTCTTGAAACTTGACACAGTAAAGTAGTTTCACGTTCTATCTCTATGTTTTGTTTCCTCTTGACGTAGCCCTAAGCAGTGACTGGCGAGAAACACTTTCATGGAAAGGGGTTGCGAAGCTTCCAAAAATTACGAATCTCCAGAAATCTCAGCAAATACTTTTTCACCCAAAGTGGATGATACTTTCAGGTAATGATCAGTACACTAAGGCGACTTGGTTCCCCAAATTTCGTTCTTCTATATTGAAGCGTTCATTTCCAGTAACAGTTTGAATTTTTAGGTTTCACTCTGTTTTCTCCTATATTGATAGATGTATTTGGAACTCTAAATCCAACACGGTTTGTGCTAGCTTCTTGAAACTTGACACAGTAAAGTAGTTTCACGTTCTATCTCTATGGTTTGTTTCCTCTTGATATAGCACTAAGCAGTGACTTGCGAGAAGCACTTTCATGGAAAGGGGTTGCCAAGCTTCCAAAAATTACGAATCTCCAGAAATCTCAGCAAATATTTTTTCACCCAAACTGGATGATACTTTCAGGTAATGATCAGTACACTAAGGTGACTTGGTTCCCCAAATTTAGTTCTTCTATGTTGAAGCGTTCATTTCCAGTAACAGTTTGAATTTTGAGGTTTCACTCTGTTTTCTCCTATATTGATAGATGTATTTGGAACTCTAAATACAACACGGTTTGTGCTAGCTTCTTGAAACTTGACACAGTGAAGTAGTTTCACGTTCTATCTCTATGTTTTGTTTCCTCTTGATGTAGCCCTAAGCACTGACTGGCGGGAAACACTTTCATGGAAAGGGGTTGCGAAGCTTCCAAAAATTACGAATCTCCAGAAATCTCAGCCAATATTTTTTCACCCAAACTGGATGATACTTTCAGGTAATGATCAGTAAACTAAGGCGACTTGGTTCCCCAAATTTCGTTCTTCTATGTTGAAGCGTTCATTTCCAGTAACAGTTTGAATTTTGAGGTTTCACTCTGTTTTCTCCTATATTGATAGATGTATTTGGAACTCTAAATCGAACACGGTTTGTGCTAGCTTCTTGAAACTTGACACAGTGAAGTAGTTTCACGTTCTATCTCTATGTTTTGTTTCCTCTTGATGTAGCCCTAAGCACTGACTGGCGGGAAACACTTTCATGGAAAGGGGTTGCGAAGCTTCCAAAAATTACGAATCTCCAGAAATCTCAGCCAATATTTTTTCAGCCAAACTGGATGATACTTTCAGGTAATGATCAGTAAACTAAGGCGACTTGGTTCCCCAAATTTCGTTCTTCTATGTTGAAGCGTTCATTTCCAGTAACAGTTTGAATTTTGAGGTTTCACTCTGTTTTCTCCTATATTGATAGATGTATTTGCAACTCTAAATCCAACACGGTTTGTGCTAGCTTCTTGAAACTTGACACAGTAAAGTAGTTTCACGTTCTATCTCTATGTTTTGTTTCCTCTTGATGTAGCCCTAAGCACTGACTGGCGAGAAACACTTTCATGGAAAGGGTTTGCCTAGCTTCCAAAAATTACGAATCTCCAGAAAGCAAATATTTTTTCACCCAAACTGGATGATACTTTCAGGTAATGATCAGTACACTAAGGCGACTTGGTTCCCCAAATTTCGTTCTTCTATGTTGAAGCGTTCATTTCCAGTAACAGTTTGAATTTTTAGGTTTCACTCTGTTTTCTCCTATATTGATAGATGTATTTGGAACTCTAAATCCAACACGGTTTGTGCTAGCTTCTTGAAACTTGACACAGTAAAGTAGTTTCACGTTCTATCTTTATGTTTTGTTTCCTCTTGATGTAGCCCTAAGCAGTGACTGGCGAGAAGCACTTTCATGGAAAGGGGTTGCCAAGCTTCCAAAAATTACGAATCTCCAGAAATCTCAGCAAATATTTTTTCACCCAAATTGGATGATACTTTCAGGTAATGATCAGTACACTAAGGCGACTTGGTTCCCCAAATTTCGTTCTTCTATGTTGAAGCGTTCATTTCCAGTAACAGTTTGAATTTTTAGGTTTCACTCTGTTTTCTCCTATATTGATAGATGTATTTGCAACTCTAAATCCAACACGGTTTGTGCTAGCTTCTTGAAACTTGACACAGTAAAGTAGTTTCACGTTCTATCTCTATGTTTTGTTTCCTCTTGATGTAGCCCTAAGCAGTGACTGGCGAGAAGCACTTTCATGGAAAGGGGTTGCCAAGCTTTCAAAAATTACGAATCTCCAGAAATCTCAGCAAATATTTTTTCACCCAAAGTGGATGATACTTTCAGGTAATGATCAGTACACTAAGGCGACTTGGTTCCCCAAATTTCGTTCTTCTATGTTGAAGCGTTCATTTCCAGTAACAGTTTGAATTTTTAGGTTTCACTCTGTTTTCTCCTATATTGAAAGATGTATTTGGAACTCTAAATTGAACACGGTTTGTGCTAGCTTCTTGAAACTTGACACAGTAAAGTAGTTTCACGTTCTATCTCTATGTTTTGTTTCCTCTTGATGTAGCCCTAAGCAGTGACTGGCGAGAAGCACTTTCATGGAAAGGGGTTGCCAAGCTTCCAAAAATTACGAATCTCCAGAAATGTCAGCAAATATTTTTTCACCCAAACTGGATGATACTTTCAGGTAATGATCAGTACACTAAGGCGACTTGGTTCCCCAAATTTCGTTCTTCTATGTTAAAGCGTTCATTTCCAGTAATAGTTTGAATTTTGAGGTTTCACTCTGTTTTCTCCTGTATTGATAGATGTATTTGCAACTCTAAATCCAACACGGTTTGTGCTAGCTTCTTGAAACTTGACACAGTAAAGTAGTTTCACATTCTATCTCTATGTTTTGTTTCCTCTTGATGTAGCCCTATGCACTGACTGGCGAGAAACACTTTCATGGAAAGGGTTTGCCTAGCTTCCAAAAATTACGAATCTCCAGAAATCTCAGCAAATATTTTTTCACCCAAACTGGATGATACTTTCAGGTAATGATCAGTACACTAAGGCGACTTGGTTCCCCAAATTTCGTTCTTCTATGTTGAAGCGTTAATTTCCAGTAACAGTTTGAATTTTGAGGTTTCACTCTGTTTTCTCCTATATTGATAGATGTATTTGGAACTCTAAATCCAACACGGTTTGTGCTAGCTTCTTGAAACTTGACACAGTAAAGTAGTTTCACGTTCTATCTCTATGTTTTGTTTCCTCTTGATGTAGCCCTAAGCAGTGACTGGCCAGAAGCACTTTCATGGAAAGGGGTTGCCAAGCTTCCAAAAATTATGAACCTCCAGAAATGTCAGCAAATATTTTTTCACCCAAACTGGATGATACTTCCAGGTAATGATCAGTACACTATGCGACTTGGTTCCCCAAATTTCGTTCTTCTATGTTGAAGCGTTCATTTCCTGTAACAGTTTGAATTTTGAGGTTTCACTCTGTTTTCTTCTATATTGATAGATGTATTTGGAACTCTAAATCCAACACGGTTTGTGCTAGCTTCTTGAAACTTGACACAGTAAAGTAGTTTCACGTTCTATCTCTATGTTTTTTTTCCTCTTGATGTAGCCCTAAGCAGTGACTTCGAGAAGCACTTTAATGGAAAGGGGTTGCCAAGCTTCCAAAAATTACGAATCTCCAGAAATGTCAGTAAATATTTTTTCACCCAAACTGGATGATACTTTCATGTAATGATCAGTACACTAAGGCGACTTGGTTCCCCAAATTTCGTTCTTCTATGTTGAAGCGTTCATTTCCAGTAACAGTTTGAATTTTTAGGTTTCACTCTGTTTTCTCCTATATTGATAGATGTATTTGGAACTCTAAATCGAACACAGTTTGTGCTAGCTTCTTGAAACTTGACACAGTGAAGTAGTTTCACGTTCTATCTCTATGTTTTGTTTCCTCTTGATGTAGCCCTAAGCAGTGACTGGCGAGAAGCACTTTCATGGAAAGGGGTTGCCAAGCTTCCAAAAATTACGAATCTCCAGAAATGTCAGCAAGTATTTTTTCACCCAAACTGGATGATACTTTCAGGTAATGATCAGTACACTAAGGCGACTTGGTTCCCCAAATTTCGTTCTTCTATGTTGAAGCGTTCATTTCCAGTAACAGTTTGAATTTTGAGGTTTCACTCTGTTTTCTCCTATATTGATAGATGTATTTGCAACTCTAAATCCAACACGGTTTGTGCTAGCTTCTTGAAACTTGACACAGTAAAGTAGTTTCACGTTCTATCTGTATGTTTTGTTTCCTCTTGACGTAGCCCTAAGCAGTGACTGGCGAGAAGCACTTTCATGGAAAGGGGTTGCCAAGCTTCCAAAAATTACGAATCTCCAGAAATGTCAGCAAATATTTTTTCACCCAAACTGGATGATACTTTCAGGTAATGATAAGTACACTAAGGCGACTTGGTTCCCCAAATTTCGTTCTTCTATATTGAAGCGTTCATTTCCAGTAACAGTTTGAATTTTTAGGTTTCACTCTGTTTTCTCCTATATTGATAGATGTATTTGGAACACTAAATCCAACACGGTTTGTGCTAGCTTCTTGAAACTTGACACAGTAAAGTAGTTTCACGTTCTATCTCTATGTTTTGTTTCCTCTTGATGTAGCCCTAAGCAGTGACTGGCGCGAAACACTTTCATGGAAAGGGGTTGCCAAGCTTCCAAAAATTACGAATCTCCAGAAATCTCAGCAAATATTTTTTCACCCAAACTGGATGATACTTTCAGGTAATGATCAGTACACTAAGGCGACTTGGTTCCCCAAATTTCGTTCTTCTATGTTAAAGCGTTCATTTCCAGTAATAGTTTGAATTTTGAGGTTTCACTCTGTTTTCTCCTGTATTGATAGATGTATTTGCAACTCTAAATCCAACACGGTTTGTGCTAGCTTCTTGAAACTTGACACAGTAAAGTAGTTTCACGTTCTATCTCTATGTTTTGTTTCCTCTTGATGTAGCCCTATGCACTGACTGGCGAGAAACACTTTCATGGAAAGGGTTTGCCTAGCTTCCAAAAATTACGAATCTCCAGAAATCTCAGCAAATATTTTTTCACCCAAACTGGATGATACTTTCAGGTAATGATCAGTACACTAAGGCGACTTGGTTCCCCAAATTTCGTTCTTCTATGTTGAAGCGTTAATTTCCAGTAACAGTTTGAATTTTGAGGTTTCACTCTGTTTTCTCCTATATTGATAGATGTATTTGGAACTCTAAATCCAACACGGTTTGTGCTAGCTTCTTGAAACTTGACACAGTAAAGTAGTTTCACGTTCTATCTCTATGTTTTGTTTCCTCTTGATGTAGCCCTAAGCAGTGACTGGCCAGAAGCACTTTCATGGAAAGGGGTTGCCAAGCTTCCAAAAATTATGAACCTCCAGAAATGTCAGCAAATATTTTTTCACCCAAACTGGATGATACTTCCAGGTAATGATCAGTACACTATGCGACTTGGTTCCCCAAATTTCGTTCTTCTATGTTGAAGCGTTCATTTCCTGTAACAGTTTGAATTTTGAGGTTTCACTCTGTTTTCTTCTATATTGATAGATGTATTTGGAACTCTAAATCCAACACGGTTTGTGCTAGCTTCTTGAAACTTGACACAGTAAAGTAGTTTCACGTTCTATCTCTATGTTTTTTTTCCTCTTGATGTAGCCCTAAGCAGTGACTTCGAGAAGCACTTTAATGGAAAGGGGTTGCCAAGCTTCCAAAAATTACGAATCTCCAGAAATGTCAGTAAATATTTTTTCACCCAAACTGGATGATACTTTCATGTAATGATCAGTACACTAAGGCGACTTGGTTCCCCAAATTTCGTTCTTCTATGTTGAAGCGTTCATTTCCAGTAACAGTTTGAATTTTTAGGTTTCACTCTGTTTTCTCCTATATTGATAGATGTATTTGGAACTCTAAATCGAACACAGTTTGTGCTAGCTTCTTGAAACTTGACACAGTGAAGTAGTTTCACGTTCTATCTCTATGTTTTGTTTCCTCTTGATGTAGCCCTAAGCAGTGACTGGCGAGAAGCACTTTCATGGAAAGGGGTTGCCAAGCTTCCAAAAATTACGAATCTCCAGAAATGTCAGCAAGTATTTTTTCACCCAAACTGGATGATACTTTCAGGTAATGATCAGTACACTAAGGCGACTTGGTTCCCCAAATTTCGTTCTTCTATGTTGAAGCGTTCATTTCCAGTAACAGTTTGAATTTTGAGGTTTCACTCTGTTTTCTCCTATATTGATAGATGTATTTGCAACTCTAAATCCAACACGGTTTGTGCTAGCTTCTTGAAACTTGACACAGTAAAGTAGTTTCACGTTCTATCTGTATGTTTTGTTTCCTCTTGACGTAGCCCTAAGCAGTGACTGGCGAGAAGCACTTTCATGGAAAGGGGTTGCCAAGCTTCCAAAAATTACGAATCTCCAGAAATGTCAGCAAATATTTTTTCACCCAAACTGGATGATACTTTCAGGTAATGATAAGTACACTAAGGCGACTTGGTTCCCCAAATTTCGTTCTTCTATATTGAAGCGTTCATTTCCAGTAACAGTTTGAATTTTTAGGTTTCACTCTGTTTTCTCCTATATTGATAGATGTATTTGGAACACTAAATCCAACACGGTTTGTGCTAGCTTCTTGAAACTTGACACAGTAAAGTAGTTTCACGTTCTATCTCTATGTTTTGTTTCCTCTTGATGTAGCCCTAAGCAGTGACTGGCGCGAAACACTTTCATGGAAAGGGGTTGCCAAGCTTCCAAAAATTACGAATCTCCAGAAATCTCAGCAAATATTTTTTCACCCAAACTGGATGATACCTTCAGGTAATGATCAGTACACTAAGGCGACTTGGTTCCCCAAATTTCGTTCTTCTATGTTGAAGCGTTCATTTCCAGTAACAGTTTGAATTTTGAGGTTTCACTCTGTTTTCTCCTATATTGATAGATATATTTGGAACTCTAAATCCAACACGGTTTGTGCTAGCTTCTTGAAACTTGACACAGTAAAGTAGTTTCACGTTCTATCTCTATGTTTTGTTTCCTCTTGATGTAGCCCTATGCACTGACTGGCGAGAAACACTTTCATGGAAAGGGTTTGCCTAGCTTCCAAAAATTACGAATCTCCAGAAATCTCAGCAAATATTTTTTCACCCAAACTGGATGATACTTTCAGGTAATGAACAGTACACTAAGGCGACTTGGTTCCCCAAATTTCGTTCTTCTATGACGAAGCGTTCATTTCCAGTAACAGTTTGAATTTTCAGGTTTCACTCTGTTTTCTCCTATATTGATAGATGTATTTGGAACTCTAAATCCAACACGGTTTGTGCTAGCTTCTTGAAACATGACACAGTGAAGTAGTTTCACGTTCTATCTCTATGTTTTGTTTCCTCTTGATGTAGCCCTAAGCACTGACTGGCGAGAAACACTTTCATGGAAAGGGGTTGCGAAGCTTCCAAAAGTTACGAATCTCCAGAAATCTCAGCAAATATTTTTTCACCCAAACTGGATGATACTTTCAGGTAATGATCAGTACACGAAGGTGACTTGGTTCCCCAAATTTCGTGCTTCTATGTTGAAGCGTTCATTTGCAGTAACAGTTTGAATTTTTAGGTTTCAATCTGTTTTCTCCTATATTGATAGATGTATTTGGAACTCTAAATTTAACACGGTTTGTGCTAGCTTCATGAAACTTGACACAGTAAAGTAGTTTCATGTTCTATCTCTATGTTTTGTTTCCTCTTGATGTAGCCCTAAGCAGTGACTGGCGAGAAGCACTTTCATGGAAAGGGGTTGCCAAGCTTCCAAAAATTACGAATCTCCAGAAATGTCAGCAAATATTTTTTCACCCAAACTGGATGATACTTTCAGGTAATGATAAGTACACTAAGGCGACTTGGTTCCCCAAATTTCGTTCTTCTATATTGAAGCGTTCATTTCCAGTAACAGTTTGAATTTTTAGGTTTCACTCTGTTTTCTCCTATATTGATAGATGTATTTGGAACTCTAAATCCAACACGGTTTGTGCTAGCTTCTTGAAACTTGACACAGTAAAGTAGTTTCACGTTCTATCTCTATGTTTTGTTTCCTCTTGATGTAGCCCTAAGCAGTGACTGGCGCGAAACACTTTCATGGAAAGGGGTTGCCAAGCTTCCAAAAATTACGAATCTCCAGAAATCTCAGCAAATATTTTTTCACCCAAACTGGATGATACCTTCAGGTAATGATCAGTACACTAAGGCGACTTGGTTCCCCAAATTTCGTTCTTCTATGTTGAAGCGTTCATTTCCAGTAACAGTTTGAATTTTGAGGTTTCACTCTGTTTTCTCCTATATTGATAGATATATTTGGAACTCTAAATCCAACACGGTTTGTGCTAGCTTCTTGAAACTTGACACAGTAAAGTAGTTTCACGTTCTATCTCTATGTTTTGTTTCCTCTTGATGTAGCCCTATGCACTGACTGGCGAGAAACACTTTCATGGAAAGGGTTTGCCTAGCTTCCAAAAATTACGAATCTCCAGAAATCTCAGCAAATATTTTTTCACCCAAACTGGATGATACTTTCAGGTAATGAACAGTACACTAAGGCGACTTGGTTCCCCAAATTTCGTTCTTCTATGACGAAGCGTTCATTTCCAGTAACAGTTTGAATTTTCAGGTTTCACTCTGTTTTCTCCTATATTGATAGATGTATTTGGAACTCTAAATCCAACACGGTTTGTGCTAGCTTCTTGAAACATGACACAGTGAAGTAGTTTCACGTTCTATCTCTATGTTTTGTTTCCTCTTGATGTAGCCCTAAGCACTGACTGGCGAGAAACACTTTCATGGAAAGGGGTTGCGAAGCTTCCAAAAGTTACGAATCTCCAGAAATCTCAGCAAATATTTTTTCACCCAAACTGGATGATACTTTCAGGTAATGATCAGTACACGAAGGTGACTTGGTTCCCCAAATTTCGTGCTTCTATGTTGAAGCGTTCATTTGCAGTAACAGTTTGAATTTTTAGGTTTCAATCTGTTTTCTCCTATATTGATAGATGTATTTGGAACTCTAAATTTAACACGGTTTGTGCTAGCTTCATGAAACTTGACACAGTAAAGTAGTTTCACGTTCTATCTCTATGTTTTGTTTCCTCTTGATGTAGCCCTAAGCAGTGACTGGCGAGAAGCACTTTCATGGAAAGGGGTTGCCAAGCTTCCAAAAATTACGAATCTCCAGAAATGTCAGCAAATATTTTTTCACCCAAACTGGATGATACTTTCAGGTAATGATCAGTACACTAAGGCGACTTGGTTCCCCAAATTTCGTTCTTCTATATTGAAGCGTTCATTTCCAGTAACAGTTTGAATTTTTAGGTTTCACTCTGTTTTCTCCTATATTGATAGATGTATTTGGAACTCTAAAACCAACACGGTTTGTGCTAGCTTCTTGAAACTTGACACAGTAAAGTAGTTTCACGTTCTATCTCTATGTTTTGTTTCCTCTTGATGTAGCCCTACGCAGTGACTGGCGAGAAACACTTTCATGGAAAGGGGTTGCCAAGCTTCCAAAAATTACGAATCTCCAGAAATCTCAGCAAATATTTTTTCCCCAAACTGGATGATACTTTCAGGTAATGATCAGTACACTAAGGCGACTTGGTTCCGCAAATTTCGTTCTTCTATGTTGAAGCGTTCATTTCCAGTAACAGTTTGAATTTTGAGGTTTCACTCTGTTTTCTCCTATATTGATAGATGTATTTGGAACTCTAAATCCAACACGGTTTGTGCTAGCTTCTTGAAACTTGACACAGTAAAGTAGTTTCACGTTCTATCTCTATGTTTTGTTTCCTCTTGATGTAGCCCTAAGCACTGACTGGCGAGAAACACTTTCATGGAAAGGGTTTGCCTAGCATCCAAAAATTACGAATCTCCAGAAAGCAAATATTTTTTCACCCAAACTGGATGATACTTTCAGGTAATGATCAGTACACTAAGGCGACTTGGTTCCCCAAATTTCGTTCTTCTATGTTGAAGCGTTCATTTCCAGTAACAGTTTGAATTTTGAGGTTTCACTCTGTTTTCTCCTATATTGATAGATGTATTTGGAACTCTAAATCCAACACGGTTTGTGCTAGCTTCTTGAAACTTGACACAGTAAAGTAGTTTCACGTTCTATCTCTATGTTTTTTTTCCTCTTGATGTAGCCCTAAGCAGTGACTTCGAGAAGCACTTTAATGGAAAGGGGTTGCCAAGCTTCCAAAAATTACGAATCTCCAGAAATGTCAGTAAATATTTTTTCACCCAAACTGGATGATACTTTCATGTAATGATCAGTACACTAAGGCGACTTGGTTCCCCAAATTTCGTTCTTCTATGTTGAAGCGTTCATTTCCAGTAACAGTTTGAATTTTTAGGTTTCACTCTGTTTTCTCCTATATTGATAGATGTATTTGGAACTCTAAATCGAACACAGTTTGTGCTAGCTTCTTGAAACTTGACACAGTGAAGTAGTTTCACGTTCTATCTCTATGTTTTGTTTCCTCTTGATGTAGCCCTAAGCAGTGACTGGCGAGAAGCACTTTCATGGAAAGGGGTTGCCAAGCTTCCAAAAATTACGAATCTCCAGAAATGTCAGCAAGTATTTTTTCACCCAAACTGGATGATACTTTCAGGTAATGATCAGTACACTAAGGCGACTTGGTTCCCCAAATTTCGTTCTTCTATGTTGAAGCGTTCATTTCCAGTAACAGTTTGAATTTTGAGGTTTCACTCTGTTTTCTCCTATATTGATAGATGTATTTGCAACTCTAAATCCAACACGGTTTGTGCTAGCTTCTTGAAACTTGACACAGTAAAGTAGTTTCACGTTCTATCTGTATGTTTTGTTTCCTCTTGACGTAGCCCTAAGCAGTGACTGGCGAGAAGCACTTTCATGGAAAGGGGTTGCCAAGCTTCCAAAAATTACGAATCTCCAGAAATGTCAGCAAATATTTATTCACCCAAACTGGATGATACTTTCAGGTAATGATAAGTACACTAAGGCGACTTGGTTCCCCAAATTTCGTTCTTCTATATTGAAGCGTTCATTTCCAGTAACAGTTTGAATTTTTAGGTTTCACTCTGTTTTCTCCTATATTGATAGATGTATTTGGAACACTAAATCCAACACGGTTTGTGCTAGCTTCTTGAAACTTGACACAGTAAAGTAGTTTCACGTTCTATCTCTATGTTTTGTTTCCTCTTGATGTAGCCCTAAGCAGTGACTGGCGCGAAACACTTTCATGGAAAGGGGTTGCCAAGCTTCCAAAAATTACGAATCTCCAGAAATCTCAGCAAATATTTTTTCACCCAAACTGGATGATACCTTCAGGTAATGATCAGTACACTAAGGCGACTTGGTTCCCCAAATTTCGTTCTTCTATGTTGAAGCGTTCATTTCCAGTAACAGTTTGAATTTTGAGGTTTCACTCTGTTTTCTCCTATATTGATAGATATATTTGGAACTCTAAATCCAACACGGTTTGTGCTAGCTTCTTGAAACTTGACACAGTAAAGTAGTTTCACGTTCTATCTCTATGTTTTGTTTCCTCTTGATGTAGCCCTATGCACTGACTGGCGAGAAACACTTTCATGGAAAGGGTTTGCCTAGCTTCCAAAAATTACGAATCTCCAGAAATCTCAGCAAATATTTTTTCACCCAAACTGGATGATACTTTCAGGTAATGAACAGTACACTAAGGCGACTTGGTTCCCCAAATTTCGTTCTTCTATGACGAAGCGTTCATTTCCAGTAACAGTTTGAATTTTCAGGTTTCACTCTGTTTTCTCCTATATTGATAGATGTATTTGGAACTCTAAATCCAACACGGTTTGTGCTAGCTTCTTGAAACATGACACAGTGAAGTAGTTTCACGTTCTATCTCTATGTTTTGTTTCCTCTTGATGTAGCCCTAAGCACTGACTGGCGAGAAACACTTTCATGGAAAGGGGTTGCGAAGCTTCCAAAAGTTACGAATCTCCAGAAATCTCAGCAAATATTTTTTCACCCAAACTGGATGATACTTTCAGGTAATGATCAGTACACGAAGGTGACTTGGTTCCCCAAATTTCGTGCTTCTATGTTGAAGCGTTCATTTGCAGTAACAGTTTGAATTTTTAGGTTTCAATCTGTTTTCTCCTATATTGATAGATGTATTTGGAACTCTAAATTTAACACGGTTTGTGCTAGCTTCATGAAACTTGACACAGTAAAGTAGTTTCACGTTCTATCTCTATGTTTTGTTTCCTCTTGATGTAGCCCTAAGCAGTGACTGGCGAGAAGCACTTTCATGGAAAGGGGTTGCCAAGCTTCCAAAAATTACGAATCTCCAGAAATGTCAGCAAATATTTTTTCACCCAAACTGGATGATACTTTCAGGTAATGATCAGTACACTAAGGCGACTTGGTTCCCCAAATTTCGTTCTTCTATATTGAAGCGTTCATTTCCAGTAACAGTTTGAATTTTTAGGTTTCACTCTGTTTTCTCCTATATTGATAGATGTATTTGGAACTCTAAAACCAACACGGTTTGTGCTAGCTTCTTGAAACTTGACACAGTAAAGTAGTTTCACGTTCTATCTCTATGTTTTGTTTCCTCTTGATGTAGCCCTACGCAGTGACTGGCGAGAAACACTTTCATGGAAAGGGGTTGCCAAGCTTCCAAAAATTACGAATCTCCAGAAATCTCAGCAAATATTTTTTCCCCAAACTGGATGATACTTTCAGGTAATGATCAGTACACTAAGGCGACTTGGTTCCGCAAATTTCGTTCTTCTATGTTGAAGCGTTCATTTCCAGTAACAGTTTGAATTTTGAGGTTTCACTCTGTTTTCTCCTATATTGATAGATGTATTTGGAACTCTAAATCCAACACGGTTTGTGCTAGCTTCTTGAAACTTGACACAGTAAAGTAGTTTCACGTTCTATCTCTATGTTTTGTTTCCTCTTGATGTAGCCCTAAGCACTGACTGGCGAGAAACACTTTCATGGAAAGGGTTTGCCTAGCTTCCAAAAATTACGAATCTCCAGAAAGCAAATATTTTTTCACCCAAACTGGATGATACTTTCAGGTAATGATCAGTACACTAAGGCGACTTGGTTCCCCAAATTTCGTTCTTCTATGTTGAAGCGTTCATTTCCAGTAACAGTTTGAATTTTGAGGTTTCACTCTGTTTTCTCCTATATTGATAGATGTATTTGGAACTCTAAATCCAACACGGTTTGTGCTAGCTTCTTGAAACTTGACACAGTAAAGTAGTTTCACGTTCTATCTCTATGTTTTTTTTCCTCTTGATGTAGCCCTAAGCAGTGACTTCGAGAAGCACTTTAATGGAAAGGGGTTGCCAAGCTTCCAAAAATTACGAATCTCCAGAAATGTCAGTAAATATTTTTTCACCCAAACTGGATGATACTTTCATGTAATGATCAGTACACTAAGGCGACTTGGTTCCCCAAATTTCGTTCTTCTATGTTGAAGCGTTCATTTCCAGTAACAGTTTGAATTTTTAGGTTTCACTCTGTTTTCTCCTATATTGATAGATGTATTTGGAACTCTAAATCGAACACAGTTTGTGCTAGCTTCTTGAAACTTGACACAGTGAAGTAGTTTCACGTTCTATCTCTATGTTTTGTTTCCTCTTGATGTAGCCCTAAGCAGTGACTGGCGAGAAGCACTTTCATGGAAAGGGGTTGCCAAGCTTCCAAAAATTACGAATCTCCAGAAATGTCAGCAAGTATTTTTTCACCCAAACTGGATGATACTTTCAGGTAATGATCAGTACACTAAGGCGACTTGGTTCCCCAAATTTCGTTCTTCTATGTTGAAGCGTTCATTTCCAGTAACAGTTTGAATTTTGAGGTTTCACTCTGTTTTCTCCTATATTGATAGATGTATTTGCAACTCTAAATCCAACACGGTTTGTGCTAGCTTCTTGAAACTTGACACAGTAAAGTAGTTTCACGTTCTATCTGTATGTTTTGTTTCCTCTTGACGTAGCCCTAAGCAGTGACTGGCGAGAAGCACTTTCATGGAAAGGGGTTGCCAAGCTTCCAAAAATTACGAATCTCCAGAAATGTCAGCAAATATTTATTCACCCAAACTGGATGATACTTTCAGGTAATGATAAGTACACTAAGGCGACTTGGTTCCCCAAATTTCGTTCTTCTATATTGAAGCGTTCATTTCCAGTAACAGTTTGAATTTTTAGGTTTCACTCTGTTTTCTCCTATATTGATAGATGTATTTGGAACACTAAATCCAACACGGTTTGTGCTAGCTTCTTGAAACTTGACACAGTAAAGTAGTTTCACGTTCTATCTCTATGTTTTGTTTCCTCTTGATGTAGCCCTAAGCAGTGACTGGCGCGAAACACTTTCATGGAAAGGGGTTGCCAAGCTTCCAAAAATTACGAATCTCCAGAAATCTCAGCAAATATTTTTTCACCCAAACTGGATGATACCTTCAGGTAATGATCAGTACACTAAGGCGACTTGGTTCCCCAAATTTCGTTCTTCTATGTTGAAGCGTTCATTTCCAGTAACAGTTTGAATTTTGAGGTTTCACTCTGTTTTCTCCTATATTGATAGATATATTTGGAACTCTAAATCCAACACGGTTTGTGCTAGCTTCTTGAAACTTGACACAGTAAAGTAGTTTCACGTTCTATCTCTATGTTTTGTTTCCTCTTGATGTAGCCCTATGCACTGACTGGCGAGAAACACTTTCATGGAAAGGGTTTGCCTAGCTTCCAAAAATTACGAATCTCCAGAAATCTCAGCAAATATTTTTTCACCCAAACTGGATGATACTTTCAGGTAATGAACAGTACACTAAGGCGACTTGGTTCCCCAAATTTCGTTCTTCTATGACGAAGCGTTCATTTCCAGTAACAGTTTGAATTTTCAGGTTTCACTCTGTTTTCTCCTATATTGATAGATGTATTTGGAACTCTAAATCCAACACGGTTTGTGCTAGCTTCTTGAAACATGACACAGTGAAGTAGTTTCACGTTCTATCTCTATGTTTTGTTTCCTCTTGATGTAGCCCTAAGCACTGACTGGCGAGAAACACTTTCATGGAAAGGGGTTGCGAAGCTTCCAAAAGTTACGAATCTCCAGAAATCTCAGCAAATATTTTTTCACCCAAACTGGATGATACTTTCAGGTAATGATCAGTACACGAAGGTGACTTGGTTCCCCAAATTTCGTGCTTCTATGTTGAAGCGTTCATTTGCAGTAACAGTTTGAATTTTTAGGTTTCAATCTGTTTTCTCCTATATTGATAGATGTATTTGGAACTCTAAATTTAACACGGTTTGTGCTAGCTTCATGAAACTTGACACAGTAAAGTAGTTTCACGTTCTATCTCTATGTTTTGTTTCCTCTTGATGTAGCCCTAAGCAGTGACTGGCGAGAAGCACTTTCATGGAAAGGGGTTGCCAAGCTTCCAAAAATTACGAATCTCCAGAAATGTCAGCAAATATTTTTTCACCCAAACTGGATGATACTTTCAGGTAATGATCAGTACACTAAGGCGACTTGGTTCCCCAAATTTCGTTCTTCTATATTGAAGCGTTCATTTCCAGTAACAGTTTGAATTTTTAGGTTTCACTCTGTTTTCTCCTATATTGATAGATGTATTTGGAACTCTAAAACCAACACGGTTTGTGCTAGCTTCTTGAAACTTGACACAGTAAAGTAGTTTCACGTTCTATCTCTATGTTTTGTTTCCTCTTGATGTAGCCCTACGCAGTGACTGGCGAGAAACACTTTCATGGAAAGGGGTTGCCAAGCTTCCAAAAATTACGAATCTCCAGAAATCTCAGCAAATATTTTTTCCCCAAACTGGATGATACTTTCAGGTAATGATCAGTACACTAAGGCGACTTGGTTCCGCAAATTTCGTTCTTCTATGTTGAAGCGTTCATTTCCAGTAACAGTTTGAATTTTGAGGTTTCACTCTGTTTTCTCCTATATTGATAGATGTATTTGGAACTCTAAATCCAACACGGTTTGTGCTAGCTTCTTGAAACTTGACACAGTAAAGTAGTTTCACGTTCTATCTCTATGTTTTGTTTCCTCTTGATGTAGCCCTAAGCACTGACTGGCGAGAAACACTTTCATGGAAAGGGTTTGCCTAGCTTCCAAAAATTACGAATCTCCAGAAAGCAAATATTTTTTCACCCAAACTGGATGATACTTTCAGGTAATGATCAGTACACTAAGGCGACTTGGTTCCCCAAATTTCGTTCTTCTATGTTGAAGCGTTCATTTCCAGTAACAGTTTGAATTTTGAGGTTTCACTCTGTTTTCTCCTATATTGATAGATGTATTTGGAACTCTAAATCCAACACGGTTTGTGCTAGCTTCTTGAAACTTGACACAGTAAAGTAGTTTCACGTTCTATCTCTATGTTTTTTTTCCTCTTGATGTAGCCCTAAGCAGTGACTTCGAGAAGCACTTTAATGGAAAGGGGTTGCCAAGCTTCCAAAAATTACGAATCTCCAGAAATGTCAGTAAATATTTTTTCACCCAAACTGGATGATACTTTCATGTAATGATCAGTACACTAAGGCGACTTGGTTCCCCAAATTTCGTTCTTCTATGTTGAAGCGTTCATTTCCAGTAACAGTTTGAATTTTTAGGTTTCACTCTGTTTTCTCCTATATTGATAGATGTATTTGGAACTCTAAATCGAACACAGTTTGTGCTAGCTTCTTGAAACTTGACACAGTGAAGTAGTTTCACGTTCTATCTCTATGTTTTGTTTCCTCTTGATGTAGCCCTAAGCAGTGACTGGCGAGAAGCACTTTCATGGAAAGGGGTTGCCAAGCTTCCAAAAATTACGAATCTCCAGAAATGTCAGCAAGTATTTTTTCACCCAAACTGGATGATACTTTCAGGTAATGATCAGTACACTAAGGCGACTTGGTTCCCCAAATTTCGTTCTTCTATGTTGAAGCGTTCATTTCCAGTAACAGTTTGAATTTTGAGGTTTCACTCTGTTTTCTCCTATATTGATAGATGTATTTGCAACTCTAAATCCAACACGGTTTGTGCTAGCTTCTTGAAACTTGACACAGTAAAGTAGTTTCACGTTCTATCTGTATGTTTTGTTTCCTCTTGACGTAGCCCTAAGCAGTGACTGGCGAGAAGCACTTTCATGGAAAGGGGTTGCCAAGCTTCCAAAAATTACGAATCTCCAGAAATGTCAGCAAATATTTTTTCACCCAAACTGGATGATACTTTCAGGTAATGATAAGTACACTAAGGCGACTTGGTTCCCCAAATTTCGTTCTTCTATATTGAAGCGTTCATTTCCAGTAACAGTTTGAATTTTTAGGTTTCACTCTGTTTTCTCCTATATTGATAGATGTATTTGGAACACTAAATCCAACACGGTTTGTGCTAGCTTCTTGAAACTTGACACAGTAAAGTAGTTTCACGTTCTATCTCTATGTTTTGTTTCCTCTTGATGTAGCCCTAAGCAGTGACTGGCGCGAAACACTTTCATGGAAAGGGGTTGCCAAGCTTCCAAAAATTACGAATCTCCAGAAATCTCAGCAAATATTTTTTCACCCAAACTGGATGATACCTTCAGGTAATGATCAGTACACTAAGGCGACTTGGTTCCCCAAATTTCGTTCTTCTATGTTGAAGCGTTCATTTCCAGTAACAGTTTGAATTTTGAGGTTTCACTCTGTTTTCTCCTATATTGATAGATATATTTGGAACTCTAAATCCAACACGGTTTGTGCTAGCTTCTTGAAACTTGACACAGTAAAGTAGTTTCACGTTCTATCTCTATGTTTTGTTTCCTCTTGATGTAGCCCTATGCACTGACTGGCGAGAAACACTTTCATGGAAAGGGTTTGCCTAGCTTCCAAAAATTACGAATCTCCAGAAATCTCAGCAAATATTTTTTCACCCAAACTGGATGATACTTTCAGGTAATGAACAGTACACTAAGGCGACTTGGTTCCCCAAATTTCGTTCTTCTATGACGAAGCGTTCATTTCCAGTAACAGTTTGAATTTTCAGGTTTCACTCTGTTTTCTCCTATATTGATAGATGTATTTGGAACTCTAAATCCAACACGGTTTGTGCTAGCTTCTTGAAACATGACACAGTGAAGTAGTTTCACGTTCTATCTCTATGTTTTGTTTCCTCTTGATGTAGCCCTAAGCACTGACTGGCGAGAAACACTTTCATGGAAAGGGGTTGCGAAGCTTCCAAAAGTTACGAATCTCCAGAAATCTCAGCAAATATTTTTTCACCCAAACTGGATGATACTTTCAGGTAATGATCAGTACACGAAGGTGACTTGGTTCCCCAAATTTCGTGCTTCTATGTTGAAGCGTTCATTTGCAGTAACAGTTTGAATTTTTAGGTTTCAATCTGTTTTCTCCTATATTGTTAGATGTATTTGGAACTCTAAATTTAACACGGTTTGTGCTAGCTTCATGAAACTTGACACAGTAAAGTAGTTTCACGTTCTATCTCTATGTTTTGTTTCCTCTTGATGTAGCCCTAAGCAGTGACTGGCGAGAAGCACTTTCATGGAAAGGGGTTGCCAAGCTTCCAAAAATTACGAATCTCCAGAAATGTCAGCAAATATTTTTTCACCCAAACTGGATGATACTTTCAGGTAATGATCAGTACACTAAGGCGACTTGGTTCCCCAAATTTCGTTCTTCTATATTGAAGCGTTCATTTCCAGTAACAGTTTGAATTTTTAGGTTTCACTCTGTTTTCTCCTATATTGATAGATGTATTTGGAACTCTAAAACCAACACGGTTTGTGCTAGCTTCTTGAAACTTGACACAGTAAAGTAGTTTCACGTTCTATCTCTATGTTTTGTTTCCTCTTGATGTAGCCCTACGCAGTGACTGGCGAGAAACACTTTCATGGAAAGGGGTTGCCAAGCTTCCAAAAATTACGAATCTCCAGAAATCTCAGCAAATATTTTTTCCCCAAACTGGATGATACTTTCAGGTAATGATCAGTACACTAAGGCGACTTGGTTCCGCAAATTTCGTTCTTCTATGTTGAAGCGTTCATTTCCAGTAACAGTTTGAATTTTGAGGTTTCACTCTGTTTTCTCCTATATTGATAGATGTATTTGGAACTCTAAATCCAACACGGTTTGTGCTAGCTTCTTGAAACTTGACACAGTAAAGTAGTTTCACGTTCTATCTCTATGTTTTGTTTCCTCTTGATGTAGCCCTAAGCACTGACTGGCGAGAAACACTTTCATGGAAAGGGTTTGCCTAGCTTCCAAAAATTACGAATCTCCAGAAAGCAAATATTTTTTCACCCAAACTGGATGATACTTTCAGGTAATGATCAGTACACTAAGGCGACTTGGTTCCCCAAATTTCGTTCTTCTATGTTGAAGCGTTCATTTCCAGTAACAGTTTGAATTTTGAGGTTTCACTCTGTTTTCTCCTATATTGATAGATGTATTTGGAACTCTAAATCCAACACGGTTTGTGCTAGCTTCTTGAAACTTGACACAGTAAAGTAGTTTCACGTTCTATCTCTATGGCTTGTTTCCTCTTGATGTAGCCCTAAGCAGTAGCTGGCGAGAAGCACTTTCATGGAAAGGGTTTGCCTAGCTTCCAAAAATTATGAATCTCCAGAAATCTCAGCCAATATTTTTTCACCCAAACTGGATGATACTTTCAGGTAATGATCAGTAAACGAAGGTGACTTGGTTCCCCAAATTTCGTTCTTCTATATTGAAGCGTTCATTTCCAGTAACAGTTTGAATTTTTAGGTTTCACTCTGTTTTCTCCTATATTGATAGATGTATTTGGAACTCTAAATCCAACACGGTTTGTGCTAGCTTCTTGAAACTTGACACAGTAAAGTAGTTTCACGTTCTATCTCTATGGTTTGTTTCCTCTTGATGTAGCCCTAAGCATTGACTGGCGAGAAGCACTTTCATGGAAAGGGGTTGCGAAGCTTCCAAAAATTACGAATCTCCAGGAATCTCAGCCAATATTTTTTCACCCAAACTGGATGATACTTTCAGGTAATGATCAGTAAACTAAGGCGACTTGGTTCCCCAAATATCGTTCTTCTATGTTGAAGCGTTCATTTCCAGTAACAGTTTGAATTTTTAGGTATCACTCTGTTTTCTCCTATATAGATAGATGTATTTGGAACTCTAAATCCAACACGGTTTGTGCTAGCTTCTTGAAACTTGACACAGTAAAGTAGTTTCACGTTCTGTCTCTATGTTTTGTTTCCTCTTGACGTAGCCCTAAGCAGTGACTGGCGAGAAACACTTTCATGGAAAGGGGTTGCCAAGCTTCCAAAAATTACGAATCTCCAGAAATCTCAGCAAATATTTTTTCACCCAACCTGGATGATACTTTCAGGTAATGATCAGTACACTAAGCCGACTTGGTTCCCCAAATTTCGTTCTTCTATGTTGAAGCGTTCATTTCCAGTAACAGTTTGAATTTTGAGGTTTCACTCTGTTTTCTCCTATATTGATAGATGTATTTGGAACTCTAAATCCAACACGGTTTGTGCTAGCTTCTTGAAACTTGACACAGTAAAGTAGTTTCACGTTCTATCTCTATGTTTTGTTTCCTCTTGATGTAGCCCTATGCACTGACTGGCGAGAAACACTTTCATGGAAAGGGTTTGCCTAGCTTCCAAAAATTACGAATCTCCAGAAATCTCAGCAAATATTTTTTCACCCAAACTGGATGATACTTTCAGGTAATGATCAGTACACTAAGGCGACTTGGTTACCCAAATTTCGTTCTTCTATGTTGAAGCGTTCATTTCCATTAACATTTTGAATTTTGAGGTTTCACTCTGTTTTCTCCTATATTGATAGATGTATTTGGAACTCTAAATTGAACACGGTTTGTGCTAGCTTCTTGAAACTTGACACAGTAAAGTAGTTTCACGTTCTATCTCTATGTTTTGTTTCCTCTTGATGTAGCCCTAAGCAGTGACTGGCGCGAAACACTTTCATGGAAAGGGGTTGCCAAGCTTCCAAAAATTACGAATCTCCAGAAATCTCAGCAAATATTTTTTCACCCAAACTGGATGATACCTTCAGGTAATGATCAGTACACTAAGGCGACTTGGTTCCCCAAATTTCGTTCTTCTATGTTGAAGCGTTCATTTCCAGTAACAGTTTGAATTTTGAGGTTTCACTCTGTTTTCTCCTATATTGATAGATATATTTGGAACTCTAAATCCAACACGGTTTGTGCTAGCTTCTTGAAACTTGACACAGTAAAGTAGTTTCACGTTCTATCTCTATGTTTTGTTTCCTCTTGATGTAGCCCTATGCACTGACTGGCGAGAAACACTTTCATGGAAAGGGTTTGCCTAGCTTCCAAAAATTACGAATCTCCAGAAATCTCAGCAAATATTTTTTCACCCAAACTGGATGATACTTTCAGGTAATGAACAGTACACTAAGGCGACTTGGTTCCCCAAATTTCGTTCTTCTATGACGAAGCGTTCATTTCCAGTAACAGTTTGAATTTTCAGGTTTCACTCTGTTTTCTCCTATATTGATAGATGTATTTGGAACTCTAAATCCAACACGGTTTGTGCTAGCTTCTTGAAACATGACACAGTGAAGTAGTTTCACGTTCTATCTCTATGTTTTGTTTCCTCTTGATGTAGCCCTAAGCACTGACTGGCGAGAAACACTTTCATGGAAAGGGGTTGCGAAGCTTCCAAAAGTTACGAATCTCCAGAAATCTCAGCAAATATTTTTTCACCCAAACTGGATGATACTTTCAGGTAATGATCAGTACACGAAGGTGACTTGGTTCCCCAAATTTCGTGCTTCTATGTTGAAGCGTTCATTTGCAGTAACAGTTTGAATTTTTAGGTTTCAATCTGTTTTCTCCTATATTGATAGATGTATTTGGAACTCTAAATTTAACACGGTTTGTGCTACCTTCATGAAACTTGACACAGTAAAGTAGTTTCACGTTCTATCTCTATGTTTTGTTTCCTCTTGATGTAGCCCTAAGCAGTGACTGGCGAGAAGCACTTTCATGGAAAGGGGTTGCCAAGCTTCCAAAAATTACGAATCTCCAGAAATGTCAGCAAATATTTTTTCACCCAAACTGGATGATACTTTCAGGTAATGATCAGTACACTAAGGCGACTTGGTTCCCCAAATTTCGTTCTTCTATATTGAAGCGTTCATTTCCAGTAACAGTTTGAATTTTTAGGTTTCACTCTGTTTTCTCCTATATTGATAGATGTATTTGGAACTCTAAAACCAACACGGTTTGTGCTAGCTTCTTGAAACTTGACACAGTAAAGTAGTTTCACGTTCTATCTCTATGTTTTGTTTCCTCTTGATGTAGCCCTACGCAGTGACTGGCGAGAAACACTTTCATGGAAAGGGGTTGCCAAGCTTCCAAAAATTACGAATCTCCAGAAATCTCAGCAAATATTTTTTCCCCAAACTGGATGATACTTTCAGGTAATGATCAGTACACTAAGGCGACTTGGTTCCGCAAATTTCGTTCTTCTATGTTGAAGCGTTCATTTCCAGTAACAGTTTGAATTTTGAGGTTTCACTCTGTTTTCTCCTATATTGATAGATGTATTTGGAACTCTAAATCCAACACGGTTTGTGCTAGCTTCTTGAAACTTGACACAGTAAAGTAGTTTCACGTTCTATCTCTATGTTTTGTTTCCTCTTGATGTAGCCCTAAGCACTGACTGGCGAGAAACACTTTCATGGAAAGGGTTTGCCTAGCTTCCAAAAATTACGAATCTCCAGAAAGCAAATATTTTTTCACCCAAACTGGATGATACTTTCAGGTAATGATCAGTACACTAAGGCGACTTGGTTCCCCAAATTTCGTTCTTCTATGTTGAAGCGTTCATTTCCAGTAACAGTTTGAATTTTGAGGTTTCACTCTGTTTTCTCCTATATTGATAGATGTATTTGGAACTCTAAATCCAACACGGTTTGTGCTAGCTTCTTGAAACTTGACACAGTAAAGTAGTTTCACGTTCTATCTCTATGTTTTTTTTCCTCTTGATGTAGCCCTAAGCAGTGACTTCGAGAAGCACTTTAATGGAAAGGGGTTGCCAAGCTTCCAAAAATTACGAATCTCCAGAAATGTCAGTAAATATTTTTTCACCCAAACTGGATGATACTTTCATGTAATGATCAGTACACTAAGGCGACTTGGTTCCCCAAATTTCGTTCTTCTATGTTGAAGCGTTCATTTCCAGTAACAGTTTGAATTTTTAGGTTTCACTCTGTTTTCTCCTATATTGATAGATGTATTTGGAACTCTAAATCGAACACAGTTTGTGCTAGCTTCTTGAAACTTGACACAGTGAAGTAGTTTCACGTTCTATCTCTATGTTTTGTTTCCTCTTGATGTAGCCCTAAGCAGTGACTGGCGAGAAGCACTTTCATGGAAAGGGGTTGCCAAGCTTCCAAAAATTACGAATCTCCAGAAATGTCAGCAAGTATTTTTTCACCCAAACTGGATGATACTTTCAGGTAATGATCAGTACACTAAGGCGACTTGGTTCCCCAAATTTCGTTCTTCTATGTTGAAGCGTTCATTTCCAGTAACAGTTTGAATTTTGAGGTTTCACTCTGTTTTCTCCTATATTGATAGATGTATTTGCAACTCTAAATCCAACACGGTTTGTGCTAGCTTCTTGAAACTTGACACAGTAAAGTAGTTTCACGTTCTATCTGTATGTTTTGTTTCCTCTTGACGTAGCCCTAAGCAGTGACTGGCGAGAAGCACTTTCATGGAAAGGGGTTGCCAAGCTTCCAAAAATTACGAATCTCCAGAAATGTCAGCAAATATTTTTTCACCCAAACTGGATGATACTTTCAGGTAATGATAAGTACACTAAGGCGACTTGGTTCCCCAAATTTCGTTCTTCTATATTGAAGCGTTCATTTCCAGTAACAGTTTGAATTTTTAGGTTTCACTCTGTTTTCTCCTATATTGATAGATGTATTTGGAACACTAAATCCAACACGGTTTGTGCTAGCTTCTTGAAACTTGACACAGTAAAGTAGTTTCACGTTCTATCTCTATGTGTTGTTTCCTCTTGATGTAGCCCTAAGCAGTGACTGGCGCGAAACACTTTCATGGAAAGGGGTTGCCAAGCTTCCAAAAATTACGAATCTCCAGAAATCTCAGCAAATATTTTTTCACCCAAACTGGATGATACCTTCAGGTAATGATCAGTACACTAAGGCGACTTGGTTCCCCAAATTTCGTTCTTCTATGTTGAAGCGTTCATTTCCAGTAACAGTTTGAATTTTGAGGTTTCACTCTGTTTTCTCCTATATTGATAGATATATTTGGAACTCTAAATCCAACACGGTTTGTGCTAGCTTCTTGAAACTTGACACAGTAAAGTAGTTTCACGTTCTATCTCTATGTTTTGTTTCCTCTTGATGTAGCCCTATGCACTGACTGGCGAGAAACACTTTCATGGAAAGGGTTTGCCTAGCTTCCAAAAATTACGAATCTCCAGAAATCTCAGCAAATATTTTTTCACCCAAACTGGATGATACTTTCAGGTAATGAACAGTACACTAAGGCGACTTGGTTCCCCAAATTTCGTTCTTCTATGACGAAGCGTTCATTTCCAGTAACAGTTTGAATTTTCAGGTTTCACTCTGTTTTCTCCTATATTGATAGATGTATTTGGAACTCTAAATCCAACACGGTTTGTGCTAGCTTCTTGAAACATGACACAGTGAAGTAGTTTCACGTTCTATCTCTATGTTTTGTTTCCTCTTGATGTAGCCCTAAGCACTGACTGGCGAGAAACACTTTCATGGAAAGGGGTTGCGAAGCTTCCAAAAGTTACGAATCTCCAGAAATCTCAGCAAATATTTTTTCACCCAAACTGGATGATACTTTCAGGTAATGATCAGTACACGAAGGTGACTTGGTTCCCCAAATTTCGTGCTTCTATGTTGAAGCGTTCATTTGCAGTAACAGTTTGAATTTTTAGGTTTCAATCTGTTTTCTCCTATATTGTTAGATGTATTTGGAACTCTAAATTTAACACGGTTTGTGCTAGCTTCATGAAACTTGACACAGTAAAGTAGTTTCACGTTCTATCTCTATGTTTTGTTTCCTCTTGATGTAGCCCTAAGCAGTGACTGGCGAGAAGCACTTTCATGGAAAGGGGTTGCCAAGCTTCCAAAAATTACGAATCTCCAGAAATGTCAGCAAATATTTTTTCACCCAAACTGGATGATACTTTCAGGTAATGATCAGTACACTAAGGCGACTTGGTTCCCCAAATTTCGTTCTTCTATATTGAAGCGTTCATTTCCAGTAACAGTTTGAATTTTTAGGTTTCACTCTGTTTTCTCCTATATTGATAGATGTATTTGGAACTCTAAAACCAACACGGTTTGTGCTAGCTTCTTGAAACTTGACACAGTAAAGTAGTTTCACGTTCTATCTCTATGTTTTGTTTCCTCTTGATGTAGCCCTACGCAGTGACTGGCGAGAAACACTTTCATGGAAAGGGGTTGCCAAGCTTCCAAAAATTACGAATCTCCAGAAATCTCAGCAAATATTTTTTCCCCAAACTGGATGATACTTTCAGGTAATGATCAGTACACTAAGGCGACTTGGTTCCGCAAATTTCGTTCTTCTATGTTGAAGCGTTCATTTCCAGTAACAGTTTGAATTTTGAGGTTTCACTCTGTTTTCTCCTATATTGATAGATGTATTTGGAACTCTAAATCCAACACGGTTTGTGCTAGCTTCTTGAAACTTGACACAGTAAAGTAGTTTCACGTTCTATCTCTATGTTTTGTTTCCTCTTGATGTAGCCCTAAGCACTGACTGGCGAGAAACACTTTCATGGAAAGGGTTTGCCTAGCTTCCAAAAATTACGAATCTCCAGAAAGCAAATATTTTTTCACCCAAACTGGATGATACTTTCAGGTAATGATCAGTACACTAAGGCGACTTGGTTCCCCAAATTTCGTTCTTCTATGTTGAAGCGTTCATTTCCAGTAACAGTTTGAATTTTGAGGTTTCACTCTGTTTTCTCCTATATTGATAGATGTATTTGGAACTCTAAATCCAACACGGTTTGTGCTAGCTTCTTGAAACTTGACACAGTAAAGTAGTTTCACGTTCTATCTCTATGGCTTGTTTCCTCTTGATGTAGCCCTAAGCAGTAGCTGGCGAGAAGCACTTTCATGGAAAGGGTTTGCCTAGCTTCCAAAAATTATGAATCTCCAGAAATCTCAGCCAATATTTTTTCACCCAAACTGGATGATACTTTCAGGTAATGATCAGTAAACGAAGGTGACTTGGTTCCCCAAATTTCGTTCTTCTATATTGAAGCGTTCATTTCCAGTAACAGTTTGAATTTTTAGGTTTCACTCTGTTTTCTCCTATATTGATAGATGTATTTGGAACTCTAAATCCAACACGGTTTGTGCTAGCTTCTTGAAACTTGACACAGTAAAGTAGTTTCACGTTCTATCTCTATGGTTTGTTTCCTCTTGATGTAGCCCTAAGCATTGACTGGCGAGAAGCACTTTCATGGAAAGGGGTTGCGAAGCTTCCAAAAATTACGAATCTCCAGGAATCTCAGCCAATATTTTTTCACCCAAACTGGATGATACTTTCAGGTAATGATCAGTAAACTAAGGCGACTTGGTTCCCCAAATATCGTTCTTCTATGTTGAAGCGTTCATTTCCAGTAACAGTTTGAATTTTTAGGTATCACTCTGTTTTCTCCTATATAGATAGATGTATTTGGAACTCTAAATCCAACACGGTTTGTGCTAGCTTCTTGAAACTTGACACAGTAAAGTAGTTTCACGTTCTGTCTCTATGTTTTGTTTCCTCTTGACGTAGCCCTAAGCAGTGACTGGCGAGAAACACTTTCATGGAAAGGGGTTGCCAAGCTTCCAAAAATTACGAATCTCCAGAAATCTCAGCAAATATTTTTTCACCCAACCTGGATGATACTTTCAGGTAATGATCAGTACACTAAGCCGACTTGGTTCCCCAAATTTCGTTCTTCTATGTTGAAGCGTTCATTTCCAGTAACAGTTTGAATTTTGAGGTTTCACTCTGTTTTCTCCTATATTGATAGATGTATTTGGAACTCTAAATCCAACACGGTTTGTGCTAGCTTCTTGAAACTTGACACAGTAAAGTAGTTTCACGTTCTATCTCTATGTTTTGTTTCCTCTTGATGTAGCCCTATGCACTGACTGGCGAGAAACACTTTCATGGAAAGGGTTTGCCTAGCTTCCAAAAATTACGAATCTCCAGAAATCTCAGCAAATATTTTTTCACCCAAACTGGATGATACTTTCAGGTAATGATCAGTACACTAAGGCGACTTGGTTACCCAAATTTCGTTCTTCTATGTTGAAGCGTTCATTTCCATTAACATTTTGAATTTTGAGGTTTCACTCTGTTTTCTCCTATATTGATAGATGTATTTGGAACTCTAAATTGAACACGGTTTGTGCTAGCTTCTTGAAACTTGACACAGTAAAGTAGTTTCACGTTCTATCTCTATGTTTTGTTTCCTCTTGATGTAGCCCTAAGCAGTGACTGGCGAGAAGCACTTTCATGGAAAGGGGTTGCCAAGCTTCCAAAAATTACGAATCTCCAGAAATGTCAGCAAATATTTTTTCACCCAAACTGGATGATACTTTCAGGTAATGATCAGTACACTAAGGCGACTTGGTTCCCCAAATTTCGTTCTTCTATGTTGAAGCGTTCATTTCCAGTAACAGTTTGAATTTTTAGGTTTCACTCTGTTTTCTCCTATATTGATAGATGTATTTGCAACTCTAAATCCAACACGGTTTGTGCTAGCTTCTTGAAACTTGACACAGTAAAGTAGTTTCACGTTCTATCTCTATGTTTTGTTTCCTCTTGACGTAGCCCTAAGCAGTGACTGGCGAGAAGCACTTTCATGGAAAGGGGTTGCCAAGCTTCCAAAAATTACGAATCTCCAGAAATGTCAGCAAATATTTTTTCACCCAAACTGGATGATACTTTCAGGTAATGATCAGTACACTAAGGCGACTTGGTTCCCCAAATTTCGTTCTTCTATATTGAAGCGTTCATTTCCAGTAACAGTTTGAATTTTTAGGTTTCACTCTGTTTTCTCCTATATTGATAGATGTATTTGGAACACTAAATCCAACACGGTTTGTGCTAGCTTCTTGAAACTTGACACAGTAAAGTAGTTTCACGTTCTATCTCTATGTTTTGTTTCCTCTTGATGTAGCCCTAAGCAGTGACTGGCGAGAAGCACTTTCATGGAAAGGGGTTGCGAAGCTTCCAAAAATTACGAATCTACAGAAATGTCAGCAAATATTTTTTCACCCAAACTGGATGATACTTTCAGGTAATGATCAGTACACTAAGGCGACTTGGTTCCCCAAATTTCGTTCTTCTATGTTGAAATGTTCATTTCCAGTAACAGTTTGAAATTTGAGGTTTCACTCTGTTTTCTCCTATATTGATAGATGTATTTGGAACTCTAAATTGAACACGGTTTGTGCTAGCTTCTTGAAACTTGACACAGTAAAGTAGTTTCACGTTCTATCTCTATGTTTTGTTTCCTCTTGATGTAGCCCTAAGCAGTGACTGGCGAGAAACACTTTCATGGAAAGGGGTTGCCAAGCTTCCAAAAATTACGAATCTCCAGAAATCTCAGCAAATATTTTTTCACCCAAATTGGATGATACTTTCAGGTAATGATCAGTACACTAAGGCGACTTGGTTCCCCAAATTTCGTTCTTCTATGTTGAAGCGTTCATTTCCAGTAACAGTTTGAATTTTTAGGTTTCACTCTGTTTTCTCCTATATTGATAGATGTATTTGCAACTCTAAATCCAACACGGTTTGTGCTAGCTTCTTGAAACTTGACACAGTAAAGTAGTTTCACGTTCTATCTCTATGTTTTGTTTCCTCTTGATGTAGCCCTAAGCAGTGACTGGCGAGAAGCACTTTCATGGAAAGGGGTTGCCAAGCTTTCAAAAATTACGAATCTCCAGAAATATCAGCAAATATTTTTTCACCCAAAGTGGATGATACTTTCAGGTAATGATCAGTACACTAAGGCGACTTGGTTCCCCAAATTTCGCTCTTCTATGTTAAAGCGTTCATTTCCAGTAACAGTTTGAAATTTGAGGTTTCACTCTGTTTTCTCCTATATTGATAGATGTATTTGCAACTCTAAATCCAACACGGTTTGTTCTAGCTTCTTGAAACTTGACACAGTAAAGTAGTTTCACGTTCTATCTCTATGTTTTGTTTCCTCTTGATGTAGCCCTATGCACTGACTTGCGAGAAACACTTTCATGGAAAGGGTTTGCCTAGCTTCCAAAAATTACGAATCTCCAGAAATCTCAGCAAATATTTTTTCACCCAAACTGGATGATACTTTCAGGTAATGATCAGTACACTAAGGCGACTTGGTTCCCCAAATTTCGTTCTTCTATGTTGAAGCGTTCATTTCCAGTAACAGTTTGAATTTTTAGGTTTCACTCTGTTTTCTCCTATATTGATAGATGTATTTGCAACTCTAAATCCAACACGGTTTCTGCTAGCTTCTTGAAACTTGACACAGTAAAGTAGTTTCACGTTCTGTCTCTATGTTTTGTTTCCTCTTGACGTAGCCCTAAGCAGTGACTGGCGAGAAACACTTTCATGGAAAGGGGTTGCCAAGCTTCCAAAAATTACGAATCTCCAGAAATCTCAGCAAATATTTTTTCACCCAAACTGGATGATACTTTCAGGTAATGATCAGTACACTAAGGCGACTTGGTTCCCCAAATTTCGTTCTTCTATGTTGAAGCGTTCATTTCCAGTAACAGTTTGAATTTTGAGGTTTCACTCTGTTTTCTCCTATATTGATAGATGTATTTGGAACTCTAAATCCAACACGGTTTGTGCTAGCTTCTTGAAACTTGACACAGTAAAGTAGTTTCACGTTCTATCTCTATGTTTTGTTTCCTCTTGACGTAGCCCTAAGCAGTGACTGGCGAGAAGCACTTTCATGGAAAGGGGTTGCCAAGCTTCCAAAAATTACGAATCTCCAGAAATGTCAGCAAATTTTTTTTCACCCAAACTGGATGATACTTTCAGGTAATGATCAGTACACTAAGGCGACTTGGTTCCCCAAATTTCGTTCTTCTATATTGAAGCGTTCATTTCCAGTAACAGTTTGAATTTTTAGGTTTCACTCTGTTTTCTCCTATATTGATAGATGTATTTGGAAGACTAAATCCAACACGGTTTGTGCTAGCTTCTTGAAACTTGACACAGTAAAGTAGTTTCACGTTCTATCTCTATGTTTTGTTTCCTCTTGATGTAGCCCTAAGCAGTGACTGGCGCGAAACACTTTCATGGAAAGGGGTTGCCAAGCTTCCAAAAATTACGAATCTCCAGAAATCTCAGCAAATATTTTTTCACCCAAACTGGATGATATTTTCAGGTAATGATCAGTACACGAAGGCGACTTGGTTCCCCAAATTTCGTTCTTCTATGTTGAAGCGTTCATTTCCAGTAACAGTTTGAATTTTGAGGTTTCACTCTGTTTTCTCCTATATTGATAGATATACTTGGAACTCTAAATCCAACACGGTTTGTGCTAGCTTCTTGAAACTTGACACAGTAAAGTAGTTTCACGTTCTATCTCTATGTTTTGTTTCCTCTTGATGTAGCCCTATGCACTGACTGGCGAGAAACACTTTCATGGAAAGGGTTTGCCTAGCTTCCAAAAATTACGAATCTTCAGAAATCTCAGCAAATATTTTTTCACCCAAACTGGATGATACTTTCAGGTAATGATCAGTACACTAAGGCGACTTGGTTCCCCAAATTTCGTTCTTCTATGTTGAAGCGTTCATTTCCAGTAACAGTTTGAATTTTTAGGTTTCACTCTGTTTTCTCCTATATTGATAGATGTATTTGGAAGACTAAATCCAACACGGTTTGTGCTAGCTTCTTGAAACTTGACACAGTAAAGTAGTTTCACGTTCTATCTCTATGTTTTGTTTCCTCTTGATGTAGCCCTATGCACTGACTGGCGAGAAACACTTTCATGGAAAGGGTTTGCCTAGCTTCCAAAAATTACGAATCTCCAGAAATCTCAGCAAATATTTTTTCACCCAAACTGGATGATACTTTCAGGTAATGATCAGTACACTAAGGCGACTTGGTTCCCCAAATTTCGTTCTTCTATGTTGAAGCGTTCATTTCCAGTAACAGTTTGAATTTTGAGCTTTCACTCTGTTTTCTCCTATATTGATAGATGTATTTGGAACTCTAAATCCAACACGGTTTGTGCTAGCTTCTTGAAACTTGACACAGTAAAGTAGTTTCACGTTCTATCTCTATGGTTTGTTTCCTCTTGATGTAGCCCTAAGCAGTGACTGGCGAGAAGCACTTTCATGGAAAGGGTTTGCCTAGCTTCCAAAAATTACGAATCTCCAGAAATCTCAGCCAATATTTTTTCACCCAAACTGGATGATACTTTCAGGTAATGATCAGTAAACGAAGGTGACTTGGTTCCCCAAATTTCGTTCTTCTATATTGAAGCGTTCATTTCCAGTAACAGTTTGAATTTTTAGGTTTCACTCTGTTTTCTCCTATATTGATAGATGTATTTGGAACTCTAAATCCAACACGGTTTGTGCTAGCTTCTTGAAACTTGACACAGTAAAGTAGTTTCACGTTCTATCTCTATGGATTGTTTCCTCTTGATGTAGCCCTAAGCAGTGACTGGCGAGAAGCACTTTCATGGAAAGGGGTTGCCAAGCTTCCAAAAATTACGAATCTCCAGAAATCTCAGCAAATATTTTTTCACCCAAACTGGATGATACTTTCAGGTAATGATCAGTACACTAAGGCGACTTGGTTCCCCAAATTTAGTTCTTCTATGTTGAAGCGTTCATTTCCAGTAACAGTTTGAATTTTTAGGTTTCACTCTGTTTTCTCCTATATTGATAGATGTATTTGGAACTCTAAATCCAACACGGTTTGTGGTAGCTTCTTGCAACTTGACACAGTGAAGTAGTTTCACGTTCTATCTCTATGTTTTGTTTCCTCTTGATGTAGCCCTAAGCACTGACTGGCGAGAAACACTTTCATGGAAAGGGGTTGTGAAGCTTCCAAAAATTACGAATCTCCAGGAATCTTAGCCAATATTTTTTCACCCAAACTGGATGATACTTGCAGGTAATGATCAGTAAACTAAGGCGACTTGGTTCCCCAAATTTCGTTCTTCTATGTTGAAGCGTTCATTTCCAGTAACAGTTTGAATTTTTAGGTATCACTCTGTTTTCTCCTATATTGATAGATGTATTTGGAACTCTAAATCCAACACGGTTTCTGCTAGCTTCTTGAAACTTGACACAGTAAAGAAGTTTCACGTTCTGTCTCTATGTTTTGTTTCCTCTTGACGTAGCCCTAAGCAGTGACTGGCGAGAAACACTTTCATGGAAAGGGGTTGCCAAGCTTCCAAAAATTACGAATCTCCAGAAATCTCAGCAAATATTTTTTCACCCAAACTGGATGATACTTTCAGGTAATGATCAGTACACTAAGGCGACTTGGTTCCCCAAATTTCGTTCTTCTATGTTGAAGCGTTCATTTCCAGTAACAGTTTGAATTTTGAGGTTTCACTCTGTTTTCTCCTATATTGATAGATGTATTTGGAACTCTAAATCCAACACGGTTTGTGCTAGCTTCTTGAAACTTGACACAGTAAAGTAGTTTCACGTTCTATCTCTATGTTTTGTTTCCTCTTGATGTAGCCCTAAGCAGTGACTGGCGAGAAGCACTTTCATGGAAAGGGGTTGCCAAGCTTCCAAAAATTACGAATCTCCAGAAATGTCAGCAAATATTTTTTCACCCAAACTGGATGATACTTTCAGGTAATGATCAGTACACTAAGGCGACTTGGTTCCCCAAATTTCGTTCTTCTATGTTGAAGCGTTCATTTCCAGTAACAGTTTGAATTTTTAGGTTTCACTCTGTTTTCTCCTATATTGATAGATGTATTTGGAAGACTAAATCCAACACGGTTTGTGCTAGCTTCTTGAAACTTGACACAGTAAAGTAGTTTCACGTTCTATCTCTATGTTTTGTTTCCTCTTGATGTAGCCCTATGCACTGACTGGCGAGAAACACTTTCATGGAAAGGGTTTGCCTAGCTTCCAAAAATTACGAATCTCCAGAAATCTCAGCAAATATTTTTTCACCCAAACTGGATGATACTTTCAGGTAATGATCAGTACACTAAGGCGACTTGGTTCCCCAAATTTCGTTCTTCTATGTTGAAGCGTTCATTTCCAGTAACAGTTTGAATTTTGAGCTTTCACTCTGTTTTCTCCTATATTGATAGATGTATTTGGAACTCTAAATCCAACACGGTTTGTGCTAGCTTCTTGAAACTTGACACAGTAAAGTAGTTTCACGTTCTATCTCTATGGTTTGTTTCCTCTTGATGTAGCCCTAAGCAGTGACTGGCGAGAAGCACTTTCATGGAAAGGGTTTGCCTAGCTTCCAAAAATTACGAATCTCCAGAAATCTCAGCCAATATTTTTTCACCCAAACTGGATGATACTTTCAGGTAATGATCAGTAAACGAAGGTGACTTGGTTCCCCAAATTTCGTTCTTCTATATTGAAGCGTTCATTTCCAGTAACAGTTTGAATTTTTAGGTTTCACTCTGTTTTCTCCTATATTGATAGATGTATTTGGAACTCTAAATCCAACACGGTTTGTGCTAGCTTCTTGAAACTTGACACAGTAAAGTAGTTTCACGTTCTATCTCTATGGATTGTTTCCTCTTGATGTAGCCCTAAGCAGTGACTGGCGAGAAGCACTTTCATGGAAAGGGGTTGCCAAGCTTCCAAAAATTACGAATCTCCAGAAATCTCAGCAAATATTTTTTCACCCAAACTGGATGATACTTTCAGGTAATGATCAGTACACTACGGCGACTTGGTTCCCCAAATTTAGTTCTTCTATGTTGAAGCGTTCATTTCCAGTAACAGTTTGAATTTTTAGGTTTCACTCTGTTTTCTCCTATATTGATAGATGTATTTGGAACTCTAAATCCAACACGGTTTGTGGTAGCTTCTTGCAACTTGACACAGTGAAGTAGTTTCACGTTCTATCTCTATCTTTTGTTTCCTCTTGATGTAGCCCTAAGCACTGACTGGCGAGAAACACTTTCATGGAAAGGGGTTGTGAAGCTTCCAAAAATTACGAATCTCCAGGAATCTTAGCCAATATTTTTTCACCCAAACTGGATGATACTTGCAGGTAATGATCAGTAAACTAAGGCGACTTGGTTCCCCAAATTTCGTTCTTCTATGTTGAAGCGTTCATTTCCAGTAACAGTTTGAATTTTTAGGTATCACTCTGTTTTCTCCTATATTGATAGATGTATTTGGAACTCTAAATCCAACACGGTTTCTGCTAGCTTCTTGAAACTTGACACAGTAAAGAAGTTTCACGTTCTGTCTCTATGTTTTGTTTCCTCTTGACGTAGCCCTAAGCAGTGACTGGCGAGAAACACTTTCATGGAAAGGGGTTGCCAAGCTTCCAAAAATTACGAATCTCCAGAAATCTCAGCAAATATTTTTTCACCCAAACTGGATGATACTTTCAGGTAATGATCAGTACACTAAGGCGACTTGGTTCCCCAAATTTCGTTCTTCTATGTTGAAGCGTTCATTTCCAGTAACAGTTTGAATTTTGAGGTTTCACTCTGTTTTCTCCTATATTGATAGATGTATTTGGAACTCTAAATCCAACACGGTTTGTGCTAGCTTCTTGAAACTTGACACAGTAAAGTAGTTTCACGTTCTATCTCTATGTTTTGTTTCCTCTTGATGTAGCCCTAAGCAGTGACTGGCGAGAAGCACTTTCATGGAAAGGGGTTGCCAAGCTTCCAAAAATTACGAATCTCCAGAAATGTCAGCAAATATTTTTTCACCCAAACTGGATGATACTTTCAGGTAATGATCAGTACACTAAGGCGACTTGGTTCCCCAAATTTCGTTCTTCTATGTTGAAGCGTTCATTTCCACTAACAGTTTGAATTTTGAGGTTTCACTCTGTTTTCTCCTATATTGATAGATGTATTTGCAACTCTAAATCCAACACGGTTTGTGCTAGCTTCTTGAAACTTGACACAGTAAAGTAGTTTCACGTTCTATCTCTATGTTTTGTTTCCTCTTGACATAGCCCTAAGCAGTGACTGGCGAGAAGCACTTTCATGGAAAGGGGTTGCCAAGCTTCCAAAAATTACGAATCTCCAGAAATGTCAGCAAATATTTTTTCACCCAAACTGGATGATACTTTCAGGTAATGATCAGTACACTAAGGCGACTTGGTTCCACAAATTTCGTTCTTCTATATTGAAGCGTTCATTTCCAGTAACAGTTTGAATTTTTAGGTTTCACTCTGTTTTCTCCTATATTGATAGATGTATTTGGAACACTAAATCCAACACGGTTTGTGCTAGCTTCTTGAAACTTGACACAGTAAAGTAGTTTCACGTTCTATCTCTATGTTTTGTTTCCTCTTGATGTAGCCCTAAGCAGTGACTGGCGCGAAACACTTTCATGGAAAGGGGTTGCCAAGCTTCCAAAAATTACGAATCTCCAGAAATCTCAGCAAATATTTTTTCACCCAAACTGGATGATACTTTCATGTAATGATCAGTACACTAAGGCGACTTGGTTCCCCAAATTTCGTTCTTCTATGTTGAAGCGTTCATTTCCAGTAACAGTTTGAATTTTGAGGTTTCACTCTGTTTACTCCTATATTGATAGATATATTTGGAACTCTAAATCCAACACGGTTTGTGCTAGCTTCTTGAAACTTGACACAGTAAAGTAGTTTCACGTTCTATCTCTATGTTTTGTTTCCTCTTGATGTAGCCCTATGCACTGACTGGCGAGAAACACTTTCATGGAAAGGGTTTGCCTAGCTTCCAAAAATTACGAATCTCCAGAAATCTCAGCAAATATTTTTTCACCCAAACTGGATGATACTTTCAGGTAATGATCAGTACACTAAGGCGACTTGGTTCCCCAAATTTCGTTCTTCTATGTTGAAGCGTTCATTTCCAGTAACAGTTTGAATTTTGAGGTTTCACTCTGTTTTCTCCTATATTGATAGATGTATTTGGAACTCTAAATCGAACACGGTTTGTGCTAGCTTCTTGAAACTTGACACAGTAAAGTAGTTTCACGTTCTATCTCTATGTTTTGTTTCCTCTTGATGTAGCCCTAAGCAGTGACTGGCCAGAAGCACTTTCATGGAAAGGGGTTGCCAAGCTTCCAAAAATTACGAATCTCCAGAAATCTCAGCAAATATTTTTTCACCCAAACTGGATGATACTTCCAGGTAATGATCAGTACACTAAGGCGACTTGGTTCCCCAAATTTCGTTCTTCTATGTTGAAGCGTTCATTTCCAGTAACAGTTTGAATTTTGAGGTTTCACTCTGTTTTCTTCTATATTGATAGATGTATTTGGAACTCTAAATCCAACACGGTTTGTGCTAGCTTCTTGAAACTTGACACAGTAAAGTAGTTTCACGTTCTATCTCTATGTTTTGTTTCCTCTTGATGTAGCCCTAAGCAGTGACTGGCGAGAAGCACTTTCATGGAAAGGGGTTGCCAAGCTTCCAAAAATTACGAATCTCCAGAAATGTCAGCAAATATTTTTTCACCCAAACTGGATGATACTTTCATGTAATGATCAGTACACTAAGGCGACTTGGTTCCCCAAATTTCGTTCTTCTATGTTGAAGCGTTCATTTCCAGTAACAGTTTGAATTTTGAGGTTTCACTCTGTTTTCTCCTATATTGATAGATGTATTTGGAACTCTAAATCCAACACGGTTTCTGCTAGCTTCTTGAAACTTGACACAGTAAAGTAGTTTCACGTTCTGTCTCTATGTTTTGTTTCCTCTTGACGTAGCCCTAAGCAGTGACTGGCGAGAAACACTTTCATGGAAAGGGGTTGCCAAGCTTCCAAAAATTACGAATCTCCAGAAATCTCAGCAAATATTTTTTCACCCAAACTGGATGATACTTCCAGGTAATGATCAGTACACTAAGGCGACTTGGTTCCCCAAATTTCGTTCTTCTATGTTGAAGCGTTCATTTCCAGTAACAGTTTGAATTTTGAGGTTTCACTCTGTTTTCTCCTATATTGATAGATGTATTTGGAACTCTAAATCCAACACGGTTTGTGCTAGCTTCTTGAAACTTGACACAGTAAAGTAGTTTCACGTTCTATCTCTATGTTTTGTTTCCTCTTGACGTAGCCCTAAGCAGTGACTGGCGAGAAGCACTTTCATGGAAAGGGGTTGCCAAGCTTCCAAAAATTACGAATCTCCAGAAATCTCAGCAAATATTTTTTCACCCAAACTGGATGATACTTTCAGGTAATGATCAGTACACTAAGGCGACTTGGTTCCCCAAATTTCGTTCTTCTATATTGAAGCGTTCATTTCCAGTAACAGTTTGAATTTTTAGGTTTCACTCTGTTTTCTCCTATATTGATAGATGTATTTGGAACACTAAATCCAACACGGTTTGTGCTAGCTTCTTGAAACTTGACACAGTAAAGTAGTTTCACGTTCTATCTCTATGTTTTGTTTCCTCTTGATGTAGCCCTAAGCAGTGACTGGCGCGAAACACTTTCATGGAAAGGGGTTGCCAAGCTTCCAAAAATTACGAATCTCCAGAAATCTCAGCAAATATTTTTTCACCCAAACTGGATGATATTTTCAGGTAATGATCAGTACACGAAGGCGACTTGGTTCCCCAAATTTCGTTCTTCTATGTTGAAGCGTTCATTTCCAGTAACAGTTTGAATTTTGAGGTTTCACTCTGTTTTCTCCTATATTGATAGATATATTTGGAACTCTAAATCCAACACGGTTTGTGCTAGCTTCTTGAAACTTGACACAGTAAAGTAGTTTCACGTTCTATCTCTATGTTTTGTTTCCTCTTGATGTAGCCCTATGCACTGACTGGCGAGAAACACTTTCATGGAAAGGGTTTGCCTAGCTTCCAAAAATTACGAATCTCCAGAAATCTCAGCAAATATTTTTTCACCCAAACTGGATGATACTTTCAGGTAATGATCAGTACACTAAGGCGACTTGGTTCCCCAAATTTCGTTCTTCTATGTTGAAGCGTTCATTTCCAGTAACAGTTTGAATTTTGAGGTTTCACTCTGTTTTCTCCTATATTGATAGATATATTTGGAACTCTAAATCCAACACGGTTTGTGCTAGCTTCTTGAAACTTGACACAGTAAAGTAGTTTCACGTTCTATCTCTATGTTTTGTTTCCTCTTGATGTAGCCCTATGCACTGACTGGCGAGAAACACTTTCATGGAAAGGGTTTGCCTAGCTTCCAAAAATTACGAATCTCCAGAAATCTCAGCAAATATTTTTTCACCCAAACTGGATGATACTTTCAGGTAATGATCAGTACACTAAGGCGACTTGGTTCCCCAAATTTCGTTCTTCTATGTTGAAGCGTTCATTTCCAGTAACAGTTTGAATTTTGAGCTTTCACTCTGTTTTCTCCTATATTGATAGATGTATTTGGAACTCTAAATCCAACACGGTTTGTGCTAGCTTCTTGAAACTTGACACAGTAAAGGAGTTTCACGTTCTATCTCTATGGTTTGTTTCCTCTTGATGTAGCCCTAAGCAGTGACTGGCGAGAAGCACTTTCATGGAAAGGGTTTGCCTAGCTTCCAAAAATTACGAATCTCCAGAAATCTCAGCCAATATTTTTTCACCCAAACTGGATGATACTTTCAGGTAATGATCAGTAAACGAAGGTGACTTGGTTCCCCAAATTTCGTTCTTCTATATTGAAGCGTTCATTTCCAGTAACAGTTTGAATTTTTAGGTTTCACTCTGTTTTCTCCTATATTGATAGATGTATTTGGAACTCTAAATCCAACACGGTTTGTGCTAGCTTCTTGAAACTTGACACAGTAAAGTAGTTTCACGTTCTATCTCTATGGATTGTTTCCTCTTGATGTAGCCCTAAGCAGTGACTGGCGAGAAGCACTTTCATGGAAAGGGGTTGCCAAGCTTCCAAAAATTACGAATCTCCAGAAATCTCAGCAAATATTTTTTCACCCAAACTGGATGATACTTTCAGGTAATGATCAGTACACTAAGGCGACTTGGTTCCCCAAATTTAGTTCTTCTATGTTGAAGCGTTCATTTCCAGTAACAGTTTGAATTTTTAGGTTTCACTCTGTTTTCTCCTATATTGATAGATGTATTTGGAACTCTAAATCCAACACGGTTTGTGGTAGCTTCTTGCAACTTGACACAGTGAAGTAGTTTCACGTTCTATCTCTCTGTTTTGTTTCCTCTTGATGTAGCCCTAAGCACTGACTGGCGAGAAACACTTTCATGGAAAGGGGTTGTGAAGCTTCCAAAAATTACGAATCTCCAGGAATCTCAGCCAATATTTTTTCACCCAAACTGGATGATACTTGCAGGTAATGATCAGTAAACTAAGGCGACTTGGTTCCCCAAATTTCGTTCTTCTATGTTGAAGCGTTCATTTCCAGTAACAGTTTGAATTTTTAGGTATCACTCTGTTTTCTCCTATATTGATAGATGTATTTGGAACTCTAAATCCAACACGGTTTCTGCTAGCTTCTTGAAACTTGACACAGTAAAGAAGTTTCACGTTCTGTCTCTATGTTTTGTTTCCTCTTGACGTAGCCCTAAGCAGTGACTGGCGAGAAACACTTTCATGGAAAGGGGTTGCCAAGCTTCCAAAAATTACGAATCTCCAGAAATCTCAGCAAATATTTTTTCACCCAAACTGGATGATACTTTCAGGTAATGATCAGTACACTAAGGCGACTTGGTTCCCCAAATTTCGTTCTTCTATGTTGAAGCGTTCATTTCCAGTAACAGTTTGAATTTTGAGGTTTCACTCTGTTTTCTCCTATATTGATAGATGTATTTGGAACTCTAAATCCAACACGGTTTGTGCTAGCTTCTTGAAACTTGACACAGTAAAGTAGTTTCACGTTCTATCTCTATGTTTTGTTTCCTCTTGATGTAGCCCTAAGCACTGACTGGCGACAAACCCTTTCATGGAAAGGGTTTGCCTAGCATCCAAAAATTACGAATCTCCAGAAATCTCAGCAAATATTTTTTCACCCAAACTGGATGATACTTTCAGGTAATGATCAGTACACTAAGGCGACTTGGTTCCCCAAATTTCGTTCTTCTATGTTGAAGCGTTCATTTCCAGTAACAGTTTGAATTTTTAGGTTTCACTCTGTTTTCTCCTATATTGATAGATGTATTTGGAACTCTAAATTGAACACGGTTTGTGCTAGCTTCTTGAAACTTGACACAGTAAAGTAGTTTCACGTTCTATCTCTATGTTTTGTTTCCTCTTGATGTAGCCCTAAGCAGTGACTGGCGAGAAGCACTTTCATGGAAAGGGGTTGCCAAGCTTCCAAAAATTACGAATCTCCAGAAATGTCAGCAAATATTTTTTCACCCAAACTGGATGATACTTTCAGGTAATGATCAGTACACTAAGGCGACTTGGTTCCCCAAATTTCGTTCTTCTATGTTGAAGCGTTCATTTCCAGTAACAGTTTGAATTTTGAGGTTTCACTCTGTTTTCTCCTATATTGATAGATGTATTTGCAACTCTAAATCCAACACGGTTTGTGCTAGCTTCTTGAAACTTGACACAGTAAAGTAGTTTCACGTTCTATCTCTATGTTTTGTTTCCTCTTGACATAGCCCTAAGCAGTGACTGGCGAGAAGCACTTTCATGGAAAGGGGTTGCCAAGCTTCCAAAAATTACGAATCTCCAGAAATGTCAGCAAATATTTTTTCACCCAAACTGGATGATACTTTCAGGTAATGATCAGTACACTAAGGCGACTTGGTTCCACAAATTTCGTTCTTCTATATTGAAGCGTTCATTTCCAGTAACAGTTTGAATTTTTAGGTTTCACTCTGTTTTCTCCTATATTGATAGATGTATTTGGAACACTAAATCCAACACGGTTTGTGCTAGCTTCTTGAAACTTGACACAGTAAAGTAGTTTCACGTTCTATCTCTATGTTTTGTTTCCTCTTGATGTAGCCCTAAGCAGTGACTGGCGCGAAACACTTTCATGGAAAGGGGTTGCCAAGCTTCCAAAAATTACGAATCTCCAGAAATCTCAGCAAATATTTTTTCACCCAAACTGGATGATACTTTCATGTAATGATCAGTACACTAAGGCGACTTGGTTCCCCAAATTTCGTTCTTCTATGTTGAAGCGTTCATTTCCAGTAACAGTTTGAATTTTGAGGTTTCACTCTGTTTACTCCTATATTGATAGATATATTTGGAACTCTAAATCCAACACGGTTTGTGCTAGCTTCTTGAAACTTGACACAGTAAAGTAGTTTCACGTTCTATCTCTATGTTTTGTTTCCTCTTGATGTAGCCCTATGCACTGACTGGCGAGAAACACTTTCATGGAAAGGGTTTGCCTAGCTTCCAAAAATTACGAATCTCCAGAAATCTCAGCAAATATTTTTTCACCCAAACTGGATGATACTTTCAGGTAATGATCAGTACACTAAGGCGACTTGGTTCCCCAAATTTCGTTCTTCTATGTTGAAGCGTTCATTTCCAGTAACAGTTTGAATTTTGAGGTTTCACTCTGTTTTCTCCTATATTGATAGATGTATTTGGAACTCTAAATCGAACACGGTTTGTGCTAGCTTCTTGAAACTTGACACAGTAAAGTAGTTTCACGTTCTATCTCTATGTTTTGTTTCCTCTTGATGTAGCCCTAAGCAGTGACTGGCCAGAAGCACTTTCATGGAAAGGGGTTGCCAAGCTTCCAAAAATTACGAATCTCCAGAAATCTCAGCAAATATTTTTTCACCCAAACTGGATGATACTTCCAGGTAATGATCAGTACACTAAGGCGACTTGGTTCCCCAAATTTCGTTCTTCTATGTTGAAGCGTTCATTTCCAGTAACAGTTTGAATTTTGAGGTTTCACTCTGTTTTCTTCTATATTGATAGATGTATTTGGAACTCTAAATCCAACACGGTTTGTGCTAGCTTCTTGAAACTTGACACAGTAAAGTAGTTTCACGTTCTATCTCTATGTTTTGTTTCCTCTTGATGTAGCCCTAAGCAGTGACTGGCGAGAAGCACTTTCATGGAAAGGGGTTGCCAAGCTTCCAAAAATTACGAATCTCCAGAAATGTCAGCAAATATTTTTTCACCCAAACTGGATGATACTTTCATGTAATGATCAGTACACTAAGGCGACTTGGTACCCCAAATTTTGTTCTTCTATGTTGAAGCGTTCATTTCCAGTAACAGTTTGAATTTTTAGGTTTCACTCTGTTTTCTCCTATATTGATAGATGTATTTGCAACTCTAAATCGAACACAGTTTGTGCTAGCTTCTTGAAACTTGACACAGTAAAGTAGTATCACGTTCTTTCTCTATGTTTTGTTTCCCCTTGATGTAGCCCTAAGCAGTGACTGTCGAGAAACACTTTCATGGAAAGGGGTTGCCAAGCTTCCAAAAATTACGAATCTCCAGAAATGTCAGCAAATATTTTTTCACCCAAACTGGATGATACTTTCAGGTAATGATCAGTACACTAAGGCGACTTGGTTCCCCAAATTTCGTTCTTCTATGTTGAAGCGTTCATTTCCAGTAACAGTTTGAATTTTGAGGTTTCACTCTGTTTTCTCCTATATTGATAGATGTATTTGGAACTCTAAATCCAACACGGTTTGTGCTAGCTTCTTGAAACTTGACACAGTAAAGTAGTTTCACGTTCTATCTCTATGTTTTGTTTCCTCTTGATGTAGCCCTAAGCAGTGACTGGCGAGAAGCACTTTCATGGAAAGGGGTTGCCAAGCTTCCAAAATTTATGAATCTCCAGAAATGTCAGCAAATATTTTTTCACCCAAACTGGATGATACTTTCAGGTAATGATCAGTACACTAAGGCGACATGGTTCCCCAAATTTCGTTCTTCTATATTGAAGCGTTCATTTCCAGTAACAGTTTGAATTTTGAGGTTTCACTCTGTTTTCTCCTATATTGATAGATGTATTTGGAACTCTAAATCCAACACGGTTTGTGCTAGCTTCTTGAAACTTGACACAGTAAAGTAGTTTCACGTTCTATCTCTATGTTTTGTTTCCTCTTGATGTAGCCCTAAGCAGTGACTGGCGAGAAGCACTTTCATGGAAAGGGGTTGCCAAGCTTCCAAAAATTACGAATCTCCAGAAATGTCAGCAAATATTTTTTCACCCAAACTGGATGATACTTTCAGGTAATGATCAGTACACTAAGGCGACTTGGTTCCCCAAATTTCGTTCTTCTATGATGAAGCGTTCATTTCCAGTAACAGTTTGAATTTTCAGGTTTCACTCTGTTTTCTCCTATATTGATAGATGTATTTGGAACTCTAAATCCAACACGGTTTGTGCTAGCTTCTTGAAACTTGACACAGTGAAGTAGTTTCATGTTCTATCTCTATGTTTTGTTTCCTCTTGATGTAGCCCTAAGCACTGACTGGCGAGAAACACTTTCATGGAAAGGGGTTGCGAAGCTTCCAAAAGTTACGAATCTCCAGAAATCTCAGCAAATATTTTTTCACCCAAACTGGATGATACTTTCAGGTAATGATCAGTATACGAAGGTGACTTGGTTCCCCAAATTTCGTGCTTCTATGTTGAAGCGTTCATTTGCAGTAACAGTTTGAATTTTTAGGTTTCAATCTGTTTTCTCCTATATTGATAGACGTATTTGGAACTCTAAATTTAACACGGTTTGTGCTAGCTTCATGAAACTTGACACAGTAAAGTAGTTTCACGTTCTATGTCTATGTTTTGTTTCCTCTTGATGTAGCCATAAGCAGTGACTGGCGAGAAACACTTTCATGGAAAGGGGTTGCCAAGCTTCCAAAAATTACGAATCTCCAGAAATCTCAGCAAATATTTTTTCACCCAAACTGGATGATACTTTCAGGTAATGATCAGTAAACGAAGGCGACTTTGTTCCCCAAATTTCGTTCTTCTATGTTGAAGCGTTCATTTCCAGTAACAGTTTGAATTTTGAGGTTTCACTCTGTTTTCTCCTATATTGATAGATGTATTTGGAACTCTAAATCGAACACGGTTTTTGCTAGCTTCTTGAAACTTGACACAGTAAAGTAGTTTCACGTTCTATCTCTATGTTTTGTTTCCTCTTGATGTAGCCCTAAGCAGTGACTGGCGAGAAGCACTTTCATGGAAAGGGGTTGCCAAGCTTCCAAAAATTACGAATCTCCAGAAATCTCAGCAAATATTTTTTCACCCAAACTGGATGATACTTTCAGATAATGATCAGTACACTAAGGCGACTTGGTTCCCCAAATTTCGTTCTTCTATGTTGAAGCGTTCATTTCCAGTAACAGTTTGAATTTTGAGGTTTCACTCTGTTTTCTCCTATATTGATAGATGTATTTGGAACTCTAAATCCAACACGGTTTGTGCTAGCTTCTTGAAACTTGACACAGTAAAGTAGTTTCACGTTCTATCTCTATGTTTTGTTTCCTCTTGATGTAGCCCTAAGCACTGACTGGCGACAAACCCTTTCATGGAAAGGGTTTGCCTAGCTTCCAAAAATTACGAATCTCCAGAAATCTCAGCAAATATTTTTTCACCCAAACTGGATGATACTTTCAGGTAATGATCAGTACACTAAGGCGACTTGGTTCCCCAAATTTCGTTCTTCTATGTTGAAGCGTTCATTTCCAGTAACAGTTTGAATTTTTAGGTTTCACTCTGTTTTCTCCTATATTGATAGATGTATTTGGAACTCTAAATTGAACACGGTTTGTGCTAGCTTCTTGAAACTTGACACAGTAAAGTAGTTTCACGTTCTATCTCTATGTTTTGTTTCCTCTTGATGTAGCCCTAAGCAGTGACTGGCGAGAAGCACTTTCATGGAAAGGGGTTGCCAAGCTTCCAAAAATTACGAATCTCCAGAAATGTCAGCAAATATTTTTTCACCCAAACTGGATGATACTTTCAGGTAATGATCAGTACACTAAGGCGACTTGGTTCCCCAAATTTCGTTCTTCTATGTTGAAGCGTTCATTTCCACTAACAGTTTGAATTTTGAGGTTTCACTCTGTTTTCTCCTATATTGATAGATGTATTTGCAACTCTAAATCCAACACGGTTTGTGCTAGCTTCTTGAAACTTGACACAGTAAAGTAGTTTCACGTTCTATCTCTATGTTTTGTTTCCTCTTGACATAGCCCTAAGCAGTGACTGGCGAGAAGCACTTTCATGGAAAGGGGTTGCCAAGCTTCCAAAAATTACGAATCTCCAGAAATGTCAGCAAATATTTTTTCACCCAAACTGGATGATACTTTCAGGTAATGATCAGTACACTAAGGCGACTTGGTTCCACAAATTTCGTTCTTCTATATTGAAGCGTTCATTTCCAGTAACAGTTTGAATTTTTAGGTTTCACTCTGTTTTCTCCTATATTGATAGATGTATTTGGAACACTAAATCCAACACGGTTTGTGCTAGCTTCTTGAAACTTGACACAGTAAAGTAGTTTCATGTTCTATCTCTATGTTTTGTTTCCTCTTGATGTAGCCCTAAGCAGTGACTGGCGCGAAACACTTTCATGGAAAGGGGTTGCCAAGCTTCCAAAAATTACGAATCTCCAGAAATGTCAGCAAATATTTTTTCACCCAAACTGGATGATACTTTCAGGTAATGATCAGTACACTAAGGCGACTTGGTTCCCCAAATTTCGTTCTTCTATGATGAAGCGTTCATTTCCAGTAACAGTTTGAATTTTCAGGTTTCACTCTGTTTTCTCCTATATTGATAGATGTATTTGGAACTCTAAATCCAACACAGTTTGTGCTAGCTTCTTGAAACTTGACACAGTGAAGTAGTTTCATGTTCTATCTCTATGTTTTGTTTCCTCTTGATGTAGCCCTAAGCACTGACTGGCGAGAAACACTTTCATGGAAAGGGGTTGCGAAGCTTCCAAAAGTTACGAATCTCCAGAAATCTCAGCAAATATTTTTTCACCCAAACTGGATGATACTTTCAGGTAATGATCAGTATACGAAGGTGACTTGGTTCCCCAAATTTCGTGCTTCTATGTTGAAGCGTTCATTTGCAGTAACAGTTTGAATTTTTAGGTTTCAATCTGTTTTCTCCTATATTGATAGACGTATTTGGAACTCTAAATTTAACACGGTTTGTGCTAGCTTCATGAAACTTGACACAGTAAAGTAGTTTCACGTTCTATGTCTATGTTTTGTTTCCTCTTGATGTAGCCATAAGCAGTGACTGGCGAGAAACACTTTCATGGAAAGGGGTTGCCAAGCTTCCAAAAATTACGAATCTCCAGAAATCTCAGCAAATATTTTTTCACCCAAACTGGATGATACTTTCAGGTAATGATCAGTAAACGAAGGCGACTTTGTTCCCCAAATTTCGTTCTTCTATGTTGAAGCGTTCATTTCCAGTAACAGTTTGAATTTTGAGGTTTCACTCTGTTTTCTCCTATATTGATAGATGTATTTGGAACTCTAAATCGAACACGGTTTTTGCTAGCTTCTTGAAACTTGACACAGTAAAGTAGTTTCACGTTCTATCTCTATGTTTTGTTTCCTCTTGATGTAGCCCTAAGCAGTGACTGGCGAGAAGCACTTTCATGGAAAGGGGTTGCCAAGCTTCCAAAAATTACGAATCTCCAGAAATCTCAGCAAATATTTTTTCACCCAAACTGGATGATACTTTCAGGTAATGATCAGTACACTAAGGCGACTTGGTTCCCCAAATTTCGTTCTTCTATGTTGAAGCGTTCATTTCCAGTAACAGTTTGAATTTTGAGGTTTCACTCTGTTTTCTCCTATATTGATAGATGTATTTGGAACTCTAAATCCAACACGGTTTGTGCTAGCTTCTTGAAACTTGACACAGTAAAGTAGTTTCACGTTCTATCTCTATGTTTTGTTTCCTCTTGATGTAGCCCTAAGCACTGACTGGCGACAAACCCTTTCATGGAAAGGGTTTGCCTAGCTTCCAAAAATTACGAATCTCCAGAAATCTCAGCAAATATTTTTTCACCCAAACTGGATGATACTTTCAGGTAATGATCAGTACACTAAGGCGACTTGGTTCCCCAAATTTCGTTCTTCTATGTTGAAGCGTTCATTTCCAGTAACAGTTTGAATTTTTAGGTTTCACTCTGTTTTCTCCTATATTGATAGATGTATTTGGAACTCTAAATTGAACACGGTTTGTGCTAGCTTCTTGAAACTTGACACAGTAAAGTAGTTTCACGTTCTATCTCTATGTTTTGTTTCCTCTTGATGTAGCCCTAAGCAGTGACTGGCGAGAAGCACTTTCATGGAAAGGGGTTGCCAAGCTTCCAAAAATTACGAATCTCCAGAAATGTCAGCAAATATTTTTTCACCCAAACTGGATGATACTTTCAGGTAATGATCAGTACACTAAGGCGACTTGGTTCCCCAAATTTCGTTCTTCTATGTTGAAGCGTTCATTTCCACTAACAGTTTGAATTTTGAGGTTTCACTCTGTTTTCTCCTATATTGATAGATGTATTTGCAACTCTAAATCCAACACGGTTTGTGCTAGCTTCTTGAAACTTGACACAGTAAAGTAGTTTCACGTTCTATCTCTATGTTTTGTTTCCTCTTGACATAGCCCTAAGCAGTGACTGGCGAGAAGCACTTTCATGGAAAGGGGTTGCCAAGCTTCCAAAAATTACGAATCTCCAGAAATGTCAGCAAATATTTTTTCACCCAAACTGGATGATACTTTCAGGTAATGATCAGTACACTAAGGCGACTTGGTTCCACAAATTTCGTTCTTCTATATTGAAGCGTTCATTTCCAGTAACAGTTTGAATTTTTAGGTTTCACTCTGTTTTCTCCTATATTGATAGATGTATTTGGAACACTAAATCCAACACGGTTTGTGCTAGCTTCTTGAAACTTGACACAGTAAAGTAGTTTCATGTTCTATCTCTATGTTTTGTTTCCTCTTGATGTAGCCCTAAGCAGTGACTGGCGCGAAACACTTTCATGGAAAGGGGTTGCCAAGCTTCCAAAAATTACGAATCTCCAGAAATCTCAGCAAATATTTTTTCACCCAAACTGGATGATACTTTCATGTAATGATCAGTACACTAAGGCGACTTGGTTCCCCAAATTTCGTTCTTCTATGTTGAAGCGTTCATTTCCAGTAACAGTTTGAATTTTGAGGTTTCACTCTGTTTACTCCTATATTGATAGATATATTTGGATCTCTAAATCCAACACGGTTTGTGCTAGCTTCTTGAAACTTGACACAGTAAAGTAGTTTCACGTTCTATCTCTATGTTTTGTTTCCTCTTGATGTAGCCCTATGCACTGACTGGCGAGAAACACTTTCATGGAAAGGGTTTGCCTAGCTTCCAAAAATTACGAATCTCCAGAAATCTCAGCAAATATTTTTTCACCCAAACTGGATGATACTTTCAGGTAATGATCAGTACACTAAGGCGACTTGGTTCCCCAAATTTCGTTCTTCTATGTTGAAGCGTTCATTTCCAGTAACAGTTTGAATTTTGAGGTTTCACTCTGTTTTCTCCTATATTGATAGATGTATTTGGAACTCTAAATCGAACACGGTTTGTGCTAGCTTCTTGAAACTTGACACAGTAAAGTAGTTTCACGTTCTATCTCTATGTTTTGTTTCCTCTTGATGTAGCCCTAAGCAGTGACTGGCCAGAAGCACTTTCATGGAAAGGGGTTGCCAAGCTTCCAAAAATTACGAATCTCCAGAAATCTCAGCAAATATTTTTTCACCCAAACTGGATGATACTTCCAGGTAATGATCAGTACACTAAGGCGACTTGGTTCCCCAAATTTCGTTCTTCTATGTTGAAGCGTTCATTTCCAGTAACAGTTTGAATTTTGAGGTTTCACTCTGTTTTCTTCTATATTGATAGATGTATTTGGAACTCTAAATCCAACACGGTTTGTGCTAGCTTCTTGAAACTTGACACAGTAAAGTAGTTTCACGTTCTATCTCTATGTTTTGTTTCCTCTTGATGTAGCCCTAAGCAGTGACTGGCGCGAAACACTTTCATGGAAAGGGGTTGCCAAGCTTCCAAAAATTACGAATCTCCAGAAATCTCAGCAAATATTTTTTCACCCAAACTGGATGATACTTTCATGTAATGATCAGTACACTAAGGCGACTTGGTTCCCCAAATTTCGTTCTTCTATGTTGAAGCGTTCATTTCCAGTAACAGTTTGAATTTTGAGGTTTCACTCTGTTTACTCCTATATTGATAGATATATTTGGATCTCTAAATCCAACACGGTTTGTGCTAGCTTCTTGAAACTTGACACAGTAAAGTAGTTTCACGTTCTATCTCTATGTTTTGTTTCCTCTTGATGTAGCCCTATGCACTGACTGGCGAGAAACACTTTCATGGAAAGGGTTTGCCTAGCTTCCAAAAATTACGAATCTCCAGAAATCTCAGCAAATATTTTTTCACCCAAACTGGATGATACTTTCAGGTAATGATCAGTACACTAAGGCGACTTGGTTCCCCAAATTTCGTTCTTCTATGTTGAAGCGTTCATTTCCAGTAACAGTTTGAATTTTGAGGTTTCACTCTGTTTTCTCCTATATTGATAGATGTATTTGGAACTCTAAATCGAACACGGTTTGTGCTAGCTTCTTGAAACTTGACACAGTAAAGTAGTTTCACGTTCTATCTCTATGTTTTGTTTCCTCTTGATGTAGCCCTAAGCAGTGACTGGCCAGAAGCACTTTCATGGAAAGGGGTTGCCAAGCTTCCAAAAATTACGAATCTCCAGAAATCTCAGCAAATATTTTTTCACCCAAACTGGATGATACTTCCAGGTAATGATCAGTACACTAAGGCGACTTGGTTCCCCAAATTTCGTTCTTCTATGTTGAAGCGTTCATTTCCAGTAACAGTTTGAATTTTGAGGTTTCACTCTGTTTTCTTCTATATTGATAGATGTATTTGGAACTCTAAATCCAACACGGTTTGTGCTAGCTTCTTGAAACTTGACACAGTAAAGTAGTTTCACGTTCTATCTCTATGTTTTGTTTCCTCTTGATGTAGCCCTAAGCAGTGACTGGCGAGAAGCACTTTCATGGAAAGGGTTTGCCAAGCTTCCAAAAATTACGAATCTCCAGAAATGTCAGCAAATATTTTTTCACCCAAACTGGATGATACTTTCATGTAATGATCAGTACACTAAGGCGACTTGGTACCCCAAATTTTGTTCTTCTATGTTGAAGCGTTCATTTCCAGTAACAGTTTGAATTTTTAGGTTTCACTCTGTTTTCTCCTATATTGATAGATGTATTTGCAACTCTAAATCGAACACAGTTTGTGCTAGCTTCTTGAAACTTGACACAGTAAAGTAGTTTCACGTTCTATGTCTATGTTTTGTTTCCTCTTGATGTAGCCATAAGCAGTGACTGGCGAGAAACACTTTCATGGAAAGGGGTTGCCAAGCTTCCAAAAATTACGAATCTCCAGAAATCTCAGCAAATATTTTTTCACCCAAACTGGATGATACTTTCAGGTAATGATCAGTAAACGAAGGCGACTTTGTTCCCCAAATTTCGTTCTTCTATGTTGAAGCGTTCATTTCCAGTAACAGTTTGAATTTTGAGGTTTCACTCTGTTTTCTCCTATATTGATAGATGTATTTGGAACTCTAAATCCAACACGGTTTGTGCTAGCTTCTTGAAACTTGACACAGTAAAGTAGTTTCACGTTCTATCTCTATGTTTTGTTTCCTCTTGATGTAGCCCTAAGCAGTGACTGGCGAGAAGCACTTTCATGGAAAGGGGTTGCCAAGCTTCCAAAAATTACGAATCTCCAGAAATCTCAGCAAATATTTTTTCACCCAAACTGGATGATACTTTCAGGTAATGATCAGTACACTAAGGCGACTTGGTTCCCCAAATTTCGTTCTTCTATGTTGAAGCGTTCATTTCCAGTAACAGTTTGAATTTTTAGGTTTCACTCTGTTTTCTCCTATATTGATAGATGTATTTGGAACACTAAATCCAACACGGTTTGTGCTAGCTTCTTGAAACTTGACACAGTAAAGTAGTTTCACGTTCTATCTCTATGTTTTGTTTCCTCTTGATGTAGCCCTAAGCAGTGACTGGCGCGAAACACTTTCATGGAAAGGGTTTGCCAAGCTTCCAAAAATTACGAATCTCCAGAAATCTCAGCAAATATTTTTTCACCCAAACTGGATGATACTTTCAGGTAATGATCAGTACACTAAGGCGACTTGGTTCCCCAAATTTCGTTCTTCTATGTTGAAGCGTTCATTTCCAGTAACAGTTTGAATTTTGAGGTTTCACTCTGTTTTCTCCTATATTGATAGATATATTTGGAACTCTAAATCCAACACGGTTTGTGCTAGCTTCTTGAAACTTGACACAGTAAAGTAGTTTCACGTTCTATCTCTATGTTTTGTTTCCTCTTGATGTAGCCCTATGCACTGACTGGCGAGAAACACTTTCATGGAAAGGGTTTGCCTAGCTTCCAAAAATTACGAATCTCCAGAAATCTCAGCAAATATTTTTTCACCCAAACTGGATGATACTTTCAGGTAATGATCAGTACACTAAGGCGACTTGGTTCCCCAAATTTCGTTCTTCTATGTTGAAGCGTTCATTTCCAGTAACAGTTTGAATTTTTAGGTTTCACTCTGTTTTCTCCTATATTGATAGATGTATTTGGAACTCTAAATCGAACACGGTTTTTGCTAGCTTCTTGAAACTTGACACAGTAAAGTAGTTTCACGTTCTATCTCTATGTTTTGTTTCCTCTTGATGTAGCCCTAAGCAGTGACTGGCGAGAAGCACTTTCATGGAAAGGGGTTGCCAAGCTTCCAAAATTTATGAATCTCCAGAAATGTCAGCAAATATTTTTTCACCCAAACTGGATGATACTTTCAGGTAATGATCAGTACACTGAGGCGACATGGTTCCCCAAATTTCGTTCTTCTATATTGAAGCGTTCATTTCCAGTAACAGTTTGAATTTTGAGGTTTCACTCTGTTTTCTCCTATATTGATAGATGTATTTGGAACTCTAAATCGAACACGGTTTGTGCTAGCTTCTTGAAACTTGACACAGTAAAGTAGTTTCACGTTCTATCTCTATGTTTTGTTTCCTCTTGATGTAGCCCTAAGCAGTGACTGGCGAGAAGCACTTTCATGGAAAGGGGTTGCCAAGCTTCCAAAAATTACGAATCTCCAGAAATGTCAGCAAATATTTTTTCACCCAAACTGGATGATACTTTCAGGTAATGATCAGTACACTAAGGCGACTTGGTTCCCCAAATTTCGTTCTTCTATGATGAAGCGTTCATTTCCAGTAACAGTTTGAATTTTCAGGTTTCACTCTGTTTTCTCCTATATTGATAGATGTATTTGGAACTCTAAATCCAACACGGTTTGTGCTAGCTTCTTGAAACTTGACACAGTGAAGTAGTTTCATGTTCTATCTCTATGTTTTGTTTCCTCTTGATGTAGCCCTAAGCACTGACTGGCGAGAAACACTTTCATGGAAAGGGGTTGCGAAGCTTCCAAAAGTTACGAATCTCCAGAAATCTCAGCAAATATTTTTTCACCCAAACTGGATGATACTTTCAGGTAATGATCAGTATACGAAGGTGACTTGGTTCCCCAAATTTCGTGCTTCTATGTTGAAGCGTTCATTTGCAGTAACAGTTTGAATTTTTAGGTTTCAATCTGTTTTCTCCTATATTGATAGATGTATTTGGAACTCTAAATTTAACACGGTTTGTGCTAGCTTCATGAAACTTGACACAGTAAAGTAGTTTCACGTTCTATGTCTATGTTTTGTTTCCTCTTGATGTAGCCATAAGCAGTGACTGGCGAGAAACACTTTCATGGAAAGGGGTTGCCAAGCTTCCAAAAATTACGAATCTCCAGAAATCTCAGCAAATATTTTTTCACCCAAACTGGATGATACTTTCAGGTAATGATCAGTAAACGAAGGCGACTTTGTTCCCCAAGTTTCGTTCTTCTATGTTGAAGCGTTCATTTCCAGTAACAGTTTGAATTTTGAGGTTTCACTCTGTTTTCTCCTATATTGATAGATGTATTTGGAACTCTAAATCCAACACGGTTTGTGCTAGCTTTTTGAAACTTGACACAGTAAATTAGTTTCACGTTCTATCTCTATGTTTTGTTTCCTCTTGATGTAGCCCTAAGCAGTGACTGGCGAGAAGCACTTTCATGGAAAGGGGTTGCCAAGCTTCCAAAAATTACGAATCTCCAGAAATGTCAGCAAATATTTTTTCACCCAAACTGGATGATACTTTCAGGTAATGATCAGTACACTAAGGCGACTTGGTTCCCCAAATTTCGTTCTTCTATGTTGAAGCGTTCATTTCCAGTAACAGTTTGAATTTTTAGGTTTCACTCTGTTTTCTCCTATATTGATAGATGTATTTGGAACACTAAATCCAACACGGTTTGTGCTAGCTTCTTGAAACTTGACACAGTAAAGTAGTTTCACGTTCTATCTCTATGTTTTGTTTCCTCTTGATGTAGCCCTAAGCAGTGACTGGCGCGAAACACTTTCATGGAAAGGGTTTGCCAAGCTTCCAAAAATTACGAATCTCCAGAAATCTCAGCAAATATTTTTTCACCCAAACTGGATGATACTTTCAGGTAATGATCAGTACACTAAGGCGACTTGGTTCCCCAAATTTCGTTCTTCTATGTTGAAGCGTTCATTTCCAGTAACAGTTTGAATTTTGAGGTTTCACTCTGTTTTCTCCTATATTGATAGATATATTTGGAACTCTAAATCCAACACGGTTTGTGCTAGCTTCTTGAAACTTGACACAGTAAAGTAGTTTCACGTTCTATCTCTATGTTTTGTTTCCTCTTGATGTAGCCCTATGCACTGACTGGCGAGAAACACTTTCATGGAAAGGGTTTGCCTAGCTTCCAAAAATTACGAATCTCCAGAAATCTCAGCAAATATTTTTTCACCCAAACTGGATGATACTTTCAGGTAATGGTCAGTACACTAAGGCGACTTGGTTCCCCAAATTTCGTTCTTCTATGTTGAAGCGTTCATTTCCAGTAACAGTTTGAATTTTGAGGTTTCACTCTGTTTACTCCTATATTGATAGATATATTTGGAACTCTAAATCCAACACGGTTTGTGCTAGCTTCTTGAAACTTGACACAGTAAAGTAGTTTCACGTTCTATCTCTATGTTTTGTTTCCTCTTGATGTAGCCCTATGCACTGACTGGCGAGAAAGACTTTCATGGAAAGGGTTTGCCTAGCTTCCAAAAATTACGAATCTCCAGAAATGTCAGCAAATATTTTTTCACCCAAACTGGATGATACTTTCAGGTAATGATCAGTACACTAAGGCGACTTGGTTCCCCAAATTTCGTTCTTCTATGTTGAAGCGTTCATTTCCAGTAACAGTTTGAATTTTGAGGTTTCACTCTGTTTTCTCCTATATTGATAGATGTATTTGGAACTCTAAATCGAACACGGTTTGTGCTAGCTTCTTGAAACTTGACACAGTAAAGTAGTTTCACGTTCTATCTCTATGTTTTGTTTCCTCTTGATGTAGCCCTAAGCAGTGACTGGCGAGAAACACTTTCATGGAAAGGGGTTGCCAAGCTTCCAAAAATTACGAATCTCCAGAAATCTCAGCAAATATTTTTTCAGCCAAACTGGATGATACTTTCAGGTAATGATCAGTACACTAAGGCGACTTGGTTCCGCAAATTTCGTTCTTCTATGTTGAAGCGTTCATTTCCAGTAACAGTTTGAATTTTGAGGTTTCACTCTGTTTTCTCCTATATTGATAGATGTATTTGGAACTCTAAATCCAACACGGTTTGTGCTAGCTTCTTGAAACTTGACACAGTAAAGTAGTTTCACGTTCTATCTCTATGTTTTGTTTCCTCTTGATGTAGCCCTATGCACTGACTGGCGAGAAACACTTTCATGGAAAGGGTTTCCCTAGCTTCGAAAAATTACGAATCTCCAGAAATCTCAGCCAATATTTTTTCACCCAAACTGGATGATACTTTCAGGTAATGATCAGTAAACGAAGGTGACTTGGTTCCCCAAATTTCGTTCTTCTATATTGAAGCGTTCATTTCCAGTAACAGTTTGAATTTTTAGGTTTCACTCTGTTTTCTCCTATATTGATAGATGTATTTGGAACTCTAAATCCAACACGGTTTGTGCTAGCTTCTTGAAACTTGACACAGTAAAGTAGTTTCACGTTCTATCTCTATGGTTTGTTTCCTCTTGATGTAGCCCTAAGCAGTGACTGGCGAGAAGCACTTTCATGGAAAGGGGTTGCCAAGCTTCCAAAAATTACGAATCTCCAGAAATCTCAGCAAATATTTTTTCACCCAAACTGGATGATACTTTCAGGTAATGATCAGTACACTAAGGCGACTTGGTTCCCCAAATTTAGTTCTTCTATGTTGAAGCGTTCATTTCCAGTAACAGTTTGAATTTTTAGGTTTCACTCTGTTTTCTCCTATATTGATAGATTTATTTGGAACTCTAAATCCAACACGGTTTGTGCTAGCTTCTTGAAACTTGACACAGTGAAGTAGTTTCACGTTCTATCTCTATGTTTTGTTTCCTCTTGATGTAGCCCTAAGCACTGACTGGCGAGAAACACTTTCATGGAAAGGGGTTGCGAAGCTTCCAAAAATTACGAATCTCCAGGAATCTCAGCCAATATTTTTTCACCCAAACTGGATGATACTTTCAGGTAATGATCAGTAAACTAAGGCGACTTGGTTTCCCAAATTTCGTTCTTCTATGTTGAAGCGTTCATTTCCAGTAACAGTTTGAATTTTTAGGTTTCACTCTGTTTTCTCCTATATTGATAGATGTATTTGGAACTCTAAATCCAACACGGTTTGTGCTAGCTTCTTGAAACTTGACACAGTAAAGAAGTTTCACGTTCTGTCTCTATGTTTTGTTTCCGCTTGACGTAGCCCTAAGCAGTGACTGGCGAGAAACACTTTCATGGAAAGGGGTTGCCAAGCTTCCAAAAATTACGAATCTCCAGAAATGTCAGCAAATATTTTTTCACCCAAACTGGATGATACTTTCAGGTAATGATCAGTACACTAAGGCGACTTGGTTCCCCAAATTTCGTTCTTCTATGTTGAAGCGTTCATTTCCAGTAACAGTTTGAATTTTTAGGTTTCACTCTGTTTTCTCCTATATTGATAGATGTATTTGGAACTCTAAATCCAACACGGTTTGTGCTAGCTTCTTGAAACTTGACACAGTAAAGAAGTTTCACGTTCTGTCTCTATGTTTTGTTTCCGCTTGACGTAGCCCTAAGCAGTGACTGGCGAGAAACACTTTCATGGAAAGGGGTTGCCAAGCTTCCAAAAATTACGAATCTCCAGAAATGTCAGCAAATATTTTTTCACCCAAACTGGATGATACTTTCAGGTAATGATCAGTACACTAAGGCGACTTGGTTCCCCAAATTTCGTTCTTCTATGTTGAAGCGTTCATTTCCAGTAACAGTTTGAATTTTGAGGTTTCACTCTGTTTTCTCCTATATTGATAGATGTATTTGGAACTCTAAATCCAACACGGTTTGTGCTAGCTTCTTGAAACTTGACACAGTAAAGTAGTTTCACGTTCTATCTCTATGTTTTGTTTCCTCTTGATGTAGCCCTATGCACTGACTGGCGAGAAACACTTTCATGGAATGGGTTTGCCTAGCTTCCAAAAATTACGAATCTCCAGAAATCTCAGCAAATATTTTTTCACCCAAACTGGATGATACTTTCAGGTAATGATCAGTACACTAAGGCGACTTGGTTCCCCAAATTTCGTTCTTCTATGTTGAAGCGTTCATTTCCAGTAACAGTTTGAATTTTTAGGTTTCACTCTGTTTTCTCCTATATTGATAGATGTATTTGGAACTCTAAATCGAACACGGTTTTTGCTAGCTTCTTGAAACTTGACACAGTAAAGTAGTTTCACGTTCTATCTCTATGTTTTGTTTCCTCTTGATGTAGCCCTAAGCAGTGACTGGCGAGAAGCACTTTCATGGAAAGGGGTTGCCAAGCTTCCAAAAATTATGAATCTCCAGAAATCTCAGCAAATATTTTTTCACCCAAATTGGATGATACTTTCTGGTAATGATCAGTACACTAAGGCGAATTGGTTCCCCAAATTTCGTTCTTCTATGTTGAAGCGTTCATTTCCAGTAACAGTTTGAATTTTTAGGTTTCACTCTGTTTTCTCCTATATTGATAGATGTATTTGCAACTCTAAATCCAACACGGTTTGTGCTAGCTTCTTGAAACTTGACACAGTGAAGTAGTTTCACGTTCTATCTCTATGTTTTGTTTCCTCTTGATGTAGCCCTAAGCAGTTACTGGCGAGAAACACTTTCATGAAAAGTGGTTGCGAAGCTTCCAAAAATTACGAATCTCCAGAAACCTCAGCAAATATTTTTTTCACCCAAACTGGATGATACTTTCAGGTAATGATCAGTACACTAAGGCGACTTGGTTCCCCAAATATCGTTCTTCTATGTTGATGCGTTCATTTCCAGTAACTGTTTGAATTTTGAGGTTTCACTCTTTTTTCTCCTATATTGATAGATGTATTTGGAACTCTAAATCCAACACGGTTTGTGCTAGCTTCTTGAAACTTGACACAGTAAAGTAGTTTCACGTTCTATCTCTATGGTTTGTTTCCTCTTGATGTAGCCCTAAGCAGTGACTGGCGAGAAGCACTTTCATGGAAAGGGGTTGCCAAGCTTCCAAAAATTACGAATCTCCAGAAATATCAGCAAATGTTTTTTCACCCAAACTGGATGATACTTTCAGGTAATGATCAGTACACTAAGGCGACTTGGTTCCCCAAATTTCGTTCTTCTATGTTGAAGTGTTCATTTCCAGTAACAGTTTGAATTTTGAGGTTTCACTCTGTTTTCTCCTATATTGATAGATGTATTTGGAACTCTAAATCCAACACGGTTTGTGCTAGCTTCTTGAAACTTGACACAGTAAAGTAGTTTCACGTTCTATCTCTATGTTTTGTTTCCTCTTGATGTAGCCCTAAGCAGTGACTGGCGAGAAGCACTTTCATGGAAAGGGGTTGCCAAGCTTCCAAAATTTATGAATCTCCAGAAATGTCAGCAAATATTTTTTCACCCAAACTGGATGATACTTTCAGGTAATGATCAGTACACTAAGGCGACATGGTTCCCCAAATTTCGTTCTTCTATATTGAAGCGTTCATTTCCAGTAACAGTTTGAATTTTGAGGTTTCACTCTGTTTTCTCCTATATTGATAGATGTATTTGGAACTCTAAATCCAACACGGTTTGTGCTAGCTTCTTGAAACTTGACACAGTAAAGTAGTTTCACGTTCTATCTCTATGTTTTGTTTCCTCTTGATGTAGCCCTAAGCAGTGACTGGCGAGAAGCACTTTCATGGAAAGGGGTTGCCAAGCTTCCAAAAATTACGAATCTCCAGAAATGTCAGCAAATATTTTTTCACCCAAACTGGATGATACTTTCAGGTAATGATCAGTACACTAAGGCGACTTGGTTCCCCAAATTTCGTTCTTCTATGATGAAGCGTTCATTTCCAGTAACAGTTTGAATTTTCAGGTTTCACTCTGTTTTCTCCTATATTGATAGATGTATTTGGAACTCTAAATCCAACACGGTTTGTGCTAGCTTCTTGAAACTTGACACAGTGAAGTAGTTTCATGTTCTATCTCTATGTTTTGTTTCCTCTTGATGTAGCCCTAAGCACTGACTGGCGAGAAACACTTTCATGGAAAGGGGTTGCGAAGCTTCCAAAAGTTACGAATCTCCAGAAATCTCAGCAAATATTTTTTCACCCAAACTGGATGATACTTTCAGGTAATGATCAGTATACGAAGGTGACTTGGTTCCCCAAATTTCGTGCTTCTATGTTGAAGCGTTCATTTGCAGTAACAGTTTGAATTTTTAGGTTTCAATCTGTTTTCTCCTATATTGATAGACGTATTTGGAACTCTAAATTTAACACGGTTTGTGCTAGCTTCATGAAACTTGACACAGTAAAGTAGTTTCACGTTCTATGTCTATGTTTTGTTTCCTCTTGATGTAGCCATAAGCAGTGACTGGCGAGAAACACTTTCATGGAAAGGGGTTGCCAAGCTTCCAAAAATTACGAATCTCCAGAAATCTCAGCAAATATTTTTTCACCCAAACTGGATGATACTTTCAGGTAATGATCAGTAAACGAAGGCGACTTTGTTCCCCAAATTTCGTTCTTCTATGTTGAAGCGTTCATTTCCAGTAACAGTTTGAATTTTGAGGTTTCACTCTGTTTTCTCCTATATTGATAGATGTATTTGGAACTCTAAATCGAACACGGTTTTTGCTAGCTTCTTGAAACTTGACACAGTAAAGTAGTTTCACGTTCTATCTCTATGTTTTGTTTCCTCTTGATGTAGCCCTAAGCAGTGACTGGCGAGAAGCACTTTCATGGAAAGGGGTTGCCAAGCTTCCAAAAATTACGAATCTCCAGAAATCTCAGCAAATATTTTTTCACCCAAACTGGATGATACTTTCAGATAATGATCAGTACACTAAGGCGACTTGGTTCCCCAAATTTCGTTCTTCTATGTTGAAGCGTTCATTTCCAGTAACAGTTTGAATTTTGAGGTTTCACTCTGTTTTCTCCTATATTGATAGATGTATTTGGAACTCTAAATCCAACACGGTTTGTGCTAGCTTCTTGAAACTTGACACAGTAAAGTAGTTTCACGTTCTATCTCTATGTTTTGTTTCCTCTTGATGTAGCCCTAAGCACTGACTGGCGACAAACCCTTTCATGGAAAGGGTTTGCCTAGCTTCCAAAAATTACGAATCTCCAGAAATCTCAGCAAATATTTTTTCACCCAAACTGGATGATACTTTCAGGTAATGATCAGTACACTAAGGCGACTTGGTTCCCCAAATTTCGTTCTTCTATGTTGAAGCGTTCATTTCCAGTAACAGTTTGAATTTTTAGGTTTCACTCTGTTTTCTCCTATATTGATAGATGTATTTGGAACTCTAAATTGAACACGGTTTGTGCTAGCTTCTTGAAACTTGACACAGTAAAGTAGTTTCACGTTCTATCTCTATGTTTTGTTTCCTCTTGATGTAGCCCTAAGCAGTGACTGGCGAGAAGCACTTTCATGGAAAGGGGTTGCCAAGCTTCCAAAAATTACGAATCTCCAGAAATGTCAGCAAATATTTTTTCACCCAAACTGGATGATACTTTCAGGTAATGATCAGTACACTAAGGCGACTTGGTTCCCCAAATTTCGTTCTTCTATGTTGAAGCGTTCATTTCCACTAACAGTTTGAATTTTGAGGTTTCACTCTGTTTTCTCCTATATTGATAGATGTATTTGCAACTCTAAATCCAACACGGTTTGTGCTAGCTTCTTGAAACTTGACACAGTAAAGTAGTTTCACGTTCTATCTCTATGTTTTGTTTCCTCTTGACATAGCCCTAAGCAGTGACTGGCGAGAAGCACTTTCATGGAAAGGGGTTGCCAAGCTTCCAAAAATTACGAATCTCCAGAAATGTCAGCAAATATTTTTTCACCCAAACTGGATGATACTTTCAGGTAATGATCAGTACACTAAGGCGACTTGGTTCCACAAATTTCGTTCTTCTATATTGAAGCGTTCATTTCCAGTAACAGTTTGAATTTTTAGGTTTCACTCTGTTTTCTCCTATATTGATAGATGTATTTGGAACACTAAATCCAACACGGTTTGTGCTAGCTTCTTGAAACTTGACACAGTAAAGTAGTTTCATGTTCTATCTCTATGTTTTGTTTCCTCTTGATGTAGCCCTAAGCAGTGACTGGCGCGAAACACTTTCATGGAAAGGGGTTGCCAAGCTTCCAAAAATTACGAATCTCCAGAAATGTCAGCAAATATTTTTTCACCCAAACTGGATGATACTTTCAGGTAATGATCAGTACACTAAGGCGACTTGGTTCCCCAAATTTCGTTCTTCTATGATGAAGCGTTCATTTCCAGTAACAGTTTGAATTTTCAGGTTTCACTCTGTTTTCTCCTATATTGATAGATGTATTTGGAACTCTAAATCCAACACAGTTTGTGCTAGCTTCTTGAAACTTGACACAGTGAAGTAGTTTCATGTTCTATCTCTATGTTTTGTTTCCTCTTGATGTAGCCCTAAGCACTGACTGGCGAGAAACACTTTCATGGAAAGGGGTTGCGAAGCTTCCAAAAGTTACGAATCTCCAGAAATCTCAGCAAATATTTTTTCACCCAAACTGGATGATACTTTCAGGTAATGATCAGTATACGAAGGTGACTTGGTTCCCCAAATTTCGTGCTTCTATGTTGAAGCGTTCATTTGCAGTAACAGTTTGAATTTTTAGGTTTCAATCTGTTTTCTCCTATATTGATAGACGTATTTGGAACTCTAAATTTAACACGGTTTGTGCTAGCTTCATGAAACTTGACACAGTAAAGTAGTTTCACGTTCTATGTCTATGTTTTGTTTCCTCTTGATGTAGCCATAAGCAGTGACTGGCGAGAAACACTTTCATGGAAAGGGGTTGCCAAGCTTCCAAAAATTACGAATCTCCAGAAATCTCAGCAAATATTTTTTCACCCAAACTGGATGATACTTTCAGGTAATGATCAGTAAACGAAGGCGACTTTGTTCCCCAAATTTCGTTCTTCTATGTTGAAGCGTTCATTTCCAGTAACAGTTTGAATTTTGAGGTTTCACTCTGTTTTCTCCTATATTGATAGATGTATTTGGAACTCTAAATCGAACACGGTTTTTGCTAGCTTCTTGAAACTTGACACAGTAAAGTAGTTTCACGTTCTATCTCTATGTTTTGTTTCCTCTTGATGTAGCCCTAAGCAGTGACTGGCGAGAAGCACTTTCATGGAAAGGGGTTGCCAAGCTTCCAAAAATTACGAATCTCCAGAAATCTCAGCAAATATTTTTTCACCCAAACTGGATGATACTTTCAGGTAATGATCAGTACACTAAGGCGACTTGGTTTCCCAAATTTCATTCTTCTATGTTGAAGCGTTCATTTCCAGTAACAGTTTGAATTTTGAGGTTTCACTCTGTTTTCTCCTATATTGATAGATGTATTTGGAACTCTAAATCCAACACGGTTTGTGCTAGCTTCTTGAAACTTGACACAGTAAAGTAGTTTCACGTTCTATCTCTATGTTTTGTTTCCTCTTGATGTAGCCCTAAGCACTGACTGGCGACAAACCCTTTCATGGAAAGGGTTTGCCTAGCTTCCAAAAATTACGAATCTCCAGAAATCTCAGCAAATATTTTTTCACCCAAACTGGATGATACTTTCAGGTAATGATCAGTACACTAAGGCGACTTGGTTCCCCAAATTTCGTTCTTCTATGTTGAAGCGTTCATTTCCAGTAACAGTTTGAATTTTTAGGTTTCACTCTGTTTTCTCCTATATTGATAGATGTATTTGGAACTCTAAATTGAACACGGTTTGTGCTAGCTTCTTGAAACTTGACACAGTAAAGTAGTTTCACGTTCTATCTCTATGTTTTGTTTCCTCTTGATGTAGCCCTAAGCAGTGACTGGCGAGAAGCACTTTCATGGAAAGGGGTTGCCAAGCTTCCAAAAATTACGAATCTCCAGAAATGTCAGCAAATATTTTTTCACCCAAACTGGATGATACTTTCAGGTAATGATCAGTACACTAAGGCGACTTGGTTCCCCAAATTTCGTTCTTCTATGTTGAAGCGTTCATTTCCACTAACAGTTTGAATTTTGAGGTTTCACTCTGTTTTCTCCTATATTGATAGATGTATTTGCAACTCTAAATCCAACACGGTTTGTGCTAGCTTCTTGAAACTTGACACAGTAAAGTAGTTTCACGTTCTATCTCTATGTTTTGTTTCCTCTTGACATAGCCCTAAGCAGTGACTGGCGAGAAGCACTTTCATGGAAAGGGGTTGCCAAGCTTCCAAAAATTACGAATCTCCAGAAATGTCAGCAAATATTTTTTCACCCAAACTGGATGATACTTTCAGGTAATGATCAGTACACTAAGGCGACTTGGTTCCCCAAATTTCGTTCTTCTATATTGAAGCGTTCATTTCCAGTAACAGTTTGAATTTTTAGGTTTCACTCTGTTTTCTCCTATATTGATAGATGTATTTGGAACACTAAATCCAACACGGTTTGTGCTAGCTTCTTGAAACTTGACACAGTAAAGTAGTTTCATGTTCTATCTCTATGTTTTGTTTCCTCTTGATGTAGCCCTAAGCAGTGACTGGCGCGAAACACTTTCATGGAAAGGGGTTGCCAAGCTTCCAAAAATTACGAATCTCCAGAAATCTCAGCAAATATTTTTTCACCCAAACTGGATGATACTTTCATGTAATGATCAGTACACTATGGCGACTTGGTTCCCCAAATTTCGTTCTTCTATGTTGAAGCGTTCATTTCCAGTAACAGTTTGAATTTTGAGGTTTCACTCTGTTTACTCCTATATTGATAGATATATTTGGATCTCTAAATCCAACACGGTTTGTGCTAGCTTCTTGAAACTTGACACAGTAAAGTAGTTTCACGTTCTATCTCTATGTTTTGTTTCCTCTTGATGTAGCCCTATGCACTGACTGGCGAGAAACACTTTCATGGAAAGGGTTTGCCTAGCTTCCAAAAATTACGAATCTCCAGAAATCTCAGCAAATATTTTTTCACCCAAACTGGATGATACTTTCAGGTAATGATCAGTACACTAAGGCGACTTGGTTCCCCAAATTTCGTTCTTCTATGTTGAAGCGTTCATTTCCAGTAACAGTTTGAATTTTGAGGTTTCACTCTGTTTTCTCCTATATTGATAGATGTATTTGGAACTCTAAATCGAACACGGTTTGTGCTAGCTTCTTGAAACTTGACACAGTAAAGTAGTTTCACGTTCTATCTCTATGTTTTGTTTCCTCTTGATGTAGCCCTAAGCAGTGACTGGCCAGAAGCACTTTCATGGAAAGGGGTTGCCAAGCTTCCAAAAATTACGAATCTCCAGAAATCTCAGCAAATATTTTTTCACCCAAACTGGATGATACTTCCAGGTAATGATCAGTACACTAAGGCGACTTGGTTCCCCAAATTTCGTTCTTCTATGTTGAAGCGTTCATTTCCAGTAACAGTTTGAATTTTGAGGTTTCACTCTGTTTTCTTCTATATTGATAGATGTATTTGGAACTCTAAATCCAACACGGTTTGTGCTAGCTTCTTGAAACTTGACACAGTAAAGTAGTTTCACGTTCTATCTCTATGTTTTGTTTCCTCTTGATGTAGCCCTAAGCAGTGACTGGCGAGAAGCACTTTCATGGAAAGGGGTTGCCAAGCTTCCAAAAATTACGAATCTCCAGAAATGTCAGCAAATATTTTTTCACCCAAACTGGATGATACTTTCATGTAATGATCAGTACACTAAGGCGACTTGGTACCCCAAATTTTGTTCTTCTATGTTGAAGCGTTCATTTCCAGTAACAGTTTGAATTTTTAGGTTTCACTCTGTTTTCTCCTATATTGATAGATGTATTTGCAACTCTAAATCGAACACAGTTTGTGCTAGCTTCTTGAAACTTGACACAGTAAAGTAGTTTCACGTTCTATGTCTATGTTTTGTTTCCTCTTGATGTAGCCATAAGCAGTGACTGGCGAGAAACACTTTCATGGAAAGGGGTTGCCAAGCTTCCAAAAATTACGAATCTCCAGAAATCTCAGCAAATATTTTTTCACCCAAACTGGATGATACTTTCAGGTAATGATCAGTACACTAAGGCGACTTGGTTCCCCAAATTTCGTTCTTCTATGTTGAAGCGTTCATTTCCAGTAACAGTTTGAATTTTGAGGTTTCACTCTGTTTTCTCCTATATTGATAGATATATTTGGAACTCTAAATCCAACACGGTTTGTGCTAGCTTCTTGAAACTTGACACAGTAAAGTAGTTTCACGTTCTATCTCTATGTTTTGTTTCCTCTTGATGTAGCCCTATGCACTGACTGGCGAGAAACACTTTCATGGAAAGGGTTTGCCTAGCTTCCAAAAATTACGAATCTCCAGAAATCTCAGCAAATATTTTTTCACCCAAACTGGATGATACTTTCAGGTAATGATCAGTACACTAAGGCGACTTGGTTCCCCAAATTTCGTTCTTCTATGTTGAAGCGTTCATTTCCAGTAACAGTTTGAATTTTGAGGTTTCACTCTGTTTTCTCCTATATTGATAGATGTATTTGGAACTCTAAATCGAACACGGTTTTTGCTAGCTTCTTGAAACTTGACACAGTAAAGTAGTTTCACGTTCTATCTCTATGTTTTGTTTCCTCTTGATGTAGCCCTAAGCAGTGACTGGCGAGAAGCACTTTCATGGAAAGGGGTTGCCAAGCTTCCAAAATTTATGAATCTCCAGAAATGTCAGCAAATATTTTTTCACCCAAACTGGATGATACTTTCAGGTAATGATCAGTACACTGAGGCGACATGGTTCCCCAAATTTCGTTCTTCTATATTGAAGCGTTCATTTCCAGTAACAGTTTGAATTTTGAGGTTTCACTCTGTTTTCTCCTATATTGATAGATGTATTTGGAACTCTAAATCCAACACGGTTTGTGCTAGCTTCTTGAAACTTGACACAGTAAAGTAGTTTCACGTTCTATCTCTATGTTTTGTTTCCTCTTGATGTAGCCCTAAGCAGTGACTGGCGAGAAGCACTTTCATGGAAAGGGGTTGCCAAGCTTCCAAAAATTACGAATCTCCAGAAATGTCAGCAAATATTTTTTCACCCAAACTGGATGATACTTTCAGGTAATGATCAGTACACTAAGGCGACTTGGTTCCCCAAATTTCGTTCTTCTATGATGAAGCGTTCATTTCCAGTAACAGTTTGAATTTTCAGGTTTCACTCTGTTTTCTCCTATATTGATAGATGTATTTGGAACTCTAAATCCAACACGGTTTGTGCTAGCTTCTTGAAACTTGACACAGTGAAGTAGTTTCATGTTCTATCTCTATGTTTTGTTTCCTCTTGATGTAGCCCTAAGCACTGACTGGCGAGAAACACTTTCATGGAAAGGGGTTGCGAAGCTTCCAAAAGTTACGAATCTCCAGAAATCTCAGCAAATATTTTTTCACCCAAACTGGATGATACTTTCAGGTAATGATCAGTATACGAAGGTGACTTGGTTCCCCAAATTTCGTGCTTCTATGTTGAAGCGTTCATTTGCAGTAACAGTTTGAATTTTTAGGTTTCAATCTGTTTTCTCCTATATTGATAGATGTATTTGGAACTCTAAATTTAACACGGTTTGTGCTAGCTTCATGAAACTTGACACAGTAAAGTAGTTTCACGTTCTATGTCTATGTTTTGTTTCCTCTTGATGTAGCCATAAGCAGTGACTGGCGAGAAACACTTTCATGGAAAGGGGTTGCCAAGCTTCCAAAAATTACGAATCTCCAGAAATCTCAGCAAATATTTTTTCACCCAAACTGGATGATACTTTCAGGTAATGATCAGTAAACGAAGGCGACTTTGTTCCCCAAGTTTCGTTCTTCTATGTTGAAGCGTTCATTTCCAGTAACAGTTTGAATTTTGAGGTTTCACTCTGTTTTCTCCTATATTGATAGATGTATTTGGAACTCTAAATCCAACACGGTTTGTGCTAGCTTTTTGAAACTTGACACAGTAAAGTAGTTTCACGTTCTATCTCTATGTTTTGTTTCCTCTTGATGTAGCCCTAAGCAGTGACTGGCGAGAAGCACTTTCATGGAAAGGGGTTGCCAAGCTTCCAAAAATTACGAATCTCCAGAAATGTCAGCAAATATTTTTTCACCCAAACTGGATGATACTTTCAGGTAATGATCAGTACACTAAGGCGACTTGGTTCCCCAAATTTCGTTCTTCTATGTTGAAGCGTTCATTTCCAGTAACAGTTTGAATTTTTAGGTTTCACTCTGTTTTCTCCTATATTGATAGATGTATTTGGAACACTAAATCCAACACGGTTTGTGCTAGCTTCTTGAAACTTGACACAGTAAAGTAGTTTCACGTTATATCTCTATGTTTTGTTTCCTCTTGATGTAGCCCTAAGCAGTGACTGGCGCGAAACACTTTCATGGAAAGGGTTTGCCAAGCTTCCAAAAATTACGAATCTCCAGAAATCTCAGCAAATATTTTTTCACCCAAACTGGATGATACTTTCAGGTAATGATCAGTACACTAAGGCGACTTGGTTCCCCAAATTTCGTTCTTCTATGTTGAAGCGTTCATTTCCAGTAACAGTTTGAATTTTGAGGTTTCACTCTGTTTTCTCCTATATTGATAGATATATTTGGAACTCTAAATCCAACACGGTTTGTGCTAGCTTCTTGAAACTTGACACAGTAAAGTAGTTTCACGTTCTATCTCTATGTTTTGTTTCCTCTTGATGTAGCCCTATGCACTGACTGGCGAGAAACACTTTCATGGAAAGGGTTTGCCTAGCTTCCAAAAATTACGAATCTCCAGAAATCTCAGCAAATATTTTTTCACCCAAACTGGATGATACTTTCAGGTAATGATCAGTACACTAAGGCGACTTGGTTCCCCAAATTTCGTTCTTCTATGTTGAAGCGTTCATTTCCAGTAACAGTTTGAATTTTGAGGTTTCACTCTGTTTACTACTATATTGATAGATATATTTGGAACTCTAAATCCAACACGGTTTGTGCTAGCTTCTTGAAACTTGACACAGTAAAGTAGTTTCACGTTCTATCTCTATGTTTTGTTTCCTCTTGATGTAGCCCTATGCACTGACTGGCGAGAAAGACTTTCATGGAAAGGGTTTGCCTAGCTTCCAAAAATTACGAATCTCCAGAAATCTCAGCAAATATTTTTTCACCCAAACTGGATGATACTTTCAGGTAATGATCAGTACACTAAGGCGACTTGGTTCCCCAAATTTCGTTCTTCTATGTTGAAGCGTTCATTTCCAGTAACAGTTTGAATTTTGAGGTTTCACTCTGTTTTCTCCTATATTGATAGATGTATTTGGAACTCTAAATCGAACACGGTTTGTGCTAGCTTCTTGAAACTTGACACAGTAAAGTAGTTTCACGTTCTATCTCTATGTTTTGTTTCCTCTTGATGTAGCCCTAAGCAGTGACTGGCGAGAAACACTTTCATGGAAAGGGGTTGCCAAGCTTCCAAAAATTACGAATCTCCAGAAATCTCAGCAAATATTTTTTCAGCCAAACTGGATGATACTTTCAGGTAATGATCAGTACACTAAGGCGACTTGGTTCCGCAAATTTCGTTCTTCTATGTTGAAGCGTTCATTTCCAGTAACAGTTTGAATTTTGAGGTTTCACTCTGTTTTCTCCTATATTGATAGATGTATTTGGAACTCTAAATCCAACACGGTTTGTGCTAGCTTCTTGAAACTTGACACAGTAAAGTAGTTTCACGTTCTATCTCTATGTTTTGTTTCCTCTTGATGTAGCCCTATGCACTGACTGGCGAGAAACACTTTCATGGAAAGGGTTTCCCTAGCTTCGAAAAATTACGAATCTCCAGAAATCTCAGCCAATATTTTTTCACCCAAACTGGATGATACTTTCAGGTAATGATCAGTAAACGAAGGTGACTTGGTTCCCCAAATTTCGTTCTTCTATATTGAAGCGTTCATTTCCAGTAACAGTTTGAATTTTGAGGTTTCACTCTGTTTTCTCCTATATTGATAGATGTATTTGGAACTCTAAATCCAACACGGTTTGTGCTAGCTTCTTGAAACTTGACACAGTAAAGTAGTTTCACGTTCTATCTCTATGTTTTGTTTCCTCTTGATGTAGCCCTAAGCAGTGACTGGCGAGAAGCACTTTCATGGAAAGGGGTTGCGAAGCTTCCAAAAATTACGAATCTCCAGAAATCTCAGCAAATATTTTTTCACCCAAACTGGATGATACTTTCAGGTAATGATCAGTACACTAAGGCGACTTGGTTCCCCAAATTTAGTTCTTCTATGTTGAAGCGTTCATTTCCAGTAACAGTTTGAATTTTTAGGTTTCACTCTGTTTTCTCCTATATTGATAGATTTATTTGGAACTCTAAATCCAACACGGTTTGTGCTAGCTTCTTGAAACTTGACACAGTGAAGTAGTTTCACGTTCTATCTCTATGTTTTGTTTCCTCTTGATGTAGCCCTAAGCACTGACTGGCGAGAAACACTTTCATGGAAAGGGGTTGCGAAGCTTCCAAAAATTACGAATCTCCAGGAATCTCAGCCAATATTTTTTCACCCAAACTGGATGATACTTTCAGGTAATGATCAGTAAACTAAGGCGACTTGGTTTCCCAAATTTCGTTCTTCTATGTTGAAGCGTTCATTTCCAGTAACAGTTTGAATTTTTAGGTTTCACTCTGTTTTCTCCTATATTGATAGATGTATTTGGAACTCTAAATCCAACACGGTTTGTGCTAGCTTCTTGAAACTTGACACAGTAAAGAAGTTTCACGTTCTGTCTCTATGTTTTGTTTCCGCTTGACGTAGCCCTAAGCAGTGACTGGCGAGAAACACTTTCATGGAAAGGGGTTGCCAAGCTTCCAAAAATTACGAATCTCCAGAAATGTCAGCAAATATTTTTTCACCCAAACTGGATGATACTTTCAGGTAATGATCAGTACACTAAGGCGACTTGGTTCCCCAAATTTCGTTCTTCTATGTTGAAGCGTTCATTTCCAGTAACAGTTTGAATTTTTAGGTTTCACTCTGTTTTCTCCTATATTGATAGATGTATTTGGAACTCTAAATCCAACACGGTTTGTGCTAGCTTCTTGAAACTTGACACAGTAAAGAAGTTTCACGTTCTGTCTCTATGTTTTGTTTCCGCTTGACGTAGCCCTAAGCAGTGACTGGCGAGAAACACTTTCATGGAAAGGGGTTGCCAAGCTTCCAAAAATTACGAATCTCCAGAAATGTCAGCAAATATTTTTTCACCCAAACTGGATGATACTTTCAGGTAATGATCAGTACACTAAGGCGACTTGGTTCCCCAAATTTCGTTCTTCTATGTTGAAGCGTTCATTTCCAGTAACAGTTTGAATTTTGAGGTTTCACTCTGTTTTCTCCTATATTGATAGATGTATTTGGAACTCTAAATCCAACACGGTTTGTGCTAGCTTCTTGAAACTTGACACAGTAAAGTAGTTTCACGTTCTATCTCTATGTTTTGTTTCCTCTTGATGTAGCCCTATGCACTGACTGGCGAGAAACACTTTCATGGAAAGGGTTTGCCTAGCTTCCAAAAATTACGAATCTCCAGAAATCTCAGCAAATATTTTTTCACCCAAACTGGATGATACTTTCAGGTAATGATCAGTACACTAAGGCGACTTGGTTCCCCAAATTTCGTTCTTCTATGTTGAAGCGTTCATTTCCAGTAACAGTTTGAATTTTTAGGTTTCACTCTGTTTTCTCCTATATTGATAGATGTATTTGGAACTCTAAATCGAACACGGTTTTTGCTAGCTTCTTGAAACTTGACACAGTAAAGTAGTTTCACGTTCTATCTCTATGTTTTGTTTCCTCTTGATGTAGCCCTAAGCAGTGACTGGCGAGAAGCACTTTCATGGAAAGGGGTTGCCAAGCTTCCAAAAATTATGAATCTCCAGAAATCTCAGCAAATATTTTTTCACCCAAATTGGATGATACTTTCTGGTAATGATCAGTACACTAAGGCGAATTGGTTCCCCAAATTTCGTTCTTCTATGTTGAAGCGTTCATTTCCAGTAACAGTTTGAATTTTTAGGTTTCACTCTGTTTTCTCCTATATTGATAGATGTATTTGCAACTCTAAATCCAACACGGTTTGTGCTAGCTTCTTGAAACTTGACACAGTGAAGTAGTTTCACGTTCTATCTCTATGTTTTGTTTCCTCTTGATGTAGCCCTAAGCAGTTACTGGCGAGAAACACTTTCATGAAAAGTGGTTGCGAAGCTTCCAAAAATTACGAATCTCCAGAAACCTCAGCAAATATTTTTTTCACCCAAACTGGATGATACTTTCAGGTAATGATCAGTACACTAAGGCGACTTGGTTCCCCAAATATCGTTCTTCTATGTTGATGCGTTCATTTCCAGTAACTGTTTGAATTTTGAGGTTTCACTCTTTTTTCTCCTATATTGATAGATGTATTTGGAACTCTAAATCCAACACGGTTTGTGCTAGCTTCTTGAAACTTGACACAGTAAAGTAGTTTCACGTTCTATCTCTATGGTTTGTTTCCTCTTGATGTAGCCCTAAGCAGTGACTGGCGAGAAGCACTTTCATGGAAAGGGGTTGCCAAGCTTCCAAAAATTACGAATCTCCAGAAATATCAGCAAATGTTTTTTCACCCAAACTGGATGATACTTTCAGGTAATGATCAGTACACTAAGGCGACTTGGTTCCCCAAATTTCGTTCTTCTATGTTGAAGTGTTCATTTCCAGTAACAGTTTGAATTTTTAGGTTTCACTCTGTTTTCTCCTATATTGATAGATGTATTTGGAACTCTAAATCCAACACGGTTTGTGCTAGCTTCTTGAAACTTGACACAGTGAAGTAGTTTCACGTTCTATCTCTATGTTTTGTTTCCTCTTGATGTAGCCCTAAGCACTGAATGGCGAGAAACTCTTTCATGGAAAGGGGTTGCGAAGCTTCCAAATATTACGAATCTCCAGAAATCTCAGCAAATATTTTTTCACCCAAACTGGATGATACTTTCAGGTAATGATCAGTACACTAAGGCGACTTGGTTCCCCAAATTTCGTTCTTCTATGTTGAAGCGTTCATTTCCAGTAACAGTTTGAATTTTTAGGTATCACTCTTTTTTCTCCTATATTGATAGATGTATTTGGAACTCTAAATCCAACACGGTTTGTGCTAGCTTCTTGAAACTTGACACAGTAAAGTAGTTTCACGTTCTATCTCTATGTTTTGTTTCCTCTTGACGTAGCCCTAAGCAGTGACTGGCGAAAAACACTTTCATGAAAAGGGGTTGCGAAGCTTCCAAAAATTACGAATCTCCAGAAATCTCAGCAAATATTTTTTCACCCAAACTGGATGATACTTTCAGGTAATGATCAGTACACTAAGGCGACTTGGTTCCCCAAATATCGTTCTTCTATGTTGATGCGTTCATTTCCAGTAACTGTTTGAATTTTTAGGTATCACTCTGTTTTCTCCTATATTGATAGATGTATTTGGAACTCTAAATCCAACACGGTTTGTGCTAGCTTCTTGAAACGTGACACAGTAAAGTAGTTTCACGTTCTATCTCTATGTTTTGTTTCCTCTTGATGTAGCTTTAAGCAGTGACTGTCGAGAAACACTTTCATGGAAAGAGGTTGTCAAGCTTCCAAAAATTACGAATCTCCAGAAATCTCAGCAAATATTTTTTCACCCAAACTGGATGATACTTTCAGGTAATGATCAGTACACTAAGGCGACTTGGTTCCCCAAATTTCGTTCTTCTATGTTGAAGCGTTCATTTCCAGTAACAGTTTGAATTTTTAGGTTTCACTCTGTTTTCTCCTATATTGATAGATGTATTTGGAACTCTAAATCCAACACGGTTTGTGCTAGCTTCTTGAAACTTGACACAGTAAAGTAGTTTCACGTTCTATCTCTATGTTTTGTTTCCTCTTGATGTAGCCCTAAGCACTGACTGGCGAGAAACCCTTTCATGGAAAGGGTTTGCCTAGCTTCCAAAAATTACGAATCTCCAGATAGCAAATATTTTTTCACCCAAACTGGATGATACTTTCAGGTAATGATCAGTACACTAAGGCGACTTGGTTCCCCAAATTTCGTTCGTCTATGTTGAAGCGTTCATTTCCAGTAACAGTTTGAATTTTTAGGTTTCACTCTGTTTTCTCCTATATTGATAGATGTATTTGGAACTCTAAATCCAACACGGTTTGTGCTAGCTTCTTGAAACTTGACACAGTGAAGCAGTTTCACGTTCTATCTCTATGTTTTGTTTCCTCTTGATGTAGCCCTAAGCACTGACTGGCGAGAAACTCTTTCATGGAAAGGGGTTGCCAAGCTTCCAAAAATTACGAATCTCCAGAAATCTCAGCAAATATTTTTTCACCCAAACTGGATGATACTTTCAGGTAATGATCAGTACACTAAGGCGACTTGGTTCCCCAAATTTCGTTCTTCTATGTTGAAGCGTTCATTTCCAGTAACAGTTTGAATTTTTAGGTATCACTCTGTTTTCTCCTATATTGATAGATGTATTTGGAACTCTAAATCCAACACGGTTTGTGCTAGCTTCTTGAAACTTGACAGAGTAAAGTAGTTTCACGTTCTATCTCTATGTTTTGTTTCCTCTTGACGTAGCCCTAAGCAGTGACTGGCGAGAAACACTTTCATGAAAAGGGGTTGCGAAGCTTCCAAAAATTACGAATCTCCAGAAATCTCAGCAAATATTTTTTCACCCAAACTGGATGATACTTTCAGGTAATGATCAGTACACTAAGGCGACTTGGTTCCCCAAATATCGTTCTTCTATGTTGAAGCGTTCATTTCCAGTAACTGTTTGAATTTTGAGGTTTCACTCTTTTTTCTCCTATATTGATAGATGTATTTGGAACTCTAAATCCAACACGGTTTGTGCTAGCTTCTTGAAACTTGACACAGTAAAGTAGTTTCACGTTCTATCTCTATGTTTTGTTTCCTCTTGATGTAGCCCTAAGCACTGACTGGCGAGAAACCCTTTCATGGAAAGGGTTTGCCTAGCTTCCAAAAATTACGAATCTCCAGATAGCAAATATTTTTTCACCCAAACTGGATGATACTTTCAGGTAATGATCAGTACACTAAGGCGACTTGGTTCCCCAAATTTCGTTCGTCTATGTTGAAGCGTTCATTTCCAGTAACAGTTTGAATTTTTAGGTTTCACTCTGTTTTCTCCTATATTGATAGATGTATTTGGAACTCTAAATCCAACACGGTTTGTGCTAGCTTCTTGAAACTTGACACAGTGAAGCAGTTTCACGTTCTATCTCTATGTTTTGTTTCCTCTTGATGTAGCCCTAAGCACTGACTGGCGAGAAACTCTTTCATGGAAAGGGGTTGCCAAGCTTCCAAAAATTACGAATCTCCAGAAATCTCAGCAAATATTTTTTCACCCAAACTGGATGATACTTTCAGGTAATGATCAGTACACTAAGGCGACTTGGTTCCCCAAATTTCGTTCTTCTATGTTGAAGCGTTCATTTCCAGTAACAGTTTGAATTTTTAGGTATCACTCTGTTTTCTCCTATATTGATAGATGTATTTGGAACTCTAAATCCAACACGGTTTGTGCTAGCTTCTTGAAACTTGACAGAGTAAAGTAGTTTCACGTTCTATCTCTATGTTTTGTTTCCTCTTGACGTAGCCCTAAGCAGTGACTGGCGAGAAACACTTTCATGAAAAGGGGTTGCGAAGCTTCCAAAAATTACGAATCTCCAGAAATCTCAGCAAATATTTTTTCACCCAAACTGGATGATACTTTCAGGTAATGATCAGTACACTAAGGCGACTTGGTTCCCCAAATATCGTTCTTCTATGTTGAAGCGTTCATTTCCAGTAACTGTTTGAATTTTGAGGTTTCACTCTTTTTTCTCCTATATTGATAGATGTATTTGGAACTCTAAATCCAACACGGTTTGTGCTAGCTTCTTGAAACTTGACACAGTAAAGTAGTTTCACGTTCTATCTCTATGGTTTGTTTCCTCTTGATGTAGCCCTAAGCAGTGACTGGCGAGAAGCACTTTCATGGAAAGGGGTTGCCAAGCTTCCAAAAATTACGAATCTCCAGAAATGTCAGCAAATATTTTTTCACCCAAACTGGATGATACTTTCAGGTAATGATCAGTACACTAAGGCGACTTGGTTCCCCAAATTTCGTTCTTCTATGTTGAAGCGTTCATTTCCAGTAACAGTTTGAATTTTTAGGTTTCACTCTGTTTTCTCCTATATTGATAGATGTATTTGGAACTCTAAATCCAACACGGTTTGTGCTAGCTTCTTGAAACTTGACACAGTAAAGAAGTTTCACGTTCTGTCTCTATGTTTTGTTTCCGCTTGACGTAGCCCTAAGCAGTGACTGGCGAGAAGCACTTTCATGGAAAGGGGTTGCCAAGCTTCCAAAAATTACGAATCTCCAGAAATGTCAGCAAATATTTTTTCACCCAAACTGGATGATACTTTCAGGTAATGATCAGTACACTAAGGCGACTTGGTTCCCCAAATTTCGTTCTTCTATGTTGAAGCGTTCATTTCCAGTAACAGTTTGAATTTTGAGGTTTCACTCTGTTTTCTCCTATATTGATAGATGTATTTGGAACTCTAAATCCAACACGGTTTGTGCTAGCTTCTTGAAACTTGACACAGTAAAGTAGTTTCACGTTCTATCTCTATGTTTTGTTTCCTCTTGATGTAGCCCTATGCACTGACTGGCGAGAAACACTTTCATGGAAAGGGTTTGCCTAGCTTCCAAAAATTACGAATCTCCAGAAATCTCAGCAAATATTTTTTCACCCAAACTGGATGATACTTTCAGGTAATGATCAGTACACTAAGGCGACTTGGTTCCCCAAATTTCGTTCTTCTATGTTGAAGCGTTCATTTCCAGTAACAGTTTGAATTTTTAGGTTTCACTCTGTTTTCTCCTATATTGATAGATGTATTTGGAACTCTAAATCGAACACGGTTTTTGCTAGCTTCTTGAAACTTGACACAGTAAAGTAGTTTCACGTTCTATCTCTATGTTTTGTTTCCTCTTGATGTAGCCCTAAGCAGTGACTGGCGAGAAGCACTTTCATGGAAAGGGGTTGCCAAGCTTCCAAAAATTATGAATCTCCAGAAATCTCAGCAAATATTTTTTCACCCAAATTGGATGATACTTTCTGGTAATGATCAGTACACTAAGGCGAATTGGTTCCCCAAATTTCGTTCTTCTATGTTGAAGCGTTCATTTCCAGTAACAGTTTGAATTTTTAGGTTTCACTCTGTTTTCTCCTATATTGATAGATGTATTTGCAACTCTAAATCCAACACGGTTTGTGCTAGCTTCTTGAAACTTGACACAGTGAAGTAGTTTCACGTTCTATCTCTATGTTTTGTTTCCTCTTGATGTAGCCCTAAGCAGTTACTGGCGAGAAACACTTTCATGGAAAGGGGTTGCCAAGCTTCGAAAAATTACGAATCTCCAGAAATCTCAGCAAATATTTTTTCACCCAAACTGGATGATACTTTCAGGTAATGATCAGTACACTAAGGCGACTTGGTTCCCCAAATTTCGTTCTTCTATGTTGAAGCGTTCATTTCCAGTAACAGTTTGAATTTTTAGGTTTCACTCTGTTTTCTCCTATATTGATAGATGTATTTGGAACTCTAAATTGAACACGGTTTGTGCTAGCTTCTTGAAACTTGACACAGTAAAGTAGTTTCACGTTCTATCTCTATGTTTTGTTTCCTCTTGATGTAGCCCTAAGCAGTGACTGGCGAGAAGCCCTTTCATGGAAAGGGGTTGCCAAGCTTCCAAAAATTACGAATCTCCAGAAATGTCAGCAAATATTTTTTCACCCAAACTGGATGATACTTTCAGGTAATGATCAGTACACTAAGGCGACTTGGTTCCCCAAATTTCGTTCTTCTTGTGGAAGCGTTCATTTCCAGTAACAGTTTGAATTTTGAGGTTTCACTCTGTTTTCTCCTATATTGATAGATGTATTTGGAACACTAAATCCAACACGGTTTGTGCTAGCTTCTTGAAACTTGACACAGTAAAGTAGTTTCACGTTCTATCTCTATGTTTTGTTTCCTCTTGATGTAGCCCTACGCAGTGACTGGCGCGAAACACTTTCATGGAAAGGGGTTGCCAAGCTACCAAAAATTACGAATCTCCAGAAATCTCAGCAAATATTTTTTCACCCAAACTGGATGATACTTTCAGGTAATGATCAGTACACTAAGGCGACTTGATTCCCCAAATTTCGTTCTTCTATGTTGAAGCGTTCATTTCCAGTAACAGTTTGAATTTTGAGGTTTCACTCTGTTTTCTCCTATATTGATAGATGTATTTGCAACTCTAAATCCAACACGGTTTGTGCTAGCTTCTTGAAACTTGACACAGTAAAGTAGTTTCACGTTCTATCTCTATGTTTTATTTCCTCTTGATGTAGCCCTAAGCAGTGACTGGCGAGAAACACTTTCATGGAAAGGGGTTGCCAAGCTTCCAAAAATTACGAATCTCCAGAAATCTCAGCAAATATTTTTTCACCCAAACTGGATGATACTTTCAGGTAATGATCAGTACACTAAGGCGACTTGGTTCCCCAAATTTCGTTCTTCTATGTTGAAGCGTTCATTTCCAGTAACAGTTTGAATTTTTAGGTTTCACTCTGTTTTCTCCTATATTGATAGATGTATTTGGAACAATAAATTGAACACGGTTTGTGCTAGCTTCTTGAAACTTGACACAGTAAAGTAGTTTCACGTTCTATCTCTATGTTTTGTTTCCTCTTGATGTAGCCCTAAGCAGTGACTGGCGAGAAGCACTTTCATGGAAAGGGGTTGCCAAGCTTCCAAAAATTACGAATCTCCAGAAATGTCAGCAAATATTTTTTCACCCAAACTGGATGATACTTTCAGGTAATGATCAGTACACTAAGGCGACTTGGTTCCCCAAATTTCGTTCTTCTATGTTGAAGCGTTCATTTCCAGTAACAGTTTGAATTTTTAGGTTTCACTCTGTTTTCTCCTATATTGATAGATGTATTTGCAACTCTAAATCCAACACGGTTTGTGCTAGCTTTTTGAAACTTGACACAGTAAAGAAGTTTCACGTTCTATCTCTATGTTTTGTTTCCTCTTGATGTAGCCCTAAGCAGTGACTGGCCAGAAGCACTTTCATGGAAAGGGGTTGCCAAGCTTCCAAAAATTACGAATCTCCAGAAATGTCAGCAAATATTTTTTCACCCAAACTGGATGATACTATCAGGTAATGATCAGTACACTAAGGCGACTTGGTTCCCCAAATTTCGTTCTTCTATATTGAAGCGTTCATTTCCAGTAACAGTTTGAATTTTTAGGTTTCACTCTGTTTTCTCCTATATTGATAGATGTATTTGGAACTCTAAAACCAACACGGTTTGTGCTAGCTTCTTGAAACTTGACACAGTAAAGTAGTTTCACGTTCTATCTCTATGTTTTGTTTCCTCTTGATGTAGCCCTAAGCAGTGACTGGCGAGAAACACTTTCATGGAAAGGGGTTGCCAAGCTTCCAAAAATTACGAATCTCCAGAAATGTCAGCAAATATTTTTTCACCCAAACTGGATGATACTTTCAGGTAATGATCAGTACACTAAGGCGACTTGGTTCCCCAAATTTCGTTCTTCTATGTTGAAGCGTTCATTTCCAGTAACAGTTTGAATTTTGAGGTTTCACTCTGTTTTCTCCTATATTGATAGATGTATTTGGAACTCTAAATCCAACACGGTTTGTGCTAGCTTCTTGAAACTTGACACAGTAAAGTAGTTTCACGTTCTATCTCTATGTTTTGTTTCCTCTTGATGTAGCCCTATGCACTGACTGGCGAGAAACACTTTCATGGAAAGGGTTTGCCTAGCTTCCAAAAATTACGAATCTCCAGAAATCTCAGCAAATATTTTTTCACCCAAACTGGATGATACTTTCAGGTAATGATCAGTACACTAAGGCGACTTGGTTCCCCAAATTTCGTTCTTCTATGTTGAAGCGTTCATTTCCAGTAACAGTTTGAATTTTGAGGTTTCACTCTGTTTTCTCCTATATTGATAGATGTATTTGGAACTCTAAATCCAACACGGTTTGTGCTAGCTTCTTGAAACTTGACACAGTAAAGTAGTTTCACGTTCTATCTCTATGTTTTGTTTCCTCTTGATGTAGCCCTATGCACTGACTGGCGAGAAACACTTTCATGGAAAGGGTTTGCCTAGCTTCCAAAAATTACGAATCTCCAGAAATCTCAGCAAATATTTTTTCACCCAAACTGGATGATACTTTCAGGTAATGATCAGTACACTAAGGCGACTTGGTTCCCCAAATTTCGTTCTTCTATGTTGAAGCGTTCATTTCCAGTAACAGTTTGAATTTTTAGGTTTCACTCTGTTTTCTCCTATATTGATAGATGTATTTGGAACTCTAAATCGAACACGGTTTTTGCTAGCTTCTTGAAACTTGACACAGTAAAGTAGTTTCACGTTCTATCTCTATGTTTTGTTTCCTCTTGATGTAGCCCTAAGCAGTGACTGGCGAGAAGCACTTTCATGGAAAGGGGTTGCCAAGCTTCCAAAAATTATGAATCTCCAGAAATCTCAGCAAATATTTTTTCACCCAAATTGGATGATACTTTCTGGTAATGATCAGTACACTAAGGCGAATTGGTTCCCCAAATTTCGTTCTTCTATGTTGAAGCGTTCATTTCCAGTAACAGTTTGAATTTTTAGGTTTCACTCTGTTTTCTCCTATATTGATAGATGTATTTGCAACTCTAAATCCAACACGGTTTGTGCTAGCTTCTTGAAACTTGACACAGTGAAGTAGTTTCACGTTCTATCTCTATGTTTTGTTTCCTCTTGATGTAGCCCTAAGCAGTTACTGGTGAGAAACACTTTCATGGAAAGGGGTTGCCAAGCTTCGAAAAATTACGAATCTCCAGAAATCTCAGCAAATATTTTTTCACCCAAACTGGATGATACTTTCAGGTAATGATCAGTACACTAAGGCGACTTGGTTCCCCAAATTTCGTTCTTCTATGTTGAAGCGTTCATTTCCAGTAACAGTTTGAATTTTTAGGTTTCACTCTGTTTTCTCCTATATTGATAGATGTATTTGGAACTCTAAATTGAACACGGTTTGTGCTAGCTTCTTGAAACTTGACACAGTAAAGTAGTTTCACGTTCTATCTCTATGTTTTGTTTCCTCTTGATGTAGCCCTAAGCAGTGACTGGCGAGAAGCCCTTTCATGGAAAGGGGTTGCCAAGCTTCCAAAAATTACGAATCTCCAGAAATGTCAGCAAATATTTTTTCACCCAAACTGGATGATACTTTCAGGTAATGATCAGTACACTAAGGCGACTTGGTTCCCCAAATTTCGTTCTTCTTGTGGAAGCGTTCATTTCCAGTAACAGTTTGAATTTTGAGGTTTCACTCTGTTTTCTCCTATATTGATAGATGTATTTGGAACACTAAATCCAACACGGTTTGTGCTAGCTTCTTGAAACTTGACACAGTAAAGTAGTTTCACGTTCTATCTCTATGTTTTGTTTCCTCTTGATGTAGCCCTACGCAGTGACTGGCGCGAAACACTTTCATGGAAAGGGGTTGCCAAGCTTCCAAAAATTACGAATCTCCAGAAATCTCAGCAAATATTTTTTCACCCAAACTGGATGATACTTTCAGGTAATGATCAGTACACTAAGGCGACTTGATTCCCCAAATTTCGTTCTTCTATGTTGAAGCGTTCATTTCCAGTAACAGTTTGAATTTTGAGGTTTCACTCTGTTTTCTCCTATATTGATAGATGTATTTGCAACTCTAAATCCAACACGGTTTGTGCTAGCTTCTTGAAACTTGACACAGTAAAGTAGTTTCACGTTCTATCTCTATGTTTTATTTCCTCTTGATGTAGCCCTAAGCAGTGACTGGCGAGAAACACTTTCATGGAAAGGGGTTGCCAAGCTTCCAAAAATTACGAATCTCCAGAAATCTCAGCAAATATTTTTTCACCCAAACTGGATGATACTTTCAGGTAATGATCAGTACACTAAGGCGACTTGGTTCCCCAAATTTCGTTCTTCTATGTTGAAGCGTTCATTTCCAGTAACAGTTTGAATTTTTAGGTTTCACTCTGTTTTCTCCTATATTGATAGATGTATTTGGAACAATAAATTGAACACGGTTTGTGCTAGCTTCTTGAAACTTGACACAGTAAAGTAGTTTCACGTTCTATCTCTATGTTTTGTTTCCTCTTGATGTAGCCCTAAGCAGTGACTGGCGAGAAGCACTTTCATGGAAAGGGGTTGCCAAGCTTCCAAAAATTACGAATCTCCAGAAATGTCAGCAAATATTTTTTCACCCAAACTGGATGATACTTTCAGGTAATGATCAGTACACTAAGGCGACTTGGTTCCCCAAATTTCGTTCTTCTATGTTGAAGCGTTCATTTCCAGTAACAGTTTGAATTTTTAGGTTTCACTCTGTTTTCTCCTATATTGATAGATGTATTTGCAACTCTAAATCCAACACGGTTTGTGCTAGCTTTTTGAAACTTGACACAGTAAAGAAGTTTCACGTTCTATCTCTATGTTTTGTTTCCTCTTGATGTAGCCCTAAGCAGTGACTGGCGAGAAGCACTTTCATGGAAAGGGGTTGCCAAGCTTCCAAAAATTACGAATCTCCAGAAATGTCAGCAAATATTTTTTCACCCAAACTGGATGATACTATCAGGTAATGATCAGTACACTAAGGCGACTTGGTTCCCCAAATTTCGTTCTTCTATATTGAAGCGTTCATTTCCAGTAACAGTTTGAATTTTTAGGTTTCACTCTGTTTTCTCCTATATTGATAGATGTATTTGGAACTCTAAAACCAACACGGTTTGTGCTAGCTTCTTGAAACTTGACACAGTAAAGTAGTTTCACGTTCTATCTCTATGTTTTGTTTCCTCTTGATGTAGCCCTAAGCAGTGACTGGCGAGAAACACTTTCATGGAAAGGGGTTGCCAAGCTTCCAAAAATTACGAATCTCCAGAAATCTCAGCAAATATTTTTTCACCCAAACTGGATGATACTTTCAGGTAATGATCAGTACACTAAGGCGACTTGGTTCCCCAAATTTCGTTCTTCTATGTTGAAGCGTTCATTTCCAGTAACAGTTTGAATTTTGAGGTTTCACTCTGTTTTCTCCTATATTGATAGATGTATTTGGAACTCTAAATCCAACACGGTTTGTGCTAGCTTCTTGAAACTTGACACAGTAAAGTAGTTTCACGTTCTATCTCTATGTTTTGTTTCCTCTTGATGTAGCCCTAAGCACTGACTGGCGAGAAACACTTTCATTGAAAGGGTTTGCCTAGCTTCCAAAAATTACGAATCTCCAGAAAGCAAATATTTTTTCACCCAAACTGGATGATACTTTCAGGTAATGATCAGTACACTAAGGCGACTTGGTTCCCCAAATTTCGTTCTTCTATGTTGAAGCGTTCATTTCCAGTAACAGTTTGAATTTTGAGGTTTCACTCTGTTTTCTCCTATATTGATAGATGTATTTGGAACTCTAAATCCAACACGGTTTGTGCTAGCTTCTTGAAACTTGACACAGTAAAGTAGTTTCACGTTCTATCTCTATGGTTTGTTTCCTCTTGATGTAGCCCTAAGCAGTGACTGGCGAGAAGCACTTTCATGGAAAGGGTTTGCCTAGCTTCCAAAAATTACGAATCTCCAGAAATCTCAGCCAATATTTTTTCACCCAAACTGGATGATACTTTCAGGTAATGATCAGTAAACGAAGGTGACTTGGTTCCCCATATTTCGTTCTTCTATATTGAAGCGTTCATTTCCAGTAACAGTTTGAATTTTTAGGTTTCACTCTGTTTTCTCCTATATTGATAGATGTATTTGGAACTCTAAATCCAACACGGTTTGTGCTAGCTTCTTGAAACTTGACACAGTAAAGTAGTTTCACGTTCTATCTCTATGGTTTGTTTCCTCTTGATGTAGCCCTAAGCAGTGACTGGCGAGAAGCACTTTCATGGAAAGGGGTTGCCAAGCTTCCAAAAATTACGAATCTCCAGAAATCTCAGCAAATATTTTTTCACCCAAACTGGATGATACTTTCAGGTAATGATCAGTACACTAAGGCGACTTGGTTCCCCAAATTTAGTTCTTCTATGTTGAAGCGTTCATTTCCAGTAACAGTTTGAATTTTTAGGTTTCACTCTGTTTTCTCCTATATTGATAGATGTATTTGGAACTCTAAATCCAACACGGTTTGTGCTAGCTTCTTGAAACTTGACACAGTGAAGTAGTTTCACGTTCTATCTCTATGTTTTGTTTCCTCTTGATGTAGCCCTAAGCACTGACTGGCGAGAAACACTTTCATGGAAAGGGGTTGTGAAGCTTCCAAAAATTACGAATCTCCAGGAATCTCAGCCAATATTTTTTCACCCAAACTGGATGATACTTTCAGGTAATGATCAGTAAACTAAGGCGACTTGGTTCCCCAAATTTCGTTCTTCTATGTTGAAGCGTTCATTTCCAGTAACAGTTTGAATTTTGAGGTTTCACTCTGTTTTCTCCTATATTGATAGATGTATTTGGAACTCTAAATTCAACACGGTTTCTGCTAGCTTCTTGAAACTTGACACAGTAAAATAGTTTCACGTTCTGTCTCTATGTTTTGTTTCCTCTTGACGTAGCCCTAAGCAGTGACTGGCGAGAAACACTTTCATGGAAAGGGGTTGCCAAGCTTCCAAAAATTACGAATCTCCAGAAATCTCAGCAAATATTTTTTCACCCAAACTGGATGATACTTTCAGGTAATGATCAGTACACTAAGGCGACTTGGTTCCCCAAATTTCGTTCTTCTATGTTGAAGCGTTCATTTCCAGTAACAGTTTGAATTTTGAGGTTTCACTCTGTTTTCTCCTATATTGATAGATGTATTTGGAACTCTAAATCAAACACGGTTTGTGCTAGCTTCTTGAAACTTGACACAGTAAAGTAGTTTCACGTTCTATCTCTATGTTTTGTTTCCTCTTGATGTAGCCCTAAGCACTGACTGGCGAGAAACACTTTCATGGAAAGGGTTTGCCTAGCTTCCAAAAATTACGAATCTCCAGAAATCTCAGCAAATATTTTTTCACCCAAACTGGATGATACTTTCAGGTAATGATCAGTACACTAAGGCGACTTGGTTCCCCAAATTTCGTTCTTCTATGTTGAAGCGTTCATTTCCAGTAACAGTTTGAATTTTGAGGTTTCACTCTGTTTTCTCCTATATTGATAGATGTATTTGGAACTCTAAATCCAACACGGTTTGTGCTAGCTTCTTGAAACTTGACACAGTAAAGTAGTTTCACGTTCTATCTCTATGGTTTGTTTCCTCTTGATGTAGCCCTAAGCAGTGACTGGCGAGAAGCACTTTCATGGAAAGGGGTTGCCAAGCTTCCAAAAATTACGAATCTCCAGAAATGTCAGCAAATATTTTTTCACCCAAACTGGATGATACTTTCAGGTAATGATCAGTACACTAAGGCGACTTGGTTCCCCAAATTTAGTTCTTCTATGTTGAAGCGTTCATTTCCAGTAACAGTTTGAATTTTTAGGTTTCACTCTGTTTTCTCCTATATTGATAGATGTATTTGGAACTCTAAATCCAACACGGTTTGTGCTAGCTTCTTGAAACTTGACACAGTGAAGTAGTTTCACGTTCTATCTCTATGTTTTGTTTCCTCTTGATGTAGCCCTAAGCACTGACTGGCGAGAAACACTTTCATGGAAAGGGGTTGTGAAGCTTCCAAAAATTACGAATCTCCAGGAATCTCAGCCAATATTTTTTCACCCAAACTGGATAATACTTTCAGGTAATGATCAGTAAACTAAGGCGACTTGGTTCCCCAAATTTCGTTCTTCTATGTTGAAGCGTTCATTTCCAGTAACAGTTTGAATTTTGAGGTTTCACTCTGTTTTCTCCTATATTGATAGATGTATTTGCAACTCTAAATCCAACACGGTTTGTGCTAGCTTCTTGAAACTTGACACAGTAAAGTAGTTTCACGTTCTATCTCTATGTTTTGTTTCCTCTTGACGTAGCCCTAAGCAGTGACTGGCGAGAAGCACTTTCATGGAAAGGGGTTGCCAAGCTTCCAAAAATTACGAATCTCCAGAAATGTCAGCAAATATTTTTTCACCCAAACTGGATGATACTTTCAGGTAATGATCAGTACACTAAGGCGACTTGGTTAACCAAATTTCGTTCTTCTATATTGAAGCGTTCATTTCCAGTAACAGTTTGAATTTTTAGGTTTCACTCTGTTTTCTCCTATATTGATAGATGTATTTGGAACACTAATTCCAACACGGTTTGTGCTAGCTTCTTGAAACTTGACACAGTAAAGTAGTTTCACGTTCTATCTCTATGTTTTGTTTCCTCTTGATGTAGCCCTAAGCAGTGACTGGCGCGAAACACTTTCATGGAAAGGGGTTGCCAAGCTTCCAAAAATTACGAATCTCCAGAAATCTCAGCAAATATTTTTTCACCCAAACTGGATGATACTTTCAGGTAATGTTCAGTAAACTAAGGCGACTTGGTTCCCCAAATTTCGTTCTTCTATGTTGAAGCGTTCATTTCCAGTAACAGTTTGAATTTTGAGGTTTCACTCTGTTTTCTCCTATATTGATAGATGTATTTGGAACTCTAAATCAAACACGGTTTGTGCTAGCTTCTTGAAACTTGACACAGTAAAGTAGTTTCACGTTCTATCTCTATGTTTTGTTTCCTCTTGATGTAGCCCTATGCACTGACTGGCGAGAAACACTTTCATGGAAAGGGTTTGCCTAGCTTCCAAAAATTACGAATCTCTAGAAATCTCAGCAAATATTTTTTCACCCAAACTGGATGATACTTTCAGGTAATGATCAGTACACTAAGGCGACTTGGTTCCCCAAATTTCGTTCTTCTATGTTGAAGCGTTCATTTCCAGTAACAGTTTGAATTTTGAGGTTTCACTCTGTTTTCTCCTATATTGATAGATATATTTGGAACTCTAAATCCAACACGGTTTGTGCTAGCTTCTTGAAACTTGACACAGTAAAGTAGTTTCACGTTCTATCTCTATGTTTTGTTTCCTCTTGATGTAGCCCTATGCACTGACTGGCGAGAAACACTTTCATGGAAAGGGTTTGCCTAGCTTCCAAAAATTACGAATCTCCAGAAATCTCAGCAAATATTTTTTCACCCAAACTGGATGATACTTTCAGGTAATGATCAGTACACTAAGGCGACTTGGTTCCCCAAATTTCGTTCTTCTATGTTGAAGCGTTCATTTCCAGTAACAGTTTGAATTTTGAGGTTTCACTCTGTTTTCTCCTATATTGATAGATGTATTTGGAACTCTAAATCCAACACGGTTTGTGCTAGCTTCTTGAAACTTGACACAGTAAAGTAGTTTCACGTTCTATCTCTATGGTTTGTTTCCTCTTGATGTAGCCCTAAGCAGTGACTGGCGAGAAACACTTTCATGGAAAGGGTTTGCCTAGCTTCCAAAAATTACGAATCTCCAGAAATCTCAGCCAATATTTTTTCACCCAAACTGGATGATACTTTCAGGTAATGATCAGTAAACGAAGGTGACTTGGTTCCCCAAATTTCGTTCTTCTATATTGAAGCGTTCATTTCCAGTAACAGTTTGAATTTTTAGGTTTCACTCTGTTTTCTCCTATATTGATAGATGTATTTGGAACTCTAAATCCAACACGGTTTGTGCTAGCTTCTTGAAACTTGACACAGTAAAGTAGTTTCACGTTCTATCACTATGGTTTGTTTCCTCTTGATGTAGCCCTAAGCAGTGACTGGCGAGAAGCACTTTCATGGAAAGGGGTTGCCAAGCTTCCAAAAATTACGAATCTCCAGAAATCTCAGCAAATATTTTTTCACCCAAACTGGATGATACTTTCATGTAATGATCAGTACACTAAGGCGACTTGGTTCCCCAAATTTCGTTCTTCTATGTTGAAGCGTTCATTTCCAGTAACAGTTTGAAGTTTTAGGTTTCACTCTGTTTTCTCCTATATTGATAGATGTATTTGGAACTCTAAATCCAACACGGTTTGTGCTAGCTTCTTGAAACTTGACACAGTGAAGTAGTTTCACGTTCTATCTCTATGTTTTGTTTCCTCTTGATGTAGCCCTAAGCACTGACTGGCGAGAAACACTTTCATGGAAAGGGGTTGTGAAGCTTCCAAAAATTACGAATCTCCAGGAATCTCAGCCAATATTTTTTCACCCAAACTGGATGATACTTTCAGGTAATGATCAGTACACTAAGGCGACTTGGTTCCCCAAATTTCGTTCTTCTATGTTGAAGCGTTCATTTCCAGTAACAGTTTGAATTTTTAGGTTTCACTCTGTTTTCTCCTATATTGATAGATGTATTTGGAACTCTAAATTGAACACGGTTTGTGCTAGCTTCTTGAAACTTGACACAGTAAAGTAGTTTCACGTTCTATCTCTATGTTTTGTTTCCTCTTGATGTAGCCCTAAGCAGTGACTGGCGAGAAGCACTTTCATGGAAAGGGTTTGCCAAGCTTCCAAAAATTACGAATCTCCAGAAATGTCAGCAAATATTTTTTCACCCAAACTGGATGATACTTTCAGGTAATGATCAGTACACTAAGGCGACTTGGTTCCCCAAATTTCGTTCTTCTATGTTGAAGCGTTCATTTCCACTAACAGTTTGAATTTTGAGGTTTCACTCTGTTTTCTCCTATATTGATAGATGTATTTGCAACTCTAAATCCAACACGGTTTGTGCTAGCTTCTTGAAACTTGACACAGTAAAGTAGTTTCACGTTCTATCTCTATGTTTTGTTTCCTCTTGACATAGCCCTAAGCAGTGACTGGCGAGAAGCACTTTCATGGAAAGGGGTTGCCAAGCTTCCAAAAATTACGAATCTCCAGAAATGTCAGCAAATATTTTTTCACCCAAACTGGATGATACTTTCAGGTAATGATCAGTACACTAAGGCGACTTGGTTCCCCAAATTTCGTTCTTCTATATTGAAGCGTTCATTTCCAGTAACAGTTTGAATTTTTAGGTTTCACTCTGTTTTCTCCTATATTGATAGATGTATTTGGAACACTAAATCCAACACGGTTTGTGCTAGCTTCTTGAAACTTGACACAGTAAAGTAGTTTCACGTTCTATCTCTATGTTTTGTTTCCTCTTGATGTAGCCCTAAGCAGTGACTGGCGCGAAACACTTTCATGGAAAGGGGTTGCCAAGCTTCCAAAAATTACGAATCTCCAGAAATGTCAGCAAATATTTTTTCACCCAAACTGGATGATACTTTCAGGTAATGATCAGTAAACGAAGGCGACATGGTTCCCCAAATTTCGTTCTTCTATATTGAAGCGTTCATTTCCAGTAACAGTTTGAATTTTGAGGTTTCACTCTGTTTTCTCCTATATTGATAGATGTATTTGGAACTCTAAATCCAACACGGTTTGTGCTAGCTTCTTGAAACTTGACACAGTAAAGTAGTTTCACGTTCTATCTCTATGTTCTGTTTCCTCTTGATGTAGCCCTAAGCAGTGACTGGCGAGAAGCACTTTCATGGAAAGGGGTTGCCAAGCTTCCAAAAATTACGAATCTCCAGAAATGTCAGCAAATATTTTTTCACCCAAACTGGATGATACTTTCAGGTAATGATCAGTACACTAAGGCGACTTGGTTCCCCAAATTTCGTTCTTCTATGTTGAAGCGTTCATTTCCAGTAACAGTTTGAATTTTTAGGTTTCACTCTGTTTTCTCCTATATTGATAGATGTATTTGGAACACTAAATCCAACACGGTTTGTGCTAGCTTCTTGAAACTTGACACAGTAAAGTAGTTTCACGTTCTATCTCTATGTTTTGTTTCCTCTTGATGTAGCCCTAAGCAGTGACTGGCGCGAAACACTTTCATGGAAAGGGTTTGCCAAGCTTCCAAAAATTACGAATCTCCAGAAATCTCAGCAAATATTTTTTCACCCAAACTGGATGATACTTTCAGGTAATGATCAGTACACTAAGGCAACTTGGTTCCCCAAATTTCGTTCTTCTATGTTGAAGCGTTCATTTCCAGTAACAGTTTGAATTTTGAGGTTTCACTCTGTTTTCTCCTATATTGATAGATATATTTGGAACTCTAAATCCAACACGGTTTGTGCTAGCTTCTTGAAACTTGACACAGTAAAGTAGTTTCACGTTCTATCTCTATGTTTTGTTTCCTCTTGATGTAGCCCTATGCACTGACTGGCGAGAAACACTTTCATGGAAAGGGTTTGCCTAGCTTCCAAAAATTACGAATCTCCAGAAATCTCAGCAAATATTTTTTCACCCAAACTGGATGATACTTTCAGGTAATGATCAGTACACTAAGGCGACTTGGTTCCCCAAATTTCGTTCTTCTATGTTGAAGCGTTCATTTCCAGTAACAGTTTGAATTTTGAGGTTTCACTCTGTTTTCTCCTATATTGATAGATATATTTGGAACTCTAAATCCAACACGGTTGGTGCTAGCTTCTTGAAACTTGACACAGTAAAGTAGTTTCACGTTCTATCTCTATGTTTTGTTTCCTCTTGATGTAGCCCTAAGCAGTGACTGGCGAGAAACACTTTCATGGAAAGGGGTTGCCAAGCTTCCAAAAATTACGAATCTCCAGAAATGTCAGCAAATATTTTTTCACCCAAACTGGATGATACTTTCAGGTAATGATCAGTACACTAAGGCGACTTGGTTCCGCAAATTTCGTTCTTCTATGTTGAAGCGTTCATTTCCAGTAACAGTTTGAATTTTGAGGTTTCACTCTTTTTTCTCCTATATTGATAGATGTATTTGGAACTCTAAATCCAACACGGTTTGTGCTAGCTTCTTGAAACTTGACACAGTAAAGTAGTTTCACGTTCTATCTCTATGTTTTGTTTCCTCTTGATGTAGCCCTATGCACTGACTGGCGAGAAACACTTTCATGGAAAGGGTTTCCCTAGCTTCGAAAAATTACGAATCTCCAGAAATCTCAGCCAATATTTTTTCACCCAAACTGGATGATACTTTCAGGTAATGATCAGTAAACGAAGGTGACTTGGTTCCCCAAATTTCGTTCTTCTATATTGAAGCGTTCATTTCCAGAAACAGTTTGAATTTTTAGGTTTCACTCTGTTTTCTCCTATATTGATAGATGTATTTGGAACTCTAAATCCAACACGGTTTGTGCTAGCTTCTTGAAACTTGACACAGTAAAGTAGTTTCACGTTCTATCTCTATGTTTTGTTTCCTCTTGATGTAGCCCTATGCACTGACTGGCGAGAAACACTTTCATGGAAAGGGTTTGCCTAGCTTCCAAAAATTACGAATCTCCAGAAATCTCAGCAAATATTTTTTCACCCAAACTGGATGATACTTTCAGGTAATGATCAGTACACTAAGGCGACTTGGTTCCCCAAATTTCGTTCTTCTATGTTGAAGCGTTCATTTCCAGTAACAGTGTGAATTTTTAGGTGTCACTCTGTTTTCTACTATATTGATACATGTACTTGGAACTCTAAATGCGACACGGTTTGTGCTAGCTTCTTGAAACTTGACACAGTAAAGTAGTTTCACGTTCTATCTCTATGGCTTGTTTCCTCTTGATGTACCCTAAGCACTGACTGGCGAGAAACACTTTCAAGGAAAGGGGTTGCCAAGTTTCCAAAAATTACGAATCTCCAGAAATCTCAGCAAATATTTTTTCACCCAAACTGGATGATACTTTCAGGTAATGATCAGTACACGAAGGCGACTTGGTTCCCCAAATTTCGTTCTTCTATGTTGAAGCGTTCATTTCCAGTAACAGTTTGAATTTTTAGGTTTCACTCTGTTTTCTCCTATATTGATAGATGTATTTGCAACTCTAAATCCAACACGGTTTGTGCTAGCTTCTTGAAACTTGATACATAAAGTAGTTTCACGTTCTATCTTTATGTTTTGTTTCCTCTTGATGTAGCCCTAAGCAGTGACTGGCGAGAAACACTTTCATGGAAAGGGGTTGCCAAGCTTCCAAAAATTACGAATCTCCAGAAATCTCAGCAAATATTTTTTCACCCAAACTGGATGATACTTTCAGGTAATGATCAGTACACTAAGGCGACTTGGTTCCCCAAATTTCGTTCTTCTATGTTGAAGCGTTCATTTCCAGTAACAGTTTGAATTTTTAGGTTTCACTCTGTTTTCTCCTATATTGATAGATGTATTTGGAACTCTAAATCCAACACGGTTTGTGCTAGCTTCTTGAAACTTTACACAGTAAAATAGTTTCACGTTCTATCTCTATGTTTTGTTTCCTCTTGATGTAGCCCTAAGCAGTGACTGGCGAGAAGCCCTTTCATGGAAAGGGGTTGCCAAGCTTCCAAAAATTACGAATCTCCAGAAATGTCAGCAAATATTTTTTCACCCAAACTGGATGATACTTTCAGGTAATGATCAGTACACTAAGGCGACTTGGTTCCCCAAATTTCGTTCTTCTTGTTGAAGCGTTCATTTCCAGTAACAGTTTGAATTTTGAGGTTTCACTCTGTTTTCTCCTATATTGATAGATGTATTTGGAACACTAAATCCAACACGGTTTGTGCTAGCTTCATGAAACTTGACACAGTAAAGTAGTTTCACGTTCTATCTCTATGTTTTGTTTCCTCTTGATGTAGCCCTAAGCAGTGACTGGCGCGAAACACTTTCATGGAAAGGGGTTGCCAAGCTTCCAAAAATTACGAATCTCCAGAAATCTCAGCAAATATTTTTTCACCCAAACTGGATGATACTTTCAGGTAATGATCAGTACACTAAGGCGACTTGATTCCCCAAATTTCGTTCTTCTATGTTGAAGCGTTCATTTCCAGTAACAGTTTGAATTTTGAGGTTTCACTCTGTTTTCTAATATATTGATAGATGTATTTGCAACTCTAAATCCAACACGGTTTGTGCTAGCTTCTTGAAACTTGACACAGTAAAGTAGTTTCACGTTCTATCTCTATGTTTTGTTTCCTCTTGACGTAGCCCTAAGAAGTGACTGGCGAGAAGCACTTTCATGGTAAGGGGTTGCCAAGCTTCCAAAAATTACGAATCTCCAGAAATCTCAGCAAATATTTTTTCACCCAAACTGGATGATACTTTCAGGTAATGATCAGTACACTAAGGCGACTTGGTTCCCCAAATTTCGTTCTTCTATGTTGAAGCATTCATTTCCAGTAACAGTTTGAATTTTTAGGTTTCACTCTGTTTTCTCCTCTATTGAAAGATGTATTTGGAACTCTAAATCCAACACGGTTTGTGCTAGCTTCTTGAAACTTGACACAGTAAAGTAGTTTCACGTTCTATCTCTATGTTTTGTTTCCTCTTGATGTAGCCCTAAGCAGTGACTGGCGAGAAACACTTTCATGGAAAGGGGTTGCCAAGCTTTCAAAAATTACGAATCTCCAGAAATCTCAGCAAATATTTTTTCACCCAAAGTGGATGATACTTTCAGGTAATGATCAGTACACTAAGGCGACTTGGTTCCCCAAATTTCGTTCTTCTATATTGAAGCGTTCATTTCCAGTAACAGTTTGAATTTTTAGGTTTCACTCTGTTTTCTCCTATATTGATAGATGTATTTGGAACTCTAAATCCAACACGGTTTGTGCTAGCTTCTTGAAACTTGACACAGTAAAGTAGTTTCACGTTCTATCTCTATGTTTTGTTTCCTCTTGATGTAGCCCTAAGCAGTGACTGGCGAGAAGCACTTTCATGGAAAGGGGTTGCCAAGCTTCCAAAAATTACGAATCTCCAGAAATCTCAGCAAATATTTTTTCACCCAAACTGGATGATACTTTCAGGTAATGATCAGTACACTTAGGCAACTTGGTTCCCCAAATTTCGTTCTTCTATGTTGAAGCGTTCATTTCCAGTAACAGTTTGAATTTTGAGGTTTCACTCTGTTTTCTCCTATATTGATAGATGTATTTGGAACTCTAAATCCAACACGGTTTGTGCTAGCTTCTTGAAACTTGACACAGTAAAGTAGTTTCACGTTCTATCTCTATGTTTTGTTTCCTCTTGATGTAGCCCTAAGCACTGACTGGCGAGAAACACTTTCATGGAAAGGGTTTGCCTAGCTTCCAAAAATTACAAATCTCCAGAAAGCAAATATTTTTTCACCCAAACTGGATGATACTTTCAGGTAATGATCAGTACACTAAGGCGACTTGGTTGCCCAAATTTCGTTCTTCTATGTTGAAGCGTTCATTTCCAGTAACAGTTTGAATTTTTAGGTTTCACTCTGTTTTCTCCTATATTGATAGATGTATTTGGAACTCTAAATCGAACACGGTTTTTGCTAGCTACTTGAAACTTGACACAGTAAAGTAGTTTCACGTTCTATCTCTATGTTTTGTTTCCTCTTGATGTAGCCCTAAGCAGTGACTGGCGAGAAGCACTTTCATGGAAAGGGGTTGCCAAGCTTCCAAAAATTACGAATCTCCAGAAATCTCAGCAAATATTTTTTCACCCAAATTGGATGATACTTTCACGTAATGATCAGTACACTAAGGCGACTTGGTTCCCCAAATTTCGTTCTTCTATGTTGAAGCGTTCACTTCCAGTAACAGTTTGAATTTTTAGGTTTCACTCAGTTTTCTCCTATATTGATAGATGTATTTGGAACTCTAAATCCAACACGGTTTGTGCTAGCTTCTTGAAACTTGACACATAAAGTAGTTTCACGTTCTATCTCTATGTTTTGTTTCCTCTTGATGTAGCCCTAAGCAGTGACTGGCGAGAAGCACTTTCATGGAAAGGGGTTGCCAAGCTTCCAAAAATTACGAATCTCCAGAAATCTCAGGAAATATTTTTTCACCCAAACTGGATGATACTTTCATGTAATGATCAGTACACTAAGGCGACTTGGTTCCCCAAATTTCGTTCTTCTATGTTGAAGCGTTCATTTCCAGTAACAGTTTGAAGTTTTAGGTTTCACTCTGTTTTCTCCTATATTGATAGATGTATTTGGAACTCTAAATCCAACACGGTTTGTGCTAGCTTCTTGAAACTTGACACAGTGAAGTAGTTTCACGTTCTATCTCTATGTTTTGTTTCCTCTTGATGTAGCCCTAAGCACTGACTGGCGAGAAACACTTTCATGGAAAGGGGTTGTGAAGCTTCCAAAAATTACGAATCTCCAGGAATCTCAGCCAATATTTTTTCACCCAAACTGGATGATACTTTCAGGTAATGATCAGTACACTAAGGCGACTTGGTTCCCCAAATTTCGTTCTTCTATGTTGAAGCGTTCATTTCCAGTAACAGTTTGAATTTTTAGGTTTCACTCTGTTTTCTCCTATATTGATAGATGTATTTGGAACTCTAAATTGAACACGGTTTGTGCTAGCTTCTTGAAACTTGACACAGTAAAGTAGTTTCACGTTCTATCTCTATGTTTTGTTTCCTCTTGATGTAGCCCTAAGCAGTGACTGGCGAGAAGCACTTTCATGGAAAGGGTTTGCCAAGCTTCCAAAAATTACGAATCTCCAGAAATGTCAGCAAATATTTTTTCACCCAAACTGGATGATACTTTCAGGTAATGATCAGTACACTAAGGCGACTTGGTTCCCCAAATTTCGTTCTTCTATGTTGAAGCGTTCATTTCCACTAACAGTTTGAATTTTGAGGTTTCACTCTGTTTTCTCCTATATTGATAGATGTATTTGCAACTCTAAATCCAACACGGTTTGTGCTAGCTTCTTGAAACTTGACACAGTAAAGTAGTTTCACGTTCTATCTCTATGTTTTGTTTCCTCTTGACATAGCCCTAAGCAGTGACTGGCGAGAAGCACTTTCATGGAAAGGGGTTGCCAAGCTTCCAAAAATTACGAATCTCCAGAAATGTCAGCAAATATTTTTTCACCCAAACTGGATGATACTTTCAGGTAATGATCAGTACACTAAGGCGACTTGGTTCCCCAAATTTCGTTCTTCTATATTGAAGCGTTCATTTCCAGTAACAGTTTGAATTTTTAGGTTTCACTCTGTTTTCTCCTATATTGATAGATGTATTTGGAACACTAAATCCAACACGGTTTGTGCTAGCTTCTTGAAACTTGACACAGTAAAGTAGTTTCACGTTCTATCTCTATGTTTTGTTTCCTCTTGATGTAGCCCTAAGCAGTGACTGGCGCGAAACACTTTCATGGAAAGGGGTTGCCAAGCTTCCAAAAATTACGAATCTCCAGAAATCTCAGCAAATATTTTTTCACCCAAACTGGATGATACTTTCAGGTAATGATCAGTACACTAAGGCGACTTGGTTCCCCAAATTTCGTTCTTCTATGTTGAAGCGTTCATTTCCAGTAACAGTTTGAATTTTGAGGTTTCACTCTGTTTTCTCCTATATTGATAGATATATTTGGAACTCTAAATCCAACACGGTTTGTGCTAGCTTCTTGAAACTTGACACAGTAAAGTAGTTTCACGTTCTATCTCTATGTTTTGTTTCCTCTTGATGTAGCCCTATGCACTGACTGGCGAGAAACACTTTCATGGAAAGGGTTTGCCTAGCTTCCAAAAATTACGAATCTCCAGAAATCTCAGCAAATATTTTTTCACCCAAACTGGATGATACTTTCAGGTAATGATCAGTACACGAAGGCGACTTGGTTCCCCAAATTTCGTTCTTCTATGTTGAAGCGTTCATTTCCAGTAACAGTTTGAATTTTGAGGTTTCACTCTGTTTTCTCCTATATTGATAGATGTATTTGGAACCCTAAATCGAACACGGTTTGTGCTAGCTTCTTGAAACTTGACACAGTAAAGTAGTTTCAGGTTCTATCTCTATGTTTTGTTTCCTCTTGATGTAGCCCTAAGCAGTGACTGGCGAGAAGCACTTTCATGGAAAGGGTTTGCCAAGCTTCCAAAAATTACGAATCTACAGAAATCTCAGCAAATATTTTTTCACCCAAACTGGATGATACTTCCAGGTAATGATCAGTACACTAAGGCGACTTGGTTCCCCAAATTTCGTTCTTCTATGTTGAAGCGTTCATTTCCAGTAACAGTTTGAATTTTTAGGTTTCACTCTGTTTTCTCCTATATTGATAGATGTATTTGCAACTCTAAATCGAACACAGTTTGTGCTAGCTTCTTGAAAGTTGACACAGTAAAGTAGTATCACGTTCTATCTCTATGTTTTGTTTCCCCTTGATGTAGCCCTAAGCAGTGACTGTCGAGAAACACTTTCATGGAAAGGGGTTGCCAAGCTTCCAAAAATTACGAATCTCCAGAAATGTCAGCAAATATTTTTTCACCCAAACTGGATGATACTTTCAGGTAATGATCAGTAAACGAAGGCGACATGGTTCCCCAAATTTCGTTCTTCTATATTGAAGCGTTCATTTCCAGTAACAGTTTGAATTTTGAGGTTTCACTCTGTTTTCTCCTATATTGATAGATGTATTTGGAACTCTAAATCCAACACGGTTTGTGCTAGCTTCTTGAAACTTGACACAGTAAAGTAGTTTCACGTTCTATCTCTATGTTCTGTTTCCTCTTGATGTAGCCCTAAGCAGTGACTGGCGAGAAGCACTTTCATGGAAAGGGGTTGCCAAGCTTCCAAAAATTACGAATCTCCAGAAATGTCAGCAAATATTTTTTCACCCAAACTGGATGATACTTTCAGGTAATGATCAGTACACTAAGGCGACTTGGTTCCCCAAATTTCGTTCTTCTATGTTGAAGCGTTCATTTCCAGTAACAGTTTGAATTTTTAGGTTTCACTCTGTTTTCTCCTATATTGATAGATGTATTTGGAACACTAAATCCAACACGGTTTGTGCTAGCTTCTTGAAACTTGACACAGTAAAGTAGTTTCACGTTCTATCTCTATGTTTTGTTTCCTCTTGATGTAGCCCTAAGCAGTGACTGGCGCGAAACACTTTCATGGAAAGGGTTTGCCAAGCTTCCAAAAATTACGAATCTCCAGAAATCTCAGCAAATATTTTTTCACCCAAACTGGATGATACTTTCAGGTAATGATCAGTACACTAAGGCAACTTGGTTCCCCAAATTTCGTTCTTCTATGTTGAAGCGTTCATTTCCAGTAACAGTTTGAATTTTGAGGTTTCACTCTGTTTTCTCCTATATTGATAGATATATTTGGAACTCTAAATCCAACACGGTTTGTGCTAGCTTCTTGAAACTTGACACAGTAAAGTAGTTTCACGTTCTATCTCTATGTTTTGTTTCCTCTTGATGTAGCCCTATGCACTGACTGGCGAGAAACACTTTCATGGAAAGGGTTTGCCTAGCTTCCAAAAATTACGAATCTCCAGAAATCTCAGCAAATATTTTTTCACCCAAACTGGATGATACTTTCAGGTAATGATCAGTACACTAAGGCGACTTGGTTCCCCAAATTTCGTTCTTCTATGTTGAAGCGTTCATTTCCAGTAACAGTTTGAATTTTGAGGTTTCACTCTGTTTTCTCCTATATTGATAGATATATTTGGAACTCTAAATCCAACACGGTTTGTGCTAGCTTCTTGAAACTTGACACAGTAAAGTAGTTTCACGTTCTATCTCTATGTTTTGTTTCCTCTTGATGTAGCCCTAAGCAGTGACTGGCGAGAAACACTTTCATGGAAAGGGGTTGCCAAGCTTCCAAAAATTACGAATCTCCAGAAATGTCAGCAAATATTTTTTCACCCAAACTGGATGATACTTTCAGGTAATGATCAGTACACTAAGGCGACTTGGTTCCGCAAATTTCGTTCTTCTATGTTGAAGCGTTCATTTCCAGTAACAGTTTGAATTTTGAGGTTTCACTCTTTTTTCTCCTATATTGATAGATGTATTTGGAACTCTAAATCCAACACGGTTTGTGCTAGCTTCTTGAAACTTGACACAGTAAAGTAGTTTCACGTTCTATCTCTATGTTTTGTTTCCTCTTGATGTAGCCCTATGCACTGACTGGCGAGAAACACTTTCATGGAAACGGTTTCCCTAGCTTCGAAAAATTACGAATCTCCAGAAATCTCAGCCAATATTTTTTCACCCAAACTGGATGATACTTTCAGGTAATGATCAGTAAACGAAGGTGACTTGGTTCCCCAAATTTCGTTCTTCTATATTGAAGCGTTCATTTCCAGTAACAGTTTGAATTTTTAGGTTTCACTCTGTTTTCTCCTATATTGATAGATGTATTTGGAACTCTAAATCTAACACGGTTTGTGCTAGCTTCTTGAAACTTGACACAGTAAAGTAGTTTCACGTTCTATCTCTATGTTTTGTTTCCTCTTGATGTAGCCCTATGCACTGACTGGCGAGAAACACTTTCATGGAAAGGGTTTGCCTAGCTTCCAAAAATTACGAATCTCCAGAAATCTCAGCAAATATTTTTTCACCCAAACTGGATGATACTTTCAGGTAATGATCAGTACACTAAGGCGACTTGGTTCCCCAAATTTCGTTCTTCTATGTTGAAGCGTTCATTTCCAGTAACAGTGTGAATTTTTAGGTGTCACTCTGTTTTCTACTATATTGATACATGTACTTGGAACTCTAAATGCGACACGGTTTGTGCTAGCTTCTTGAAACTTGACACAGTAAAGTAGTTTCACGTTCTATCTCTATGGCTTGTTTCCTCTTGATGTACCCTAAGCACTGACTGGCGAGAAACACTTTCAAGGAAAGGGGTTGCCAAGTTTCCAAAAATTACGAATCTCCAGAAATCTCAGCAAATATTTTTTCACCCAAACTGGATGATACTTTCAGGTAATGATCAGTACACGAAGGCGACTTGGTTCCCCAAATTTCGTTCTTCTATGTTGAAGCGTTCATTTCCAGTAACAGTTTGAATTTTGAGGTTTCACTCTGTTTTCTCCTATATTGATAGATGTATTTGGAACTCTAAATCCAACACGGTTTGTGCTAGCTTCTTGAAACTTGACACAGTAAAGTAGTTTCACGTTCTATCTCTATGTTTTGTTTCCTCTTGATGTAGCCCTAAGCAGTGACTGTCGAGAAACACTTTCATGGAAAGGGGTTGCCAAGCTTCCAAAAATTACGAATCTCCAGAAATGTCAGCAAATATTTTTTCACCCAAACTGGATGATACTTTCAGGTAATGATCAGTAAACGAAGGCGACATGGTTCCCCAAATTTCGTTCTTCTATATTGAAGCGTTCATTTCCAGTAACAGTTTGAATTTTGAGGTTTCACTCTGTTTTCTCCTATATTGATAGATGTATTTGGAACTCTAAATCCAACACGGTTTGTGCTAGCTTCTTGAAACTTGACACAGTAAAGTAGTTTCACGTTCTATCTCTATGTTCTGTTTCCTCTTGATGTAGCCCTAAGCAGTGACTGGCGAGAAGCACTTTCATGGAAAGGGGTTGCCAAGCTTCCAAAAATTACGAATCTCCAGAAATGTCAGCAAATATTTTTTCACCCAAACTGGATGATACTTTCAGGTAATGATCAGTACACTAAGGCGACTTGGTTCCCCAAATTTCGTTCTTCTATGTTGAAGCGTTCATTTCCAGTAACAGTTTGAATTTTTAGGTTTCACTCTGTTTTCTCCTATATTGATAGATGTATTTGGAACACTAAATCCAACACGGTTTGTGCTAGCTTCTTGAAACTTGACACAGTAAAGTAGTTTCACGTTCTATCTCTATGTTTTGTTTCCTCTTGATGTAGCCCTAAGCAGTGACTGGCGCGAAACACTTTCATGGAAAGGGTTTGCCAAGCTTCCAAAAATTACGAATCTCCAGAAATCTCAGCAAATATTTTTTCACCCAAACTGGATGATACTTTCAGGTAATGATCAGTACACTAAGGCAACTTGGTTCCCCAAATTTCGTTCTTCTATGTTGAAGCGTTCATTTCCAGTAACAGTTTGAATTTTGAGGTTTCACTCTGTTTTCTCCTATATTGATAGATATATTTGGAACTCTAAATCCAACACGGTTTGTGCTAGCTTCTTGAAACTTGACACAGTAAAGTAGTTTCACGTTCTATCTCTATGTTTTGTTTCCTCTTGATGTAGCCCTATGCACTGACTGGCGAGAAACACTTTCATGGAAAGGGTTTGCCTAGCTTCCAAAAATTACGAATCTCCAGAAATCTCAGCAAATATTTTTTCACCCAAACTGGATGATACTTTCAGGTAATGATCAGTACACTAAGGCGACTTGGTTCCCCAAATTTCGTTCTTCTATGTTGAAGCGTTCATTTCCAGTAACAGTTTGAATTTTGAGGTTTCACTCTGTTTTCTCCTATATTGATAGATATATTTGGAACTCTAAATCCAACACGGTTTGTGCTAGCTTCTTGAAACTTGACACAGTAAAGTAGTTTCACGTTCTATCTCTATGTTTTGTTTCCTCTTGATGTAGCCCTAAGCAGTGACTGGCGAGAAACACTTTCATGGAAAGGGGTTGCCAAGCTTCCAAAAATTACGAATCTCCAGAAATGTCAGCAAATATTTTTTCACCCAAACTGGATGATACTTTCAGGTAATGATCAGTACACTAAGGCGACTTGGTTCCGCAAATTTCGTTCTTCTATGTTGAAGCGTTCATTTCCAGTAACAGTTTGAATTTTGAGGTTTCACTCTTTTTTCTCCTATATTGATAGATGTATTTGGAACTCTAAATCCAACACGGTTTGTGCTAGCTTCTTGAAACTTGACACAGTAAAGTAGTTTCACGTTCTATCTCTATGTTTTGTTTCCTCTTGATGTAGCCCTATGCACTGACTGGCGAGAAACACTTTCATGGAAACGGTTTCCCTAGCTTCGAAAAATTACGAATCTCCAGAAATCTCAGCCAATATTTTTTCACCCAAACTGGATGATACTTTCAGGTAATGATCAGTAAACGAAGGTGACTTGGTTCCCCAAATTTCGTTCTTCTATATTGAAGCGTTCATTTCCAGTAACAGTTTGAATTTTTAGGTTTCACTCTGTTTTCTCCTATATTGATAGATGTATTTGGAACTCTAAATCTAACACGGTTTGTGCTAGCTTCTTGAAACTTGACACAGTAAAGTAGTTTCACGTTCTATCTCTATGTTTTGTTTCCTCTTGATGTAGCCCTATGCACTGACTGGCGAGAAACACTTTCATGGAAAGGGTTTGCCTAGCTTCCAAAAATTACGAATCTCCAGAAATCTCAGCAAATATTTTTTCACCCAAACTGGATGATACTTTCAGGTAATGATCAGTACACTAAGGCGACTTGGTTCCCCAAATTTCGTTCTTCTATGTTGAAGCGTTCATTTCCAGTAACAGTGTGAATTTTTAGGTGTCACTCTGTTTTCTACTATATTGATACATGTACTTGGAACTCTAAATGCGACACGGTTTGTGCTAGCTTCTTGAAACTTGACACAGTAAAGTAGTTTCACGTTCTATCTCTATGGCTTGTTTCCTCTTGATGTACCCTAAGCACTGACTGGCGAGAAACACTTTCAAGGAAAGGGGTTGCCAAGTTTCCAAAAATTACGAATCTCCAGAAATCTCAGCAAATATTTTTTCACCCAAACTGGATGATACTTTCAGGTAATGATCAGTACACGAAGGCGACTTGGTTCCCCAAATTTCGTTCTTCTATGTTGAAGCGTTCATTTCCAGTAACAGTTTGAATTTTTAGGTTTCACTCTGTTTTCTCCTATATTGATAGATGTATTTGCAACTCTAAATCCAACACGGTTTGTGCTAGCTTCTTGAAACTTGATACATAAAGTAGTTTCACGTTCTATCTCTATGTTTTGTTTCCTCTTGATGTAGCCCTAAGCAGTGACTGGCGAGAAACACTTTCATGGAAAGGGGTTGCCAAGCTTCCAAAAATTACGAATCTCCAGAAATCTCAGCAAATATTTTTTCACCCAAACTGGATGATACTTTCAGGTAATGATCAGTACACTAAGGCGACTTGGTTCCCCAAATTTCGTTCTTCTATGTTGAAGCGTTCATTTCCAGTAACAGTTTGAATTTTTAGGTTTCACTCTGTTTTCTCCTATATTGATAGATGTATTTGGAACTCTAAATCCAACACGGTTTGTGCTAGCTTCTTGAAACTTTACACAGTAAAATAGTTTCACGTTCTATCTCTATGTTTTGTTTCCTCTTGATGTAGCCCTAAGCAGTGACTGGCGAGAAGCCCTTTCATGGAAAGGGGTTGCCAAGCTTCCAAAAATTACGAATCTCCAGAAATGTCAGCAAATATTTTTTCACCCAAACTGGATGATACTTTCAGGTAATGATCAGTACACTAAGGCGACTTGGTTCCCCAAATTTCTTTCTTCTTGTTGAAGCGTTCATTTCCAGTAACAGTTTGAATTTTGAGGTTTCACTCTGTTTTCTCCTATATTGATAGATGTATTTGGAACACTAAATCCAACACGGTTTGTGCTAGCTTCATGAAACTTGACACAGTAAAGTAGTTTCACGTTCTATCTCTATGTTTTGTTTCCTCTTGATGTAGCCCTAAGCAGTGACTGGCGCGAAACACTTTCATGGAAAGGGGTTGCCAAGCTTCCAAAAATTACGAATCTCCAGAAATCTCAGCAAATATTTTTTCACCCAAACTGGATGATACTTTCAGGTAATGATCAGTACACTAAGGCGACTTGATTCCCCAAATTTCGTTCTTCTATGTTGAAGCGTTCATTTCCAGTAACAGTTTGAATTTTGAGGTTTCACTCTGTTTTCTAATATATTGATAGATGTATTTGCAACTCTAAATCCAACACGGTTTGTGCTAGCTTCTTGAAACTTGACACAGTAAAGTAGTTTCACGTTCTATCTCTATGTTTTGTTTCCTCTTGACGTAGCCCTAAGAAGTGACTGGCGAGAAGCACTTTCATGGTAAGGGGTTGCCAAGCTTCCAAAAATTACGAATCTCCAGAAATCTCAGCAAATATTTTTTCACCCAAACTGGATGATACTTTCAGGTAATGATCAGTACACTAAGGCGACTTGGTTCCCCAAATTTCGTTCTTCTATGTTGAAGCGTTCATTTCCAGTAACAGTTTGAATTTTTAGGTTTCACTCTGTTTTCTCCTCTATTGAAAGATGTATTTGGAACTCTAAATCCAACACGGTTTGTGCTAGCTTCTTGAAACTTGACACAGTAAAGTAGTTTCACGTTCTATCTCTATGTTTTGTTTCCTCTTGATGTAGCCCTAAGCAGTGACTGGCGAGAAACACTTTCATGGAAAGGGGTTGCCAAGCTTTCAAAAATTACGAATCTCCAGAAATCTCAGCAAATATTTTTTCACCCAAAGTGGATGATACTTTCAGGTAATGATCAGTACACTAAGGCGACTTGGTTCCCCAAATTTCGTTCTTCTATATTGAAGCGTTCATTTCCAGTAACAGTTTGAATTTTTAGGTTTCACTCTGTTTTCTCCTATATTGATAGATGTATTTGGAACTCTAAATCCAACACGGTTTGTGCTAGCTTCTTGAAACTTGACACAGTAAAGTAGTTTCACGTTCTATCTCTATGTTTTGTTTCCTCTTGATGTAGCCCTAAGCAGTGACTGGCGAGAAGCACTTTCATGGAAAGGGGTTGCCAAGCTTCCAAAAATTACGAATCTCCAGAAATCTCAGCAAATATTTTTTCACCCAAACTGGATGATACTTTCAGGTAATGATCAGTACACTTAGGCGACTTGGTTCCCCAAATTTCGTTCTTCTATGTTGAAGCGTTCATTTCCAGTAACAGTTTGAATTTTGAGGTTTCACTCTGTTTTCTCCTATATTGATAGATGTATTTGGAACTCTAAATCCAACACGGTTTGTGCTAGCTTCTTGAAACTTGACACAGTAAAGTAGTTTCACGTTCTATCTCTATGTTTTGTTTCCTCTTGATGTAGCCCTAAGCACTGACTGGCGAGAAACACTTTCATGGAAAGGGTTTGCCTAGCTTCCAAAAATTACAAATCTCCAGAAAGCAAATATTTTTTCACCCAAACTGGATGATACTTTCAGGTAATGATCAGTACACTAAGGCGACTTGGTTGCCCAAATTTCGTTCTTCTATGTTGAAGCGTTCATTTCCAGTAACAGTTTGAATTTTTAGGTTTCACTCTGTTTTCTCCTATATTGATAGATGTATTTGGAACTCTAAATCGAACACGGTTTTTGCTAGCTACTTGAAACTTGACACAGTAAAGTAGTTTCACGTTCTATCTCTATGTTTTGTTTCCTCTTGATGTAGCCCTAAGCAGTGACTGGCGAGAAGCACTTTCATGGAAAGGGGTTGCCAAGCTTCCAAAAATTACGAATCTCCAGAAATCTCAGCAAATATTTTTTCACCCAAATTGGATGATACTTTCACGTAATGATCAGTACACTAAGGCGACTTGGTTCCCCAAATTTCGTTCTTCTATGTTGAAGCGTTCACTTCCAGTAACAGTTTGAATTTTTAGGTTTCACTCAGTTTTCTCCTATATTGATAGATGTATTTGGAACTCTAAATCCAACACGGTTTGTGCTAGCTTCTTGAAACTTGACACATAAAGTAGTTTCACGTTCTATCTCTATGTTTTGTTTCCTCTTGATGTAGCCCTAAGCAGTGACTGGCGAGAAGCACTTTCATGGAAAGGGGTTGCCAAGCTTCCAAAAATTACGAATCTCCAGAAATCTCAGGAAATATTTTTTCACCCAAACTGGATGATACTTTCAGGTAATGATCAGTACACTAAGGCGACTTGGTTCCCCAAATTTCGTTCTTCTATGTTGAAGCGTTCATTTCCAGTAACAGTTTGAATTTTTAGGTTTCACTCTGTTTTCTCCTATATTGATAGATGTATTTGGAACTCTAAATCGAACACGGTTTGTGCTAGCTTCTTGAAACTTGACACAGTAAAGTAGTTTCACGTTCTATCTCTATGTTTTGTTTCCTCTTGATGTAGCCCTAAGCAGTGACTGGCGAGAAGCACTTTCATGGAAAGGGGTTGCCAAGCTTCCAAAAATTACGAATCTCCAGAAATCTCAGCAAATATTTTTTCACCCAAACTGGATGATACTTTCAGGTAATTATCAGTACACTAAGGCGACTTGCTTCCCCAAATTTCGTTCTTCTATGTTGAAGCGTTCATTTCCAGTAACAGTTTGAATTTTTAGGTTTCACTCTGTTTTCTCCTATATTGATAGATGTATTTGGAACTCTAAATCGAACACGGTTTGTGCTAGCTTCTTGAAACTTGACACAGTAAAGTAGTTTCACGTTCTATCTCTATGTTTTGTTTTCTCTTGATGTAGCCCTAAGCAGTGACTGGCGAGAAGCACTTTCATGGAAAGGGGTTGCCAAGCTTCCAAAAATTACGAATCTCCAGAAATGTCAGCAAATATTTTTTCACCCAAACTGGATGATACTTTCAGGTAATGATCAGTACACTAAGGCGACTTGGTTCCCCAAATTTCGTTCTTCTATGTTGAAGCGTTCATTTCCAGTAACAGTTTGAATTTTTAGGTTTCACTCTGTTTTCTCCTATATTGATAGATGTATTTGCAACTCTAAATCCAACACGGTTTGTGCTAGCTTCTTGAAACTTGACACAGTAAAGTAGTTTCACGTTCTATCTTTATGTTTTGTTTCCTCTTGATGTAGCCCTAAGCAGTGAATGGCGAGAAACACTTTCATGGAAAGGGGTTGCCAAGCTTCCAAAAATTACGGATCTCCAGAAATCTCAGCAAATATTTTTTCACCCAAACTGGATGATACTTTCAGGTAATGATCAGTACACTAAGGCGACTTGGTTCCCCAAATTTCGTTCTTCTATATTGAAGCGTTCATTTCCAGTAACAGTTTGAATTTTGAGGTTTCACTCTGTTTTCTCCTATATTGATAGATGTATTTGGAACTCTAAATCCAACACGGTTTGTGCTAGCTTCTTGAAACTTGACACAGTAAAGTAGTTTCACGTTCTATCTCTATGTTTTGTTTCCTCTTGATGTAGCCCTAAGCACTGACTGGCGAGAAACACTTTCATGGAAAGGGTTTGCCTAGCTTCCGAAAATTACGAATCTCCAGAAATCTCAGCAAATATTTTTTCACCCAAACTGGATGATACTTTCAGGTAATGATCAGTACACTAAGGCGACTTGGTTCCCCAAATTTCGTTCTTCTATGTTGAAGCGTTCATTTCCAGTAACAGTTTGAATTTTTAGGTTTCACTCAGTTTTCTCCTATATTGATAGATGTATTTGGAACTCTAAATCGAACACGGTTTGTGCTAGCTTCTTGAAACTTGACACAGTGAAGTAGTTTCACGTTCTATCTCTATGTTTTGTTTCCTCTTGATGTAGCCCTAAGCAGTGACTGGCGAGAAGCACTTTCATGGAAAGGGGTTGCCAAGCTTCCAAAAATTACGAATCTCCAGAAATGTCAGCACATATTTTTTCACCCAAACTGGATGATACTTTCAGGTAATGATCAGTACACTAAGGCAACTTGGTTCCCCAAATTTCGTTCTTCTATGTTGAAGCGTTCATTTCCAGTAACAGTTTGAATTTTGAGGTTTCACTCTGTTTTCTCCTATATTGATGGATGTATTTGGAACTCTAAATCGAACACGGTTTGTGCTAGCTTCTTGAAACTTGACACAGTAAAGTAGTTTCACGTTCTACCTCTATGTTTTGTTTCCTCTTGATGTAGCCCTAAGCAGTGACTGGCGAGAAGCACTTTCATGGAAAGGGGTTGCCAAGCTTCCAAAAATTACGAATCTCCAGAAATGTCAGCAAATATTTTTTCACCCAAACTGGATGATACTTTCAGGTAATGATCAGTACACTAAGGCGACTTGGTTCCCCAAATTTCGTTCTTCTATGATGAAGCGTTCATTTCCAGTAATAGTTTGAATTTTCAGGTTTCACTCTGTTTTCTCCTATATTGATAGATGTATTTGCAACTCTAAATCCAACACGGTTTGTGCTAGCTTCTTGAAACTTGACACAGTAAAGTAGTTTCACGTTCTATCTCGATGTTTTGTTTCCTCTTGATGTAGCCCTAAGCAGTGACTGGAGAGAAACACTTTCATGGAAAGGGGTTGCCAAGCTTCCAAAAATTACGAATCTCCAGAAATCTCAGCAAATATTTTTTCACCCAAACTGGATGATACTTTCAGGCAATGATCAGTACACTAAGGCGACTTGGTTCCCCAAATTTCGTTCTTCTATGTTGAAGCGTTCATTTCCAGTAACAGTTTGAATTTTTAGGTTTCACTCTGTTTTCTCCTATATTGATAGATGTATTTGCAACTCTAAATCCAACATGGTTTGTGCTAGCTTCTTGAAACTTGACACAGTAAAGTAGTTTCACGTTCTATCTCTATGTTTTGTTTCCTCTTGATGTAGCCCTAAGCAGTGACTGGTGAGAAGCACTTTCATGGAAACGGGTTGCCAAGCTTCCTAAAATTACGAATCTCCAGAAATCTCAGCAGATATTTTTTCACCCAAACTGGATGAACTTTCAGGTGATGATCAGTACACTAAGGCGACTTGGTTCCCCAAATTTCGTTCTTCTATGTTGAAGTGTTCATTTCCAGTAACAGTTTGAATTTTGAGGTTTCACTCTGTTTTCTACTCTATTGAAAGATGTATTTGGAACTCTAAATCCAACACGGTTTGTGCTAGCTTCTTGAAACTTGACACAGTAAAGTAGTTTCACGTTCTATCTCTATGTTTTGTTTCCTCTTGATGTAGCCCTAAGCAGTGACTGGCGAGAAACACTTTCATGGAAAGGGGTTGCCAAGCTTTCAAAAATAACGAATCTCCAGAAATCTCAGCAAATATTTTTTCACCCAAACTGGATGATACTTTCAGGTAATGATCAGTACACTAAGGCGACTTGGTTCCCCAAATTTCGTTCCTCTATGTTGAAGCGTTCATTTCCAGTAACAGTTTGAATTTTGAGGTTTCACTCTGTTTTCTCCTATATTGATAGATGTATTTGGAACTCTAAATCCAACACGGTTTGTGCTAGCTTCTTGAAACTTGACACAGTAAAGTAGTTTCACGTTCTATCTCTATGGTTTGTTTCCTCTTGACGTAGCCCTAAGCAGTGACTGTCGAGAAACATTTTCATGGAAAGGGGTTGCCAAGCTTCCAAAAATTACGAATCTCCAGAAATCTCAGCAAATATTTTTTCACCCAAACTGGATGATACTTTCAGGTAATGATCAGTACACTAAGGCGACTTGGTTCCCCAAATTTCGTTCTTCTATGTTGAAGCGTTCATTTCCAGTAACAGTTTGAATTTTGAGGTTTCACTCTGTTTTCTCCTATATTGATAGATGTATTTGGAACTCTAAATCCAACACGGTTTGTGCTAGCTTCTTGAAACTTGACACAGTAAAGTAGTTTCACGTTCTATCTCTATGTTTTGTTTCCTCTTGATGTAGCCCTAAGCACTGACTGGCGAGAAACACTTTCATGGAAAGGGTTTGCCTAGCTTCCGAAAATTACGAATCTCCAGAAATCTCAGCAAATATTTTTTCACCCAAACTGGATGATACTTTCAGGTAATGATCAGTACACTAAGGCGACTTGGTTCCCCAAATTTCGTTCTTCTATGTTGAAGCGTTCATTTCCAGTAACAGTTTGAATTTTGAGGTTTCACTCTGTTTTCTCCTATATTGATAGATGTATTTGCAACTCTAAATCCAACACGGTTTGTGCTAGCTTCTTGAAACTTGACACAGTAAAGTAGTTTCACGTTCTATCTCTATGTTTTGTTTCCTCTTGATGTAGCCCTAAGCAGTGACTGGCGAGAAGCACTTTCATGGAAAGGGGTTGCCAAGCTTCCAAAAATTACGAATCTCCAGAAATCTCAGCAGATATTTTTTCACCCAAACTGGATGATACTTTCAGGTGATGATCAGTACACTAAGGCGACTTGGTTCCCCAAATTTCGTTCTTCTATGTTGAAGCGTTCATTTCCAGTAACAGTTTGAATTTTGAGGTTTCACTCTGTTTTCTCCTCTGTTGAAAGATGTATTTGGAACTCTAAATCCAACACGGTTTGTGCTAGCTTCTTGAAACTTGACACAGTAAAGTAGTTTCACGTTCTATCTCTATGTTTTGTTTCCTCTTGATTTAGCCCTAAGCAGTGACTGGCGAGAAACACTTTCATGGAAAGGGGTTGCCAAGCTTTCAAAAATAACGAATCTCCAGAAATCTCAGCAAATATTTTTTCACCCAAACTGGATGATACTTTCAGGTAATGATCAGTACACTAAGGCGACTTGGTTCCCCAAATTTCGTTCCTCTATGTTGAAGCGTTCATTTCCAGTAACAGTTTGAATTTTGAGGTTTCACTCTGTTTTCTCCTATATTGATAGATGTATTTGGAACTCTAAATCCAACACGGTTTGTGCTAGCTTCTTGAAACTTGACACAGTAAAGTAGTTTCACATTCTATCTCTATGGTTTGTTTCCTCTTGACGTAGCCCTAAGCAGTGACTGTCGAGAAACATTTTCATGGAAAGGGGTTGCCAAGCTTCCAAAAATTACGAATCTCCAGAAATCTCAGCAAATATTTTTTCACCCAAACTGGATGATACTTTCAGGTAATGATCAGTACACTAAGGTGACTTGGTTCCCCAAATTTCGTTCTTCTATGTTGAAGCGTTCATTTCCAGTAACAGTTTGAATTTTGAGGTTTCACTCTGTTTTCTCCTATATTGATAGATGTATTTGGAACTCTAAATCCAACACGGTTTGTGCTAGCTTCTTGAAACTTGACACAGTAAAGTAGTTTCACGTTCTATCTCTATGTTTTGTTTCCTCTTGATGTAGCCCTAAGCACTGACTGGCGAGAAACACTTTCATGGAAAGGGTTTGCCTAGCTTCCGAAAATTACGAATCTCCAGAAATCTCAGCAAATATTTTTTCACCCAAACTGGATGATACTTTCAGGTAATGATCAGTACACTAAGGCGACTTGGTTCCCCAAATTTCGTTCTTCTATGTTGAAGCGTTCATTTCCAGTAACAGTTTGAATTTTTAGGTTTCACTCTGTTTTCTCCTATATTGATAGATGTATTTGGAACTCTAAATCCAACACGGTTTGTGCTAGCTTCTTGAAACTTGACACAGTAAAGTAGTTTCACGTTCTATCTCTATGTTTTGTTTCCTCTTGATGTAGCCCTAAGCACTGACTGGCGAGAAACACTTTCATGGAAAGGGTTTGCCTAGCTTCCGAAAATTACGAATCTCCAGAAATCTCAGCAAATATTTTTTCACCCAAACTGGATGATACTTTCAGGTAATGATCAGTACACTAAGGCGACTTGGTTCCCCAAATTTCGTTCTTCTATGTTGAAGCGTTCATTTCCAGTAACAGTTTGAATTTTGAGGTTTCACTCTGTTTTCTCCTATATTGATAGATGTATTTGCAACTCTAAATCCAACACGGTTTGTGCTAGCTTCTTGAAACTTGACACAGTAAAGTAGTTTCACGTTCTATCTCTATGTTTTGTTTCCTCTTGATGTAGCCCTAAGCAGTGACTGGCGAGAAGCACTTTCATGGAAAGGGGTTGCCAAGCTTCCAAAAATTACGAATCTCCAGAAATCTCAGCAAATATTTTTTCACCCAAACTGGATGATACTTTCAGGTAATGATCAGTACACTAAGGCGACTTGGTTCCCCAAATTTCGTTCTTCTATGTTGAAGCGTTCATTTCCAGTAACAGTTTGAATTTTGAGGTTTCACTCTGTTTTCTCCTCTATTGAAAGATGTATTTGGAACTCTAAATCCAACACGGTTTGTGCTAGCTTCTTGAAACTTGACACAGTAAAGTAGTTTCACGTTCTATCTCTATGTTTTGTTTCCTCTTGATTTAGCCCTAAGCAGTGACTGGCGAGAAACACTTTCATGGAAAGGGGTTGCCAAGCTTTCAAAAATTACGAATCTCCAGAAATCTCAGCAAATATTTTTTCACCCAAACTGGATGATACTTTCAGGTGATGATCAGTACACTAAGGCGACTTGGTTCCCCAAATTTCGTTCTTCTATGTTGAAGCGTTCATTTCCAGTAACAGTTTGAATTTTGAGGTTTCACTCTGTTTTCTACTCTATTGAAAGATGTATTTGGAACTCTAAATCCAACACGGTTTGTGCTAGCTTCTTGAAACTTGACACAGTAAAGTAGTTTCACGTTCTATCTCTATGTTTTGTTTCCTCTTGATGTAGCCCTAAGCAGTGACTGGCGAGAAACACTTTCATGGAAAGGGGTTGTGAAGCTTTCAAAAATAACGAATCTCCAGAAATCTCAGCAAATATTTTTTCACCCAAACTGGATGATACTTTCAGGTAATGATCAGTACACTAAGGCGACTTGGTTCCCCAAATTTCGTTCTTCTATGTTGAAGCGTTCATTTCCAGTAACAGTTTGAATTTTGAGGTTTCACTCTGTTTTCTCCTATATTGATAGATGTATTTGGAACTCTAAATCCAACACGGTTTGTGCTAGCTTCTTGAAACTTGACACAGTAAAGTAGTTTCACGTTCTATCTCTATGTTTTGTTTCCTCTTGATGTAGCCCTAAGCACTGACTGGCGAGAAACACTTTCATGGAAAGGGTTTGCCTAGCTTCCGAAAATTACGAATCTCCAGAAATCTCAGCAAATATTTTTTCACCCAAACTGGATGATACTTTCAGGTAATGATCAGTACACTAAGGCGACTTGGTTCCCCAAATTTCGTTATTCTATGTTGAAGCGTTCATTTCCAGTAACAGTTTGAATTTTGAGGTTTCACTCTGTTTTCTCCTATATTGATAGATGTATTTGCAACTCTAAATCCAACACGGTTTGTGCTAGCTTCTTGAAACTTGACACAGTAAAGTAGTTTCACGTTCTATCTCTATGTTTTGTTTCCTCTTGATGTAGCCCTAAGCAGTGACTGGCGAGAAGCACTTTCATGGAAAGGGGTTGCCAAGCTTCCAAAAATTACGAATCTCCAGAAATCTCAGCAGATATTTTTTCACCCAAACTGGATGATACTTTCAGGTAATGATCAGTACACTAAGGCGACTTGGTTCCCCAAATTTCGTTCTTCTATGTTGAAGCGTTCATTTCCAGTAACAGTTTGAATTTTGAGGTTTCACTCTGTTTTCTCCTCTGTTGAAAGATGTATTTGGAACTCTAAATCCAACACGGTTTGTGCTAGCTTCTTGAAACTTGACACAGTAAAGTAGTTTCACGTTCTATCTCTATGTTTTGTTTCCTCTTGATTTAGCCCTAAGCAGTGACTGGCGAGAAACACTTTCAAGGAAAGGGGTTGCCAAGCTTTCAAAAATAACGAATCTCCAGAAATCTCAGCAAATATTTTTTCACCCAAACTGGATGATACTTTCAGGTAATGATCAGTACACTAAGGCGACTTGGTTCCCCAAATTTCGTTCTTCTATGTTGAAGCGTTCATTTCCAGTAACAGTTTGAATTTTTAGGTTTCACTCTGTTTTCTCCTATATTGATAGATGTATTTGCAACTCTAAATCCAACACGGTTTGTGCTAGCTTCTTGAAACTTGACACAGTAAAGTAGTTTCACGTTCTATCTCTATGTTTTGTTTCCTCTTGATGTAGCCCTAAGCAGTGACTGGCGAGAAGCACTTTCATGGAAAGGGGTTGCCAAGCTTCCAAAAATTACGAATCTCCAGAAATCTCAGCAGATATTTTTTCACCCAAACTGGATGATACTTTCAGGTAATGATCAGTACACTAAGGCGACTTGGTTCCCCAAATTTCGTTCTTCTATGTTGAAGCGTTCATTTCCAGTAACAGTTTGAATTTTGAGGTTTCACTCTGTTTTCTCCTCTGTTGAAAGATGTATTTGGAACTCTAAATCCAACACGGTTTGTGCTAGCTTCTTGAAACTTGACACAGTAAAGTAGTTTCACGTTCTATCTCTATGTTTTGTTTCCTCTTGATTTAGCCCTAAGCAGTGACTGGCGAGAAACACTTTCATGGAAAGGGGTTGCCAAGCTTTCAAAAATTACGAATCTCCAGAAATCTCAGCAAATATTTTTTCACCCAAACTGGATGATACTTTCAGGTAATGATCAGTACACTAAGGCGACTTGGTTCCCCAAATTTCGTTCTTCTATGTTGAAGCGTTCATTTCCAGTAACAGTTTGAATTTTGAGGTTTCACTCTGTTTTCTCCTATATTGATAGATGTATTTGGAACTCTAAATCCAACACGGTTTGTGCTAGCTTCTTGAAACTTGACACAGTAAAGTAGTTTCACGTTCTATCTCTATGTTTTGTTTCCTCTTGATGTAGCCCTAAGCACTGACTGGCGAGAAACACTTTCATGGAAAGGGTTTGCCTAGCTTCCGAAAATTACGAATCTCCAGAAATCTCAGCACATATTTTTTCACCCAAAATGGATGATACTTTCAGGTAATGATCAGTACACTAAGGCGACTTGGTTCCCCAAATTTCGTTCTTCTATGTTGAAGCGTTCATTTCCAGTAACAGTTTGAATTTTGAGGTTTCACTCTGTTTTCTCCTATATTGATAGATGTATTTGCAACTCTAAATCCAACACGGTTTGTGCTAGCTTCTTGAAACTTGACACAGTAAAGTAGTTTCACGTTCTATCTCTATGTTTTGTTTCCTCTTGATGTAGCCCTAAGCAGTGACTGGCGAGAAGCACTTTCATGGAAAGGGGTTGCCAAGCTTCCAAAAATTACGAATCTCCAGAAATCTCAGCAAATATTTTTTCACCCAAACTGGATGATACTTTCAGGTAATGATCAGTACACTAAGGCGACTTGGTTCCCCAAATTTCGTTCTTCTATGTTGAAGCGTTCATTTCCAGTAACAGTTTGAATTTTGAGGTTTCACTCTGTTTTCTCCTCTATTGAAAGATGTATTTGGAACTCTAAATCCAACACGGTTTGTGCTAGCTTCTTGAAACTTGACACAGTAAAGTAGTTTCACGTTCTATCTCTATGTTTTGTTTCCTCTTGATTTAGCCCTAAGCAGTGACTGGCGAGAAACACTTTCATGGAAAGGGGTTGCCAAGCTTTCAAAAATTACGAATCTCCAGAAATCTCAGCAAATATTTTTTCACCCAAACTGGATGATACTTTCAGGTGATGATCAGTACACTAAGGCGACTTGGTTCCCCAAATTTCGTTCTTCTATGTTGAAGCGTTCATTTCCAGTAACAGTTTGAATTTTGAGGTTTCACTCTGTTTTCTACTCTATTGAAAGATGTATTTGGAACTATAAATCCAACACGGTTTGTGCTAGCTTCTTGAAACTTGACACAGTAAAGTAGTTTCACGTTCTATCTCTATGTTTTGTTTCCTCTTGATGTAGCCCTAAGCAGTGACTGGCGAGAAACACTTTCATGGAAAGGGGTTGTGAAGCTTTCAAAAATAACGAATCTCCAGAAATCTCAGCAAATATTTTTTCACCCAAACTGGATGATACTTTCAGGTAATGATCAGTACACTAAGGCGACTTGGTTCCCCAAATTTCGTTCTTCTATGTTGAAGCGTTCATTTCCAGTAACAGTTTGAATTTTGAGGTTTCACTCTGTTTTCTCCTATATTGATAGATGTATTTGGAACTCTAAATCCAACACGGTTTGTGCTAGCTTCTTGAAACTTGACACAGTAAAGTAGTTTCTCGTTCTATCTCTATGTTTTGTTTCCTCTTGACGTAGCCCTAAGCACTGACTGGCGAGACACTTTCATGGAAAGGGTTTGCCTAGCTTCCAAAAATTACGAATCTCAAGAAATCTCAGCAAATATTTTTTCACCCAAACTGGATGATACTTTCAGGTAATGATCAGTACACTAAGGCGACTTGGTTCCCCAAATTTCGTTCTTCTATGTTGAAGCGTTCATTTCCAGTAACAGTTTGAATTTTGAGGTTTCACTCTGTTTTCTCCTATATTGATAGAAGTATTTGGAACTCTAAATCCAACACGGTTTGTGCTAGCTTCTTGAAACTTGACACAGTAAAGTAGTTTCACGTTCTATCTCTATGTTTTGTTTCCTCTTGATGTAGCCCTAAGCAGTGACTGGGGAGAAGCACTTTCATGGAAAGGGGTTGCCAACCTTGCAAAAATTACGAATCTCCAGAAATCTCAGCAAATATTTTTTCACCCAAACTGGATGATACTTTCAGGTAATGATCAGTACACTAAGGCGACTTGGTTCCCCAAATTTCGTTCTTCTATGTTGAAGCGTTCATTTCCAGTAACAGTTTGAATTTTTAGGTTTCACTTAGTTTTCTCTATTATTGATAGATGTATTTGCAACTCTAAATCCAACACGGTTTGTGCTAGCTTCTTGAAACTTGACACAGTAAAGTAGTTTCACGTTCTATCTCTATGTTTTGTTTCCTCTTGACGTAGCCCTAAGCAGTGACTGGCGAGAAACACTTTCATGGAAAGGGGTTGCCAAGCTTTCAAAAATTACGAATCTCCAGAAATCTCAGCAAATATTTTTTCACCCAAACTGGATGATACTTTCAGGTAATGATCAGTACACTAAGGCGACTTGGTTCCCCAAATTTCGTTCTTCTATGTTGAAGCGTTCATTTCCAGTAACAGTTTGAATTTTGAGGTTTCACTCTGTTTTCTCCTATATTGATAGATGTATTTGGAACTCTAAATCCAACACGGTTTGTGCTAGCTTCTTGAAACTTGACACAGTAAAGTAGTTTCACGTTCTATCTCTATGTTTTGTTTCCTCTTGATGTAGCCCTAAGCACTGACTGGCGAGAAACACTTTCATGGAAAGGGTTTGCCTAGCTTCCGAAAATTACGAATCTCCAGAAATCTCAGCAAATATTTTTTCACCCAAACTGGATGATACTTTCAGGTAATGATCAGTACACTAAGGCGACCTGGTTCCCCAAATTTTGTTCTTCTATGTTGAAGCGTTCATTTCCAGTAACAGTTTGAATTTTGAGGTTTCACTCTGTTTTCTCCTATATTGATAGATGTATTTGCAACTCTAAATCCAACACGGTTTGTGCTAGCTTCTTGAAACTTGACACAGTAAAGTAGTTTCACGTTCTATCTCTATGTTTTGTTTCCTCTTGATGTAGCCCTAAGCAGTGACTGGCGAGAAGCACTTTCATGGAAAGGGGTTGCCAAGATTCCAAAAATTACGAATCTCCAGAAATCTCAGCAAATATTTTTTCACCCAAACTGGATGATACTTTCAGGTAATGATCAGTACACTAAGGCGACTTGGTTCCCCAAATTTCGTTCTTCTATGTTGAAGCGTTCATTTCCAGTAACAGTTTGAATTTTGAGGTTTCACTCTGTTTTCTCCTCTATTGAAAGATGTATTTGGAACTCTAAATCCAACACGGTTTGTGCTAGCTTCTTGAAACTTGACACAGTAAAGTAGTTTCACGTTCTATCTCTATGTTTTGTTTCCTCTTGATGTAGCCCTAAGCAGTGACTGGCGAGAAACACTTTCATGGAAAGGGGTTGCCAAGCTTTCAAAAATTACGAATCTCCAGAAATCTCAGCAAATATTTTTTCACCCAAACTGGATGATCCTTTCAGGTAATGATCAGTACACTAAGGCGACTTGGTTCCCCAAATTTCGTTCTTCTATGTTGAAGCGTTCATTTCCAGTATCAGTTTGAATTTTGAGGTTTCACTCTGTTTTCTCCTATATTGATAGATGTATTTGGAACTCTAAATCCAACACGGTTTGTGCTAGCTTCTTGAAACTTGACACAGTAAAGTAGTTTCACGTTCTATCTCTATGTTTTGTTTCCTCTTGATGTAGCCCTAAGCACTGACTGGCGAGAAACACTTTCATGGAAAGGGTTTGCCTAGCTTCCAAAAATTACGAATCTCCAGAAATCTCAGCAAATATTTTTTCACCCAAACTGGATGATACTTTCAGGTAATGATCAGTACACTAAGGCGACTTGGTTCCCCAAATTTCGTTCTTCTATGTTGAAGCGTTCATTTCCAGTAACAGTTTGAATTTTGAGGTTTCACTCTGTTTTCTCCTATATTGATGGATGTATTTGGAACTCTAAATCGAACACGGTTTGTGCTAGCTTCTTGAAACTTGACACAGTAAAGTAGTTTCACGTTCTATATCTATGTTTTGTTTCCTCTTGATGTAGCCCTAAGCAGTGACTGGCGAGAAGCACTTTCATGGAAAGGGGTTGCCAAGCTTCCAAAAATTACGAATCTCCAGAAATCTCAGCAAATATTTTTTCACCCAAACTGGATGATACTTTCAGGTAATGATCAGTACACTAAGGCGACTTGGTTCCCCAAATTTCGTTCTTCTATGTTGAAGCGTTCATTTCCAGTAACAGTTTGAATTTTTAGGTTTCACTTAGTTTTCTCTATTATTGATAGATGTATTTGCAACTCTAAATCCAACACGGTTTGTGCTAGCTTCTTGAAACTTGACACAGTAAAGTAGTTTCACGTTCTATCTCTATGTTTTGTTTCCTCTTGACGTAGCCCTAAGCAGTGACTGGCGAGAAACACTTTCATGGAAAGGGGTTGCCAAGCTTTCAAAAATTACGAATCTCCAGAAATCTCAGCAAATATTTTTTCACCCAAACTGGATGATACTTTCAGGTAATGATCAGTACACTAAGGCGACTTGGTTCCCCAAATTTCGTTCTTCTATGTTGAAGCGTTCATTTCCAGTAACAGTTTGAATTTTGAGGTTTCACTCTGTTTTCTCCTATATTGATAGATGTATTTGGAACTCTAAATCCAACACGGTTTGTGCTAGCTTCTTGAAACTTGACACAGTAAAGTAGTTTCACGTTCTATCTCTATGTTTTGTTTCCTCTTGATGTAGCCCTAAGCACTGACTGGCGAGAAACACTTTCATGGAAAGGGTTTGCCTAGCTTCCGAAAATTACGAATCTCCAGAAATCTCAGCAAATATTTTTTCACCCAAACTGGATGATACTTTCAGGTAATGATCAGTACACTAAGGCGACCTGGTTCCCCAAATTTTGTTCTTCTATGTTGAAGCGTTCATTTCCAGTAACAGTTTGAATTTTGAGGTTTCACTCTGTTTTCTCCTATATTGATAGATGTATTTGCAACTCTAAATCCAACACGGTTTGTGCTAGCTTCTTGAAACTTGACACAGTAAAGTAGTTTCACGTTCTATCTCTATGTTTTGTTTCCTCTTGATGTAGCCCTAAGCAGTGACTGGCGAGAAGCACTTTCATGGAAAGGGGTTGCCAAGATTCCAAAAATTACGAATCTCCAGAAATCTCAGCAAATATTTTTTCACCCAAACTGGATGATACTTTCAGGTAATGATCAGTACACTAAGGCGACTTGGTTCCCCAAATTTCGTTCTTCTATGTTGAAGCGTTCATTTCCAGTAACAGTTTGAATTTTGAGGTTTCACTCTGTTTTCTCCTCTATTGAAAGATGTATTTGGAACTCTAAATCCAACACGGTTTGTGCTAGCTTCTTGAAACTTGACACAGTAAAGTAGTTTCACGTTCTATCTCTATGTTTTGTTTCCTCTTGATGTAGCCCTAAGCAGTGACTGGCGAGAAACACTTTCATGGAAAGGGGTTGCCAAGCTTTCAAAAATTACGAATCTCCAGAAATCTCAGCAAATATTTTTTCACCCAAACTGGATGATCCTTTCAGGTAATGATCAGTACACTAAGGCGACTTGGTTCCCCAAATTTCGTTCTTCTATGTTGAAGCGTTCATTTCCAGTATCAGTTTGAATTTTGAGGTTTCACTCTGTTTTCTCCTATATTGATAGATGTATTTGGAACTCTAAATCCAACACGGTTTGTGCTAGCTTCTTGAAACTTGACACAGTAAAGTAGTTTCACGTTCTATCTCTATGTTTTGTTTCCTCTTGATGTAGCCCTAAGCACTGACTGGCGAGAAACACTTTCATGGAAAGGGTTTGCCTAGCTTCCAAAAATTACGAATCTCCAGAAATCTCAGCAAATATTTTTTCACCCAAACTGGATGATACTTTCAGGTAATGATCAGTACACTAAGGCGACTTGGTTCCCCAAATTTCGTTCTTCTATGTTGAAGCGTTCATTTCCAGTAACAGTTTGAATTTTGAGGTTTCACTCTGTTTTCTCCTATATTGATGGATGTATTTGGAACTCTAAATCGAACACGGTTTGTGCTAGCTTCTTGAAACTTGACACAGTAAAGTAGTTTCACGTTCTATATCTATGTTTTGTTTCCTCTTGATGTAGCCCTAAGCAGTGACTGGCGAGAAGCACTTTCATGGAAAGGGGTTGCCAAGCTTCCAAAAATTACGAATCTCCAGAAATCTCAGCAAATATTTTTTCACCCAAACTGGATGATACTTTCAGGTAATGATCAGTACACTAAGGCGACTTGGTTCCCCAAATTTCGTTCTTCTATGATGAAGCGTTCATTTCCAGTAATAGTTTGAATTTTCAGGTTTCACTCTGTTTTCTCCTATATTGATAGATGTATTTGCAACTCTAAATCCAACACGGTTTGTGCTAGCTTCTTGAAACTTGACACAGTAAAGTAGTTTCACGTTCTATCTCTATGTTTTGTTTCCTCTTGATGTAGCCCTAAGCAGTGACTGGCGAGAAACACTTTCATGGAAAGGGGTTGCCAAGCTTCCAAAAATTACGAATCTCCAGAAATCTCAGCAAATATTTTTTCACCCAAACTGGATGATACTTTCAGGTAATGATCAGTACACTAAGGCGACTTGGTTCCCCAAATTTCGTTCTTCTATGTTGAAGCGTTCATTTCCAGTAACAGTTTGAATTTTTAGGTTTCACTCTGTTTTCTCCTATATTGATAGATGTATTTGGAACTCTAAATCCAACACGGTTTGTGCTACCTTCTTGAAACTTGACACAGTAAAGTAGTTTCACGTTCTATCTCGATGTTTTGTTTCCTCTTGATGTAGCCCTAAGCAGTGACTGGCGAGAAGCACTTTCATGGAAAGGGGTTGCCAAGCTTCCTAAAATTACGAATCTCCAGAAATCTCAGCAGATATTTTTTCACCCAAACTGGATGATACTTTCAGGTAATGATCAGTACACTAAGGCGACTTGGTTCCCCAAATTTCGTTCTTCTATGTTGAAGCGTTCATTTCCAGTAACAGTTTGAATTTTGAGGTTTCACTCTGTTTTCTACTCTATTGAAAGATGTATTTGGAACTCTAAATCCAACACGGTTTGTGCTAGCTTCTTGAAACTTGACACAGTAAAGTAGTTTCACGTTCTATCTCTATGTTTTGTTTCCTCTTGATGTAGCCCTAAGCAGTGACTGGCGAGAAACACTTTCATGGAAAGGGGTTGCCAAGCTTCCAAAAATTACGAATCTCCAGAAATCTCAGCAAATATTTTTTCACCCAAACTGGATGATACTTTCAGGTAATGATCAGTACACTAAGGCGACTTGGTTCCCCAAATTTCGTTCTTCTATGTTGAAGCGTTCATTTCCAGTAACAGTTTGAATTTTGAGGTTTCACTCTGTTTTCTCCTATATTGATAGAAGTATTTGGAACTCTAAATCCAACACGGTTTGTGCTAGCTTCTTGAAGCTTGACACAGTAAAGAAGTTTCACGTTCTATCTCTATGTTTTGTTTCCTCTTGATGTAGCCCTAAGCAGTGACTGGCGAGAAACACTTTCATGGAAAGGGGTTGCCAAGCTTTCAAAAATTACGAATCTCCAGAAATCTCAGCAAATATTTTTTCACCCAAACTGGATGATACTTTCAGGTAATGATCAGTACACTAAGGCGACTTGGTTCCCCAAATTTCGTTCTTCTATGTTGAAGCGTTCATTTCCAGTAACAGTTTGAATTTTTAGGTTTCACTCTGTTTTCTCCTATATTGATAGATGTATTTGCAACTCTAAATCCAACACGGTTTGTGCTAGCTTCTTGAAACTTGACACAGTAAAGTAGTTTCACGTTCTATCTCTATGTTTTGTTTCCTCTTGATGTAGCCCTAAGCAGTGACTGGCGAGAAGCACTTTCATGGAAAGGGGTTGCCAAGCTTCCTATAATTACGAATCTCCAGAAATCTCAGCAGATATTTTTTCACCCAAACTGGATGATACTTTCAGGTAATGATCAGTACACTAAGGCGACTTGGTTCCCCAAATTTCGTTCTTCTATGTTGAAGCGTTCATTTCCAGTAACAGTTTGAATTTTGAGGTTTCACTCTGTTTTCTCCTCTATTGAAAGATGTATTTGGAACTCTAAATCCAACACGGTTTGTGCTAGCTTCTTGAAACTTGACACAGTAAAGTAGTTGCACGTTCTATCTCTATGTTTTGTTTCCTCTTGATTTAGCCCTAAGCAGTGACTGGCGAGAAACACTTTCATGGAAAGGGGTTGCCAAGCTTTCAAAAATTACGAATCTCCAGAAATCTCAGCAAATATTTTTTCACCCAAACTGGATGATACTTTCAGGTAATGATCAGTACACTAAGGCGACTTGGTTCCCCAAATTTCGTTCTTCTATGTTGAAGCGTTCATTTCCAGTAACAGTTTGAATTTTTAGGTTTCACTCTGTTTTCTCCTATATTGATAGATGTATTTGGAACTCTAAATCCAACACGGTTTGTGCTAGCTTCTTGAAACTTGACACAGTAAAGTAGTTTCACGTTCTATCTCTATGTTTTGTTTCCTCTTGATGTAGCCCTAAGCACTGACTGGCGAGAAACACTTTCATGGAAAGGGTTTGCCTAGATTCCGAAAATTACGAATCTCCAGAAATCTCAGCAAATATTTTTTCACCCAAACTGGATGATACTTTCAGGTAATGATCAGTACACTAAGGCGACTTGGTTCCCCAAATTTCGTTCTTCTATGTTGAAGCGTTCATTTCCAGTAACAGTTTGAATTTTGAGGTTTCACTCTGTTTTCTCCTATATTGATAGATGTATTTGCAACTCTAAATCCAACACGGTTTGTGCTAGCTTCTTGAAACTTGACACAGTAAAGTAGTTTCACGTTCTATCTCTATGTTTTGTTTCCTCTTGATGTAGCCCTAAGCAGTGACTGGCGAGAAGCACTTTCATGGAAAGGGGTTGCCAAGATTCCAAAAATTACGAATCTCCAGAAATCTCAGCAAATATTTTTTCACCCAAACTGGATGATACTTTCAGGTAATGATCAGTACACTAAGGCGACTTGGTTCCCCAAATTTCGTTCTTCTATGTTGAAGCGTTCATTTCCAGTAACAGTTTGAATTTTGAGGTTTCACTCTGTTTTCTCCTCTATTGAAAGATGTATTTGGAACTCTAAATCCAACACGGTTTGTGCTAGCTTCTTGAAACTTGACACAGTAAAGTAGTTTCACGTTCTATCTCTATGTTTTGTTTCCTCTTGATTTAGCCCTAAGCAGTGACTGGCGAGAAACACTTTCATGGAAAGGGGTTGCCAAGCTTTCAAAAATTACGAATCTCCAGAAATCTCAGCAAATATTTTTTCACCCAAACTGGATGATACTTTCAGGTAATGATCAGTACACTAAGGCGACTTGGTTCCCCAAATTTCGTTCTTCTATGTTGAAGCGTTCATTTCCAGTAACAGTTTGAATTTTGAGGTTTCACTCTGTTTTCTCCTATATTGATAGATGTATTTGGAACTCTAAATCCAACACGGTTTGTGCTAGCTTCTTGAAACTTGACACAGTAAAGTAGTTTCACGTTCTATCTCTATGTTTTGTTTCCTCTTGATGTAGCCCTAAGCACTGACTGGCGAGAAACACTTTCATGGAAAGGGTTTGCCTAGCTTCCGAAAATTACGAATCTCCAGAAATCTCAGCAAATATTTTTTCACCCAAACTGGATGATACTTTCAGGTAATGATCAGTACACTAAGGCGACTTGGTTCCCCAAATTTCGTTCTTCTATGTTGAAGCGTTCATTTCCAGTAACAGTTTGAATTTTGAGGTTTCACTCTGTTTTCTCCTCTATTGATAGATGTATTTGCAACTCTAAATCCAACACGGTTTGTGCTAGCTTCTTGAAACTTGACACAGTAAAGTAGTTTCACGTTCTATCTCTATGTTTTGTTTCCTCTTGATGTAGCCCTAAGCAGTGACTGGCGAGAAGCACTTTCATGGAAAGGGGTTGCCAAGCTTCCAAAAATTACGAATCTCCAGAAATCTCAGCAGATATTTTTTCACCCAAACTGGATGATACTTTCAGGTAATGATCAGTACACTAAGGCGACTTGGTTCCCCAAATTTCGTTCTTCTATGTTGAAGCGTTCATTTCCAGTAACAGTTTGAATTTTTAGGTTTCACTCTGTTTTCTCCTCTATTGAAAGATGTATTTGGAACTCTAAATCCAACACGGTTTGTGCTAGCTTCTTGAAACTTGACACAGTAAAGTAGTTTCACGTTCTATCTCTATGTTTTGTTTCCTCTTGATGTAGCCCTAAGCAGTGACTGGCGAGAAACACTTTCATGGAAAGGGGTTGCCAAGCTTTCAAAAATTACGAATCTCCAGAAATCTCAGCAAATATTTTTTCACCCAAACTGGATGATCCTTTCAGGTAATGATCAGTACACTAAGGCGACTTGGTTCCCCAAATTTCGTTCTTCTATGTTGAAGCGTTCATTTCCAGTATCAGTTTGAATTTTGAGGTTTCACTCTGTTTTCTCCTATATTGATAGATGTATTTGGAACTCTAAATCCAACACGGTTTGTGCTAGCTTCTTGAAACTTGACACAGTAAAGTAGTTTCACGTTCTATCTCTATGTTTTGTTTCCTCTTGATGTAGCCCTAAGCACTGACTGGCGAGAAACACTTTCATGGAAAGGGTTTGCCTAGCTTCCAAAAATTACGAATCTCCAGAAATCTCAGCAAATATTTTTTCACCCAAACTGGATGATACTTTCAGGTAATGATCAGTACACTAAGGCGACTTGGTTCCCCAAATTTCGTTCTTCTATGTTGAAGCGTTCATTTCCAGTAACAGTTTGAATTTTGAGGTTTCACTCTGTTTTCTCCTATATTGATGGATGTATTTGGAACTCTAAATCGAACACGGTTTGTGCTAGCTTCTTGAAACTTGACACAGTAAAGTAGTTTCACGTTCTATATCTATGTTTTGTTTCCTCTTGATGTAGCCCTAAGCAGTGACTGGCGAGAAGCACTTTCATGGAAAGGGGTTGCCAAGCTTCCAAAAATTACGAATCTCCAGAAATCTCAGCAAATATTTTTTCACCCAAACTGGATGATACTTTCAGGTAATGATCAGTACACTAAGGCGACTTGGTTCCCCAAATTTCGTTCTTCTATGTTGAAGCGTTCATTTCCAGTAACAGTTTGAATTTTGAGGTTTCACTCTGTTTTCTCCTATATTGATAGATGTATTTGGAACTCTAAATCCAACACGGTTTGTGCTAGCTTCTTGAAACTTGACACAGTAAAGTAGTTTCACGTTCTATCTCTATGTTTTGTTTCCTCTTGATGTAGCCCTAAGCACTGACTGGCGAGAAACACTTTCATGGAAAGGGTTTGCCTAGCTTCCGAAAATTACGAATCTCCAGAAATCTCAGCAAATATTTTTTCACCCAAACTGGATGATACTTTCAGGTAATGATCAGTACACTAAGGCGACTTGGTTCCCCAAATTTCGTTCTTCTATGTTGAAGCGTTCATTTCCAGTAACAGTTTGAATTTTGAGGTTTCACTCTGTTTTCTCCTCTATTGATAGATGTATTTGCAACTCTAAATCCAACACGGTTTGTGCTAGCTTCTTGAAACTTGACACAGTAAAGTAGTTTCACGTTCTATCTCTATGTTTTGTTTCCTCTTGATGTAGCCCTAAGCAGTGACTGGCGAGAAGCACTTTCATGGAAAGGGGTTGCCAAGCTTCCAAAAATTACGAATCTCCAGAAATCTCAGCAGATATTTTTTCACCCAAACTGGATGATACTTTCAGGTAATGATCAGTACACTAAGGCGACTTGGTTCCCCAAATTTCGTTCTTCTATGTTGAAGCGTTCATTTCCAGTAACAGTTTGAATTTTTAGGTTTCACTCTGTTTTCTCCTCTATTGAAAGATGTATTTGGAACTCTAAATCCAACACGGTTTGTGCTAGCTTCTTGAAACTTGACACAGTAAAGTAGTTTCACGTTCTATCTCTATGTTTTGTTTCCTCTTGATGTAGCCCTAAGCAGTGACTGGCGAGAAACACTTTCATGGAAAGGGGTTGCCAAGCTTTCAAAAATTACGAATCTCCAGAAATCTCAGCAAATATTTTTTCACCCAAACTGGATGATCCTTTCAGGTAATGATCAGTACACTAAGGCGACTTGGTTCCCCAAATTTCGTTCTTCTATGTTGAAGCGTTCATTTCCAGTATCAGTTTGAATTTTGAGGTTTCACTCTGTTTTCTCCTATATTGATAGATGTATTTGGAACTCTAAATCCAACACGGTTTGTGCTAGCTTCTTGAAACTTGACACAGTAAAGTAGTTTCACGTTCTATCTCTATGTTTTGTTTCCTCTTGATGTAGCCCTAAGCACTGACTGGCGAGAAACACTTTCATGGAAAGGGGTTGCCAAGCTTCCAAAAATTACGAATCTCCAGAAATCTCAGCAAATATTTTTTCACCCAAACTGGATGATACTTTCAGGTAATGATCAGTACACTAAGGCGACTTGGTTCCCCAAATTTCGTTCTTCTATGTTGAAGCGTTCATTTCCAGTAACAGTTTGAATTTTGAGGTTTCACTCTGTTTTCTCCTATATTGATAGAAGTATTTGGAACTCTAAATCCAACACGGTTTGTGCTAGCTTCTTGAAGCTTGACACAGTAAAGAAGTTTCACGTTCTATCTCTATGTTTTGTTTCCTCTTGATGTAGCCCTAAGCAGTGACTGGCGAGAAACACTTTCATGGAAAGGGGTTGCCAAGCTTTCAAAAATTACGAATCTCCAGAAATCTCAGCAAATATTTTTTCACCCAAACTGGATGATACTTTCAGGTAATGATCAGTACACTAAGGCGACTTGGTTCCCCAAATTTCGTTCTTCTATGTTGAAGCGTTCATTTCCAGTAACAGTTTGAATTTTTAGGTTTCACTCTGTTTTCTCCTATATTGATAGATGTATTTGCAACTCTAAATCCAACACGGTTTGTGCTAGCTTCTTGAAACTTGACACAGTAAAGTAGTTTCACGTTCTATCTCTATGTTTTGTTTCCTCTTGATGTAGCCCTAAGCAGTGACTGGCGAGAAGCACTTTCATGGAAAGGGGTTGCCAAGCTTCCTATAATTACGAATCTCCAGAAATCTCAGCAGATATTTTTTCACCCAAACTGGATGATACTTTCAGGTAATGATCAGTACACTAAGGCGACTTGGTTCCCCAAATTTCGTTCTTCTATGTTGAAGCGTTCATTTCCAGTAACAGTTTGAATTTTGAGGTTTCACTCTGTTTTCTCCTCTATTGAAAGATGTATTTGGAACTCTAAATCCAACACGGTTTGTGCTAGCTTCTTGAAACTTGACACAGTAAAGTAGTTGCACGTTCTATCTCTATGTTTTGTTTCCTCTTGATTTAGCCCTAAGCAGTGACTGGCGAGAAACACTTTCATGGAAAGGGGTTGCCAAGCTTTCAAAAATTACGAATCTCCAGAAATCTCAGCAAATATTTTTTCACCCAAACTGGATGATACTTTCAGGTAATGATCAGTACACTAAGGCGACTTGGTTCCCCAAATTTCGTTCTTCTATGTTGAAGCGTTCATTTCCAGTAACAGTTTGAATTTTTAGGTTTCACTCTGTTTTCTCCTATATTGATAGATGTATTTGGAACTCTAAATCCAACACGGTTTGTGCTAGCTTCTTGAAACTTGACACAGTAAAGTAGTTTCACGTTCTATCTCTATGTTTTGTTTCCTCTTGATGTAGCCCTAAGCACTGACTGGCGAGAAACACTTTCATGGAAAGGGTTTGCCTAGATTCCGAAAATTACGAATCTCCAGAAATCTCAGCAAATATTTTTTCACCCAAACTGGATGATACTTTCAGGTAATGATCAGTACACTAAGGCGACTTGGTTCCCCAAATTTCGTTCTTCTATGTTGAAGCGTTCATTTCCAGTAACAGTTTGAATTTTGAGGTTTCACTCTGTTTTCTCCTATATTGATAGATGTATTTGCAACTCTAAATCCAACACGGTTTGTGCTAGCTTCTTGAAACTTGACACAGTAAAGTAGTTTCACGTTCTATCTCTATGTTTTGTTTCCTCTTGATGTAGCCCTAAGCAGTGACTGGCGAGAAGCACTTTCATGGAAAGGGGTTGCCAAGATTCCAAAAATTACGAATCTCCAGAAATCTCAGCAAATATTTTTTCACCCAAACTGGATGATACTTTCAGGTAATGATCAGTACACTAAGGCGACTTGGTTCCCCAAATTTCGTTCTTCTATGTTGAAGCGTTCATTTCCAGTAACAGTTTGAATTTTGAGGTTTCACTCTGTTTTCTCCTCTATTGAAAGATGTATTTGGAACTCTAAATCCAACACGGTTTGTGCTAGCTTCTTGAAACTTGACACAGTAAAGTAGTTTCACGTTCTATCTCTATGTTTTGTTTCCTCTTGATTTAGCCCTAAGCAGTGACTGGCGAGAAACACTTTCATGGAAAGGGGTTGCCAAGCTTTCAAAAATTACGAATCTCCAGAAATCTCAGCAAATATTTTTTCACCCAAACTGGATGATACTTTCAGGTAATGATCAGTACACTAAGGCGACTTGGTTCCCCAAATTTCGTTCTTCTATGTTGAAGCGTTCATTTCCAGTAACAGTTTGAATTTTGAGGTTTCACTCTGTTTTCTCCTATATTGATAGATGTATTTGGAACTCTAAATCCAACACGGTTTGTGCTAGCTTCTTGAAACTTGACACAGTAAAGTAGTTTCACGTTCTATCTCTATGTTTTGTTTCCTCTTGATGTAGCCCTAAGCACTGACTGGCGAGAAACACTTTCATGGAAAGGGTTTGCCTAGCTTCCGAAAATTACGAATCTCCAGAAATCTCAGCAAATATTTTTTCACCCAAACTGGATGATACTTTCAGGTAATGATCAGTACACTAAGGCGACTTGGTTCCCCAAATTTCGTTCTTCTATGTTGAAGCGTTCATTTCCAGTAACAGTTTGAATTTTGAGGTTTCACTCTGTTTTCTCCTCTATTGATAGATGTATTTGCAACTCTAAATCCAACACGGTTTGTGCTAGCTTCTTGAAACTTGACACAGTAAAGTAGTTTCACGTTCTATCTCTATGTTTTGTTTCCTCTTGATGTAGCCCTAAGCAGTGACTGGCGAGAAGCACTTTCATGGAAAGGGGTTGCCAAGCTTCCAAAAATTACGAATCTCCAGAAATCTCAGCAGATATTTTTTCACCCAAACTGGATGATACTTTCAGGTAATGATCAGTACACTAAGGCGACTTGGTTCCCCAAATTTCGTTCTTCTATGTTGAAGCGTTCATTTCCAGTAACAGTTTGAATTTTTAGGTTTCACTCTGTTTTCTCCTCTATTGAAAGATGTATTTGGAACTCTAAATCCAACACGGTTTGTGCTAGCTTCTTGAAACTTGACACAGTAAAGTAGTTTCACGTTCTATCTCTATGTTTTGTTTCCTCTTGATGTAGCCCTAAGCAGTGACTGGCGAGAAACACTTTCATGGAAAGGGGTTGCCAAGCTTTCAAAAATTACGAATCTCCAGAAATCTCAGCAAATATTTTTTCACCCAAACTGGATGATCCTTTCAGGTAATGATCAGTACACTAAGGCGACTTGGTTCCCCAAATTTCGTTCTTCTATGTTGAAGCGTTCATTTCCAGTATCAGTTTGAATTTTGAGGTTTCACTCTGTTTTCTCCTATATTGATAGATGTATTTGGAACTCTAAATCCAACACGGTTTGTGCTAGCTTCTTGAAACTTGACACAGTAAAGTAGTTTCACGTTCTATCTCTATGTTTTGTTTCCTCTTGATGTAGCCCTAAGCACTGACTGGCGAGAAACACTTTCATGGAAAGGGTTTGCCTAGCTTCCAAAAATTACGAATCTCCAGAAATCTCAGCAAATATTTTTTCACCCAAACTGGATGATACTTTCAGGTAATGATCAGTACACTAAGGCGACTTGGTTCCCCAAATTTCGTTCTTCTATGTTGAAGCGTTCATTTCCAGTAACAGTTTGAATTTTGAGGTTTCATTCTGTTTTCTCCTATATTGATGGATGTATTTGGAACTCTAAATCGAACACGGTTTGTGCTAGCTTCTTGAAACTTGACACAGTAAAGTAGTTTCACGTTCTATATCTATGTTTTGTTTCCTCTTGATGTAGCCCTAAGCAGTGACTGGCGAGAAGCACTTTCATGGAAAGGGGTTGCCAAGCTTCCAAAAATTACGAATCTCCAGAAATCTCAGCAAATATTTTTTCACCCAAACTGGATGATACTTTCAGGTAATGATCAGTACACTAAGGCGACTTGGTTCCCCAAATTTCGTTCTTCTATGTTGAAGCGTTCATTTCCAGTAACAGTTTGAATTTTGAGGTTTCACTCTGTTTTCTCCTATATTGATAGATGTATTTGGAACTCTAAATCCAACACGGTTTGTGCTAGCTTCTTGAAACTTGACACAGTAAAGTAGTTTCACGTTCTATCTCTATGTTTTGTTTCCTCTTGATGTAGCCCTAAGCACTGACTGGCGAGAAACACTTTCATGGAAAGGGTTTGCCTAGCTTCCGAAAATTACGAATCTCCAGAAATCTCAGCAAATATTTTTTCACCCAAACTGGATGATACTTTCAGGTAATGATCAGTACACTAAGGCGACTTGGTTCCCCAAATTTCGTTCTTCTATGTTGAAGCGTTCATTTCCAGTAACAGTTTGAATTTTGAGGTTTCACTCTGTTTTCTCCTCTATTGATAGATGTATTTGCAACTCTAAATCCAACACGGTTTGTGCTAGCTTCTTGAAACTTGACACAGTAAAGTAGTTTCACGTTCTATCTCTATGTTTTGTTTCCTCTTGATGTAGCCCTAAGCAGTGACTGGCGAGAAGCACTTTCATGGAAAGGGGTTGCCAAGCTTCCAAAAATTACGAATCTCCAGAAATCTCAGCAGATATTTTTTCACCCAAACTGGATGATACTTTCAGGTAATGATCAGTACACTAAGGCGACTTGGTTCCCCAAATTTCGTTCTTCTATGTTGAAGCGTTCATTTCCAGTAACAGTTTGAATTTTTAGGTTTCACTCTGTTTTCTCCTCTATTGAAAGATGTATTTGGAACTCTAAATCCAACACGGTTTGTGCTAGCTTCTTGAAACTTGACACAGTAAAGTAGTTTCACGTTCTATCTCTATGTTTTGTTTCCTCTTGATGTAGCCCTAAGCAGTGACTGGCGAGAAACACTTTCATGGAAAGGGGTTGCCAAGCTTTCAAAAATTACGAATCTCCAGAAATCTCAGCAAATATTTTTTCACCCAAACTGGATGATCCTTTCAGGTAATGATCAGTACACTAAGGCGACTTGGTTCCCCAAATTTCGTTCTTCTATGTTGAAGCGTTCATTTCCAGTATCAGTTTGAATTTTGAGGTTTCACTCTGTTTTCTCCTATATTGATAGATGTATTTGGAACTCTAAATCCAACACGGTTTGTGCTAGCTTCTTGAAACTTGACACAGTAAAGTAGTTTCACGTTCTATCTCTATGTTTTGTTTCCTCTTGATGTAGCCCTAAGCACTGACTGGCGAGAAACACTTTCATGGAAAGGGTTTGCCTAGCTTCCAAAAATTACGAATCTCCAGAAATCTCAGCAAATATTTTTTCACCCAAACTGGATGATACTTTCAGGTAATGATCAGTACACTAAGGCGACTTGGTTCCCCAAATTTCGTTCTTCTATGTTGAAGCGTTCATTTCCAGTAACAGTTTGAATTTTGAGGTTTCACTCTGTTTTCTCCTATATTGATGGATGTATTTGGAACTCTAAATCGAACACGGTTTGTGCTAGCTTCTTGAAACTTGACACAGTAAAGTAGTTTCACGTTCTATATCTATGTTTTGTTTCCTCTTGATGTAGCCCTAAGCAGTGACTGGCGAGAAGCACTTTCATGGAAAGGGGTTGCCAAGCTTCCAAAAATTACGAATCTCCAGAAATCTCAGCAAATATTTTTTCACCCAAACTGGATGATACTTTCAGGTAATGATCAGTACACTAAGGCGACTTGGTTCCCCAAATTTCGTTCTTCTATGATGAAGCGTTCATTTCCAGTAATAGTTTGAATTTTCAGGTTTCACTCTGTTTTCTCCTATATTGATAGATGTATTTGCAACTCTAAATCCAACACGGTTTGTGCTAGCTTCTTGAAACTTGACTCTGTAAAGTAGTTTCACGTTCTATCTCTATGTTTTGTTTCCTCTTGATGTAGCCCTAAGCAGTGACTGGCGCGAAACACTTTCATGGAAAGGGGTTGCCAAGCTTCCAAAAATTACGAATCTCCAGAAATCTCAGCAAATATTTTTTCACCCAAACTGGATGATACTTTCAGGTAATGATCAGTACACTAAGGCGACTTGGTTCCCCAAATTTCGTTCTTCTATGTTGAAGCGTTCATTTCCAGTAACAGTTTGAATTTTTAGGTTTCACGCTGTTTCCTCCTATATTGATAGATGTATTTGGAACTCTAAATCCAACACGGTTTGTGCTACCTTCTTGAAACTTGACACAGTAAAGTAGTTTCACGTTCTATCTCGATGTTTTGTTTCCTCTTGATGTAGCCCTAAGCAGTGACTGGCGAGAAGCACTTTCATGGAAAGGGGTTGCCAAGCTTCCTAAAATTACGAATCTCCAGAAATCTCAGCAGATATTTTTTCACCCAAACTGGATGATACTTTCAGGTAATGATCAGTACACTAAGGCGACTTGGTTCCCCAAATTTCGTTCTTCTATGTTGAAGCGTTCATTTCCAGTAACAGTTTGAATTTTGAGGTTTCACTCTGTTTTCTACTCTATTGAAAGATGTATTTGGAACTCTAAATCCAACACGGTTTGTGCTAGCTTCTTGAAACTTGACACAGTAAAGTAGTTTCACGTTCTATCTCTATGTTTTGTTTCCTCTTGATGTAGCCCTAAGCAGTGACTGGCGAGAAACACTTTCATGGAAAGGGGTTGCCAAGCTTCCAAAAATTACGAATCTCCAGAAATCTCAGCAAATATTTTTTCACCCAAACTGGATGATCCTTTCAGGTAATGATCAGTACACTAAGGCGACTTGGTTCCCCAAATTTCGTTCTTCTATGTTGAAGCGTTCATTTCCAGTAACAGTTTGAATTTTGAGGTTTCACTCTGTTTTCTCCTATATTGATAGAAGTATTTGGAACTCTAAATCCAACACGGTTTGTGCTAGCTTCTTGAAGCTTGACACAGTAAAGTAGTTTCACGTTCTATCTCGATGTTTTGTTTCCTCTTGATGTAGCCCTAAGCAGTGACTGGGGAGAAGCACTTTCATGGAAAGAGGTTGCCAAGCTTGCAAAAATTACGAGTCTCCAGAAATCTCAGCAAATATTTTTTCACCCAAACTGGATGATACTTTCAGGTAATGATCAGTACACTAAGGCGACTTGGTTCCCCAAATTTCGTTCTTCTATGTTAAAGCGTTCATTTCCAGTAACAGTTTGAATTTTGAGGTTTCACTCTGTTTTCTCCTAGATTGATAGATGTATTTGGAACTCTAAATCCAACACGGTTTGTGCTAGCTTCTTGAAACTTGACACAGTAAAGTAGTTTCACGTTCTATCTCTATGTTTTGTTTCCTCTTGATGTAGCCCTAAGCAGTGACTGGCGAGAAGCACTTTCATGGAAAGGGGTTGCCAAGCTTCCAAAAATTACGAATCTCCAGAAATCTCAGCACATATTTTTTCATCCAAACTGGATGATACTTTCAGGTAATGATCAGTACACTAAGGCGACTTGGTTCCCCAAATTTCGTTCTTCTATGTTGAAGCGTTCATTTCCAGTAACAGTTTGAATTTTGAGGTTTCACTCTGTTTTCTCCTATATTGATGGATGTATTTGGAACTCTAAATCGAACACGGTTTGTGCTAGCTTCTTGAAACTTGACACAGTAAAGTAGTTTCACGTTCTATATCTATGTTTTGTTTCCTCTTGATGTAGCCCTAAGCAGTGACTGGCGAGAAGCACTTTCATGGAAAGGGGTTACCAAGCTTCCAAAAATTACGAATCTCCAGAAATGTCAGCAAATATTTTTTCACCCAAACTGGATGATACTTTCAGGTAATGATCAGTACACTAAGGCGACTTGGTTCCCCAAATTTCGTTCTTCTATGATGAAGCGTTCATTTCCAGTAATAGTTTGAATTTTCAAGTTTCACTCTGTTTTCTCCTATATTGATAGATGTATTTGCAACTCTAAATCCAACACGGTTTGTGCTACCTTCTTGAAACTTGACACAGTAAAGTAGTTTCACGTTCTATCTCGATGTTTTGTTTCCTCTTGATGTAGCCCTAAGCAGTGACTGGCGAGAAGCACTTTCATGGAAAGGGGTTGCCAAGCTTCCTAAAATTACGAATCTCCAGAAATCTCAGCAGATATTTTTTCACCCAAACTGGATGATACTTTCAGGTAATGATCAGTACACTAAGGCGACTTGGTTCCCCAAATTTCGTTCTTCTATGTTGAAGCGTTCATTTCCAGTAACAGTTTGAATTTTTAGGTTTCACTCTGTTTTCTACTCTATTGAAAGATGTATTTGGAACTCTAAATCCAACACGGTTTGTGCTAGCTTCTTGAAACTTGACACAGTAAAGTAGTTTCACGTTCTATCTCTATGTTTTGTTTCCTCTTGATGTAGCCCTAAGCAGTGACTGGCGAGAAACACTTTCATGGAAAGGGGTTGCCAAGCTTCCAAAAATTACGAATCTCCAGAAATCTCAGCAAATATTTTTTCACCCAAACTGGATGATACTTTCAGGTAATGATCAGTACACTAAGGCGACTTGGTTCCCCAAATTTCGTTCTTCTATGTTGAAGCGTTCATTTCCAGTAACAGTTTGAATTTTGAGGTTTCACTCTGTTTTCTCCTATATTGATAGAAGTATTTGGAACTCTAAATCCAACACGGTTTGTGCTAGCTTCTTGAAGCTTGACACAGTAAAGTAGTTTCACGTTCTATCTCGATGTTTTGTTTCCTCTTGATGTAGCCCTAAGCAGTGACTGGGGAGAAGCACTTTCATGGAAAGAGGTTGCCAAGCTTGCAAAAATTACGAGTCTCCAGAAATCTCAGCAAATATTTTTTCACCCAAACTGGATGATACTTTCAGGTAATGATCAGTACACTAAGGCGACTTGGTTCCCCAAATTTCGTTCTTCTATGTTAAAGCGTTCATTTCCAGTAACAGTTTGAATTTTGAGGTTTCACTCTGTTTTCTCCTAGATTGATAGATGTATTTGGAACTCTAAATCCAACACGGTTTGTGCTAGCTTCTTGAAACTTGACACAGTAAAGTAGTTTCACGTTCTATCTCTATGTTTTCTTTCCTCTTGATGTAGCCCTAAGCAGTGACTGGCGAGAAGCACTTTCATGGAAAGGGGTTGCCAAGCTTCCAAAAATTACGAATCTCCAGAAATCTCAGCACATATTTTTTCATCCAAACTGGATGATACTTTCAGGTAATGATCAGTACACTAAGGCGACTTGGTTCCCCAAATTTCGTTCTTCTATGTTGAAGCGTTCATTTCCAGTAACAGTTTGAATTTTGAGGTTTCACTCTGTTTTCTCCTATATTGATGGATGTATTTGGAACTCTAAATCGAACACGGTTTGTGCTAGCTTCTTGAAACTTGACACAGTAAAGTAGTTTCACGTTCTATATCTATGTTTTGTTTCCTCTTGATGTAGCCCTAAGCAGTGACTGGCGAGAAGCACTTTCATGGAAAGGGGTTACCAAGCTTCCAAAAATTACGAATCTCCAGAAATGTCAGCAAATATTTTTTCACCCAAACTGGATGATACTTTCAGGTAATGATCAGTACACTAAGGCGACTTGGTTCCCCAAATTTCGTTCTTCTATGATGAAGCGTTCATTTCCAGTAATAGTTTGAATTTTCAAGTTTCACTCTGTTTTCTCCTATATTGATAGATGTATTTGCAACTCTAAATCCAACACGGTTTGTGCTAGCTTCTTGATACTTGACACAGTAAAGTAGTTTCACGTTCTATCTCTATGTTCTGTTTCTCTTGATGTAGCCCTAAGCAGTGACTGGCGAGAAGCACTTTCCTGGAAAGGGGTTGCCAAGCTTCCAAAAATTACGAATCTCCAGAAATCTCAGCCAATATTTTTTCACCCAAACTGGATGTTACTTTCAGGTAATGATCAGTACACTAAGGCGACTTGGTTCCCCAGATTTCGTTCTTCTATGTTGAAGCGTTCATTTCCAGTAACAGTTTGAATTTTTAGGTTTCACTCTGTTTTCTCCTATATTGATAGATGTATTGGCAACTCTAAATCCAACACGGTTTGTGCTAGCTTCTTGAAACTTGACACAGTAAAGTAGTTTCACGTTCTATCTCTATGTTTTGTTTCCTCTTGATGTAGCCCTAAGCACTGACTGGCGAGAAACACTTTCATGGAAAGGGGTTGCGAAGCTTCCAAAAGTTACGAATCTCCAGAAATCTCAGCAAATATTTTTTCACCCAAACTGGATGATACTTTCAGGTAATGATCAGTACACGAAGGTGACTTGGTTCCCCAAATTTCGTGCTTCTATGTTGAAGCGTTCATTTGCAATAACAGTTTGAATTTTGAGGTTTCAATCTGTTTTCTCCTATATTGATAGATGTATTTGGAACTCTAAATCCAACACGGTTTGTGCTAGCTTCATGAAACTTGACATAGTAAAGTAGTTTCACGTTCTATCTCTATGATTTGTTTCCTCTTGATGTAGCCCTAAGCAGTGACTGGCGAGAAGCACTTTCATGGAAAGGGGTTGCCAAGCTTCCAAAAATTACGAATCTCCAGAAATCTCAGCAAATATTTTTTCACCCAAACTGGATGATACTTTCAGGTAATGATCAGTACACTTAGGCGACTTGGTTTCCCAAATTTCGTTCTTCTATTTTGAAGCGTTCATTTCCAGTAACAGTTTGAATTTTGAGGTTTCACTCTGTTTTCTCCTATATTGATAGATGTATTTGGAACTCTAAATCGAACACGGTTTGTGCTAGCTTCTTGAAACTTGACACAGTAAAGTAGTTTCACGTTCTATCTCTATGTTTTGTTTCCTCTTGATGTAGCCCTAAGCACTGACTGGCGAGAAACACTTTCATGGAAAGGGTTTGCCTAGCTTCCAAAAATTACGAATCTCCAGAAAGCAAATATTTTTTCACCCAAACTGGATGATACTTTCAGGTAATGATCAGTACACTAAGGCGACTTGGTTCTTCAAATTTAGTTCTTCTATGTTGAAGCGTTCATTTCCAGTAACAGTTTGAATTTTTAGGTTTCACTCGGTTTTCTCCTATATTGATAGATGTATTTGGAACTCTAAATCCAACACGGTTTGTGCTAGCTTCTTGAAACTTGACACATTGAAGTAGTTTCACGTTCTATCTCTATGTTTTGTTTCCTCTTGGTGTAGCCCTAAGCACTGACTGGCGAGAAACACTTTCATGGAAAGGGGTTGCGAAGCATCCAAAAATTACGAATCTCCAGAAATCTCAGCCAATATTTTTTCACCCAAACTGGATGATACTTTCAGGTAATGATCAGTAAACTAAGGCGACTTGGTTCCCCAAATTTCGTTCTTCTATGTTGAAGCGTTCATTTCCAGTAACAGTTTGAATTTTTAGGTATCACTCTGTTTTCTCCTATATTGATACATGTATTTGAACTCTAAATCCAACAAGGTTTGTGCTAGCTTCTTGAAACTTGACACAGTAAAGTAGTTTCACGTTCTATCTCTATGTTTTGTTTCCTCTTGATGTAGCCCTAAGCACTGACTGGCGAGAAACACTTTCATGGAAAGGGGTAGCCTAGCTTCAAAAAATTACGAATTTCCAGAAAGCAAATATTTTTTCACCCAAACTGGATGATACTTTCAGGTAATGATCAGTACACTAAGGCGACTTGGTTCCCCAAATTTAGTTCTTCTATGTTGAAGCGTTCATTTCCAGTAACAGTTTGAATTTTTAGGTTTCACTCTGTTTTCTCCTATATTGATGGATGTATTTGGAAGTCTAAATCGAACACGGTTTTTGCTAGCTACTTGAAACTTGAAACAGTAAAGTAGTTTCACATTCTCTCTCTATGTTTTGTTTCCTCTTCATGTAGCCCTAAGCAGTGACTGGCGAGAAGCACTTTCATGGAAAGGGGTTGCCAAGCTTCCAAAAATTACGAATCTCCAGAAATCTCAGCAAATATTTTTTCACCCAAACTGGATGATACTTTCAGGTAATGATCAGTACACTAAGGCGACTTGGTTCCCCAAATTTCGTTCTTCTATGATGAAGCGTTCATTTCCAGTAATAGTTTGAATTTTCAGGTTTCACTCTGTTTTCTCCTATATTGATAGATGTATTTGCAACTCTAAATCCAACACGGTTTGTGCTAGCTTCTTGAAACTTGACACAGTAAAGTAGTTTCACGTTCTATCTCTATGTTTTGTTTCCTCTTGATGTAGCCCTAAGCAGTGACTGGCGAGAAACACTTTCATGGAAAGGGGTTGCCAAGCTTCCAAAAATTACGAATCTCCAGAAATCTCAGCAAATATTTTTTCACCCAAACTGGATGATACTTTCAGGTAATGATCAGTACACTAAGGCGACTTGGTTCCACAAATTTCGTTCTTCTATGTTGAAGCGTTCATTTCCAGTAACAGTTTGAATTTTTAGGTTTCACTCTGTTTTCTCCTATATTGATAGATGTATTTGGAACTCTAAATCCAACACGGTTTGTGCTACCTTCTTGAAACTTGACACAGTAAAGTAGTTTCACGTTCTATCTCGATGTTTTGTTTCCTCTTGATGTAGCCCTAAGCAGTGACTGGCGAGAAGCACTTTCATGGAAAGGGGTTGCCAAGCTTCCTAAAATTACGAATCTCCAGAAATCTCAGCAGATATTTTTTCACCCAAACTGGATGATACTTTCAGGTAATTATCAGTACACTAAGGCGACTTGGTTCCCCAAATTTCGTTCTTCTATGTTGAAGCGTTCATTTCCAGTAACAGTTTGAATTTTGAGGTTTCACTCTGTTTTCTACTCTATTGAAAGATGTATTTGGAACTCTAAATCCAACACGGTTTGTGCTAGCTTCTTGAAACTTGACACAGTAAAGTAGTTTCACGTTCTATCTCTATGTTTTGTTTCCTCTTGATGTAGCCCTAAGCAGTGACTGGCGAGAAACACTTTCATGGAAAGGGGTTGCCAAGCTTCCAAAAATTACGAATCTCCAGAAATCTCAGCAAATATTTTTTCACCCAAACTGGATGATACTTTCAGGTAATGATCAGTACACTAAGGCGACTTGGTTCCCCAAATTTCGTTCTTCTATGTTGAAGCGTTCATTTCCAGTAACAGTTTGAATTTTGAGGTTTCACTCTGTTTTCTCCTATATTGATAGAAGTATTTGGAACTCTAAATCCAACACGGTTTGTGCTAGCTTCTTGAAGCTTGACACAGTAAAGTAGTTTCACGTTCTATCTCGATGTTTTGTTTCCTCTTGATGTAGCCCTAAGCAGTGACTGGGGAGAAGCACTTTCATGGAAAGAGGTTGCCAAGCTTGCAAAAATTACGAGTCTCCAGAAATCTCAGCAAATATTTTTTCACCCAAACTGGATGATACTTTCAGGTAATGATCAGTACACTAAGGCGACTTGGTTCCCCAAATTTCGTTCTTCTATGTTAAAGCGTTCATTTCCAGTAACAGTTTGAATTTTGAGGTTTCACTCTGTTTTCTCCTAGATTGATAGATGTATTTGGAACTCTAAATCCAACACGGTTTGTGCTAGCTTCTTGAAACTTGACACAGTAAAGTAGTTTCACGTTCTATCTCTATGTTTTGTTTCCTCTTGATGTAGCCCTAAGCAGTGACTGGCGAGAAGCACTTTCATGGAAAGGGGTTGCCAAGCTTCCAAAAATTACGAATCTCCAGAAATCTCAGCACATATTTTTTCATCCAAACTGGATGATACTTTCAGGTAATGATCAGTACACTAAGGCGACTTGGTTCCCCAAATTTCGTTCTTCTATGTTGAAGCGTTCATTTCCAGTAACAGTTTGAATTTTGAGGTTTCACTCTGTTTTCTCCTATATTGATGGATGTATTTGGAACTCTAAATCGAACACGGTTTGTGCTAGCTTCTTGAAACTTGACACAGTAAAGTAGTTTCACGTTCTATATCTATGTTTTGTTTCCTCTTGATGTAGCCCTAAGCAGTGACTGGCGAGAAGCACTTTCATGGAAAGGGGTTACCAAGCTTCCAAAAATTACAAATCTCCAGAAATGTCAGCAAATATTTTTTCACCCAAACTGGATGATACTTTCAGGTAATGATCAGTACACTAAGGCGACTTGGTTCCCCAAATTTCGTTCTTCTATGATGAAGCGTTCATTTCCAGTAATAGTTTGAATTTTCAAGTTTCACTCTGTTTTCTCCTATATTGATAGATGTATTTGCAACTCTAAATCCAACACGGTTTGTGCTAGCTTCTTGATACTTGACACAGTAAAGTAGTTTCACGTTCTATCTCTATGTTCTGTTTCTCTTGATGTAGCCCTAAGCAGTGACTGGCGAGAAGCACTTTCCTGGAAAGGGGTTGCCAAGCTTCCAAAAATTACGAATCTCCAGAAATCTCAGCCAATATTTTTTCACCCAAACTGGATGTTACTTTCAGGTAATGATCAGTACACTAAGGCGACTTGGTTCCCCAGATTTCGTTCTTCTATGTTGAAGCATTCATTTCCAGTAACAGTTTGAATTTTTAGGTTTCACTCTGTTTTCTCCTATATTGATAGATGTATTGGCAACTCTAAATCCAACACGGTTTGTGCTAGCTTCTTGAAACTTGACACAGTAAAGTAGTTTCACGTTCTATCTCTATGTTTTGTTTCCTCTTGATGTAGCCCTAAGCACTGACTGGCGAGAAACACTTTCATGGAAAGGGGTTGCGAAGCTTCCAAAAGTTACGAATCTCCAGAAATCTCAGCAAATATTTTTTCACCCAAACTGGATGATACTTTCAGGTAATGATCAGTACACGAAGGTGACTTGGTTCCCCAAATTTCGTGCTTCTATGTTGAAGCGTTCATTTGCAGTAACAGTTTGAATTTTGAGGTTTCAATCTGTTTTCTCCTATATTGATAGATGTATTTGGAACTCTAAATCCAACACGGTTTGTGCTAGCTTCATGAAACTTGACACAGTAAAGTAGTTTCACGTTCTATCTCTATGGTTTGTTTCCTCTTGATGTAGCCCTAAGCAGTGACTGGCGAGAAGCACTTTCATGGAAAGGGGTTGCCAAGCTTCCAAAAATTACGAATCTCCAGAAATCTCAGCAAATATTTTTTCACCCAAACTGGATGATACTTTCAGGTAATGATCAGTATACTTAGGCGACTTGGTTTCCCAAATTTCGTTCTTCTATGTTGAAGCGTTCATTTCCAGTAACAGTTTGAATTTTGAGGTTTCACTCTGTTTTCTCCTATATTGATAGATGTATTTGGAACTCTAAATCGAACACGGTTTGTGCTAGCTTCTTGAAACTTGACACAGTAAAGTAGTTTCACGTTCTATCTCTATGTTTTGTTTCCTCTTGATGTAGCCCTAAGCACTGACTGGCGAGAAACACTTTCATGGAAAGGGTTTGCCTAGCTTCCAAAAATTACGAATCTCCAGAAAGCAAATATTTTTTCACCCAAACTGGATGATACTTTCAGGTAATGATCAGTACACTAAGGCGACTTGGTTCTTCAAATTTAGTTCTTCTATGTTGAAGCGTTCATTTCCAGTAACAGTTTGAATTTTTAGGTTTCACTCGGTTTTCTCCTATATTGATAGATGTATTTGGAACTCTAAATCCAACACGGTTTGTGCTAGCTTCTTGAAACTTGACACAGTGAAGTAGTTTCACGTTCTATCTCTATGTTTTGTTTCCTCTTGATGTAGCCCTAAGCACTGACTGGCGAGAAACACTTTCATGGAAAGGGGTTGCGAAGCATCCAAAAATTACGAATCTCCAGAAATCTCAGCCAATATTTTTTCACCCAAACTGGATGATACTTTCAGGTAATGATCAGTAAACTAAGGCGACTTGGTTCCCCAAATTTCGTTCTTCTATGTTGAAGCGTTCATTTCCAGTAACAGTTTGAATTTTTAGGTATCACTCTGTTTTCTCCTATATTGATACATGTATTTGGAACTCTAAATCCAACAAGGTTTGTGCTAGCTTCTTGAAACTTGACACAGTAAAGTATTTTCACGTTCTATCTCTATGTTTTCTTTCCTCTTGATGTAGCCCTAAGCACTGACTGGCGAGAAACACTTTCATGGAAAGGGGTTGCCTAGCTTCCAAAAATTACGAATTTCCAGAAAGCAAATATTTTTTCACCCAAACTGGATGATACTTTCAGGTAATGATCAGTACACGAAGGCGACTTGGTTCCCCAAATTTAGTTCTTCTATGTTGAAGCGTTCATTTCCAGTAACAGTTTTAATTTTTAGGTTTCACTCTGTTTTCTCCTATATTGATGGATGTATTTGGAACTCTAAATCGAACACGGTTTTTGCTAGCTACTTGAAACTTGAAACAGTAAAGTAGTTTCACATTCTATCTCTATGTTTTGTTTCCTCTTCATGTAGCCCTAAGCAGTGACTGGCGAGAAGCACTTTCATGGAAAGGGGTTGCCAAGCTTCCAAAAATTACGAATCTCCAGAAATCTCAGCAAATATTTTTTCACCCAAATTGGATGATACTTTCATGTAATGATCAGTACACTAAGGCGACTTGGTTCCCCAAATTTCGTTCTTCTATGTTGAAGCGTTCATTTCCAGTAACAGTTTGAATTTTTAGGTTTCACTCAGTTTTCTCCTATATTGATAGTTGTATTTGCAACTCTAAATCCAACACGGTTTGTGCTAGCTTCTTGAAACTTGACACATAAAGTAGTTTCACGTTCTATCTCTATGTTTTGTTTCTTCTTGATGTAGCCCTAAGCAGTGACTGGCGAGAAGCACTTTCATGGAAAGGGGTTGCCAAGCTTCCAAAAATTACGAATCTCCAGAAATGTCAGCAAATATTTTTTCACCCAAACTGGATGATACTTTCAGGTAATGATCAGTACACTAAGGCGACTTGGTTCCCCAAATTTCGTTCTTCTATGTTGAAGCGTTCATTTCCAGTAACAGTTTGAATTTTTAGGTTTCACTCGGTTTTCTCCTATATTGATAGATGTATTTGGAACTCTAAATCGAACACGGTTTGTGCTAGCTTCTTGAAACTTGACACAGTAAAGTAGTTTCACGTTCTATCTCTATGTTTTGTTTCCTCTTGATGTAGCCCTAAGCAGTGACTGGCGAGAAACACTTTCATGGAAAGGGGTTGCGAAGCATCCAAAAATTACGAGTCTCCAGAAATCTCAGCAAATATTTTTTCACCCAAACTGGATGATACATTCAGGTAATGATCAGTACACTAAGGCGACTTGGTTCCCCAAATTTCGTTCTTCTATATTGAAGCGTTCATTTCCAGTAACAGTTTGAATTTTTAGGTTTCACTCTGTTTTCTCCTATATTGATAGATGTATTTGGAACACTAAATCCAACACGATTTGTGCTAGCTTCTTGAAACTTGACACAGTAAAGTAGTTTCACGTTCTATCTCTATGTTTTGTTTCCTCTTGATGTAGCCCTAAGCACTGACTGGCGAGAAACACTTTCATGGAAAGGGGTTGCGAAGCTTCCAAAAGTTACGAATCTCCAGAAATCTCAGCAAATATTTTTTCACCCAAACTGGATGATACTTTCAGGTAATGATCAGTACACGAAGGTGACTTGGTTCCCCAAATTTCGTGCTTCTATGTTGAAGCGTTCATTTGCAGTAACAGTTTGAATTTTGAGGTTTCAATCTGTTTTCTCCTATATTGATAGATGTATTTGGAACTCTAAATCCAACACGGTTTGTGCTAGCTTCATGAAACTTGACACAGTAAAGTAGTTTCACGTTCTATCTCTATGGTTTGTTTCCTCTTGATGTAGCCCTAAGCAGTGACTGGCGAGAAGCACTTTCATGGAAAGGGGTTGCCAAGCTTCCAAAAATTACGAATCTCCAGAAATCTCAGCAAATATTTTTTCACCCAAACTGGATGATACTTTCAGGTAATGATCAGTACACTTAGGCGACTTGGTTTCCCAAATTTCGTTCTTCTATGTTGAAGCGTTCATTTCCAGTAACAGTTTGAATTTTGAGGTTTCACTCTGTTTTCTCCTATATTGATAGATGTATTTGGAACTCTAAATCGAACACGGTTTGTGCTAGCTTCTTGAAACTTGACACAGTAAAGTAGTTTCACGTTCTATCTCTATGTTTTGTTTCCTTTTGATGTAGCCCTAAGCACTGACTGGCGAGAAACACTTTCATGGAAAGGGTTTGCCTAGCTTCCAAAAATTACGAATCTCCAGAAAGCAAATATTTTTTCACCCAAACTGGATGATACTTTCAGGTAATGATCAGTACACTAAGGCGACTTGGTTCTTCAAATTTAGTTCTTCTATGTTGAAGCGTTCATTTCCAGTAACAGTTTGAATTTTTAGGTTTCACTCGGTTTTCTCCTATATTGATAGATGTATTTGGAACTCTAAATCCAACACGGTTTGTGCTAGCTTCTTGAAACTTGACACAGTGAAGTAGTTTCACGTTCTATCTCTATGTTTTGTTTCCTCTTGATGTAGCCCTAAGCACTGACTGGCGAGAAACACTTTCATGGAAAGGGGTTGCGAAGCATCCAAAAATTACGAATCTCCAGAAATCTCAGCCAATATTTTTTCACCCAAACTGGATGATACTTTCAGGTAATGATCAGTAAACTAAGGCGACTTGGTTCCCCAAATTTCGTTCTTCTATGTTGAAGCGTTCATTTCCAGTAACAGTTTGAATTTTTAGGTATCACTCTGTTTTCTCCTATATTGATACATGTATTTGGAACTCTAAATCCAACAAGGTTTGTGCTAGCTTCTTGAAACTTGACACAGTAAAGTATTTTCACGTTCTATCTCTATGTTTTGTTTCCTCTTGATGTAGCCCTAAGCACTGACTGGCGAGAAACACTTTCATGGAAAGGGGTTGCCTAGCTTCCAAAAATTACGAATTTCCAGAAAGCAAATATTTTTTCACCCAAACTGGATGATACTTTCAGGTAATGATCAGTACACTAAGGCGACTTGGTTCCCCAAATTTAGTTCTTCTATGTTGAAGCGTTCATTTCCAGTAACAGTTTTAATTTTTAGGTTTCACTCTGTTTTCTCCTATATTGATGGATGTATTTGGAACTCTAAATCGAACACGGTTTTTGCTAGCTACTTGAAACTTGAAACAGTAAAGTAGTTTCACATTCTATCTCTATGTTTTGTTTCCTCTTCATGTAGCCCTAAGCAGTGACTGGCGAGAAGCACTTTCATGGAAAGGGGTTGCCAAGCTTCCAAAAATTACGAATCTCCAGAAATCTCAGCAAATATTTTTTCACCCAAATTGGATGATACTTTCATGTAATGATCAGTACACTAAGGCGACTTGGTTCCCCAAATTTCGTTCTTCTATGTTGAAGCGTTCATTTCCAGTAACAGTTTGAATTTTTAGGTTTCACTCAGTTTTCTCCTATATTGATAGTTGTATTTGCAACTCTAAATCCAACACGGTTTGTGCTAGCTTCTTGAAACTTGACACATAAAGTAGTTTCACGTTCTATCTCTATGTTTTGTTTCTTCTTGATGTAGCCCTAAGCAGTGACTGGCGAGAAGCACTTTCATGGAAAGGGGTTGCCAAGCTTCCAAAAATTACGAATCTCCAGAAATGTCAGCAAATATTTTTTCACCCAAACTGGATGATACTTTCAGGTAATGATCAGTACACTAAGGCGACTTGGTTCCCCAAATTTCGTTCTTCTATGTTGAAGCGTTCATTTCCAGTAACAGTTTGAATTTTTAGGTTTCACTCGGTTTTCTCCTATATTGATAGATGTATTTGGAACTCTAAATCGAACACGGTTTGTGCTAGCTTCTTGAAACTTGACACAGTAAAGTAGTTTCACGTTCTATCTCTATGTTTTGTTTCCTCTTGATGTAGCCCTAAGCAGTGACTGGCGAGAAACACTTTCATGGAAAGGGGTTGCGAAGCATCCAAAAATTACGAGTCTCCAGAAATCTCAGCAAATATTTTTTCACCCAAACTGGATGATACATTCAGGTAATGATCAGTACACTAAGGCGACTTGGTTCCCCAAATTTCGTTCTTCTATATTGAAGCGTTCATTTCCAGTAACAGTTTGAATTTTTAGGTTTCACTCTGTTTTCTCCTATATTGATAGATGTATTTGGAACACTAAATCCAACACGATTTGTGCTAGCTTCTTGAAACTTGACACAGTAAAGTAGTTTCACGTTCTATCTCTATGTTTTGTTTCCTCTTGATGTAGCCCTAAGCACTGACTGGCGAGAAACACTTTCATGGAAAGGGGTTGCGAAGCTTCCAAAAGTTACGAATCTCCAGAAATCTCAGCAAATATTTTTTCACCCAAACTGGATGATACTTTCAGGTAATGATCAGTACACGAAGGTGACTTGGTTCCCCAAATTTCGTGCTTCTATGTTGAAGCGTTCATTTGCAGTAACAGTTTGAATTTTGAGGTTTCAATCTGTTTTCTCCTATATTGATAGATGTATTTGGAACTCTAAATCCAACACGGTTTGTGCTAGCTTCATGAAACTTGACACAGTAAAGTAGTTTCACGTTCTATCTCTATGGTTTGTTTCCTCTTGATGTAGCCCTAAGCAGTGACTGGCGAGAAGCACTTTCATGGAAAGGGGTTGCCAAGCTTCCAAAAATTACGAATCTCCAGAAATCTCAGCAAATATTTTTTCACCCAAACTGGATGATACTTTCAGGTAATGATCAGTACACTTAGGCGACTTGGTTTCCCAAATTTCGTTCTTCTATGTTGAAGCGTTCATTTCCAGTAACAGTTTGAATTTTGAGGTTTCACTCTGTTTTCTCCTATATTGATAGATGTATTTGGAACTCTAAATCGAACACGGTTTGTGCTAGCTTCTTGAAACTTGACACAGTAAAGTAGTTTCACGTTCTATCTCTATGTTTTGTTTCCTTTTGATGTAGCCCTAAGCACTGACTGGCGAGAAACACTTTCATGGAAAGGGTTTGCCTAGCTTCCAAAAATTACGAATCTCCAGAAAGCAAATATTTTTTCACCCAAACTGGATGATACTTTCAGGTAATGATCAGTACACTAAGGCGACTTGGTTCTTCAAATTTAGTTCTTCTATGTTGAAGCGTTCATTTCCAGTAACAGTTTGAATTTTTAGGTTTCACTCGGTTTTCTCCTATATTGATAGATGTATTTGGAACTCTAAATCCAACACGGTTTGTGCTAGCTTCTTGAAACTTGACACAGTGAAGTAGTTTCACGTTCTATCTCTATGTTTTGTTTCCTCTTGATGTAGCCCTAAGCACTGACTGGCGAGAAACACTTTCATGGAAAGGGGTTGCGAAGCATCCAAAAATTACGAATCTCCAGAAATCTCAGCCAATATTTTTTCACCCAAACTGGATGATACTTTCAGGTAATGATCAGTAAACTAAGGCGACTTGGTTCCCCAAATTTCGTTCTTCTATGTTGAAGCGTTCATTTCCAGTAACAGTTTGAATTTTTAGGTATCACTCTGTTTTCTCCTATATTGATACATGTATTTGGAACTCTAAATCCAACAAGGTTTGTGCTAGCTTCTTGAAACTTGACACAGTAAAGTAGTTTCACGTTCTATCTCTATCTTTTGTTTCCTCTTGATGTAGCCCTAAGCACTGACTGGCGAGAAACACTTTCATGGAAAGGGGTTGCCTAGCTTCCAAAAATTACGAATTTCCAGAAAGCAAATATTTTTTCACCCAAACTGGATGATACTTTCAGGTAATGATCAGTACACTAAGGCGACTTGGTTCCCCAAATTTAGTTCTTCTATGTTGAAGCGTTCATTTCCAGTAACAGTTTGAATTTTGAGGTTTCACTCTGTTTTCTCCTCTATTGATAGATGTATTTGCAACTCTAAATCCAACACGGTTTGTGCTAGCTTCTTGAAACTTGACACAGTAAAGTAGTTTCACGTTCTGTCTCTATGTTTTGTTTCCTCTTGATGTAGCCCTAAGCAGTGACTGGCGAGAAGCACTTTCATGGAAAGGGGTTGCCAAGCTTCCAAAAATTACGAATCTCCAGAAATCTCAGCAAATATTTTTTCACCCAAACTGGATGATACTTTCAGGTAATGATCAGTACACTAAGGCGACTTGGTTCCCCAAATTTCGTTCTTCTATGTTGAAGCGTTCATTTCCAGTAACAGTTTGAATTTTTAGGTTTCACTCTGTTTTCTCCTCTATTGAAAGATGTATTTGGAACTCTAAATCCAACACGGTTTGTGCTAGCTTCTTGAAACTTGACACAGTAATGTAGTTTCACGTTCTATCTCTATGTTTTGTTTCCTCTTGATGTAGCCCTAAGCAGTGACTGGCGAGAAACACTTTCATGGAAAGGGGTTGCCAAGCTTTCAAAAATTACGAATCTCCAGAAATCTCAGCAAATATTTTTTCACCCAAACTGGATGATCCTTTCAGGTAATGATCAGTACACTAAGGCGACTTGGTTCCCCAAATTTCGTTCTTCTATGTTGAAGCGTTCATTTCCAGTATCAGTTTGAATTTTGAGGTTTCACTGTGTTTTCTCCTATATTGATAGATGTATTTGGAACTCTAAATCCAACACGGTTTGTGCTAGCTTCTTGAAACTTGACACAGTAAAGTAGTTTCACGTTCTATCTCTATGTTTTGTTTCCTCTTGATGTAGCCCTAAGCACTGACTGGCGAGAAACACTTTCATGGAAAGGGTTTGCCTAGCTTCCAAAAATTACGAATCTCCAGAAATCTCAGCAAATATTTTTTCACCCAAACTGGATGATACTTTCAGGTAATGATCAGTACACTAAGGCGACTTGGTTCCCCAAATTTCGTTCTTCTATGTTGAAGCGTTCATTTCCAGTAACAGTTTGAATTTTGAGGTTTCACTCTGTTTTCTCCTATATTGATGGATGTATTTGGAACTCTAAATCGAACACGGTTTGTGCTAGCTTTTTGAAACTTGACACAGTAAAGTAGTTTCACGTTCTATATCTATGTTTTGTTTCCTCTTGATGTAGCCCTAAGCAGTGACTGGCGAGAAGCACTTTCATGGAAAGGGGTTGCCAAGCTTCCAAAAATTACGAATCTCCAGAAATCTCAGCAAATATTTTTTCACCCAAACTGGATGATACTTTCAGGTAATGATCAGTACACTAAGGCGACTTGGTTCCCCAAATTTCGTTCTTCTATGATGAAGCGTTCATTTCCAGTAATAGTTTGAATTTTCAGGTTTCACTCTGTTTTCTCCTATATTGATAGATGTATTTGCAACTCTAAATCCAACACGGTTTGTGCTAGCTTCTTGAAACTTGACACAGTAAAGTAGTTTCACGTTCTATCTCTATGTTTTGTTTCCTCTTGATGTAGCCCTAAGCAGTGACTGGCGAGAAACACTTTCATGGAAAGGGGTTGCCAAGCTTCCAAAAATTACGAATCTCCAGAAATCTCAGCAAATATTTTTTCACCCAAACTGGATGATACTTTCAGGTAATGATCAGTACACTAAGGCGACTTGGTTCCCCAAATTTCGTTCTTCTATGTTGAAGCGTTCATTTCCAGTAACAGTTTGAATTTTTAGGTTTCACTCTGTTTTCTCCTATATTGATGGATGTATTTGGAACTCTAAATCGAACACGGTTTTTGCTAGCTACTTGAAACTTGAAACAGTAAAGTAGTTTCACATTCTATCTCTATGTTTTGTTTCCTCTTCATGTAGCCCTAAGCAGTGACTGGCGAGAAGCACTTTCATGGAAAGGGGTTGCCAAGCTTCCAAAAATTACGAATCTCCAGAAATCTCAGCAAATATTTTTTCACCCAAATTGGATGATACTTTCATGTAATGATCAGTACACTAAGGCGACTTGGTTCCCCAAATTTCGTTCTTCTATGTTGAAGCGTTCATTTCCAGTAACAGTTTGAATTTTTAGGTTTCACTCAGTTTTCTCCTATATTGATAGTTGTATTTGCAACTCTAAATCCAACACGGTTTGTGCTAGCTTCTTGAAACTTGACACATAAAGTAGTTTCACGTTCTATCTCTATGTTTTGTTTCTTCTTGATGTAGCCCTAAGCAGTGACTGGCGAGAAGCACTTTCATGGAAAGGGGTTGCCAAGCTTCCAAAAATTACGAATCTCCAGAAATGTCAGCAAATATTTTTTCACCCAAACTGGATGATACTTTCAGGTAATGATCAGTACACTAAGGCGACTTGGTTCCCCAAATTTCGTTCTTCTATGTTGAAGCGTTCATTTCCAGTAACAGTTTGAATTTTTAGGTTTCACTCGGTTTTCTCCTATATTGATAGATGTATTTGGAACTCTAAATCGAACACGGTTTGTGCTAGCTTCTTGAAACTTGACACAGTAAAGTAGTTTCACGTTCTATCTCTATGTTTTGTTTCCTCTTGATGTAGCCCTAAGCAGTGACTGGCGAGAAACACTTTCATGGAAAGGGGTTGCGAAGCATCCAAAAATTACGAGTCTCCAGAAATCTCAGCAAATATTTTTTCACCCAAACTGGATGATACATTCAGGTAATGATCAGTACACTAAGGCGACTTGGTTCCCCAAATTTCGTTCTTCTATATTGAAGCGTTCATTTCCAGTAACAGTTTGAATTTTTAGGTTTCACTCTGTTTTCTCCTATATTGATAGATGTATTTGGAACACTAAATCCAACACGATTTGTGCTAGCTTCTTGAAACTTGACACAGTAAAGTAGTTTCACGTTCTATCTCTATGTTTTGTTTCCTCTTGATGTAGCCCTAAGCACTGACTGGCGAGAAACACTTTCATGGAAAGGGGTTGCGAAGCTTCCAAAAGTTACGAATCTCCAGAAATCTCAGCAAATATTTTTTCACCCAAACTGGATGATACTTTCAGGTAATGATCAGTACACGAAGGTGACTTGGTTCCCCAAATTTCGTGCTTCTATGTTGAAGCGTTCATTTGCAGTAACAGTTTGAATTTTGAGGTTTCAATCTGTTTTCTCCTATATTGATAGATGTATTTGGAACTCTAAATCCAACACGGTTTGTGCTAGCTTCATGAAACTTGACACAGTAAAGTAGTTTCACGTTCTATCTCTATGGTTTGTTTCCTCTTGATGTAGCCCTAAGCAGTGACTGGCGAGAAGCACTTTCATGGAAAGGGGTTGCCAAGCTTCCAAAAATTACGAATCTCCAGAAATCTCAGCAAATATTTTTTCACCCAAACTGGATGATACTTTCAGGTAATGATCAGTACACTTAGGCGACTTGGTTTCCCAAATTTCGTTCTTCTATGTTGAAGCGTTCATTTCCAGTAACAGTTTGAATTTTGAGGTTTCACTCTGTTTTCTCCTATATTGATAGATGTATTTGGAACTCTAAATCGAACACGGTTTGTGCTAGCTTCTTGAAACTTGACACAGTAAAGTAGTTTCACGTTCTATCTCTATGTTTTGTTTCCTTTTGATGTAGCCCTAAGCACTGACTGGCGAGAAACACTTTCATGGAAAGGGTTTGCCTAGCTTCCAAAAATTACGAATCTCCAGAAAGCAAATATTTTTTCACCCAAACTGGATGATACTTTCAGGTAATGATCAGTACACTAAGGCGACTTGGTTCTTCAAATTTAGTTCTTCTATGTTGAAGCGTTCATTTCCAGTAACAGTTTGAATTTTTAGGTTTCACTCGGTTTTCTCCTATATTGATAGATGTATTTGGAACTCTAAATCCAACACGGTTTGTGCTAGCTTCTTGAAACTTGACACAGTGAAGTAGTTTCACGTTCTATCTCTATGTTTTGTTTCCTCTTGATGTAGCCCTAAGCACTGACTGGCGAGAAACACTTTCATGGAAAGGGGTTGCGAAGCATCCAAAAATTACGAATCTCCAGAAATCTCAGCCAATATTTTTTCACCCAAACTGGATGATACTTTCAGGTAATGATCAGTAAACTAAGGCGACTTGGTTCCCCAAATTTCGTTCTTCTATGTTGAAGCGTTCATTTCCAGTAACAGTTTGAATTTTTAGGTATCACTCTGTTTTCTCCTATATTGATACATGTATTTGGAACTCTAAATCCAACAAGGTTTGTGCTAGCTTCTTGAAACTTGACACAGTAAAGTAGTTTCACGTTCTATCTCTATCTTTTGTTTCCTCTTGATGTAGCCCTAAGCACTGACTGGCGAGAAACACTTTCATGGAAAGGGGTTGCCTAGCTTCCAAAAATTACGAATTTCCAGAAAGCAAATATTTTTTCACCCAAACTGGATGATACTTTCAGGTAATGATCAGTACACTAAGGCGACTTGGTTCCCCAAATTTAGTTCTTCTATGTTGAAGCGTTCATTTCCAGTAACAGTTTGAATTTTGAGGTTTCACTCTGTTTTCTCCTCTATTGATAGATGTATTTGCAACTCTAAATCCAACACGGTTTGTGCTAGCTTCTTGAAACTTGACACAGTAAAGTAGTTTCACGTTCTGTCTCTATGTTTTGTTTCCTCTTGATGTAGCCCTAAGCAGTGACTGGCGAGAAGCACTTTCATGGAAAGGGGTTGCCAAGCTTCCAAAAATTACGAATCTCCAGAAATCTCAGCAAATATTTTTTCACCCAAACTGGATGATACTTTCAGGTAATGATCAGTACACTAAGGCGACTTGGTTCCCCAAATTTCGTTCTTCTATGTTGAAGCGTTCATTTCCAGTAACAGTTTGAATTTTTAGGTTTCACTCTGTTTTCTCCTCTATTGAAAGATGTATTTGGAACTCTAAATCCAACACGGTTTGTGCTAGCTTCTTGAAACTTGACACAGTAATGTAGTTTCACGTTCTATCTCTATGTTTTGTTTCCTCTTGATGTAGCCCTAAGCAGTGACTGGCGAGAAACACTTTCATGGAAAGGGGTTGCCAAGCTTTCAAAAATTACGAATCTCCAGAAATCTCAGCAAATATTTTTTCACCCAAACTGGATGATCCTTTCAGGTAATGATCAGTACACTAAGGCGACTTGGTTCCCCAAATTTCGTTCTTCTATGTTGAAGCGTTCATTTCCAGTATCAGTTTGAATTTTGAGGTTTCACTCTGTTTTCTCCTATATTGATAGATGTATTTGGAACTCTAAATCCAACACGGTTTGTGCTAGCTTCTTGAAACTTGACACAGTAAAGTAGTTTCACGTTCTATCTCTATGTTTTGTTTCCTCTTGATGTAGCCCTAAGCACTGACTGGCGAGAAACACTTTCATGGAAAGGGTTTGCCTAGCTTCCAAAAATTACGAATCTCCAGAAATCTCAGCAAATATTTTTTCACCCAAACTGGATGATACTTTCAGGTAATGATCAGTACACTAAGGCGACTTGGTTCCCCAAATTTCGTTCTTCTATGTTGAAGCGTTCATTTCCAGTAACAGTTTGAATTTTGAGGTTTCACTCTTTTTTCTCCTATATTGATGGATGTATTTGGAACTCTAAATCGAACACGGTTTGTGCTAGCTTTTTGAAACTTGACACAGTAAAGTAGTTTCACGTTCTATATCTATGTTTTGTTTCCTCTTGATGTAGCCCTAAGCAGTGACTGGCGAGAAGCACTTTCATGGAAAGGGGTTGCCAAGCTTCCAAAAATTACGAATCTCCAGAAATCTCAGCAAATATTTTTTCACCCAAACTGGATGATACTTTCAGGTAATGATCAGTACACTAAGGCGACTTGGTTCCCCAAATTTCGTTCTTCTATGTTGAAGCGTTCATTTCCAGTAACAGTTTGAATTTTTAGGTTTCACTCAGTTTTCTCCTATATTGATAGTTGTATTTGCAACTCTAAATCCAACACGGTTTGTGCTAGCTTCTTGAAACTTGACACATAAAGTAGTTTCACGTTCTATCTCTATGTTTTGTTTCTTCTTGATGTAGCCCTAAGCAGTGACTGGCGAGAAGCACTTTCATGGAAAGGGGTTGCCAAGCTTCCAAAAATTACGAATCTCCAGAAATGTCAGCAAATATTTTTTCACCCAAACTGGATGATACTTTCAGGTAATGATCAGTACACTAAGGCGACTTGGTTCCCCAAATTTCGTTCTTCTATGTTGAAGCGTTCATTTCCAGTAACAGTTTGAATTTTTAGGTTTCACTCGGTTTTCTCCTATATTGATAGATGTATTTGGAACTCTAAATCGAACACGGTTTGTGCTAGCTTCTTGAAACTTGACACAGTAAAGTAGTTTCACGTTCTATCTCTATGTTTTGTTTCCTCTTGATGTAGCCCTAAGCAGTGACTGGCGAGAAACACTTTCATGGAAAGGGGTTGCGAAGCATCCAAAAATTACGAGTCTCCAGAAATCTCAGCAAATATTTTTTCACCCAAACTGGATGATACATTCAGGTAATGATCAGTACACTAAGGCGACTTGGTTCCCCAAATTTCGTTCTTCTATATTGAAGCGTTCATTTCCAGTAACAGTTTGAATTTTTAGGTTTCACTCTGTTTTCTCCTATATTGATAGATGTATTTGGAACACTAAATCCAACACGATTTGTGCTAGCTTCTTGAAACTTGACACAGTAAAGTAGTTTCACGTTCTATCTCTATGTTTTGTTTCCTCTTGATGTAGCCCTAAGCACTGACTGGCGAGAAACACTTTCATGGAAAGGGGTTGCGAAGCTTCCAAAAGTTACGAATCTCCAGAAATCTCAGCAAATATTTTTTCACCCAAACTGGATGATACTTTCAGGTAATGATCAGTACACGAAGGTGACTTGGTTCCCCAAATTTCGTGCTTCTATGTTGAAGCGTTCATTTGCAGTAACAGTTTGAATTTTGAGGTTTCAATCTGTTTTCTCCTATATTGATAGATGTATTTGGAACTCTAAATCCAACACGGTTTGTGCTAGCTTCATGAAACTTGACACAGTAAAGTAGTTTCACGTTCTATCTCTATGGTTTGTTTCCTCTTGATGTAGCCCTAAGCAGTGACTGGCGAGAAGCACTTTCATGGAAAGGGGTTGCCAAGCTTCCAAAAATTACGAATCTCCAGAAATCTCAGCAAATATTTTTTCACCCAAACTGGATGATACTTTCAGGTAATGATCAGTACACTTAGGCGACTTGGTTTCCCAAATTTCGTTCTTCTATGTTGAAGCGTTCATTTCCAGTAACAGTTTGAATTTTGAGGTTTCACTCTGTTTTCTCCTATATTGATAGATGTATTTGGAACTCTAAATCGAACACGGTTTGTGCTAGCTTCTTGAAACTTGACACAGTAAAGTAGTTTCACGTTCTATCTCTATGTTTTGTTTCCTTTTGATGTAGCCCTAAGCACTGACTGGCGAGAAACACTTTCATGGAAAGGGTTTGCCTAGCTTCCAAAAATTACGAATCTCCAGAAAGCAAATATTTTTTCACCCAAACTGGATGATACTTTCAGGTAATGATCAGTACACTAAGGCGACTTGGTTCTTCAAATTTAGTTCTTCTATGTTGAAGCGTTCATTTCCAGTAACAGTTTGAATTTTTAGGTTTCACTCGGTTTTCTCCTATATTGATAGATGTATTTGGAACTCTAAATCCAACACGGTTTGTGCTAGCTTCTTGAAACTTGACACAGTGAAGTAGTTTCACGTTCTATCTCTATGTTTTGTTTCCTCTTGATGTAGCCCTAAGCACTGACTGGCGAGAAACACTTTCATGGAAAGGGGTTGCGAAGCATCCAAAAATTACGAATCTCCAGAAATCTCAGCCAATATTTTTTCACCCAAACTGGATGATACTTTCAGGTAATGATCAGTAAACTAAGGCGACTTGGTTCCCCAAATTTCGTTCTTCTATGTTGAAGCGTTCATTTCCAGTAACAGTTTGAATTTTTAGGTATCACTCTGTTTTCTCCTATATTGATACATGTATTTGGAACTCTAAATCCAACAAGGTTTGTGCTAGCTTCTTGAAACTTGACACAGTAAAGTAGTTTCACGTTCTATCTCTATCTTTTGTTTCCTCTTGATGTAGCCCTAAGCACTGACTGGCGAGAAACACTTTCATGGAAAGGGGTTGCCTAGCTTCCAAAAATTACGAATTTCCAGAAAGCAAATATTTTTTCACCCAAACTGGATGATACTTTCAGGTAATGATCAGTACACTAAGGCGACTTGGTTCCCCAAATTTAGTTCTTCTATGTTGAAGCGTTCATTTCCAGTAACAGTTTGAATTTTGAGGTTTCACTCTGTTTTCTCCTCTATTGATAGATGTATTTGCAACTCTAAATCCAACACGGTTTGTGCTAGCTTCTTGAAACTTGACACAGTAAAGTAGTTTCACGTTCTGTCTCTATGTTTTGTTTCCTCTTGATGTAGCCCTAAGCAGTGACTGGCGAGAAGCACTTTCATGGAAAGGGGTTGCCAAGCTTCCAAAAATTACGAATCTCCAGAAATCTCAGCAAATATTTTTTCACCCAAACTGGATGATACTTTCAGGTAATGATCAGTACACTAAGGCGACTTGGTTCCCCAAATTTCGTTCTTCTATGTTGAAGCGTTCATTTCCAGTAACAGTTTGAATTTTTAGGTTTCACTCTGTTTTCTCCTCTATTGAAAGATGTATTTGGAACTCTAAATCCAACACGGTTTGTGCTAGCTTCTTGAAACTTGACACAGTAATGTAGTTTCACGTTCTATCTCTATGTTTTGTTTCCTCTTGATGTAGCCCTAAGCAGTGACTGGCGAGAAACACTTTCATGGAAAGGGGTTGCCAAGCTTTCAAAAATTACGAATCTCCAGAAATCTCAGCAAATATTTTTTCACCCAAACTGGATGATCCTTTCAGGTAATGATCAGTACACTAAGGCGACTTGGTTCCCCAAATTTCGTTCTTCTATGTTGAAGCGTTCATTTCCAGTATCAGTTTGAATTTTGAGGTTTCACTCTGTTTTCTCCTATATTGATAGATGTATTTGGAACTCTAAATCCAACACGGTTTGTGCTAGCTTCTTGAAACTTGACACAGTAAAGTAGTTTCACGTTCTATCTCTATGTTTTGTTTCCTCTTGATGTAGCCCTAAGCACTGACTGGCAAGAAACACTTTCATGGAAAGGGTTTGCCTAGCTTCCAAAAATTACGAATCTCCAGAAATCTCAGCAAATATTTTTTCACCCAAACTGGATGATACTTTCAGGTAATGATCAGTACACTAAGGCGACTTGGTTCCCCAAATTTCGTGCTTCTATGTTGAAGCGTTCATTTCCAGTAACAGTTTGAATTTTGAGGTTTCACTCTGTTTTCTCCTATATTGATGGATGTATTTGGAACTCTAAATCGAACACGGTTTGTGCTAGCTTTTTGAAACTTGACACAGTAAAGTAGTTTCACGTTCTATATCTATGTTTTGTTTCCTCTTGATGTAGCCCTAAGCAGTGACTGGCGAGAAGCACTTTCATGGAAAGGGGTTGCCAAGCTTCCAAAAATTACGAATCTCCAGAAATCTCAGCAAATATTTTTTCACCCAAACTGGATGATACATTCAGGTAATGATCAGTACACTAAGGCGACTTGGTTCCCCAAATTTCGTTCTTCTATGATGAAGCGTTCATTTCCAGTAATAGTTTGAATTTTCAGGTTTCACTCTGTTTTCTCCTATATTGATAGATGTATTTGCAACTCTAAATCCAACACGGTTTGTGCTAGCTTCTTGAAACTTGACACAGTAAAGTAGTTTCACGTTCTATCTCTATGTTTTGTTTCCTCTTGTTGTAGCCCTAAGCAGTGACTGGCGAGAAACACTTTCATGGAAAGGGGTTGCCAAGCTTCCAAAAATTACGAATCTCCAGAAATCTCAGCAAATATTTTTTCACCCAAACTGGATGATACTTTCAGGTAATGATCAGTACACTAAGGCGACTTGGTTCCCCAAATTTCGTTCTTCTATGTTGAAGCGTTCATTTCCAGTAACAGTTTGAATTTTTAGGTTTCACTCTGTTTTCTCCTATATTGATAGATGTATTTGGAACTCTAAATCCAACACGGTTTGTGCTACCTTCTTGAAACTTGACACAGTAAAGTAGTTTCACGTTCTATCTCGATGTTTTGTTTCCTCTTGATGTAGCCCTAAGCAGTGACTGGCGAGAAGCACTTTCATGGAAAGGGGTTGCCAAGCTTCCTAAAATTACGAATCTCCAGAAATCTCAGCAGATATTTTTTCACCCAAACTGGATGATACTTTCAGGTAATGATCAGTACACTAAGGCGACTTGGTTCCCCAAATTTCGTTCTTCTATGTTGAAGCGTTCATTTCCAGTAACAGTTTGAATTTTGAGGTTTCACTCTGTTTTCTACTCTATTGAAAGATGTATTTGGAACTCTAAATCCAACACGGTTTGTGCTAGCTTCTTGAAACTTGACACAGTAAAGTAGTTTCACGTTCTATCTCTATGTTTTGTTTCCTCTTGATGTAGCCCTAAGCAGTGACTGGCGAGAAACACTTTCATGGAAAGGGGTTGCCAAGCTTCCAAAAATTACGAATCTCCAGAAATCTCAGCAAATATTTTTTCACCCAAACTGGATGATACTTTCAGGTAATGATCAGTACACTAAGGCGACTTGGTTCCCCAAATTTAGTTCTTCTATGTTGAAGCGTTCATTTCCAGTAACAGTTTGAATTTTGAGGTTTCACTCTGTTTTCTCCTCTATTGATAGATGTATTTGCAACTCTAAATCCAACACGGTTTGTGCTAGCTTCTTGAAACTTGACACAGTAAAGTAGTTTCACGTTCTGTCTCTATGTTTTGTTTCCTCTTGATGTAGCCCTAAGCAGTGACTGGCGAGAAGCACTTTCATGGAAAGGGGTTGCCAAGCTTCCAAAAATTACGAATCTCCAGAAATCTCAGCAAATATTTTTTCACCCAAACTGGATGATACTTTCAGGTAATGATCAGTACACTAAGGCGACTTGGTTCCCCAAATTTCGTTCTTCTATGTTGAAGCGTTCATTTCCAGTAACAGTTTGAATTTTTAGGTTTCACTCTGTTTTCTCCTCTATTGAAAGATGTATTTGGAACTCTAAATCCAACACGGTTTGTGCTAGCTTCTTGAAACTTGACACAGTAATGTAGTTTCACGTTCTATCTCTATGTTTTGTTTCCTCTTGATGTAGCCCTAAGCAGTGACTGGCGAGAAACACTTTCATGGAAAGGGGTTGCCAAGCTTTCAAAAATTACGAATCTCCAGAAATCTCAGCAAATATTTTTTCACCCAAACTGGATGATCCTTTCAGGTAATGATCAGTACACTAAGGCGACTTGGTTCCCCAAATTTCGTTCTTCTATGTTGAAGCGTTCATTTCCAGTATCAGTTTGAATTTTGAGGTTTCACTCTGTTTTCTCCTATATTGATAGATGTATTTGGAACTCTAAATCCAACACGGTTTGTGCTAGCTTCTTGAAACTTGACACAGTAAAGTAGTTTCACGTTCTATCTCTATGTTTTGTTTCCTCTTGATGTAGCCCTAAGCACTGACTGGCGAGAAACACTTTCATGGAAAGGGTTTGCCTAGCTTCCAAAAATTACGAATCTCCAGAAATCTCAGCAAATATTTTTTCACCCAAACTGGATGATACTTTCAGGTAATGATCAGTACACTAAGGCGACTTGGTTCCCCAAATTTCGTTCTTCTATGTTGAAGCGTTCATTTCCAGTAACAGTTTGAATTTTGAGGTTTCACTCTGTTTTCTCCTATATTGATGGATGTATTTGGAACTCTAAATCGAACACGGTTTGTGCTAGCTTTTTGAAACTTGACACAGTAAAGTAGTTTCACGTTCTATATCTATGTTTTGTTTCCTCTTGATGTAGCCCTAAGCAGTGACTGGCGAGAAGCACTTTCATGGAAAGGGGTTGCCAAGCTTCCAAAAATTACGAATCTCCAGAAATCTCAGCAAATATTTTTTCACCCAAACTGGATGATACTTTCAGGTAATGATCAGTACACTAAGGCGACTTGGTTCCCCAAATTTCGTTCTTCTATGATGAAGCGTTCATTTCCAGTAATAGTTTGAATTTTCAGGTTTCACTCTGTTTTCTCCTATATTGATAGATGTATTTGCAACTCTAAATCCAACACGGTTTGTGCTAGCTTCTTGAAACTTGACACAGTAAAGTAGTTTCACGTTCTATCTCTATGTTTTGTTTCCTCTTGATGTAGCCCTAAGCAGTGACTGGCGAGAAACACTTTCATGGAAAGGGGTTGCCAAGCTTCCAAAAATTACGAATCTCCAGAAATCTCAGCAAATATTTTTTCACCCAAACTGGATGATACTTTCAGGTAATGATCAGTACACTAAGGCGACTTGGTTCCCCAAATTTCGTTCTTCTATGTTGAAGCGTTCATTTCCAGTAACAGTTTGAATTTTTAGGTTTCACTCTGTTTTCTCCTATATTGATGGATGTATTTGGAACTCTAAATCGAACACGGTTTTTGCTAGCTACTTGAAACTTGAAACAGTAAAGTAGTTTCACATTCTATCTCTATGTTTTGTTTCCTCTTCATGTAGCCCTAAGCAGTGACTGGCGAGAAGCACTTTCATGGAAAGGGGTTGCCAAGCTTCCAAAAATTACGAATCTCCAGAAATCTCAGCAAATATTTTTTCACCCAAATTGGATGATACTTTCATGTAATGATCAGTACACTAAGGCGACTTGGTTCCCCAAATTTCGTTCTTCTATGTTGAAGCGTTCATTTCCAGTAACAGTTTGAATTTTTAGGTTTCACTCAGTTTTCTCCTATATTGATAGTTGTATTTGCAACTCTAAATCCAACACGGTTTGTGCTAGCTTCTTGAAACTTGACACATAAAGTAGTTTCACGTTCTATCTCTATGTTTTGTTTCTTCTTGATGTAGCCCTAAGCAGTGACTGGCGAGAAGCACTTTCATGGAAAGGGGTTGCCAAGCTTCCAAAAATTACGAATCTCCAGAAATGTCAGCAAATATTTTTTCACCCAAACTGGATGATACTTTCAGGTAATGATCAGTACACTAAGGCGACTTGGTTCCCCAAATTTCGTTCTTCTATGTTGAAGCGTTCATTTCCAGTAACAGTTTGAATTTTTAGGTTTCACTCGGTTTTCTCCTATATTGATAGATGTATTTGGAACTCTAAATCGAACACGGTTTGTGCTAGCTTCTTGAAACTTGACACAGTAAAGTAGTTTCACGTTCTATCTCTATGTTTTGTTTCCTCTTGATGTAGCCCTAAGCAGTGACTGGCGAGAAACACTTTCATGGAAAGGGGTTGCGAAGCATCCAAAAATTACGAGTCTCCAGAAATCTCAGCAAATATTTTTTCACCCAAACTGGATGATACATTCAGGTAATGATCAGTACACTAAGGCGACTTGGTTCCCCAAATTTCGTTCTTCTATATTGAAGCGTTCATTTCCAGTAACAGTTTGAATTTTTAGGTTTCACTCTGTTTTCTCCTATATTGATAGATGTATTTGGAACACTAAATCCAACACGATTTGTGCTAGCTTCTTGAAACTTGACACAGTAAAGTAGTTTCACGTTCTATCTCTATGTTTTGTTTCCTCTTGATGTAGCCCTAAGCACTGACTGGCGAGAAACACTTTCATGGAAAGGGGTTGCGAAGCTTCCAAAAGTTACGAATCTCCAGAAATCTCAGCAAATATTTTTTCACCCAAACTGGATGATACTTTCAGGTAATGATCAGTACACGAAGGTGACTTGGTTCCCCAAATTTCGTGCTTCTATGTTGAAGCGTTCATTTGCAGTAACAGTTTGAATTTTGAGGTTTCAATCTGTTTTCTCCTATATTGATAGATGTATTTGGAACTCTAAATCCAACACGGTTTGTGCTAGCTTCATGAAACTTGACACAGTAAAGTAGTTTCACGTTCTATCTCTATGGTTTGTTTCCTCTTGATGTAGCCCTAAGCAGTGACTGGCGAGAAGCACTTTCATGGAAAGGGGTTGCCAAGCTTCCAAAAATTACGAATCTCCAGAAATCTCAGCAAATATTTTTTCACCCAAACTGGATGATACTTTCAGGTAATGATCAGTACACTTAGGCGACTTGGTTTCCCAAATTTCGTTCTTCTATGTTGAAGCGTTCATTTCCAGTAACAGTTTGAATTTTGAGGTTTCACTCTGTTTTCTCCTATATTGATAGATGTATTTGGAACTCTAAATCGAACACGGTTTGTGCTAGCTTCTTGAAACTTGACACAGTAAAGTAGTTTCACGTTCTATCTCTATGTTTTGTTTCCTTTTGATGTAGCCCTAAGCACTGACTGGCGAGAAACACTTTCATGGAAAGGGTTTGCCTAGCTTCCAAAAATTACGAATCTCCAGAAAGCAAATATTTTTTCACCCAAACTGGATGATACTTTCAGGTAATGATCAGTACACTAAGGCGACTTGGTTCTTCAAATTTAGTTCTTCTATGTTGAAGCGTTCATTTCCAGTAACAGTTTGAATTTTTAGGTTTCACTCGGTTTTCTCCTATATTGATAGATGTATTTGGAACTCTAAATCCAACACGGTTTGTGCTAGCTTCTTGAAACTTGACACAGTGAAGTAGTTTCACGTTCTATCTCTATGTTTTGTTTCCTCTTGATGTAGCCCTAAGCACTGACTGGCGAGAAACACTTTCATGGAAAGGGGTTGCGAAGCATCCAAAAATTACGAATCTCCAGAAATCTCAGCCAATATTTTTTCACCCAAACTGGATGATACTTTCAGGTAATGATCAGTAAACTAAGGCGACTTGGTTCCCCAAATTTCGTTCTTCTATGTTGAAGCGTTCATTTCCAGTAACAGTTTGAATTTTTAGGTATCACTCTGTTTTCTCCTATATTGATACATGTATTTGGAACTCTAAATCCAACAAGGTTTGTGCTAGCTTCTTGAAACTTGACACAGTAAAGTAGTTTCACGTTCTATCTCTATCTTTTGTTTCCTCTTGATGTAGCCCTAAGCACTGACTGGCGAGAAACACTTTCATGGAAAGGGGTTGCCTAGCTTCCAAAAATTACGAATTTCCAGAAAGCAAATATTTTTTCACCCAAACTGGATGATACTTTCAGGTAATGATCAGTACACTAAGGTGACTTGGTTCCCCAAATTTAGTTCTTCTATGTTGAAGCGTTCATTTCCAGTAACAGTTTGAATTTTGAGGTTTCACTCTGTTTTCTCCTCTATTGATAGATGTATTTGCAACTCTAAATCCAACACGGTTTGTGCTAGCTTCTTGAAACTTGACACAGTAAAGTAGTTTCACGTTCTGTCTCTATGTTTTGTTTCCTCTTGATGTAGCCCTAAGCAGTGACTGGCGAGAAGCACTTTCATGGAAAGGGGTTGCCAAGCTTCCAAAAATTACGAATCTCCAGAAATCTCAGCAAATATTTTTTCACCCAAACTGGATGATACTTTCAGGTAATGATCAGTACACTAAGGCGACTTGGTTCCCCAAATTTCGTTCTTCTATGTTGAAGCGTTCATTTCCAGTAACAGTTTGAATTTTTAGGTTTCACTCTGTTTTCTCCTCTATTGAAAGATGTATTTGGAACTCTAAATCCAACACGGTTTGTGCTAGCTTCTTGAAACTTGACACAGTAATGTAGTTTCACGTTCTATCTCTATGTTTTGTTTCCTCTTGATGTAGCCCTAAGCAGTGACTGGCGAGAAACACTTTCATGGAAAGGGGTTGCCAAGCTTTCAAAAATTACGAATCTCCAGAAATCTCAGCAAATATTTTTTCACCCAAACTGGATGATCCTTTCAGGTAATGATCAGTACACTAAGGCGACTTGGTTCCCCAAATTTCGTTCTTCTATGTTGAAGCGTTCATTTCCAGTATCAGTTTGAATTTTGAGGTTTCACTCTGTTTTCTCCTATATTGATAGATGTATTTGGAACTCTAAATCCAACACGGTTTGTGCTAGCTTCTTGAAACTTGACACAGTAAAGTAGTTTCACGTTCTATCTCTATGTTTTGTTTCCTCTTGATGTAGCCCTAAGCACTGACTGGCGAGAAACACTTTCATGGAAAGGGTTTGCCTAGCTTCCAAAAATTACGAATCTCCAGAAATCTCAGCAAATATTTTTTCACCCAAACTGGATGATACTTTCAGGTAATGATCAGTACACTAAGGCGACTTGGTTCCCCAAATTTCGTTCTTCTATGTTGAAGCGTTCATTTCCAGTAACAGTTTGAATTTTGAGGTTTCACTCTGTTTTCTCCTATATTGATGGATGTATTTGGAACTCTAAATCGAACACGGTTTGTGCTAGCTTTTTGAAACTTGACACAGTAAAGTAGTTTCACGTTCTATATCTATGTTTTGTTTCCTCTTGATGTAGCCCTAAGCAGTGACTGGCGAGAAGCACTTTCATGGAAAGGGGTTGCCAAGCTTCCAAAAATTACGAATCTCCAGAAATCTCAGCAAATATTTTTTCACCCAAACTGGATGATACTTTCAGGTAATGATCAGTACACTAAGGCGACTTGGTTCCCCAAATTTCGTTCTTCTATGTTGAAGCGTTCATTTCCAGTAACAGTTTGAATTTTTAGGTTTCACTCAGTTTTCTCCTATATTGATAGTTGTATTTGCAACTCTAAATCCAACACGGTTTGTGCTAGCTTCTTGAAACTTGACACATAAAGTAGTTTCACGTTCTATCTCTATGTTTTGTTTCTTCTTGATGTAGCCCTAAGCAGTGACTGGCGAGAAGCACTTTCATGGAAAGGGGTTGCCAAGCTTCCAAAAATTACGAATCTCCAGAAATGTCAGCAAATATTTTTTCACCCAAACTGGATGATACTTTCAGGTAATGATCAGTACACTAAGGCGACTTGGTTCCCCAAATTTCGTTCTTCTATGTTGAAGCGTTCATTTCCAGTAACAGTTTGAATTTTTAGGTTTCACTCGGTTTTCTCCTATATTGATAGATGTATTTGGAACTCTAAATCGAACACGGTTTGTGCTAGCTTCTTGAAACTTGACACAGTAAAGTAGTTTCACGTTCTATCTCTATGTTTTGTTTCCTCTTGATGTAGCCCTAAGCAGTGACTGGCGAGAAACACTTTCATGGAAAGGGGTTGCGAAGCATCCAAAAATTACGAGTCTCCAGAAATCTCAGCAAATATTTTTTCACCCAAACTGGATGATACATTCAGGTAATGATCAGTACACTAAGGCGACTTGGTTCCCCAAATTTCGTTCTTCTATATTGAAGCGTTCATTTCCAGTAACAGTTTGAATTTTTAGGTTTCACTCTGTTTTCTCCTATATTGATAGATGTATTTGGAACACTAAATCCAACACGATTTGTGCTAGCTTCTTGAAACTTGACACAGTAAAGTAGTTTCACGTTCTATCTCTATGTTTTGTTTCCTCTTGATGTAGCCCTAAGCACTGACTGGCGAGAAACACTTTCATGGAAAGGGGTTGCGAAGCTTCCAAAAGTTACGAATCTCCAGAAATCTCAGCAAATATTTTTTCACCCAAACTGGATGATACTTTCAGGTAATGATCAGTACACGAAGGTGACTTGGTTCCCCAAATTTCGTGCTTCTATGTTGAAGCGTTCATTTGCAGTAACAGTTTGAATTTTGAGGTTTCAATCTGTTTTCTCCTATATTGATAGATGTATTTGGAACTCTAAATCCAACACGGTTTGTGCTAGCTTCATGAAACTTGACACAGTAAAGTAGTTTCACGTTCTATCTCTATGGTTTGTTTCCTCTTGATGTAGCCCTAAGCAGTGACTGGCGAGAAGCACTTTCATGGAAAGGGGTTGCCAAGCTTCCAAAAATTACGAATCTCCAGAAATCTCAGCAAATATTTTTTCACCCAAACTGGATGATACTTTCAGGTAATGATCAGTACACTTAGGCGACTTGGTTTCCCAAATTTCGTTCTTCTATGTTGAAGCGTTCATTTCCAGTAACAGTTTGAATTTTGAGGTTTCACTCTGTTTTCTCCTATATTGATAGATGTATTTGGAACTCTAAATCGAACACGGTTTGTGCTAGCTTCTTGAAACTTGACACAGTAAAGTAGTTTCACGTTCTATCTCTATGTTTTGTTTCCTTTTGATGTAGCCCTAAGCACTGACTGGCGAGAAACACTTTCATGGAAAGGGTTTGCCTAGCTTCCAAAAATTACGAATCTCCAGAAAGCAAATATTTTTTCACCCAAACTGGATGATACTTTCAGGTAATGATCAGTACACTAAGGCGACTTGGTTCTTCAAATTTAGTTCTTCTATGTTGAAGCGTTCATTTCCAGTAACAGTTTGAATTTTTAGGTTTCACTCGGTTTTCTCCTATATTGATAGATGTATTTGGAACTCTAAATCCAACACGGTTTGTGCTAGCTTCTTGAAACTTGACACAGTGAAGTAGTTTCACGTTCTATCTCTATGTTTTGTTTCCTCTTGATGTAGCCCTAAGCACTGACTGGCGAGAAACACTTTCATGGAAAGGGGTTGCGAAGCATCCAAAAATTACGAATCTCCAGAAATCTCAGCCAATATTTTTTCACCCAAACTGGATGATACTTTCAGGTAATGATCAGTAAACTAAGGCGACTTGGTTCCCCAAATTTCGTTCTTCTATGTTGAAGCGTTCATTTCCAGTAACAGTTTGAATTTTTAGGTATCACTCTGTTTTCTCCTATATTGATACATGTATTTGGAACTCTAAATCCAACAAGGTTTGTGCTAGCTTCTTGAAACTTGACACAGTAAAGTAGTTTCACGTTCTATCTCTATCTTTTGTTTCCTCTTGATGTAGCCCTAAGCACTGACTGGCGAGAAACACTTTCATGGAAAGGGGTTGCCTAGCTTCCAAAAATTACGAATTTCCAGAAAGCAAATATTTTTTCACCCAAACTGGATGATACTTTCAGGTAATGATCAGTACACTAAGGCGACTTGGTTCCCCAAATTTAGTTCTTCTATGTTGAAGCGTTCATTTCCAGTAACAGTTTGAATTTTGAGGTTTCACTCTGTTTTCTCCTCTATTGATAGATGTATTTGCAACTCTAAATCCAACACGGTTTGTGCTAGCTTCTTGAAACTTGACACAGTAAAGTAGTTTCACGTTCTGTCTCTATGTTTTGTTTCCTCTTGATGTAGCCCTAAGCAGTGACTGGCGAGAAGCACTTTCATGGAAAGGGGTTGCCAAGCTTCCAAAAATTACGAATCTCCAGAAATCTCAGCAAATATTTTTTCACCCAAACTGGATGATACTTTCAGGTAATGATCAGTACACTAAGGCGACTTGGTTCCCCAAATTTCGTTCTTCTATGTTGAAGCGTTCATTTCCAGTAACAGTTTGAATTTTTAGGTTTCACTCTGTTTTCTCCTCTATTGAAAGATGTATTTGGAACTCTAAATCCAACACGGTTTGTGCTAGCTTCTTGAAACTTGACACAGTAATGTAGTTTCACGTTCTATCTCTATGTTTTGTTTCCTCTTGATGTAGCCCTAAGCAGTGACTGGCGAGAAACACTTTCATGGAAAGGGGTTGCCAAGCTTTCAAAAATTACGAATCTCCAGAAATCTCAGCAAATATTTTTTCACCCAAACTGGATGATCCTTTCAGGTAATGATCAGTACACTAAGGCGACTTGGTTCCCCAAATTTCGTTCTTCTATGTTGAAGCGTTCATTTCCAGTATCAGTTTGAATTTTGAGGTTTCACTCTGTTTTCTCCTATATTGATAGATGTATTTGGAACTCTAAATCCAACACGGTTTGTGCTAGCTTCTTGAAACTTGACACAGTAAAGTAGTTTCACGTTCTATCTCTATGTTTTGTTTCCTCTTGATGTAGCCCTAAGCACTGACTGGCGAGAAACACTTTCATGGAAAGGGTTTGCCTAGCTTCCAAAAATTACGAATCTCCAGAAATCTCAGCAAATATTTTTTCACCCAAACTGGATGATACTTTCAGGTAATGATCAGTACACTAAGGCGACTTGGTTCCCCAAATTTCGTGCTTCTATGTTGAAGCGTTCATTTCCAGTAACAGTTTGAATTTTGAGGTTTCACTCTGTTTTCTCCTATATTGATGGATGTATTTGGAACTCTAAATCGAACACGGTTTGTGCTAGCTTTTTGAAACTTGACACAGTAAAGTAGTTTCACGTTCTATATCTATGTTTTGTTTCCTCTTGATGTAGCCCTAAGCAGTGACTGGCGAGAAGCACTTTCATGGAAAGGGGTTGCCAAGCTTCCAAAAATTACGAATCTCCAGAAATCTCAGCAAATATTTTTTCACCCAAACTGGATGATACATTCAGGTAATGATCAGTACACTAAGGCGACTTGGTTCCCCAAATTTCGTTCTTCTATGATGAAGCGTTCATTTCCAGTAATAGTTTGAATTTTCAGGTTTCACTCTGTTTTCTCCTATATTGATAGATGTATTTGCAACTCTAAATCCAACACGGTTTGTGCTAGCTTCTTGAAACTTGACACAGTAAAGTAGTTTCACGTTCTATCTCTATGTTTTGTTTCCTCTTGATGTAGCCCTAAGCAGTGACTGGCGAGAAACACTTTCATGGAAAGGGGTTGCCAAGCTTCCAAAAATTACGAATCTCCAGAAATCTCAGCAAATATTTTTTCACCCAAACTGGATGATACTTTCAGGTAATGATCAGTACACTAAGGCGACTTGGTTCCCCAAATTTCGTTCTTCTATGTTGAAGCGTTCATTTCCAGTAACAGTTTGAATTTTTAGGTTTCACTCTGTTTTCTCCTATATTGATAGATGTATTTGGAACTCTAAATCCAACACGGTTTGTGCTACCTTCTTGAAACTTGACACAGTAAAGTAGTTTCACGTTCTATCTCGATGTTTTGTTTCCTCTTGATGTAGCCCTAAGCAGTGACTGGCGAGAAGCACTTTCATGGAAAGGGGTTGCCAAGCTTCCTAAAATTACGAATCTCCAGAAATCTCAGCAGATATTTTTTCACCCAAACTGGATGATACTTTCAGGTAATGATCAGTACACTAAGGCGACTTGGTTCCCCAAATTTCGTTCTTCTATGTTGAAGCGTTCATTTCCAGTAACAGTTTGAATTTTGAGGTTTCACTCTGTTTTCTACTCTATTGAAAGATGTATTTGGAACTCTAAATCCAACACGGTTTGTGCTAGCTTCTTGAAACTTGACACAGTAAAGTAGTTTCACGTTCTATCTCTATGTTTTGTTTCCTCTTGATGTAGCCCTAAGCAGTGACTGGCGAGAAACACTTTCATGGAAAGGGGTTGCCAAGCTTCCAAAAATTACGAATCTCCAGAAATCTCAGCAAATATTTTTTCACCCAAACTGGATGATACTTTCAGGTAATGATCAGTACACTAAGGCGACTTGGTTCCCCAAATTTCGTTCTTCTATGTTGAAGCGTTCATTTCCAGTAACAGTTTGAATTTTGAGGTTTCACTCTGTTTTCTCCTATATTGATAGGAGTATTTGGAACTCTAAATCCAACACGGTTTGTGCTAGCTTCTTGAAGCTTGACACAGTAAAGTAGTTTCACGATCTATCTCGATGTTTTGTTTCCTCTTGATGTAGCCCTAAGCAGTGACTGGGGAGAAGCACTTTCATGGAAAGAGGTTGCCAAGCTTGCAAAAATTACGAGTCTCCAGAAATCTCAGCAAATATTTTTTCACCCAAACTGGATGATACTTTCAGGTAATGATCAGTACACTAAGGCGACTTGGTTCCCCAAATTTCGTTCTTCTATGTTAAAGCGTTCATTTCCAGTAACAGTTTGAATTTTGAGGTTTCACTCTGTTTTCTCCTATATTGATAGATGTATTTGGAACTCTAAATCCAACACGGTTTGTGCTAGCTTCTTGAAACTTGACACAGTAAAGTAGTTTCACGTTCTATCTCTATGTTTTGTTTCCTCTTGATGTAGCCCTAAGCAGTGACTGGCGAGAAGCACTTTCATGGAAAGGGGTTGCCAAGCTTCCAAAAATTACGAATCTCCAGAAATCTCAGCACATATTTTTTCATCCAAACTGGATGATACTTTCAGGTAATGATCAGTACACTAAGGCGACTTGGTTCCCCAAATTTCGTTCTTCTATGTTGAAGCGTTCATTTCCAGTAACAGTTTGAATTTTGAGGTTTCACTCTGTTTTCTCCTATATTGATGGATCTATTTGGAACTCTAAATCGAACACGGTTTGTGCTAGCTTCTTGAAACTTGACACAGTAAAGTAGTTTCACGTTCTATATCTATGTTTTGTTTCCTCTTGATGTAGCCCTAAGCAGTGACTGGCGAGAAGCACTTTCATGGAAAGGGGTTACCAAGCTTCCAAAAATTACGAATCTCCAGAAATGTCAGCAAATATTTTTTCACCCAAACTGGATGATAGTTTCAGGTAATGATCAGTACACTAAGGCGACTTGGTTCCCCAAATTTCGTTCTTCTATGATGAAGCGTTCATTTCCAGTAATAGTTTGAATTTTCAAGTTTCACTCTGTTTTCTCCTATATTGATAGATGTATTTGCAACTCTAAATCCAACACGGTTTGTGCTAGCTTCTTGATACTTGACACAGTAAAGTAGTTTCACGTTCTATCTCTATGTTCTGTTTCTCTTGATGTAGCCCTAAGCAGTGACTGGCGAGAAGCACTTTCTTGGAAAGGGGTTGCCAAGCTTCCAAAAATTACGAATCTCCAGAAATCTCAGCCAATATTTTTTCACCCAAACTGGATGTTACTTTCAGGTAATGATCAGTACACTAAGGCGACTTGGTTCCCCAGATTTCGTTCTTCTATGTTGAAGCGTTCATTTCCAGTAACAGTTTGAATTTTTAGGTTTCACTCTGTTTTCTCCTATATTGATAGATGTATTGGCAACTCTAAATCCAACACGGTTTGTGCTAGCTTCTTGAAACTTGACACAGTAAAGTAGTTTCACGTTCTATCTCTATGTTTTGTTTCCTCTTGATGTAGCCCTAAGCATTCACTGGCGAGAAACACTTTCATGGAAAGGGGTTGCGAAGCTTCCAAAAGTTACGAATCTCCAGAAATCTCAGCAAATATTTTTTCACCCAAACTGGATGATACTTTCAGGTAATGATCAGTACACGAAGGTGACTTGGTTCCCCAAATTTCGTGCTTCTATGTTGAAGCGTTCATTTGCAGTAACAGTTTGAATTTTGAGGTTTCAATCTGTTTTCTCCTATATTGATAGATGTATTTGGAACTCTAAATCCAACACGGTTTGTGCTAGCTTCATGAAACTTGACACAGTAAAGTAGTTTCACGTTCTATCTCTATGGTTTGTTTCCTCTTGATGTAGCCCTAAGCAGTGACTGGCGAGAAGCACTTTCATGGAAAGGGGTTGCCAAGCTTCCAAAAATTACGAATCTCCAGAAATCTCAGCAAATATTTTTTCACCCAAACTGGATGATACTTTCAGGTAATGATCAGTACACTTAGGCGACTTGGTTTCCCAAATTTCGTTCTTCTATGTTGAAGCGTTCATTTCCAGTAACAGTTTGAATTTTGAGGTTTCACTCTGTTTTCTCCTATATTGATAGATGTATTTGGAACTCTAAATCGAACACGGTTTGTGCTAGCTTCTTGAAACTTGACACAGTAAAGTAGTTTCACGTTCTATCTCTATGTTTTGTTTCCTCTTGATGTAGCCCTAAGCACTGACTGGCGAGAAACACTTTCATGGAAAGGGTTTGCCTAGCTTCCAAAAATTACGAATCTCCAGAAAGCAAATATTTTTTCACCCAAACTGGATGATACTTTCAGGTAATGATCAGTACACTAAGGCGACTTGGTTCTTCAAATTTAGTTCTTCTATGTTGAAGCGTTCATTTCCAGTAACAGTTTGAATTTTTAGGTTTCCCTCGGTTTTCTCCTATATTGATAGATGTATTTGGAACTCTAAATCCAACACGGTTTGTGCTAGCTTCTTGAAACTTGACACAGTGAAGTAGTTTCACGTTCTATCTCTATGTTTTGTTTCCTCTTGATGTAGCCCTAAGCACTGACTGGCGAGAAACACTTTCATGGAAAGGGGTTGCGAAGCATCCAAAAATTACGAATCTCCAGAAATCTCAGCCAATATTTTTTCACCCAAACTGGATGATACTTTCAGGTAATGATCAGTAAACTAAGGCGACTTGGTTCCCCAAATTTCGTTCTTCTATGTTGAAGCGTTCATTTCCAGTAACAGTTTGAATTTTTAGGTATCACTCTGTTTTCTCCTATATTGATACATGTATTTGGAACTCTAAATCCAACAAGGTTTGTGCTAGCTTCTTGAAACTTGACAGAGTAAAGTAGTTTCACGTTCTATCTCTATGTTTTGTTTCCTCTTGATGTAGCCCTAAGCACTGACTGGCGAGAAACACTTTCATGGAAAGGGGTTGCCAAGCTTCCAAAAATTACGAATTTCCAGAAAGCAAATATTTTTTCACCCAAACTGGATGATACTTTCAGGTAATGATCAGTACACTAAGGCGACTTGGTTCCCCAAATTTAGTTCTTCTATGTTGAAGCGTTCATTTCCAGTAACAGTTTGAATTTTTAGGTTTCACTCTGTTTTCTCCTATATTGATGGATGTATTTGGAACTCTAAATCGAACACGGTTTTTGCTAGCTACTTGAAACTTGAAACAGTAAAGTAGTTTCACATTCTATCTCTATGTTTTGTTTCCTCTTCATGTAGCCCTAAGCAGTGACTGGCGAGAAGCACTTTCATGGAAAGGGGTTGCCAAGCTTCCAAAAATTACGAATCTCCAGAAATCTCAGCAAATATTTTTTCACCCAAATTGGATGATACTTTCATGTAATGATCAGTACACTAAGGCGACTTGGTTCCCCAAATTTCGTTCTTCTATGTTGAAGCGTTCATTTCCAGTAACAGTTTGAATTTTTAGGTTTCACTCAGTTTTCTCCTATATTGATAGTTGTATTTGCAACACTAAATCCAACACGGTTTGTGCTAGCTTCTTGAAACTTGACACATAAAGTAGTTTCACGTTCTATCTCTATGTTTTGTTTCTTCTTGATGTAGCCCTAAGCAGTGACTGGCGAGAAGCACTTTCATGGAAAGGGGTTGCCAAGCTTACAAAAATTACGAATCTCCAGAAATCTCAGCAAATATTTTTTCACCCAAACTGGATGATACTTTCAGGTAATGATCAGTACACTAAGGCGACTTGGTTCCCCAAATTTCGTTCTTCTATGTTGAAGCGTTCATTTCCAGTAACAGTTTGAATTTTTAGTTTTCACTCGGTTTTCTCCTATATTGATAGATGTATTTGGAACTCTAAATCGAACACGGTTTGTGCTAGCTTCTTGAACCTTGACACAGTAAAGTAGTTTCACGTTCTATCTCTATGTTTTGTTTCCTCTTGATGTAGCCCTAAGCACTGACTGGCGAGAAACACTTTCATGGAAAGGGGTTGCGAAGCATCCATAAATTACGAATCTCCAGAAATCTCAGCCAATATTTTTTCACCCAAACTGGATGATACTTTCAGGTAATGATCAGTAAACTAAGGCGACTTGGTTCCCCAAATTTCGTTCTTCTATGTTGAAGCGTTCATTTCCAGTAACAGTTTGAATTTTTAGGTATCACTCTGTTTTCTCCTATATTGATACATGTATTTGGAACTCTAAATCCAACAAGGTTTGTGGTAGCTTCTTGAAACTTGACACAGTAAAGTAGTTTCACGTTCTATCTCTATGTTTTGTTTCCTCTTGATGTAGCCCTAAGCACTGACTGGCGAGAAACACTTTCATGGAAAGGGGTTGCCTAGCTTCCAAAAATTACGAATTCCCAGAAAGCAAATATTTTTTCACCCAAACTGGATGATACTTTCAGGTAATGATCAGTACACTAAGGCCACTTGGTTCCCCAAATTTAGTTCTTCTATGTTGAAGCGTTCATTTCCAGTAACAGTTTGAATTTTTAGGTTTCACTCTGTTTTCTCCTATATTGATAGATTTATTTGGAACTCTAAATCAAACACGGTTTTTGCTAGCTACTTGAAACTTGAAACAGTAAAGTAGTTTCACATTCTATCTCTATGTTTTGTTTCCTCTTGATGTAGCCCTAAGCAGTGACTGGCGAGAAGCACTTTCATGGAAAGGGGTTGCCAAGCTTCCAAAAATTACGAATCTCCAGAAATCTCAGCAAATATTTTTTCACCCAAATTGGATGATACTTTCATGTAATGATCAGTACACTAAGGCGACTTGGTTCCCCAAATTTCGTTCTTCTATGTTGAAGCGTTCATTTCCAGTAACAGTTTGAATTTTTAGGTTTCACTCAGTTTTCTCCTATATTGATAGTTGTATTTGCAACTCTAAATCCAACACGGTTTGTGCTAGCTTCTTGAAACTTGACAAATAAAGTAGTTTCACGTTCTATCTCTATGTTTTGTTTCTTCTTGATGTAGCCCTAAGCAGTGACTGGCGAGAAGCACTTTCATGGAAAGGGGTTGCCAAGCTTCCAAAAATTACGAATCTCCAGAAATCTCAGCAAATATTTTTTCACCCAAACTGGATGATACTTTCAGGTAATGATCAGTACACTAAGGCGACTTGGTTCCCCAAATTTCGTTCTTCTATGTTGAAGCGTTCATTTCCAGTAACAGTTTGAATTTTTAGGTTTCACTCGGTTTTCTCCTATATTGATAGATGTATTTGGAACTCTAAATCGAACACGGTTTGTGCTAGCTTCTTGAAACTTGACACAGTGAAGTAGTTTCACGTTCTATCTCTATGTTTTGTTTCCTCTTGATGTAGCCCTAAGCAGTGACTGGCGAGAAGCACTTTCATGGAAAGGGGTTGCCAAGCTTCCAAAAATTACGAATCTCCAGAAATGTCAGCAAATATTTTTTCACCCAAACTGGATGATACTTTCAGGTAATGATCAGTACACTTAGGCGACTTGGTTTCCCAAATTTCATTATTCTATGTTGAAGCGTTCATTTCCAGTAACAGTTTGAATTTTGAGGTTTCACTCTGTTTTCTCCTATATTGATAGATGTATTTGGAACTCTAAATCGAACACGGTTTGTGCTAGCTTCTTGAAACTTGACACAGTAAAGTAGTTTCACGTTCTATCTCTATGTTTTGTTTCCTCTTGATGTAGCCCTAAGCACTGACTGGCGAGAAACACTTTCATGGAAAGGGTTTGCCTAGCTTCCAAAAATTACGAATCTCCAGAAAGCAAATATTTTTTCACCCAAACTGGATGATACTTTCAGGTAATGATCAGTACACTAAGGCGACTTGGTTCTTCAAATTTAGTTCTTCTATGTTGAAGCGTTCATTTCCAGTAACAGTTTGAATTTTTAGGTTTCACTCGGTTTTCTCCTATATTGATAGATGTATTTGGAACTCTAAATCCAACACGGTTTGTGCTAGCTTCTTGAAACTTGACACAGTGAAGTAGTTTCACGTTCTATCTCTATGTTTTGTTTCCTCTTGATGTAGCCCTAAGCACTGACTGGCGAGAAACACTTTCATGGAAAGGGGTTGCGAAGCATCCAAAAATTACGAATCTCCAGAAATCTCAGCCAATATTTTTTCACCCAAACTGGATGATACTTTCAGGTAATGATCAGTAAACTAAGGCGACTTGGTTCCCCAAATTTCGTTCTTCTATGTTGAAGCGTTCATTTCCAGTAACAGTTTGAATTTTTAGGTATCACTCTGTTTTCTCCTATATTGATACATGTATTTGGAACTCTAAATCCAACAAGGTTTGTGCTAGCTTCTTGAAACTTGACACAGTAAAGTAGTTTCACGTTCTATCTCTATGTTTTGTTTCCTCTTGATGTAGCCCTAAGCACTGACTGGCGAGAAACACTTTCATGGAAAGGGGTTGCCTAGCTTCCAAAAATTACGAATTTCCAGAAAGCAAATATTTTTTCACCCAAACTGGATGATACTTTCAGGTAATGATCAGTACACTAAGGCGACTTGGTTCCCCAAATTTAGTTCTTCTATGTTGAAGCGTTCATTTCCAGTAACAGTTTGAATTTTTAGGTTTCACTCTGTTTTCTCCTATATTGATAGATTTATTTGGAACTCTAAATCGAACACGGTTTTTGCTAGCTACTTGAAACTTGAAACAGTAAAGTAGTTTCACATTCTATCTCTATGTTTTGTTTCCTCTTGATGTAGCCCTAAGCAGTGACTGGCGAGAAGCACTTTCATGGAAAGGGGTTGCCAAGCTTCCAAAAATTACGAATCTCCAGAAATCTCAGCAAATATTTTTTCACATAAATTGGATGATACTTTCATGTAATGATCAGTACACTAAGGCGACTTGGTTCCCCAAATTTCGTTCTTCTATGTTGAAGCGTTCATTTCCAGTAACAGTTTGAATTTTTAGGTTTCACTCAGTTTTCTCCTATATTGATAGTTGTATTTGCAACTCTAAATCCAACACGGTTTGTGCTAGCTTCTTGAAACTTGACACATAAAGTAGTTTCACGTTCTATCTCTATGTTTTGTTTCTTCTTGATGTAGCCCTAAGCAGTGACTGGCGAGAAGCACTTTCATGGAAAGGGGTTGCCAAGCTTCCAAAAATTACGAATCTCCAGAAATCTCAGCAAATATTTTTTCACCCAAACTGGATGATACTTTCAGGTAATGATCAGTACACTAAGGCGACTTGGTTCCCCAAATTTCGTTCTTCTATGTTGAAGCGTTCATTTCCAGTAACAGTTTGAATTTTTAGGTTTCACTCGGTTTTCTCCTATATTGATAGATGTATTTGGAACTCTAAATCGAACACGGTTTGTGCTAGCTTCTTGAAACTTGACACAGTGAAGTAGTTTCACGTTCTATCTCTATGTTTTGTTTCCTCTTGATGTAGCCCTAAGCAGTGACTGGCGAGAAGCACTTTCATGGAAAGGGGTTGCCAAGCTTCCAAAAATTACGAATCTCCAGAAATGTCAGCAAATATTTTTTCACCCAAACTGGATGATACTTTCAGGTAATGATCAGTACACTAAGGCGACTTGGTTCCCCAAATTTCGTTCTTCTATGTTGAAGCGTTCATTTCCAGTAACAGTTTGAATTTTTAGGTTTCACTCTGTTTTCTCCTATATTGATAGATGTATTTGCAACTCTAAATCCAACACGGTTTGTGCTAGCTTCTTGAAACTTGACACAGTGAAGTAGTTTCACGTTCTATCTCTATGTTTTGTTTCCTCTTGATGTAGCCCTAAGCAGTGACTGGCGAGAAACACTTTCATGGAAAGGGGTTGCCAAGCTTCCAAATATTACGAATCTCCAGAAATGTCAGCAAATATTTTTTCACCCAAACTGGATGATACATTCAGGTAATGATCAGTACACTAAGGCGACTTGGTTCCCCAAATTTCGTTCTTCTATATTGAAGCGTTCATTTCCAGTAACAGTTTGAATTTTTAGGTTTCACTCGGTTTTCTCCTATATTGATAGATGTATTTGGAACTCTAAATCCAACACGGTTTGTGCTAGCTTCTTGAAACTTGACACAGTGAAGTAGTTTCACGTTCTATCTCTATGTTTTGTTTCCTCTTGATGTAGCCCTAAGCACTGACTGGCGAGAAACACTTTCATGGAAAGGGGTTGCGAAGCATCCAAAAATTACGAATCTCCAGAAATCTCAGCCAATATTTTTTCATCCAAACTGGATGATACTTTCAGGTAATGATCAGTAAACTAAGGCGACTTGGTTCCCCAAATTTCGTTCTTCTATGTTGAAGCGTTCATTTCCAGTAACAGTTTGAATTTTTAGGTATCACTCTGTTTTCTCCTATATTGATACATGTATTTGGAACTCTAAATCCAACACGGTTTGTGCTAGCTTCTTGAAACTTGACACAGTAAAGTAGTTTCACGTTCTATCTCTATGTTTGTTTCCTCTTGATGTAGCCCTAAGCAGTGACTGGCGAGAAACACTTTCATGGAAAGTGGTTGCCAAGCTTCCAAAAATTACGAATCTCCAGAAATCTCAGCAAATATTTTTTCACCCAAACTGGATGATACTTTCAGGTAATGATCAGTACACTAAGGCGACTTGGTTCCCCAAATTTCGTTCTTCTATGTTGAAGCGTTCATTTCCAGTAACAGTTTGAATTTTGAGGTTTCACTCTGTTTTCTCCTATATTGATAGATGTATTTGGAACTCTAAATCGAACACGGTTTGTGCTAGCTTCTTGAAACTTGACACAGTAAAGTAGTTTCACGTTCTATCCCTATGGTTTGTTTCCTCTTGATGTAGCCCTAAGCAGTGACTGGCGAGAAGCACTTTCATGGAAAGGGGTTGCCAGCTTCCAAAAATTACAAATCTGCAGAAATGTCAGCAAATATTTTTTCATCCAAACTGGATGATACTTTCAGGTAATGATCAATACACTAAGGCGACTTGGTTCCCAAAATTTCGTTCTTCTATGTTGAAGCGTTCATTTCCAGTAACAGTTTGAATTTTTAGGTATCACTCTGTTTTCTCCTATATTGATACATGTATTTGGAACAATAAATCCAACACGGTTTCTGCTAGCTTCTTGAAACTTGACACAGTAAAGTAGTTTCACGTTCTATCTCTATGTTTTGTTTCCTCTTGATGTAGCCCTAAGCAGTGACTGGCGAGAAGCACTTTCATGGAAAGGCGTTGCCAAGCTTCCAAAAATTACGAATCTCCAGAAATGTCAGCAAATATTTTTTCACCCAAACTAGATGATACTTTCATGTAATGATCAGTACACTAAGGCGACTTGGTTCCCCAAATTTCGTTCTTCTATGTTGAAGCGTTCATTTCCAGTAGAAGTTTGAATTTTGAGGTTTCACTCTGTTTTCTCCTATATTGATAGATGTATTTGGAACTCTAAATCGAACACGGTTTGTGCTAGCTTCTTGAAACTTGACACAGTAAAGTAGTTTCACGTTCTATCTCTATGTTTTGTTTCCTCTTGATGTAGCCCTAAGCACTGACTGGCGAGAAGCACTTTCATGGAAAGGGTTTGCCTACCTTCCAAAAATTACGAATCTCCAGAAATGTCAGCAAATATTTTTTCATCCAAACTGGATGATACTTTCAGGTAATGATCAGTACACTAAGGCGACTTGGTTCCCCAAATTTCGTTCTTCTATGTTGAAGCGTTCATTTCCAGTAACAGTTTGAATGTTGAGGTTTCACTCTGTTTTCTCCTATATTGATGGATGTATTTGGAACTCTAAATCGAACACGGTTTGTACTAGCTTCTTGAAACTTGACACAGTTAAGTAGTTTCACGTTCTATCTCTATGTTTTGTTTCCTCTTGATGTAGCCCTAAGCAGTGACTGGCGAGAAGCACTTTCATGGAAAGGGGTTGCCAAGCTTGCAAAAATTACGAATCTCCAGAAATCTCAGCAAATATTTTTTCACCCAAACTGGATGATACTTTCAGGTAATGATCAGTACACTAAGGCGACTTGTTTCCCCAAATTTCGTTCTTCTATGTTGAAGCGTTCATTTCCAGTAACAGTTTGAATTTTTAGGTTTCACTCTGTTTTCTCCTATATTGATAGATGTATTTGCAACTCTAAATCGAACACAGTTTGTGCTAGCTCTTGAAACTTGACACAGTAAAGTAGTTTCACGTTCTATCTCTATGTTTTGTTTCCCCTTGATGTAGCCCTAAGCAGTGACTGTCGAGAAACACTTTCATGGAAAGGGGTTGCCAAGCTTCCAAAAATTACGAATCTCCAGAAATGTCAGCAAATATTTTTTCACCCAAACTGGATGATACTTTCAGGTAATGATCAGTACACTAAGGCGACTTGGTTCCCCAAATTTCGTTCTTCTATGTTGAAGCGTTCATTTCCAGTAACAGTTTGAATTTTGAGGTTTCACTCTGTTTTCTCCTATATTGATAGATGTATTTGGAACTCTAAATCCAACACGGTTTGTCCTAGCTTCTTGAAACTTGACACAGTAAAGTAGTTTCACGTTCTATCTCTATGTTTTGTTTCCTCTTGATGTAGCCCTAAGCAGTGACTGGCGAGAAGCACTTTCATGGAAAGGGGTTGCCAAGCTTCCAAAATTTATGAATCTCCAGAAATGTCAGCAAATATTTTTTCACCCAAACTGGATGATACTTTCAGGTAATGATCAGTACACTAAGGCGACATGGTTCCCCAAATTTCGTTCTTCTATATTGAAGCGTTCATTTCCAGTAACAGTTTGAATTTTGAGGTTTCACTCTGTTTTCTCCTATATTGATAGATGTATTTGGAACTCTAAATCCAACACGGTTTGTGCTAGCTTCTTGAAACTTGACACAGTAAAGTAGTTTCACGTTCTATCTCTATGTTTTGTTTCCTCTTGATGTAGCCATAAGCAGTGACTGGCGAGAAACACTTTCATCGAAAGGGGTTGCCAAGCTTCCAAAAATTACGAATCTCCAGAAATCTCAGCAAATATTTTTTCACCCAAACTGGATGATACTTTCAGGTAATGATCAGTACACTAAGGCGACTTGGTTCCCCAAATTTCGTTCTTCTATGTTGAAGCGTTCATTTCCAGTAACAGTTTGAATTTTTAGGTTTCACTCTGTTTTCTCCTATATTGATAGATGTATTTGGAACACTAAATCCAACACGGTTTCTGCTAGCTTCTTGAAACTTGACACAGTAAAGTAGTTTCACGTTCTATCTCTATGTTTTGTTTCCTCTTGATGTAGCCCTAAGCAGTGACTGGCGCGAAACACTTTCATGGAAAGGGTTTGCCAAGCTCTCAAAAATTACGAATCTCCAGAAATCTCAGCAAATATTTTTTCACCCAAACTGGATGATACTTTCAGGTAATGAACAGTACCCTAAGGCGACTTGGTTCACCAAATTTCGTTCTTCTATGTTGAAGCGTTCATTTCCAGTAACAGTTTGAATTTTGAGGTTTCACTCTGTTTTCTCCTATATTGATAGATATATTTGGAACTCTAAATCCAACACGGTTTGTGCTAGCTTCTTGAAACTTGACACAGTAAAGTAGTTTCACGTTCTATCTCTATGTTTTGTTTCCTCTTGATGTAGCCCTATGCACTGACTGGCGAGAAACACTTTCATGGAAAGGGGTTGCCAAGCTTCCAAAAATTACGAATCTCCAGAAATCTCAGCAAATATTTTTTCACCCAAAATGGATGATACTTTCAGGTAATGATCAGTACACTTAGGCGACTTGGTTTCCCAAATTTCATTATTCTATGTTGAAGCGTTCATTTCCAGTAACAGTTTGAATTTTGAGGTTTCACTCTGTTTTCTCCTATATTGATAGATGTATTTGGAACTCTAAATCGAACACGGTTTGTGCTAGCTTCTTGAAACTTGACACAGTAAAGTAGTTTCACGTTCTATCTCTATGTTTTGTTTCCTCTTGATGTAGCCCTAAGCACTGACTGGCGAGAAACACTTTCATGGAAAGGGTTTGCCTAGCTTCCAAAAATTACGAATCTCCAGAAAGCAAATATTTTTTCACCCAAACTGGATGATACTTTCAGGTAATGATCAGTACACTAAGGCGACTTGGTTCTTCAAATTTAGTTCTTCTATGTTGAAGCGTTCATTTCCAGTAACAGTTTGAATTTTTAGGTTTCACTCGGTTTTCTCCTATATTGATAGATGTATTTGGAACTCTAAATCCAACACGGTTTGTGCTAGCTTCTTGAAACTTGACACAGTGAAGTAGTTTCACGTTCTATCTCTATGTTTTGTTTCCTCTTGATGTAGCCCTAAGCACTGACTGGCGAGAAACACTTTCATGGAAAGGGGTTGCGAAGCATCCAAAAATTACGAATCTCCAGAAATCTCAGCCAATATTTTTTCACCCAAACTGGATGATACTTTCAGGTAATGATCAGTAAACTAAGGCGACTTGGTTCCCCAAATTTCGTTCTTCTATGTTGAAGCGTTCATTTCCAGTAACAGTTTGAATTTTTAGGTATCACTCTGTTTTCTCCTATATTGATACATGTATTTGGAACTCTAAATCCAACAAGGTTTGTGCTAGCTTCTTGAAACTTGACACAGTAAAGTAGTTTCACGTTCTATCTCTATGTTTTGTTTCCTCTTGATGTAGCCCTAAGCACTGACTGGCGAGAAACACTTTCATGGAAAGGGGTTGCCTAGCTTCCAAAAATTACGAATTTCCAGAAAGCAAATATTTTTTCACCCAAACTGGATGATACTTTCAGGTAATGATCAGTACACTAAGGCGACTTGGTTCCCCAAATTTAGTTCTTCTATGTTGAAGCGTTCATTTCCAGTAACAGTTTGAATTTTTAGGTTTCACTCTGTTTTCTCCTATATTGATAGATTTATTTGGAACTCTAAATCGAACACGGTTTTTGCTAGCTACTTGAAACTTGAAACAGTAAAGTAGTTTCACATTCTATCTCTATGTTTTGTTTCCTCTTGATGTAGCCCTAAGCAGTGACTGGCGAGAAGCACTTTCATGGAAAGGGGTTGCCAAGCTTCCAAAAATTACGAATCTCCAGAAATCTCAGCAAATATTTTTTCACATAAATTGGATGATACTTTCATGTAATGATCAGTACACTAAGGCGACTTGGTTCCCCAAATTTCGTTCTTCTATGTTGAAGCGTTCATTTCCAGTAACAGTTTGAATTTTTAGGTTTCACTCAGTTTTCTCCTATATTGATAGTTGTATTTGCAACTCTAAATCCAACACGGTTTGTGCTAGCTTCTTGAAACTTGACACATAAAGTAGTTTCACGTTCTATCTCTATGTTTTGTTTCTTCTTGATGTAGCCCTAAGCAGTGACTGGCGAGAAGCACTTTCATGGAAAGGGGTTGCCAAGCTTCCAAAAATTACGAATCTCCAGAAATCTCAGCAAATATTTTTTCACCCAAACTGGATGATACTTTCAGGTAATGATCAGTACACTAAGGCGACTTGGTTCCCCAAATTTCGTTCTTCTATGTTGAAGCGTTCATTTCCAGTAACAGTTTGAATTTTTAGGTTTCACTCGGTTTTCTCCTATATTGATAGATGTATTTGGAACTCTAAATCGAACACGGTTTGTGCTAGCTTCTTGAAACTTGACACAGTGAAGTAGTTTCACGTTCTATCTCTATGTTTTGTTTCCTCTTGATGTAGCCCTAAGCAGTGACTGGCGAGAAGCACTTTCATGGAAAGGGGTTGCCAAGCTTCCAAAAATTACGAATCTCCAGAAATGTCAGCAAATATTTTTTCACCCAAACTGGATGATACTTTCAGGTAATGATCAGTACACTAAGGCGACTTGGTTCCCCAAATTTCGTTCTTCTATGTTGAAGCGTTCATTTCCAGTAACAGTTTGAATTTTTAGGTTTCACTCTGTTTTCTCCTATATTGATAGATGTATTTGCAACTCTAAATCCAACACGGTTTGTGCTAGCTTCTTGAAACTTGACACAGTGAAGTAGTTTCACGTTCTATCTCTATGTTTTGTTTCCTCTTGATGTAGCCCTAAGCAGTGACTGGCGAGAAACACTTTCATGGAAAGGGGTTGCCAAGCTTCCAAATATTACGAATCTCCAGAAATGTCAGCAAATATTTTTTCACCCAAACTGGATGATACATTCAGGTAATGATCAGTACACTAAGGCGACTTGGTTCCCCAAATTTCGTTCTTCTATATTGAAGCGTTCATTTCCAGTAACAGTTTGAATTTTTAGGTTTCACTCGGTTTTCTCCTATATTGATAGATGTATTTGGAACTCTAAATCCAACACGGTTTGTGCTAGCTTCTTGAAACTTGACACAGTGAAGTAGTTTCACGTTCTATCTCTATGTTTTGTTTCCTCTTGATGTAGCCCTAAGCACTGACTGGCGAGAAACACTTTCATGGAAAGGGGTTGCGAAGCATCCAAAAATTACGAATCTCCAGAAATCTCAGCCAATATTTTTTCATCCAAACTGGATGATACTTTCAGGTAATGATCAGTAAACTAAGGCGACTTGGTTCCCCAAATTTCGTTCTTCTATGTTGAAGCGTTCATTTCCAGTAACAGTTTGAATTTTTAGGTATCACTCTGTTTTCTCCTATATTGATACATGTATTTGGAACTCTAAATCCAACACGGTTTGTGCTAGCTTCTTGAAACTTGACACAGTAAAGTAGTTTCACGTTCTATCTCTATGTTTGTTTCCTCTTGATGTAGCCCTAAGCAGTGACTGGCGAGAAACACTTTCATGGAAAGTGGTTGCCAAGCTTCCAAAAATTACGAATCTCCAGAAATCTCAGCAAATATTTTTTCACCCAAACTGGATGATACTTTCAGGTAATGATCAGTACACTAAGGCGACTTGGTTCCCCAAATTTCGTTCTTCTATGTTGAAGCGTTCATTTCCAGTAACAGTTTGAATTTTGAGGTTTCACTCTGTTTTCTCCTATATTGATAGATGTATTTGGAACTCTAAATCGAACACGGTTTGTGCTAGCTTCTTGAAACTTGACACAGTAAAGTAGTTTCACGTTCTATCCCTATGGTTTGTTTCCTCTTGATGTAGCCCTAAGCAGTGACTGGCGAGAAGCACTTTCATGGAAAGGGGTTGCCAGCTTCCAAAAATTACAAATCTGCAGAAATGTCAGCAAATATTTTTTCATCCAAACTGGATGATACTTTCAGGTAATGATCAATACACTAAGGCGACTTGGTTCCCAAAATTTCGTTCTTCTATGTTGAAGCGTTCATTTCCAGTAACAGTTTGAATTTTTAGGTATCACTCTGTTTTCTCCTATATTGATACATGTATTTGGAACAATAAATCCAACACGGTTTCTGCTAGCTTCTTGAAACTTGACACAGTAAAGTAGTTTCACGTTCTATCTCTATGTTTTGTTTCCTCTTGATGTAGCCCTAAGCAGTGACTGGCGAGAAGCACTTTCATGGAAAGGCGTTGCCAAGCTTCCAAAAATTACGAATCTCCAGAAATGTCAGCAAATATTTTTTCACCCAAACTAGATGATACTTTCATGTAATGATCAGTACACTAAGGCGACTTGGTTCCCCAAATTTCGTTCTTCTATGTTGAAGCGTTCATTTCCAGTAGAAGTTTGAATTTTGAGGTTTCACTCTGTTTTCTCCTATATTGATAGATGTATTTGGAACTCTAAATCGAACACGGTTTGTGCTAGCTTCTTGAAACTTGACACAGTAAAGTAGTTTCACGTTCTATCTCTATGTTTTGTTTCCTCTTGATGTAGCCCTAAGCACTGACTGGCGAGAAGCACTTTCATGGAAAGGGTTTGCCTACCTTCCAAAAATTACGAATCTCCAGAAATGTCAGCAAATATTTTTTCATCCAAACTGGATGATACTTTCAGGTAATGATCAGTACACTAAGGCGACTTGGTTCCCCAAATTTCGTTCTTCTATGTTGAAGCGTTCATTTCCAGTAACAGTTTGAATGTTGAGGTTTCACTCTGTTTTCTCCTATATTGATGGATGTATTTGGAACTCTAAATCGAACACGGTTTGTACTAGCTTCTTGAAACTTGACACAGTTAAGTAGTTTCACGTTCTATCTCTATGTTTTGTTTCCTCTTGATGTAGCCCTAAGCAGTGACTGGCGAGAAGCACTTTCATGGAAAGGGGTTGCCAAGCTTGCAAAAATTACGAATCTCCAGAAATCTCAGCAAATATTTTTTCACCCAAACTGGATGATACTTTCAGGTAATGATCAGTACACTAAGGCGACTTGGTTCCCCAAATTTCGTTCTTCTATGTTGAAGCGTTCATTTCCAGTAACAGTTTGAATTTTTAGGTTTCACTCTGTTTTCTCCTATATTGATAGATGTATTTGCAACTCTAAATCGAACACAGTTTGTGCTAGCTCTTGAAACTTGACACAGTAAAGTAGTTTCACGTTCTATCTCTATGTTTTGTTTCCCCTTGATGTAGCCCTAAGCAGTGACTGTCGAGAAACACTTTCATGGAAAGGGGTTGCCAAGCTTCCAAAAATTACGAATCTCCAGAAATGTCAGCAAATATTTTTTCACCCAAACTGGATGATACTTTCAGGTAATGATCAGTACACTAAGGCGACTTGGTTCCCCAAATTTCGTTCTTCTATGTTGAAGCGTTCATTTCCAGTAACAGTTTGAATTTTGAGGTTTCACTCTGTTTTCTCCTATATTGATAGATGTATTTGGAACTCTAAATCCAACACGGTTTGTCCTAGCTTCTTGAAACTTGACACAGTAAAGTAGTTTCACGTTCTATCTCTATGTTTTGTTTCCTCTTGATGTAGCCCTAAGCAGTGACTGGCGAGAAGCACTTTCATGGAAAGGGGTTGCCAAGCTTCCAAAATTTATGAATCTCCAGAAATGTCAGCAAATATTTTTTCACCCAAACTGGATGATACTTTCAGGTAATGATCAGTACACTAAGGCGACATGGTTCCCCAAATTTCGTTCTTCTATATTGAAGCGTTCATTTCCAGTAACAGTTTGAATTTTGAGGTTTCACTCTGTTTTCTCCTATATTGATAGATGTATTTGGAACTCTAAATCCAACACGGTTTGTGCTAGCTTCTTGAAACTTGACACAGTAAAGTAGTTTCACGTTCTATCTCTATGTTTTGTTTCCTCTTGATGTAGCCATAAGCAGTGACTGGCGAGAAACACTTTCATCGAAAGGGGTTGCCAAGCTTCCAAAAATTACGAATCTCCAGAAATCTCAGCAAATATTTTTTCACCCAAACTGGATGATACTTTCAGGTAATGATCAGTACACTAAGGCGACTTGGTTCCCCAAATTTCGTTCTTCTATGTTGAAGCGTTCATTTCCAGTAACAGTTTGAATTTTTAGGTTTCACTCTGTTTTCTCCTATATTGATAGATGTATTTGGAACACTAAATCCAACACGGTTTCTGCTAGCTTCTTGAAACTTGACACAGTAAAGTAGTTTCACGTTCTATCTCTATGTTTTGTTTCCTCTTGATGTAGCCCTAAGCAGTGACTGGCGCGAAACACTTTCATGGAAAGGGTTTGCCAAGCTCTCAAAAATTACGAATCTCCAGAAATCTCAGCAAATATTTTTTCACCCAAACTGGATGATACTTTCAGGTAATGAACAGTACCCTAAGGCGACTTGGTTCACCAAATTTCGTTCTTCTATGTTGAAGCGTTCATTTCCAGTAACAGTTTGAATTTTGAGGTTTCACTCTGTTTTCTCCTATATTGATAGATATATTTGGAACTCTAAATCCAACACGGTTTGTGCTAGCTTCTTGAAACTTGACACAGTAAAGTAGTTTCACGTTCTATCTCTATGTTTTGTTTCCTCTTGATGTAGCCCTATGCACTGACTGGCGAGAAACACTTTCATGGAAAGGGGTTGCCAAGCTTCCAAAAATTACGAATCTCCAGAAATCTCAGCAAATATTTTTTCACCCAAACTGGATGATACTTTCAGGTAATGATCAGTACACTAAGGCGACTTGGTTCCCCAAATTTCGTTCTTCTATGTTGAAGCGTTCATTTCCAGTAACAGTTTGAATTTTTAGGTTTCATTCGGTTTTCTCCTATATTGATAGATGTATTTGGAACTCTAAATCGAACACGGTTTGTGCTAGCTTCTTGAAACTTGACACAGTGAAGTAGTTTCACGTTCTATCTCTATGTTTTGTTTCCTCTTGATGTAGCCCTAAGCAGTGACTGGCGAGAAGCACTTTCATGGAAAGGGGTTGCCAAGCTTCCAAAAATTACGAATCTTCAGAAATGTCAGCAAATATTTTTTCACCCAAACTGGATGATACTTTCAGGTAATGATCAGTACACTAAGGCGACTTGGTTCCCCAAATTTCGTTCTTCTATGTTGAAGCGTTCATTTCCAGTAACAGTTTGAATTTTTAGGTTTCACTCTGTTTTCTCCTATATTGATAGATGTATTTGCAACTCTAAATCCAACACGGTTTGTGCTAGCTTCTTGAAACTTGACACAGTGAAGTAGTTTCACGTTCTATCTCTATGTTTTGTTTCCTCTTGATGTAGCCCTAAGCAGTGACTGGCGAGAAACACTTTCATGGAAAGGGGTTGCCAAGCTTCCAAATATTACGAATCTCCAGAAATGTCAGCAAATATTTTTTCACCCAAACTGGATGATACTTTCTGGTAATGATCAGTACACTAAGGCGACTTGGTTCCCCAAATTTCGTTCTTCTATATTGAAGCGTTCATTTCCAGTAACAGTTTGAATTTTTAGGTTTCACTCAGTTTTCTCCTATATTGATAGATGTATTTGCAACTCTAAATCCAACACGGTTTGTGCTAGCTTCTTGAAACTTGACACAGTAAAGTAGTTTCACGTTCTATCTCTATGTTTTGTTTCCTCTTGATGTAGCCCTAAGCAGTGACTGGCGAGAAGCACTTTCATGGAAAGGCGTTGCCAAGCTTCCAAAAATTACGAATCTCCAGAAATGTCAGCAAATATTTTTTCACCCAAACTAGATGATACTTTCATGTAATGATCAGTACACTAAGGCGACTTGGTTCCCCAAATTTCGTTCTTCTATGTTGAAGCGTTCATTTCCAGTAGAAGTTTGAATTTTGAGGTTTCACTCTGTTTTCTCCTATATTGATAGATGTATTTGGAACTCTAAATCGAACACGGTTTGTGCTAGCTTCTTGAAACTTGACACAGTAAAGTAGTTTCACGTTCTATCTCTATGTTTTGTTTCCTCTTGATGTAGCCCTAAGCACTGACTGGCGAGAAGCACTTTCATGGAAAGGGTTTGCCTACCTTCCAAAAATTACGAATCTCCAGAAATGTCAGCAAATATTTTTTCATCCAAACTGGATGATACTTTCAGGTAATGATCAGTACACTAAGGCGACTTGGTTCCCCAAATTTCGTTCTTCTATGTTGAAGCGTTCATTTCCAGTAACAGTTTGAATGTTGAGGTTTCACTCTGTTTTCTCCTATATTGATGGATGTATTTGGAACTCTAAATCGAACACGGTTTGTACTAGCTTCTTGAAACTTGACACAGTTAAGTAGTTTCACGTTCTATCTCTATGTTTTGTTTCCTCTTGATGTAGCCCTAAGCAGTGACTGGCGAGAAGCACTTTCATGGAAAGGGGTTGCCAAGCTTGCAAAAATTACGAATCTCCAGAAATCTCAGCAAATATTTTTTCACCCAAACTGGATGATACTTTCAGGTAATGATCAGTACACTAAGGCGACTTGGTTCCCCAAATTTCGTTCTTCTATGTTGAAGCGTTCATTTCCAGTAACAGTTTGAATTTTTAGGTTTCACTCTGTTTTCTCCTATATTGATAGATGTATTTGCAACTCTAAATCGAACACAGTTTGTGCTAGCTTCTTGAAACTTGACACAGTAAAGTAGTTTCACGTTCTATCTCTATGTTTTGTTTCCCCTTGATGTAGCCCTAAGCAGTGACTGTCGAGAAACACTTTCATGGAAAGGGGTTGCCAAGCTTCCAAAAATTACGAATCTCCAGAAATGTCAGCAAATATTTTTTCACCCAAACTGGATGATACTTTCAGGTAATGATCAGTACACTAAGGCGACTTGGTTCACCAAATTTCGTTCTTCTATGTTGAAGCGTTCATTTCCAGTAACAGTTTGAATTTTGAGGTTTCACTCTGTTTTCTCCTATATTGATAGATGTATTTGGAACTCTAAATCCAACACGGTTTGTGCTAGCTTCTTGAAACTTGACACAGTAAAGTAGTTTCACGTTCTATCTCTATATTTTGTTTCCTCTTGATGTAGCCCTAAGCAGTGACTGGCGAGAAGCACTTTCATGGAAAGGGGTTGCCAAGCTTCCAAAATTTATGAATCTCCAGAAATGTCAGCAAATATTTTTTCACCCAAACTGGATGATACTTTCAGGTAATGATCAGTACACTAAGGCGACATGGTTCCCCAAATTTCGTTCTTCTATATTGAAGCGTTCATTTCCAGTAACAGTTTGAATTTTGAGGTTTCACTCTGTTTTCTCCTATATTGATAGATGTATTTGGAACTCTAAATCCAACACGGTTTGTGCTAGCTTCTTGAAACTTGACACAGTAAAGTAGTTTCACGTTCTATCTCTATGTTTTGTTTCCTCTTGATGTAGCCATAAGCAGTGACTGGCGAGAAACACTTTCATCGAAAGGGGTTGCCAAGCTTCCAAAAATTACGAATCTCCAGAAATCTCAGCAAATATTTTTTCACCCAAACTGGATGATACTTTCAGGTAATGATCAGTAAACGAAGGCGACTTTGTTCCCCAAATTTCGTTCTTCTATGTTGAAGCGTTCATTTCCAGTAACAGTTTGAATTTTGAGGTTTCACTCTGTTTTGTCCTATATTGATAGATGTATTTGGAACTCTAAATCCAACACGGTTTGTGCTAGCTTCTTGAAACTTGACACAGTAAAGTAGTTTCACATTCTATCTCTATCTTTTGTTTCCTCTTGATGTAGCCCTAAGCAGTGACTGGCGAGAAGCACTTTCATGGAAAGGGGTTGCCAAGCTTCCAAAAATTACGAATCTCCAGAAATGTCAGCAAATATTTTTTCACCCAAACTGGATGATACTTTCAGGTAATGATCAGTACACTAAGGCGACTTGGTTCCCCAAATTTCGTTCTTCTGTGTTGAAGCGTTCATTTCCAGTAACAGTTTGAATTTTTAGGTTTCACTCTGTTTTCTCCTATATTGATAGATGTATTTGGAACACTAAATCCAACACGGTTTGTGCTAGCTTCTTGAAACTTGACACAGTAAAGTAGTTTCACGTTCTATCTCTATGTTTTGTTTCCTCTTGATGTAGCCCTAAGCAGTGACTGGCGCGAAACACTTTCATGGAAAGGGTTTGCCAAGCTTCCAAAAATTACGAATCTCCAGAAATCTCAGCAAATATTTTTTCACCCAAACTGGATGATACTTTCAGGTAATGATCAGTACCCTAAGGCGACTTGGTTCACCAAATTTCGTTCTTCTATGTTGAAGCGTTCATTTCCAGTAACAGTTTGAATTTTGAGGTTTCACTCTGTTTTCTCCTATATTGATAGATATATTTGGAACTCTAAATCCAACACGGTTTGTGCTAGCTTCTTGAAACTTGACACAGTAAAGTAGTTTCACGTTCTATCTCTATGTTTTGTTTCCTCTTGATGTAGCCCTATGCACTGACTGGCGAGAAACACTTTCATGGAAAGGGTTTGCCTAGCTTCCAAAAATTACGAATCTCCAGAAATCTCAGCAAATATTTTTTCACCCAAACTGGATGATACTTTCAGGTAATGATCAGTACACTAAGGCAACTTGGTTCCACAAATTTCGTTCTTCTATGTTGAAGCGTTCATTTCCAGTAACAGTTTGAATTTTGAGGTTTCACTCTGTTTTCTCCTATATTGATAGATATATTTGGAACTCTAAATCCAACACGGTTTGTGCTGGCTTCTTGAAACTTGACACAGTAAAGTAGTTTCACGTTCTATCTCTATGTTTTGTTTCCTCTTGATGTAGCCCTATGCACTGACTGGCGAGAAACACTTTCATGGAAAGGGTTTGCCTAGCTTCCAAAAATTACGAATCTCCAGAAATCTCAGCAAATATTTTTTCACCCAAACTGGATGATACTTTCAGGTAATGATCAGTACACTAAGGCGACTTGGTTCCCCAAATTTCGTTCTTCTATGTTGAAGCGTTCATTTCCAGTAACAGTTTGAATTTTGAGGTTTCACTCTGTTTTCTCCTATATTGATAGATGTATTTGGAACTCTAAATCCAACACGGTTTGTGCTAGCTTCTTGAAACTTGACACAGTAAAGTAGTTTCACGTTCTATCTCTATGTTTTGTTTCCTCTTGATGTAGCCCTATGCACTGACTGGCGAGAAACACTTTCATGGAAAGGGTTTCCCTAGCTTCGAAAAATTACGAATCTCCAGAAATCTCAGCCAATATTTTTTCACCCAAACTGGATGATACTTTCAGGTAATGATCAGTAAACGAAGGTGACTTGGTTCACCAAATTTCGTTCTTCTATATTGAAGCGTTCATTTCCAGTAACAGTTTGAATTTTGAGGTTTCACTCTGTTTTCTCCTATATTGATAGATGTATTTGGAACTCTAAATCCAACACGGTTTGTGCTAGCTTCTTGAAACTTGACACAGTAAAGTAGTTTCACGTTCTATCTCTATGTTTTGTTTCCTCTTGATGTAGCCCTATGCACTGACTGGCGAGAAACACTTTCATGGAAAGGGTTTGCCTAGCTTCCAAAAATTACGAATCTCCAGAAATCTCAGCAAATATTTTTTCACCCAAACTGGATGATACTTTCAGGTAATGATCAGTACACTAAGGCGACTTGGTTCCCCAAATTTCGTTCTTCTATGTTGAAGCGTTCATTTCCAGTAACAGTTTGAATTTTTAGGTTTCACTCTGTTTTCTCCTATATTGATAGATGTATTTGGAACTCTAAATCGAACACGGTTTTTGCTAGCTTCTTGAAACTTGACACAGTAAAGTAGTTTCACGTTCTATCTCTATGTTTTGTTTCCTCTTGATGTAGCCCTAAGCAGTGACTGGCGAGAAGCACTTTCATGGAAAGGGGTTGCCAAGCTTCCAAAAATTACGAATCTCCAGAAATCTCAGCAAATATTTTTTCACCCAAATTGGATGATACTTTCAGGTAATGATCAGTACACTAAGGCGAATTGGTTCCCCAAATTTCGTTCTTCTATGTTGAAGCGTTCATTTCCAGTAACAGTTTGAATTTTTAGGTTTCACTCTTTTTTCTCCTATATTGATAGATGTATTTGCAACTCTAAATCCAACACGGTTTGTGCTAGCTTCTTGAAACTTGACACAGTAAAGTAGTTTCACGTTCTATCTCTATGTTTTGTTTCCTCTTGATGTAGCCCGAAGCAGTGACTGGCGAGAAACACTTTCATGGAAAGGGGTTGCCAAGCTTCCAAAAATTACGAATCTCCAGAAATCTCAGCAAATATTTTTTCACCCAAACTGGATGATACTTTCAGGTAATGATCAGTACAGTAAGGCGACTTGGTTCCCCAAATTTCATTCTTCTATGTTGAAGCGTTCATTTCCAGTAACAGTTTGAATTTTGAGGTTTCACTCTGTTTTCTCCTATATTGATAGATGTATTTGGAACTCTAAATCCAACACGGTTTGTGCTAGCTTCTTGAAACTTGACACAGTGAAGTAGTTTCACGTTCTATCTCTATGTTTTGTTTCCTCTTGATGTAGCCCTAAGCACTGACTGGCGAGAAACACTTTCATGGAAAGGGGTTGCGAAGCTTCCAAAAATTACGAATCTCCAGAAATCTCAGCAAATATTTTTTCACCCAAACTGGATGATACTTTCAGGTAATGATCAGTACACTAAGGTGACTTGGTTCCCCAAATTTCGTTCTTCTATGTTGAAGCGTTCATTTCCAGTAACAGTTTGAATTTTTAGGTTTCACTCTGTTTTCTCCTATATTGATAGATGTATTTGGAACTCTAAATCGAACACGGTTTTTGCTAGCTTCTTGAAACTTGACACAGTAAAGTAGTTTCACGTTCTATCTCTATGTTTTGTTTCCTCTTGATGTAGCCCGAAGCAGTGACTGGCGAGAAACACTTTCATGGAAAGGGGTTGCCAAGCTTCCAAAAATTACGAATCTCCAGAAATCTCAGCAAATATTTTTTCACCCAAACTGGATGATACTTTCAGGTAATGATCAGTACAGTAAGGCGACTTGGTTCCCCAAATTTCATTCTTCTATGTTGAAGCGTTCATTTCCAGTAACAGTTTGAATTTTGAGGTTTCACTCTGTTTTCTCCTATATTGATAGATGTATTTGGAACTCTAAATCCAACACGGTTTGTGCTAGCTTCTTGAAACTTGACACAGTGAAGTAGTTTCACGTTCTATCTCTATGTTTTGTTTCCTCTTGATGTAGCCCTAAGCACTGACTGGCGAGAAACACTTTCATGGAAAGGGGTTGCGAAGCTTCCAAAAATTACGAATCTCCAGAAATCTCAGCAAATATTTTTTCACCTAAACTGGATGATACTTTCAGGTAATGATCAGTACACTAAGGTGACTTGGTTCCCCAAATTTCGTTCTTCTATGTTGAAGCATCATTTCCAGTAACAGTTTGAATTTTTAGGTTTCACTCTGTTTTCTCCTATATTGATAGATGTATTTGGAACTCTAAATCGAACACGGTTTTTGCTAGCTTCTTGAAACTTGACACAGTAAAGTAGTTTCACGTTCTATCTCTATGTTTTGTTTCCTCTTGATGTAGCCCTAAGCAGTGACTGGCGAGAAACACTTTCATGGAAAGTGGTTGCCAAGCTTCCAAAAATTACGAATCTCCAGAAATCTCAGCAAATATTTTTTCACCCAAACTGGATGATACTTTCAGGTAATGATCAGTACACTAAGGCGACTTGGTTCCCCAAATTTCGTTCTTCTATGTTGAAGCGTTCATTTCCAGTAACAGTTTGAATTTTTAGGTTTCACTCTGTTTTCTCCTATATTGATAGATGTATTTGGAACTCTAAATTGAACACGGTTTGTGCTAGCTTCTTGAAACTTGACACAGTAAAGTAGTTTCACGTTCTATCTCTATGTTTTGTTTCCTCTTGATGTAGCCCTAAGCAGTGACTGGCGAGAAGCACTTTCATGGAAAGGGGTTGCCAAGCTTCCAAAAATTACGAATCTCCAGAAATGTCAGCAAATATTTTTTCACCCAAACTGGATGATACTTTCAGGTAATGATCAGTACACTAAGGCGACTTGGTTCCCCAAATTTCGTTCTTCTTGTTGAAGCGTTCATTTCCAGTAACAGTTTGAATTTTGAGGTTTCACTCTGTTTTCTCCTATATTGATAGATGTATTTGGAACACTAAATCCAACACGGTTTGTGCTAGCTTCTTGAAACTTGACACAGTAAAGTAGTTTCACGTTCTATCTCTATGTTTTGTTTCCTCTTGATGTAGCCCTAAGCAGTGACTGGCGCGAAACACTTTCATGGAAAGGGGTTGCCAAGCTTCCAAAAATTACGAATCTCCAGAAATCTCAGCAAATATTTTTTCACCCAAACTGGATGATACTTTCAGGTAATGATCAGTACACTAAGGCGACTTGGTTCCCCAAATTTCGTTCTTCTATGTTGAAGCGTTCATTTCCAGTAACAGTTTGAATTTTTAGGTTTCACTCTGTTTTCTACTATATTGATAGATATATTTGGAACTCTAAATCCAACACGGTTTGTGCTAGCTTCTTGAAACTTGACACAGTAAAGTAGTTTCACGTTCTATCTCTATGTTTTGTTTCCTCTTGACGTAGCCCTAAGCAGTGACTGGCGAGAAACACTTTCATGGAAAGGGGTTGCCAAGCTTCCAAAAATTACGAATCTCCAGAAATCTCAGCAAATATTTTTTCACCCAAAGTGGATGATACTTTCAGGTAATGATCAGTACACTAAGGCGAGTTGGTTCCCCAAATTTCGTTCTTCTATATTGAAGCGTTCATTTCCAGTAAAAGTTTGAATTTTTAGGTTTCACTCTGTTTTCTCCTATATTGATAGATGTATTTGGAACTCTAAATCCAACACGGTTTGTGCTAGCTTCTTGAAACTTGACACAGTAAAGTAGTTTCACGTTCTATCTCTATGGTTTGTTTCCTCTTGATGTAGCCCTAAGCAGTGACTGGCGAGAAGCACTTTCATGGAAAGGGGTTGCCAAGCTTCCAAAAATTACGAATCTCCAGAAATCTCAGCAAATATTTTTTCACCCAAACTGGATGATACTTTTAGGTAATGATCAGTACACTTAGGCGACTTGGTTCCCCAAATTTCGTTCTTCTATGTTGAAGCGTTCATTTCCAGTAATAGTTTGAATTTTGAGGTTTCACTCTGTTTTCTCCTATATTGATAGATGTATTTGGAACTCTAAATCCAACACGGTTTGTGCTAGCTTCTTGAAACTTGACACAGTAAAGTAGTTTCACGTTCTATCTCTATGTTTTGTTTCCTCTTGATGTAGCCCTAAGCACTGACTGGCGAGAAACACTTTCATGGAAAGGGTTTGCCTAGCTTCCAAAAATTACGAATCTCCAGAAAGCAAATATTTTTTCACCCAAACTGGATGATACTTTCAGGTAATGATCAGTACACGAAGGTAACTTGGTTCCCCAAATTTCGTGCTTCTATGTTGAAGCGTTCATTTGCAGTAACAGTTTGAATTTTTAGGTTTCAATCTGTTTTCTCCTATATTGATAGATGTATTTGGAACTCTAAATTTAACACGGTTTGTGCTAGCTTCATGAAACTTGACACAGTAAAGTAGTTTCACGTTCTATGTCTATGTTTTGTTTCCTCTTGATGTAGCCATAAGCAGTGACTGGCAAGAAACACTTTCATCGAAAGGGGTTGCCAAGCTTCCAAAAATTACGAATCTCCAGAAATCTCAGCAAATATTTTTTCACCCAAACTGGATGATACTTTCAGGTAATGATCAGTAAACGAAGGCGACTTTGTTCCCCAAATTTCGTTCTTCTATGTTGAAGCGTTCATTTCCAGTAACAGTTTGAATTTTGAGGTTTCACTCTGTTTTCTCCTATATTGATAGATGTATTTGGAACTCTAAATCCAACACGGTTTGTGCTAGCTTCTTGAAACTTGACACAGTAAAGTAGTTTCACGTTCTATCTCTATGTTTTGTTTCCTCTTGATGTAGCCCTAAGCAGTGACTGGCGAGAAGCACTTTCATGGAAAGGGGTTGCCAAGCTTCCAAAAATTACGAATCTCCAGAAATGTCAGCAAATATTTTTTCACCCAAACTGGATGATACTTTCAGGTAATGATCAGTACACTAAGGCGACTTGGTTCCCCAAATTTCGTTCTTCTATGTTGAAGCGTTCATTTCCAGTAACAGTTTGAATTTTTAGGTTTCACTCTGTTTTCTCCTATATTGATAGATGTATTTGGAACACTAAATCCAACACGGTTTCTGCTAGCTTCTTGAAACTTGACACAGTAAAGTAGTTTCACGTTCTATCTCTATGTTTTGTTTCCTCTTGATGTAGCCCTAAGCAGTGACTGACGCGAAACACTTTCATGGAAAGGGTTTGCCAAGCTTCCAAAAATTACGAATCTCCAGAAATCTCAGCAAATATTTTTTCACCCAAACTGGATGATACTTTCAGGTAATGATCAGTACCCTAAGGCGACTTGGTTCCCCAAATTTCGTTCTTCTATGTTGAAGCGTTCATTTCCAGTAACAGTTTGAATTTTGAGGTTTCACTCTGTTTTCTCCTATATTGATAGATATATTTGGAACTCTAAATCCAACACGGTTTGTGCTAGCTTCTTGAAACTTGACACAGTAAAGTAGTTTCACGTTCTATCTCTATGTTTTGTTTCCTCTTGATGTAGCCCTATGCACTGACTGGCGAGAAACACTTTCATGGAAAGGGTTTCCCTAGCTTCGAAAAATTACGAATCTCCAGAAATCTCAGCCAATATTTTTTCACCCAAACTGGATGATACTTTCAGGTAATGATCAGTAAACGAAGGTGACTTGGTTCCCCAAATTTCGTTCTTCTATATTGAAGCGTTCATTTCCAGTAACAGTTTGAATTTTTAGGTTTCACTCTGTTTTCTCCTATATTGATAGATGTATTTGGAACTCTAAATCCAACACGGTTTGTGCTAGCTTCTTGAAACTTGACACAGTAAAGTAGTTTCACGTTCTATCTCTATGGTTTGTTTCCTCTTGATGTAGCCCTAAGCAGTGACTGGCGAGAAGCACTTTCATGGAAAGGGGTTGCCAAGCTTCCAAAAATTACGAATCTCCAGAAATCTCAGCAAATATTTTTTCACCCAAACTGGATGATACTTTCAGGTAATGATCAGTACACTAAGGCGACTTGGTTCCCCAAATTTCGTTCTTCTATGTTGAAGCGTTCATTTCCAGTAACAGTTTGAATTTTGAGGTTTCACTCTGTTTTCTCCTATATTGATAGATGTATTTGGAACTCTAAATCGAACACGGTTTGTGCTAGCTTCTTGAAACTTGACACAGTAAAGTAGTTTCACGTTCTATCTCTATGTTTTGTTTCCTCTTGATGTAGCCCTATGCACTGACTGGCGAGAAACACTTTCATGGAAAGGGTTTGCCTAGCTTCCAAAAATTACGAATCTCCAGAAATCTCAGCAAATATTTTTTCACCCAAACTGGATGATACTTTCAGTTAATGATCAGTACACTAAGGCGACTTGGTTCCCCAAATTTCGTTCTTCTATGTTGAAGCGTTCATTTCCAGTAACAGTTTGAATTTTTAGGTTTCACTCTGTTTTCTCCTATATTGATAGATGTATTTGGAACTCTAAATCGAACACGGTTTTTGCTAGCTTCTTGAAATTTGACACAGTAAAGTAGTTTCACGTTCTATCTCTATGTTTTGTTTCCTCTTGATGTAGCCCTAAGCAGTGACTGGCGAGAAGCACTTTCATGGAAAGGGGTTGCCAAGCTTCCAAAAATTACGAATCTCCAGAAATCTCAGCAAATATTTTTTCACCCAAATTGGATGATACTTTCAGGTAATGATCAGTACACTAAGGCGACTTGGTTCCCCAAATTTCGTTCTTCTATGTTGAAGCGTTCATTTCCAGTAACAGTTTGAATTTTGAGGTTTCACTCTGTTTTCTCCTATATTGATAGATGTATTTGGAACTCTAAATCCAACACGGTTTGTGCTAGCTTCTTGAAACTTGACACAGTGAAGTAGTTTCACGTTCTATCTCTATGTTTTGTTTCCTCTTGATGTAGCCCTAAGCACTGACTGGCGAGAAACCCTTTCATGGAAAGGGGTTGCGAAGCTTCCAAAAATTACGAATCTCCAGAAATCTCAGCAAATATTTTTTCACCCAAACTGGATGATACTTTCAGGTAATGATCAGTACACTAAGGTGACTTGGTTCCCCAAATTTCGTTCTTCTATGTTGAAGCGTTCATTTCCAGTAACAGTTTGAATTTTTAGGTTTCACTCTGTTTTCTCCTATATTGATAGATGTATTTGGAACTCTAAATCGAACACGGTTTTTGCTAGCTTCTTGAAACTTGACACAGTAAAGTAGTTTCACGTTCTATCTCTATGTTTTGTTTCCTCTTGATGTAGCCCTAAGCAGTGACTGGCGAGAAGCACTTTCATGGAAAGGGGTTGCCAAGCTTCCAAAAATTACGAATCTCCAGAAATATCAGCAAATATTTTTTCACCCAAATTGGATGATACTTTCAGGTAATGATCAGTACACTAAGGCGAATTGGTTCCCCAAATTTCGTTCTTCTATGTTGAAGCGTTCATTTCCAGTAACAGTTTGAATTTTTAGGTTTCACTCTGTTTTCTCCTATATTGATAGATGTATTTGCAACTCTAAATCCAACACGGTTTGTGCTAGCTTCTTGAAACTTGACACAGTAAAGTAGTTTCACGTTCTATCTCTATGTTTTGTTTCCTCTTGATGTAGCCCTAAGCAGTGACTGGCGAGAAACACTTTCATGGAAAGTGGTTGCCAAGCTTCCAAAAATTACGAATCTCCAGAAATCTCAGCAAATATTTTTTCACCCAAACTGGATGATACTTTCAGGTAATGATCAGTACACTAAGGCGACTTGGTTCCCCAAATTTCGTTCTTCTATGTTGAAGCGTTCATTTCCAGTAACAGTTTGAATTTTTAGGTTTCACTCTGTTTTCTCCTATATTGATAGATGTATTTGGAACTCTAAATTGAACACGGTTTGTGCTAGCTTCTTGAAACTTGACACAGTAAAGTAGTTTCACGTTCTATCTCTATGTTTTGTTTCCTCTTGATGTAGCCCTAAGCAGTGACTGGCGAGAAGCACTTTCATGGAAAGGGGTTGCCAAGCTTCCAAAAATTACGAATCTCCAGAAATGTCAGCAAATATTTTTTCACCCAAACTGGATGATACTTTCAGGTAATGATCAGTACACTAAGGCGACTTGGTTCCCCAAATTTCGTTCTTCTTGTTGAAGCGTTCATTTCCAGTAACAGTTTGAATTTTGAGGTTTCACTCTGTTTTCTCCTATATTGATAGATGTATTTGGAACACTAAATCCAACACGGTTTGTGCTAGCTTCTTGAAACTTGACACAGTAAAGTAGTTTCACGTTCTATCTCTATGTTTTGTTTCCTCTTGATGTAGCCCTAAGCAGTGACTGGCGCGAAACACTTTCATGGAAAGGGGTTGCCAAGCTTCCAAAAATTACGAATCTCCAGAAATCTCAGCAAATATTTTTTCACCCAAACTGGATGATACTTTCAGGTAATGATCAGTACACTAAGGCGACTTGGTTCCCCAAATTTCGTTCTTCTATGTTGAAGCGTTCATTTCCAGTAACAGTTTGAATTTTTAGGTTTCACTCTGTTTTCTACTATATTGATAGATATATTTGGAACTCTAAATCCAACACGGTTTGTGCTAGCTTCTTGAAACTTGACACAGTAAAGTAGTTTCACGTTCTATCTCTATGTTTTGTTTCCTCTTGACGTAGCCCTAAGCAGTGACTGGCGAGAAACACTTTCATGGAAAGGGGTTGCCAAGCTTCCAAAAATTACGAATCTCCAGAAATCTCAGCAAATATTTTTTCACCCAAAGTGGATGATACTTTCAGGTAATGATCAGTACACTAAGGCGAGTTGGTTCCCCAAATTTCGTTCTTCTATATTGAAGCGTTCATTTCCAGTAAAAGTTTGAATTTTTAGGTTTCACTCTGTTTTCTCCTATATTGATAGATGTATTTGGAACTCTAAATCCAACACGGTTTGTGCTAGCTTCTTGAAACTTGACACAGTAAAGTAGTTTCACGTTCTATCTCTATGGTTTGTTTCCTCTTGATGTAGCCCTAAGCAGTGACTGGCGAGAAGCACTTTCATGGAAAGGGGTTGCCAAGCTTCCAAAAATTACGAATCTCCAGAAATCTCAGCAAATATTTTTTCACCCAAACTGGATGATACTTTTAGGTAATGATCAGTACACTTAGGCGACTTGGTTCCCCAAATTTCGTTCTTCTATGTTGAAGCGTTCATTTCCAGTAATAGTTTGAATTTTGAGGTTTCACTCTGTTTTCTCCTATATTGATAGATGTATTTGGAACTCTAAATCCAACACGGTTTGTGCTAGCTTCTTGAAACTTGACACAGTAAAGTAGTTTCACATTCTATCTCTATGTTTTGTTTCCTCTTGATGTAGCCCTAAGCACTGACTGGCGAGAAACACTTTCATGGAAAGGGTTTGCCTAGCTTCCAAAAATTACGAATCTCCAGAAAGCAAATATTTTTTCACCCAAACTGGATGATACTTTCAGGTAATGATCAGTACACGAAGGTAACTTGGTTCCCCAAATTTCGTGCTTCTATGTTGAAGCGTTCATTTGCAGTAACAGTTTGAATTTTTAGGTTTCAATCTGTTTTCTCCTATATTGATAGATGTATTTGGAACTCTAAATTTAACACGGTTTGTGCTAGCTTCATGAAACTTGACACAGTAAAGTAGTTTCACGTTCTATGTCTATGTTTTGTTTCCTCTTGATGTAGCCATAAGCAGTGACTGGCAAGAAACACTTTCATCGAAAGGGGTTGCCAAGCTTCCAAAAATTACGAATCTCCAGAAATCTCAGCAAATATTTTTTCACCCAAACTGGATGATACTTTCAGGTAATGATCAGTAAACGAAGGCGACTTTGTTCCCCAAATTTCGTTCTTCTATGTTGAAGCGTTCATTTCCAGTAACAGTTTGAATTTTGAGGTTTCACTCTGTTTTGTCCTATATTGATAGATGTATTTGGAACTCTAAATCCAACACGGTTTGTGCTAGCTTCTTGAAACTTGACACAGTAAAGTAGTTTCACGTTCTATCTCTATGTTTTGTTTCCTCTTGATGTAGCCCTAAGCAGTGACTGGCGAGAAGCACTTTCATGGAAAGGGGTTGCCAAGCTTCCAAAAATTACGAATCTCCAGAAATGTCAGCAAATATTTTTTCACCCAAACTGGATGATACTTTCAGGTAATGATCAGTACACTAAGGCGACTTGGTTCCCCAAATTTCGTTCTTCTATGTTGAAGCGTTCATTTCCAGTAACAGTTTGAATTTTTAGGTTTCACTCTGTTTTCTCCTATATTGATAGATGTATTTGGAACACTAAATCCAACACGGTTTCTGCTAGCTTCTTGAAACTTGACACAGTAAAGTAGTTTCACGTTCTATCTCTATGTTTTGTTTCCTCTTGATGTAGCCCTAAGCAGTGACTGACGCGAAACACTTTCATGGAAAGGGTTTGCCAAGCTTCCAAAAATTACGAATCTCCAGAAATCTCAGCAAATATTTTTTCACCCAAACTGGATGATACTTTCAGGTAATGATCAGTACCCTAAGGCGACTTGGTTCCCCAAATTTCGTTCTTCTATGTTGAAGCGTTCATTTCCAGTAACAGTTTGAATTTTGAGGTTTCACTCTGTTTTCTCCTATATTGATAGATATATTTGGAACTCTAAATCCAACACGGTTTGTGCTAGCTTCTTGAAACTTGACACAGTAAAGTAGTTTCACGTTCTATCTCTATGTTTTGTTTCCTCTTGATGTAGCCCTATGCACTGACTGGCGAGAAACACTTTCATGGAAAGGGTTTCCCTAGCTTCGAAAAATTACGAATCTCCAGAAATCTCAGCCAATATTTTTTCACCCAAACTGGATGATACTTTCAGGTAATGATCAGTAAACGAAGGTGACTTGGTTCCCCAAATTTCGTTCTTCTATATTGAAGCGTTCATTTCCAGTAACAGTTTGAATTTTTAGGTTTCACTCTGTTTTCTCCTATATTGATAGATGTATTTGGAACTCTAAATCCAACACGGTTTGTGCTAGCTTCTTGAAACTTGACACAGTAAAGTAGTTTCACGTTCTATCTCTATGGTTTGTTTCCTCTTGATGTAGCCCTAAGCAGTGACTGGCGAGAAGCACTTTCATGGAAAGGGGTTGCCAAGCTTCCAAAAATTACGAATCTCCAGAAATCTCAGCAAATATTTTTTCACCCAAACTGGATGATACTTTCAGGTAATGATCAGTACACTAAGGCGACTTGGTTCCCCAAATTTCGTTCTTCTATGTTGAAGCATTCATTTCCAGTAACAGTTTGAATTTTGAGGTTTCACTCTGTTTTCTCCTATATTGATAGATGTATTTGGAACTCTAAATCGAACACGGTTTGTGCTAGCTTCTTGAAACTTGACACAGTAAAGTAGTTTCACGTTCTATCTCTATGTTTTGTTTCCTCTTGATGTAGCCCTATGCACTGACTGGCGAGAAACACTTTCATGGAAAGGGTTTGCCTAGCTTCCAAAAATTACGAATCTCCAGAAATCTCAGCAAATATTTTTTCACCCAAACTGGATGATACTTTCAGTTAATGATCAGTACACTAAGGCGACTTGGTTCCCCAAATTTCGTTCTTCTATGTTGAAGCGTTCATTTCCAGTAACAGTTTGAATTTTTAGGTTTCACTCTGTTTTCTCCTATATTGATAGATGTATTTGGAACTCTAAATCGAACACGGTTTTTGCTAGCTTCTTGAAACTTGACACAGTAAAGTAGTTTCACGTTCTATCTCTATGTTTTGTTTCCTCTTGATGTAGCCCTAAGCAGTGACTGGCGAGAAGCACTTTCATGGAAAGGGGTTGCCAAGCTTCCAAAAATTACGAATCTCCAGAAATCTCAGCAAATATTTTTTCACCCAAATTGGATGATACTTTCAGGTAATGATCAGTACACTAAGGCGACTTGGTTCCCCAAATTTCGTTCTTCTATGTTGAAGCGTTCATTTCCAGTAACAGTTTGAATTTTGAGGTTTCACTCTGTTTTCTCCTATATTGATAGATGTATTTGGAACTCTAAATCCAACACGGTTTGTGCTAGCTTCTTGAAACTTGACACAGTGAAGTAGTTTCACGTTCTATCTCTATGTTTTGTTTCCTCTTGATGTAGCCCTAAGCACTGACTGGCGAGAAACCCTTTCATGGAAAGGGGTTGCGAAGCTTCCAAAAATTACGAATCTCCAGAAATCTCAGCAAATATTTTTTCACCCAAACTGGATGATACTTTCAGGTAATGATCAGTACACTAAGGTGACTTGGTTCCCCAAATTTCGTTCTTCTATGTTGAAGCGTTCATTTCCAGTAACAGTTTGAATTTTTAGGTTTCACTCTGTTTTCTCCTATATTGATAGATGTATTTGGAACTCTAAATCGAACACGGTTTTTGCTAGCTTCTTGAAACTTGACACAGTAAAGTAGTTTCACGTTCTATCTCTATGTTTTGTTTCCTCTTGATGTAGCCCTAAGCAGTGACTGGCGAGAAGCACTTTCATGGAAAGGGGTTGCCAAGCTTCCAAAAATTACGAATCTCCAGAAATATCAGCAAATATTTTTTCACCCAAATTGGATGATACTTTCAGGTAATGATCAGTACACTAAGGCGAATTGGTTCCCCAAATTTCGTTCTTCTATGTTGAAGCGTTCATTTCCAGTAACAGTTTGAATTTTTAGGTTTCACTCTGTTTTCTCCTATATTGATAGATGTATTTGCAACTCTAAATCCAACACGGTTTGTGCTAGCTTCTTGAAACTTGACACAGTAAAGTAGTTTCACGTTCTATCTCTATGTTTTGTTTCCTCTTGATGTAGCCCTAAGCAGTGACTGGCGAGAAACACTTTCATGGAAAGGGGTTGCCAAGCTTCCAAAAATTACGAATCTCCAGAAATCTCAGCAAATATTTTTTCACCCAAAGTGGATGATACTTTCAGGTAATGATCAGTACACTAAGGCGAGTTGGTTCCCCAAATTTCGTTCTTCTATATTGAAGCGTTCATTTCCAGTAACAGTTTGAATTTTTAGGTTTCACTCTGTTTTCTCCTATATTGATAGATGTATTTGGAACTCTAAATCCAACACGGTTTGTGCTAGCTTCTTGAAACTTGACACAGTAAAGTAGTTTCACGTTCTATCTCTATGGTTTGTTTCCTCTTGATGTAGCCCTAAGCAGTGACTGGCGAGAAGCACTTTCATGGAAAGGGGTTGCCAAGCTTCCAAAAATTACGAATCTCCAGAAATCTCAGCAAATATTTTTTCACCCAAACTGGATGATACTTTCAGGTAATGATCAATACACTTAGGCGACTTGGTTCCCCAAATTTCGTTCTTCTATGTTGAAGCGTTCATTTCCAGTAACAGTTTGAATTTTGAGGTTTCACTCTGTTTTCTCCTATATTGATAGATGTATTTGGAACTCTAAATCCAACACGGTTTGTGCTAGCTTCTTGAAACTTGACACAGTAAAGTAGTTTCACGTTCTATCTCTATGTTTTGTTTCCTCTTTATGTAGCCCTAAGCAGTGACTGGCGAGAAGCACTTTCATGGAAAGGGGTTGCCAAGCTTCCAAAAATTACGAATCTCCAGAAATCTCAGCAAATATTTTTTCACCCAAATTGGATGATACTTTCATGTAATGATCAGTACACTAAGGCGACTTGGTTCCCCAAATTTCGTTCTTCTATGTTGAAGCATTCATTTCCAGTAACAGTTTGAATTTTTAGGTTTCACTCAGTTTTCTCCTATATTGATAGATGTATTTGCAACTCTAAATCCAACACGGTTTGTGCTAGCTTCTTGAAACTTGACATATAAAGTAGTTTCACGTTCTATCTCTATGTTTTGTTTCCTCTTGATGTAGCCCTAAGCAGTGACTGGCGAGAAGCACTTTCATGGAAAGGGGTTGCCAAGCTTCCAAAAATTACGAATCTCCAGAAATCTCAGCAAATATTTTTTCACCCAAACTGGATGATACTTTCAGGTAATGATCAGTACACTAAGGCGACTTGGTTCCCCAAATTTCGTTCTTCTATGTTGAAGCGTTCATTTCCAGTAACAGTTTGAATTTTTAGGTTTCACTCTGTTTTCTCCTATATTGATAGATGTATTTGGAACTCTAAATCGAACACGGTTTGTGCTAGCTTCTTGAAACTTGACACAGTAAACTAGTTTCACGTTCTATCTCTATGTTTTGTTTCCTCTTGATGTAGCCCTAAGCAGTGACTGGCGAGAAGCACTTTCATGGAAAGGGGTTGCCAAGCTTCCAAAAATTACGAATCTCCAGAAATGTCAGCAAATATTTTTTCACCAAACTGGATGATACTTTCAGGTAATGATCAGTACACTAAGGTGACTTGGTTCCCCAAATTTCGTTCTTCTATGTTGAAGCGTTCATTTCCAGTAACAGTTTTAATTTTTAGGTTTCACTCTGTTTTCTCCTATATTGATAGATGTATTTGGAACTCTAAATCGAACACGGTTTGTGCTAGCTTCTTGAAACTTGACACAGTAAAGTAGTTTCACGTTCTATCTCTATGTTTTGTTTTCTCTTGATGTAGCCCTATGCACTGACTGGCGAGAAGCACTTTCATTGAAAGGGGTTGCCAAGCTTCCAAAAATTACGAATCTCCAGAAATGTCAGCAAATATTTTTTCACCCAAACTGGATGATACTTTCAGGTAATGATCAGTACACTAAGGCGACTTGGTTCCCCAAATTTCGTTCTTCTATGTTGAAGCGTTCATTTCCAGTAACAGTTTGAATTTTTAGGTTTCACTCTGTTTTCTCCTATATTGATAGATGTATTTGGAACTCTAAATCGAACACGGTTTTTGCTAGGTTCTTGAAACTTGACACAGTAAAGTAGTTTCACGTTCTATCTCTATGTTTTGTTTCCTCTTGATGTAGCCCTAAGCAGTGACTGGCGAGAAGCACTTTCATGGAAAGGGGTTGCCAAGCTTCCAAAAATTACGAATCTCCAGAAATCTCAGCAAATATTTTTTCACCCAAATTGGATGATACTTTCAGGTAATGATCAGTACACTAAGGCGAATTGGTTCCCCAAATTTCGTTCTTCTATGTTGAAGCGTTCATTTCCAGTAACAGTTTGAATTTTTAGGTTTCACTCTGTTTTCTCCTATATTGATAGATGTATTTGCAACTCTAAATCCAACACGGTTTGTGCTAGCTTCTTGAAACTTGACACAGTAAAGTAGTTTCACGTTCTATCTCTATGTTTTGTTTCCTCTTGATGTAGCCCTAAGCAGTGACTGGCGAGAAACACTTTCATGGAAAGGGGTTGCCAAGCTTCCAAAAATTACGAATCTCCAGAAATCTCAGCAAATATTTTTTCACCCAAAGTGGATGATACTTTCAGGTAATGATCAGTACACTAAGGCGAGTTGGTTCCCCAAATTTCGTTCTTCTATATTGAAGCGTTCATTTCCAGTAACAGTTTGAATTTTTAGGTTTCACTCTGTTTTCTCCTATATTGATAGATGTATTTGGAACTCTAAATCCAACACGGTTTGTGCTAGCTTCTTGAAACTTGACACAGTAAAGTAGTTTCACGTTCTATCTCTATGGTTTGTTTCCTCTTGATGTAGCCCTAAGCAGTGACTGGCGAGAAACACTTTCATGGAAAGGGGTTGCCAAGCTTCCAAAAATTACGAATCTCCAGAAATCTCAGCAAATATTTTTTCACCCAAACTGGATGATACTTTCAGGTAATGATCAGTACACTTAGGCGACTTGGTTCCCCAAATTTCGTTCTTCTATGTTGAAGCGTTCATTTCCAGTAACAGTTTGAATTTTGAGGTTTCACTCTGTTTTCTCCTATATTGATAGATGTATTTGGAACTCTAAATCCAACACGGTTTGTGCTAGCTTCTTGAAACTTGACACAGTAAAGTAGTTTCAAGTTCTATCTCTATGTTTTGTTTCCTCTTGATGTAGCCCTAAGCAGTGACTGGCGAGAAGCACTTTCATGGAAAGGGGTTGCCAAGCTTCCAAAAATTACGAATCTCCAGAAATCTCAGCAAATATTTTTTCACCCAAATTGGATGATACTTTCATGTAATGATCAGTACACTAAGGCGACTTGGTTCCCCAAATTTCGTTCTTCTATGTTGAAGCATTCATTTCCAGTAACAGTTTGAATTTTTAGGTTTCACTCAGTTTTCTCCTATATTGATAGATGTATTTGCAACTCTAAATCCAACACGGTTTGTGCTAGCTTCTTGAAACTTGACATATAAAGTAGTTTCACGTTCTATCTCTATGTTTTGTTTCCTCTTGATGTAGCCCTAAGCAGTGACTGGCGAGAAGCACTTTCATGGAAAGGGGTTGCCAAGCTTCCAAAAATTACGAATCTCCAGAAATCTCAGCAAATATTTTTTCACCCAAACTGGATGATACTTTCAGGTAATGATCAGTACACTAAGGCGACTTGGTTCCCCAAATTTCGTTCTTCTATGTTGAAGCGTTCATTTCCAGTAACAGTTTGAATTTTTAGGTTTCACTCTGTTTTCTCCTATATTGATAGATGTATTTGGAACTCTAAATCGAACACGGTTTGTGCTAGCTTCTTGAAACTTGACACAGTAAACTAGTTTCACGTTCTATCTCTATGTTTTGTTTCCTCTTGATGTAGCCCTAAGCAGTGACTGGCGAGAAGCACTTTCATGGAAAGGGGTTGCCAAGCTTCCAAAAATTACGAATCTCCAGAAATGTCAGCAAATATTTTTTCACCCAAACTGGATGATACTTTCAGGTAATGATCAGTACACTAAGGTGACTTGGTTCCCCAAATTTCGTTCTTCTATGTTGAAGCGTTCATTTCCAGTAACAGTTTTAATTTTTAGGTTTCACTCTGTTTTCTCCTATATTGATAGATGTATTTGGAACTCTAAATCGAACACGGTTTGTGCTAGCTTCTTGAAACTTGACACAGTAAAGTAGTTTCACGTTCTATCTCTATGTTTTGTTTTCTCTTGATGTAGCCCTATGCACTGACTGGCGAGAAGCACTTTCATGGAAAGGGGTTGCCAAGCTTCCAAAAATTACGAATCTCCAGAAATGTCAGCAAATATTTTTTTACCCAAACTGGATGATACTTTCAGGTAATGATCAGTACACTAAGGCGACTTGGTTCCCCAAATTTCGTTCTTCTATGTTGAAGCGTTCATTTCCAGTAACAGTTTGAATTTTTAGGTTTCACTCTGTTTTCTCCTATATTGATAGATGTATTTGCAACTCTAAATCCAACACGGTTTGTGCTAGCTTCTTGAAACTTGACACAGTAAAGTAGTTTCACGTTCTATCTCTATGTTTTGTTTCCTCTTGATGTAGCCCTAAGCAGTGACTGGCGAGAAACACTTTCATGGAAAGGGGTTGCCAAGCTTCCAAAAATTACGGATCTCCAGAAATCTCAGCAAATATTTTTTCACCCAAACTGGATGATACTTTCAGGTAATGATCAGTACACTAAGGCGACTTGGTTCCCCAAATTTCGTTCTTCTATGTTGAAGCGTTCATTTCCAGTAACAGTTTGAATTTTTAGGTTTCACTCTGTTTTCTCCTATATTGATAGATGTATTTGGAACTCTAAATTGAACACGGTTTGTGCTAGCTTCTTGAAACTTGACACAGTAAAGTAGTTTCACGTTTTATCTCTATGTTTTGTTTCCGCTTGATGTAGCCCTAAGCAGTGACTGGCGAGAAGCACTTTCATGGAAAGGGGTTGCCAAGCTTCCAAAAATTACGAATCTCCAGAAATGTCAGCAAATATTTTTTCACCCAAACTGGATGATACTTTCAGGTAATGATCAGTACACTAAGGCGACTTGGTTCCCCAAATTTCGTTCTTCTATGTTGAAGCGTTCATTTCCAGTAACAGTTTGAATTTTGAGGTTTCACTCTGTTTTCTCCTCTATTGAAAGATGTATTTGGAACTCTAAATCCAACACAGTTTGTGCAAGCTTCTTGAAACTTGACACAGTAAAGTAGTTTCACGTTCTATCTCTATGTTTTGTTTCCTCTTGATGTAGCCCTAAGCACTGACTGGCGAGAAACACTTTCATGGAAAGGGTTTGCCTAGCTTCCGAAAATTACGAATCTCCAGAAATCTCAGCAAATATTTTTTCACCCAAACTGGATGATACTTTCAGGTAATGATCAGTACACTAAGGCTACTTGGTTCCCCAAATTTCGTTCTTCTATGTTGAAGCGTTCATTTCCAGTAACAGTGTGAATTTTGAGGTTTCACTCTGTTTTCTCCTATATTGATAGATGTATTTGGAACTCTAAATCCAACACGGTTTGTGCTAGCTTCTTGAAACTTGACACAGTGAAGTAGTTTCACGTTCTATCTCTATGTTTTGTTTCCTCTTGATGTAGCCCTAAGCAGTGACTGGCGAGAAGCACTTTCATGGAAAGGGGTTGCCAAGCTTCCTAAAATTACGAATCTCCAGAAATCTCAGCAGATATTTTTTCACCCAAACTGGATGATACTTTCAGGTAATGATCAGTACACTAAGGCGACTTGGTTCCCCAAATTTCGTTCTTCTATGTTGAAGCGTTCATTTCCAGTAACAGTTTGAATTTTTAGGTTTCACTCTGTTTTCTCCTCTATTGAAAGATGTATTTGGAACTCTAAATCCAACACGGTTTGTGCTAGCTTCTTGAAACTTGACACAGTAAAGTAGTTTCACGTTCTATCTCTATGTTTTGTTTCCTCTTTATGTACCCCTAAGCAGTGACTGGCGAGAAGCACTTTCATGGAAAGGGGTTGCCAAGCTTCCAAAAATTACGAATCTCCAGAAATCTCAGCAAATATTTTTTCACCCAAACTGGATGATACTTTCAGGTAATGATCAGTACACTAAGGCGACTTGGTTCCCCAAATTTCGTTCTTCTATGTTGAAGCGTTCATTTCCAGTAACAGTTTGAATTTTGAGGTTTCACTCTGTTTTCTCCTATATTGATAGATGTATTTGGAACTCTAAATCCAACACGGTTTGTGCTAGCTTCTTGAAACTTGACACAGTAAAGTAGTTTCACGTTCTATCTCTATGTTTTGTTTCCTCTTGATGTAGCCCTAAGCACTGACTGGTGAGAAACTCTTTCATGGAAAGGGTTTGCCTAGCTTCCAAAAATTACGAATCTCCAGAAATCTCAGCAAATATTTTTTCACCCAAACTGGATGATACTTTCAGGTAATGATCAGTACACTAAGGCGACTTGGTTCCCCAAATTTCGTTCTTCTATGTTGAAGCGTTCATTTCCAGTAACAGTTTGAATTTTGAGGTTTCACTCTGTTTTCTCATATATTGATAGATGTATTTGGAACTCTAAATCCAACACGGTTTGTGCTAGCTTCTTGAAACTTGACACAGTAAAGTAGTTTCACGTTCTATCTCTATGTTTTGTTTCCTCTTGATGTAGCCCTAAGCAGTGACTGGCGAGAAGCACTTTCATGGAAAGGGGTTGCCAAGCTTCCAAAAATTACGAATCTCCAGAAATGTCAGCACATATTTTTTCATCCAAACTGGATGATACTTTCAGGTAATGATCAGTACACTAAGGCAACTTGGTTCCCCAAATTTCGTTCTTCTATGTTGAAGCGTTCATTTCCAGTAACAGTTTGAATTTTGAGGTTTCACTCTGTTTTCTCCTATATTGATGGATGTATTTGGAACTCTAAATCGAAAACGGTTTGTGCTAGCTTCTTGAAACTTGACACAGTAAAGTAGTTTCACGTTCTATATCTATGTTTTGTTTCCTCTTCATGTAGCCCTAAGCAGTGACTGGCGAGAAGCACTTTCATGGAAAGGGGTTGCCAAGCTTCCAAAAATTACGAATCTCCAGAAATGTCAGCAAATATTTTTTCACCCAAACTGGATGATACTTTCAGGTAATGATCTGTACACTAATGCGACTTGGTTCCCCAAATTTCGTTCTTCTATGATGAAGCGTTCATTTCCAGTAATAGTTTGAATTTTCAGGTTTCACTCTGTTTTCTCCTATATTGATAGATGTACTTGCAACTCTAAATCCAACACGGTTTGTGCTAGCTTTTTGAAACTTGACACAGTAAAGTAGTCTCAAGTTCTATCTCTATGGTTTGTTTCCTCTTAATGTAGCTCTAAGCAGTGACTGGCGAGAAGCACTTTCATGGAAAGGGGTTGCCAAGCTTCCAAAAATTACGAATCTCCAGAAATCTCAGCAAATATTTTTTCACCCAAACTGGATGATACTTTCAGGTAATAATCAGTACACTAAGTCGACTTGGTTCCCCAAATTTCGTTCTTCTATGTTGAAGCGTTCATTTCCAGTAATAGTTTGAATTTTTAGGTATCACTCTGTTTTCTCCTATATTGATAGATGTATTTGGAACTCTAAATCCGACACGGTTTGTGCTAGCTTCTTGAAACTTGACACAGTAAAGTAGTTTCACGTTCTATCTCTATGTTTTGTTTGCTCTTGATGTAGCCCTAAGGAGTGACTGGCGAGAAGCACTTTCATGGAAAGGGGTTGCCAAGCTTCCAAAAATTACGAATCTCCAGAAATCTCAGCCAATATTTTTTCACCCAAACTGGATGATACTTTCAGGTAATGATCAGTACACTAAGGCGACTTGGTTCCCCAAATTTCGTTCTTCTATGTTGAAGCGTTCATTTCCAGTAACAGTTTGAATTTTTAGGTTTCACTCTGTTTTCTCCTATATTGATAGATGTATATGGAACTCTAAATCCAACACGGTTTGTGCTAGCTTCTTGAAACTAGACACAGTAAAGTAGTTTCAAGTTCTATCTCTATGTTTTGTTTCCTCTTGATGTAGCCCTAAGCACTGACTGGCGAGAAACACTTTTATGGAAAGGGGTTGCCAAGCTTCCAAAAATTACGAATCTCCAGAAATGTCAGCAAATATTTTTTCACCCAAACTGGATGATACTTTCAGGTAATGATCAGTACACTAAGGTGACTTGGTTCCCCAAATTTCGTTCTTCTATGTTGAAGCGTTCATTTCCAGTAACAGTTTTAATTTTTAGGTTTCACTCTGTTTTCTCCTATATTGATAGATGTATTTGGAACTCTAAATCGAACACGGTTTGTGCTAGCTTCTTGAAACTTGACACAGTAAAGTAGTTTCACGTTCTATCTCTATGTTTTGTTTTCTCTTGATGTAGCCCTATGCACTGACTGGCGAGAAGCACTTTCATGGAAAGGGGTTGCCAAGCTTCCAAAAATTACGAATCTCCAGAAATGTCAGCAAATATTTTTTCACCCAAACTGGATGATACTTTCAGGTAATGATCAGTACACTAAGGCGACTTGGTTCCCCAAATTTCGTTCTTCTATGTTGAAGCGTTCATTTCCAGTAACAGTTTGAATTTTTAGGTTTCACTCTGTTTTCTCCTATATTGATAGATGTATTTGCAACTCTAAATCCAACACGGTTTGTGCTAGCTTCTTGAAACTTGACACAGTAAAGTAGTTTCACGTTCTATCTCTATGTTTTGTTTCCTCTTGATGTAGCCCTAAGCAGTGACTGGCGAGAAACACTTTCATGGAAAGGGGTTGCCAAGCTTCCAAAAATTACGGATCTCCAGAAATCTCAGCAAATATTTTTTCACCCAAACTGGATGATACTTTCAGGTAATGATCAGTACACTAAGGCGACTTGGTTCCCCAAATTTCGTTCTTCTATGTTGAAGCGTTCATTTCCAGTAACAGTTTGAATTTTTAGGTTTCACTCTGTTTTCTCCTATATTGATAGATGTATTTGGAACTCTAAATTGAACACGGTTTGTGCTAGCTTCTTGAAACTTGACACAGTAAAGTAGTTTCACGTTTTATCTCTATGTTTTGTTTCCGCTTGATGTAGCCCTAAGCAGTGACTGGCGAGAAGCACTTTCATGGAAAGGGGTTGCCAAGCTTCCAAAAATTACGAATCTCCAGAAATGTCAGCAAATATTTTTTCACCCAAACTGGATGATACTTTCAGGTAATGATCAGTACACTAAGGCGACCTGGTTCCCCAAATTTCGTTCTTCTATGTTGAAGCGTTCATTTCCAGTAACAGTTTGAATTTTGAGGTTTCACTCTGTTTTCTCCTCTATTGAAAGATGTATTTGGAACTCTAAATCCAACACAGTTTGTGCAAGCTTCTTGAAACTTGACACAGTAAAGTAGTTTCACGTTCTATCTCTATGTTTTGTTTCCTCTTGATGTAGCCCTAAGCACTGACTGGCGAGAAACACTTTCATGGAAAGGGTTTGCCTAGCTTCCGAAAATTACGAATCTCCAGAAATCTCAGCAAATATTTTTTCACCCAAACTGGATGATACTTTCAGGTAATGATCAGTACACTAAGGCGACTTGGTTCCCCAAATTTCGTTCTTCTATGTTGAAGCGTTCATTTCCAGTAACAGTTTGAATTTTGAGGTTTCACTCTGTTTTCTCCTATATTGATAGATGTATTTGGAACTCTAAATCCAACACGGTTTGTGCTAGCTTCTTGAAACTTGACACAGTGAAGTAGTTTCACGTTCTATCTCTATGTTTTGTTTCCTCTTGATGTAGCCCTAAGCAGTGACTGGCGAGAAGCACTTTCATGGAAAGGGGTTGCCAAGCTTCCTAAAATTACGAATCTCCAGAAATCTCAGCAGATATTTTTTCACCCAAACTGGATGATACTTTCAGGTAATGATCAGTACACTAAGGCGACTTGGTTCCCCAAATTTCGTTCTTCTATGTTGAAGCGTTCATTTCCAGTAACAGTTTGAATTTTTAGGTTTCACTCTGTTTTCTCCTCTATTGAAAGATGTATTTGGAACTCTAAATCCAACACGGTTTGTGCTAGCTTCTTGAAACTTGACACAGTAAAGTAGTTTCACGTTCTATCTCTATGTTTTGTTTCCTCTTTATGTACCCCTAAGCAGTGACTGGCGAGAAGCACTTTCATGGAAAGGGGTTGCCAAGCTTCCAAAAATTACGAATCTCCAGAAATCTCAGCAAATATTTTTTCACCCAAACTGGATGATACTTTCAGGTAATGATCAGTACACTAAGGCGACTTGGTTCCCCAAATTTCGTTCTTCTATGTTGAAGCGTTCATTTCCAGTAACAGTTTGAATTTTGAGGTTTCACTCTGTTTTCTCCTATATTGATAGATGTATTTGGAACTCTAAATCCAACACGGTTTGTGCTAGCTTCTTGAAACTTGACACAGTAAAGTAGTTTCACGTTCTATCTCTATGTTTTGTTTCCTCTTGATGTAGCCCTAAGCACTGACTGGTGAGAAACACTTTCATGGAAAGGGTTTGCCTAGCTTCCAAAAATTACGAATCTCCAGAAATCTCAGCAAATATTTTTTCACCCAAACTGGATGATACTTTCAGGTAATGATCAGTACACTAAGGCGACTTGGTTCCCCAAATTTCGTTCTTCTATGTTGAAGCGTTCATTTCCAGTAACAGTTTGAATTTTGAGGTTTCACTCTGTTTTCTCCTATATTGATAGATGTATTTGGAACTCTAAATCCAACACGGTTTGTGCTAGCTTCTTGAAACTTGACACAGTAAAGTAGTTTCACGTTCTATCTCTATGTTTTGTTTCCTCTTGATGTAGCCCTAAGCAGTGACTGGCGAGAAGCACTTTCATGGAAAGGGGTTGCCAAGCTTCCAAAAATTACGAATCTCCAGAAATGTCAGCACATATTTTTTCATCCAAACTGGATGATACTTTCAGGTAATGATCAGTACACTAAGGCAACTTGGTTCCCCAAATTTCGTTCTTCTATGTTGAAGCGTTCATTTCCAGTAACAGTTTGAATTTTGAGGTTTCACTCTGTTTTCTCCTATATTGATGGATGTATTTGGAACTCTAAATCGAACACGGTTTGTGCTAGCTTCTTGAAACTTGACACAGTAAAGTAGTTTCACGTTCTATATCTATGTTTTGTTTCCTCTTCATGTAGCACTAAGCAGTGACTGGCGAGAAGCACTTTCATGGAAAGGGGTTGCCAAGCTTCCAAAAATTACGAATCTCCAGAAATGTCAGCAAATATTTTTTCACCCAAACTGGATGATACTTTCAGGTAATGATCTGTACACTAATGCGACTTGGTTCCCCAAATTTCGTTCTTCTATGATGAAGCGTTCATTTCCAGTAATAGTTTGAATTTTCAGGTTTCACTCTGTTTTCTCCTATATTGATAGATGTACTTGCAACTCTAAATCCAACACGGTTTGTGCTAGCTTTTTGAAACTTGACACAGTAAAGTAGTCTCAAGTTCTATCTCTATGGTTTGTTTCCTCTTAATGTAGCTCTAAGCAGTGACTGGCGAGAAGCACTTTCATGGAAAGGGGTTGCCAAGCTTCCAAAAATTACGAATCTCCAGAAATCTCAGCAAATATTTTTTCACCCAAACTGGATGATACTTTCAGGTAATAATCAGTACACTAAGTCGACTTGGTTCCCCAAATTTCGTTCTTCTATGTTGAAGCGTTCATTTCCAGTAACAGTTTGAATTTTTAGGTTTCACTCTGTTTTCTCCTATATTGATAGACGTATTTGGAACTCTAAATCCAACACGGTTTGTGCTAGCTTCTTGAAACTTGACATAGTAAAGTAGTTTTACGTTCTATCTCTATGTTTTGTTTCCTCTTGATGTAGCCCTAAGCACTGAAGGCGAGAAACACTTTCATGGAAAGAGGTTGCCAAGCTTCCAAAAATTACGAATCTCCAGAAATCTCAGCCAATATTTTTTCATCCAAACTGGATGATACTTTCAGGTAATGATCAGTACACTAAGGCGACTTGGTTCCCCAAATTTCGTTCTTCTATGTTGAAGCGTTCATTTCCAGTAACAGTTTGAATTTTTAGGTTTCACTCTGTTTTCTCCTATATTGATAGATGTATTTGCAACTCTAAATCCAACACGGTTTGTGCTAGCTTCTTGAAACTTGACACAGTAAAGTAGTTTCACGTTCTATCTCTATGTTTTGTTTCCTCTTGATGTAGCCCTAAGCAGTGACTGGCGAGAAACACTTTCATGGAAAGGGGTTGCCAAGCTTCCAAAAATTACGGATCTCCAGAAATCTCAGCAAATATTTTTTCACCCAAACTGGATGATACTTTCAGGTAATGATCAGTACACTAAGGCGACTTGGTTCCCCAAATTTCGTTCTTCTATGTTGAAGCGTTCATTTCCAGTAACAGTTTGAATTTTTAGGTTTCACTCTGTTTTCTCCTATATTGATAGATGTATTTGGAACACTAAATCCAACACGGTTTCTGCTAGCTTCTTGAAACTTGACACAGTAAAGTAGTTTCACGTTTTATCTCTATGTTTTGTTTCCGCTTGATGTAGCCCTAAGCAGTGACTGGCGAGAAGCACTTTCATGGAAAGGGGTTGCCAAGCTTCCAAAAATTACGAATCTCCAGAAATGTCAGCAAATATTTTTTCACCCAAACTGGATGATACTTTCAGGTAATGATCAGTACACTAAGGCGACTTGGTTCCCCAAATTTCGTTCTTCTATGTTGAAGCGTTCATTTCCAGTAACAGTTTGAATTTTGAGGTTTCACTCTGTTTTCTCCTCTATTGAAAGATGTATTTGGAACTCTAAATCCAACACAGTTTGTGCAAGCTTCTTGAAACTTGACACAGTAAAGTAGTTTCACGTTCTATCTCTATGTTTTGTTTCCTCTTGATGTAGCCCTAAGCACTGACTGGCGAGAAACACTTTCATGGAAAGGGTTTGCCTAGCTTCCGAAAATTACGAATCTCCAGAAATCTCAGCAAATATTTTTTCACCCAAACTGGATGATACTTTCAGGTAATGATCAGTACACTAAGGCGACTTGGTTCCCCAAATTTCGTTCTTCTATGTTGAAGCGTTCATTTCCAGTAACAGTTTGAATTTTGAGGTTTCACTCTGTTTTCTCCTATATTGATAGATGTATTTGGAACTCTAAATCCAACACGGTTTGTGCTAGCTTCTTGAAACTTGACACAGTGAAGTAGTTTCACGTTCTATCTCTATGTTTTGTTTCCTCTTGATGTAGCCCTAAGCAGTGACTGGCGAGAAGCACTTTCATGGAAAGGGGTTGCCAAGCTTCCTAAAATTACGAATCTCCAGAAATCTCAGCAGATATTTTTTCACCCAAACTGGATGATACTTTCAGGTAATGATCAGTACACTAAGGCGACTTGGTTCCCCAATTTTCGTTCTTCTATGTTGAAGCGTTCATTTCCAGTAACAGTTTGAATTTTTAGGTTTCACTCTGTTTTCTCCTCTATTGAAAGATGTATTTGGAACTCTAAATCCAACACGGTTTGTGCTAGCTTCTTGAAACTTGACACAGTAAAGTAGTTTCACGTTCTATCTCTATGTTTTGTTTCCTCTTTATGTACCCCTAAGCAGTGAAGGCGAGAAGCACTTTCATGGAAAGGGGTTGCCAAGCTTCCAAAAATTACGAATCTCCAGAAATCTCAGCAAATATTTTTTCACCCAAACTGGATGATACTTTCAGGTAATGATCAGTACACTAAGGCGACTTGGTTCCCCAAATTTCGTTCTTCTATGTTGAAGCGTTCATTTCCAGTAACAGTTTGAATTTTGAGGTTTCACTCTGTTTTCTCCTATATTGATAGATGTATTTGGAACTCTAAATCCAACACGGTTTGTGCTAGCTTCTTGAAACTTGACACAGTAAAGTAGTTTCACGTTCTATCTCTATGTTTTGTTTCCTCTTGATGTAGCCCTAAGCACTGACTGGTGAGAAACACTTTCATGGAAAGGGTTTGCCTAGCTTCCAAAAATTACGAATCTCCAGAAATCTCAGCAAATATTTTTTCACCCAAACTGGATGATACTTTCAGGTAATGATCAGTACACTAAGGCGACTTGGTTCCCCAAATTTCGTTCTTCTATGTTGAAGCGTTCATTTCCAGTAACAGTTTGAATTTTGAGGTTTCACTCTGTTTTCTCATATATTGATAGATGTATTTGGAACTCTAAATCCAACACGGTTTGTGCTAGCTTCTTGAAACTTGACACAGTAAAGTAGTTTCACGTTCTATCTCTATGTTTTGTTTCCTCTTGATGTAGCCCTAAGCAGTGACTGGCGAGAAGCACTTTCATGGAAAGGGGTTGCCAAGCTTCCAAAAATTACGAATCTCCAGAAATGTCAGCACATATTTTTTCATCCAAACTGGATGATACTTTCAGGTAATGATCAGTACACTAAGGCAACTTGGTTCCCCAAATTTCGTTCTTCTATGTTGAAGCGTTCATTTCCAGTAACAGTTTGAATTTTGAGGTTTCACTCTGTTTTCTCCTATATTGATGGATGTATTTGGAACTCTAAATCGAACACGGTTTGTGCTAGCTTCTTGAAACTTGACACAGTAAAGTAGTTTCACGTTCTATATCTATGTTTTGTTTCCTCTTCATGTAGCACTAAGCAGTGACTGGCGAGAAGCACTTTCATGGAAAGGGGTTGCCAAGCTTCCAAAAATTACGAATCTCCAGAAATGTCAGCAAATATTTTTTCACCCAAACTGGATGATACTTTCAGGTAATGATCTGTACACTAATGCGACTTGGTTCCCCAAATTTCGTTCTTCTATGATGAAGCGTTCATTTCCAGTAATAGTTTGAATTTTCAGGTTTCACTCTGTTTTCTCCTATATTGATAGATGTACTTGCAACTCTAAATCCAACACGGTTTGTGCTAGCTTTTTGAAACTTGACACAGTAAAGTAGTCTCAAGTTCTATCTCTATGGTTTGTTTCCTCTTAATGTAGCTCTAAGCAGTGACTGGCGAGAAGCACTTTCATGGAAAGGGGTTGCCAAGCTTCCAAAAATTACGAATCTCCAGAAATCTCAGCAAATATTTTTTCACCCAAACTGGATGATACTTTCAGGTAATAATCAGTACACTAAGTCGACTTGGTTCCCCAAATTTCGTTCTTCTATGTTGAAGCGTTCATTTCCAGTAACAGTTTGAATTTTTAGGTTTCACTCTGTTTTCTCCTATATTGATAGACGTATTTGGAACTCTAAATCCAACACGGTTTGTGCTAGCTTCTTGAAACTTGACATAGTAAAGTAGTTTTACGTTCTATCTCTATGTTTTGTTTCCTCTTGATGTAGCCCTAAGCACTGAAGGCGAGAAACACTTTCATGGAAAGAGGTTGCCAAGCTTCCAAAAATTACGAATCTCCAGAAATCTCAGCCAATATTTTTTCATCCAAACTGGATGATACTTTCAGGTAATGATCAGTACACTAAGGCGACTTGGTTCCCCAAATTTCGTTCTTCTATGTTGAAGCGTTCATTTCCAGTAACAGTTTGAATTTTTAGGTTTCACTCTGTTTTCTCCTATAATGATAGATGTATTTGGAACTCTAAATCCAACACAGTTTGTGCTAGCTTCTTGAAACTTGACACAGTAAAGTAGTTTCACGTTCTATCTCTATGTTTTGTTTCCTCTTGATGTAGCCCTAAGCAGTGACTGGCGAGAAACACTTTCATGGAAAGGGGTTTCCAAGCTTCCAAAAATTATGAATCTCCAGAAATCTCAGCAAATATTTTTTCACCCAAACTGGATGATACTTTCAGGTAATGATCAGTACACTAAGTCGACTTGGTTCCCCAAATTTCGTTCTTCTATGTTGAAGCGTTCATTTCCAGTAATAGTTTGAATTTTTAGGTATCACTCTGTTTTCTCCTATATTGATAGATGTATTTGGAACTCTAAATCCGACACGGTTTGTGCTAGCTTCTTGAAACTTGACACAGTAAAGTAGTTTCACGTTCTATCTCTATGTTTTGTTTGCTCTTGATGTAGCCCTAAGCAGTGACTGGCGAGAAGCACTTTCATGGAAAGGGGTTGCCAAGCTTCCAAAAATTACGAATCTCCAGAAATCTCAGCCAATATTTTTTCACCCAAACTGGATGATACTTTCAGGTAATGATCAGTACACTAAGGCGACTTGGTTCCCCAAATTTCGTTCTTCTATGTTGAAGCGTTCATTTCCAGTAACAGTTTGAATTTTTAGGTTTCACTCTGTTTTCTCCTATATTGATAGATGTATATGGAACTCTAAATCCAACACGGTTTGTGCTAGCTTCTTGAAACTAGACACAGTAAAGTAGTTTCAAGTTCTATCTCTATGTTTTGTTTCCTCTTGATGTAGCCCTAAGCACTGACTGGCGAGAAACACTTTTATGGAAAGGGGTTGCGAAGCTTCCAAAAATTACGAATCTCCAGAAATCTCAGCCAATATTTTTTCACCCAAACTGGATGATACTTTCAGGTAATGATCAGTACACTAAGGCGACTTGGTTCCCCAAATTTCGTTCTTCTATGTTGAAGCGTTCATTTCCAGTAACAGTTTGAATTTTTAGGTTTCACTCTGTTTTCTCCTATATTGATAGATGTATTTGGAACTCTAAATCCAACACGGTTTGTGCTAGCTTCTTGAAACTTGACACAGTAAAGTAGTTTCACGTTCTATCTCTATGTTTTGTTTCCTCTTGATGTAGCCCTAAGCAGTGACTGGGGAGAAGCACTTTCATGGAAAGGGGTTGCCAAGCTTGCAAAAATTACGAATCTCCAGAAATCTCAGCCAATATTTTTTCACCCAAACTGGATGATACTTTCAGGTAATGATCAGTACACTAAGGCGACTTGGTTCCCCAAATTTCGTTCTTCTATGTTGAAGCGTTCATTTCCAGTAACAGTTTGAATTTTTAGGTTTCACTCTGTTTTCTCCTATATTGATAGATGTATTTGGAACTCTAAATCCAACACGGTTTGTGCTAGCTTCTTGAAACTTGACACAGTAAAGTAGTTTCACGTTCTATCTCTATGGTTTGTTTCCTCTTGATGTAGCCCTAAGCAGTGACTGGCGAGAAGCACTTTCATGGAAAGGGGTTGCCAAGCTTCCAAAAATTACGAATCTCCAGAAATCTCAGCAAATATTTTTTCACCCAAACTGGATGATACATTCAGGTAATGATCAGTACACTAAGGCGACTTGGTTCCCCAAATTTCGTTCTTCTATGTTGAAGCATTCATTTCCAGTAACAGTTTGAATTTTTAGGTTTCACTCTTTTTCCTCCTATATTGATAGATGTATTTGGAACTCTAAATCCAACACGGTTTGTGCTAGCTTCTTGAAACTTGACACAGTAAATAGTCTCACGTTCTATCTCTATGGTTTGTTTCCTCTTAATGTAGCCCTAAGCAGTGACTGGCGAGAAGCACTTTCATGGAAAGGGGTTGCCAAGCTTCCAAAAATTATGAATCTCCAGAAATCTCAGCAAATATTTTTTCACCCAAACTGGATGATACTTTCAGGTAATAATCAGTACACTAAGGCGACTTGGTTCCCCAAATTTCGTTCTTCTATGTTGAAGCGTTCATTTCCAGTAACAGTTTGAATTTTTAGGTTTCACTCTGTTTTCTCCTATATTGATAGATGTATTTGGAACTCTAAATCCAACACGGTTTGTGCTAGCTTCTTGAAACTTGACATAGTAAAGTAGTTTCACGTTCTATCTCTATGTTTTGTTTCCTCTTGATGTAGCCCTAAGCACTGAAGGCGAGAAACACTTTCATGGAAAGAGGTTGCCAAGCTTCCAAAAATTACGAATCTCCAGAAATCTCAGCCAATATTTTTTCACCCAAACTGGATGATACTTTCAGGTAATGATCAGTACACTAAGGCGACTTGGTTCCCCAAATTTCGTTCTTCTATGTTGAAGCGTTCATTTCCAGTAACAGTTTGAATTTTTAGGTTTCACTCTGTTTTCTCCTATAATGATAGATGTATTTGGAACTCTAAATCCAACACAGTTTGTGCTAGCTTCTTGAAACTTGACACAGTAAAGTAGTTTCACGTTCTATCTCTATGTTTTGTTTCCTCTTGATGTAGCCCTAAGCAGTGACTGGCGAGAAACACTTTCATGGAAAGGGGTTTCCAAGCTTCCAAAAATTACGAATCTCCAGAAATCTCAGCCAATATTTTTTCACCCAAACTGGATGATACTTTCAGGTAATGATCAGTACACGAAGGCGACTTGGTTCCCCAAATTTCGTTCTTCTATGTTGAAGCGTTCATTTCCAGTAACACTTTGAATTTTTAGGTATCACTCTGTTTTCTCCTATATTGATAGATGTATTTGGAACGCTAAATCCAACACGGTTTGTGCTAGCTTCTTGAAACTTGACACAGTAAAGTAGTTTCACGTTCTATCTCTATGGTTTATTTCCTCTTAATGTAGCCCTAAGCAGTGACTGGCGAGAAGCACTTTCATGGAAAGGGGTTGCCAAGCTTCCAAAAATTACGAATCTCCAGAAATCTCAGCCAATATTTTTTCACCCAAACTGGATGATACTTTCAGGTAATGATCATTAAACGAAGGCGACTTGGTTCCCCAAATATCGTTCTTCTATGTTGAAGCGTTCATTTCCAGTAACAGTTTGAATTTTTAGGTTTCACTCTGTTTTCTCCTATATTGATAGATGTATTTGGAACTCTAAATCCAACACGGTTTGTGCTAGCTTCTTGAAACTTGACACAGTAAAGTAGTTTCACGTTCTATCTCTATGTTTTGTTTCCTCTTGATGTAGCCCTAAGCACTGACTGGTGAGAAGCACTTTCATGGAAAGGGGTTGTGATGCTTCCAAAAGTTACGAATCTCCAGAAATCTCAGCAAATATTTTTTAACCCCAAACTGGATGATACTTTCAGGTAATGATCAGTACACGAAGGCGACTTGGTTCCCCAAATTTCGTTCTTCTATGTTGAAGCGTTCATTTCCAGTAACAGTTTGAATTTTTAGGTTTCACTCTTTTTTCTCCTATACTGATAGATGTATTTGGAACTCTAAATCCAACACGGTTTGTGCTAGCTTCCTAAAACTTGACATAGTAAAGTAGTTTCACGTTCTATCTCTATGTTTTGTTTCCTCTTGATGTAGCCCTAAGCACTGAAGGCAAGAAACACTTTCATGGAAAGAGGTTGCCAAGCTTCCAAAAATTACGTATCTCCAAAAATCTCAGCCAATATTTTTTCACCCAAACTGGATGATACTTTCAGGTAATGATCAGTACACTAAGGCGACTTGGTTCCCCAAATTTCGTTCTTCTATGTTGAAGCGTTCATTTCCAGTAACAGTTTGAATTTTTACGTTTCACTCTGTTTTCTCCTATAATGATAGATGTATTTGGAACTCTAAATCCAACACAGTTTGTGCTAGCTTCTTGAAACTTGACACAGTAAAGTAGTTTCACGTTCTATCTCTATGTTTTGTTTCCTCTTGATGTAGCCCTAAGCAGTGACTGGCGAGAAACACTTTCATGGAAAGGGGTTTCCAAGCTTCCAAAAATTATGAATCTCCAGAAATCTCAGCAAATATTTTTTCACCCAAACTGGATGATACTTTCAGGTAATGATCAGTACACTAAGTCGACTTGGTTCCCCAAATTTCGTTCTTCTATGTTGAAGCGTTCATTTCCAGTAATAGTTTGAATTTTTAGGTATCACTCTGTTTTCTCCTATATTGATACATGTACTTGGAACTCTAAATCCGACACGGTTTGTGCTAGCTTCTTGAAACTTGACACAGTAAAGTAGTTTCACGTTCTATCTCTATGTTTTGTTTGCTCTTGATGTAGCCCTAAGCAGTGACTGGCGAGAAGCACTTTCATGGAAAGGGGTTGCCAAGCTTCCAAAAATTACGAATCTCCAGAAATCTCAGCCAATATTTTTTCACCCAAACTGGATGATACTTTCAGGTAATGATCAGTACACTAAGGCGACTTGGTTCCCCAAATTTCGTTCTTCTATGTTGAAGCGTTCATTTCCAGTAACAGTTTGAATTTTTAGGTTTCACTCTGTTTTCTCCTATATTGATAGATGTATATGGAACTCTAAATCCAACACAGTTTGTGCTAGCTTCTTGAAACTAGACACAGTAAAGTAGTTTCAAGTTCTATCTCTATGTTTTGTTTCCTCTTGATGTAGCCCTAAGCACTGACTGGCGAGAAACACTTTTATGGAAAGGGGTTGCGAAGCTTCCAAAAATTACGAATCTCCAGAAATCTCAGCCAATATTTTTTCACCCAAACTGGATGATACTTTCAGGTAATGATCAGTACACTAAGGCGACTTGGTTCCCCAAATTTCGTTCTTCTATGTTGAAGCGTTCATTTCCAGTAACAGTTTGAATTTTTAGGTTTCACTCTGTTTTCTCCTATATTGATAGATGTATTTGGAACTCTAAATCCAACACGGTTTGTGCTAGCTTCTTGAAACTTGACACAGTAAAGTAGTTTCACGTTCTATCTCTATGTTTTGTTTCCTCTTGATGTAGCCCTAAGCAGTGACTGGGGAGAAGCACTTTCATGGAAAGGGGTTGCCAAGCTTGCAAAAATTACGAATCTCCAGAAATCTCAGCCAATATTTTTTCACCCAAACTGGATGATACTTTCAGGTAATGATCAGTACACTAAGGCGACTTGGTTCCCCAAATTTCGTTCTTCTATGTTGAAGCGTTCATTTCCAGTAACAGTTTGAATTTTTAGGTTTCACTCTGTTTTCTCCTATATTGATAGATGTATTTGGAACTCTAAATCCAACACGGTTTGTGCTAGCTTCTTGAAACTTGACACAGTAAAGTAGTTTCACGTTCTATCTCTATGGTTTGTTTCCTCTTGATGTAGCCCTAAGCAGTGACTGGCGAGAAGCACTTTCATGGAAAAGGGTTGCCAAGCTTCCAAAAATTACGAATCTCCAGAAATCTCAGCAAATATTTTTTCACCCAAACTGGATGATACATTCAGGTAATGATCAGTACACTAAGGCGACTTGGTTCCCCAAATTTCGTTCTTCTATGTTGAAGCATTCATTTCCAGTAACAGTTTGAATTTTTAGGTTTCACTCTGTTTTCTCCTATATTGATAGATGTATTTGGAACTCTAAATCCAACACGGTTTGTGCTAGCTTCTTGAAACTTGACACAGTAAAGTAGTCTCACGTTCTATCTCTATGGTTTGTTTCCTCTTAATGTAGCCCTAAGCAGTGACTGGCGAGAAGCACTTTCATGGAAAGGGGTTGCCAAGCTTCCAAAAATTATGAATCTCCAGAAATCTCAGCAAATATTTTTTCACCCAAACTGGATGATACTTTCAGGTAATAATCAGTACACTAAGGCGACTTGGTTCCCCAAATTTCGTTCTTCTATGTTGAAGCGTTCATTTCCAGTAACAGTTTGAATTTTTAGGTTTCACTCTTTTTTCTCCTATATTGATAGATGTATTTGGAACTCTAAATCCAACACGGTTTGTGCTAGCTTCTTGAAACTTGACATAGTAAAGTAGTTTCACGTTCTATCTCTATGTTTTGTTTCCTCTTGATGTAGCCCTAAGCACTGAAGGCAAGAAACACTTTCATGGAAAGAAGTTGCCAAGCTTCCAAAAATTACGTATCTCCAAAAATCTCAGCCAATATTTTTTCACCCAAACTGGATGATACTTTCAGGTAATGATCATTACACTAAGGCGACTTGGTTCCCCAAATTTCGTTCTTCTATGTTGAAGCGTTCATTTCCAGTAACAGTTTGAATTTTTACGTTTCACTCTGTTTTCTCCTATATTGATAGATGTATTTGGAACTCTAAATCCAACACGGTTTGTGCTAGCTTCTTGAATCTTGACACAGTAAAGTAGTTTCACGTTCTATCTCTATGGTTTGTTTCCTCTTGATGTAGCCCTAAGCAGTGACTGGCGAGAAACACTTTCATGGAAAGGGGTTTCCAAGCTTCCAAAAATTACGAATCTCCAGAAATCTCAGCCAATATTTTTTCACCCAAACTGGATGATACTTTCAGGTAATGATCAGTACAGTAAGGCGACTTGGTTCCCCAAATTTCGTTCTTCTATGTTGAAGCGTTCATTTCCAGTAACACTTTGAATTTTTAGGTATCACTCTGTTTTCTCCTATATTGATAGATGTATTTGGAACTCTAAATCGAACACGGTTTGTGCTAGCTTCTTGAAACTTGACACAGTAAAGTAGTTTCACGTTCTATCTCTATGGTTTATTTCCTCTTAATGTAGCCCTAAGCAGTGACTGGCGAGAAGCACTTTCATGGAAAGGGGTTGCCAAGCTTCCAAAAATTACGAATCTCCAGAAATCTCAGCCAATATTTTTTCACCCAAACTGGATGATACTTTCAGGTAATGATCATTAAACGAAGGCGACTTGGTTCCCCAAATTTCGTTCTTCTATGTTGAAGCGTTCATTTCCAGTAACAGTTTGAATTTTTAGGTTTCACTCTGTTTTCTCCTATATTGATAGATGTATTTGGAACTCTAAATCCAACACGGTTTGTGCTAGCTTCTTGAAACTTGACACAGTAAAGTAGTTTCACGTTCTATCTCTATGTTTTGTTTCCTCTTGATGTAGCCCTAAGCACTGACTGGTGAGAAGCACTTTCATGGAAAGGGGTTGCGATGCTTCCAAAAGTTACGAATCTCCAGAAATCTCAGCAAATATTTTTTAACCCCAAACTGGATGATACTTTCAGGTAATGATCAGTACACGAAGGCGACTTGGTTCCCCAAATTTCGTTCTTCTATGTTGAAGCGTTCATTTCCAGTAACAGTTTGAATTTTTAGGTTTCACTCTTTTTTCTCCTATATTGATAGATGTATTTGGAATTCTAAATCCAACACGGTTTGTGCTAGCTTCCTAAAACTTGACATAGTAAAGTAGTTTCACGTTCTATCTCTATGTTTTGTTTCCTCTTGATGTAGCCCTAAGCACTGAAGGCAAGAAACACTTTCATGGAAAGAGGTTGCCAAGCTTCCAAAAATTACGTATCTCCAAAAATCTCAGCCAATATTTTTTCACCCAAACTGGATGATACTTTCAGGTAATGATCAGTACACTAAGGCGACTTGGTTCCCCAAATTTCGTTCTTCTATGTTGAAGCGTTCATTTCCAGTAACAGTTTGAATTTTTAGGTTTCACTCTGTTTTCTCCTATATTGATAGATGTATTTGGAACTCTAAATCCAACACGGTTTGTGCTAGCTTCTTGAAACTTGACACAGTAAAGTAGTTTCACGTTCTATCTCTATGGTTTGTTTCCTCTTGATGTAGCCCTAAGCAGTGACTGGCGAGAAGCACTTTCATGGAAAGGGGTTGCCAAGCTTCCAAAAATTACAAATCTCAAGAAATCTCAGTAAATATTTTTTCACCCAAACTGGATGATACTTTCAGGTAATGATCAGTAAACGAAGGCGACTTGGTTCCCCAAATTTCGTTCTTCTATGTTGAAGCATTCATTTCCAGTAACAGTTTGAATTTTTAGGTTTCACTCTGTTTTCTCCTATATTGATAGATGTATTTGGAACTCTAAATCCAACACGGTTTGTGCTAGCTTCTTGAAACTTGACACAGTGAAGTAGTTTCACGTTCTATCTCTATGTTTTGTTTCCTCTTGATGTAGCCCTAAGCACTGACTGGCGAGAAACACTTTTATGGAAAGGGGTTGCCAAGCTTCCAAAAATTACGAATCTCCAGAAATCTCAGCCAATATTTTTTCACCCAAACTGGATGATACTTTCAGGTAATGATCAGTACACTAAGGCGACTTGGTTCCCCAAATTTCGTTCTTCTATGTTGAAGCGTTTATTTCCAGTAACAGTTTGAATTTTTAGGTTTCACTCTGTTTTCTCCTATATTGATAGATGTATTTGGAACTCTAAATCCAACACGGATTGTGCTAGCTTCTTGAAACTTGACACAGTAAAGTAGTTTCACGTTCTATCTCTATGTTTTGTTTCCTCTTGATGTAGCCCTAAGCAGTGACTGGCGAGAAACACTTTCATGGAAAGGGGTTGCCAAGCTTCCAAAAATTACGAATCTCCAGAAATCTCAGCCAATATTTTTTCACGCAAACTGGATGATACTTTCAGGTAATGATCAGTACACTAAGGCGACTTGGTTCCCCCAATTTCGTTCTTCTATGTTGAAGCGTTCATTTCCAGTAACACTTTGAATTTTTAGGTATCACTCTGTTTTCTCCTATATTGATAGATGTATTTGGAACGCTAAATCCAACACGGTTTGTGCTAGCTTCTTGAAACTTGACACAGTAAAGTAGTTTCATGTTCTATCTCTACGTTTTGTTTCCTCTTGATGTAGCCCTAAGCACTGAAGGCGAGAAACACTTTCATGGAAAGGGGTTGCCAAGCTTCCAAAAATTACGAATCTCCAGAAATCTCAGCCAATATTTTTTCACCCAAACTGGATGATACTTTCAGGTAATGATCAGTAAACGAAGGCGACTTGGTTCCCCAAATTTCGTTCTTCTATGTTGAAGCGTTCATTTCCAGTAACAGTTTGAATTTTTAGGTTTCACTCTGTTTTCTCCTATATTGATAGATGTATTTGGAACTCTAAATCCAGCACGGTTTGTGCTAGCTTCTTGAAACTTGACACAGTAAAGTAGTTTCACGTTCTATCTCTATGTTTTGTTTCCTCTTGATGTAGCCCTAAGCAGTGACTAGCGAGAAGCACTTTCATGGAAAGGGGTTGCCAAGCTTCCAAAAATTACGAATCTCCAGAAATCTCAGCAAATATTTTTTCACCCAAACTGGATGATACTTTCAGGTAATGATCAGTACACTAAGGCGACTTGGTTCCCCAAATTTCGTTCTTCTATGTTGAAGCGTTCATTTCCAGTAACAGTTTGAATTTTTAGGTTTCACTCTATTTTCTCCTATAATGATAGATGTATTTGGAACTCTAAATCCAACACAGTTTGTGCTAGCTTCTTGAAACTTGACACAGTAAAGTAGTTTCACGTTCTATCTCTATGTTTTGTTTCCTCTTGATGTAGCCCTAAGCAGTGACTGGCGAGAAACACTTTCATGGAAAGGGGTTTCCAAGCTTCCAAAAATTACGAATCTCCAGAAATCTCAGCAAATATTTTTTCACCCAAACTGGATGATACTTTCAGGTAATGATCAGTACACTAAGTCGACTTGGTTCCCCAAATTTCGTTCTTCTATGTTGAAGCGTTCATTTCCAGTAATAGTTTGAATTTTTAGGTATCACTCTGTTTTCTCCTATATTGATACATGTACTTGGAACTCTAAATCCGACACGGTTTGTGCTAGCTTCTTGAAACTTGACACAGTAAAGTAGTTTCACGTTCTATCTCTATGTTTTGTTTCCTCTTGATGTAGCCCTAAGCAGTGACTGGCGAGAAGCACTTTCATGGAAAGGGGTTGCCAAGCTTCCAAAAATTACGAATCTCCAGAAATCTCAGCCAATATTTTTTCACCCAAACTGGATGATACTTTCAGGTAATGATCATTAAACGAAGGCGACTTGGTTCCCCAAATTTCGTTCTTCTATGTTGAAGCGTTCATTTCCAGTAACAGTTTGAATTTTTAGGTTTCACTCTGTTTTCTCCTATATTGATAGATGTATTTGGAACTCTAAATCCAACACGGTTTGTGCTAGCTTCTTGAAACTTGACACAGTAAAGTAGTTTCACGTTCTATCTCTATGTTTTGTTTCCTCTTGATGTAGCCCTAAGCACTGACTGGTGAGAAGCACTTTCATGGAAAGGGGTTGCGATGCTTCCAAAAGTTACGAATCTCCAGAAATCTCAGCAAATATTTTTTAACCCCAAACTGGATGATACTTTCAGGTAATGATCAGCACACGAAGGCGACTTGGTTCCCCAAATTTCGTTCTTCTATGTTGAAGCGTTCATTTCCAGTAACAGTTTGAATTTTTAGGTTTCACTCTTTTTTCTCCTATATTGATAGATGTATTTGGAACTCTAAATCCAACACGGTTTGTGCTAGCTTCCTAAAATTTGACATAGTAAAGTAGTTTCACGTTCTATCTCTATGTTTTGTTTCCTCTTGATGTAGCCCTAAGCACTGAAGGCAAGAAACACTTTCATGGAAAGAGGTTGCCAAGCTTCCAAAAATTACGTATCTCCAAAAATCTCAGCCAATATTTTTTCACCCAAACTGGATGATACTTTCAGGTAATGATCAGTACACTAAGGCGACTTGGTTCCCCAAATTTCGTTCTTCTATGTTGAAGCGTTCATTTCCAGTAACAGTTTGAATTTTTAGGTTTCACTCTGTTTTCTCCTATATTGATAGATGTATTTGGAACTCTAAATCCAACACGGTTTGTGCTAGCTTCTTGAAACTTGACACAGTAAAGTAGTTTCACGTTCTATCTCTATGGTTTGTTTCCTCTTGATGTAGCCCTAAGCAGTGACTGGCGAGAAGCACTTTCATGGAAAGGGGTTGCCAAGCTTCCAAAAATTACAAATCTCAAGAAATCTCAGTAAATATTTTTTCACCCAAACTGGATGATACTTTCAGGTAATGATCAGTAAACGAAGGCGACTTGGTTCCCCAAATTTCGTTCTTCTATGTTGAAGCATTCATTTCCAGTAACAGTTTGAATTTTTAGGTTTCACTCTGTTTTCTCCTATATTGATAGATGTATTTGGAACTCTAAATCCAACACGGTTTGTGCTAGCTTCTTGAAACTTGACACAGTGAAGTAGTTTCACGTTCTATCTCTATGTTTTGTTTCCTCTTGATGTAGCCCTAAGCACTGACTGGCGAGAAACACTTTTATGGAAAGGGGTTGCGAAGCTTCCAAAAATTACGAATCTCCAGAAATCTCAGCCAATATTTTTTCACCCAAACTGGATGATACTTTCAGGTAATGATCAGTACACTAAGGCGACTTGGTTCCCCAAATTTCGTTCTTCTATGTTGAAGCGTTCATTTCCAGTAACAGTTTGAATTTTTAGGTTTCACTCTGTTTTCTCCTATATTGATAGATGTATTTGGAACTCTAAATCCAACACGGATTGTGCTAGCTTCTTGAAACTTGACACAGTAAAGTAGTTTCACGTTCTATCTCTATGTTTTGTTTCCTCTTGATGTAGCCCTAAGCAGTGACTGGCGAGAAACACTTTCATGGAAAGGGGTTGCCAAGCTTCCAAAAATTACGAATCTCCAGAAATCTCAGCCAATATTTTTTCACCCAAACTGGATGATACTTTCAGGTAATGATCAGTACACTAAGGCGACTTGGTTCCCCCAATTTCGTTCTTCTATGTTGAAGCGTTCATTTCCAGTAACACTTTGAATTTTTAGGTATCACTCTGTTTTCTCCTATATTGATAGATGTATTTGGAACGCTAAATCCAACACGGTTTGTGCTAGCTTCTTGAAACTTGACACAGTAAAGTAGTTTCATGTTCTATCTCTACGTTTTGTTTCCTCTTGATGTAGCCCTAAGCACTGAAGGCGAGAAACACTTTCATGGAAAGGGGTTGCCAAGCTTCCAAAAATTACGAATCTCCAGAAATCTCAGCCAATATTTTTTCACCCAAACTGGATGATACTTTCAGGTAATGATCAGTAAACGAAGGCGACTTGGTTCCCCAAATTTCGTTCTTCTATGTTGAAGCGTTCATTTCCAGTAACAGTTTGAATTTTTAGGTTTCACTCTGTTTTCTCCTATATTGATAGATGTATTTGGAACTCTAAATCCAGCACGGTTTGTGCTAGCTTCTTGAAACTTGACACAGTAAAGTAGTTTCACGTTCTATCTCTATGTTTTGTTTCCTCTTGATGTAGCCCTAAGCAGTGACTGGCGAGAAGCACTTTCATGGAAAGGGGTTGCCAAGCTTCCAAAAATTACGAATCTCCAGAAATCTCAGCAAATATTTTTTCACCCAAACTGGATGATACTTTCAGGTAATGATCAGTACACTAAGGCGACTTGGTTCCCCAAATTTCGTTCTTCTATGTTGAAGCGTTCATTTCCAGTAACAGTTTGAATTTTTAGGTTTCACTCTGTTTTCTCCTATAATGATAGATGTATTTGGAACTCTAAATCCAACACAGTTTGTGCTAGCTTCTTGAAACTTGACACAGTAAAGTAGTTTCACGTTCTATCTCTATGTTTTGTTTCCTCTTGATGTAGCCCTAAGCAGTGACTGGCGAGAAACACTTTCATGGAAAGGGGTTTCCAAGCTTCCAAAAATTACGAATCTCCAGAAATCTCAGCAAATATTTTTTCACCCAAACTGGATGATACTTTCAGGTAATGATCAGTACACTAAGTCGACTTGGTTCCCCAAATTTCGTTCTTCTATGTTGAAGCGTTCATTTCCAGTAATAGTTTGAATTTTTAGGTATCACTCTGTTTTCTCCTATATTGATACATGTACTTGGAACTCTAAATCCGACACGGTTTGTGCTAGCTTCTTGAAACTTGACACAGTAAAGTAGTTTCACGTTCTATCTCTATGTTTTGTTTCCTCTTGATGTAGCCCTAAGCAGTGACTGGCGAGAAGCACTTTCATGGAAAGGGGTTGCCAAGCTTCCAAAAATTACGAATCTCCAGAAATCTCAGCCAATATTTTTTCACCCAAACTGGATGATACTTTCAGGTAATGATCAGTACACTAAGGCGACTTGGTTCCCCAAATTTCGTTCTTCTATGTTGAAGCGTTCATTTCCAGTAACAGTTTGAATTTTTAGGTTTCACTCTGTTTTCTCCTATATTGATAGATGTATATGGAACTCTAAATCCAACACAGTTTGTGCTAGCTTCTTGAAACTTGACACAGTAAAGTAGTTTCACGTTCTATCTCTATGTTTTGTTTCCTCTTGATGTAGCCCTAAGCAGTGACTGGCGAGAAACACTTTCATGGAAAGGGGTTTCCAAGCTTCCAAAAATTACGAATCTCCAGAAATCTCAGCCAATATTTTTTCACCCAAACTGGATGATACTTTCAGGTAATGATCAGTACACTAAGGCGACTTGGTTCCCCAAATTTCGTTCTTCTATGTTGAAGCGTTCATTTCCAGTAACAGTTTGAATTTTTAGGTTTCACTCTGTTTTCTCCTATATTGATAGATGTATTTGGAACTCTAAATCCAACACGGTTTGTGCTAGCTTCTTGAAACTTGACACAGTAAAGTAGTTTCACGTTCTATCTCTATGGTTTGTTTCCTCTTAATGTAGCCCTAAGCAGTGACTGGCGAGAAGCACTTTCATGGAAAGGGGTTGCCAAGCTTCCAAAAATTACGAATCTCCAGAAATCTCAGCAAATATTTTTTCACCCAAACTGGATGATACTTTCAGGTAATGATCAGTACACTAAGGTGACTTGGTTCCCCAAATTTCGTTCTTTTATGTTGAAGTGTTCATTTCCAGTAACAGTTTGAATTTTTAGGTTTCACTCTGTTTTCTCCTATATTGATAGATGTATTTGGAACTCTAAATCCAACACGGTTTGTGCTAGCTTCTTGAAACTTGACACAGTAAAGTAGTTTCACGTTCTATCTCTATGTTTTGTTTCCTCTTGATGTTGCCCTAAGCGCTGACTGGCGAGAAGCACTTTCATGGAAAGGGGTTGCCAAGCTTCCAAAAATTACGAATCTCCAGAAATCTCAGCAAATATTTTTTCACCCAAACTGGATGATACTTTCAGGTAATGATCAGTAAACGAAGGCGACTTGGTTCCCCAAATTTCGTTCTTCTATCTTGAAGCGTTCATTTCCAGTAACAGTTTGAATTTTTAGGTTTCACTCTGTTTTCTCCTATATTGATAGATGTATTTGGAACTCTAAATCCAACACGGTTTGTGCTAGCTTCTTGAAACTTGACACAGTAAAGTAGTTTCACGTTCTATCTCTATGTTTTGTTTCCTCTTGATGTAGCCCTAAGCACTGACTGGCGAGAAGCACTTTCATGGAAAGGGGTTGCCAAGCTTCCAAAAATTACGAATCTCCAGAAATCTCAGCCAATATTTTTTCACCCAAACTGGATGATACTTTCAGGTAATGATCAGTACACTAAGGCAACTTGGTTCCCCCAATTTCGTTCTTCTATGTTGAAGCGTTCATTTCCAGTAACACTTTGAATTTTTAGGTATCACTCTGTTTTCTCCTATATTGATAGATGTATTTGGAACGCTAAATCCAACACGGTTTGTGCTAGCTTCTTGAAACTTGACACAGTAAAGTAGTTTCATGTTCTATCTCTACGTTTTGTTTCCTCTTGATGTAGCCCTAAGCACTGAAGGCGAGAAACACTTTCATGGAAAGGGGTTGCCAAGTTTCCAAAAATTACGAATCTCCAGAAATCTCAGCCAATATTTTTTCACCCAAACTGGTTGATACTTTCAGGTAATGATCAGTAAACGAAGGCGACTTGGTTCCCCAAATTTCGTTCTTCTATGTTGAAGCGTTCATTTCCAGTAACAGTTTGAATTTTTAGGTTTCACTCTGTTTTCTCCTATATTGATAGATGTATTTGGAACTCTAAATCCAGCACGGTTTGTGCTAGCTTCTTGAAACTTGACACAGTAAAGTAGTTTCACGTTCTATCTCTATGTTTTGTTTCCTCTTGATGTAGCCCTAAGCACTGACTGGCGAGAAGCACTTTAATGGAAAGGGGTTGCGATGCTTCCAAAAGTTACGAATCTCCAGAAATCTCAGCAAATATTTTTTAACCCCAAACTGGATGATACTTTCAGGTAATGATCAGTACACGAAGGCGACTTGGTTCCCCAAATTTCGTTCTTCTATGTTGAAGCGTTCATTTCCAGTAACAGTTTGAATTTTTAGGTTTCACTCTTTTTTCTCCTATATTGATAGATGTATTTGGAACTCTAAATCCAACACGGTTTGTGCTAGCTTCTTGAAACTTGACACAGTAAAGTAGTCTCAAGTTCTATCTCTATGGTTTGTTTCCTCTTAATGTAGCCCTAAGCAGTGACTGGCGAGAAGCACTTTCATGGAAAGGGGTTGCCAAGCTTCCAAAAATTACGAATCTTCAGAAATCTCAGCAAATATTTTTTCACCCAAACTGGATGATACTTTCAGGTAATAATCAGTACACTAAGTCGACTTGGTTCCCCAAATTTCGTTCTTCTATGTTGAAGCGTTCATTTCCAGTAACAGTTTGAATTTTTAGGTTTCACTCTGTTTTCTCCTATATTGATAGATGTATTTGGAACGCTAAATCCAACACGGTTTGTGCTAGCTTCTTGAAACTTGACACAGTAAAGTAGTTTCATGTTCTATCTCTACGTTTTGTTTCCTCTTGATGTAGCCCTAAGCACTGAAGGCGAGAAACACTTTCATGGAAAGGGGTTGCCAAGCTTCCAAAAATTACGAATCTCCAGAAATCTCAGCCAATATTTTTTCACCCAAACTGGATGATACTTTCAGGTAATGATCAGTAAACGAAGGCGACTTGGTTCCCCAAATTTCGTTCTTCTATGTTGAAGCGTTCATTTCCAGTAACAGTTTGAATTTTTAGGTTTCACTCTGTTTTCTCCTATATTGATAGATGTATTTGGAACTCTAAATCCAGCACGGTTTGTGCTAGCTTCTTGAAACTTGACACAGTAAAGTAATTTCACGTTCTATCTCTATGTTTTGTTTCCTCTTGATGTAGCCCTAAGCAGTGACTGGCGAGAAGCACTTTCATGGAAAGGGGTTGCCAAGCTTCCAAAAATTATGAATCTCCAGAAATCTCAGCAAATATTTTTTCACCCAAACTGGATGATACTTTCAGGTAATGATCAGTACACTAAGGCGACTTGGTTCCCCAAATTTCGTTCTTCTATGTTGAAGCGTTCATTTCCAGTAACAGTTTGAATTTTTAGGTTTCACTCTGTTTTCTCCTATAATGATAGATGTATTTGGAACTCTAAATCCAACACAGTTTGTGCTAGCTTCTTGAAACTTGACACAGTAAAGTAGTTTCACGTTCTATCTCTATGTTTTGTTTCCTCTTGATGTAGCCCTAAGCAGTGACTGGCGAGAAACACTTTCATGGAAAGGGGTTGCCAAGCTTCCAAAAATTACGAATCTCCAGAAATCTCAGCAAATATTTTTTCACCCAAACTGGATGATACTTTCAGGTAATGATCAGTACACTAAGTCGACTTGGTTCCCCAAATTTCGTTCTTCTATGTTGAAGCGTTCATTTCCAGTAATAGTTTGAATTTTTAGGTATCACTCTGTTTTCTCCTATATTGATACATGTACTTGGAACTCTAAATCCGACACGGTTTGTGCTAGCTTCTTGAAACTTGACACAGTAAAGTAGTTTCACGTTCTATCTCTATGTTTTGTTTCCTCTTGATGTAGCCCTAAGCAGTGACTGGCGAGAAGCACTTTCATGGAAAGGGGTTGCCAAGCTTCCAAAAATTACGAATCTCCAGAAATCTCAGCCAATATTTTTTCACTCAAACTGGATGATACTTTCAGGTAATGATCAGTACACTAAGGCGACTTGGTTCCCCAAATTTCGTTCTTCTATGTTGAAGCGTTCATTTCCAGTAACAGTTTGAATTTTTAGGTTTCACTCTGTTTTCTCCTATATTGATAGATGTATATGGAACTCTAAATCCAACACAGTTTGTGCTAGCTTCTTGAAACTTGACACAGTAAAGTAGTTTCACGTTCTATCTCTATGTTTTGTTTCCTCTTGATGTAGCCCTAAGCAGTGACTGGCGAGAAACACTTTCATGGAAAGGGGTTTCCAAGCTTCCAAAAATTACGAATCTCCAGAAATCTCAGCCAATATTTTTTCACCCAAACTGGATGATACTTTCAGGTAATGATCAGTACACTAAGGCGACTTGGTTCCCCAAATTTCGTTCTTCTATGTTGAAGCGTTCATTTCCAGTAACAGTTTGAATTTTTAGGTTTCACTCTGTTTTCTCCTATATTGATAGATGTATTTGGAACTCTAAATCCAACACGGTTTGTGCTAGCTTCTTGAAACTTGACACAGTAAAGTAGTTTCACGTTCTATCTCTATGGTTTGTTTCCTCTTAATGTAGCCCTAAGCAGTGACTGGCGAGAAGCACTTTCATGGAAAGGGGTTGCCAAGCTTCCAAAAATTACGAATCTCCAGAAATCTCAGCAAATATTTTTTCACCCAAACTGGATGATACTTTCAGGTAATGATCAGTACACTAAGGTGACTTGGTTCCCCAAATTTTGTTCTTTTATGTTGAAGTGTTCATTTCCAGTAACAGTTTGAATTTTTAGGTTTCACTCTGTTTTCTCCTATATTGATAGATGTATTTGGAACTCTAAATCCAACACGGTTTGTGCTAGCTTCTTGAAACTTGACACAGTAAAGTAGTTTCACGTTCTATCTCTATGTTTTGTTTCCTCTTGATGTTGCCCTAAGCGCTGACTGGCGAGAAGCACTTTCATGGAAAGGGGTTGCCAAGCTTCCAAAAATTACGAATCTCCAGAAATCTCAGCAAATATTTTTTCACCCAAACTGGATGATACTTTCAGGTAATGATCAGTAAACGAAGGCGACTTGGTTCCCCAAATTTCGTTCTTCTATGTTGAAGCGTTCATTTCCAGTAACAGTTTGAATTTTTAGGTTTCACTCTGTTTTCTCCTATATTGATAGATGTATTTGGAACTCTAAATCCAACACGGTTTGTGCTAGCTTCTTGAAACTTGACACAGTAAAGTAGTTTCACGTTCTATCTCTATGTTTTGTTTCCTCTTGATGTAGCCCTAAGCACTGACTGGCGAGAAGCACTTTCATGGAAAGGGGTTGCCAAGCTTCCAAAAATTACGAATCTCCAGAAATCTCAGCCAATATTTTTTCACCCAAACTGGATGATACTTTCAGGTAATGATCAGTACACTAAGGCGACTTGGTTCCCCCAATTTCGTTCTTCTATGTTGAAGCGTTCATTTCCAGTAACACTTTGAATTTTTAGGTATCACTCTGTTTTCTCCTATATTGATAGATGTATTTGGAACGCTAAATCCAACACGGTTTGTGCTAGCTTCTTGAAACTTGACACAGTAAAGTAGTTTCATGTTCTATCTCTACGTTTTGTTTCCTCTTGATGTAGCCCTAAGCACTGAAGGCGAGAAACACTTTCATGGAAAGGGGTTGCCAAGTTTCCAAAAATTACGAATCTCCAGAAATCTCAGCCAATATTTTTTCACCCAAACTGGTTGATACTTTCAGGTAATGATCAGTAAACGAAGGCGACTTGGTTCCCCAAATTTCGTTCTATGTTGAAGCGTTCATTTCCAGTAACAGTTTGAATTTTTAGGTTTCACTCTGTTTTCTCCTATATTGATAGATGTATTTGGAACTCTAAATCCAGCACGGTTTGTGCTAGCTTCTTGAAACTTGACACAGTAAAGTAGTTTCACGTTCTATCTCTATGTTTTGTTTCCTCTTGATGTAGCCCTAAGCACTGACTGGCGAGAAGCACTTTAATGGAAAGGGGTTGCGATGCTTCCAAAAGTTACGAATCTCCAGAAATCTCAGCAAATATTTTTTAACCCCAAACTGGATGATACTTTCAGGTAATGATCAGTACACGAAGGCGACTTGGTTCCCCAAATTTCGTTCTTCTATGTTGAAGCGTTCATTTCCAGTAACAGTTTGAATTTTTAGGTTTCACTCTTTTTTCTCCTATATTGATAGATGTATTTGGAACTCTAAATCCAACACGGTTTGTGCTAGCTTCTTGAAACTTGACACAGTAAAGTAGTCTCAAGTTCTATCTCTATGGTTTGTTTCCTCTTAATGTAGCCCTAAGCAGTGACTGGCAAGAAGCACTTTCATGGAAAGGGGTTGCCAAGCTTCCAAAAATTACGAATCTTCAGAAATCTCAGCAAATATTTTTTCACCCAAACTGGATGATACTTTCAGGTAATAATCAGTACACTAAGTCGACTTGGTTCCCCAAATTTCGTTCTTCTATGTTGAAGCGTTCATTTCCAGTAACAGTTTGAATTTTTAGGTTTCACTCTGTTTTCTCCTATATTGATAGACGTATTTGGAACTCTAAATCCAACACGGTTTGTGCTAGCTTCTTGAAACTTGACATAGTAAAGTAGTTTTACGTTCTATCTCTATGTTTTGTTTCCTCTTGATGTAGCCCTAAGCACTGAAGGCGAGAAACACTTTCATGGAAAGAGGTTGCCAAGCTTCCAAAAATTACGAATCTCCAGAAATCTCAGCCAATATTTTTTAACCCCAAACTGGATGATACTTTCAGGTAATGATCAGTACACTAAGGCGACTTGGTTCCCCAAATTTCGTTCTTCTATGTTGAAGCGTTCATTTCCAGTAACACTTTGAATTTTTAGGTATCACTCTGTTTTCTCCTATATTGATAGATGTATTTGGAACGCTAAATCCAACACGGTTTGTGCTAGCTTCTTGAAACTTGACACAGTAAAGTAGTTTCACGTTCTATCTCTATGTTTTGTTTCCTCTTGATGTTGCCCTAAGCGCTGACTGGCGAGAAGCACTTTCATGGAAAGGGGTTGCCAACCTTCCAAAAATTACGAATCTCCAGAAATCTCAGCAAATATTTTTTCACCCAAACTGGATGATACTTTCAGGTAATGATCAGTAAACGAAGGCGACTTGGTTCCCCAAATTTCGTTCTTCTATGTTGAAGCGTTCATTTCCAGTAACAGTTTGTATTTTTAGGTTTCACTCTGTTATCTCCTATATTGATAGATGTATTTGGAACTCTAAATCCAACACGGTTTGTGCTAGCTTCTTGAAACTTGACACAGTAAAGTAGTTTCACGTTCTATCTCTATGTTTTGTTTCCTCTTGATGTAGCCCTAAGCACTGACTGGCGAGAAGCACTTTCATGGAAAGGGGTTGCCAAGCTTCCAAAAATTACGAATCTCCAGAAATCTCAGCCAATATTTTTTCACCCAAACTGGATGATACTTTCAGGTAATGATCAGTACACTAAGGCGACTTGGTTCCCCCAATTTCGTTCTTCTATGTTGAAGCGTTCATTTCCAGTAACACTTTGAATTTTTAGTTATCACTCTGTTTTCTCCTATATTGATAGATGTATTTGGAACGCTAAATCCAACACGGTTTGTGCTAGCTTCTTGAAACTTGACACAGTAAAGTAGTTTCATGTTCTATCTCTACGTTTTGTTTCCTCTTGATGTAGCCCTAAGCACTGAAGGCGAGAAACACTTTCATGGAAAGGGGTTGCCAAGTTTCCAAAAATTACGAATCTCCAGAAATCTCAGCCAATATTTTTTCACCCAAACTGGTTGATACTTTCAGGTAATGATCAGTAAACGAAGGCGACTTGGTTCCCCAAATTTCGTTCTTCTATGTTGAAGCGTTCATTTCCAGTAACAGTTTGAATTTTTAGGTTTCACTCTGTTTTCTCCTATATTGATAGATGTATTTGGAACTCTAAATCCAACACGGATTGTGCTAGCTTCTTGAAACTTGACACAGTAAAGTAGTTTCACGTTCTATCTCTATGTTTTGTTTCTTCTTGATGTAGCCCTAAGCAGTGACTGTCGAGAAACTCTTTCATGCAAAGGGGTTGCCAAGCTTCCAAAAATTACGAATCTCCAGAAATCTCAGCCAATATTTTTTCACCCAAACTGGATGATACTTTCAGGTAATGATGAGTACACTAAGGCAACTTGGTTCCCCAAATTTCATTCTTCTACATTGAAGCGTTCATTTCCAGTAACAGTTTGAATTTTTAGGTATCACTCTGTTTTCTCCTATATTGATAGATTTATTTGGTTCTCTAAATCCAACACGGTTTGTGCTAGCTTCTTGAAACTTGACACAGTAAAGTAGTTTCACGTTCTATCTCTATGTTTTGTTTCCTCTTGATGTAGCCCTAAGCAGTGACTCGCGAGAAAAACTTTCATGCAAAGGGGTTGCCAAGCTTCCAAAAATTACGAATCTCCAGAAATCTCAGCCAATATTTTTTCACCCAAACTGGATGATACTTTCAGGTAATGATCAGTACACTAAGACAACTTGGTTCCCCAAATTTCGTTCTTCTATGTTGAAGCATTCATTTCCAGTAACACTTTAAATTTTTAGGTATCACTCTGTTTTCTCCTATATTGATAGATGTATTTGGAACTCTAAATCCAACACGGTTTCTGCTAGCTTCTTGAAACCTGACACAGTAAAGTAGTTTCACGTTCTATCTCTATGTTTTGTTTCCTCTTGACGTAGCCCTAAGCAGTGACTGGCGAGAAGCACTTTAATGGAAAGGGGTTGCCAAGCTTCCAAAAATTACGAATCTCCAGAAATCTCAGCAAATATTTTTTAACCAAACTGGATGATACTTTCAGGTAATGATCAGTAAACGAAGGCGACTTGGTTCCCCAAATTTCGTTCTTCTATGTTGAAGCGTTCATTTCCAGTAACAGTTTGAATTTTTAGGTTTCACTCTGTTTTCTCCTATATTGATAGATATATTTGGAACTCTAAATCCAACACGGTTTGTGCTAGCTTCTTGAAACTTGACACAGTAAAGTAGTTTCACGTTCTATCTCTATGTTTTGTTTCCTCTTGATGTAGCCCTAAGCACTGACTGGCGAGAAGCACTTTCATGGAAAGGGGTTTCCAAGCTTCCAAAAATTACGAATCTCCAGAAATCTCAGCAAATATTTTTTCACCCAAACTGGATGATACTTTCAGGTAATGATCAGTAAACGAAGGCGACTTTGTTCCCCAAATTTCGTTCTTCTATGTTGAAGCGTTCATTTCCAGTAACAGTTTGAATTTTTAGGTTTCACTCTGTTTTCTCCTATATTGATAGATGTATTTGGAACTCTAAATCCAACACGGTTTTTGCTAGCTTCTTGAAACTTGATACAGTGAAGTAGTTTCACGTTCTATCTCTATGTTTTGTTTCCTCTTGATGTAGCCCTAAGCACTGACTGGCGAGAAACACTTTTATGGAAAGGGGTTGCGAAGCTTCCAAAAATTACGAATCTCCAGAAATCTCAGCCAATATTTTTTCACCCAAACTGGATGATACTTTCAGGTAATGATCAGTACACTAAGGCGACTTTGTTCCCCAAATTTCGTTCTTCTATGTTGAAGCGTTCATTTCCAGTAACTGTTTGAATTTTTAGGTTTCACTCTGTTTTCTCCTATATTGATAGATGTATTTGGAACTCTAAATCCAACACGGATTGTGCTAGCTTCTTGAAACTTGACACAGTAAAGTAGTTTCACGATCTATCTCTATGTTTTGTTTCCTCTTGATGTAGCCCTAAGCAGTGAAGGCCAGAAACACTTTCATGGAAAGGGGTTGCCAAGCTTCCAAAAATTACGAATCTCCAGAAATCTCAGCCAATATTTTTTCACCCAAACTGGATGATACTTGCAGGTAATGATCAGTACACTAAGGCGACTTGGTTCCCCAAATTTCGTTCTTCTATGTTGAAGCGTTCATTTCCAGTAACAGTTTGAATTTTTAGGTTTCACTCTGTTTTCTCCTATATTCATAGATGTATTTGGAACTCTAAATCCAACACGGTTTGTGCTAGCTTCTTGAAACTTGACACAGTAAAGTAGTTTCACGTTCTATCTCTATGTTTTGTTTCCTCTTGATGTAGCCCTAAGCAGTGACTGGCGAGAAACACTTTCATGGAAAGGGGTTGCCAAGCTTCCAAAAATTACGAATCTCCAGAAATCTCAGCAAATATTTTTTCACCCAAACTGGATGATACTTTCAGGTAATAATCTGTACACTAAGGCGACTTGGTTCCCCAAATTTCGTTCTTCTATGTTGAAGCGTTCATTTCCAGTAACAGTTTGAATTTTTAGGTTTCACTCTGTTTTCTCCTATATTGATAGATGTATTTGGAACTCTAAATCCAACACGGTTTGTGCTAGCTTCTTGAAATTTGACACAGTAAAGTAGTTTCACGTTCTATCTCTATGTTTTGTTTCCTCTTGATGTAGCCCTAAGCACTGACTGGCGAGAAGCACTTTCATGGAAAGGGGTTGCGATGCTTCCAAAAGTTACGAATCTCCAGAAATCTCAGCCAATATTTTTTAACCCCAAACTGGATGATACTTTCAGGTAATGATCAGTACACGAAGGCGACTTGGTTCCCCAAATTTCGTTCTTCTATGTTGAAGCATTCATTTCCAGTAACAGTTTGAATTTTTAGGTTTCACTCTTTTTTCTCCTATATTGATAGATGTATTTGGAACTCTAAATCCAACACGGTTTGTGCTAGCTTCTTGAAACTTGACACAGTAAAGTAGTCTCACGTTCTATCTCTATGGTTTGTTTCCTCTTAATGTAGCCCTAAGCAGTGACTGGCGAGAAGCACTTTCATGGAAAGGGGTTGCCAAGCTTCCAAAAATTACGAATCTCCAGAAATCTCAGCAAATATTTTTTCACCCAAACTGGATGATACTTTCAGGTAATAATCAGTACACTAAGGCGACTTGGTTCCCCAAATTTCGTTCTTCTATGTTGAAGCGTTCATTTCCAGTAACAGTTTGAATTTTTAGGTTTCACTCTGTTTTCTCCTATATTGATAGATGTATTTGGAACTCTAAATCCAACACGGTTTGTGCTAGCTTCTTGAAACTTGACACAGTAAAGTAGTTTCACGTTCTATCTCTATGTTTTGTTTCCTCTTGATGTAGCCCTAAGCACTGAAGGCGAGAAACACTTTCATGGAAAGAGGTTGCCAAGCTTCCAAAAATTACGAATCTCCAGAAATCTCAGCCAATATTTTTTCACCCAAACTGGATGATACTTTCAGGTAATGATCAGTACACTAAGGCGACTTTGTTCCCCAAATTTCGTTCTTCTATGTTGAAGCGTTCATTTCCAGTAACTGTTTGAATTTTTAGGTTTCACTCTGTTTTCTCCTATATTGATAGATGTATTTGGAACTCTAAATCCAACACGGATTGTGCTAGCTTCTTGAAACTTGACACAGTAAAGTAGTTTCATGATCTATCTCTATGTTTTGTTTCCTCTTGATGTAGCCCTAAGCAGTGAAGGCGAGAAACACTTTCATGGAAAGGGGTTGCCAAGCTTCCAAAAATTACGAATCTCCAGAAATCTCAGCCAATATTTTTTCACCCAAACTGGATGATACTTGCAGGTAATGATCAGTACACTAAGGCGACTTGGTTCCCCAAATTTCGTTCTTCTATGTTGAAGCGTTCATTTCCAGTAACAGTTTGAATTTTTAGGTTTCACTCTGTTTTCTCCTATATTCATAGATGTATTTGGAACTCTAAATCCAACACGGTTTGTGCTAGCTTCTTGAAACTTGACACAGTAAAGTAGTTTCACGTTCTATCTCTATGTTTTGTTTCCTCTTGATGTAGCCCTAAGCAGTGACTGGCGAGAAACACTTTCATGGAAAGGGGTTGCCAAGCTTCCAAAAATTACGAATCTCCAGAAATCTCAGCAAATATTTTTTCACCCAAACTGGATGATACTTTCAGGTAATAATCAGTACACTAAGGCGACTTGGTTCCCCAAATTTCGTTCTTCTATGTTGAAGCGTTCATTTCCAGTAACAGTTTGAATTTTTAGGTTTCACTCTGTTTTCTCCTATATTGATAGATGTATTTGGAACTCTAAATCCAACACGGTTTGTGCTAGCTTCTTGAAACTTGACACAGTAAAGTAGTTTCACGTTCTATCTCTATGTTTTGTTTCCTCTTGATGTAGCCCTAAGCAGTGACTGGCGAGAAGCACTTTCATGGAAAGGGGTTGCCAAGCTTCCAAAAATTACGAATCTCCAGAAATCTCAGCCAATATTTTTTCACCCAAACTTGATGATACTTTCAGGTAATGATCAGTACACAAAGGCGACTTGGTTCCCCAAATTTCGTTCTTCTATGTTGAAGCGTTCATTTCCAGTAACAGTTTGAATTTTTAGGTTTCACTCTGTTTTCTCCTATAATGATAGATGTATTTGGAACTCTAAATCCAACACAGTTTGTGCTAGCTTCTTGAAACTTGACACAGTAAAGTAGTTTCACGTTCTATCTCTATGTTTTGTTTCCTCTTGATGTAGCCCTAAGCAGTGACTGGCAAGAAGCACTTTCATGGAAAGGGGTTTCCAAGCTTCCAAAAATTACGAATCTCCAGAAATCTCAGCCAATATTTTTTCACCCAAACTGGATGATACTTTCAGGTAATGATCAGTACACTAAGGCGACTTGGTTCCCCAAATTTCGTTCTTCTATGTTGAAGCGTTCATTTCCAGTAACACTTTGAATTTTTAGGTATCACTCTGTTTTCTCCTATATTGATAGATGTATTTGGAACTCTAAATCCAACACGGTTTGTGCTAGCTTCTTGAAACTTGACACAGTAAAGTAGTTTCACGTTCTATCTCTATGTTTTGTTTCCTCTTGATGTAGCCCTAAGCACTGACTGGCGAGAAGCACTTTCATGGAAAGGGGTTGCCAAGCTTCCAAAAATTACGAATCTCCAGAAATCTCAGCAAATATTTTTTCACCCAAACTGGATGATACTTTCAGTTAATGATCAGTACACGAAGGCGACTTGGTTCACCAAATTTCGTTCTTCTATATTGAAGCGTTCATTTCCAGTAACAGTTTGAATTTTTAGGTTTCACTCTTTTTTCTCCTATATTGATAGATGTATTTGGAACTCTAAATCGAACACGGTTTGTGCTAGCTTCTTGAAACTTTACACAGTAAAGTAGTTTCACGTTCTATATCTATGGTTTGTTTCCTCTTAATGTAGCCCTAAGCAGTGACTGGCGAGAAGCACTTTCATGGAAAGGGGTTGCCAAGCTTCCAAAAATTACGAATCTCCAGAAATCTCAGCCAATATTTTTTCACCCAAACTGGATGATACTTTCAGGTAATGATCAGTACACAAAGGCGACTTGGTTCCCCAAATTTCGTTCTTCTATGTTGAAGCGTTCATTTCCAGTAACAGTTTGAATTTTTAGGTATCACTCTGTTTTATCCTATATTGATAGATGTATTTGGAACGCTAAATCCAACACGGTTTGTGCTAGCTTCTTGAAACTTGACACAGTAAAGTAGTTTCATGTTCTATCTCTATGTTTTGTTTCCTCTTGATGTAGCCCTAAGCACTGACTGGCGAGAAGCACTTTCATGGAAAGGGGTTGCCAAGCTTCCAAAAATTACGAATCTCCAGAAATCTCAGCCAATATTTTTTCACCCAAACTGGATGATACTTTCAGGTAATGATCAGTACACGAAGGCGACTTGGTTCCCCAAATTTCGTTCCTCTATGTTGAAGCGTTCATTTCCAGTAACACTTTGAATTTTTAGGTATCACTCTGTTTTATCCTATATTGATAGATGTATTTGGAACGCTAAATCCAACACGGTTTGTGCTAGCTTCTTGAAACTTGACACAGTAAAGTAGTTTCATGTTCTATCTCTACGTTTTGTTTCCTCTTGATGTAGCCCTAAGCAGTGACTGGCGAGAAGCACTTTCATGGAAAGGGGTTGCCAAGCTTCCAAAAATTACAAATCTCCAGAAATCTCAGTAAATATTTTTTCACCCAAACTGGATGATACTTGCAGGTAATGATCAGTACACTAAGTCGACTTGGTTCCCCAAATTTCGTTCTTCTATGTTGAAGCGTTCATTTCCAGTAACAGTTTGAATTTTTAGGTTTCACTCTGTTTTCTCCTATATTGATAGATGTATTTGGAACTCTAAATCCAACACGGTTTCTGATAGCTTCTTGAAACTTGACACAGTGAAGTAGTTTCACGTTCTATCTCTATGTTTTGTTTCCTCTTGATGTAGCCCTAAGCACTGACTGGCGAGAAGCACTTTCATGGAAAGGGGTTGAGATGCTTCCAAAAGTTATGAATCTCCAGAAATCTCAGCAAATATTTTTTAACCCCAAACTGGATGATACTTTCAGGTAATGATCAGTACACGAAGGCGACTTGGTTCCCCAAATTTCGTTCTTCTATGTTGAAGCATTCATTTCCAGTAACAGTTTGAATTTTTAGGTTTCACTCTGTTTTCTCCTATATTGATAGATGTATTTGGAACTCTAAATCCAACACGGTTTGTGCTAGCTTCTTGAAACTTGACACAGTAAAGTAGTTTCACGTTCTATCTCTATGTTTTGTTTCCTCTTGATGTAGCCCTAAGCACTGAAGGCGAGAAACACTTTCATGGAAAGAGGTTGCCAAGCTTCCAAAAATTACGAATCTCCAGAAATCTCAGCCAATATTTTTTCACCCAAACTGGATGATACTTTCAGGTAATGATCAGTACACTAAGGCGACTTGGTTCCCCAAATTTCGTTCTTCTATGTTGAAGCGTTCATTTCCAGTAATAGTTTGAATTTTTAGGTATCACTCTGTTTTCTCCTATATTGATACATGTACTTGGAACTCTAAATCCGACACAGTTTGTGCTAGCTTCTTGAAACTTGACACAGTAAAGTAGTTTCACGTTCTATCACTATGTTTTGTTTCCTCTTGATGTAGCCCTAAGCACTGACTGGCGAGAAGCACTTTCATGGAAAGGGGTTGCGATGCTTCCAAAAGTTACGAATCTCCAGAAATCTCAGCCAATATTTTTTAACCCCAAAATGGATGATACTTTCAGGTAATGATCAGTACACGAAGGCGACTGGTTCCCCAAATTTCGTTCTTCTATGTTGAAGCGTTCATTTCCAGTAACACTTTGAATTTTTAGGTATCACTCTGTTTTATCCTATATTGATAGATGTATTTGGAACGCTAAATCCAACACGGTTTGTGCTAGCTTCTTGAAACTTGACACAGTAAAGTAGTTTCATGTTCTATCTCTACGTTTTGTTTCCTCTTGATGTAGCCCTAAGCAGTGACTGGCGAGAAGCACTTTCATGGAAAGGGGTTGCCAAGCTTCCAAAAATTACAAATCTCCAGAAATCTCAGTAAATATTTTTTCACCCAAACTGGATGATACTTGCAGGTAATGATCAGTACACTAAGGCGACTTGGTTCCCCAAATTTCGTTCTTCTATGTTGAAGCGTTCATTTCCAGTAACAGTTTGAATTTTTAGGTTTCACTCTGTTTTCTCCTATATTGATAGATGTATTTGGAACTCTAAATCCAACACGGTTTGTGCTAGCTTCTTGAAACTTGACACAGTGAAGTAGTTTCACGTTCTATCTCTATGTTTTGTTTCCTCTTGATGTAGCCCTAAGCACTGACTGGCGAGAAGCACTTTCATGGAAAGGGGTTGCGATGCTTCCAAAAGTTACGAATCTCCAGAAATCTCAGCAAATATTTTTTAACCCCAAACTGGATGATACTTTCAGGTAATGATCAGTACACGAAGGCGACTTGGTTCCCCAAATTTCGTTCTTCTATGTTGAAGCATTCATTTCCAGTAACAGTTTGAATTTTTAGGTTTCACTCTGTTTTCTCCTATATTGATAGATGTATTTGGAACTCTAAATCCAACACGGTTTGTGCTAGCTTCTTGAAACTTGACACAGTAAAGTAGTTTCACGTTCTATCTCTATGTTTTGTTTCCTCTTGATGTAGCCCTAAGCACTGAAGGCGAGAAACACTTTCATGGAAAGAGGTTGCCAAGCTTCCAAAAATTACGAATCTCCAGAAATCTCAGCCAATATTTTTTCACCCAAACTGGATGATACTTTCAGGTAATGATCAGTACACTAAGGCGACTTGGTTCCCCAAATTTCGTTCTTCTATGTTGAAGCGTTCATTTCCAGTAATAGTTTGAATTTTTAGGTATCACTCTGTTTTCTCCTATATTGATACATGTACTTGGAACTCTAAATCCGACACAGTTTGTGCTAGCTTCTTGAAACTTGACACAGTAAAGTAGTTTCACGTTCTATCTCTATGTTTTGTTTCCTCTTGATGTAGCCCTAAGCAGTGACTGGCGAGAAGCACTTTCATGGAAAGGGGTTGCCAAGCTTCCAAAAATTACGAATCTCCAGAAATCTCAGCCAATATTTTTTCACCCAAACTGGATGATACTTTCAGGTAATGATCAGTACACTAAGGCGACTTGGTTCCCCAAATTTCGTTCTTCTATGTTGAAGCGTTCATTTCCAGTAACAGTTTGAATTTTTAGGTTTCACTCTGTTTTCTCCTATATTGATAGATGTATTTGGAACTCTAAATCCAACACAGTTTGTGCTAGCTTCTTGAAACTTGACACAGTAAAGTAGTTTCACGTTCTATCTCTATGTTTTGTTTCCTCTTGATGTAGCCCTAAGCAGTGACTGGCGAGAAACACTTTCATGGAAAGGGGTTTCCAAGCTTCCAAAAATTACGAATCTCCAGAAATCTCAGCCAATATTTTTTCACCCAAACTGGATGATACTTTCAGGTAATGATCAGAACACTAAGGCGACTTGGTTCCCCAAATTTCGTTCTTCTATGTTGAAGCGTTCATTTCCAGTAACACTTTGAATTTTTAGGTATCACTCTGTTTTCTCCTATATTGATAGATGTATTTGGAACTCTAAATCCAACACGGTTTGTGCTAGCTTCTTGAAACTTGACACAGTAAAGTAGTTTCACGTTCTATCTCTATGTTTTGTTTCCTCTTGATGTAGCCCTAAGCAGTGACTGGCGAGAAACACTTTCATGGAAAGGGGTTTCCAAGCTTCGAAAAATTACGAATCTCCAGAAATCTCAGCAAATATTTTTTCACCCAAACTGGATGATACTTTCAGGTAATGATCAGTACACTAAGGCGACTTGGTTCCCCAAATTTCGTTCTTCTATGTTGAAGCGTTCATTTCCAGTAATAGTTTGAATTTTTAGGTATCACTCTGTTTTCTCCTATATTGATACATGTACTTGGAACTCTAAATCCGACACGGTTTGTGCTAGCTTCTTGAAACTTGACACAGTAAAGTAGTTTCACGTTCTATCTCTATGTTTTGTTTCCTCTTGATGTAGCCCTAAGCACTGAAGGCGAGAAACACTTTCATGGAAAGGGGTTGCCAAGCTTCCAAAAATTACGAATCTCCAGAAATCTCAGCCAATATTTTTTCACCCAAACTGGATGATACTTTCAGGTAATGATCAGTACACGAAGGCGACTTGGTTCCCCAAATTTCGTTCTTCTATGTTGAAGCGTTCATTTCCAGTAACAGTTTGAATTTTTAGGTTTCACTCTGTTTTCTCCTATATTGATAGATGTATTTGGAACTCTAAATCCAACACGGTTTGTGCTAGCTTCTTGAAACTTGACACAGTAAAGTAGTTTCACGTTCTATCTATATGTTTTGTTTCCTCTTGATGTAGCCCTAAGCACTGACTGGCGAGAAGCACTTTCATGGAAAGGGGTTGCCAAGCTTCCAAAAATTACGAATCTCCAGAAATCTCAGCCAATATTTTTTCACCCAAACTGGATGATACTTTCAGGTAATGATCAGTACACGAAGGCGACTTGGTTCCCCAAATTTCGTTCTTCTATATTGAAGCGTTCATTTCCAGTAACAGTTTGAATTTTTAGGTTTCACTCTTTTTTCTCCTATATTGATAGATGTATTTGGAACTCTAAATCGAACACGGTTTGTGCTAGCTTCTTGAAACTTGACACAGTAAAGTAGTTTCACGTTCTATCTCTATGGTCTGTTTCCTCTTAATGTAGCCCTAAGCAGTGACTGGCGAGAAGCACTTTCATGGAAAGGGGTTGCCAAGCTTCCAAAAATTACGAATCTCCAGAAATGTCAGCAAATATTTTTTCACCCAAACTGGATGATACTTTCAGGTTATGATCAGTACACTAAGGCGACTTGGTTCCCCAAATTTCGTTCTTTTATGTTGAAGTGTTCATTTCCAGTAACAGTTTAAAATTTTAGGTTTCACTCTGTTTTCTCCTATATTGATAGATGTATTTGGAACTCTAAATCCAACACGGATTGTGCTAGCTTCTTGAAACTTGACACAGTAAAGTAGTTTCACGTTCTATCTCTATGTTTTGTTTCCTCTTGATGTAGCCCTAAGCCCTGACTGGCGAGAAGCACTTTCATGGAAAGGGGTTGCCAAGCTTCCAAAAATTACGAATCTCCAGAAATCTCAGCAAATATTTTTTCACCCAAACTGGAAGATACTTTCAGGTAATGATCAGTACACTAAGGCGACTTGGTTCCCCAAATTTCGTTCTTCTATATTGAAGCGTTCATTTCCAGTAACAGTTTGAATTTTTAGGTTTCACTCTTTTTTCTCCTATATTGATAGATGTATTTGGAACTCTAAATCGAACACGGTTTGTGCTAGCTTCTTGAAACTTGACACAGTAAAGTAGTTTCACGTTCTATCTCTGTGGTTTGTTTCCTCTTAATGTAGCCCTAAGCAGTGACTGGCGAGAAGCACTTTCATGGAAAGGGGTTGCCAAGCTTCCAAAAATTCCGAATCTCCAGAAATCTCAGCAAATATTTTTTCACCCAAACTGGATGATACTTTCAGGTAATGATCAGTACACTAAGGCGACTTGGTTCCCCAAATTTCGTTCTTTTATGTTGAAGTGTTCATTTCCAGTAACAGTTTGAAATTTTAGGTTTCACTCTGTTTTCTCCTATATTGATAGATGTATTTGGAACTCTAAATCCAACACGGTTTGTGCTAGCTTCTTGAAACTTGACACAGTAAAGTAGTTTCACGTTCTATCTCTATGGTTTGTTTCCTCTTGATGTAGCCTTAAGCACTGAAGGCGACAAACACTTTCATGGAAAGAGGTTACCAAGCTTCCAAAAATTACGAATCTCCAGAAATCTCAGCCAATATTTTTTCACCCAAACTGGATGATACTTTCAGGTAATGATCAGTACACTAAGGCGACTTGGTTCCCCAAATTTCGTTCTTCTATGTTGAAGCGTTCATTTCCAGTAACAGTTTGAATTTTTAGGTTTCACTCTGTTTTCTCCTATATTGATAGATGTATTTGGAACTCTAAATCCAACACGGTTTGTGCTAGCTTCTTGAAACTTGACACAGTAAAGTAGTTTCACGTTCTATCTCTATGTTTTGTTTCCTCTTGATGTAGCCCTAAGCACTGACTGGCGAGAAGCACTTTCATGGAAAGGGGTTGCGATGCTTCCAAAAGATACGAATCTCCAGAAATCTCAGCAAATATTTTTTAACCCCGAACTGGATGATACTTTCAGGTAATGATCAGTACACGAAGGCGACTTGGTTCCCCAAATTTCGTTCTTCTATGTTGAAGCGTTCATTTCCAGTAACAGTTTGAATTTTTAGGTTTCACTCTTTTTTCTCCTATATTGATAGATGTATTTGGAACTCTAAATCCAACACGGTTTGTGCTAGCTTCTTGAAACTTGACACAGTAAAGTAGTTTCACGTTCTATCTCTATGGTTTGTTTCCTCTTGATGTAGCCCTAAGCACTGAAGGCGAGAAACACTTTCATGGAAAGAGGTTGCCAAGCTTCCAAAAATTACGAATCTCCAGAAATCTCAGCCAATATTTTTTAACCCAAACTGGATGATACTTTCAGGTAATGATCAGTACACGAAGGCGACTTGGTTCCCCAAATTTCGTTCTTCTATGTTGAAGCGTTCATTTCCAGTAACAGGTGAATTTTGAGGTTTCACTCTGTTTTCTCCTATATTGATAGATGTATTTGGAACTCTAAATCGAACACGGTTTGTGCTAGCTTCTTGAAACTTGACACAGTAAAGTAGTTTCACGTTCTATCTCTATGGTTTGTTTCCTCTTAATGTAGCCCTAAGCAGTGACTGGTGAGAAGCACTTTCATGGAAAGGGGTTGCCAAGCTTCCAAAAATTACGAATCTCCAGAAATCTCAGCAAATATTTTTTCACCCAAACTGGATGATACTTTCAGGTAATGATCAGTACACTAAGGCGACTTGGTTCCCCAAATTTCGTTCTTTTATGTTGAAGTGTTCATTTCCAGTAACAGTTTGAATTTTTAGGTTTCACTCTGTTTTCTCCTATATTGATAGATGTATTTGGAACTCTAAATCGAACACGGTTTGTGCTAGCTTCTTGAAACTTGACACAGTAAAGTAGTTTCACGTTCTATCTCTATGGTTTGTTTCCTCTTGATGTAGCCCTAAGCACTGAAGGCGACAAACACTTTCATGGAAAGAGGTTGCCAAGCTTCCAAAAATTACGAATCTCCAGAAATCTCAGCCAATATTTTTTCACCCAAACTGGATGATACTTTCAGGTAATGATCAGTACACTAAGGCGACTTGGTTCCCCAAATTTCGTTCTTCTATGTTGAAGCGTTCATTTCCAGTAATAGTTTGAATTTTTAGGTATCACTCTGTTTTCTCCTATATTGATACATGTACTTGGAACTCTAAATCCGACACGGTTTGTGCTAGCTTCTTGAAACTTGACACAGTAAAGTAGTTTCACGTTCTATCTCTATGTTTTGTTTCCTCTTGATGTAGCCCTAAGCAGTGACTGGCGAGAAGCACTTTCATGGAAAGGGGTTGCCAAGCTTCCAAAAATTACGAATCTCCAGAAATCTCAGCCAATATTTTTTCACCCAAACTGGATGATACTTTCAGGTAATGATCAGTACACTAAGGCGTCTTGGTTCCCCAAATTTCGTTCTTCTATGTTGAAGCGTTCATTTCCAGTAACAGTTTGAATTTTTAGGTTTCACTCTGTTTTCTCCTATATTGATAGATGTATTTGGAACTCTAAATCCAACACAGTTTGTGCTAGCTTCTTGAAACTTGACACAGTAAAGTAGTTTCACGTTCTATCTCTATGTTTTGTTTCCTCTTGATGTAGCCCTAAGCAGTGACTGGCGAGAAACACTTTCATGGAAAGGGGTTTCCAAGCTTCCAAAAATTACGAATCTCCAGAAATCTCAGCCAATATTTTTTCACCCAAACTGGATGATACTTTCAGGTAATGATAAGTACACTAAGGCGACTTGGTTCCCCAAATTTCGTTCTTCTATGTTGAAGCGTTCATTTCCAGTAATAGTTTGAATTTTTAGGTATCACTCTGTTTTCTCCTATATTGATACATGTACTTGGAACTCTAAATCCGACACGGTTTGTGCTAGCTTCTTGAAACTTGACACAGTAAAGTAGTTTCACGTTCTATCTCTATGTTTTGTTTCCTCTTGATGTAGCCCTAAGCAGTGACTTGCGAGAAGCACTTTCATGGAAAGGGGTTGCGATGCCTCCAAAAGATACGAATCTCCAGAAATCTCAGCAAATATTTTTTAACCCCGAACTGGATGATACTTTCAGGTAATGATCAGTACACGAAGGCGACTTGGTTCCCCAAATTTCGTTCTTCTATGTTGAAGCGTTCATTTCCAGTAACAGGTGAATTTTGAGGTTTCACTCTTTTTTCTCCTATATTGATAGATGTATTTGGAACTCTAAATCCAACACGGTTTGTGCTAGCTTCTTGAAACTTGACACAGTAAAGTAGTTTCACGTTCTATCTCTATGGTTTGTTTCCTCTTAATGTAGCCCTAAGCAGTGACTGGTGAGAAGCACTTTCATGGAAAGGTGTTGCCAAGCTTCCAAAAATTACGAATCTCCAGAAATCTCAGCAAATATTTTTTCACCCAAACTGGATGATACTTTCAGGTAATGATCAGTACACTAAGGCGACTTGGTTCCCCAAATTTCGTTCTTTTATGTTGAAGTGTTCATTTCCAGTAACAGTTTGAATTTTTAGGTTTCACTCTGTTTTCTCCTATATTGATAGATGTATTTGGAACTCTAAATCGAACACGGTTTGTGCTAGCTTCTTGAAACTTGACACAGTAAAGTAGTTTCACGTTCTATCTCTATGGTTTGTTTCCTCTTGATGTAGCCCTAAGCACTGAAGGCGACAAACACTTTCATGGAAAGAGGTTGCCAAGCTTCCAAAAATTACGAATCTCCAGAAATCTCAGCCAATATTTTTTCACCCAAACTGGATGATACTTTCAGGTAATGATCAGTACACTAAGGCGACTTGGTTCCCCAAATTTCGTTCTTCTATGTTGAAGCGTTCATTTCCAGTAATAGTTTGAATTTTTAGGTATCACTCTGTTTTCTCCTATATTGATACATGTACTTGGAACTCTAAATCCGACACGGTTTGTGCTAGCTTCTTGAAACTTGACACAGTAAAGTAGTTTCACGTTCTATCTCTATGTTTTGTTTCCTCTTGATGTAGCCCTAAGCAGTGACTGGCGAGAAGCACTTTCATGGAAAGGGGTTGCCAAGCTTCCAAAAATTACGAATCTCCAGAAATCTCAGCCAATATTTTTTCACCCAAACTGGATGATACTTTCAGGTAATGATCAGTACACTAAGGCGTCTTGGTTCCCCAAATTTCGTTCTTCTATGTTGAAGCGTTCATTTCCAGTAACAGTTTGAATTTTTAGGTTTCACTCTGTTTTCTCCTATATTGATAGATGTATTTGGAACTCTAAATCCAACACAGTTTGTGCTAGCTTCTTGAAACTTGACACAGTAAAGTAGTTTCACGTTCTATCTCTATGTTTTGTTTCCTCTTGATGTAGCCCTAAGCAGTGACTGGCGAGAAACACTTTCATGGAAAGGGGTTTCCAAGCTTCCAAAAATTACGAATCTCCAGAAATCTCAGCCAATATTTTTTCACCCAAACTGGATGATACTTTCAGGTAATGATAAGTACACTAAGGCGACTTGGTTCCCCAAATTTCGTTCTTCTATGTTGAAGCGTTCATTTCCAGTAATAGTTTGAATTTTTAGGTATCACTCTGTTTTCTCCTATATTGATACATGTACTTGGAACTCTAAATCCGACACGGTTTGTGCTAGCTTCTTGAAACTTGACACAGTAAAGTAGTTTCACGTTCTATCTCTATGTTTTGTTTCCTCTTGATGTAGCCCTAAGCAGTGACTTGCGAGAAGCACTTTCATGGAAAGGGGTTGCGATGCCTCCAAAAGATACGAATCTCCAGAAATCTCAGCAAATATTTTTTAACCCCGAACTGGATGATACTTTCAGGTAATGATCAGTACACGAAGGCGACTTGGTTCCCCAAATTTCGTTCTTCTATGTTGAAGCGTTCATTTCCAGTAACAGGTGAATTTTGAGGTTTCACTCTTTTTTCTCCTATATTGATAGATGTATTTGGAACTCTAAATCCAACACGGTTTGTGCTAGCTTCTTGAAACTTGACACAGTAAAGTAGTTTCACGTTCTATCTCTATGGTTTGTTTCCTCTTAATGTAGCCCTAAGCAGTGACTGGTGAGAAGCACTTTCATGGAAAGGGGTTGCCAAGCTTCCAAAAATTACGAATCTCCAGAAATCTCAGCAAATATTTTTTCACCCAAACTGGATGATACTTTCAGGTAATGATCAGTACACTAAGGCGACTTGGTTCCCCAAATTTCGTTCTTTTATGTTGAAGTGTTCATTTCCAGTAACAGTTTGAATTTTTAGGTTTCACTCTGTTTTCTCCTATATTGATAGATGTATTTGGAACTCTAAATCGAACACGGTTTGTGCTAGCTTCTTGAAACTTGACACAGTAAAGTAGTTTCACGTTCTATCTCTATGGTTTGTTTCCTCTTGATGTAGCCCTAAGCACTGAAGGCGACAAACACTTTCATGGAAAGAGGTTGCCAAGCTTCCAAAAATTACGAATCTCCAGAAATCTCAGCCAATATTTTTTCACCCAAACTGGATGATACTTTCAGGTAATGATCAGTACACTAAGGCGACTTGGTTCCCCAAATTTCGTTCTTCTATGTTGAAGCGTTCATTTCCAGTAATAGTTTGAATTTTTAGGTATCACTCTGTTTTCTCCTATATTGATACATGTACTTGGAACTCTAAATCCGACACGGTTTGTGCTAGCTTCTTGAAACTTGACACAGTAAAGAAGTTTCACGTTCTATCTCTATGTTTTGTTTCCTCTTGATGTAGCCCTAAGCAGTGACTGGCGAGAAGCACTTTCATGGAAAGGGGTTGCCAAGCTTCCAAAAATTACGAATCTCCAGAAATCTCAGCCAATATTTTTTCACCCAAACTGGATGATACTTTCAGGTAATGATCAGTACACTAAGGCGTCTTGGTTCCCCAAATTTCGTTCTTCTATGTTGAAGCGTTCATTTCCAGTAACAGTTTGAATTTTTAGGTTTCACTCTGTTTTCTCCTATATTGATAGATGTATTTGGAACTCTAAATCCAACACAGTTTGTGCTAGCTTCTTGAAACTTGACACAGTAAAGTAGTTTCACGTTCTATCTCTATGTTTTGTTTCCTCTTGATGTAGCCCTAAGCAGTGACTGGCGAGAAACACTTTCATGGAAAGGGGTTTCCAAGCTTCCAAAAATTACGAATCTCCAGAAATCTCAGCCAATATTTTTTCACCCAAACTGGATGATACTTTCAGGTAATGATAAGTACACTAAGGCGACTTGGTTCCCCAAATTTCGTTCTTCTATGTTGAAGCGTTCATTTCCAGTAATAGTTTGAATTTTTAGGTATCACTCTGTTTTCTCCTATATTGATACATGTACTTGGAACTCTAAATCCGACACGGTTTGTGCTAGCTTCTTGAAACTTGACACAGTAAAGTAGTTTCACGTTCTATCTCTATGTTTTGTTTCCTCTTGATGTAGCCCTAAGCAGTGACTGGCGAGAAGCACTTTCATGGAAAGGGGTTGCGATGCCTCCAAAAGATACGAATCTCCAGAAATCTCAGCAAATATTTTTTAACCCCGAACTGGATGATACTTTCAGGTAATGATCAGTACACGAAGGCGACTTGGTTCCCCAAATTTCGTTCTTCTATGTTGAAGCGTTCATTTCCAGTAACAGTTTGAATTTTTAGGTTTCACTCTTTTTTCTCCTATATTGATAGATGTATTTGGAACTCTAAATCCAACACGGTTTGTGCTAGCTTCTTGAAACTTGACACAGTAAAGTAGTTTCACGTTCTATCTCTATGGTTTGTTTCCTCTTGATGTAGCCCTAAGCACTGAAGGCGACAAACACTTTCATGGAAAGAGGTTGCCAAGCTTCCAAAAATTACGAATCTCCAGAAATCTCAGCCAATATTTTTTCACCCAAACTGGATGATACTTTCAGGTAATGATCAGTACACTAAGGCGACTTGGTTCCCCAAATTTCGTTCTTCTATGTTGAAGCGTTCATTTCCAGTAATAGTTTGAATTTTTAGGTATCACTTTGTTTTCTCCTATATTGATACATGTACTTGGAACTCTAAATCCGACACGGTTTGTGCTAGCTTCTTGAAACTTGACACAGTAAAGTAGTTTCACGTTCTATCTCTATGGTTTGTTTCCTCTTGATGTAGCCCTAAGCACTGAAGGCGACAAACACTTTCATGGAAAGAGGTTGCCAAGCTTCCAAAAATTACGAATCTCCAGAAATCTCAGCCAATATTTTTTCACCCAAACTGGATGATACTTTCAGGTAATGATCAGTACACTAAGGCGACTTGGTTCCCCAAATTTCGTTCTTCTATGTTGAAGCGTTCATTTCCAGTAACAGTTTGAATTTTTAGGTTTCACTCTGTTTTCTCCTATATTGATAGATGTATTTGGAACTCTAAATCCAACACAGTTTGTGCTAGCTTCTTGAAACTTGACACAGTAAAGTAGTTTCATGTTCTATCTCTATGTTTTGTTTCCTCTTGATGTAGCCCTAAGCACTGACTGGCGAGAAACACTTTCATGGAAAGGGGTTTCCAAGCTTCCAAAAATTACGAATCTCCAGAAATCTCAGCCAATATTTTTTCACCCAAACTGGATGATACTTTCAGGTAATGATCAGTACACTAAGGCGACTTGGTTCCCCAAATTTCATTCTTCTATGTTGAAGCGTTCATTTCCAGTAACACTTTGAATTTTTAGGTATCACTCTGTTTTCTCCTATATTGATAGATGTATTTGGAACTCTAAATCCAACACGGTTTGTGCTAGCTTCTTGAAACTTGACACAGTAAAGTAGTTTCACGTTCTATCTCTATGTTTTGTTTCCTCTTGATGTAGCCCTAAGCAGTGACTGGCGAGAAACACTTTCATGGAAAGGGGTTTCCAAGCTTCCAAAAATTACGAATCTCCAGAAATCTCAGCAAATATTTTTTCACCCAAACTGGATGATACTTTCAGGTAATGATCAGTACACTAAGTCGACTTGGTTCCCCAAATTTCGTTCTTCTATGTTGAAGCGTTCATTTCCAGTAATAGTTTGAATTTTTAGGTATCACTCTGTTTTCTCCTATATTGATACATGTACTTGGAACTCTAAATCCGACACGGTTTGTGCTAGCTTCTTTAAACTTGACACAGTAAAGTAGTTTCACGTTCTATCTCTATGTTTTGTTTCCTCTTGATGTAGCCCTAAGCACTGAAGGCGAGAAACACTTTCATGGAAAGGGGTTGCCAAGCTTCCAAAAATTACGAATCTCCAGAAATCTCAGCCAATATTTTTTCACCCAAACTGGATGATACTTTCAGGTAATGATCAGTAAACGAAGGCGACTTGGTTCCCCAAATTTTGTTCTTCTATGTTGAAGCGTTCATTTCCAGTAACAGTTTGAATTTTTAGGTTTCACTCTGTTTTCTCCTATATTGATAGATGTATTTGGAACTCTAAATCCAACACGGTTTGTGCTAGCTTCTTGAAACTTGACACAGTAAAGTAGTTTCACGTTCTATCTCTATGTTTTGTTTTCTCTTGATGTAGCCCTAAGCACTGACTGGCGAGAAGCACTTTCATGGAAAGGGGTTGCCAAGCTTCCAAAAATTACGAATCTCCAGAAATTTCAGCAAATATTTTTTCACCCAAACTGGATGATACTTTCAGGTAATGATCAGTACACGAAGGCGACTTGGTTTTCCAAATTTCGTTCTTCTATGTTGAAGCGTTCATTTCCAGTAACAGTTTGAATTTTTAGGTTTCACTCTGTTTTCTCCTATATTGATAGATGTATTTGGAACTCTAAATCGAACACGGTTTGTGCTAGCTTCTTGAAACTTGACACAGTAAAGTAGTTTCACGTTCTATCTCTATGGTTTGTTTCCTCTTGATGTAGCCCTAAGCAGTGACTGGCGAGAAACACTTTCATGGAAAGGGGTTTCCAAGCTTCCAAAAATTACGAATCTCCAGAAATCTCAGCAAATATTTTTTCACCCAAACTGGATGATACTTTCAGGTAATGATCAGTACACTAAGTCGACTTGGTTCCCCAAATTTCGTTCTTCTATGTTGAAGCGTTCATTTCCAGTAATAGTTTGAATTTTTAGGTATCACTCTGTTTTCTCCTATATTGATACATGTACTTGGAACTCTAAATCCGACACGGTTTGTGCTAGCTTCTTTAAACTTGACACAGTAAAGTAGTTTCACGTTCTATCTCTATGTTTTGTTTCCTCTTGATGTAGCCCTAAGCACTGAAGGCGAGAAACACTTTCATGGAAAGGGGTTGCCAAGCTTCCAAAAATTACGAATCTCCAGAAATCTCAGCCAATATTTTTTCACCCAAACTGGATGATACTTTCAGGTAATGATCAGTAAACGAAGGCGACTTGGTTCCCCAAATTTTGTTCTTCTATGTTGAAGCGTTCATTTCCAGTAACAGTTTGAATTTTTAGGTTTCACTCTGTTTTCTCCTATATTGATAGATGTATTTGGAACTCTAAATCCAACACGGTTTGTGCTAGCTTCTTGAAACTTGACACAGTAAAGTAGTTTCATGTTCTATCTCTATGTTTTGTTTTCTCTTGATGTAGCCCTAAGCACTGACTGGCGAGAAGCACTTTCATGGAAAGGGGTTGCCAAGCTTCCAAAAATTACGAATCTCCAGAAATTTCAGCAAATATTTTTTCACCCAAACTGGATGATACTTTCAGGTAATGATCAGTACACGAAGGCGACTTGGTTCCCCAAATTTCGTTCTTCTATATTGAAGCGTTCATTTCCAGTAACAGTTTGAATTTTTAGGTTTCACTCTTTTTTCTCCTATATTGATAGATGTATTTGGAACTCTAAATCGAACACGGTTTGTGCTAGCTTCTTGAAACTTGACACAGTAAAGTAGTTTCACGTTCTATCTCTATGGTTTGTTTCCTCTTAATGTAGCCCTAAGCAGTGACTGGCGAGAAGCACTTTCATGGAAAGGGGTTGCCAAGCTTCCAAAAATTACGAATCTCCAGAAATCTCAGCAAATATTTTTTCACCCAAACTGGATGATACTTTCAGGTAATGATCAGTACACTAAGGCGACTTGGTTCCCCAAATTTCGTTCTTTTATGTTGAAGTGTTCATTTCCAGTAACAGTTTGAATTTTTAGGTTTCACTCTGTTTTCTCCTATATTGATAGATGTATTTGGAACTCTAAATCCAACACGGATAGTGCTAGCTTCTTGAAACTTGACACAGTAAAGTAGTTTCACGTTCTATCTCTATGGTTTGTTTCCTCTTGATGTAGCCCTAAGCACTGAAGGCGACAAACACTTTCATGGAAAGAGGTTACCAAGCTTCCAAAAATTACGAATCTCAAGAAATCTCAGCCAATATTTTTTCACCCAAACTGGATGATACTTTCAGGTAATGATCAGTAAACGAAGGCGACTTGGTTCCCCAAATTTCGTTCTTCTATGTTGAAGCGTTCATTTCCAGTAACAGTTTGAATTTTTAGGTTTCACTCTGTTTTCTCCTATATTGATAGATGTATTTGGAACTCTAAATCCAACACGGTTTGTACTAGCTTCTTGAAACTTGACACAGTAAAGTAGTTTCACGTTCTATCTCTATGTTTAGTTTCCTCTTGATGTAGCCCTAACACTGACTGGCGAGAAGCACTTTCATGGAAAGGGGTTGCAATGCTTCCAAAAGATACGAATCTCCAGAAATCTCAGCAAATATTTTTTAACCCCGAACTGGATGATACTTTCAGGTAATGATCACTACACGAAGGCGACTTGGTTCCCCAAATTTCGTTCTTCTATGTTGAAGCGTTCATTTCCAGTAACAGTTTGAATTTTTAGGTTTCACTCTTTTTTCTCCTATATTGATAGATGTATTTGGAACTCTAAATCCAACACGGTTTGTGCTAGCTTCTTGAAACTTGACACAGTAAAGTAGTCTCTCGTTCTATCTCTATGGTTTGTTTCCTCTTAATGTAGCCCTAAGCAGTGACTGGCGAGAGCACTTTCATGGAAAGGGGTTGCCAAGCTTCCAAAAATTACGAATCTCCAGAAATCTCAGCAAATATTTTTTCACCCAAACTGGATGATACTTTCAGGTAATGATCAGTACACTAAGGCGACTTGGTTCCCCAAATTTCGTTCTTCTATGTTGAAGCGTTCATTTCCAGTAACACTTTGAATTTTTAGGTATCACTCTGTTTTCTCCTATATTGATAGATGTATTTGGAACTCTAAATCCAACACGGTTTGTGCTAGCTTCTTGAAACTTGACACAGTAAAGTAGTTTCACGTTCTATCTCTATGGTTTGTTTCCTCTTGATGTAGCCCTAAGCAGTGACTGGCGAGAAGCACTTTCATGGAAAGGAGTTGCCAAGCTTCCAAAAATTACGAATCTCCAGAAATCTCAACAAATATTTTTTCACCCAAACTGGATGATACTTTCAGGTAATGATCAGTACACTAAGGCGACTTGGTTCCCCAAATTTCGTTCTTCTATGTTGAAGCGTTCATTTCCAGTAACAGTTTGAATTTTTAGGTTTCACTCTGTTTTCTCCTATATTGATAGATGTATTTGGAACTCTAAATCCAACACGGTTTGTGCTAGCTTCTTGAAACTTGACACAGTGAAGTAGTTTCACGTTCTATCTCTATGTTTTGTTTCCTCTTGATGTAGCCCTAAGCACTGACTGGCGAGCAACTCTTTCATGGAAAGGAGTTGCCAAGCTTCCAAAAATTACGAATCTCCAGAAATCTCAGCAAATATTTTTTCACCCAAACTGGATGATAATTTCAGGTAATGATCAGTACACTAAGGCGACTTGGTTCCCCAAATTTCGTTCTTCTATGTTGAAGCGTTCATTTCCAGTAACAGTGTGAATTTTTAGGTGTCACTCTGTTTTCTACTATATTGATACATGTACTTGGAACTCTAAATGCGACACGGTTTGTGCTAGCTTCTTGAAACTTGACACAGTAAAGTAGTTTCACGTTCTATCTCTATGGGTTGTTTCCTCTTGATGTACCCTAAGCACTGACTGGCGAGAAACACTTTCAAGGAAAGGGGTTGCCAAGCTTCCAAAAATTACGAATCTCCAGAAATCTCAGCAAATATTTTTTCACCCAAATTGGATGATACTTTCAGGTAATGATCAGTACACGAAGGCGACTTGGTTCCCCAAATTTCGTTCTTCTATGTTGAAGCGTTCATTTCCAGTAACAGTTTGAATTTTTAGGTTTCACTCTGTTTTCTCCTATATTGATAGATGTATTTGGAACTCTAAATCCAACACGGTTTGTGCTAGCTTCTTGAAACTTGACACAGTAAAGTAGTTTCACGTTCTATCTCTATGGTTTGTTTCCTCTTGATGTACCCTAAGCACTGACTGGCGAGAAACACTTTCAAGGAAAGGGGTTGCCAAGCTTCCAAAAATTACGAATCTCCAGAAATCTCAGCAAATATTTTTTCACCCAAACTGGATGATACTTTCAGGTAATGATCAGTAAACGAAGGCGACTTGGTTCCCCAAATTTCATTCTTCTATGTTGAAGCGTTCATTTCCAGTAACACTTTGAATTTTTAGGTATCACTCTGTTTTCTCCTATATTGATAGATGTATTTGGAACTCTAAATCCAACACGGTTTGTGCTAGCTTCTTGAAACTTGACACAGTAAAGTAGTTTCACGTTCTATCTCTATGTTTTGTTTCCTCTTGATGTAGCCCTAAGCACTGAAGGCGAGAAACACTTTCATGGAAAGGGGTTGCCAAGCTTCCAAAAATTACGAATCTCCAGAAATCTCAGCCAATATTTTTTCACCCAAACTGGATGATACTTTCAGGTAATGATCAGTAAACGAAGGCGACTTGGTTCCCCAAATTTCGTTCTTCTATGTTGAAGCGTTCATTTCCAGTAACAGTTTGAATTTTTAGGTTTCACTCTGTTTTCTCCTATATTGATAGATGTATTTGGAACTCTAAATCCAACACGGTTTGTGCTAGCTTCTTGAAACTTGACACAGTAAAGTAGTTTCACGTTCTATCTCTATGTTTTGTTTCCTCTTGATGTACCCTAAGCAGTGACTGGCGAGAAGCACTTTCATGGAAAGGGGTTGCCAAGCTTCCAAAAATTACGAATCTCCAGAAATCTCAGCCAATATTTTTTTCACCCAAACAGGATGATACTTTCAGGTAAAGATCAGTACACTAAGGCGACTTGGTTCTCCAAATTTCGTTCTTCTATGTTGAAGCGTTCATTTCTAGTAACACTTTGAATTTTTAGGTATCACTCTGTTTTCTCCTATATTGATAGATGTATTTGGAACTCTAAATCCAACAGGGTTTGTGCTAGCTTCTTGAAACTTGACACAGTAAAGTAGTTTCACGATCTATCTCTATGTTTTGTTTCCTCTTGATGTAGCCCTAAGCACTGAAGGCGAGAAACACTTTCATGGAAAGGGGTTGCCAAGCTTCCAAAAATTACGAATCTCCAGAAATCTCAGCCAATATTTTTTCACCCAAACTGGATGATACTTTCAGGTAATGATCAGTAAACGAAGGCGACTTGGTTCCCCAAATTTTGTTCTTCTATGTTGAAGCGTTCATTTCCAGTAACAGTTTGAATTTTTAGGTTTCACTCTGTTTTCTCCTATATTGATAGATGTATTTGGAACTCTAAATCCAACACGGTTTGTGCTAGCTTCTTGAAACTTGACACAGTAAAGTAGTTTCACGTTCTATCTCTATGTTTTGTTTCCTCTTGATGTACCCTAAGCAGTGACTGGCGAGAAGCACTTTCATGGAAAGGGGTTGCCAAGCTTCCAAAAATTACGAATCTCCAGAAATCTCAGCCAATATTTTTTTCACCCAAACAGGATGATACTTTCAGGTAAAGATCAGTACACTAAGGCGACTTGGTTCTCCAAATTTCGTTCTTCTATGTTGAAGCGTTCATTTCTAGTAACACTTTGAATTTTTAGGTATCACTCTGTTTTCTCCTATATTGATAGATGTATTTGGAACTCTAAATCCAACAGGGTTTGTGCTAGCTTCTTGAAACTTGACACAGTAAAGTAGTTTCACGATCTATCTCTATGTTTTGTTTCCTCTTGATGTAGCCCTAAGCACTGAAGGCGAGAAACACTTTCATGGAAAGGGGTTGCCAAGCTTCCAAAAATTACGAATCTCCAGAAATCTCAGCCAATATTTTTTCACCCAAACTGGATGATACTTTCAGGTAATGATCAGTAAACGAAGGCGACTTGGTTCCCCAAATTTTGTTCTTCTATGTTGAAGCGTTCATTTCCAGTAACAGTTTGAATTTTTAGGTTTCACTCTGTTTTCTCCTATATTGATAGATGTATTTGGAACTCTAAATCCAACAGGGTTTGTGCTAGCTTCTTGAAACTTGACACAGTAAAGTAGTTTCACGTTCTATCTCTATGTTTTGTTTTCTCTTGATGTAGCCCTAAGCACTGACTGGCGAGAAGCACTTTCATGGAAAGGGGTTGCCAAGCTTCCAAAAATTACGAATCTCCAGAAATTTCAGCAAATATTTTTTCACCCAAACTGGATGATACTTTCAGGTAATGATCAGTACACGAAGGCGACTTGGTTTTCCAAATTTCGTTCTTCTATGTTGAAGCGTTCATTTCCAGTAACAGTTTGAATTTTTAGGTTTCACTCTGTTTTCTCCTATATTGATAGATGTATTTGGAACTCTAAATCGAACACGGTTTGTGCTAGCTTCTTGAAACTTGACACAGTAAAGTAGTTTCACGTTCTATCTCTATGGTTTGTTTCCTCTTGATGTAGCCCTAAGCAGTGACTGGCGAGAAACACTTTCATGGAAAGGGGTTTCCAAGCTTCCAAAAATTACGAATCTCCAGAAATCTCAGCAAATATTTTTTCACCCAAACTGGATGATACTTTCAGGTAATGATCAGTACACTAAGTCGACTTGGTTCCCCAAATTTCGTTCTTCTATGTTGAAGCGTTCATTTCCAGTAATAGTTTGAATTTTTAGGTATCACTCTGTTTTCTCCTATATTGATACATGTACTTGGAACTCTAAATCCGACACGGTTTGTGCTAGCTTCTTTAAACTTGACACAGTAAAGTAGTTTCACGTTCTATCTCTATGTTTTGTTTCCTCTTGATGTAGCCCTAAGCACTGAAGGCGAGAAACACTTTCATGGAAAGGGGTTGCCAAGCTTCCAAAAATTACGAATCTCCAGAAATCTCAGCCAATATTTTTTCACCCAAACTGGATGATACTTTCAGGTAATGATCAGTAAACGAAGGCGACTTGGTTCCCCAAATTTTGTTCTTCTATGTTGAAGCGTTCATTTCCAGTAACAGTTTGAATTTTTAGGTTTCACTCTGTTTTCTCCTATATTGATAGATGTATTTGGAACTCTAAATCCAACACGGTTTGTGCTAGCTTCTTGAAACTTGACACAGTAAAGTAGTTTCATGTTCTATCTCTATGTTTTGTTTTCTCTTGATGTAGCCCTAAGCACTGACTGGCGAGAAGCACTTTCATGGAAAGGGGTTGCCAAGCTTCCAAAAATTACGAATCTCCAGAAATTTCAGCAAATATTTTTTCACCCAAACTGGATGATACTTTCAGGTAATGATCAGTACACGAAGGCGACTTGGTTCCCCAAATTTCGTTCTTCTATATTGAAGCGTTCATTTCCAGTAACAGTTTGAATTTTTAGGTTTCACTCTTTTTTCTCCTATATTGATAGATGTATTTGGAACTCTAAATCGAACACGGTTTGTGCTAGCTTCTTGAAACTTGACACAGTAAAGTAGTTTCACGTTCTATCTCTATGGTTTGTTTCCTCTTAATGTAGCCCTAAGCAGTGACTGGCGAGAAGCACTTTCATGGAAAGGGGTTGCCAAGCTTCCAAAAATTACGAATCTCCAGAAATCTCAGCAAATATTTTTTCACCCAAACTGGATGATACTTTCAGGTAATGATCAGTACACTAAGGCGACTTGGTTCCCCAAATTTCGTTCTTTTATGTTGAAGTGTTCATTTCCAGTAACAGTTTGAATTTTTAGGTTTCACTCTGTTTTCTCCTATATTGATAGATGTATTTGGAACTCTAAATCCAACACGGATAGTGCTAGCTTCTTGAAACTTGACACAGTAAAGTAGTTTCACGTTCTATCTCTATGGTTTGTTTCCTCTTGATGTAGCCCTAAGCACTGAAGGCGACAAACACTTTCATGGAAAGAGGTTACCAAGCTTCCAAAAATTACGAATCTCAAGAAATCTCAGCCAATATTTTTTCACCCAAACTGGATGATACTTTCAGGTAATGATCAGTAAACGAAGGCGACTTGGTTCCCCAAATTTCGTTCTTCTATGTTGAAGCGTTCATTTCCAGTAACAGTTTGAATTTTTAGGTTTCACTCTGTTTTCTCCTATATTGATAGATGTATTTGGAACTCTAAATCCAACACGGTTTGTACTAGCTTCTTGAAACTTGACACAGTAAAGTAGTTTCACGTTCTATCTCTATGTTTAGTTTCCTCTTGATGTAGCCCTAACACTGACTGGCGAGAAGCACTTTCATGGAAAGGGGTTGCAATGCTTCCAAAAGATACGAATCTCCAGAAATCTCAGCAAATATTTTTTAACCCCGAACTGGATGATACTTTCAGGTAATGATCACTACACGAAGGCGACTTGGTTCCCCAAATTTCGTTCTTCTATGTTGAAGCGTTCATTTCCAGTAACAGTTTGAATTTTTAGGTTTCACTCTTTTTTCTCCTATATTGATAGATGTATTTGGAACTCTAAATCCAACACGGTTTGTGCTAGCTTCTTGAAACTTGACACAGTAAAGTAGTCTCTCGTTCTATCTCTATGGTTTGTTTCCTCTTAATGTAGCCCTAAGCAGTGACTGGCGAGAGCACTTTCATGGAAAGGGGTTGCCAAGCTTCCAAAAATTACGAATCTCCAGAAATCTCAGCAAATATTTTTTCACCCAAACTGGATGATACTTTCAGGTAATGATCAGTACACTAAGGCGACTTGGTTCCCCAAATTTCGTTCTTCTATGTTGAAGCGTTCATTTCCAGTAACACTTTGAATTTTTAGGTATCACTCTGTTTTCTCCTATATTGATAGATGTATTTGGAACTCTAAATCCAACACGGTTTGTGCTAGCTTCTTGAAACTTGACACAGTAAAGTAGTTTCACGTTCTATCTCTATGGTTTGTTTCCTCTTGATGTAGCCCTAAGCAGTGACTGGCGAGACGCACTTTCATGGAAAGGAGTTGCCAAGCTTCCAAAAATTACGAATCTCCAGAAATCTCAACAAATATTTTTTCACCCAAACTGGATGATACTTTCAGGTAATGATCAGTACACTAAGGCGACTTGGTTCCCCAAATTTCGTTCTTCTATGTTGAAGCGTTCATTTCCAGTAACAGTTTGAATTTTTAGGTTTCACTCTGTTTTCTCCTATATTGATAGATGTATTTGGAACTCTAAATCCAACACGGTTTGTGCTAGCTTCTTGAAACTTGACACAGTGAAGTAGTTTCACGTTCTATCTCTATGTTTTGTTTCCTCTTGATGTAGCCCTAAGCACTGACTGGCGAGCAACTCTTTCATGGAAAGGAGTTGCCAAGCTTCCAAAAATTACGAATCTCCAGAAATCTCAGCAAATATTTTTTCACCCAAACTGGATGATAATTTCAGGTAATGATCAGTACACTAAGGCGACTTGGTTCCCCAAATTTCGTTCTTCTATGTTGAAGCGTTCATTTCCAGTAACAGTGTGAATTTTTAGGTGTCACTCTGTTTTCTACTATATTGATACATGTACTTGGAACTCTAAATGCGACACGGTTTGTGCTAGCTTCTTGAAACTTGACACAGTAAAGTAGTTTCACGTTCTATCTCTATGGGTTGTTTCCTCTTGATGTACCCTAAGCACTGACTGGCGAGAAACACTTTCAAGGAAAGGGGTTGCCAAGCTTCCAAAAATTACGAATCTCCAGAAATCTCAGCAAATATTTTTTCACCCAAACTGGATGATACTTTCAGGTAATGATCAGTACACGAAGGCGACTTGGTTCCCCAAATTTCGTTCTTCTATGTTGAAGCGTTCATTTCCAGTAACAGTTTGAATTTTTAGGTTTCACTCTGTTTTCTCCTATATTGATAGATGTATTTGGAACTCTAAATCCAACACGGTTTGTGCTAGCTTCTTGAAACTTGACACAGTAAAGTAGTTTCACGTTCTATCTCTATGGTTTGTTTCCTCTTGATGTACCCTAAGCACTGACTGGCGAGAAACACTTTCAAGGAAAGGGGTTGCCAAGCTTCCAAAAATTACGAATCTCCAGAAATCTCAGCAAATATTTTTTCACCCAAACTGGATGATACTTTCAGGTAATGATCAGTAAACGAAGGCGAATTGGTTCCCCAAATTTCATTCTTCTATGTTGAAGCGTTCATTTCCAGTAACACTTTGAATTTTTAGGTATCACTCTGTTTTCTCCTATATTGATAGATGTATTTGGAACTCTAAATCCAACACGGTTTGTGCTAGCTTCTTGAAACTTGACACAGTAAAGTAGTTTCACGTTCTATCTCTATGTTTTGTTTCCTCTTGATGTAGCCCTAAGCACTGAAGGCGAGAAACACTTTCATGGAAAGGGGTTGCCAAGCTTCCAAAAATTACGAATCTCCAGAAATCTCAGCCAATATTTTTTCACCCAAACTGGATGATACTTTCAGGTAATGATCAGTAAACGAAGGCGACTTGGTTCCCCAAATTTCGTTCTTCTATGTTGAAGCGTTCATTTCCAGTAACAGTTTGAATTTTTAGGTTTCACTCTGTTTTCTCCTATATTGATAGATGTATTTGGAACTCTAAATCCAACACGGTTTGTGCTAGCTTCTTGAAACTTGACACAGTAAAGTAGTTTCACGTTCTATCTCTATGTTTTGTTTCCTCTTGATGTACCCTAAGCAGTGACTGGCGAGAAGCACTTTCATGGAAAGGGGTTGCCAAGCTTCCAAAAATTACGAATCTCCAGAAATCTCAGCCAATATTTTTTTCACCCAAACAGGATGATACTTTCAGGTAAAGATCAGTACACTAAGGCGACTTGGTTCTCCAAATTTCGTTCTTCTATGTTGAAGCGTTCATTTCTAGTAACACTTTGAATTTTTAGGTATCACTCTGTTTTCTCCTATATTGATAGATGTATTTGGAACTCTAAATCCAACAGGGTTTGTGCTAGCTTCTTGAAACTTGACACAGTAAAGTAGTTTCACGATCTATCTCTATGTTTTGTTTCCTCTTGATGTAGCCCTAAGCACTGAAGGCGAGAAACACTTTCATGGAAAGGGGTTGCCAAGCTTCCAAAAATTACGAATCTCCAGAAATCTCAGCCAATATTTTTTCACCCAAACTGGATGATACTTTCAGGTAATGATCAGTAAACGAAGGCGACTTGGTTCCCCAAATTTCGTTCTTCTATGTTGAAGCGTTCATTTCCAGTAACAGTTTGAATTTTTAGGTTTCACTCTGTTTTCTCCTATATTGATAGATGTATTTGGAACTCTAAATCCAACACGGTTTGTGCTAGCTTCTTGAAACTTGACACAGTAAAGTAGTTTCACGTTCTATCTCTATGTTTTGTTTCCTCTTGATGTAGCCCTAAGCAGTGACTGGCGAGAAGCACTTTCATGGAAAGGGGTTGCCAAGCTTCCAAAAATTACGAATCTCCAGAAATCTCAGCCAATATTTTTTCACCCAAACAGGATGATACTTTCAGGTAATGATCAGTACACTAAGGCGACTTGGTTCTCCAAATTTCGTTCTTCTATGTTGAAGCGTACATTTCCAGTAACACTTTGAATTTTTAGGTATCACTCTGTTTTCTCCTATATTGATAGATGTATTTGGAACTCTAAATCCAACACGGTTTGTGCTAGCTTCTTGAAAGTTGACACAGTAAAGTAGTTTCACGATCTATCTCTATGTTTTGTTTCCTCTTGATGTAGCCCTAAGCAGTGAAGGCGAGAAACACTTTCATGGAAAGGGGTTGCCAAGCTTCCAAAAATTACGAATCTCCAGAAATCTCAGCCAATATTTTTTCACCCAAACTGGATGATACTTTCAGGTAATGATCAGTACATGAAGGCGACTTGGTTCCCCAAATTTCGTTCTTCTATGTTGAAGCGTTCATTTCCAGTAACAGTTTGAATTTTTAGGTTTCACTCTGTTTTCTCCTATATTGATAGATGTATTTGGAACTCTAAATCCAACACGGTTTGTGCTAGCTTCTTGAAACTTGACACAGTGAAGTAGTTTCACGTTCTATCTCTATGTTTTGTTTCCTCTTGATGTAGCCCTAAGCACTGACTGGCGAGCAACTCTTTCATGGAAAGGGGTTGCCAAGCTTCCAAAAATTACGAATCTCCAGAAATCTCAGCAAATATTTTTTCACCCAAACTGGATGATAATTTCAGGTAATGATCAGTACACTAAGGCGACTTGGTTCCCCAAATTTCGTTCTTCTATGTTGAAGCGTTCATTTCCAGTAACAGTTTGAATTTTTAGGTTTCACTCTGTTTTCTACTATATTGATACATGTACTTGGAACTCTAAATGCGACACGGTTTGTGCTAGCTTCTTGAAACTTGACACAGTAAAGTAGTTTCACGTTCTATCTCTATGGCTTGTTTCCTCTTGATGTACCCTAAGCACTGACTGGCGAGAAACACTTTCAAGGAAAGGGGTTGCCAAGCTTCCAAAAATTACGAATCTCCAGAAATCTCAGCAAATATTTTTTCACCCAAACTGGATGATACTTTCAGGTAATGATCAGTACACGAAGGCGACTTGGTTCCCCAAATTTCGTTCTTCTATGTTGAAGCGTTCATTTCCAGTAACAGTTTGAATTTTTAGGTTTCACTCTGTTTTCTCATATATTGATAGATGTATTTGGAACTCTAAATCCAACACGGTTTGTGCTAGCTTCTTGAAACTTGACACAGTAAAGTAGTTTCACGTTCTATCTCTATGTTTTGTTTCCTCTTGATGTAGCCCTAAGCAGTGACTGGCGAGAAGCACTTTCATGGAAAGGGGTTGCCAAGCTTCCAAAAATTACGAATCTCCAGAAATCTCAGCCAATATTTTTTCACCCAAACTGGATGATACTTTCAGGTAATGATCAGTAAACGAAGGCGACTTGCTTCCCCAAATTTCGTTCTTCTATGTTGAAGCGTTCATTTCCAGTAACAGTTTGAATTTTTAGGTTTCACTCTGTTTTCTCCTATATTGATAGATGTATTTGGAACTCTAAATCCAACACGGTTTGTGCTAGCTTCTTGAAACTTGACACAGTAAAGTAGTTTCACGTTCTATCTCTATGTTTTGTTTCCTCTTGATGTAGCCCTAAGCAGTGACTGGCGAGAAGCACTTTCATGGAAAGGGGTTGCCAAGCTTCCAAAAATTACGAATCTCCAGAAATCTCAGCAAATATTTTTTCACCCAAACTGGATGATACTTTCAGGTAATGATCAGTACATGAAGGCGACTTGGTTCCCCAAATTTCGTTCTTCTATGTTGAAGCGTTCATTTCCAGTAACAGTTTGAATTTTTAGGTATCACTCTGTTTTCTCCTATATTGATAGATGTATTTGGAACTCTAAATCCGACACGGATTGTGCTAGCTTCTTGAAACTTGACACAGTAAAGTAGTTTCACGTTCTATCTTTATAGTTTGTTTCCTCTTGATGTACCCTAAGCACTGACTGGCGAGAAACACTTTCAAGGAAAGGGGTTGCCAAGCTTCCAAAAATTACGAATCTCCAGAAATCTCAGCAAATATTTTTTCACCCAAACTGGATGATACTTTCAGGTAATGATCAGTAAACGAAGGCGACTTGGTTCCCCAAATTTCGTTCTTCTATGTTGAAGCGTTCATTTCCAGTAACAGTTTGAATTTTTAGGTTTCACTCTGTTTTCTCCTATATTGATAGATGTATTTGGAACTCTAAATCCAACACGGTTTGTGCTAGCTTCTTGAAACTTGACACAGTAAAGTAGTTTCACGTTCTATCTCTATGTTTTGTTTCCTCTTGATGTAGCCCTAAGCAGTGACTGGCGAGAAGCACTTTCATGGAAAAGGGTTGCCAATCTTCCAAAAATTACGAATCTCCAGAAATCTCAGCAAATATTTTTTCACCCAAACTGGATGATACTTTCAGGTAATGATCAGTACACGAAGGCGACTTGGTTCCCCAAATTTCGTTCTTCTATGTTGGAGCGTTCATTTCCAGTAACAGTTTGAATTTTTAGGTATCACTCTGTTTTCTCCTATATTGATAGATGTATTTGGAACTCTAAATCCGACACGGATTGTGCTAGCTTTTTGAAACTTGACACAGTAAAGTAGTTTCACGTTCTATCTCTATGGTTTGTTTCCTCTTGATGTAGCCCTAAGCACTGACTGGCGAGAAACACTTTCATGGAAAGGGGTTGCCAAGCTTCCAAAAATTACGAATCTCCAGAAATCTCAGCCAATATTTTTTCACCCAAACTGGATGATACTTTCAGGTAATGATCAGTACACGAAGGCGACTTGGTTCCCCAAATTTCGTTCTTCTATGTTGAAGCGTTCATTTCCAGTAACAGTTTGAATTTTTAGGTTTCACTCTGTTTTCTCCTATATTGATAGATGTATTTGGAACTCTAAATCCAACACGGTTTGTGCTAGCTTCTTGAAACTTGACACAGTGAAGTAGTTTCACGTTCTATCTCTATGTTTTGTTTCCTCTTGATGTAGCCCTAAGCACTGACTGGCGAGCAACTCTTTCATGGAAAGGGGTTGCCAAGCTTCCAAAAATTACGAATCTCCAGAAATCTCAGCAAATATTTTTTCACCCAAACTGGATGATAATTTCAGGTAATGATCAGTACACTAAGGCGACTTGGTTCCCCAAATTTCGTTCTTCTATGTTGAAGCGTTCATTTCCAGTAACAGTTTGAATTTTTAGGTTTCACTCTGTTTTCTACTATATTGATACATGTACTTGGAACTCTAAATGCGACACGGTTTGTGCTAGCTTCTTGAAACTTGACACAGTAAAGTAGTTTCACGTTCTATCTCTATGGCTTGTTTCCTCTTGATGTACCCTAAGCACTGACTGGCGAGAAACACTTTCAAGGAAAGGGGTTGCCAAGCTTCCAAAAATTACGAATCTCCAGAAATCTCAGCAAATATTTTTTCACCCAAACTGGATGATACTTTCAGGTAATGATCAGTACACGAAGGCGACTTGGTTCCCCAAATTTCGTTCTTCTATGTTGAAGCGTTCATTTCCAGTAACAGTTTGAATTTTTAGGTTTCACTCTGTTTTCTCCTATATTGATAGATGTATTTGGAACTCTAAATCCAACACGGTTTGTGCTAGCTTCTTGAAACTTGACACAGTGAAGCAGTTTCACGTTCTATCTCTATGTTTTGTTTCCTCTTGATGTAGCCCTAAGCACTGACTGGCGAGCAACTCTTTCATGGAAAGGGGTTGCCAAGCTTCCAAAAATTACGAATCTCCAGAAATCTCAGCAAATATTTTTTCACCCAAACTGGATGATACTTTCAGGTAATGATCAGTACACGAAGGCGACTTGGTTCCCCAATTTTCGTTCTTCTATGTTGAAGCGTTCATTTCCAGTAACAGTTTGAATTTTTAGGTTTCACTCTGTTTTCTCATATATTGATAGATGTATTTGGAACTCTAAATCCAACACGGTTTGTGCTAGCTTCTTGAAACTTGACACAGTAAAGTAGTTTCACGTTCTATCTCTATGTTTTGTTTCCTCTTGATGTAGCCCTAAGCAGTGACTGGCGAGAAGCACTTTCATGGAAAGGGGTTGCCAAGCTTCCAAAAATTACGAATCTCCAGAAATCTCAGCAAATATTTTTTCACCCAAACTGGATGATACTTTCAGGTAATGATCAGTACACGAAGGCGACTTCGTTCCCCAAATTTCGTTCTTCTATGTTGAAGCGTTCATTTCCAGTAACAGTTTGAATTTTTAGGTATCACTCTGTTTTCTCCTATATTGATAGATGTATTTGGAACTCTAAATCCGACACGGATTGTGCTAGCTTCTTGAAACTTGACACAGTAAAGTAGTTTCACGTTCTATCTCTATGTTTTGTTTCCTCTTGATGTAGCCCTAAGCACTGAAGGCGAGAAACACTTTCATGGAAAGGGGTTGCCAAGCTTCCAAAAATTACGAATCTCCAGAAATCTCAGCCAATATTTTTTCACCCAAACTGGATGATACTTTCAGGTAATGATCAGTAAATGAAGGCGACTTGGTTCCCCAAATTTCGTTCTTCTATGTTGAAGCGTTCATTTCCAGTAACAGTTTGAATTTTTAGGTTTCACTCTGTTTTCTCCTATATTGATAGATGTATTTGGAACTCTAAATCCAACACGGTTTGTGCTAGCTTCTTGAAACTTGACACAGTAAAGTAGTTTCACGTTCTATCTCTATGTTTTGTTTCCTCTTGATGTAGCCCTAAGCAGTGACTGGCGAGAAGCACTTTCATGGAAAGGGGTTGCCAAGCTTCCAAAAATTACGAATCTCCAGAAATCTCAGCAAATATTTTTTCACCCAAACTGGATGATACTTTCAGGTAATGATCAGTACACGAAGGCGACTTGGTTCCCCAAATTTCGTTCTTCTATGTTGAAGCGTTCATTTCCAGTAACAGATTGAATTTTTAGGTATCACTCTGTTTTCTCCTATATTGATAGATGTATTTGGAACTCTAAATCCAACACGGTTTGTGCTAGCTTCTTGAAACTTGACACAGTAAAGTAGTTTCACGTTCTATCTTTATAGTTTGTTTCCTCTTGATGTACCCTAAGCACTGACTGGCGAGAAACACTTTCAAGGAAAGGGGTTGCCAAGCTTCCAAAAATTACGAATCTCAAGAAATCTCAGCAAATATTTTTTCACCCAAACTGGATGATACTTTCAGGTAATGATCAGTAAACGAAGGCGACTTGGTTCCCCAAATTTCGTTCTTCTATGTTGAAGCGTTCATTTCCAGTAACAGTTTGAATTTTTAGGTTTCACTCTGTTTTCTCCTATATTGATAGATGTATTTGGAACTCTAAATCCAACACGGTTTGTGCTAGCTTCTTGAAACTTGACACAGTAAAGTAGTTTCACGTTCTATCTCTATGTTTTGTTTCCTCTTGATGTAGCCCTAAGCAGTGACTGGCGAGAAGCACTTTCATGGAAAAGGGTTGCCAATCTTCCAAAAATTACGAATCTCCAGAAATCTCAGCAAATATTTTTTCACCCAAACTGGATGATACTTTCAGGTAATGATCAGTACACGAAGGCGACTTGGTTCCCCAAATTTCGTTCTTCTATGTTGAAGCGTTCATTTCCAGTAACAGTTTGAATTTTTAGGTATCACTCTGTTTTCTCCTATATTGATAGATGTATTTGGAACTCTAAATCCGACACGGATTGTGCTAGCTTTTTGAAACTTGACACAGTAAAGTAGTTTCACGTTCTATCTCTATGGTTTGTTTCCTCTTGATGTAGCCCTAAGCACTGACTGGCGAGAAACACTTTCATGGAAAGGGGTTGCCAAGCTTCCAAAAATTACGAATCTCCAGAAATCTCAGCCAATATTTTTTCACCCAAACTGGATGATACTTTCAGGTAATGATCAGTACACTAAGGCGACTTGGTTCCCCAAATTTCGTTCTTCTATGTTGAAGCATTCATTTCCAGTAACACTTTGAATTTTTAGGTATCACTCTGTTTTCTCCTATATTGATAGATGTATTTGGAACTCTAAATCCAACACGGTTTGTGCTAGCTTCTTGAAACTTGACACAGTAAAGTAGTTTCACGTTCTATCTCTATGTTTTGTTTCCTCTTGATGTAGCCCTAAGCACTGAAGGCGAGAAACACTTTCATGGAAAGGGGTTGCCAAGCTTCCAAAAATTACGAATCTCCAGAAATCTCAGCCAAAATTTTTTCACCCAAACTGGATGATACTTTCAGGTAATGATCAGTAAACGAAGGCGACTTGGTTCCCCAAATTTCGTTCTTCTATGTTGAAGCGTTCATTTCCAGTAACAGTTTGAATTTTTAGGTTTCACTCTGTTTTCTCCTATATTGATAGATGTATTTGGAACTCTAAATCCAACACGGTTTGTGCTAGCTTCTTGAAACTTGACACAGTAAAGTAGTTTCACGTTCTATCTCTATGTTTTGTTTCCTCTTGATGTAGCCCTAAGCAGTGACTGGCGAGAAGCACTTTCATGGAAAGGGGTTGCCAAGCTTCCAAAAATTACGAATCTCCAGAAATCTCAGCCAATATTTTTTCACCCAAACTGGATGATACTTTCAGGTAATGATCAGTACACTAAGGCGACTTGGTTCTCCAAATTTCGTTCTTCTATGTTGAAGCGTTCATTTCCAGTAACACTTTGAATTTTTAGGTATCACTCTGTTTTCTCCTATATTGATAGATGTATTTGGAACTCTAAATCCAACACGGTTTGTGCTAGCTTCTTGAAACTTGACACAGTAAAGTAGTTTCACGTTCTATCTTTATGGTTTGTTTCCTCTTGATGTACCCTAAGCACTGACTGGCGAGAAACACTTTCAAGGAAAGGGGTTGCCAAGCTTCCAAAAATTACGAATCTCCAGAAATCTCAGCAAATATTTTTTCACCCAAACTGGATGATACTTTCAGGTAATGATCAGTAAACGTAGGCGACTTGGTTCCCCAAATTTCGTTCTTCTATGTTGAAGCGTTCATTTCCAGTAACAGTTTGAATTTTTAGGTTTCACTCTGTTTTCTCCTATATTGATAGATGTATTTGGAACTCTAAATCCAACACGGTTTGTGCTAGCTTCTTGAAACTTGACACAGTAAAGTAGTTTCACGTTCTATCTCTATGTTTTGTTTCCTCTTGATGTAGCCCTAAGCAGTGACTGGCGAGAAGCACTTTCAATGAAAGGGGTTGCCAAGCTTCCAAAAATTACGAATCTCCAGAAATCTCAGCCAATATTTTTTCACCCAAACTGGATGATACTTTCAGGTAATGATCAGTACATGAAGGCGACTTGGTTCCCCAAATTTCGTTCTTCTATGTTGAAGCGTTCATTTCCAGTAACAGTTTGAATTTTTAGGTATCACTCTGTTTTCTCCTATATTGATAGATGTATTTGGAACTCTAAATCCGACACGGATTGTGCTAGCTTTTTGAAACTTGACACAGTAAAGTAGTTTCACGTTCTATCTCTATGGTTTGTTTCCTCTTGATGTAGCCCTAAGCACTGACTGGCGAGAAACACTTTCATGGAAAGGGGTTGCCAAGCTTCCAAAAATTACGAATCTCCAGAAATCTCAGCCAATATTTTTTCACCCAAACTGGATGATACTTTCAGGTAATGATCAGTACACTAAGGCGACTTGGTTCCCCAAATTTCGTTCTTCTATGTTGAAGCATTCATTTCCAGTAACACATTGAATTTTTAGGTATCACTCTGTTTTCTCCTATATTGATAGATGTATTTGGAACTCTAAATCCAACACGGTTTGTGCTAGCTTCTTGAAACTTGACACAGTAAAGTAGTTTCACGTTCTATCTCTATGTTTTGTTTCCTCTTGATGTAGCCCTAAGCACTGAAGGCGAGAAACACTTTCATGGAAAGGGGTTGCCAAGCTTCCAAAAATTACGAATCTCCAGAAATCTCAGCCAATATTTTTTCACCCAAACTGGATGATACTTTCAGGTAATGATCAGTAAACGAAGGCGACTTGGTTCCCCAAATTTCGTTCTTCTATGTTGAAGCGTTCACTTCCAGTAACAGTTTGAATTTTTAGGTTTCACTCTGTTTTCTCCTATATTGATAGATGTATTTGGAACTCTAAATCCAACACGGTTTGTGCTAGCTTCTTGAAACTTGACACAGTAAAGTAGTTTCACGTTCTATCTCTATGTTTTGTTTCCTCTTGATGTAGCCCTAAGCAGTGACTGGCGAGAAGCACTTTCATGGAAAGGGGTTGCCAAGCTTCCAAAAATTACGAATCTCCAGAAATCTCAGCCAATATTTTTTCACCCAAACAGGATGATACTTTCAGGTAAAGATCAGTACACTAAGGCGACTTGGTTCTCCAAATTTCGTTCTTCTATGTTGAAGCGTTCATTTCCAGTAACACTTTGAATTTTTAGGTATCACTCTGTTTTCTCCTATATTGATAGATGTATTTGGAACTCTAAATCCAACACGGTTTGTGCTAGCTTCTTGAAACTTGACACAGTAAAGTAGTTTCACGATCTATCTCTATGTTTTGTTTCCTCTTGATGTAGCCCTAAGCACTGAAGGCGAGAAACACTTTCATGGAAAGGGGTTGCCAAGCTTCCAAAAATTACGAATCTCCAGAAATCTCAGCCAATATTTTTTCACCCAAACTGGATGATACTTTCAGGTAATGATCAGTAAACGAAGGCGACTTGGTTCCCCAAATTTCGTTCTTCTATGTTGAAGCGTTCATTTCCAGTAACAGTTTGAATTTTTAGGTTTCACTCTGTTTTCTCCTATATTGATAGATGTATTTGGAACTCTAAATCCAACACGGTTTGTGCTAGCTTCTTGAAACTTGACACAGTAAAGTAGTTTCACGTTCTATCTCTATGGTTTGTTTCCTCTTGATGTAGCCCTAAGCAGTGACTGGCGAGAAGCAATTTCATGGAAAGGGGTTGCCAAGCTTCCAAAAATTACGAATCTCCAGAAATCTCAGCAAATATTTTTTCACCCAAACAGGATGATACTTTCAGGTAATGATCAGTACACTAAGGCAACTTGGTTCTCCAAATTTCGTTCTTCTATGTTGAAGCGTTCATTTCCAGTAACACTTTGAATTTTTAGGTATCACTCTGTTTTCTCCTATATTGATAGATGTATTTGGAACTCTAAATCCAACACGGTTTGTGCTAGCTTCATGAAACTTGACACAGTAAAGTAGTTTCACGATCTATCTCTATGTTTTGTTTCCTCTTGATGTAGCCCTAAGCACTGAAGGCGAGAAACACTTTCATGGAAAGGGGTTGCCAAGCTTCCAAAAATTACGAATCTCCAGAAATCTCAGCCAATATTTTTTCACCCAAACTGGATGATACTTTCAGGTAATGATCAGTAAACGAAGGCGACTTGGTTCCCCAAATTTCGTTCTTCTATGTTGAAGCGTTCATTTCCAGTAACAGTTTGAATTTTTAGGTTTCACTCTGTTTTCTCCTATATTGATACATGTACTTGGAACTCTAAATCCAACACGGTTTGTGCTAGCTTCTTGAAACTTGACACAGTAAAGTAGTTTCACGTTCTATCTCTATGGTTTGTTTCCTCTTGATGTACCCTAAGCACTGACTGGCGAGAAACACTTTCAAGGAAAGGGGTTGCCAAGCTTCCAAAAATTACGAATCTCCAGAAATCTCAGCAAATATTTTTTCACCCAAACTGGATGATACTTTCAGGTAGTGATCAGTAAACGAAGGCGACTTGGTTCCCCAAATTTCGTTCTTCTATGTTGAAGCGTTCATTTCCAGTAACAGTTTGAATTTTTAGGTTTCACTCTGTTTTCTCCTATATTGATAGATGTATTTGGAACTCTAAATCCAACACGGTTTGTGCTAGCTTCTTGAAACTTGACACAGTAAAGTAGTTTCACGTTCTATCTTTATGTTTTGTTTCCTCTTGATGTAGCCCTAAGCAGTGACTGGCGAGAAGCACTTTCATGGAAAGGGGTTGCCAAGCTTCCAAAAATTACGAATCTCCAGAAATCTCAGCCAATATTTTTTCACCCAAACTGGATGATACTTTCAGGTAATGATCAGTACACGAAGGCGACTTGGTTCCCCAAATTTCGTTCTTCTATGTTGAAGCGTTCATTTCCAGTAACACTTTGAATTTCTAGGTATCACTCTGTTTTCTCCTATATTGATAGATGTATTTGGAACTCTAAATCCAACACGGTTTGTGCTAGCTTCTTGAAACTTGACACAGTAAAGTAGTTTCACGTTCTATCTCTATGTTTTGTTTCCTCTTGATGTAGCCCTAAGCACTGAAGGCGAGAAACACTTTCATGGAAAGGGGTTGCCAAGCTTCCAAAAATTACGAATCTCCAGAAATCTCAGCCAATATTTTTTCACCCAAACTGGATGATACTTTCAGGTAATGATCAGTACACTAAGGCGACTTGGTTCCCCAAATTTCGTTCTTCTATGTTGAAGCGTTCATTTCCAGTAACACTTTGAATTTTTAGGTATCACTCTGTTTTCTCCTATATTGATAGATGTATTTGGAACTCTAAATCCAACACGGTTTGTGCTAGCTTCTTGAAACTTGACACAGTAAAGTAGTTTCACGTTCTATCTCTATGTTTTGTTTCCTCTTGATGTAGCCCTAAGCACTGAAGGCGAGAAACACTTTCATGGAAAGGGGTTGCCAAGCTTCCAAAAATTACGAATCTCCAGAAATCTCAGCCAATATTTTTTCACCCAAACTGGATGATACTTTCAGGTAATGATCAGTAAACGAAGGCGACTTGGTTCCCCAAATTTCGTTCTTCTATGTTGAAGCGTTCATTTCCAGTAACAGTTTGAATTTTTAGGTTTCACTCTGTTTTCTCCTATATTGATAGATGTATTTGGAACTCTAAATCCAACACGGTTTGTGCTAGCTTCTTGAAACTTGACACAGTAAAGTAGTTTCACGTTCTATCTCTATGTTTTGTTTCCTCTTGATGTAGCCCTAAGCAGTGACTGGCGAGAAGCACTTTCATGGAAAGGGGTTGCCAAGCTTCCAAAAATTACGAATCTCCAGAAATCTCAGCAAATATTTTTTCACCCAAACTGGATGATACTTTCAGGTAATGATCAGTACACGAAGGCGACTTGGTTCCCCATATTTCGTTCTTCTATGTTGAAGCGTTCATTTCCAGTAACAGTTTGAATTTTTAGGTATCACTCTGTTTTCTCCTATATTGATAGATGTATTTGGAACTCTAAATCCAACACGGTTTGTGCTAGCTTCTTGAAACTTGACACAGTAAAGTAGTTTCACGTTCTATCTTTATGGTTTGTTTCCTCTTGATGTACCCTAAGCACTGACTGGCGAGAAACACTTTCAAGGAAAGGGGTTGCCAAGCTTCCAAAAATTAGGAATCTCCAGAAATCTCAGCAAATATTTTTTCACCCAAACTGGATGATACTTTCAGGTAATGATCAGTAAACAAAGGCGACTTGGTTCCCCAAATTTCGTTCTTCTATGTTGAAGCGTTCATTTCCAGTAACAGTTTGAATTTTTAGGTTTCACTCTGTTTTCTCCTATATTGATAGATGTATTTGGAACTCTAAATCCAACACGGTTTGTGCTAGCTTCTTGAAACTTGACACAGTAAAGTAGTTTCACGTTCTATCTCTATGTTTTGTTTCCTCTTGATGTAGCCCTAAGCAGTGACTGGCGAGAAGCACTTTCATGGAAAGGGGTTGCCAAGCTTCCAAAAATTACGAATCTCCAGAAATCTCAGCCAATATTTTTTCACCCAAACTGGATGATACTTTCAGGTAATGATCAGTACACGAAGGCGACTTGGTTCCCCAAATTTCGTTCTTCTATGTTGAAGCGTTCATTTCCAGTAACACTTTGAATTTTTAGGTATCACTCTGTTTTCTCCTATATTGATAGATGTATTTGGAACTCTAAATCCGACACGGATTGTGCTAGCTTTTTGAAACTTGACACAGTAAAGTAGTTTCACGTTCTATCTCTATGGTTTGTTTCCTCTTGATGTAGCCCTAAGCACTGACTGGCGAGAAACACTTTCATGGAAAGGGGTTGCCAAGCTTCCAAAAATTACGAATCTCCAGAAATCTCAGCCAATATTTTTTCACCCAAACTGGATGATACTTTCAGGTAATGATCAGTACACTAAGGCGACTGGGTTCCCCAAATTTCGTTCTTCTATGTTGAAGCGTTCATTTCCAGTAACACTTTGAATTTTTAGGTATCACTCTGTTTTCTCCTATATTGATAGATGTATTTGGAACTCTAAATCCAACACGGTTTGTGCTAGCTTCTTGAAACTTGACACAGTAAAGTAGTTTCACGTTCTATCTCTATGTTTTGTTTCCTCTTGATGTAGCCCTAAGCACTGAAGGCGAGAAACACTTTCATGGAAAGGGGTTGCCAAGCTTCCAAAAATTACGAATCTCCAGAAATCTCAGCCAATATTTTTTCACCCAAACTGGACGATACTTTCAGGTAATGATCAGTAAACGAAGGCGACTTGGTTCCCCAAATTTCGTTCTTCTATGTTGAAGCGTTCATTTCCAGTAACAGTTTGAATTTTTAGGTTTCACTCTGTTTTCTCCTATATTGATAGATGTATTTGGAACTCTAAATCCAACACGGTTTGTGCTAGCTTCTTGAAACTTGACACAGTAAAGTAGTTTCACGTTCTATCTCTATGGTTTGTTTCCTCTTGATGTAGCCCTAAGCAGTGACTGGCGAGAAGCACTTTCATGGAAAGGGGTTGCCAAGCTTCCAAAAATTACGAATCTCCAGAAATCTCAGCCAATATTTTTTCACCCAAACAGGATGATACTTTCAGGTAATGATCAGTACACTAAGGCGACTTGGTTCTCCAAATTTCGTTCTTCTATGTTGAAGCGTTCATTTCCAGTAACACTTTGAATTTTTAGGTTTCACTCTGTTTTCTCCTATATTGATACATGTACTTGGAACTCTAAATCCAACACGGTTTGTGCTAGCTTCTTGAAACTTGACACAGTAAAGTAGTTTCACGTTCTATCTCTATGGTTTGTTTCCTCTTGATGTACCCTAAGCACTGACTGGCGAGAAACACTTTCAAGGAAAGGGGTTGCCAAGCTTCCAAAAATTACGAATCTCCAGAAATCTCAGCAAATATTTTTTCACCCAAACTGGATGATACTTTCAGGTAATGATCAGTACACGAAGGCGACTTGGTTCCCCAAATTTCGTTCTTCTATGTTGAAGCGTTCATTTCCAGTAACAGTTTGAATTTTTAGGTATCACTCTGTTTTCTCCTATATTGATAGATGTATTTGGAACTCTAAATCCGACACGGATTGTGCTAGCTTTTTGAAACTTGACACAGTAAAGTAGTTTCACGTTCTATCTCTATGGTTTGTTTCCTCTTGATGTAGCCCTAAGCACTGACTGGCGAGAAACACTTTCATGGAAAGGGGTTGCCAAGCTTCCAAAAATTACGAATCTCCAGAAATCTCAGCCAATATTTTTTCACCCAAACTGGATGATACTTTCATGTAATGATCAGTACACTAAGGCGACTTGGTTCCCCAAATTTCGTTCTTCTATGTTGAAGCGTTCATTTCCAGTAACACCTTGAATTTTTAGGTATCACTCTGTTTACTCCTATATTGATAGATGTATTTGGAACTCTAAATCCAACACGGTTTGTGCTAGCTTCTTGAAACTTGACACAGTAAAGTAGTTTCACGTTCTATCTCTATGTTTTGTTTCCTCTTGATGTAGCCCTAAGCACTGAAGGCGAGAAACACTTTCATGGAAACGGGTTGCCAAGCTTCCAAAAAGTACGAATCTCCAGAAATCTCAGCCAATATTTTTTCACCCAAACTGGATGATACTTTCAGGTAATGATCAGTAAACGAAGGCGACTTGGTTCCCCAAATTTCGTTCTTCTATGTTGAAGCGTTCATTTCCAGTAGCAGTTTGAATTTTTAGGTTTCACTCTGTTTTCTCCTATATTGATAGATGTATTTGGAACTCTAAATCCAACACGGTTTGTGCTAGCTTCTTGAAACTTGACACAGTAAAGTAGTTTCACGTTCTATCTCTATGTTTTGTTTCCTCTTGATGTAGCCCTAAGCAGTGACTGGCGAGAAGCACTTTCATGGAAAGGGGTTGCCAAGCTTCCAAAAATTACGAATCTCCAGAAATCTCAGCCAATATTTTTTCACCCAAACAGGATGATACTTTCAGGTAAAGATCAGTACACTAAGGCGACTTGGTTCTCCAAATTTCGTTCTTCTATGTTGAAGCGTTCATTTCCAGTAACACTTTGAATTTTTAGGTATCACTCTGTTTTCTCCTATATTGATAGATGTATTTGGAACTCTAAATCCAACACGGTTTGTGCTAGCTTCTTGAAACTTGACACAGTAAAGTAGTTTCACGTTCTATCTCTATGGTTTGTTTCCTCTTGATGTAGCCCTAAGCAGTGACTGGCGAGAAGCACTTTCATGGAAAGGGGTTGCCAAGCTTCCAAAAATTACGAATCTCCAGAAATCTCAGCCAATATTTTTTCACCCAAACAGGATGATACTTTCAGGTAATGATCAGTACACTAAGGCGACTTGGTTCTCCAAATTTCGTTCTTCTATGTTGAAGCGTTCATTTCCAGTAACACTTTGAATTTTTAGGTATCACTCTGTTTTCTCCTATATTGATAGATGTATTTGGAACTCTAAATCCAACACGGTTTTTGCTAGCTTCTTGAAACTTGACACAGTAAAGTAGTTTCACGATCTATCTCTATGTTTTGTTTCCTCTTGATGTAGCCCTAAGCACTGAAGGCGAGAAACACTTTCATGGAAAGGGGTTGCCAAGCTTCCAAAAATTACGAATCTCCAGAAATCTCAGCCAATATTTTTTCACCCAAACTGGATGATACTTTCAGGTAATGATCAGTAAACGAAGGCGACTTGGTTCCCCAAATTTCGTTCTTCTATGTTGAAGCGTTCATTTCCAGTAACAGTTTGAATTTTTAGGTATCACTCTGTTTTCTCCTATATTGATACATGTACTTGGAACTCTAAATCCAACACGGTTTGTGCTAGCTTCTTGAAACTTGACACAGTAAAGTAGTTTCACGTTCTATCTCTATGGTTTGTTTCCTCTTGATGTACCCTAAGCACTGACTGGCGAGAAACACTTTCAAGGAAAGGGGTTGCCAAGCTTCCAAAAATTACGAATCTCCAGAAATCTCAGCAAATATTTTTTCACCCAAACTGTATGATACTTTCAGGTAGTGATCAGTAAACGAAGGCGACTTGGTTCCCCAAATTTCGTTCTTCTATGTTGAAGCGTTCATTTCCAGTAACAGTTTGAATTTTTAGGTTTCACTCTGTTTTCTCCTATATTGATAGATGTATTTGGAACTCTAAATCCAACACGGTTTGTGCTAGCTTCTTGAAACTTGACACAGTAAAGTAGTTTCACGTTCTATCTCTATGTTTTGTTTCCTCTTGATGTAGCCCTAAGCAGTGACTGGCGAGAAGCACTTTCATGGAAAGGGGTTGCCAAGCTTCCAAAAATTACGAATCTCCAGAAATCTCAGCAAATATTTTTTCACCCAAACTGGATGATACTTTCAGGTAATGATCAGTACACGAAGGCGACTTGGTTCCCCAAATTTCGTTCTTCTATGTTGAAGCGTTCATTTCCAGTAACAGTTTGAATTTTTAGGTATCACTCTGTTTTCTCCTATATTGATAGATGTATTTGGAACTCTATATCCGACACGGATTGTGCTAGCTTTTTGAAACTTGACACAGTAAAGTAGTTTCACGTTCTATCTCTATGGTTTGTTTCCTCTTGATGTAGCCCTAAGCACTGACTGGCGAGAAACACTTTCATGGAAAGGGGTTGCCAAGCTTCCAAAAATTACGAATCTCCAGAAATCTCAGCCAATATTTTTTCACCCAAACTGGATGATACTTTCATGTAATGATCAGTACACTAAGGCGACTTGGTTCCCCAAATTTCGTTCTTCTATGTTGAAGCGTTCATTTCCAGTAACACTTTGAATTTTTAGGTATCACTCTGTTTTCTCCTATATTGATAGATGTATTTGGAACTCTAAATCCAACACGGTTTGTGCTAGCTTCTTGAAACTTGACACAGTAAAGTAGTTTCACGATCTATCTCTATGTTTTGTTTCCTCTTGATGTAGCCCTAAGCACTGAAGGCGAGAAACACTTTCATGGAAAGGGGTTGCCAAGCTTCCAAAAATTACGAATCTCCAGAAATCTCAGCCAATATTTTTTCACCCAAACTGGATGATACTTTCAGGTAATGATCAGTAAACGAAGGCGACTTGGTTCCCCAAATTTCGTTCTTCTATGTTGAAGCGTTCATTTCCAGTAACAGTTTGAATTTTTAGGTTTCACTCTGTTTTCTCCTATATTGATAGATGTATTTGGAACTCTAAATCCAACACGGTTTGTGCTAGCTTCTTGAAACTTGACACAGTAAAGTAGTTTCACGTTCTATCTCTATGGTTTGTTTCCTCTTGATGTAGCCCTAAGCAGTGACTGGCGAGAAGCAATTTCATGGAAAGGGGTTGCCAAGCTTCCAAAAATTACGAATCTCCAGAAATCTCAGCCAATATTTTTTCACCCAAACAGGATGATACTTTCAGGTAATGATCAGTACACTAAGGCAACTTGGTTCTCCAAATTTCGTTCTTCTATGTTGAAGCGTTCATTTCCAGTAACACTTTGAATTTTTAGGTATCACTCTGTTTTCTCCTATATTGATAGATGTATTTGGAACTCTAAATCCAACACGGTTTGTGCTAGCTTCATGAAACTTGACACAGTAAAGTAGTTTCACGATCTATCTCTATGTTTTGTTTCCTCTTGATGTAGCCCTAAGCACTGAAGGCGAGAAACACTTTCATGGAAAGGGGTTGCCAAGCTTCCAAAAATTACGAATCTCCAGAAATCTCAGCCAATATTTTTTCACCCAAACTGGATGATACTTTCAGGTAATGATCAGTAAACGAAGGCGACTTGGTTCCCCAAATTTCGTTCTTCTATGTTGAAGCGTTCATTTCCAGTAACAGTTTGAATTTTTAGGTTTCACTCTGTTTTCTCCTATATTGATACATGTACTTGGAACTCTAAATCCAACACGGTTTGTGCTAGCTTCTTGAAACTTGACACAGTAAAGTAGTTTCACGTTCTATCTCTATGGTTTGTTTCCTCTTGATGTACCCTAAGCACTGACTGGCGAGAAACACTTTCAAGGAAAGGGGTTGCCAAGCTTCCAAAAATTACGAATCTCCAGAAATCTCAGCAAATATTTTTTCACCCAAACTGGATGATACTTTCAGGTAGTGATCAGTAAACGAAGGCGACTTGGTTCCCCAAATTTCGTTCTTCTATGTTGAAGCGTTCATTTCCAGTAACAGTTTGAATTTTTAGGTTTCACTCTGTTTTCTCCTATATTGATAGATGTATTTGGAACTCTAAATCCAACACGGTTTGTGCTAGCTTCTTGAAACTTGACACAGTAAAGTAGTTTCACGTTCTATCTCTATGTTTTGTTTCCTCTTGATGTAGCCCTAAGCAGTGACTGGCGAGAAGCACTTTCATGGAAAGGGGTTGCCAAGCTTCCAAAAATTACGAATCTCCAGAAATCTCAGCAAATATTTTTTCACCCAAACTGGATGATACTTTCAGGTAATGATCAGTACACGAAGGCGACTTGGTTCCCCAAATTTCGTTCTTCTATGTTGAAGCGTTCATTTCCAGTAACAGTTTGAATTTTTAGGTATCACTCTGTTTTCTCCTATATTGATAGATGTATTTGGAACTCTAAATCCGACACGGATTGTGCTAGCTTTTTGAAACTTGACACAGTAAAGTAGTTTCACGTTCTATCTCTATGGTTTGTTTCCTCTTGATGTAGCCCTAAGCACTGACTGGCGAGAAACACTTTCATGGAAAGGGGTTGCCAAGCTTCCAAAAATTACGAATCTCCAGAAATCTCAGCCAATATTTTTTCACCCAAACTGGATGATACTTTCATGTAATGATCAGTACACTAAGGCGACTTGGTTCCCCAAATTTCGTTCTTCTATGTTGAAGCGTTCATTTCCAGTAACACTTTGAATTTCTAGGTATCACTCTGTTTTCTCCTATATTGATAGATGTATTTGGAACTCTAAATCCAACACGGTTTGTGCTAGCTTCTTGAAACTTGACACAGTAAAGTAGTTTCACGTTCTATCTCTATGTTTTGTTTCCTCTTGATGTAGCCCTAAGCACTGAAGGCGAGAAACACTTTCATGGAAAGGGGTTTCCAAGCTTCCAAAAATTACGAATCTCCAGAAATCTCAGCCAATATTTTTTCACCCAAACTGGATGATACTTTCAGGTAATGATCAGTACACTAAGGCGACTTGGTTCCCCAAATTTCGTTCTTCTATGTTGAAGCGTTCATTTCCAGTAACACTTTGAATTTTTAGGTATCACTCTGTTTTCTCCTATATTGATAGATGTATTTGGAACTCTAAATCCAACACGGTTTGTGCTAGCTTCTTGAAACTTGACACAGTAAAGTAGTTTCACGTTCTATCTCTATGTTTTGTTTCCTCTTGATGTAGCCCTAAGCACTGAAGGCGAGAAACACTTTCATGGAAAGGGGTTGCCAAGCTTCCAAAAATTACGAATCTCCAGAAATCTCAGCCAATATTTTTTCACCCAAACTGGATGATACTTTCAGGTAATGATCAGTAAACGAAGGCGACTTGGTTCCCCAAATTTCGTTCTTCTATGTTGAAGCGTTCATTTCCAGTAACAGTTTGAATTTTTAGGTTTCACTCTGTTTTCTCCTATATTGATAGATGTATTTGGAACTCTAAATCCAACACGGTTTGTGCTAGCTTCTTGAAACTTGACACAGTAAAGTAGTTTCACGTTCTATCTCTATGTTTTGTTTCCTCTTGATGTAGCCCTAAGCAGTGACTGGCGAGAAGCACTTTCATGGAAAGGGGTTGCCAAGCTTCCAAAAATTACGAATCTCCAGAAATCTCAGCCAATATTTTTTCACCCAAACTGGATGATACTTTCAGGTAATGATCAGTACATGAAGGCGACTTGGTTCCCCATATTTCGTTCTTCTATGTTGAAGCGTTCATTTCCAGTAACAGTTTGAATTTTTAGGTATCACTCTGTTTTCTCCTATATTGATAGATCTATTTGGAACTCTAAATCCAACACGGTTTGTGCTAGCTTCTTGAAACTTGACACAGTAAAGTAGTTTCACGTTCTATCTTTATGGTTTGTTTCCTCTTGATGTACCCTAAGCACTGACTGGCGAGAAACACTTTCAAGGAAAGGGGTTGCCAAGCTTCCAAAAATTACGAATCTCCAGAAATCTCAGCAAATATTTTTTCACCCAAACTGGATGATACTTTCAGGTAATGATCAGTAAACAAAGGCGACTTGGTTCCCCAAATTTCGTTCTTCTATGTTGAAGCGTTCATTTCCAGTAACAGTTTGAATTTTTAGGTTTCACTCTGTTTTCTCCTATATTGATAGATGTATTTGGAACTCTAAATCCAACACGGTTTGTGCTAGCTTCTTGAAACTTGACACAGTAAAGTAGTTTCACGTTCTATCTCTATGTTTTGTTTCCTCTTGATGTAGCCCTAAGCAGTGACTGGCGAGAAGCACTTTCATGGAAAGGGGTTGCCAAGCTTCCAAAAATTACGAATCTCCAGAAATCTCAGCCAATATTTTTTCACCCAAACTGGATGATACTTTCAGGTAATGATCAGTACACGAAGGCGACTTGGTTCCCCAAATTTCGTTCTTCTATGTTGAAGCGTTCATTTCCAGTAACACTTTGAATTTTTAGGTATCACTCTGTTTTCTCCTATATTGATAGATGTATTTGGAACTCTAAATCCGACACGGATTGTGCTAGCTTTTTGAAACTTGACACAGTAAAGTAGTTTCACGTTCTATCTCTATGGTTTGTTTCCTCTTGATGTAGCCCTAAGCACTGACTGGCGAGAAACACTTTCATGGAAAGGGGTTGCCAAGCTTCCAAAAATTACGAATCTCCAGAAATCTCAGCCAATATTTTTTCACCCAAACTGGATGATACTTTCAGGTAATGATCAGTACACTAAGGCGACTTGGTTCCCCAAATTTCGTTCTTCTATGTTGAAGCGTTCATTTTCAGTAACACTTTGAATTTTTAGGTATCACTCTGTTTTCTCCTATATTGATAGATGTATTTGGAACTCTAAATCCAACACGGTTTGTGCTAGCTTCTTGAAACTTGACACAGTAAAGTAGTTTCACGTTCTATCTCTATGTTTTGTTTCCTCTTGATGTAGCCCTAAGCACTGAAGGCGAGAAACACTTTCATGGAAAGGGGTTGCCAAGCTTCCAAAAATTACGAATCTCCAGAAATCTCAGCCAATATTTTTTCACCCAAACTGGATGATACTTTCAGGTAATGATCAGTAAACGAAGGCGACTTGGTTCCCCAAATTTCGTTCTTCTATGTTGAAGCGTTCATTTCCAGTAACAGTTTGAATTTTTAGGTTTCACTCTGTTTTCTCCTATATTGATAGATGTATTTGGAACTCTAAATCCAACACGGTTTGTGCTAGCTTCTTGAAACTTGACACAGTAAAGTAGTTTCACGATCTATCTCTATGTTTTGTTTCCTCTTGATGTAGCCCTAAGCACTGAAGGCGAGAAACACTTTCATGGAAAGGGGTTGCCAAGCTTCCAAAAATTACGAATCTCCAGAAATCTCAGCCAATATTTTTTCACCCAAACTGGACGATACTTTCAGGTAATGATCAGTAAACGAAGGCGACTTGGTTCCCCAAATTTCGTTCTTCTATGTTGAAGCGTTCATTTCCAGTAACAGTTTGAATTTTTAGGTTTCACTCTGTTTTCTCCTATATTGATAGATGTATTTGGAACTCTAAATCCAACACGGTTTGTGCTAGCTTCTTGAAACTTGACACAGTAAAGTAGTTTCACGTTCTATCTCTATGGTTTGTTTCCTCTTGATGTAGCCCTAAGCAGTGACTGGCGAGAAGCACTTTCATGGAAAGGGGTTGCCAAGCTTCCAAAAATTACGAATCTCCAGAAATCTCAGCCAATATTTTTTCACCCAAACAGGATGATACTTTCAGGTAATGATCAGTACACTAAGGCGACTTGGTTCTCCAAATTTCGTTCTTCTATGTTGAAGCGTTCATTTCCAGTAACACTTTGAATTTTTAGGTTTCACTCTGTTTTCTCCTATATTGATACATGTACTTGGAACTCTAAATCCAACACGGTTTGTGCTAGCTTCTTGAAACTTGACACAGTAAAGTAGTTTCACGTTCTATCTCTATGGTTTGTTTCCTCTTGATATACCCTAAGCACTGACTGGCGAGAAACACTTTCAAGGAAAGGGGTTGCCAAGCTTCCAAAAATTACGAATCTCCAGAAATCTCAGCAAATATTTTTTCACCCAAACTGGATGATACTTTCAGGTAATGATCAGTACACGAAGGCGACTTGGTTCCCCAAATTTCGTTCTTCTATGTTGAAGCGTTCATTTCCAGTAACAGTTTGAATTTTTAGGTATCACTCTGTTTTCTCCTATATTGATAGATGTATTTGGAACTCTAAATCCGACACGGATTGTGCTAGCTTTTTGAAACTTAACACAGTAAAGTAGTTTCACGTTCTATCTCTATGGTTTGTTTCCTCTTGATGTAGCCCTAAGCACTGACTGGCGAGAAACACTTTCATGGAAAGGGGTTGCCAAGCTTCCAAAAATTACGAATCTCCAGAAATCTCAGCCAATATTTTTTCACCCAAACTGGATGATACTTTCATGTAATGATCAGTACACTAAGGCGACTTGGTTCCCCAAATTTCGTTCTTCTATGTTGAAGCGTTCATTTCCAGTAACACCTTGAATTTTTAGGTATCACTCTGTTTACTCCTATATTGATAGATGTATTTGGAACTCTAAATCCAACACGGTTTATGCTAGCTCTTGAAACTTGACACAGTAAAGTAGTTTCACGTTCTATCTCTATGTTTTGTTTCCTCTTGATGTAGCCCTAAGCACTGAAGGCGAGAAACACTTTCATGGAAACGGGTTGCCAAGCTTCCAAAAAGTACGAATCTCCAGAAATCTCAGCCAATATTTTTTCACCCAAACTGGATGATACTTTCAGGTAATGATCAGTAAACGAAGGCGACTTGGTTCCCCAAATTTCGTTCTTCTATGTTGAAGCGTTCATTTCCAGTAGCAGTTTGAATTTTTAGGTTTCACTCTGTTTTCTCCTATATTGATAGATGTATTTGGAACTCTAAATCCAACACGGTTTGTGCTAGCTTCTTGAAACTTGACACAGTAAAGTAGTTTCACGTTCTATCTCTATGTTTTGTTTCCTCTTGATGTAGCCCTAAGCAGTGACTGGCGAGAAGCACTTTCATGGAAAGGGGTTGCCAAGCTTCCAAAAATTACGAATCTCCAGAAATCTCAGCCAATATTTTTTCACCCAAACAGGATGATACTTTCAGGTAAAGATCAGTACACTAAGGCGACTTGGTTCTCCAAATTTCGTTCTTCTATGTTGAAGCGTTCATTTCCAGTAACACTTTGAATTTTTAGGTATCACTCTGTTTTCTCCTATATTGATAGATGTATTTGGAACTCTAAATCCAACACGGTTTGTGCTAGCTTCTTGAAACTTGACACAGTAAAGTAGTTTCACGTTCTATCTCTATGGTTTGTTTCCTCTTGATGTAGCCCTAAGCAGTGACTGGCGAGAAGCACTTTCATGGAAAGGGGTTGCCAAGCTTCCAAAAATTACGAATCTCCAGAAATCTCAGCCAATATTTTTTCACCCAAACAGGATGATACTTTCAGGTAATGATCAGTACACTAAGGCGACTTGGTTCTCCAAATTTCGTTCTTCTATGTTGAAGCGTTCATTTCCAGTAACACTTTGAATTTTTAGGTATCACTCTGTTTTCTCCTATATTGATAGATGTATTTGGAACTCTAAATCCAACACGGTTTTTGCTAGCTTCTTGAAACTTGACACAGTAAAGTAGTTTCACGATCTATCTCTATGTTTTGTTTCCTCTTGATGTAGCCCTAAGCACTGAAGGCGAGAAACACTTTCATGGAAAGGGGTTGCCAAGCTTCCAAAAATTACGAATCTCCAGAAATCTCAGCAAATATTTTTTCACCCAAACTGGATGATACTTTCAGGTAATGATCAGTAAACGAAGGCGACTTGGTTCCCCAAATTTCGTTCTTCTATGTTGAAGCGTTCATTTCCAGTAACAGTTTGAATTTTTAGGTATCACTCTGTTTTCTCCTATATTGATACATGTACTTGGAACTCTAAATCCAACACAGTTTGTGCTAGCTTCTTGAAACTTGACACAGTAAAGTAGTTTCACGTTCTATCTCTATGGTTTGTTTCCTCTTGATGTACCCTAAGCACTGACTGGCGAGAAACACTTTCAAGGAAAGGGGTTGCCAAGCTTCCAAAAATTACGAATCTCCAGAAATCTCAGCAAATATTTTTTCACCCAAACTGTATGATACTTTCAGGTAGTGATCAGTAAACGAAGGCGACTTGGTTCCCCAAATTTCGTTCTTCTATGTTGAAGCGTTCATTTCCAGTAACAGTTTGAATTTTTAGGTTTCACTCTGTTTTCTCCTATATTGATAGATGTATTTGGAACTCTAAATCCAACACGGTTTGTGCTAGCTTCTTGAAACTTGACACAGTAAAGTAGTTTCACGTTCTATCTCTATGTTTTGTTTCCTCTTGATGTAGCCCTAAGCAGTGACTGGCGAGAAGCACTTTCATGGAAAGGGGTTGCCAAGCTTCCAAAAATTACGAATCTCCAGAAATCTCAGCAAATATTTTTTCACCCAAACTGGATGATACTTTCAGGTAATGATCAGTACACGAAGGCGACTTGGTTCCCCAAATTTCGTTCTTCTATGTTGAAGCGTTCATTTCCAGTAACAGTTTGAATTTTTAGGTATCACTCTGTTTTCTCCTATATTGATAGATGTATTTGGAACTCTAAATCCGACACGGATTGTGCTAGCTTTTTGAAACTTGACACAGTAAAGTAGTTTCACGTTCTATCTCTATGGTTTGTTTCCTCTTGATGTAGCCCTAAGCACTGACTGGCGAGAAACACTTTCATGGAAAGGGGTTGCCAAGCTTCCAAAAATTACGAATCTCCAGAAATCTGAGCCAATATTTTTTCACCCAAACTGGATGATACTTTCATGTAATGATCAGTACACTAAGGCGACTTGGTTCCCCAAATTTCGTTCTTCTATGTTGAAGCGTTCATTTCCAGTAACACTTTGAATTTTTAGGTATCACTCTGTTTTCTCCTATATTGATAGATGTATTTGGAACTCTAAATCCAACACGGTTTGTGCTAGCTTCTTGAAACTTGACACAGTAAAGTAGTTTCACGTTCTATCTCTATGTTTTGTTTCCTCTTGATGTAGCCCTAAGCACTGAAGGCAAGAAACACTTTCATGGAAAGGGGTTGCCAAGCTTCCAAAAATTACGAATCTCCAGAAATCTCAGCAAATATTTTTTCACCCAAACTGGATGATACTTTCCGGTAATGATCAGTAAACGAAGGCGACTTGGTTCCCCAAATTTCGTTCTTCTATGTTGAAGCGTTCATTTCCAGTAACAGTTTGAATTTTTAGGTTTCACTCTGTTTTCTCCTATATTGATAGATGTATTTGGAAATCTAAATCCAACACGGTTTGTGCTAGCTTCTTGAAACTTGACACAGTAAAGTAGTTTCACGTTCTATCTCTATGTTTTGTTTCCTCTTGATGTAGCCCTAAGCAGTGACTGGCGAGAAGCACTTTCATGGAAAGGGGTTGCCAAGCTTCCAAAAATTACGAATCTCCAGAAATCTCAGCCAATATTTTTTCACCCAAACAGGATGATACTTTCAGGTAAAGATCAGTACACTAAGGCGACTTGGTTCTCCAAATTTCGTTCTTCTATGTTGAAGCGTTCATTTCCAGTAACACTTTGAATTTTTAGGTATCACTCTGTTTTCTCCTATATTGATAGATGTATTTGGAACTCTAAATCCAACACGGTTTGTGCTAGCTTCTTGAAACTTGACACAGTAAAGTAGTTTCACGATCTATCTCTATGTTTTGTTTCCTCTTGATGTAGCCCTAAGCACTGAAGGCGAGAAACACTTTCCTGGAAAGGGGTTGCCAAGCTTCCAAAAATTACGAATCTCCAGAAATCTCAGCCAATATTTTTTCACCCAAACTGGATGATACTTTCAGGTAATGATCAGTAATCGAAGGCGACTTGGTTCCCCAAATTTCGTTCTTCTATGTTGAAGCGTTCATTTCCAGTAACAGTTTGAATTTTTAGGTTTCACTCTGGTTTCTCCTATATTGATAGATGTATTTGGAACTCTAAATCCAACACGGTTTGTGCTAGCTTCTTGAAACTTGACACAGTAAAGTAGTTTCACGTTCTATCTCTATGTTTTGTTTCCTCTTGATGTAGCCCTAAGCAGTGACTGGCGAGAAGCACTTTCATGGAAAGGGGTTGCCAAGCTTCCAAAAATTACGAATCTCCAGAAATCTCAGCCAATATTTTTTCACCCAAACTGGATGATACTTTCAGGTAATGATCAGTACACTAAGGCGACTTGGTTCTCCAAATTTCGTTCTTCTATGTTGAAGCGTTCATTTCCAGTAACAGTTTGAATTTTTAGGTTTCACTCTGTTTTCTCCTATATTGATAGATGTATTTGGAACTCTAAATCCAACACGGTTTGTGCTAGCTTCTTGAAACTTGACACAGTAAAGTAGTTTCACGATCTATCTCTATGTTTTGTTTCCTCTTGATGTAGCCCTAAGCACTGAAGGCGAGAAACACTTTCATTGAAAGGGGTTGCCAAGCTTCCAAAAATTACGAATCTCCAGAAATCTCAGCCAATATTTTTTCACCCAAACTGGATGATACTTTCAGGTAATGATCAGTAAACGAAGGCGACTTGGTTCCCCAAATTTCGTTCTTCTATGTTGAAGCGTTCATTTCCAGTAACAGTTTGAATTTTTAGGTTTCACTCTGTTTTCTCCTATATTGATAGATGTATTTGGAACTCTAAATCCAACACGGTTTGTTCTAGCTTCTTGAAACTTGACACAGTAAAGTAGTTTCACGTTCTATCTCTATGTTTTGTTTCCTCTTGATGTAGCCCTAAGCAGTGACTGGCGAGAAGCACTTTCATGGAAAGGGGTTGCCAAGCTTCCAAAAATTACGAATCTCCAGAAATCTCAGCCAATATTTTTTCACCCAAACTGGATGATACTTTCAGGTAATGATCAGTACACTAAGGCGACTTGGTTCCCCAAATTTCGTTCTTCTATGTTGAAGCGTTCATTTCCAGTAACACTTTGAATTTTTAGGTATCACTCTGTTTTCTCCTATATTGATAGATGTATTTGGAACTCTAAATCCAACACGGTTTGTGCTAGCTTCTTGAAACTTGACACAGTAAAGTAGTTTCACGTTCTATCTCTATGTTTTGTTTCCTCTTGATGTAGCCCTAAGCACTGAAGGCGAGAAACACTTTCATGGAAAGGGGTTGCCAAGCTTCCAAAAATTACGAATCTCCAGAAATCTCAGCAAATATTTTTTCACCCAAACTGGATGATACTTTCAGGTAATGATCAGTAAACGAAGGCGACTTGGTTCCCCAAATTTCGTTCTTCTATGTTGAAGCGTTCATTTCCAGTAACAGTTTGAATTTTTAGGTTTCACTCTGTTTCTCCTATATTGATAGATGTATTTGGAACTCTAAATCTAACACGGTTTGTGCTAGCTTCTTGAAACTTGACACAGTAAAGTAGTTTCACGTTCTATCTCTATGTTTTGTTTCCTCTTGATGTAGCCCTAAGCAGTGACTGGCGAGAAGCACTTTCATGGAAAGGGGTTGCCAAGCTTCCAAAAATTACGAATCTCCAGAAATCTCAACAAATATTTTTTCACCCAAACTGGATGATACTTTCAGGTAATGATCAGTACACGATGGCGACTTGGTTCCCCAAATTTCGTTCTTCTATGTTGAAGCGTTCATTTCCAGTAACAGTTTGAATTTTTAGGTATCACTCTGTTTTCTCCTATATTGATAGATGTATTTGGAACTCTAAATCCGACACGGATTGTGCTAGCTTTTTGAAACTTGACACAGTAAAGTAGTTTCACGTTCTATCTCTATGGTTTGTTTCCTCTTGATGTAGCCCTAAGCACTGACTGGCGAGAAACACTTTCATGGAAAGGGGTTGCCAAGCTTCCAAAAATTACGAATCTCCAGAAATCTCAGCCAATATTTTTTCACCCAAACTGGATGATACTTTCAGGTAATGATCAGTACACTAAGGCGACTTGGTTCCCCAAATTTCGTTCTTCTATGTTGAAGCGTTCATTTCCAGTAACACTTTGAATTTTTAGGTATCACTCTGTTTTCTCCTATATTGATAGATGTATTTGGAACTCTAAATCCAACACGGTTTGTGCTAGCTTCTTGAAACTTGACACAGTAAAGTAGTTTCACGATCTATCTCTATGTTTTGTTTCCTCTTGATGTAGCCCTAAGCACTGAAGGCGAGAAACACTTTCATGGAAAGGGGTTGCCAAGCTTCCAAAAATTACGAATCTCCAGAAATCTCAGCCAATATTTTTTCACCCAAACTGGATGATACTTTCAGGTAATGATCAGTAATCGAAGGCGACTTGGTTCCCCAAATTTCGTTCTTCTATGTTGAAGCGTTCATTTCCAGTAACAGTTTGAATTTTTAGGTTTCACTCTGTTTTCTCCTATATTGATAGATGTATTTGGAACTCTAAATCCAACACGGTTTGTGCTAGCTTCTTGAAACTTGACACAGTAAAGTAGTTTCACGTTCTATCTCTATGTTTTGTTTCCTCTTGATGTAGCCCTAAGCAGTGACTGGCGAGAAGCACTTTCATGGAAAGGGGTTGCCAAGCTTCCAAAAATTACGAATCTCCAGAAATCTCAGCAAATATTTTTTCACCCAAACTGGATGATACTTTCAGGTAATGATCAGTACACGAAGGCGACTTGGTTCCCCAAATTTCGTTCTTCTATGTTGAAGCGTTCATTTCCAGTAACAGTTTGAATTTTTAGGTATCACTCTGTTTTCTCCTATATTGATAGATGTATTTGGAACTCTAAATCCGACACGGATTGTGCTAGCTTTTTGAAACTTGACACAGTAAAGTAGTTTCACGTTCTATCTCTATGTTTTGTTTCCTCTTGATGTAGCCCTAAGCACTGACTGGCGAGAAACACTTTCATGGAAAGGGGTTGCCAAGCTTCCAAAAATTACGAATCTCCAGAAATCTGAGCCAATATTTTTTCACCCAAACTGGATGATACTTTCATGTAATGATCAGTACACTAAGGCGACTTGGTTCCCCAAATTTCGTTCTTCTATGTTGAAGCGTTCATTTCCAGTAACACTTTGAATTTTTAGGTATCACTCTGTTTTCTCCTATATTGATAGATGTATTTGGAACTCTAAATCCAACACGGTTTGTGCTAGCTTCTTGAAACTTGACACAGTAAAGTAGTTTCACGTTCTATCTCTATGTTTTGTTTCCTCTTGATGTAGCCCTAAGCACTGAAGGCAAGAAACACTTTCATGGAAAGGGGTTGCCAAGCTTCCAAAAATTACGAATCTCCAGAAATCTCAGCAAATATTTTTTCACCCAAACTGGATGATACTTTCCGGTAATGATCAGTAAACGAAGGCGACTTGGTTCCCCAAATTTCGTTCTTCTATGTTGAAGCGTTCATTTCCAGTAACAGTTTGAATTTTTAGGTTTCACTCTGTTTTCTCCTATATTGATAGATGTATTTGGAAATCTAAATCCAACACGGTTTGTGCTAGCTTCTTGAAACTTGACACAGTAAAGTAGTTTCACGTTCTATCTCTATGTTTTGTTTCCTCTTGAAGTAGCCCTAAGCAGTGACTGGCGAGAAGCACTTTCATGGAAAGGGGTTGCCAAGCTTCCAAAAATTACGAATCTCCAGAAATCTCAGCCAATATTTTTTCACCCAAACAGGATGATACTTTCAGGTAAAGATCAGTACACTAAGGCGACTTGGTTCTCCAAATTTCGTTCTTCTATGTTGAAGCGTTCATTTCCAGTAACACTTTGAATTTTTAGGTATCACTCTGTTTTCTCCTATATTGATAGATGTATTTGGAACTCTAAATCCAACACGGTTTGTGCTAGCTTCTTGAAACTTGACACAGTAAAGTAGTTTCACGATCTATCTCTATGTTTTGTTTCCTCTTGATGTAGCCCTAAGCACTGAAGGCGAGAAACACTTTCCTGGAAAGGGGTTGCCAAGCTTCCAAAAATTACGAATCTCCAGAAATCTCAGCCAATATTTTTTCACCCAAACTGGATGATACTTTCAGGTAATGATCAGTAATCGAAGGCGACTTGGTTCCCCAAATTTCGTTCTTCTATGTTGAAGCGTTCATTTCCAGTAACAGTTTGAATTTTTAGGTTTCACTCTGGTTTCTCCTATATTGATAGATGTATTTGGAACTCTAAATCCAACACGGTTTGTGCTAGCTTCTTGAAACTTGACACAGTAAAGTAGTTTCACGTTCTATCTCTATGTTTTGTTTCCTCTTGATGTAGCCCTAAGCAGTGACTGGCGAGAAGCACTTTCATGGAAAGGGGTTGCCAAGCTTCCAAAAATTACGAATCTCCAGAAATCTCAGCCAATATTTTTTCACCCAAACTGGATGATACTTTCAGGTAATGATCAGTACACTAAGGCGACTTGGTTCTCCAAATTTCGTTCTTCTATGTTGAAGCGTTCATTTCCAGTAACAGTTTGAATTTTTAGGTTTCACTCTGTTTTCTCCTATATTGATAGATGTATTTGGAACTCTAAATCCAACACGGTTTGTGCTAGCTTCTTGAAACTTGACACAGTAAAGTAGTTTCACGATCTATCTCTATGTTTTGTTTCCTCTTGATGTAGCCCTAAGCACTGAAGGCGAGAAACACTTTCATTGAAAGGGGTTGCCAAGCTTCCAAAAATTACGAATCTCCAGAAATCTCAGCCAATATTTTTTCACCCAAACTGGATGATACTTTCAGGTAATGATCAGTAAACGAAGGCGACTTGGTTCCCCAAATTTCGTTCTTCTATGTTGAAGCGTTCATTTCCAGTAACAGTTTGAATTTTTAGGTTTCACTCTGTTTTCTCCTATATTGATAGATGTATTTGGAACTCTAAATCCAACACGGTTTGTTCTAGCTTCTTGAAACTTGACACAGTAAAGTAGTTTCACGTTCTATCTCTATGTTTTGTTTCCTCTTGATGTAGCCCTAAGCAGTGACTGGCGAGAAGCACTTTCATGGAAAGGGGTTGCCAAGCTTCCAAAAATTACGAATCTCCAGAAATCTCAGCCAATATTTTTTCACCCAAACTGGATGATACTTTCAGGTAATGATCAGTACACTAAGGCGACTTGGTTCCCCAAATTTCGTTCTTCTATGTTGAAGCGTTCATTTCCAGTAACACTTTGAATTTTTAGGTATCACTCTGTTTTCTCCTATATTGATAGATGTATTTGGAACTCTAAATCCAACACGGTTTGTGCTAGCTTCTTGAAACTTGACACAGTAAAGTAGTTTCACGTTCTATCTTTATGGTTTGTTTCCTCTTGATGTACCCTAAGCACTGACTGGCGAGAAACACTTTCAAGGAAAGGGGTTGCCAAGCTTCCAAAAATTACGAATCTCCAGAAATCTCAGCAAATATTTTTTCACCCAAACTGGATGATACTTTCAGGTAATGATCAGTAAACAAAGGCGACTTGGTTCCCCAAATTTCGTTCTTCTATGTTGAAGCGTTCATTTCCAGTAACAGTTTGAATTTTTAGGTTTCACTCTGTTTTCTCCTATATTGATAGATGTATTTGGAACTCTAAATCCAACACGGTTTGTGCTAGCTTCTTGAAACTTGACACAGTAAAGTAGTTTCACGTTCTATCTCTATGTTTTGTTTCCTCTTGATGTAGCCCTAAGCAGTGACTGGCGAGAAGCACTTTCATGGAAAGGGGTTGCCAAGCTTCCAAAAATTACGAATCTCCAGAAATCTCAGCCAATATTTTTTCACCCAAACTGGATGATACTTTCAGGTAATGATCAGTACACGAAGGCGACTTGGTTCCCCAAATTTCGTTCTTCTATGTTGAAGCGTTCATTTCCAGTAACACTTTGAATTTTTAGGTATCACTCTGTTTTCTCCTATATTGATAGATGTATTTGGAACTCTAAATCCGACACGGATTGTGCTACCTTTTTGAAACTTGACACAGTAAAGTAGTTTCACGTTCTATCTCTATGGTTTGTTTCCTCTTGATGTAGCCCTAAGCACTGACTGGCGAGAAACACTTTCATGGAAAGGGGTTGCCAAGCTTCCAAAAATTACGAATCTCCAGAAATCTCAGCCAATATTTTTTCACCCAAACTGGATGATACTTTCAGGTAATGATCAGTACACTAAGGCGACTTGGTTCCCCAAATTTCGTTCTTCTATGTTGAAGCGTTCATTTTCAGTAACACTTTGAATTTTTAGGTATCACTCTGTTTTCTCCTATATTGATAGATGTATTTGGAACTCTAAATCCAACACGGTTTGTGCTAGCTTCTTGAAACTTGACACAGTAAAGTAGTTTCACGTTCTATCTCTATGTTTTGTTTCCTCTTGATGTAGCCCTAAGCACTGAAGGCGAGAAACACTTTCATGGAAAGGGGTTGCCAAGCTTCCAAAAATTACGAATCTCCAGAAATCTCAGCCAATATTTTTTCACCCAAACTGGATGATACTTTCAGGTAATGATCAGTAAACGAAGGCGACTTGGTTCCCCAAATTTCGTTCTTCTATGTTGAAGCGTTCATTTCCAGTAACAGTTTGAATTTTTAGGTTTCACTCTGTTTTCTCCTATATTGATAGATGTATTTGGAACTCTAAATCCAACACGGTTTGTGCTAGCTTCTTGAAACTTGACACAGTAAAGTAGTTTCACGATCTATCTCTATGTTTTGTTTCCTCTTGATGTAGCCCTAAGCACTGAAGGCGAGAAACACTTTCATGGAAAGGGGTTGCCAAGCTTCCAAAAATTACGAATCTCCAGAAATCTCAGCCAATATTTTTTCACCCAAACTGGACGATACTTTCAGGTAATGATCAGTAAACGAAGGCGACTTGGTTCCCCAAATTTCGTTCTTCTATGTTGAAGCGTTCATTTCCAGTAACAGTTTGAATTTTTAGGTTTCACTCTGTTTTCTCCTATATTGATAGATGTATTTGGAACTCTAAATCCAACACGGTTTGTGCTAGCTTCTTGAAACTTGACACAGTAAAGTAGTTTCACGTTCTATCTCTATGGTTTGTTTCCTCTTGATGTAGCCCTAAGCAGTGACTGGCGAGAAGCACTTTCATGGAAAGGGGTTGCCAAGCTTCCAAAAATTACGAATCTCCAGAAATCTCAGCCAATATTTTTTCACCCAAACAGGATGATACTTTCAGGTAATGATCAGTACACTAAGGCGACTTGGTTCTCCAAATTTCGTTCTTCTATGTTGAAGCGTTCATTTCCAGTAACACTTTGAATTTTTAGGTTTCACTCTGTTTTCTCCTATATTGATACATGTACTTGGAACTCTAAATCCAACACGGTTTGTGCTAGCTTCTTGAAACTTGACACAGTAAAGTAGTTTCACGTTCTATCTCTATGGTTTGTTTCCTCTTGATATACCCTAAGCACTGACTGGCGAGAAACACTTTCAAGGAAATGGGTTGCCAAGCTTCCAAAAATTACGAATCTCCAGAAATCTCAGCAAATATTTTTTCACCCAAACTGGATGATACTTTCAGGTAATGATCAGTACACGAAGGCGACTTGGTTCCCCAAATTTCGTTCTTCTATGTTGAAGCGTTCATTTCCAGTAACAGTTTGAATTTTTAGGTATCACTCTGTTTTCTCCTATATTGATAGATGTATTTGGAACTCTAAATCCGACACGGATTGTGCTAGCTTTTTGAAACTTGACACAGTAAAGTAGTTTCACGTTCTATCTCTATGGTTTGTTTCCTCTTGATGTAGCCCTAAGCACTGACTGGCGAGAAACACTTTCATGGAAAGGGGTTGCCAAGCTTCCAAAAATTACGAATCTCCAGAAATCTCAGCCAATATTTTTTCACCCAAACTGGATGATACTTTCATGTAATGATCAGTACACTAAGGCGACTTGGTTCCCCAAATTTCGTTCTTCTATGTTGAAGCGTTCATTTCCAGTAACACCTTGAATTTTTAGGTATCACTCTGTTTACTCCTATATTGATAGATGTATTTGGAACTCTAAATCCAACACGGTTTATGCTAGCTCTTGAAACTTGACACAGTAAAGTAGTTTCACGTTCTATCTCTATGTTTTGTTTCCTCTTGATGTAGCCCTAAGCACTGAAGGCGAGAAACACTTTCATGGAAACGGGTTGCCAAGCTTCCAAAAAGTACGAATCTCCAGAAATCTCAGCCAATATTTTTTCACCCAAACTGGATGATACTTTCAGGTAATGATCAGTAAACGAAGGCGACTTGGTTCCCCAAATTTCGTTCTTCTATGTTGAAGCGTTCATTTCCAGTAGCAGTTTGAATTTTTAGGTTTCACTCTGTTTTCTCCTATATTGATAGATGTATTTGGAACTCTAAATCCAACACGGTTTGTGCTAGCTTCTTGAAACTTGACACAGTAAAGTAGTTTCACGTTCTATCTCTATGTTTTGTTTCCTCTTGATGTAGCCCTAAGCAGTGACTGGCGAGAAGCACTTTCATGGAAAGGGGTTGCCAAGCTTCCAAAAATTACGAATCTCCAGAAATCTCAGCCAATATTTTTTCACCCAAACAGGATGATACTTTCAGGTAAAGATCAGTACACTAAGGCGACTTGGTTCTCCAAATTTCGTTCTTCTATGTTGAAGCGTTCATTTCCAGTAACACTTTGAATTTTTAGGTATCACTCTGTTTTCTCCTATATTGATAGATGTATTTGGAACTCTAAATCCAACACGGTTTGTGCTAGCTTCTTGAAACTTGACACAGTAAAGTAGTTTCACGTTCTATCTCTATGGTTTGTTTCCTCTTGATGTAGCCCTAAGCAGTGACTGGCGAGAAGCACTTTCATGGAAAGGGGTTGCCAAGCTTCCAAAAATTACGAATCTCCAGAAATCTCAGCCAATATTTTTTCACCCAAACAGGATGATACTTTCAGGTAATGATCAGTACACTAAGGCGACTTGGTTCTCCAAATTTCGTTCTTCTATGTTGAAGCGTTCATTTCCAGTAACACTTTGAATTTTTAGGTATCACTCTGTTTTCTCCTATATTGATAGATGTATTTGGAACTCTAAATCCAACACGGTTTTTGCTAGCTTCTTGAAACTTGACACAGTAAAGTAGTTTCACGATCTATCTCTATGTTTTGTTTCCTCTTGATGTAGCCCTAAGCACTGAAGGCGAGAAACACTTTCATGGAAAGGGGTTGCCAAGCTTCCAAAAATTACGAATCTCCAGAAATCTCAGCAAATATTTTTTCACCCAAACTGGATGATACTTTCAGGTAATGATCAGTAAACGAAGGCGACTTGGTTCCCCAAATTTCGTTCTTCTATGTTGAAGCGTTCATTTCCAGTAACAGTTTGAATTTTTAGGTATCACTCTGTTTTCTCCTATATTGATACATGTACTTGGAACTCTAAATCCAACACAGTTTGTGCTAGCTTCTTGAAACTTGACACAGTAAAGTAGTTTCACGTTCTATCTCTATGGTTTGTTTCCTCTTGATGTACCCTAAGCACTGACTGGCGAGAAACACTTTCAAGGAAAGGGGTTGCCAAGCTTCCAAAAATTACGAATCTCCAGAAATCTCAGCAAATATTTTTTCACCCAAACTGTATGATACTTTCAGGTAGTGATCAGTAAACGAAGGCGACTTGGTTCCCCAAATTTCGTTCTTCTATGTTGAAGCGTTCATTTCCAGTAACAGTTTGAATTTTTAGGTTTCACTCTGTTTTCTCCTATATTGATAGATGTATTTGGAACTCTAAATCCAACACGGTTTGTGCTAGCTTCTTGAAACTTGACACAGTAAAGTAGTTTCACGTTCTATCTCTATGTTTTGTTTCCTCTTGATGTAGCCCTAAGCAGTGACTGGCGAGAAGCACTTTCATGGAAAGGGGTTGCCAAGCTTCCAAAAATTACGAATCTCCAGAAATCTCAGCAAATATTTTTTCACCCAAACTGGATGATACTTTCAGGTAATGATCAGTACACGAAGGCGACTTGGTTCCCCAAATTTCGTTCTTCTATGTTGAAGCGTTCATTTCCAGTAACAGTTTGAATTTTTAGGTATCACTCTGTTTTCTCCTATATTGATAGATGTATTTGGAACTCTAAATCCGACACGGATTGTGCTAGCTTTTTGAAACTTGACACAGTAAAGTAGTTTCACGTTCTATCTCTATGGTTTGTTTCCTCTTGATGTAGCCCTAAGCACTGACTGGCGAGAAACACTTTCATGGAAAGGGGTTGCCAAGCTTCCAAAAATTACGAATCTCCAGAAATCTGAGCCAATATTTTTTCACCCAAACTGGATGATACTTTCATGTAATGATCAGTACACTAAGGCGACTTGGTTCCCCAAATTTCGTTCTTCTATGTTGAAGCGTTCATTTCCAGTAACACTTTGAATTTTTAGGTATCACTCTGTTTTCTCCTATATTGATAGATGTATTTGGAACTCTAAATCCAACACGGTTTGTGCTAGCTTCTTGAAACTTGACACAGTAAAGTAGTTTCACGTTCTATCTCTATGTTTTGTTTCCTCTTGATGTAGCCCTAAGCACTGAAGGCAAGAAACACTTTCATGGAAAGGGGTTGCCAAGCTTCCAAAAATTACGAATCTCCAGAAATCTCAGCAAATATTTTTTCACCCAAACTGGATGATACTTTCCGGTAATGATCAGTAAACGAAGGCGACTTGGTTCCCCAAATTTCGTTCTTCTATGTTGAAGCGTTCATTTCCAGTAACAGTTTGAATTTTTAGGTTTCACTCTGTTTTCTCCTATATTGATAGATGTATTTGGAAATCTAAATCCAACACGGTTTGTGCTAGCTTCTTGAAACTTGACACAGTAAAGTAGTTTCACGTTCTATCTCTATGTTTTGTTTCCTCTTGATGTAGCCCTAAGCAGTGACTGGCGAGAAGCACTTTCATGGAAAGGGGTTGCCAAGCTTCCAAAAATTACGAATCTCCAGAAATCTCAGCCAATATTTTTTCACCCAAACAGGATGATACTTTCAGGTAAAGATCAGTACACTAAGGCGACTTGGTTCTCCAAATTTCGTTCTTCTATGTTGAAGCGTTCATTTCCAGTAACACTTTGAATTTTTAGGTATCACTCTGTTTTCTCCTATATTGATAGATGTATTTGGAACTCTAAATCCAACACGGTTTGTGCTAGCTTCTTGAAACTTGACACAGTAAAGTAGTTTCACGATCTATCTCTATGTTTTGTTTCCTCTTGATGTAGCCCTAAGCACTGAAGGCGAGAAACACTTTCATTGAAAGGGGTTGCCAAGCTTCCAAAAATTACGAATCTCCAGAAATCTCAGCCAATATTTTTTCACCCAAACTGGATGATACTTTCAGGTAATGATCAGTAAACGAAGGCGACTTGGTTCCCCAAATTTCGTTCTTCTATGTTGAAGCGTTCATTTCCAGTAACAGTTTGAATTTTTAGGTTTCACTCTGTTTTCTCCTATATTGATAGATGTATTTGGAACTCTAAATCCAACACGGTTTGTTCTAGCTTCTTGAAACTTGACACAGTAAAGTAGTTTCACGTTCTATCTCTATGTTTTGTTTCCTCTTGATGTAGCCCTAAGCAGTGACTGGCGAGAAGCACTTTCATGGAAAGGGGTTGCCAAGCTTCCAAAAATTACGAATCTCCAGAAATCTCAGCCAATATTTTTTCACCCAAACTGGATGATACTTTCAGGTAATGATCAGTACACTAAGGCGACTTGGTTCCCCAAATTTCGTTCTTCTATGTTGAAGCGTTCATTTCCAGTAACACTTTGAATTTTTAGGTATCACTCTGTTTTCTCCTATATTGATAGATGTATTTGGAACTCTAAATCCAACACGGTTTGTGCTAGCTTCTTGAAACTTGACACAGTAAAGTAGTTTCACGTTCTATCTCTATGTTTTGTTTCCTCTTGATGTAGCCCTAAGCACTGAAGGCGAGAAACACTTTCATGGAAAGGGGTTGCCAAGCTTCCAAAAATTACGAATCTCCAGAAATCTCAGCAAATATTTTTTCACCCAAACTGGATGATACTTTCAGGTAATGATCAGTAAACGAAGGCGACTTGGTTCCCCAAATTTCGTTCTTCTATGTTGAAGCGTTCATTTCCAGTAACAGTTTGAATTTTTAGGTTTCACTCTGTTTCTCCTATATTGATAGATGTATTTGGAACTCTAAATCTAACACGGTTTGTGCTAGCTTCTTGAAACTTGACACAGTAAAGTAGTTTCACGTTCTATCTCTATGTTTTGTTTCCTCTTGATGTAGCCCTAAGCAGTGACTGGCGAGAAGCACTTTCATGGAAAGGGGTTGCCAAGCTTCCAAAAATTACGAATCTCCAGAAATCTCAACAAATATTTTTTCACCCAAACTGGATGATACTTTCAGGTAATGATCAGTACACGATGGCGACTTGGTTCCCCAAATTTCGTTCTTCTATGTTGAAGCGTTCATTTCCAGTAACAGTTTGAATTTTTAGGTATCACTCTGTTTTCTCCTATATTGATAGATGTATTTGGAACTCTAAATCCGACACGGATTGTGCTAGCTTTTTGAAACTTGACACAGTAAAGTAGTTTCACGTTCTATCTCTATGGTTTGTTTCCTCTTGATGTAGCCCTAAGCACTGACTGGCGAGAAACACTTTCATGGAAAGGGGTTGCCAAGCTTCCAAAAATTACGAATCTCCAGAAATCTCAGCCAATATTTTTTCACCCAAACTGGATGATACTTTCAGGTAATGATCAGTACACTAAGGCGACTTGGTTCCCCAAATTTCGTTCTTCTATGTTGAAGCGTTCATTTCCAGTAACACTTTGAATTTTTAGGTATCACTCTGTTTTCTCCTATATTGATAGATGTATTTGGAACTCTAAATCCAACACGGTTTGTGCTAGCTTCTTGAAACTTGACACAGTAAAGTAGTTTCACGATCTATCTCTATGTTTTGTTTCCTCTTGATGTAGCCTTAAGCACTGAAGGCGAGAAACACTTTCATGGAAAGGGGTTGCCAAGCTTCCAAAAATTACGAATCTCCAGAAATCTCAGCCAATATTTTTTCACCCAAACTGGATGATACTTTCAGGTAATGATCAGTAATCGAAGGCGACTTGGTTCCCCAAATTTCGTTCTTCTATGTTGAAGCGTTCATTTCCAGTAACAGTTTGAATTTTTAGGTTTCACTCTGTTTTCTCCTATATTGATAGATGTATTTGGAACTCTAAATCCAACACGGTTTGTGCTAGCTTCTTGAAACTTGACACAGTAAAGTAGTTTCACGTTCTATCTCTATGTTTTGTTTCCTCTTGATGTAGCCCTAAGCAGTGACTGGCGAGAAGCACTTTCATGGAAAGGGGTTGCCAAGCTTCCAAAAATTACGAATCTCCAGAAATCTCAGCAAATATTTTTTCACCCAAACTGGATGATACTTTCAGGTAATGATCAGTACACGAAGGCGACTTGGTTCCCCAAATTTCGTTCTTCTATGTTGAAGCGTTCATTTCCAGTAACAGTTTGAATTTTTAGGTATCACTCTGTTTTCTCCTATATTGATAGATGTATTTGGAACTCTAAATCCGACACGGATTGTGCTAGCTTTTTGAAACTTGACACAGTAAAGTAGTTTCACGTTCTATCTCTATGTTTTGTTTCCTCTTGATGTAGCCCTAAGCACTGACTGGCGAGAAACACTTTCATGGAAAGGGGTTGCCAAGCTTCCAAAAATTACGAATCTCCAGAAATCTGAGCCAATATTTTTTCACCCAAACTGGATGATACTTTCATGTAATGATCAGTACACTAAGGCGACTTGGTTCCCCAAATTTCGTTCTTCTATGTTGAAGCGTTCATTTCCAGTAACACTTTGAATTTTTAGGTATCACTCTGTTTTCTCCTATATTGATAGATGTATTTGGAACTCTAAATCCAACACGGTTTGTGCTAGCTTCTTGAAACTTGACACAGTAAAGTAGTTTCACGTTCTATCTCTATGTTTTGTTTCCTCTTGATGTAGCCCTAAGCACTGAAGGCAAGAAACACTTTCATGGAAAGGGGTTGCCAAGCTTCCAAAAATTACGAATCTCCAGAAATCTCAGCAAATATTTTTTCACCCAAACTGGATGATACTTTCCGGTAATGATCAGTAAACGAAGGCGACTTGGTTCCCCAAATTTCGTTCTTCTATGTTGAAGCGTTCATTTCCAGTAACAGTTTGAATTTTTAGGTTTCACTCTGTTTTCTCCTATATTGATAGATGTATTTGGAAATCTAAATCCAACACGGTTTGTGCTAGCTTCTTGAAACTTGACACAGTAAAGTAGTTTCACGTTCTATCTCTATGTTTTGTTTCCTCTTGATGTAGCCCTAAGCAGTGACTGGCGAGAAGCACTTTCATGGAAAGGGGTTGCCAAGCTTCCAAAAATTACGAATCTCCAGAAATCTCAGCCAATATTTTTTCACCCAAACAGGATGATACTTTCAGGTAAAGATCAGTACACTAAGGCGACTTGGTTCTCCAAATTTCGTTCTTCTATGTTGAAGCGTTCATTTCCAGTAACACTTTGAATTTTTAGGTATCACTCTGTTTTCTCCTATATTGATAGATGTATTTGGAACTCTAAATCCAACACGGTTTGTGCTAGCTTCTTGAAACTTGACACAGTAAAGTAGTTTCACGATCTATCTCTATGTTTTGTTTCCTCTTGATGTAGCCCTAAGCACTGAAGGCGAGAAACACTTTCCTGGAAAGGGGTTGCCAAGCTTCCAAAAATTACGAATCTCCAGAAATCTCAGCCAATATTTTTTCACCCAAACTGGATGATACTTTCAGGTAATGATCAGTAATCGAAGGCGACTTGGTTCCCCAAATTTCGTTCTTCTATGTTGAAGCGTTCATTTCCAGTAACAGTTTGAATTTTTAGGTTTCACTCTGGTTTCTCCTATATTGATAGATGTATTTGGAACTCTAAATCCAACACGGTTTGTGCTAGCTTCTTGAAACTTGACACAGTAAAGTAGTTTCACGTTCTATCTCTATGTTTTGTTTCCTCTTGATGTAGCCCTAAGCAGTGACTGGCGAGAAGCACTTTCATGGAAAGGGGTTGCCAAGCTTCCAAAAATTACGAATCTCCAGAAATCTCAGCCAATATTTTTTCACCCAAACTGGATGATACTTTCAGGTAATGATCAGTACACTAAGGCGACTTGGTTCTCCAAATTTCGTTCTTCTATGTTGAAGCGTTCATTTCCAGTAACAGTTTGAATTTTTAGGTTTCACTCTGTTTTCTCCTATATTGATAGATGTATTTGGAACTCTAAATCCAACACGGTTTGTGCTAGCTTCTTGAAACTTGACACAGTAAAGTAGTTTCACGATCTATCTCTATGTTTTGTTTCCTCTTGATGTAGCCCTAAGCACTGAAGGCGAGAAACACTTTCATTGAAAGGGGTTGCCAAGCTTCCAAAAATTACGAATCTCCAGAAATCTCAGCCAATATTTTTTCACCCAAACTGGATGATACTTTCAGGTAATGATCAGTAAACGAAGGCGACTTGGTTCCCCAAATTTCGTTCTTCTATGTTGAAGCGTTCATTTCCAGTAACAGTTTGAATTTTTAGGTTTCACTCTGTTTTCTCCTATATTGATAGATGTATTTGGAACTCTAAATCCAACACGGTTTGTTCTAGCTTCTTGAAACTTGACACAGTAAAGTAGTTTCACGTTCTATCTCTATGTTTTGTTTCCTCTTGATGTAGCCCTAAGCAGTGACTGGCGAGAAGCACTTTCATGGAAAGGGGTTGCCAAGCTTCCAAAAATTACGAATCTCCAGAAATCTCAGCCAATATTTTTTCACCCAAACTGGATGATACTTTCAGGTAATGATCAGTACACTAAGGCGACTTGGTTCCCCAAATTTCGTTCTTCTATGTTGAAGCGTTCATTTCCAGTAACACTTTGAATTTTTAGGTATCACTCTGTTTTCTCCTATATTGATAGATGTATTTGGAACTCTAAATCCAACACGGTTTGTGCTAGCTTCTTGAAACTTGACACAGTAAAGTAGTTTCACGTTCTATCTCTATGTTTTGTTTCCTCTTGATGTAGCCCTAAGCACTGAAGGCGAGAAACACTTTCATGGAAAGGCGTTGCCAAGCTTCCAAAAATTACGAATCTCCAGAAATCTCAGCAAATATTTTTTCACCCAAACTGGATGATACTTTCAGGTAATGATCAGTAAACGAAGGCGACTTGGTTCCCCAAATTTCGTTCTTCTATGTTGAAGCGTTCATTTCCAGTAACAGTTTGAATTTTTAGGTTTCACTCTGTTTCTCCTATATTGATAGATGTATTTGGAACTCTAAATCTAACACGGTTTGTGCTAGCTTCTTGAAACTTGACACAGTAAAGTAGTTTCACGTTCTATCTCTATGTTTTGTTTCCTCTTGATGTAGCCCTAAGCAGTGACTGGCGAGAAGCACTTTCATGGAAAGGGGTTGCCAAGCTTCCAAAAATTACGAATCTCCAGAAATCTCAGCAAATATTTTTTCACCCAAACTGGATGATACTTTCAGGTAATGATCAGTACACGATGGCGACTTGGTTCCCCAAATTTCGTTCTTCTATGTTGAAGCGTTCATTTCCAGTAACAGTTTGAATTTTTAGGTATCACTCTGTTTTCTCCTATATTGATAGATGTATTTGGAACTCTAAATCCGACACGGATTGTGCTAGCTTTTTGAAACTTGACACAGTAAAGTAGTTTCACGTTCTATCTCTATGGTTTGTTTCCTCTTGATGTAGCCCTAAGCACTGACTGGCGAGAAACACTTTCATGGAAAGGGGTTGCCAAGCTTCCAAAAATTACGAATCTCCAGAAATCTCAGCCAATATTTTTTCACCCAAACTGGATGATACTTTCAGGTAATGATCAGTACACTAAGGCGACTTGGTTCCCCAAATTTCGTTCTTCTATGTTGAAGCGTTCATTTCCAGTAACACTTTGAATTTTTAGGTATCACTCTGTTTTCTCCTATATTGATAGATGTATTTGGAACTCTAAATCCAACACGGTTTGTGCTAGCTTCTTGAAACTTGACACAGTAAAGTAGTTTCACGATCTATCTCTATGTTTTGTTTCCTCTTGATGTAGCCCTAAGCACTGAAGGCGAGAAACACTTTCATGGAAAGGGGTTGCCAAGCTTCCAAAAATTACGAATCTCCAGAAATCTCAGCCAATATTTTTTCACCCAAACTGGATGATACTTTCAGGTAATGATCAGTAATCGAAGGCGACTTGGTTCCCCAAATTTCGTTCTTCTATGTTGAAGCGTTCATTTCCAGTAACAGTTTGAATTTTTAGGTTTCACTCTGTTTTCTCCTATATTGATAGATGTATTTGGAACTCTAAATCCAACACGGTTTGTGCTAGCTTCTTGAAACTTGACACAGTAAAGTAGTTTCACATTCTATCTCTATGGTTTGTTTCCTCTTGATGTAGCCCTAAGCAGTGACTGGCGAGAAGCACTTTCATGGAAAGGGGTTGCCAAGCTTCCAAAAATTACGAATCTCCAGAAATCTCAGCCAATATTTTTTCACCCAAACAGGATGATACTTTCAGGTAATGATCAGTACACTAAGGCGACTTGGTTCTCCAAATTTCGTTCTTCTATGTTGAAGCGTTCATTTCCAGTAACACTTTGAATTTTTAGGTTTCACTCTGTTTTCTCCTATATTGATAGATGTATTTGGAACTCTAAATCCAACACGGTTTGTGCTAGCTTCTTGAAACTTGACACAGTAAAGTAGTTTCACGATCTATCTCTATGTTTTGTTTCCTCTTGATGTAGCCCTAAGCACTGAAGGCGAGAAACACTTTCATGGAAAGGGGTTGCCAAGCTTCCAAAAATTACGAATCTCCAGAAATCTCAGCCAATATTTTTTCACCCAAACTGGATGATACTTTCAGGTAATGATCAGTAAACGAAGGCGACTTGGTTCCCCAAATTTCGTTCTTCTATGTTGAAGCGTTCATTTCCAGTAACAGTTTGAATTTTTAGGTTTCACTCTGTTTTCTCCTATATTGATAGATGTATTTGGAACTCTAAATCCAAAACGGTTTGTGCTAGCTTCTTGAAACTTGACACAGTAAAGTAGTTTCACGTTCTATCTCTATGTTTTGTTTCCTCTTGATGTAGCCCTAAGCAGTGACTGGCGAGAAGCACTTTCATGGAAAGGGGTTGCCAAGCTTCCAAAAATTACGAATCTCCAGAAATCTCAGCAAATATTTTTTCACCCAAACTGGATGATACTTTCAGGTAATGATCAGTACACGAAGGCGACTTGGTTCCCCAAATTTCGTTCTTCTATGTTGAAGCGTTCATTTCCAGTAACAGTTTGAATTTTTAGGTATCACTCTGTTTTCTCCTATATTGATAGATGTATTTGGAACTCTAAATCCGACACGGATTGTGCTAGCTTTTTGAAACTTGACACAGTAAAGTAGTTTCACGTTCTATCTCTATGGTTTGTTTCCTCTTGATGTAGCCCTAAGCACTGACTGGCGAGAAACACTTTCATGGAAAGGGGTTGCCAAGCTTCCAAAAATTACGAATCTCCAGAAATCTCAGACAATATTTTTTCACCCAAACTGGATGATACTTTCAGGTAATGATCAGTACACGAAGGCGACTTGGTTCCCCAAATTTTGTTCTTCAATGTTGAAGCGTTCATTTCCAGTAACAGTTTGAATTTTTAGGTTTCACTCTGTTTTCTCCTATATTGATAGATGTATTTGGAACTCTAAATCCAACACGGTTTGTGCTAGCTTCTTGAAACTTGACACACTAAAGTAGTTTCACGTTCTATCTCTATGGTTTGTTTCCTCTTGATGTAGCCCTAAGCAGTGACTGGCGAGAAGCACTTTCATGGAAAGGGGTTGCCAAGCTTCCAAAAATTACGAATCTCCAGAAATCTCAGCCAATATTTTTTCACCCAAACAGGATGATACTTTCAGGTAATGATCAGTACACTAAGGCGACTTGGTTCTCCAAATTTCGTTCTTCTATGTTGAAGCGTTCATTTCCAGTAACACTTTGAATTTTTAGGTATCACTCTGTTTTCTCCTATATTGATAGATGTATTTGGAACTCTAAATCCAACACGGTTTGTGCTAGCTTCTTGAAAATTGACACAGTAAAGTAGTTTCACGATCTATCTCTATGTTTTGTTTCCTCTTGATGTAGCCCTAAGCACTGAAGGCGAGAAACACTTTCATGGAAAGGGGTTGCCAAGCTTCCAAAAATTACGAATCTCCAGAAATCTCAGCCAATATTTTTTCACCCAAACTGGATGATACTTTCAGGTAATGATCAGTAAACGAAGGCGACTTGGTTCCCCAAATTTCGTTCTTCTATGTTGAAGCGTTCATTTCCAGTAACAGTTTGAAATTTTAGGTTTCACTCTGTTTTCTCCTATATTGATAGATGTATTTGGAACTCTAAATCCAACAAGGTTTGTGCTAGCTTCTTGAAACTTGACACAGTAAAGTAGTTTCATGTTCTATCTCTATGTTTTGTTTCCTCTTGATGTAGCCCTAAGCAGTGACTGGTGAGAAGCACTTTCATGGAAAGGAGTTGCCAAGCTTCCAAAAATTACGAATCTCCAGAAATCTCAGCAAATATTTTTTCACCCAAAGTGGATGATACTTTCAGATAATGATCAGTACACGAAGGTGACTTGGTTCCCCAAATTTCGTTCTTCTATGTTGAAGCGTTCATTTCCAGTAACAGTTTGAATTTTTAGGTATCACTCTGTTTTCTCCTATATTGATAGATGTATTTGGAACTCTAAATCCAACACGGTTTGTGCTAGCTTCTTGAAACTTGACACAGTAAAGTAGTTTCACGTTCTATCTCTATGGTTTGTTTCCTCTTGATGTAGCCCTAAGCAGTGACTGGCGAGAAGCACTTTCATGGAAAGGGGTTGCCAAGCTTCCAAAAATTACGAATCTCCAGAAATCTCAGCCAATATTTTTTCACCCAAACAGGATGATACTTTCAGGTAATGATCAGTACACTAAGGCGACTTGGTTCTCCAAATTTCGTTCTTCTATGTTGAAGCGTTCATTTCCAGTAACACTTTGAATTTTTAGGTATCACTCTGTTTTCTCCTATATTGATAGATGTATTTGGAACTCTAAATCCAACACGGTTTTTGCTAGCTTCTTGAAACTTGACACAGTAAAGTAGTTTCACGATCTATCTCTATGTTTTGTTTCCTCTTGATGTAGCCCTAAGCACTGAAGGCGAGAAACACTTTCATGGAAAGGGGTTGCCAAGCTTCCAAAAATTACGAATCTCCAGAAATCTCAGCCAATATTTTTTCACCCAAACTGGATGATACTTTCAGGTAATGATCAGTAAACGAAGGCGACTTGGTTCCCCAAATTTCGTTCTTCTATGTTGAAGCGTTCATTTCCAGTAACAGTTTGAATTTTTAGGTTTCACTCTGTTTTCTCCTATATTGATACATGTACTTGGAACTCTAAATCCAACACGGTTTGTGCTAGCTTCTTGAAACTTGACACAGTAAAGTAGTTTCACGTTCTATCTCTATGGTTTGTTTCCTCTTGATGTACCCTAAGCACTGACTGGCGAGAAACACTTTCAAGGAAAGGGGTTGCCAAGCTTCCAAAAATTACGAATCTCCAGAAATCTCAGCAAATATTTTTTCACCCAAACTGGATGATACTTTCAGGTAGTGATCAGTAAACGAAGGCGACTTGGTTCCCCAAATTTCGTTCTTCTATGTTGAAGCGTTCATTTCCAGTAACAGTTTGAATTTTTAGGTTTCACTCTGTTTTCTCCTATATTGATAGATGTATTTGGAACTCTAAATCCAACACGGTTTGTGCTAGCTTCTTAAAACTTGACACAGTAAAGTAGTTTCACGATCTATCTCTATGTTTTGTTTCCTCTTGATGTAGCCCTAAGCAGTGACTGGCGAGAAGCACTTTCATGGAAAGGGGTTGCCAAGCTTCCAAAAATTACGAATCTCCAGAAATCTCAGCAAATATTTTTTCACCCAAACTGGATGATACTTTCAGGTAATGATCAGTACACGAAGGCGACTTGGTTCCCCAAATTTCGTTCTTCTATGTTGAAGCGTTCATTTCCAGTAACAGTTTGAATTTTTAGGTATCACTCTGTTTTCTCCTATATTGATAGATGTATTTGGAACTCTAAATCCGACACGGATTGTGCTAGCTTTTTGAAACTTGACACAGTAAAGTAGTTTCACGTTCTATCTCTATGGTTTGTTTCCTCTTGATGTAGCCCTAAGCACTGACTGGCGAGAAACACTTTCATGGAAAGGGGTTGCCAAGCTTCCAAAAATTACGAATCTCCAGAAATCTCAGCCAATATTTTTTAACCCAAACTGGATGATACTTTCAGGTAATGATCAGTACACTAAGGCGACTTGGTTCCCCAAATTTCGTTCTTCTATGTTGAAGCGTTCATTTCCAGTAACACTTTGAATTTTTAGGTATCACTCTGTTTTCTCCTATATTGATAGATGTATTTGGAACTCTAAATCCAACACGGTTTGTGCTAGCTTCTTGAAACTTGACACAGTAAAGTAGTTTCACGTTCTATCTCTATGTTTTGTTTCCTCTTGATGTAGCCCTAAGCACTGAAGGCAAGAAACACTTTCATGGAAAGGGGTTGCCAAGCTTCCAAAAATTACGAATCTCCAGAAATCTCAGCAAATATTTTTTCACCCAAACTGGATGATACTTTCCGGTAATGATCAGTAAACGAAGGCGACTTGGTTCCCCAAATTTCGTTCTTCTATGTTGAAGCGTTCATTTCCAGTAACAGTTTGAATTTTTAGGTTTCACTCTGTTTTCTCCTATATTGATAGATGTATTTGGAAATCTAAATCCAACACGGTTTGTGCTAGCTTCTTGAAACTTGACACAGTAAAGTAGTTTCACGTTCTATCTCTATGTTTTGTTTCCTCTTGATGTAGCCCTAAGCAGTGACTGGCGAGAAGCACTTTCATGGAAAGGGGTTGCCAAGCTTCCAAAAATTACGAATCTCCAGAAATCTCAGCCAATATTTTTTCACCCAAACAGGATGATACTTTCAGGTAAAGATCAGTACACTAAGGCGACTTGGTTCTCCAAATTTCGTTCTTCTATGTTGAAGCGTTCATTTCCAGTAACACTTTGAATTTTTAGGTATCACTCTGTTTTCTCCTATATTGATAGATGTATTTGGAACTCTAAATCCAACACGGTTTGTGCTAGCTTCTTGAAACTTGACACAGTAAAGTAGTTTCACGATCTATCTCTATGTTTTGTTTCCTCTTGATGTAGCCCTAAGCACTGAAGTCGAGAAACACTTTCCTGGAAAGGGGTTGCCAAGCTTCCAAAAATTACGAATCTCCAGAAATCTCAGCCAATATTTTTTCACCCAAACTGGATGATACTTTCAGGTAATGATCAGTAATCGAAGGCGACTTGGTTCCCCAAATTTCGTTCTTCTATGTTGAAGCGTTCATTTCCAGTAACAGTTTGAATTTTTAGGTTTCACTCTGTTTTCTCCTATATTGATAGATGTATTTGGAACTCTAAATCCAACACGGTTTGTGCTAGCTTCTTGAAACTTGACACAGTAAAGTAGTTTCACGTTCTATCTCTATGTTTTGTTTCCTCTTGATGTAGCCCTAAGCAGTGACTGGCGAGAAGCACTTTCATGGAAAGGGGTTGCCAAGCTTCCAAAAATTACGAATCTCCAGAAATCTCAGCCAATATTTTTTCACCCAAACTGGATGATACTTTCAGGTAATGATCAGTACACTAAGGCGACTTGGTTCTCCAAATTTCGTTCTTCTATGTTGAAGCGTTCATTTCCAGTAACAGTTTGAATTTTTAGGTTTCACTCTGTTTTCTCCTATATTGATAGATGTATTTGGAACTCTAAATCCAACACGGTTTGTGCTAGCTTCTTGAAACTTGACACAGTAAAGTAGTTTCACGATCTATCTCTATGTTTTGTTTCCTCTTGATGTAGCCCTAAGCACTGAAGGCGAGAAACACTTTCATTGAAAGGGGTTGCCAAGCTTCCAAAAATTACGAATCTCCAGAAATCTCAGCCAATATTTTTTCACCCAAACTGGATGATACTTTCAGGTAATGATCAGTAAACGAAGGCGACTTGGTTCCCCAAATTTCGTTCTTCTATGTTGAAGCGTTCATTTCCAGTAACAGTTTGAATTTTTAGGTTTCACTCTGTTTTCTCCTATATTGATAGATGTATTTGGAACTCTAAATCCAACACGGTTTGTGCTAGCTTCTTGAAACTTGACACAGTAAAGTAGTTTCACGTTCTATCTCTATGTTTTGTTTCCTCTTGATGTAGCCCTAAGCAGTGACTGGCGAGAAGCACTTTCATGGAAAGGGGTTGCCAAGCTTCCAAAAATTACGAATCTCCAGAAATCTCAGCCAATATTTTTTCACCCAAACTGGATGATACTTTCAGGTAATGATCAGTACACTAAGGCGACTTGGTTCCCCAAATTTCGTTCTTCTATGTTGAAGCGTTCATTTCCAGTAACACTTTGAATTTTTAGGTATCACTCTGTTTTCTCCTATATTGATAGATGTATTTGGAACTCTAAATCCAACACGGTTTGTGCTAGCTTCTTGAAACTTGACACAGTAAAGTAGTTTCACGTTCTATCTCTATGTTTTGTTTCCTCTTGATGTAGCCCTAAGCACTGAAGGCGAGAAACATTTTCATGGAAAGGGGTTGCCAAGCTTCCAAAAATTACGAATCTCCAGAAATCTCAGCAAATATTTTTTCACCCAAACTGGATGATACTTTCAGGTAATGATCAGTAAACGAAGGCGACTTGGTTCCCCAAATTTCGTTCTTCTATGTTGAAGCGTTCATTTCCAGTAACAGTTTGAATTTTTAGGTTTCACTCTGTTTCTCCTATATTGATAGATGTATTTGGAACTCTAAATCCAACACGGTTTGTGCTAGCTTCTTGAAACTTGACACAGTAAAGTAGTTTCACGTTCTATCTCTATGTTTTGTTTCCTCTTGATGTAGCCCTAAGCAGTGACTGGCGAGAAGCACTTTCATGGAAAGGGGTTGCCAAGCTTCCAAAAATTACGAATCTCCAGAAATCTCAGCAAATATTTTTTCACCCAAACTGGATGATACTTTCAGGTAATGATCAGTACACGAAGGCGACTTGGTTCCCCAAATTTCGTTCTTCTATGTTGAAGCGTTCATTTCCAGTAACAGTTTGAATTTTTAGGTATCACTCTGTTTTCTCCTATATTGATAGATGTATTTGGAACTCTAAATCCGACACGGATTGTGCTAGCTTTTTGAAACTTGACACAGTAAAGTAGTTTCACGTTCTATCTCTATGGTTTGTTTCCTCTTGATGTAGCCCTAAGCACTGACTGGCGAGAAACACTTTCATGGAAAGGGGTTGCCAAGCTTCCAAAAATTACGAATCTCCAGAAATCTCAGCCAATATTTTTTCACCCAAACTGGATGATACTTTCAGGTAATGATCAGTACACTAAGGCGACTTGGTTCCCCAAATTTCGTTCTTCTATGTTGAAGCGTTCATTTCCAGTAACACTTTGAATTTTTAGGTATCACTCTGTTTTCTCCTATATTGATAGATGTATTTGGAACTCTAAATCCAACACGGTTTGTGCTAGCTTCTTGAAACTTGACACAGTAAAGTAGTTTCACGTTCTATCTCTATGTTTTGTTTCCTCTTGATGTAGCCCTAAGCACTGAAGGCGAGAAACACTTTCATGGAAAGGGGTTGCCAAGCTTCCAAAAATCACGAATCTCCAGAAATCTCAGCCAATATTTTTTCACCCAAACTGGATGATACTTTCAGGTAATGATCAGTAATCGAAGGCGACTTGGTTCCCCAAATTTCGTTCTTCTATGTTGAAGCGTTCATTTCCAGTAACAGTTTGAATTTTTAGGTTTCACTCTGTTTTCTCCTATATTGATAGATGTATTTGGAACTCTAAATCCAACACGGTTTGTGCTAGCTTCTTGAAACTTGACACAGTAAAGTAGTTTCACATTCTATCTCTATGGTTTGTTTCCTCTTGATGTAGCCCTAAGCAGTGACTGGCGAGAAGCACTTTCATGGAAAGGGGTTGCCAAGCTTCCAAAAATTACGAATCTCCAGAAATCTCAGCCAATATTTTTTCACCCAAACAGGATGATACTTTCAGGTAATGATCAGTACACTAAGGCGACTTGGTTCTCCAAATTTCGTTCTTCTATGTTGAAGCGTTCATTTCCAGTAACACTTTGAATTTTTAGGTTTCACTCTGTTTTCTCCTATATTGATAGATGTATTTGGAACTCTAAATCCAACACGGTTTGTGCTAGCTTCTTGAAACTTGACACAGTAAAGTAGTTTCACGATCTATCTCTATGTTTTGTTTCCTCTTGATGTAGCCCTAAGCACTGAAGGCGAGAAACACTTTCATGGAAAGGGGTTGCCAAGCTTCCAAAAATTACGAATCTCCAGAAATCTCAGCCAATATTTTTTCACCCAAACTGGATGATACTTTCAGGTAATGATCAGTAAACGAAGGCGACTTGGTTCCCCAAATTTCGTTCTTCTATGTTGAAGCGTTCATTTCCAGTAACAGTTTGAATTTTTAGGTTTCACTCTGTTTTCTCCTATATTGATAGATGTATTTGGAACTCTAAATCCAACACGGTTTGTGCTAGCTTCTTGAAACTTGACACAGTAAAGTAGTTTCACGTTCTATCTCTATGTTTTGTTTCCTCTTGATGTAGCCCTAAGCAGTGACTGGCGAGAAGCACTTTCATGGAAAGGGGTTGCCAAGCTTCCAAAAATTACGAATCTCCAGAAATCTCAGCAAATATTTTTTCACCCAAACTGGATGATACTTTCAGGTAATGATCAGTACACGAAGGCGACTTGGTTCCCCAAATTTCGTTCTTCTATGTTGAAGCGTTCATTTCCAGTAACAGTTTGAATTTTTAGGTATCACTCTGTTTTCTCCTATATTGATAGATGTATTTGGAACTCTAAATCCGACACGGATTGTGCTAGCTTTTTGAAACTTGACACAGTAAAGTAGTTTCACGTTCTATCTCTATGGTTTGTTTCCTCTTGATGTAGCCCTAAGCACTGACTGGCGAGAAACACTTTCATGGAAAGGGGTTGCCAAGCTTCCAAAAATTACGAATCTCCAGAAATCTCAGACAATATTTTTTCACCCAAACTGGATGATACTTTCAGGTAATGATCAGTAATTGAAGGCGACTTGGTTCCCCAAATTTTGTTCTTCAATGTTGAAGCGTTCATTTCCAGTAACAGTTTGAATTTTTAGGTTTCACTCTGTTTTCTCCTATATTGATAGATGTATTTGGAACTCTAAATCCAACACGGTTTGTGCTAGCTTCTTGAAACTTGACACACTAAAGTAGTTTCACGTTCTATCTCTATGGTTTGTTTCCTCTTGATGTAGCCCTAAGCAGTGACTGGCGAGAAGCACTTTCATGGAAAGGGGTTGCCAAGCTTCCAAAAATTACGAATCTCCAGAAATCTCAGCCAATATTTTTTCACCCAAACAGGATGATACTTTCAGGTAATGATCAGTACACTAAGGCGACTTGGTTCTCCAAATTTCGTTCTTCTATGTTGAAGCGTTCATTTCCAGTAACACTTTGAATTTTTAGGTATCACTCTGTTTTCTCCTATATTGATAGATGTATTTGGAACTCTAAATCCAACACGGTTTGTGCTAGCTTCTTGAAACTTGACACAGTAAAGTAGTTTCACGTTCTATCTCTATGTTTTGTTTCCTCTTGATGTAGCCCTAAGCAGTGACTGGCGAGAAGCACTTTCATGGAAAGGGGTTGCCAAGCTTCCAAAAATTACGAATCTCCAGAAATCTCAGCAAATATTTTTTCACCCAAACTGGATGATACTTTCAGGTAATGATCAGTACACGAAGGCGACTTGGTTCCCCAAATTTCGTTCTTCTATGTTGAAGCGTTCATTTCCAGTAACAGTTTGAATTTTTAGGTATCACTCTGTTTTCTCCTATATTGATAGATGTATTTGGAACTCTAAATCCGACACGGATTGTGCTAGCTTTTTGAAACTTGACACAGTAAAGTAGTTTCACGTTCTATCTCTATGGTTTGTTTCCTCTTGATGTAGCCCTAAGCACTGACTGGCGAGAAACACTTTCATGGAAAGGGGTTGCCAAGCTTCCAAAAATTACGAATCTCCAGAAATCTCAGACAATATTTTTTCACCCAAACTGGATGATACTTTCAGGTAATGATCAGTAATTGAAGGCGACTTGGTTCCCCAAATTTTGTTCTTCAATGTTGAAGCGTTCATTTCCAGTAACAGTTTGAATTTTTAGGTTTCACTCTGTTTTCTCCTATATTGATAGATGTATTTGGAACTCTAAATCCAACACGGTTTGTGCTAGCTTCTTGAAACTTGACACACTAAAGTAGTTTCACGTTCTATCTCTATGGTTTGTTTCCTCTTGATGTAGCCCTAAGCAGTGACTGGCGAGAAGCACTTTCATGGAAAGGGGTTGCCAAGCTTCCAAAAATTACGAATCTCCAGAAATCTCAGCCAATATTTTTTCACCCAAACAGGATGATACTTTCAGGTAATGATCAGTACACTAAGGCGACTTGGTTCTCCAAATTTCGTTCTTCTATGTTGAAGCGTTCATTTCCAGTAACACTTTGAATTTTTAGGTATCACTCTGTTTTCTCCTATATTGATAGATGTATTTGGAACTCTAAATCCAACACGGTTTGTGCTAGCTTCTTGAAACTTGACACAGTAAAGTAGTTTCACGTTCTATCTCTATGTTTTGTTTCCTCTTGATGTAGCCCTAAGCAGTGACTGGCGAGAAGCACTTTCATGGAAAGGGGTTGCCAAGCTTCCAAAAATTACGAATCTCCAGAAATCTCAGCAAATATTTTTTCACCCAAACTGGATGATACTTTCAGGTAATGATCAGTACACGAAGGCGACTTGGTTCCCCAAATTTCGTTCTTCTATGTTGAAGCGTTCATTTCCAGTAACAGTTTGAATTTTTAGGTATCACTCTGTTTTCTCCTATATTGATAGATGTATTTGGAACTCTAAATCCGACACGGATTGTGCTAGCTTTTTGAAACTTGACACAGTAAAGTAGTTTCACGTTCTATCTCTATGGTTTGTTTCCTCTTGATGTAGCCCTAAGCACTGACTGGCGAGAAACACTTTCATGGAAAGGGGTTGCCAAGCTTCCAAAAATTACGAATCTCCAGAAATCTCAGACAATATTTTTTCACCCAAACTGGATGATACTTTCAGGTAATGATCAGTAATTGAAGGCGACTTGGTTCCCCAAATTTTGTTCTTCAATGTTGAAGCGTTCATTTCCAGTAACAGTTTGAATTTTTAGGTTTCACTCTGTTTTCTCCTATATTGATAGATGTATTTGGAACTCTAAATCCAACACGGTTTGTGCTAGCTTCTTGAAACTTGACACACTAAAGTAGTTTCACGTTCTATCTCTATGGTTTGTTTCCTCTTGATGTAGCCCTAAGCAGTGACTGGCGAGAAGCACTTTCATGGAAAGGGGTTGCCAAGCTTCCAAAAATTACGAATCTCCAGAAATCTCAGCCAATATTTTTTCACCCAAACAGGATGATACTTTCAGGTAATGATCAGTACACTAAGGCGACTTGGTTCTCCAAATTTCGTTCTTCTATGTTGAAGCGTTCATTTCCAGTAACACTTTGAATTTTTAGGTATCACTCTGTTTTCTCCTATATTGATAGATGTATTTGGAACTCTAAATCCAACACGGTTTGTGCTAGCTTCTTGAAAATTGACACAGTAAAGTAGTTTCACGATCTATCTCTATGTTTTGTTTCCTCTTGATGTAGCCCTAAGCACTGAAGGCGAGAAACACTTTCATGGAAAGGGGTTGCCAAGCTTCCAAAAATTACGAATCTCCAGAAATCTCAGCCAATATTTTTTCACCCAAACTGGATGATACTTTCAGGTAATGATCAGTACACGAAGGCGACTTGGTTCCCCAAATTTCGTTCTTCTATGTTGAAGCGTTCATTTCCAGTAACAGTTTGAAATTTTAGGTTTCACTCTGTTTTCTCCTATATTGATAGATGTATTTGGAACTCTAAATCCAACAAGGTTTGTGCTAGCTTCTTGAAACTTGACACAGTAAAGTAGTTTCACGTTCTATCTCTATGTTTTGTTTCCTCTTGATGTAGCCCTAAGCAGTGACTGCTGAGAAGCACTTTCATGGAAAGGAGTTGCCAAGCTTCCAAAAATTACGAATCTCCAGAAATCTCAGCAAATATTTTTTCACCCAAAGTGGATGATACTTTCAGATAATGATCAGTACACGAAGGTGACTTGGTTCCCCAAATTTCGTTCTTCTATGTTGAAGCGTTCATTTCCAGTAACAGTTTGAATTTTTAGGTTTCACTCTGTTTTCTCCTATATTGATAGGTGTATTTGGAACTCTAAATCCGACACGGATTGTGCTAGCTTCTTCAAACTTGACACAGTAAAGTAGTTTCACGTTCTATCTCTATGGTTTGTTTCCTCTTGATGTAGCCCTAAGCACTGACTGGCGAGAAACACTTTCATGGAAAGGGGTTGCCAAGCTTCCAAAAATTACGAATCTCCAGAAATCTCAGCCAATATTTTTTCACCCAAACTGGATGATACTTTCAGGTAATGATCAGTACACTAAGGCGACTTGGTTCCCCAAATTTCGTTCTTCTATGTTGAAGCATTCATTTCCAGTAACACTTTGAATTTTTAGGTATCACTCTGTTTTCTCCTATATTGATAGATGTATTTGGAACTCTAAATCCAACACGGTTTGTGCTAGCTTCTTGAAACTTGACACAGTAAAGTAGTTTCACGTTCTATCTCTATGTTTTGTTTCCTCTTGATGTAGCCCTAAGCAGTGACTGGTGAGAAGCACTTTCATGGAAAGGGGTTGCCAAGCTTCCAAAAATTACGAATCTCCAGAAATCTCAGCCAATATTTTTTCACCCAAACTTGATGATACTTTCAGGTAATGATCAGTAAACGAAGGCGACTTGGTTCCCCAAATTTCGTTCTTCTATGTTGAAGCGTTCATTTCCAGTAACAGTTTGAATTTTTAGGTTTCACTCTGTTTTCTCCTATATTGATAGATGTATTTGGAACTCTAAATCCAACACGGTTTGTGCTAGCTTCTTGAAACTTGACACAGTAAAGTAGTTTCACGATCTATCTCTATGTTTTGTTTCCTCTTGATGTAGCCCTAAGCACTGAAGGCGAGAAACACTTTCATGGAAAGGGGTTGCCAAGCTTCCAAAAATTACGAATCTCCAGAAATCTCAGCCAATATTTTTTCACCCAAACTGGATGATACTTTCAGGTAATGATCAGTACACGAAGGCGACTTGGTTCCCCAAATTTCGTTCTTCTATGTTGAAGCGTTCATTTCCAGTAACAGTTTGAATTTTTAGGTTTCACTCTGTTTTCTCCTATATTGATACATGTACTTGGAACTCTAAATCCAACACGGTTTGTGCTAGCTTCTTGAAACTTGACACAGTAAAGTAGTTTCACGTTCTATCTCTATGGTTTGTTTCCTCTTGATGTACCCTAAGCACTGACTGGCGAGAAACACTTTCAAGGAAAGGGGTTGCCAAGCTTCCAAAAATTACGAATCTCCAGAAATCTCAGCAAATATTTTTTCACCCAAACTGGATGATACTTTCAGGTAGTGATCAGTAAACGAAGGCGACTTGGTTCCCCAAATTTCGTTCTTCTATGTTGAAGCGTTCATTTCCAGTAACAGTTTGAATTTTTAGGTTTCACTCTGTTTTCTCCTATATTGATAGATGTATTTGGAACTCTAAATCCAACACGGTTTGTGCTAGCTTCTTGAAACTTGACACACTAAAGTAGTTTCACGTTCTATCTCTATGGTTTGTTTCCTCTTGATGTAGCCCTAAGCAGTGACTGGCGAGAAGCACTTTCATGGAAAGGGGTTGCCAAGCTTCCAAAAATTACGAATCTCCAGAAATCTCAGCCAATATTTTTTCACCCAAACAGGATGATACTTTCAGGTAATGATCAGTACACTAAGGCGACTTGGTTCTCCAAATTTCGTTCTTCTATGTTGAAGCGTTCATTTCCAGTAACACTTTGAATTTTTAGGTATCACTCTGTTTTCTCCTATATTGATAGATGTATTTGGAACTCTAAATCCAACACGGTTTGTGCTAGCTTCTTGAAAATTGACACAGTAAAGTAGTTTCACGATCTATCTCTATGTTTTGTTTCCTCTTGATGTAGCCCTAAGCACTGAAGGCGAGAAACACTTTCATGGAAAGGGGTTGCCAAGCTTCCAAAAATTACGAATCTCCAGAAATCTCAGCCAATATTTTTTCACCCAAACTGGATGATACTTTCAGGTAATGATCAGTAAACGAAGGCGACTTGGTTCCCCAAATTTCGTTCTTCTATGTTGAAGCGTTCATTTCCAGTAACAGTTTGAAATTTTAGGTTTCACTCTGTTTTCTCCTATATTGATAGATGTATTTGGAACTCTAAATCCAACAAGGTTTGTGCTAGCTTCTTGAAACTTGACACAGTAAAGTAGTTTCACGTTCTATCTCTATGTTTTGTTTCCTCTTGATGTAGCCCTAAGCAGTGACTGGTGAGAAGCACTTTCATGGAAAGGAGTTGCCAAGCTTCCAAAAATTACGAATCTCCAGAAATCTCAGCAAATATTTTTTCACCCAAAGTGGATGATACTTTCAGATAATGATCAGTACACGAAGGTGACTTGGTTCCCCAAATTTCGTTCTTCTATGTTGAAGCGTTCATTTCCAGTAACAGTTTGAATTTTTAGGTTTCACTCTGTTTTCTCCTATATTGATAGGTGTATTTGGAACTCTAAATCCGACACGGATTGTGCTAGCTTCTTCAAACTTGACACAGTAAAGTAGTTTCACGTTCTATCTCTATGGTTTGTTTCCTCTTGATGTAGCCCTAAGCACTGACTGGCGAGAAACACTTTCATGGAAAGGGGTTGCCAAGCTTCCAAAAATTACGAATCTCCAGAAATCTCAGCCAATATTTTTTCACCCAAACTGGATGATACTTTCAGGTAATGATCAGTACACTAAGGCGACTTGGTTCCCCAAATTTCGTTCTTCTATGTTGAAGCATTCATTTCCAGTAACACTTTGAATTTTTAGGTATCACTCTGTTTTCTCCTATATTGATAGATGTATTTGGAACTCTAAATCCAACACGGTTTGTGCTAGCTTCTTGAAACTTGACACAGTAAAGTAGTTTCACGTTCTATCTCTATGTTTTGTTTCCTCTTGATGTAGCCCTAAGCAGTGACTGGTGAGAAGCACTTTCATGGAAAGGGGTTGCCAAGCTTCCAAAAATTACGAATCTCCAGAAATCTCAGCCAATATTTTTTCACCCAAACTTGATGATACTTTCAGGTAATGATCAGTAAATGAAGGCGACTTGGTTCCCCAAATTTCGTTCTTCTATGTTGAAGCGTTCATTTCCAGTAACAGTTTGAATTTTTAGGTTTCACTCTGTTTTCTCCTATATTGATAGATGTATTTGGAACTCTAAATCCAACACGGTTTGTGCTAGCTTCTTGAAACTTGACACAGTAAAGTAGTTTCACGATCTATCTCTATGTTTTGTTTCCTCTTGATGTAGCCCTAAGCACTGAAGGCGAGAAACACTTTCATGGAAAGGGGTTGCCAAGCTTCCAAAAATTACGAATCTCCAGAAATCTCAGCCAATATTTTTTCACCCAAACTGGATGATACTTTCAGGTAATGATCAGTACACGAAGGCGACTTGGTTCCCCAAATTTCGTTCTTCTATGTTGAAGCGTTCATTTCCAGTAACAGTTTGAATTTTTAGGTTTCACTCTGTTTTCTCCTATATTGATACATGTACTTGGAACTCTAAATCCAACACGGTTTGTGCTAGCTTCTTGAAACTTGACACAGTAAAGTAGTTTCACGTTCTATCTCTATGGTTTGTTTCCTCTTGATGTACCCTAAGCACTGACTGGCGAGAAACACTTTCAAGGAAAGGGGTTGCCAAGCTTCCAAAAATTACGAATCTCCAGAAATCTCAGCAAATATTTTTTCACCCAAACTGGATGATACTTTCAGGTAGTGATCAGTAAACGAAGGCGACTTGGTTCCCCAAATTTCGTTCTTCTATGTTGAAGCGTTCATTTCCAGTAACAGTTTGAATTTTTAGGTTTCACTCTGTTTTCTCCTATATTGATAGATGTATTTGGAACTCTAAATCCAACACGGTTTGTGCTAGCTTCTTGAAACTTGACACAGTAAAGTAGTTTCACGTTCTATCTCTATGTTTTGTTTCCTCTTGATGTAGCCCTAAGCAGTGACTGGCGAGAAGCACTTTCATGGAAAGGGGTTGCCAAGCTTACAAAAATTACGAATCTCCAGAAATCTCAGCAAATATTTTTTCACCCAAACTGGATGATACTTTCAGGTAATGATCAGTACACGAAGGCGACTTGGTTCCCCAAATTTCGTTCTTCTATGTTGAAGCGTTCATTTCCAGTAACAGTTTGAATTTTTAGGTTTCACTCTGTTTTCTCCTATATTGATAGATGTATTTGGAACTCTAAATCCAACACGGTTTGTGCTAGCTTCTTGAAACTTGACACAGTAAAGTAGTTTCACGTTCTATCTCTATGTTTTGTTTCCTCTTGATGTAGCCCTAAGCAGTGACTGGTGAGAAGCACTTTCATGGAAAGGGGTTGCCAAGCTTCCAAAAATTACGAATCTCCAGAAATCTCAGCCAATATTTTTTCACCCAAACTTGATGATACTTTCAGGTAATGATCAGTAAACGAAGGCGACTTGGTTCCCCAAATTTCGTTCTTCTATGTTGAAGCGTTCATTTCCAGTAACAGTTTGAATTTTTAGGTTTCACTCTGTTTTCTCCTATATTGATAGATGTATTTGGAACTCTAAATCCAACACGGTTTGTGCTAGCTTCTTGAAACTTGACACAGTAAAGTAGTTTCACGATCTATCTCTATGTTTTGTTTCCTCTTGATGTAGCCCTAAGCACTGAAGGCGAGAAACACTTTCATGGAAAGGGGTTGCCAAGCTTCCAAAAATTACGAATCTCCAGAAATCTCAGCCAATATTTTTTCACCCAAACTGGATGATACTTTCAGGTAATGATCAGTACACGAAGGCGACTTGGTTCCCCAAATTTCGTTCTTCTATGTTGAAGCGTTCATTTCCAGTAACAGTTTGAATTTTTAGGTTTCACTCTGTTTTCTCCTATATTGATACATGTACTTGGAACTCTAAATCCAACACGGTTTGTGCTAGCTTCTTGAAACTTGACACAGTAAAGTAGTTTCACGTTCTATCTCTATGGTTTGTTTCCTCTTGATGTACCCTAAGCACTGACTGGCGAGAAACACTTTCAAGGAAAGGGGTTGCCAAGCTTCCAAAAATTACGAATCTCCAGAAATCTCAGCAAATATTTTTTCACCCAAACTGGATGATACTTTCAGGTAGTGATCAGTAAACGAAGGCGACTTGGTTCCCCAAATTTCGTTCTTCTATGTTGAAGCGTTCATTTCCAGTAACAGTTTGAATTTTTAGGTTTCACTCTGTTTTCTCCTATATTGATAGATGTATTTGGAACTCTAAATCCAACACGGTTTGTGCTAGCTTCTTGAAACTTGACACAGTAAAGTAGTTTCACGTTCTATCTCTATGTTTTGTTTCCTCTTGATGTAGCCCTAAGCAGTGACTGGCGAGAAGCACTTTCATGGAAAGGGGTTGCCAAGCTTACAAAAATTACGAATCTCCAGAAATCTCAGCAAATATTTTTTCACCCAAACTGGATGATACTTTCAGGTAATGATCAGTACACGAAGGCGACTTGGTTCCCCAAATTTCGTTCTTCTATGTTGAAGCGTTCATTTCAGTAACAGTTTGAATTTTTAGGTATCACTCTGTTTTCTCCTATATTGATAGATGTATTTGGAACTCTAAATCCAACACGGATTGTGCTAGCTTTTTGAAACTTGACACAGTAAAGTAGTTTCACGTTCTATCTCTATGGTTTGTTTCCTCTTGATGTAGCCCTAAGCACTGACTGGCGAGAAACACTTTCATGGAAAGGGGTTGCCAAGCTTCCAAAAATTACGAAACTCCAGAAATCTCAGCCAATATTTTTTCACCCAAACTGGATGATACTTTCATGTAATGATCAGTACACTAAGGCGACTTGGTTCCCCAAATTTCGTTCTTCTATGTTGAAGCGTTCATTTCCAGTAACACTTTGAATTTTTAGGTATCACTCTGTTTTCTCCTATATTGATAGATGTATTTGGAACTCTAAATCCAAAACGGTTTGTGCTAGCTTCTTGAAACTTGACACAGTAAAGTAGTTTCACGTTCTATCTCTATGTTTTGTTTCCTCTTGATGTAGCCCTAAGCACTGAAGGCGAGAAACACTTTCATGGAAAGGGGTTGCCAAGCTTCCAAAAATTACGAATCTCCAGAAATCTCAGCCAATATTTTTTCACCCAAACTGGATGATACTTTCCGGTAATGATCAGTAAACGAAGGCGACTTGGTTCCCCAAATTTCGTTCTTCTATGTTGAAGCGTTCATTTCCAGTAACAGTTTGAATTTTTAGGTTTCACTCTGTTTTCTCCTATATTGATAGATGTATTTGGAAATCTAAATCCAACACGATTTGTGCTAGCTTCTTGAAACTTGACACAGTAAAGTAGTTTCACGTTCTATCTCTATGTTTTGTTTCATCTTGATGTAGCCCTAAGCAGTGACTGGCGAGAAGCACTTTCATGGAAAGGGGTTGCCAAGCTTCCAAAAATTACGAATCTCCAGAAATCTCAGCCAATATTTTTTCACCCAAACAGGATGATACTTTCAGGTAAAGATCAGTACACTAAGGCGACTTGGTTCTCCAAATTTCGTTCTTCTATGTTGAAGCGTTCATTTCCAGTAACACTTTGAATTTTTAGGTATCACTCTGTTTTCTCCTATATTGATAGATGTATTTGGAACTCTAAATCCAACACGGTTTGTGCTAGCTTCTTGAAACTTGACACAGTAAAGTAGTTTCACGATCTATCTCTATGTTTTGTTTCCTCTTGATGTAGCCCTAAGCACTGAAGGCGAGAAACACTTTCCTGGAAAGGGGTTGCCAAGCTTCCAAAAATTACGAATCTCCAGAAATCTCAGCCAATATTTTTTCACCCAAACTGGATGATACTTTCAGGTAATGATCAGTAATCGAAGGCGACTTGGTTCCCCAAATTTCGTTCTTCTATGTTGAAGCGTTCATTTCCAGTAACAGTTTGAATTTTTAGGTTTCACTCTGTTTTCTCCTATATTGATAGATGTATTTGGAACTCTAAATCCAACACGGTTTGTGCTAGCTTCTTGAAACTTGACACAGTAAAGTAGTTTCACGTTCTATCTCTATGGTTTGTTTCCTCTTGATGTAGCCCTAAGCAGTGACTGGCGAGAAGCACTTTCATGGAAAGGGGTTGCCAAGCTTCCAAAAATTACGAATCTCCAGAAATCTCAGCCAATATTTTTTCACCCAAACTGGATGATACTTTCAGGTAATGATCAGTACACTAAGCCGACTTGGTTCTCCAAATTTCGTTCTTCTATGTTGAAGCGTTCATTTCCAGTAACAGTTTGAATTTTTAGGTTTCACTCTGTTTTCTCCTATATTGATAGATGTATTTGGAACTCTAAATCCAACACGGTTTGTGCTAGCTTCTTGAAACTTGACACAGTAAAGTAGTTTCACGATCTATCTCTATGTTTTGTTTCCTCTTGATGTAGCCCTAAGCACTGAAGGCGAGAAACACTTTCATGGAAAGGGGTTGCCAAGCTTCCAAAAATTACGAATCTCCAGAAATCTCAGCCAATATTTTTTCACCCAAACTGGATGATACTTTCAGGTAATGATCAGTAAACGAAGGCGACTTGGTTCCCCAAATTTCGTTCTTCTATGTTGACGCGTTCATTTCCAGTAACAGTTTGAATTTTTAGGTTTCACTCTGTTTTCTCCTATATTGATAGATGTATTTGGAACTCTAAATCCAACACGGTTTGTGCTAGCTTCTTGAAACTTGACACAGTAAAGTAGTTTCACGTTCTATCTCTATGTTTTGTTTCCTCTTGATGTAGCCCTAAGCAGTGACTGGCGAGAAGCACTTTCATGGAAAGGGGTTGCCAAGCTTCCAAAAATTACGAATCTCCAGAAATCTCAGCAAATATTTTTTCACCCAAACTGGATGATACTTTCAGGTAATGATCAGTACACGAAGGCGACTTGGTTCCCCAAATTTCGTTCTTCTATGTTGAAGCGTTCATTTCCAGTAACAGTTTGAATTTTTAGGTATCACTCTGTTTTCTCCTATATTGATAGATGTATTTGGAACTCTAAATCCGACACGGATTGTGCTAGCTTTTTGAAACTTGACACAGTAAAGTAGTTTCACGTTCTATCTCTATGGTTTGTTTCCTCTTGATGTAGCCCTAAGCACTGAGTGGCGAGAAACACTTTCATGGAAAGGGGTTGCCAAGCTTCCAAAAATTACGAATCTCCAGAAATCTCAGACAATATTTTTTCACCCAAACTGGATGATACTTTCAGGTAATGATCAGTAATTGAAGGCGACTTGGTTCCCCAAATTTTGTTCTTCAATGTTGAAGCGTTCATTTCCAGTAACAGTTTGAATTTTTAGGTTTCACTCTGTTTTCTCCTATATTGATAGATGTATTTGGAACTCTAAATCCAACACGGTTTGTGCTAGCTTCTTGAAACTTGACACACTAAAGTAGTTTCACGTTCTATCTCTATGGTTTGTTTCCTCTTGATGTAGCCCTAAGCAGTGACTGGCAAGAAGCACTTTCATGGAAAGGGGTTGCCAAGCTTCCAAAAATTACGAATCTCCAGAAATCTCAGCCAATATTTTTTCACCCAAACAGGATGATACTTTCAGGTAATGATCAGTACACTAAGGCGACTTGGTTCTCCAAATTTCGTTCTTCTATGTTGAAGCGTTCATTTCCAGTAACACTTTGAATTTTTAGGTATCACTCTGTTTTCTCCTATATTGATAGATGTATTTGGAACTCTAAATCCAACACGGTTTGTGCTAGCTTCTTGAAAATTGACACAGTAAAGTAGTTTCACGATCTATCTCTATGTTTTGTTTCCTCTTGATGTAGCCCTAAGCACTGAAGGCGAGAAACACTTTCATGGAAAGGGGTTGCCAAGCTTCCAAAAATTACGAATCTCCAGAAATCTCAGCCAATATTTTTTCACCCAAACTGGATGATACTTTCAGGTAATGATCAGTAAACGAAGGCGACTTGGTTCCCCAAATTTCGTTCTTCTATGTTGAAGCGTTCATTTCCAGTAACAGTTTGAAATTTTAGGTTTCACTCTGTTTTCTCCTATATTGATAGATGTATTTGGAACTCTAAATCCAACAAGGTTTGTGCTAGCTTCTTGAAACTTGACACAGTAAAGTAGTTTCACGTTCTATCTCTATGTTTTGTTTCCTCTTGATGTAGCCCTAAGCAGTGACTGGTGAGAAGCACTTTCATGGAAAGGAGTTGCCAAGCTTCCAAAAATTACGAATCTCCAGAAATCTCAGCAAATATTTTTTCACCCAAAGTGGATGATACTTTCAGATAATGATCAGTACACGAAGGTGACTTGGTTCCCCAAATTTCGTTCTTCTATGTTGAAGCGTTCATTTCCAGTAACAGTTTGAATTTTTAGGTTTCACTCTGTTTTCTCCTATATTGATAGGTGTATTTGGAACTCTAAATCCGACACGGATTGTGCTAGCTTCTTCAAACTTGACACAGTAAAGTAGTTTCACGTTCTATCTCTATGGTTTGTTTCCTCTTGATGTAGCCCTAAGCACTGACTGGCGAGAAACACTTTCATGGAAAGGGGTTGCCAAGCTTCCAAAAATTACGAATCTCCAGAAATCTCAGCCAATATTTTTTCACCCAAACTGGATGATACTTTCAGGTAATGATCAGTACACTAAGGCGACTTGGTTCCCCAAATTTTGTTCTTCTATGTTGAAGCATTCATTTCCAGTAACACTTTGAATTTTTAGGTATCACTCTGTTTTCTCCTATATTGATAGATGTATTTGGAACTCTAAATCCAACACGGTTTGTGCTAGCTTCTTGAAACTTGACACAGTAAAGTAGTTTCACGTTCTATCTCTATGTTTTGTTTCCTCTTGATGTAGCCCTAAGCAGTGACTGGTGAGAAGCACTTTCATGGAAAGGGGTTGCCAAGCTTCCAAAAATTACGAATCTCCAGAAATCTCAGCCAATATTTTTTCACCCAAACTTGATGATACTTTCAGGTAATGATCAGTAAACGAAGGCGACTTGGTTCCCCAAATTTCGTTCTTCTATGTTGAAGCGTTCATTTCCAGTAACAGTTTGAATTTTTAGGTTTCACTCTGTTTTCTCCTATATTGATAGATGTATTTGGAACTCTAAATCCAACACGGTTTGTGCTAGCTTCTTGAAACTTGACACAGTAAAGTAGTTTCACGATCTATCTCTATGTTTTGTTTCCTCTTGATGTAGCCCTAAGCACTGAAGGCGAGAAACACTTTCATGGAAAGGGGTTGCCAAGCTTCCAAAAATTACGAATCTCCAGAAATCTCAGCCAATATTTTTTCACCCAAACTGGATGATACTTTCAGGTAATGATCAGTACACGAAGGCGACTTGGTTCCCCAAATTTCGTTCTTCTATGTTGAAGCGTTCATTTCCAGTAACAGTTTGAATTTTTAGGTTTCACTCTGTTTTCTCCTATATTGATACATGTACTTGGAACTCTAAATCCAACACGGTTTGTGCTAGCTTCTTGAAACTTGACACAGTAAAGTAGTTTCACGTTCTATCTCTATGGTTTGTTTCCTCTTGATGTACCCTAAGCACTGACTGGCGAGAAACACTTTCAAGGAAAGGGGTTGCCAAGCTTCCAAAAATTACGAATCTCCAGAAATCTCAGCAAATATTTTTTCACCCAAACTGGATGATACTTTCAGGTAGTGATCAGTAAACGAAGGCGACTTGGTTCCCCAAATTTCGTTCTTCTATGTTGAAGCGTTCATTTCCAGTAACAGTTTGAATTTTTAGGTTTCACTCTGTTTTCTCCTATATTGATAGAAGTATTTGGAACTCTAAATCCAACACGGTTTGTGCTAGCTTCTTGAAACTTGACACAGTAAAGTAGTTTCACGTTCTATCTCTATGTTTTGTTTCCTCTTGATGTAGCCCTAAGCAGTGACTGGCGAGAAGCACTTTCATGGAAAGGGGTTGCCAAGCTTACAAAAATTACGAATCTCCAGAAATCTCAGCAAATATTTTTTCACCCAAACTGGATGATACTTTCAGGTAATGATCAGTACACGAAGGCGACTTGGTTCCCCAAATTTCGTTCTTCTATGTTGAAGCGTTCATTTCCAGTAACAGTTTGAATTTTTAGGTATCACTCTGTTTTCTCCTATATTGATAGATGTATTTGGAACTCTAAATCCAACACGGATTGTGCTAGCTTTTTGAAACTTGACACAGTAAAGTAGTTTCACGTTCTATCTCTATGGTTTGTTTCCTCTTGATGTAGCCCTAAGCACTGACTGGCGAGAAACACTTTCATGGAAAGGGGTTGCCAAGCTTCCAAAAATTACGAAACTCCAGAAATCTCAGCCAATATTTTTTTACCCAAACTGGATGATACTTTCATGTAATGATCAGTACACTAAGGCGACTTGGTTCCCCAAATTTCGTTCTTCTATGTTGAAGCGTTCATTTCCAGTAACACTTTGAATTTTTAGGTATCACTCTGTTTTCTCCTATATTGATAGATGTATTTGGAACTCTAAATCCAAAACGGTTTGTGCTAGCTTCTTGAAACTTGACACAGTAAAGTAGTTTCACGTTCTATCTCTATGTTTTGTTTCCTCTTGATGTAGCCCTAAGCACTGAAGGCGAGAAACACTTTCATGGAAAGGGGTTGCCAAGCTTCCAAAAATTACGAATCTCCAGAAATCTCAGCCAATATTTTTTCACCCAAACTGGATGATACTTTCCGGTAATGATCAGTAAACGAAGGCGACTTGGTTCCCCAAATTTCGTTCTTCTATGTTGAAGCGTTCATTTCCAGTAACAGTTTGAATTTTTAGGTTTCACTCTGTTTTCTCCTATATTGATAGATGTATTTGGAAATCTAAATCCAACACGATTTGTGCTAGCTTCTTGAAACTTGACACAGTAAAGTAGTTTCACGTTCTATCTCTATGTTTTGTTTCCTCTTGATGTAGCCCTAAGCAGTGACTGGCGAGAAGCACTTTCATGGAAAGGGGTTGCCAAGCTTCCAAAAATTACGAATCTCCAGAAATCTCAGCCAATATTTTTTCACCCAAACAGGATGATACTTTCAGGTAAAGATCAGTACACTAAGGCGACTTGGTTCTCCAAATTTTGTTCTTCTATGTTGAAGCGTTCATTTCCAGTAACACTTTGAATTTTTAGGTATCACTCTGTTTTCTCCTATATTGATAGATGTATTTGGAACTCTAAATCCAACACGGTTTGTGCTAGCTTCTTGAAACTTGACACAGTAAAGTAGTTTCACGATCTATCTCTATGTTTTGTTTCCTCTTGATGTAGCCCTAAGCACTGAAGGCGAGAAACACTTTCCTGGAAAGGGGTTGCCAAGCTTCCAAAAATTACGAATCTCCAGAAATCTCAGCCAATATTTTTTCACCCAAACTGGATGATACTTTCAGGTAATGATCAGTAATCGAAGGCGACTTGGTTCCCCAAATTTCGTTCTTCTATGTTGAAGCGTTCATTTCCAGTAACAGTTTGAATTTTTAGGTTTCACTCTGTTTTCTCCTATATTGATAGATGTATTTGGAACTCTAAATCCAACACGGTTTGTGCTAGCTTCTTGAAACTTGACACAGTAAAGTAGTTTCACGTTCTATCTCTATGGTTTGTTTCCTCTTGATGTAGCCCTAAGCAGTGACTGGCGAGAAGCACTTTCATGGAAAGGGGTTGCCAAGCTTCCAAAAATTACGAATCTCCAGAAATCTCAGCCAATATTTTTTCACCCAAACTGGATGATACTTTCAGGTAATGATCAGTACACTAAGCTGACTTGGTTCTCCAAATTTCGTTCTTCTATGTTGAAGCGTTCATTTCCAGTAACAGTTTGAATTTTTAGGTTTCACTCTGTTTTCTCCTATATTGATAGATGTATTTGGAACTCTAAATCCAACACGGTTTGTGCTAGCTTCTTGAAACTTGACACAGTAAAGTAGTTTCACGATCTATCTCTATGTTTTGTTTCCTCTTGATGTAGCCCTAAGCACTGAAGGCGAGAAACACTTTCATGGAAAGGGGTTGCCAAGCTTCCAAAAATTACGAATCTCCAGAAATCTCAGCCAATATTTTTTCACCCAAACTGGATGATACTTTCAGGTAATGATCAGTAAACGAAGGCGACTTGGTTCCCCAAATTTCGTTCTTCTATGTTGAAGCGTTCATTTCCAGTAACAGTTTGAATTTTTAGGTTTCACTCTGTTTTCTCCTATATTGATAGATGTATTTGGAACTCTAAATCCAACACGGTTTGTGCTAGCTTCTTGAAACTTGACACAGTAAAGTAGTTTCACGTTCTATCTCTATGTTTTGTTTCCTCTTGATGTAGCCCTAAGCAGTGACTGGCGAGAAGCACTTTCATGGAAAGGGGTTGCCAAGCTTCCAAAAATTAGAATCTCCAGAAATCTCAGCAAATATTTTTTCACCCAAACTGGATGATACTTTCAGGTAATGATCAGTACACGAAGGCGACTTGGTTCCCCAAATTTCGTTCTTCTATGTTGAAGCGTTCATTTCCAGTAACACTTTGAATTTTTAGGTATCACTCTGTTTTCTCCTATATTGATAGATGTATTTGGAACTCTAAATCCGACACGGATTGTGCTAGCTTTTTGAAACTTGACACAGTAAAGTAGTTTCACGTTCTATCTCTATGGTTTGTTTCCTCTTGATGTAGCCCTAAGCACTGACTGGCGAGAAACACTTTCATGGAAAGGGGTTGCCAAGCTTCCAAAAATTACGAATCTCCAGAAATCTCAGCCAATATTTTTTCACCCAAACTGGATGATACTTTCATGTAATGATCAGTACACGAAGGCGACTTGGTTCCCCAAATTTCGTTCTTCTATGTTGAAGCGTTCATTTCCAGTAACACTTTGAATTTTTAGGTATCACTCTGTTTTCTCCTATATTGATAGATGTATTTGGAACTCTAAATCCAACACGGTTTTTGCTAGCTTCTTGAAACTTGACACAGTAAAGTAGTTTCACGTTCTATCTCTATGTTTTGTTTCCTCTTGATGTAGCCCTAAGCACTGAAGGCGAGAAACACTTTCATGGAAAGGGGTTGCCAAGCTTCCAAAAATTACGAATCTCCAGAAATCTCAGCCAATATTTTTTCACTCAAACTGGATGATACTTTCAGGTAATGATCAGTACACGAAGGCGACTTGGTTCCCCAAATTTCGTTCTTCTATGTTGAAGCGTTCATTTCCAGTAACAGTTTGAATTTTTAGGTTTCACTCTGTTTTCTCCTATATTGATAGATGTTTTTGGAACTCTAAATCCAACACGGTTTGTGCTAGCTTCTTGAACTTGACACAGTAAAGTAGTTTCACGTTCTATCTCTATGGTTTGTTTCCTCTTGATGTACCCTAAGCACTGACTGGCGAGAAACACTTTCAAGGAAAGGGGTTGCCAAGCTTCCAAAAATTACGAATCTCCAGAAATCTCAGCAAATATTTTTTCACCCAAACTGGATGATACTTTCAGGTAATGATCAGTAAACGAAGGCGACTTGGTTCCCCAAATTTCGTTCTTCTATGTTGAAGCGTTCATTTCCAGTAACAGTTTGAATTTTTAGGTTTCACTCTGTTTTCTCCTCTATTGAAAGATGTATTTGGAACTCTAAATCCAACACGGTTTGTGCTAGCTTCTTGAAACTTGACACAGTAAAGTAGTTTCACGTTCTATCTCTATGTTTTGTTTCCTCTTGATGTAGCCCTAAGCAGTGACTGGCGAGAAGCACTTTCATGGAAAGGAGTTGCCAAGCTTCCAAAAATTACGAATCTCCAGAAATCTCAACAAATATTTTTTCACCCAAACTGGATGATACTTTCAGGTAATGATCAGTACACTAAGGCGACTTGGTTCCCCAAATTTCGTTCTTCTATGTTGAAGCGTTCATTTCCAGTAACAGTTTGAATTTTTAGGTTTCACTCTGTTTTCTCCTATATTGATAGATGTATTTGGAACTCTAAATCCAACACGGTTTGTGCTAGCTTCTTGAAACTTGACACAGTGAAGTAGTTTCACGTTCTATCTCTATGTTTTGTTTCCTCTTGATGTAGCCCTAAGCACTGACTGGCGAGCAACTCTTTCATGGAAAGGAGTTGCCAAGCTTCCAAAAATTACGAATCTCCAGAAATCTCAGCAAATATTTTTTCACCCAAACTGGATGATAATTTCAGGTAATGATCAGTACACTAAGGCGACTTGGTTCCCCAAATTTCGTTCTTCTATGTTGAAGCGTTCATTTCCAGTAACAGTGTGAATTTTTAGGTGTCACTCTGTTTTCTACTATATTGATACATGTACTTGGAACTCTAAATGCGACACGGTTTGTGCTAGCTTCTTGAAACTTGACACAGTAAAGTAGTTTCACGTTCTATCTCTATGGGTTGTTTCCTCTTGATGTACCCTAAGCACTGACTGGCGAGAAACACTTTCAAGGAAAGGGGTTGCCAAGCTTCCAAAAATTACGAATCTCCAGAAATCTCAGCCAATATTTTTTCACCCAAACTGGATGATACTTTCAGGTAATGATCAGTACACGAAGGCGACTTGGTTCCCCAAATTTCGTTCTTCTATGTTGAAGCGTTCATTTCCAGTAACAGTTTGAATTTTTAGGTTTCACTCTGTTTTCTCCTATATTGATACATGTACTTGGAACTCTAAATCCAACACGGTTTGTGCTAGCTTCTTGAAACTTGACACAGTAAAGTAGTTTCACGTTCTATCTCTATGGTTTGTTTCCTCTTGATGTAGCCCTAAGCAGTGACTGGCGAGAAGCACTTTCATGGAAAGGGGTTGCCAAGCTTCCAAAAATTACGAATCTCCAGAAATCTCAGCCAATATTTTTTCACCCAAACAGGATGATACTTTCAGGTAATGATCAGTACACTAAGGAGACTTGGTTCCCCAAATTTCGTTCTTCTATGTTGAAGCGTTCATTTCCAGTAACAGTTTGAATTTTTAGGTATCACTCTGTTTTCTCCTATATTGATAGATGTATTTGGAACTCTAAATCCGACACGGATTGTGCTAGCTTTTTGAAACTTGACACAGTAAAGTAGTTTCACGTTCTATCTCTATGGTTTGTTTCCTCTTGATGTAGCCCTAAGCAGTGACTGGCGAGAAGCACTTTCATGGAAAGGGGTTGCCAAGCTTCCAAAAATTACGAATCTCCAGAAATCTCAGCCAATATTTTTTCACCCAAACTGGATGATACTTTCAGGTAATGATCAGTACACTAAGGCGACTTGGTTCCCCAAATTTCGTTCTTCTATGTTGAAGCGTTCATTTCCAGTAACAGTTTGAATTTTTAGGTATCACTCTCTTTTCTCCTATATTGATAGATGTATTTGGAACTCTAAATCCAACACGGTTTGTGCTAGCTTCTTGAAACTTGACACAGTAAAGTAGTTTCACGTTCTATCTCTATGTTTTGTTTCCTCTTGATGTAGCCCTAAGCACTGAAGGCGAGAAACACTTTCATGGAAAGGGGTTGCCAAGCTTCCAAAAATTACGAATCTCCAGAAATCTCAGCCAATATTTTTTCACCCAAACTGGATGATACTTTCAGGTAATGATCAGTAAACGAAGGCGACTTGGTTCCCCAAATTTCGTTCTTCTATGTTGAAGCGTTCATTTCCAGTAACAGTTTGAATTTTTAGGTTTCACTCTGTTTTCTCCTATATTGATAGATGTATTTGGAACTCTAAATCCAACACGGTTTGTGCTAGCTTCTTGAAACTTGACACAGTAAAGTAGTTTCACGTTCTATCTCTATGTTTTGTTTCCTCTTGATGTAGCCCTAAGCAGTGACTGGCGAGAAGCACTTTCATAGAAAGGGGTTGCCAAGCTTCCAAAAATTACGAATCTCCAGAAATCTCAGCCAATATTTTTTCACCCAAACAGGATGATACTTTCAGGTAAAGATCAGTACACTAAGGCGACTTGGTTCTCCAAATTTCGTTCTTCTATGTTGAAGCGTTCATTTCCAGTAACACTTTGAATTTTTAGGTATCACTCTGTTTTCTCCTATATTGATAGATGTATTTGGAACTCTAAATCCAACACGGTTTGTGCTAGCTTCTTGAAACTTGACACAGTAAAGTAGTTTCACGATCTATCTCTATGTTTTGTTTCCTCTTGATGTAGCCCTAAGCACTGAAGGCGAGAAACACTTTCATGGAAAGGGGTTGCCAAGCTTCCAAAAATTACGAATCTCCAGAAATCTCAGCCAATATTTTTTCACCCAAACTGGATGATACTTTCAGGTAATGATCAGTAAACGAAGGCGACTTGGTTCCCCAAATTTCGTTCTTCTATGTTGAAGCGTTCATTTCCAGTAACAGTTTGAATTTTTAGGTTTCACTCTGTTTTCTCCTATATTGATAGATGTATTTGGAACTCTAAATCCAACACGGTTTGTGCTAGCTTCTTGAAACTTGACACAGTAAAGTAGTTTCACGTTCTATCTCTATGGTTTGTTTCCTCTTGATGTAGCCCTAAGCAGTGACTGGCGAGAAGCACTTTCATGGAAAGGGGTTGCCAAGCTTCCAAAAATTACGAATCTCCAGAAATCTCAGCCAATATTTTTTCACCCAAACAGGATGATACTTTCAGGTAATGATCAGTACACGAAGGCGACTTGGTTCTCCAAATTTCGTTCTTCTATGTTGAAGCGTTCATTTCCAGTAACACTTTGAATTTTTAGGTATCACTCTGTTTTCTCCTATATTGATAGATGTATTTGGAACTCTAAATCCAACACGGTTTGTGCTAGCTTCTTGAAACTTGACACAGTAAAGTAGTTTCACGATCTATCTCTATGTTTTGTTTCCTCTTGATGTAGCCCTAAGCACTGAAGGCGAGAAACACTTTCATGGAAAGGGGTTGCCAAGCTTCCAAAAATTACGAATCTCCAGAAATCTCAGCCAATATTTTTTCACCCAAACTGGATGATACTTTCAGGTAATGATCAGTAAACGAAGGCGACTTGGTTCCCCAAATTTCGTTCTTCTATGTTGAAGCGTTCATTTCCAGTAACAGTTTGAATTTTTAGGTTTCACTCTGTTTTCTCCTATATTGATACATGTACTTGGAACTCTAAATCCAACACGGTTTGTGCTAGCTTCTTGAAACTTGACACAGTAAAGTAGTTTCACGTTCTATCTCTATGGTTTGTTTCCTCTTGATGTACCCTAAGCACTGACTGGCGAGAAACACTTTCAAGGAAAGGGGTTGCCAAGCTTCCAAAAATTACGAATCTCCAGAAATCTCAGCAAATATTTTTTCACCCAAACTGGATGATACTTTCAGGTAGTGATCAGTAAACGAAGGCGACTTGGTTCCCCAAATTTCGTTCTTCTATGTTGAAGCGTTCATTTCCAGTAACAGTTTGAATTTTTAGGTTTCACTCTGTTTTCTCCTATATTGATAGATGTATTTGGAACTCTAAATCCAACACGGTTTGTGCTAGCTTCTTGAAACTTGACACAGTAAAGTAGTTTCACGTTCTATCTCTATGTTTTGTTTCCTCTTGATGTAGCCCTAAGCAGTGACTGGCGAGAAGCACTTTCATGGAAAGGGGTTGCCAAGCTTCCAAAAATTACGAATCTCCAGAAATCTCAGCAAATATTTTTTCACCCAAACTGGATGATACTTTCAGGTAATGATCAGTACACGAAGGCGACTTGGTTCCCCAAATTTCGTTCTTCTATGTTGAAGCGTTCATTTCCAGTAACAGTTTGAATTTTTAGGTATCACTCTGTTTTCTCCTATATTGATAGATGTATTTGGAACTCTAAATCCGACACGGATTGTGCTAGCTTTTTGAATCTTGACACAGTAAAGTAGTTTCACGTTCTATCTCTATGGTTTGTTTCCTCTTGATGTAGCCCTAAGCACTGACTGGCGAGAAACACTTTCATGGAAAGGGGTTGCCAAGCTTCCAAAAATTACGAATCTCCAGAAATCTCAGCCAATATTTTTTCACCCAAACTGGATGATACTTTCAGGTAATGATCAGTAATTGAAGGCGACTTGGTTCCCCAAATTTTGTTCTTCAATGTTGAAGCGTTCATTTCCAGTAACAGTTTGAATTTTTAGGTTTCACTCTGTTTTCTCCTATATTGATAGATGTATTTGGAACTCTAAATCCAACACGGTTTGTGCTAGCTTCTTGAAACTTGACACACTAAAGTAGTTTCACGTTCTATCTCTGTGGTTTGTTTCCTCTTGATGTAGCCCTAAGCAGTGACTGGCGAGAAGCACTTTCATGGAAAGGGGTTGCCAAGCTTCCAAAAATTACGAATCTCCAGAAATCTCAGCCAATATTTTTTCACCCAAACAGGATGATACTTTCAGGTAAAGATCAGTACAATAAGGCGACTTGGTTCTCCAAATTTCGTTCTTCTATGTTGAAGCGTTCATTTCCAGTAACACTTTGAATTTTTAGGTATCACTCTGTTTTCTCCTATATTGATAGATGTATTTGGAACTCTAAATCCAACAGGGTTTGTGCTAGCTTCTTGAAACTTGACACAGTAAAGTAGTTTCACGATCTATCTCTATGTTTTGTTTCCTCTTGATGTAGCCCTAAGCACTGAAGGCGAGAAACACTTTCATGGAAAGGGGTTGCCAAGCTTCCAAAAATTACGAATCTCCAGAAATCTCAGCCAATATTTTTTCACCCAAACTGGATGATACTTTCAGGTAATGATCAGTACACTAAGGCGACTTGGTTCCCCAAATTTCGTTCTTCTATGTTGAAGCGTTCATTTCCAGTAACAGTTTGAATTTTTAGGTGTCACTCTGTTTTCTACTATATTGATACATGTACTTGGAACTCTAAATGCGACACAGTTTGTGCTAGCTTCTTGAAACTTGACACAGTAAAGTAGTTTCACGATCTATCTCTATGTTTTGTTTCCTCTTGATGTAGCCCTAAGCACTGAAGGCGAGAAACACTTTCATGGAAAGGGGTTGCCAAGCTTCCAAAAATTACGAATCTCCAGAAATCTCAGCCAATATTTTTTCACTCAAACTGGATGATACTTTCAGGTAATGATCAGTACACGAAGGCGACTTGGTTCCCCAAATTTCGTTCTTCTATGTTGAAGCGTTCATTTCCAGTAACAGTTTGAATTTTTAGGTTTCACTCTGTTTTCTCCTATATTGATAGATGTATTTGGAACTCTAAATCCAACACGGTTTGTGCTAGCTTCTTGAAACTTGACACAGTAAAGTAGTTTCACGTTCTATCTCTATGGTTTGTTTCCTCTTGATGTACCCTAAGCACTGACTGGCGAGAAACACTTTCAAGGAAAGGGGTTGCCAAGCTTCCAAAAATTACGAATCTCCAGAAATCTCAGCAAATATTTTTTCACCCAAACTGGATGATACTTTCAGGTAATGATCAGTAAACGAAGGCGACTTGGTTCCCCAAATTTCATTCTTCTATGTTGAAGCGTTCATTTCCAGTAACAGTTTGAATTTTTAGGTTTCACTCTGTTTTCTCCTCTATTGAAAGATGTATTTGGAACTCTAAATCCAACACGGTTTGTGCTAGCTTCTTGAAACTTGACACAGTAAAGTAGTTTCACGTTCAATCTCTATGTTTTGTTTCCTCTTGATGTAGCCCTAAGCAGTGACTGGCGAGAAGCACTTTCATGGAAAGGAGTTGCCAAGCTTCCAAAAATTACGAATCTCCAGAAATCTCAACAAATATTTTTTCACCCAAACTGGATGATACTTTCAGGTAATGATCAGTACACTAAGGCGACTTGGTTCCCCAAATTTCGTTCTTCTATGTTGAAGCGTTCATTTCCAGTAACAGTTTGAATTTTGAGGTTTCACTCTGTTTTCTCCTATATTGATAGATGTATTTGGAACTCTAAATCCAACACGGTTTGTGCTAGCTTCTTGAAACTTGACACAGTAAAGTAGTTTCACGTTCTATCTCTATGGCTTGTTTCCTCTTGATGTACCCTAAGCACTGACTGGCGAGAAACACTTTCAAGGAAAGGGGTTGCCAAGTTTCCAAAAATTACGAATCTCCAGAAATCTCAGCCAATATTTTTTCACCCAAACTGGATGATACTTTCAGGTAATGATCAGTACACGAAGGCGACTTGGTTCCCCAAATTTCGTTCTTCTATGTTGAAGCGTTCATTTCCAGTAACAGTTTGAATTTTTAGGTTTCACTCTGTTTTCTCCTATATTGATAGATGTATTTGGAACTCTAAATCCAACACGGTTTGTGCTAGCTTCTTGAAACTTGACACAGTAAAGTAGTTTCACGTTCTATCTCTATGGTTTGTTTCCTCTTGATGTACCCTAAGCACTGACTGGCGAGAAACACTTTCAAGGAAAGGGGTTGCCAAGCTTCCAAAAATTACGAATCTCCAGAAATCTCAGCAAATATTTTTTCACCCAAACTGGATGATACTTTCAGGTAATGATCAGTACACGAAGGCGACTTGGTTCCCCAAATTTCGTTCTTCTATGTTGAAGCGTTCATTTCCAGTAACAGTTTGAATTTTTAGGTTTCACTCTGTTTTCTCCTATATTGATAGATGTATTTGGAACTCTAAATCCAACACGGTTTGTGCTAGCTTCTTGAAACTTGACACAGTGAAGTAGTTTCACGTTCTATCTCTATGTTTTGTTTCCTCTTGATGTAGCCCTAAGCACTGACTGGCGAGCAACTCTTTCATGGAAAGGGGTTGCCAAGCTTCCAAAAATTACGAATCTCCAGAAATCTCAGCAAATATTTTTTCACCCAAACTGGATGATAATTTCAGGTAATGATCAGTACACTAAGGCGACTTGGTTCCCCAAATTTCGTTCTTCTATGTTGAAGCGTTCATTTCCAGTAACAGTTTGAATTTTTAGGTGTCACTCTGTTTTCTACTATATTGATACATGTACTTGGAACTCTAAATGCGACACGGTTTGTGCTAGCTTCTTGAAACTTGACACAGTAAAGTAGTTTCACGTTCTATCTCTATGGCTTGTTTCCTCTTGATGTACCCTAAGCACTGACTGGCGAGAAACACTTTCAAAGAAAGGGGTTGCCAAGCTTCCAAAAATTACGAATCTCCAGAAATCTCAGCCAATATTTTTTCACTCAAACTGGATGATACTTTCAGGTAATGATCAGTACACGAAGGCGACTTGGTTCCCCAAATTTCGTTCTTCTATGTTGAAGCGTTCATTTCCAGTAACAGTTTGAATTTTTAGGTTTCTCTCTGTTTTCTCCTATATTGATAGATGTTTTTGGAACTCTAAATCCAACACGGTTTGTGCTAGCTTCTTGAAACTTGACACAGTAAAGTAGTTTCACGTTCTATCTCTATGGTTTGTTTCCTCTTGATGTACCCTAAGCACTGACTGGCGAGAAACACTTTCAAGGAAAGGGGTTGCCAAGCTTCCAAAAATTACGAATCTCCAGAAATCTCAGCAAATATTTTTTCACCCAAACTGGATGATACTTTCAGGTAATGATCAGTAAACGAAGGCGACTTGGTTCCCCAAATTTCGTTCTTGTATGTTGAAGCGTTCATTTCCAGTAACAGTTTGAATTTTTAGGTTTCACTCTGTTTTCTCCTCTATTGAAAGATGTATTTGGAACTCTAAATCCAACACGGTTTGTGCTAGCTTCTTGAAACTTGACACAGTAAAGTAGTTTCACGTTCTATCTCTATGTTTTGTTTCCTCTTGATGTAGCCCTAAGCAGTGACTGGCGAGAAGCACTTTCATGGAAAGGAGTTGCCAAGCTTCCAAAAATTACGAATCTCCAGAAATCTCAACAAATATTTTTTCACCCAAACTGGATGATACTTTCAGGTAATGATCAGTACACTAAGGCGACTTGGTTCCCCAAATTTCGTTCTTCTATGTTGAAGCGTTCATTTCCAGTAACAGTTTGAATTTTTAGGTTTCACTCTGTTTTCTCCTATATTGATAGATGTATTTGGAACTCTAAATCCAACACGGATTGTGCTAGCTTCTTGAAACTTGACACAGTGAAGTAGTTTCACGTTCTATCTCTATGTTTTGTTTCCTCTTGATGTAGCCCTAAGCACTGACTGGCGAGCAACTCTTTCATGGAAAGGGGTTGCCAAGCTTCCAAAAATTACGAATCTCCAGAAATCTCAGCAAATATTTTTTCACCCAAACTGGATGATAATTTCAGGTAATGATCAGTACACTAAGGCAACTTGGTTCCCCAAATTTCGTTCTTCTATGTTGAAGCGTTCATTTCCAGTAACAGTGTGAATTTTTAGGTGTCACTCTGTTTTCTACTATATTGATACATGTACTTGGAACTCTAAATGCGACACGGTTTGTGCTAGCTTCTTGAAACTTGACACAGTAAAGTAGTTTCACGTTCTATCTCTATGGGTTGTTTCCTCTTGATGTACCCTAAGCACTGACTGGCGAGAAACACTTTCAAGGAAAGGGGTTGCCAAGCTTCCAAAAATTACGAATCTCCAGAAATCTCAGCAAATATTTTTTCACCCAAACTGGATGATACTTTCAGGTAATGATCAGTAAACGAAGGCGACTTGGTTCCCCAAATTTCGTTCTTCTATGTTGAAGCGTTCATTTCCAGTAACAGTTTGAATTTTTAGGTTTCACTCTGTTTTCTCCTATATTGATAGATGTATTTGGAACTCTAAATCCAACACGGTTTGTGCTAGCTTCTTGAAACTTGACACAGTAAAGTAGTTTCACGTTCTATCTCTATGTTTTGTTTCCTCTTGATGTAGCCCTAAGCAGTGACTGGCGAGAAGCACTTTCATGGAAAGGGGTTGCCAAGCTTCCAAAAATTACGAATCTCCAGAAATCTCAGCAAATATTTTTTCACCCAAACTGGATGATACTTTCAGGTAATGATCAGTACACTAAGGCGACTTGGTTCCCCAAATTTCGTTCTTCTATGTTGAAGCGTTCATTTCCAGTAACACTTTGAATTTTTAGGTATCACTCTGTTTTCTCCTATATTGATAGATGTATTTGGAACTCTAAATCCAACACGGTTTGTGCTAGCTTCTTGAAACTTGACACAGTAAAGTAGTTTCACGTTCTATCTCTATGTTTTGTTTCCTCTTGATGTAGCCCTAAGCACTGAAGGCGAGAAACACTTTCATGGAAAGGGGTTGCCAAGCTTCCAAAAATTACGAATCTCCAGAAATCTCAGCCAATATTTTTTCACCCAAACTGGATGATACTTTCAGGTAATGATCAGTAAACGAAGGCGACTTGGTTCCCCAAATTTCGTTCTTCTATGTTGAAGCGTTCATTTCCAGTAACAGTTTGAATTTTTAGGTTTCACTCTGTTTTCTCCTATATTGATAGATGTATTTGGAACTCTAAATCCAACACGGTTTGTGCTAGCTTCTTGAAACTTGACACAGTAAAGTAGTTTCACGTTCTATCTCTATGTTTTGTTTCCTCTTGATGTACCCTAAGCAGTGACTGGCGAGAAGCACTTTCATGGAAAGGGGTTGCCAAGCTTCCAAAAATTACGAATCTCCAGAAATCTCAGCCAATATTTTTTTCACCCAAACAGGATGATACTTTCAGGTAAAGATCAGTACACTAAGGCGACTTGGTTCTCCAAATTTCGTTCTTCTATGTTGAAGCGTTCATTTCCAGTAACACTTTGAATTTTTAGGTATCACTCTGTTTTCTCCTATATTGATAGATGTATTTGGAACTCTAAATCCAACAGGGTTTGTGCTAGCTTCTTGAAACTTGACACAGTAAAGTAGTTTCACGATCTATCTCTATGTTTTGTTTCCTCTTGATGTAGCCCTAAGCACTGAAGGCGAGAAACACTTTCATGGAAAGGGGTTGCCAAGCTTCCAAAAATTACGAATCTCCAGAAATCTCAGCCAATATTTTTTCACCCAAACTGGATGATACTTTCAGGTAATGATCAGTAAACGAAGGCGACTTGGTTCCCCAAATTTCGTTCTTCTATGTTGAAGCGTTCATTTCCAGTAACAGTTTGAATTTTTAGGTTTCACTCTGTTTTCTCCTATATTGATAGATGTATTTGGAACTCTAAATCCAACACGGTTTGTGCTAGCTTCTTGAAACTTGACACAGTAAAGTAGTTTCACGTTCTATCTCTATGTTTTGTTTCCTCTTGATGTAGCCCTAAGCAGTGACTGGCGAGAAGCACTTTCATGGAAAGGAGTTGCCAAGCTTCCAAAAATTACGAATCTCCAGAAATCTCAACAAATATTTTTTCACCCAAACTGGATGATACTTTCAGGTAATGATCAGTACACTAAGGCGACTTGGTTCCCCAAATTTCGTTCTTCTATGTTGAAGCGTTCATTTCCAGTAACAGTTTGAATTTTTAGGTTTCACTCTGTTTTCTCCTATATTGATAGATGTATTTGGAACTCTAAATCCAACACGGTTTGTGCTAGCTTCTTGAAACTTGACACAGTAAAGTAGTTTCACGTTCTATCTCTATGTTTTGTTTCCTCTTGATGTAGCCCTAAGCAGTGACTGGCGAGAAGCACTTTCATGGAAAGGGGTTGCCAAGCTTCCAAAAATTACGAATCTCCAGAAATCTCAGCCAATATTTTTTCACCCAAACAGGATGATACTTTCAGGTAAAGATCAGTACACTAAGGCGACTTGGTTCTCCAAATTTCGTTCTTCTATGTTGAAGCGTTCATTTCCAGTAACACTTTGAATTTTTAGGTATCACTCTGTTTTCTCCTATATTGATAGATGTATTTGGAACTCTAAATCCAACACGGTTTGTGCTAGCTTCTTGAAACTTGACACAGTAAATTAGTTTCACGATCTATCTCTATGTTTTGTTTCCTCTTGATGTAGCCCTAAGCACTGAAGGCGAGAAACACTTTCATGGAAAGGGGTTGCCAAGCTTCCAAAAATTACGAATCTCCAGAAATCTCAGCCAATATTTTTTCACCCAAACTGGATGATACTTTCAGGTAATGATCAGTAAACGAAGGCGACTTGGTTCCCCAAATTTCGTTCTTCTATGTTGAAGCGTTCATTTCCAGTAACAGTTTGAATTTTTAGGTTTCACTCTGTTTTCTCCTATATTGATAGATGTATTTGGAACTCTAAATCCAACACGGTTTGTGCTAGCTTCTTGAAACTTGACACAGTAAAGTAGTTTCACGTTCTATCTCTATGGTTTGTTTCCTCTTGATGTAGCCCTAAGCAGTGACTGGCGAGAAGCACTTTCATGGAAAGGGGTTGCCAAGCTTCCAAAAATTACGAATCTCCAGAAATCTCAGCCAATATTTTTTCACCCAAACTGGATGATACTTTCAGGTAATGATCAGTACACTAAGGCGACTTGGTTCCCCAAATTTCGTTCTTCTATGTTGAAGCGTTCATTTCCAGTAACACTTTGAATTTTTAGGTATCACTCTGTTTTCTCCTATATTGATAGATGTATTTGGAACTCTAAATCCAACACGGTTTGTGCTAGCTTCTTGAAACTTGACACAGTAAAGTAGTTTCACGTTCTATCTCTATGTTTTGTTTCCTCTTGATGTAGCCCTAAGCACTGAAGGCGAGAAACACTTTCATGGAAAGGGGTTGCCAAGCTTCCAAAAATTACGAATCTCCAGAAATCTCAGCCAATATTTTTTCACCCAAACTGGATGATACTTTCAGGTAATGATCAGTAAACGAAGGCGACTTGGTTCCCCAAATTTCCTTCTTCTATGTTGAAGCGTTCATTTCCAGTAACAGTTTGAATTTTTAGGTTTCACTCTGTTTTCTCCTATATTGATAGATGTATTTGGAACTCTAAATCCAACACGGTTTGTGCTAGCTTCTTGAAACTTGACACAGTAAAGTAGTTTCACGTTCTATCTCTATGTTTTGTTTCCTCTTGATGTACCCTAAGCAGTGACTGGCGAGAAGCACTTTCATGGAAAGGGGTTGCCAAGCTTCCAAAAATTACGAATCTCCAGAAATCTCAGCCAATATTTTTTTCACCCAAACAGGATGATACTTTCAGGTAAAGATCAGTACACTAAGGCGACTTGGTTCTCCAAATTTCGTTCTTCTATGTTGAAGCGTTCATTTCCAGTAACACTTTGAATTTTTAGGTATCACTCTGTTTTCTCCTATATTGATAGATGTATTTGGAACTCTAAATCCAACAGGGTTTGTGCTAGCTTCTTGAAACTTGACACAGTAAAGTAGTTTCACGATCTATCTCTATGTTTTGTTTCCTCTTGATGTAGCCCTAAGCACTGAAGGCGAGAAACACTTTCATGGAAAGGGGTTGCCAAGCTTCCAAAAATTACGAATCTCCAGAAATCTCAGCCAATATTTTTTCACCCAAACTGGATGATACTTTCAGGTAATGATCAGTAAACGAAGGCGACTTGGTTCCCCAAATTTCGTTCTTCTATGTTGAAGCGTTCATTTCCAGTAACAGTTTGAATTTTTAGGTTTCACTCTGTTTTCTCCTATATTGATAGATGTATTTGGAACTCTAAATCCAACACGGTTTGTGCTAGCTTCTTGAAACTTGACACACTAAAGTAGTTTCACGTTCTATCTCTATGGTTTGTTTCCTCTTGATGTAGCCCTAAGCAGTGACTGGCGAGAAGCACTTTCATGGAAAGGGGTTGCCAAGCTTCCAAAAATTACGAATCTCCAGAAATCTCAGCCAATATTTTTTCACCCAAACAGGATGATACTTTCAGGTAATGATCAGTACACTAAGGCGACTTGGTTCTCCAAATTTCGTTCTTCTATGTTGAAGCGTTCATTTCCAGTAACACTTTGAATTTTTAGGTATCACTCTGTTTTCTCCTATATTGATAGATGTATTTGGAACTCTAAATCCAACACGGTTTGTGCTAGCTTCAAGAAAATTGACACAGTAAAGTAGTTTCACGATCTATCTCTATGTTTTGTTTCCTCTTGATGTAGCCCTAAGCACTGAAGGCGAGAAACACTTTCATGGAAAGGGGTTGCCAAGCTTCCAAAAATTACGAATCTCCAGAAATCTCAGCCAATATTTTTTCACCCAAACTGGATGATACTTTCAGGTAATGATCAGTAAACGAAGGCGACTTGGTTCCCCAAATTTCGTTCTTCTATGTTGAAGCGTTCATTTCCAGTAACAGTTTGAATTTTTAGGTTTCACTCTGTTTTCTCCTATATTGATACATGTACTTGGAACTCTAAATCCAACACGGTTTGTGCTAGCTTCTTGAAACTTGACACAGTAAAGTAGTTTCACGTTCTATCTCTATGTTTTGTTTCCTCTTGATGTACCCTAAGCACTGACTGGCGAGAAACACTTTCAAGGAAAGGGGTTGCCAAGCTTCCAAAAATTACGAATCTCCAGAAATCTCAGCAAATATTTTTTCACCCAAACTGGATGATACTTTCAGGTAATGATCAGTACACGAAGGCGACTTGGTTCCCCAAATTTCGTTCTTCTATGTTGAAGCGTTCATTTCCAGTAACAGTTTGAATTTTTAGGTATCACTCTGTTTTCTCCTATATTGATAGATGTATTTGGAACTCTAAATCCAACACGGATTGTGCTAGCTTTTTGAAACTTGACACAGTAAAGTAGTTTCACGTTCTATCTCTATGGTTTGTTTCCTCTTGATGTAGCCCTAAGCACTGACTGGCGAGAAACACTTTCATGGAAAGGGGTGGCCAAGCTTCCAAAAATTACGAAACTCCAGAAATCTCAGCCAATATTTTTTCACCCAAACTGGATGATACTTTCATGTAATGATCAGTACACTAAGGCGACTTGGTTCCCCAAATTTCGTTCTTCTATGTTGAAGCGTTCATTTCCAGTAACACTTTGAATTTTTAGGTATCACTCTGTTTTCTCCTATATTGATAGATGTATTTGGAACTCTAAATCCAAAACGGTTTGTGCTAGCTTCTTGAAACTTGACACAGTAAAGTAGTTTCACGTTCTATCTCTATGTTTTGTTTCCTCTTGATGTAGCCCTAAGCACTGAAGGCGAGAAACACTTTCATGGAAAGGGGTTGCCAAGCTTCCAAAAATTACGAATCTCCAGAAATCTCAGCCAATATTTTTTCACCCAAACTGGATGATACTTTCCGGTAATGATCAGTAAACGAAGGCGACTTGGTTCCCCAAATTTCGTTCTTCTATGTTGAAGCGTTCATTTCCAGTAACAGTTTGAATTTTTAGGTTTCACTCTGTTTTCTCCTATATTGATAGATGTATTTGGAACTCTAAATCCAACACGGTTTGTGCTAGCTTCTTGAAACTTGACACAGTAAAGTAGTTTCACGTTCTATCTCTATGTTTTGTTTCCTCTTGATGTAGCCCTAAGCAGTGACTGGCGAGAAGCACTTTCATGGAAAGGGGTTGCCAAGCTTCCAAAAATTACGAATCTCCAGAAATCTCAGCCAATATTTTTTCACCCAAACAGGATGATACTTTCAGGTAAAGATCAGTACACTAAGGCGACTTGGTTCTCCAAATTTCGTTCTTCTATGTTGAAGCGTTCATTTCCAGTAACACTTTGAATTTTTAGGTATCACTCTGTTTTCTCCTATATTGATAGATGTATTTGGAACTCTAAATCCAACACGGTTTGTGCTAGCTTCTTGAAACTTGACACAGTAAAGTAGTTTCACGATCTATCTCTATGTTTTGTTTCCTCTTGATGTAGCCCTAAGCACTGAAGGCGAGAAACACTTTCCTGGAAAGGGGTTGCCAAGCTTCCAAAAATTACGAATCTCCAGAAATCTCAGCCAATATTTTTTCACCCAAACTGGATGATACTTTCAGGTAATGATCAGTAATCGAAGGCGACTTGGTTCCCCAAATTTCGTTCTTCTATGTTGAAGCGTTCATTTCCAGTAACAGTTTGAATTTTTAGGTTTCACTCTGTTTTCTCCTATATTGATAGATATATTTGGAACTCTAAATCCAACACGGTTTGTGCTAGCTTCTTGAAACTTGACACAGTAAAGTAGTTTCACGTTCTATCTCTATGGTTTGTTTCCTCTTGATGTAGCCCTAAGCAGTGACTGGCGAGAAGCACTTTCATGGAAAGGGGTTGCCAAGCTTCCAAAAATTACGAATCTCCAGAAATCTCAGCCAATATTTTTTCACCCAAACTGGATGATACTTTCAGGTAATGATCAGTACACTAAGGCGACTTGGTTCTCCAAATTTCGTTCTTCTATGTTGAAGCGTTCATTTCCAGTAACAGTTTGAATTTTTAGGTTTCACTCTGTTTTCTCCTATATTGATAGATGTATTTGGAACTCTAAATCCAACACGGTTTGTGCTAGCTTCTTGAAACTTGACACAGTAAAGTAGTTTCACGATCTATCTCTATGTTTTGTTTCCTCTTGATGTAGCCCTAAGAACTGAAGGCGAGAAACACTTTCATGGAAAGGGGTTGCCAAGCTTCCAAAAATTACGAATCTCCAGAAATCTCAGCCAATATTTTTTCACCCAAACTGGATGATACTTTCAGGTAATGATCAGTAAACGAAGGCGACTTGGTTCCCCAAATTTCGTTCTTCTATGTTGAAGCGTTCATTTCCAGTAACAGTTTGAATTTTTAGGTTTCACTCTGTTTTCTCCTATATTGATAGATGTATTTGGAACTCTAAATCCAACACGGTTTGTGCTAGCTTCTTGAAACTTGACACAGTAAAGTAGTTTCACGTTCTATCTCTATGTTTTGTTTCCTCTTGATGTAGCCCTAAGCAGTGACTGGCGAGAAGCACTTTCATGGAAAGGGGTTGCCAAGCTTCCAAAAATTACGAATCTCCAGAAATCTCAGCAAATATTTTTTCACCCAAACTGGACGATACTTTCAGGTAATGAACAGTAAACGAAGGCGACTTGGTTCCCCAAATTTCGTTCTTCTATGTTGAAGCGTTCATTTCCAGTAACAGTTTGAATTTTTAGGTATCACTCTGTTTTCTCCTATATTGATAGATGTATTTGGAACTCTAAATCCGACACGGATTGTGCTAGCTTTTTGAAACTTGACACAGTAAAGTAGTTTCACGTTCTATCTCTATGGTTTGTTTCCTCTTGATGTAGCCCTAAGCACTGACTGGCGAGAAACACTTTCATGGAAAGGGGTTGCCAAGCTTCCAAAAATTACGAATCTCCAGAAATCTCAGCCAATATTTTTTCACCCAAACTGGATGATACTTTCATGTAATGATCAGTACACGAAGGCGACTTGGTTCCCCAAATTTCGTTATTCTATGTTGAAGCGTTCATTTCCAGTAACACTTTGAATTTTTAGGTATCACTCTGTTTTCTCCTATATTGATAGATGTATTTGGAACTCTAAATCCAACACGGTTTGTGCTAGCTTCTTGAAACTTGACACAGTAAAGTAGTTTCACGTTCTATCTCTATGTTTTGTTTCCTCTTGATGTAGCCCTAAGCACTGAAGGCGAGAAACACTTTCATGGAAAGGGGTTGCCAAGCTTCCAAAAATTACGAATCTCCAGAAATCTCAGCCAATATTTTTTCACTCAAACTGGATGATACTTTCAGGTAATGATCAGTACACGAAGGCGACTTGGTTCCCCAAATTTTGTTCTTCTATGTTGAAGCGTTCATTTCCAGTAACAGTTTGAATTTTTAGGTTTCACTCTGTTTTCTCCTATATTGATACATGTACTTGGAACTCTAAATCCAACACGGTTTGTGCTAGCTTCTTGAAACTTGACACAGTAAAGTAGTTTCACGTTCTATCTCTATGGTTTGTTTCCTCTTGATGTACCCTAAGCACTGACTGGCGAGAAACACTTTCAAGGAAAGGGGTTGCCAAGCTTCCAAAAATTACGAATCTCCAGAAATCTCAGCAAATATTTTTTCACCCAAACTGGATGATACTTTCAGGTAGTGATCAGTAAACGAAGGCGACTTGGTTCCCCAAATTTCGTTCTTCTATGTTGAAGCGTTCATTTCCAGTAACAGTTTGAATTTTTAGGTTTCACTCTGTTTTCTCCTCTATTGAAAGATGTATTTGGAACTCTAAATCCAACACGGTTTGTGCTAGCTTCTTGAAACTTGACACAGTAAAGTAGTTTCACGTTCTATCTCTATGTTTTGTTTCCTCTTGATGTAGCCCTAAGCAGTGACTGGCGAGAAGCACTTTCATGGAAAGGAGTTGCCAAGCTTCCAAAAATTATGAATCTCCAGAAATCTCAACAAATATTTTTTCACCCAAACTGGATGATACTTTCAGGTAATGATCAGTATACTAAGGCGACTTGGTTCCCCAAATTTCGTTCTTCTATGTTGAAGCGTTCATTTCCAGTAACAGTTTGAATTTTTAGGTTTCACTCTGTTTTCTCCTATATTGATAGATGTATTTGGAACTCTAAATCCAACACGGTTTGTGCTAGCTTCTTGAAACTTGACACAGTGAAGTAGTTTCACGTTCTATCTCTATGGTTTGTTTCCTCTTGATGTAGCCCTAAGCACTGACTGGCGAGCAACTCTTTCATGGAAAGGAGTTGCCAAGCTTCCAAAAATTACGAATCTCCAGAAATCTCAGCAAATATTTTTTCACCCAAACTGGATGATAATTTCAGGTAATGATCAGTACACTAAGGCGACTTGGTTCCCCAAATTTCGTTCTTCTATGTTGAAGCGTTCATTTCCAGTAACAGTGTGAATTTTTAGGTGTCACTCTGTTTTCTACTATATTGATACATGTACTTGGAACTCTAAATGCGACACGGTTTGTGCTAGCTTCTTGAAACTTGACACAGTAAAGTAGTTTCACGTTCTATCTCTATGGGTTGTTTCCTCTTGATGTACCCTAAGCACTGACTGGCGAGAAACACTTTCAAGGAAAGGGGTTGCCAAGCTTCCAAAAATTACGAATCTCCAGAAATCTCAGCAAATATTTTTTCACCCAAACTGGATGATACTTTCAGGTAATGATCAGTACACGAAGGCGACTTGGTTCCCCAAATTTCGTTCTTCTATGTTGAAGCGTTCATTTCCAGTAACAGTTTGAATTTTTAGGTTTCACTCTGTTTTCTCCTATATTGATAGATGTATTTGGAACTCTAAATCCAACACGGTTTGTGCTAGCTTCTTGAAACTTGACACAGTAAAGTAGTTTCACGTTCTATCTCTATGGTTTGTTTCCTCTTGATGTACCCTAAGCACTGACTGGCGAGAAACACTTTCAAGGAAAGGGGTTGCCAAGCTTCCAAAAATTACGAATCTCCAGAAATCTCAGCAAATATTTTTTCACCCAACCTGGATGATACTTTCAGGTAATGATCAGTAAACGAAGGCGACTTGGTTCCCCAAATTTCGTTCTTCTATGTTGAAGCGTTCATTTCCAGTAACAGTTTGAATTTTTAGGTTTCACTCTGTTTTCTCCTATATTGATAGATGTATTTGGAAATCTAAATCCAACACGGTTTGTGCTAGCTTCTTGAAACTTGACACAGTAAAGTAGTTTCACGTTCTATCTCTATGTTTTGTTTCCTCTTGATGTAGCCCTAAGCAGTGACTGGCGAGAAGCACTTTCATGGAAAGGGGTTGCCAAGCTTCCAAAAATTACGAATCTCCAGAAATCTCAGCAAATATTTTTTCACCCAAACTGGATGATACTTTCAGGTAATGATCAGTACACTAAGGCAACTTGGTTCCCCAAATTTCGTTCTTCTATGTTGAAGCGTTCATTTCCAGTAACACTTTGAATTTTTAGGTATCACTCTGTTTTCTCCTATATTGATAGATGTATTTGGAACTCTAAATCCAACACGGTTTGTGCTAGCTTCTTGAAACTTGACACAGTAAAGTAGTTTCACGTTCTATCTCTATGTTTTGTTTCCTCTTGATGTAGCCCTAAGCAGTGACTGGCGAGAAGCACTTTCATGGAAAGGGGTTGCCAAGCTTCCAAAAATTACGAATCTCCAGAAATCTCAGCCAATATTTTTTCACCCAAACTGGATGATACTTTCAGGTAATGATCAGTAAACGAAGGCGACTTGGTTCCCCAAATTTCGTTCTTCTATGTTGAAGCGTTCATTTCCAGTAACAGTTTGAATTTTTAGGTTTCACTCTGTTTTCTCCTATATTGATAGATGTATTTGGAACTCTAAATCCAACACGGTTTGTGCTAGCTTCTTGAAACTTGACACAGTAAAGTAGTTTCACGTTCTATCTCTATGTTTTGTTTCCTCTTGATGTACCCTAAGCAGTGACTGGCGAGAAGCACTTTCATAGAAAGGGGTTGCCAAGCTTCCAAAAATTACGAATCTCCAGAAATATCAGCCAATATTTTTTTCACCCAAACAGGATGATACTTTCAGGTAAAGATCAGTACACTAAGGCGACTTGGTTCTCCAAATTTCGTTCTTCTATGTTGAAGCGTTCATTTCCAGTAACACTTTGAATTTTTAGGTATCACTCTGTTTTCTCCTATATTGATAGATGTATTTGGAACTCTAAATCCAACAGGGTTTGTGCTAGCTTCTTGAAACTTGACACAGTAAAGTAGTTTCACGATCTATCTCTATGTTTTGTTTCCTCTTGATGTAGCCCTAAGCACTGAAGGCGAGAAACACTTTCATGGAAAGGGGTTGCCAAGCTTCCAAAAATTACGAATCTCCAGAAATCTCAGCCAATATTTTTTCACCCAAACTGGATGATACTTTCAGGTAATGATCAATAAACGAAGGCGACTTGGTTCCCCAAATTTCGTTCTTCTATGTTGAAGCGTTCATTTCCAGTAACAGTTTGAATTTTTAGGTTTCACTCTGTTTTCTCCTATATTGATAGATGTATTTGGAACTCTAAATCCAACACGGTTTGTGCTAGCTTCTTGAAACTTGACACAGTAAAGTAGTTTCACGTTCTATCTCTATGTTTTGTTTCCTCTTGATGTAGCCCTAAGCAGTGACTGGCGAGAAGCACTTTCATGGAAAGGGGTGGCCAAGCTTCCAAAAATTACGAATCTCCAGAAATCTCAGCCAATATTTTTTCACCCAAACAGGATGATACTTTCAGGTAATGATCAGTACACTAAGGCGACTTGGTTCTCCAAATTTCGTTCTTCTATGTTGAAGCGTTCATTTCCAGTAACACTTTGAATTTTTAGGTATCACTCTGTTTTCTCCTATATTGATAGATGTATTTGGAACTCTAAATCCAACACGGTTTGTGCTAGCTTCTTGAAACTTGACACAGTAAAGTAGTTTCACGATCTATCTCTATGTTTTGTTTCCTCTTGATGTAGCCCTAAGCACTGAAGGCGAGAAACACTTTCCTGGAAAGGGGTTGCCAAGCTTCCAAAAATTACGAATCTCCAGAAATCTCAGCCAATATTTTTTCACCCAAACTGGATGATACTTTCAGGTAATGATCAGTAATCGAAGGCGACTTGGTTCCCCAAATTTCGTTCTTCTATGTTGAAGCGTTCATTTCCAGTAACAGTTTGAATTTTTAGGTTTCACTCTGTTTTCTCCTATATTGATAGATATATTTGGAACTCTAAATCCAACACGGTTTGTGCTAGCTTCTTGAAACTTGACACAGTAAAGTAGTTTCACGTTCTATCTCTATGGTTTGTTTCCTCTTGATGTAGCCCTAAGCAGTGACTGGCGAGAAGCACTTTCATGGAAAGGGGTTGCCAAGCTTCCAAAAATTACGAATCTCCAGAAATCTCAGCCAATATTTTTTCACCCAAACTGGATGATACTTTCAGGTAATGATCAGTACACTAAGGCGACTTGGTTCTCCAAATTTCGTTCTTCTATGTTGAAGCGTTCATTTCCAGTAACAGTTTGAATTTTTAGGTTTCACTCTGTTTTCTCCTATATTGATAGATGTATTTGGAACTCTAAATCCAACACGGTTTGTGCTAGCTTCTTGAAACTTGACACAGTAAAGTAGTTTCACGATCTATCTCTATGTTTTGTTTCCTCTTGATGTAGCCCTAAGAACTGAAGGCGAGAAACACTTTCATGGAAAGGGGTTGCCAAGCTTCCAAAAATTACGAATCTCCAGAAATCTCAGCCAATATTTTTTCACCCAAACTGGATGATACTTTCAGGTAATGATCAGTAAACGAAGGCGACTTGGTTCCCCAAATTTCGTTCTTCTATGTTGAAGCGTTCATTTCCAGTAACAGTTTGAATTTTTAGGTTTCACTCTGTTTTCTCATATATTGATAGATGTATTTGGAACTCTAAATCCAACACGGTTTGTGCTAGCTTCTTGAAACTTGACACAGTAAAGTAGTTTCACATTCTATCTCTATGTTTTGTTTCCTCTTGATGTAGCCCTAAGCAGTGACTGGCGAGAAGCACTTTCATGGAAAGGGGTTGCCAAGCTTCCAAAAATTACGAATCTCCAGAAATCTCAGCAAATATTTTTTCACCCAAACTGGATGATACTTTCAGGTAATGAACAGTAAACGAAGGCGACTTGGTTCCCCAAATTTCGTTCTTCTATGTTGAAGCGTTCATTTCCAGTAACAGTTTGAATTTTTAGGTATCACTCTGTTTTCTCCTATATTGATAGATGTATTTGGAACTCTAAATCCGACACGGATTGTGCTAGCTTTTTGAAACTTGACACAGTAAAGTAGTTTCACGTTCTATCTCTATGGTTTGTTTCCTCTTGATGTAGCCCTAAGCACTGACTGGCGAGAAACACTTTCATGGAAAGGGGTTGCCAAGCTTCCAAAAATTACGAATCTCCAGAAATCTCAGCCAATATTTTTTCACCCAAACTGGATGATACTTTCATGTAATGATCAGTACACGAAGGCGACTTGGTTCCCCAAATTTCGTTATTCTATGTTGAAGCGTTCATTTCCAGTAACACTTTGAATTTTTAGGTATCACTCTGTTTTCTCCTATATTGATAGATGTATTTGGAACTCTAAATCCAACACGGTTTGTGCTAGCTTCTTGAAACTTGACACAGTAAAGTAGTTTCACGTTCTATCTCTATGTTTTGTTTCCTCTTGATGTAGCCCTAAGCACTGAAGGCGAGAAACACTTTCATGGAAAGGGGTTGCCAAGCTTCCAAAAATTACGAATCTCCAGAAATCTCAGCCAATATTTTTTCACTCAAACTGGATGATACTTTCAGGTAATGATCAGTACACGAAGGCGACTTGGTTCCCCAAATTTCGTTCTTCTATGTTGAAGCGTTCATTTCCAGTAACAGTTTGAATTTTTAGGTTTCACTCTGTTTTCTCCTATATTGATACATGTACTTGGAACTCTAAATCCAACACGGTTTGTGCTAGCTTCTTGAAACTTGACACAGTAAAGTAGTTTCACGTTCTATCTCTATGGTTTGTTTCCTCTTGATGTACCCTAAGCACTGACTGGCGAGAAACACTTTCAAGGAAAGGGGTTGCCAAGCTTCCAAAAATTACGAATCTCCAGAAATCTCAGCAAATATTTTTTCACCCAAACTGGATGATACTTTCAGGTAGTGATCAGTAAACGAAGGCGACTTGGTTCCCCAAATTTCGTTCTTCTATGTTGAAGCGTTCATTTCCAGTAACAGTTTGAATTTTTAGGTTTCACTCTGTTTTCTCCTCTATTGAAAGATGTATTTGGAACTCTAAATCCAACACGGTTTGTGCTAGCTTCTTGAAACTTGACACAGTAAAGTAGTTTCACGTTCTATCTCTATGTTTTGTTTCCTCTTGATGTAGCCCTAAGCAGTGACTGGCGAGAAGCACTTTCATGGAAAGGAGTTGCCAAGCTTCCAAAAATTATGAATCTCCAGAAATCTCAACAAATATTTTTTCACCCAAACTGGATGATACTTTCAGGTAATGATCAGTATACTAAGGCGACTTGGTTCCCCAAATTTCGTTCTTCTATGTTGAAGCGTTCATTTCCAGTAACAGTTTGAATTTTTAGGTTTCACTCTGTTTTCTCCTATATTGATAGATGTATTTGGAACTCTAAATCCAACACGGTTTGTGCTAGCTTCTTGAAACTTGACACAGTGAAGTAGTTTCACGTTCTATCTCTATGGTTTGTTTCCTCTTGATGTAGCCCTAAGCACTGACTGGCGAGCAACTCTTTCATGGAAAGGAGTTGCCAAGCTTCCAAAAATTACGAATCTCCAGAAATCTCAGCAAATATTTTTTCACCCAAACTGGATGATAATTTCAGGTAATGATCAGTACACTAAGGCGACTTGGTTCCCCAAATTTCGTTCTTCTATGTTGAAGCGTTCATTTCCAGTAACAGTGTGAATTTTTAGGTGTCACTCTGTTTTCTACTATATTGATACATGTACTTGGAACTCTAAATGCGACACGGTTTGTGCTAGCTTCTTGAAACTTGACACAGTAAAGTAGTTTCACGTTCTATCTCTATGGGTTGTTTCCTCTTGATGTACCCTAAGCACTGACTGGCGAGAAACACTTTCAAGGAAAGGGGTTGCCAAGCTTCCAAAAATTACGAATCTCCAGAAATCTCAGCAAATATTTTTTCACCCAAACTGGATGATACTTTCAGGTAATGATCAGTACACGAAGGCGACTTGGTTCCCCAAATTTCGTTCTTCTATGTTGAAGCGTTCATTTCCAGTAACAGTTTGAATTTTTAGGTTTCACTCTGTTTTCTCCTATATTGATAGATGTATTTGGAACTCTAAATCCAACACGGTTTGTGCTAGCTTCTTGAAACTTGACACAGTAAAGTAGTTTCACGTTCAATCTCTATGGTTTGTTTCCTCTTGATGTACCCTAAGCACTGACTGGCGAGAAACACTTTCAAGGAAAGGGGTTGCCAAGCTTCCAAAAATTACGAATCTCCAGAAATCTCAGCAAATATTTTTTCACCCAACCTGGATGATACTTTCAGGTAATGATCAGTAAACGAAGGCGACTTGGTTCCCCAAATTTCGTTCTTCTATGTTGAAGCGTTCATTTCCAGTAACAGTTTGAATTTTTAGGTTTCACTCTGTTTTCTCCTATATTGATAGATGTATTTGGAAATCTAAATCCAACACGGTTTGTGCTAGCTTCTTGAAACTTGACACAGTAAAGTAGTTTCACGTTCTATCTCTATGTTTTGTTTCCTCTTGATGTAGCCCTAAGCAGTGACTGGCGAGAAGCACTTTCATGGAAAGGGGTTGCCAAGCTTCCAAAAATTACGAATCTCCAGAAATCTCAGCAAATATTTTTTCACCCAAACTGGATGATACTTTCAGGTAATGATCAGTACACTAAGGCAACTTGGTTCCCCAAATTTCGTTCTTCTATGTTGAAGCGTTCATTTCCAGTAACACTTTGAATTTTTAGGTATCACTCTGTTTTCTCCTATATTGATAGATGTATTTGGAACTCTAAATCCAACACGGTTTGTGCTAGCTTCTTGAAACTTGACACAGTAAAGTAGTTTCACGTTCTATCTCTATGTTTTGTTTCCTCTTGATGTAGCCCTAAGCAGTGACTGGCGAGAAGCACTTTCATGGAAAGGGGTTGCCAAGCTTCCAAAAATTACGAATCTCCAGAAATCTCAGCCAATATTTTTTCACCCAAACTGGATGATACTTTCAGGTAATGATCAGTAAACGAAGGCGACTTGGTTCCCCAAATTTCGTTCTTCTATGTTGAAGCGTTCATTTCCAGTAACAGTTTGAATTTTTAGGTTTCACTCTGTTTTCTCCTATATTGATAGATGTATTTGGAACTCTAAATCCAACACGGTTTGTGCTAGCTTCTTGAAACTTGACACAGTAAAGTAGTTTCACGTTCTATCTCTATGTTTTGTTTCCTCTTGATGTACCCTAAGCAGTGACTGGCGAGAAGCACTTTCATAGAAAGGGGTTGCCAAGCTTCCAAAAATTACGAATCTCCAGAAATATCAGCCAATATTTTTTTCACCCAAACAGGATGATACTTTCAGGTAAAGATCAGTACACTAAGGCGACTTGGTTCTCCAAATTTCGTTCTTCTATGTTGAAGCGTTCATTTCCAGTAACACTTTGAATTTTTAGGTATCACTCTGTTTTCTCCTATATTGATAGATGTATTTGGAACTCTAAATCCAACAGGGTTTGTGCTAGCTTCTTGAAACTTGACACAGTAAAGTAGTTTCACGATCTATCTCTATGTTTTGTTTCCTCTTGATGTAGCCCTAAGCACTGAAGGCGAGAAACACTTTCATGGAAAGGGGTTGCCAAGCTTCCAAAAATTACGAATCTCCAGAAATCTCAGCCAATATTTTTTCACCCAAACTGGATGATACTTTCAGGTAATGATCAATAAACGAAGGCGACTTGGTTCCCCAAATTTCGTTCTTCTATGTTGAAGCGTTCATTTCCAGTAACAGTTTGAATTTTTAGGTTTCACTCTGTTTTCTCCTATATTGATAGATGTATTTGGAACTCTAAATCCAACACGGTTTGTGCTAGCTTCTTGAAACTTGACACAGTAAAGTAGTTTCACGTTCTATCTCTATGTTTTGTTTCCTCTTGATGTAGCCCTAAGCAGTGACTGGCGAGAAGCACTTTCATGGAAAGGGGTGGCCAAGCTTCCAAAAATTACGAATCTCCAGAAATCTCAGCCAATATTTTTTCACCCAAACAGGATGATACTTTCAGGTAATGATCAGTACACTAAGGCGACTTGGTTCTCCAAATTTCGTTCTTCTATGTTGAAGCGTACATTTCCAGTAACACTTTGAATTTTTAGGTATCACTCTGTTTTCTCCTATATTGATAGATGTATTTGGAACTCTAAATCCAACACGGTTTGTGCTAGCTTCTTGAAACTTGACACAGTAAAGTAGTTTCACGATCTATCTCTATGTTTTGTTTCCTCTTGATGTAGCCCTAAGCAGTGAAGGCGAGAAACACTTTCATGGAAAGGGGTTGCCAAGCTTCCAAAAATTACGAATCTCCAGAAATCTCAATCAATATTTTTTCACCCAAACTGGATGATACTTTCAGGTAATGATCAGTACACGAAGGCGACTTGGTTCCCCAAATTTCGTTCTTCTATGTTGAAGCGTTCATTTCCAGTAACAGTTTGAATTTTGAGGTTTCACTCTGTTTTCTCCTATATTGATAGATGTATTTGCAACTCTAAATCCAACACGGTTTGTGCTAGCTTCTTGAAACTTGACACAGTGAAGTAGTTTCACGTTCTATCTCTATGTTTTGTTTCCTCTTGATGTAGCCCTAAGCACTGACTGGCGAGCAACTCTTTCATGGAAAGGGGTTGCCAAGCTTCCAAAAATTACGAATCTCCAGAAATCTCAGCAAATATTTTTTCACCCAAACTGGATGATAATTTCAGGTAATGATCAGTACACTAAGGCGACGTGGTTCCCCAAATTTCGTTCTTCTATGTTGAAGCGTTCATTTCCAGTAACAGTTTGAATTTTTAGGTTTCACTCTGTTTTCTACTATATTGATACATGTACTTGGAACTCTAAATGCGACACGGTTTGTGCTAGCTTCTTGAAACTTGACACAGTAAAGTAGTTTCACGTTCTATCTCTATGGCTTGTTTCCTCTTGATGTACCCTAAGCACTGACTGGCGAGAAACACTTTCAAGGAAAGGGGTTGCCAAGCTTCCAAAAATTACGAATCTCCAGAAATCTCAGCAAATATTTTTTCACCCAAACTGGATGATACTTTCAGGTAATGATCAGAACACGAAGGCGACTTGGTTCCCCAAATTTCGTTCTTCTATGTTGAAGCGTTCATTTCCAGTAACAGTTTGAATTTTTAGGTTTCACTCTGTTTTCTCCTATATTGATAGATGTATTTGGAACTCTAAATCCAACACGGTTTGTGCTAGCTTCTTGAAACTTGACACAGTAAAGTAGTTTCACGTTCTATCTCTATGGTTTGTTTCCTCTTGATGTACCCTAAGCACTGACTGGCGAGAAGCACTTTCATGGAAAGGGGTTGCCAAGCTTCCAAAAATTACGAATCTCCAGAAATCTCAGCAAATATTTTTTCACCCAAACTGGATGATACTTTCAGGTAATGATCAGTACACGAAGGCGACTTGGTTCCCCAAATTTCGTTCTTCTATGTTGAAGCGTTCATTTCCAGTAACAGTTTGAATTTTTAGGTTTCACTCTGTTTTCTCATATATTGATAGATGTATTTGGAACTCTAAATCCAACACGGTTTGTGCTAGCTTCTTGAAACTTGACACAGTAAAGTAGTTTCACGTTCTATCTCTATGTTTTGTTTCCTCTTGATGTAGCCCTAAGCAGTGACTGGCGAGAAGCACTTTCATGGAAAGGGGTTGCCAAGCTTCCAAAAATTACGAATCTCCAGAAATCTCAGCCAATATTTTTTCACCCAAACAGGATGATACTTTCAGGTAAAGATCAGTACACGAAGGCGACTTGGTTCTCCAAATTTCGTTCTTCTATGTTGAAGCGTTCATTTCCAGTAACACTTTGAATTTTTAGGTATCACTCTGTTTTCTCCTATATTGATAGATGTATTTGGAACTCTAAATCCAACACGGTTTGTGCTAGCTTCTTGAAACTTGACACAGTAAAGTAGTTTCACGATCTATCTCTATGTTTTGTTTCCTCTTGATGTAGCCCTAAGCACTGAAGGCGAGAAACACTTTCATGGAAAGGGGTTGCCAAGCTTCCAAAAATTACGAATCTCCAGAAATCTCAGCCAATATTTTTTCACCCAAACTGGATGATACTTTCAGGTAATGATCAGTACACTAAGGCGACTTGGTTCCCCAAATTTCGTTCTTCTATGTTGAAGCGTTCATTTCCAGTAACAGTTTGAATTTTTAGGTGTCACTCTGTTTTCTACTATATTGATACATGTACTTGGAACTCTAAATGCGACACGGTTTGTGCTAGCTTCTTGAAACTTGACACAGTAAAGTAGTTTCACGATCTATCTCTATGTTTTGTTTCCTCTTGATGTAGCCCTAAGCACTGAAGGCGAGAAACACTTTCATGGAAAGGGGTTGCCAAGCTTCCAAAAATTACGAATCTCCAGAAATCTCAGCCAATATTTTTTCACTCAAACTGGATGATACTTTCAGGTAATGATCAGTACACGAAGGCGACTTGGTTCCCCAAATTTCGTTCTTCTATGTTGAAGCGTTCATTTCCAGTAACAGTTTGAATTTTTAGGTTTCACTCTGTTTTCTCCTATATTGATAGATGTATTTGGAACTCTAAATCCAACACGGTTTGTGCTAGCTTCTTGAAACTTGACACAGTAAAGTAGTTTCACGTTCTATCTCTATGGTTTGTTTCCTCTTGATGTACCCTAAGCACTGACTGGCGAGAAACACTTTCAAGGAAAGGGGTTGCCAAGCTTCCAAAAATTACGAATCTCCAGAAATCTCAGCAAATATTTTTTCACCCAAACTGGATGATACTTTCAGGTAATGATCAGTAAACGAAGGCGACTTGGTTCCCCAAATTTCATTCTTCTATGTTGAAGCGTTCATTTCCAGTAACAGTTTGAATTTTTAGGTTTCACTCTGTTTTCTCCTCTATTGAAAGATGTATTTGGAACTCTAAATCCAACACGGTTTGTGCTAGCTTCTTGAAACTTGACACAGTAAAGTAGTTTCACGTTCAATCTCTATGTTTTGTTTCCTCTTGATGTAGCCCTAAGCAGTGACTGGCGAGAAGCACTTTCATGGAAAGGAGTTGCCAAGCTTCCAAAAATTACGAATCTCCAGAAATCTCAGCAAATATTTTTTCACCCAAACTGGATGATACTTTCAGGTAATGATCAGTACACGAAGGCGACTTGGTTCCCCAAATTTCGTTCTTCTATGTTGAAGCGTTCATTTCCAGTAACAGTTTGAATTTTTAGGTTTCACTCTGTTTTCTCCTATATTGATAGATGTTTTTGGAACTCTAAATCCAACACGGTTTGTGCTAGCTTCTTGAAACTTGACACAGTAAAGTAGTTTCACGTTCTATCTCTATGGTTTGTTTCCTCTTGATGTACCCTAAGCACTGACTGGCGAGAAACACTTTCAAGGAAAGGGGTTGCCAAGCTTCCAAAAATTACGAATCTCCAGAAATCTCAGCAAATATTTTTTCACCCAAACTGGATGATACTTTCAGGTAATGATCAGTACACGAAGGCGACTTGGTTCCCCAAATTTCGTTCTTCTATGTTGAAGCGTTCATTTCCAGTAACAGTTTGAATTTTTAGGTTTCACTCTGTTTTCTCCTCTATTGAAAGATGTATTTGGAACTCTAAATCCAACACGGTTTGTGCTAGCTTCTTGAAACTTGACACAGTAAAGTAGTTTCACGTTCTATCTCTATGTTTTGTTTCCTCTTGATGTAGCCCTAAGCAGTGACTGGCGAGAAGCACTTTCATGGAAAGGAGTTGCCAAGCTTCCAAAAATTACGAATCTCCAGAAATCTCAACAAATATTTTTTCAACCAAACTGGATGATACTTTCAGGTAATGATCAGTAAACGAAGGCGACTTGGTTCCCCAAATTTCGTTCTTCTATGTTGAAGCGTTCATTTCCAGTAACAGTTTGAATTTTTAGGTTTCACTCTGTTTTCTCCTCTATTGAAAGATGTATTTGGAACTCTAAATCCAACACGGTTTGTGCTAGCTTCTTGAAACTTGACACAGTAAAGTAGTTTCACGTTCTATCTCTATGTTTTGTTTCCTCTTGATGTAGCCCTAAGCAGTGACTGGCGAGAAGCACTTTCATGGAAAGGAGTTGCCAAGCTTCCAAAAATTACGAATCTCCAGAAATCTCAACAAATATTTTTTCAACCAAACTGGATGATACTTTCAGGTAATGATCAGTAAACGAAGGCGACTTGGTTCCCCAAATTTCGTTCTTCTATGTTGAAGCGTTCATTTCCAGTAACAGTTTGAATTTTTAGGTTTCACTCTGTTTTCTCCTATATTGATACATGTACTTGGAACTCTAAATCCAACACGGTTTGTGCTAGCTTCTTGAAACTTGACACAGTAAAGTAGTTTCACGATCTATCTCTATGTTTTGTTTCCTCTTGATGTACCCTAAGCACTGACTGGCGAGAAACACTTTCAAGGAAAGGGGTTGCCAAGCTTCCAAAAATTACGAATCTCCAGAAATCTCAGCAAATATTTTTTCACCCAAACTGGATGATACTTTCAGGTAGTGATCAGTAAACGAAGGCGACTTGGTTCCCCAAATTTCGTTCTTCTATGTTGAAGCGTTCATTTCCAGTAACAGTTTGAATTTTTAGGTTTCACTCTGTTTTCTCCTATATTGATAGATGTATTTGGAACTCTAAATCCAACACGGTTTGTGCTAGCTTCTTGAAACTTGACACAGTAAAGTAGTTTCACGTTCTATCTCTATGTTTTGTTTCCTCTTGATGTAGCCCTAAGCAGTGACTGGCGAGAAGCACTTTCATGGAAAGGGGTTGCCAAGCTTCCAAAAATTACGAATCTCCAGAAATCTCAGCAAATATTTTTTCACCCAAACTGGATGATACTTTCAGGTAATGATCAGTACACGAAGGCGACTTGGTTCCCCAAATTTCGTTCTTCTATGTTGAAGCGTTCATTTCCAGTAACAGTTTGAATTTTTAGGTATCACTCTGTTTTCTCCTATATTGATAGATGTATTTGGAACTCTAAATCCGACACGGATTGTGCTAGCTTTTTGAAACTTGACACAGTAAAGTAGTTTCACGTTCTATCTCTATGGTTTGTTTCCTCTTGATGTAGCCCTAAGCACTGACTGGCGAGAAACACTTTCATGGAAAGGGGTTGCCAAGCTTCCAAAAATTACGAAACTCCAGAAATCTCAGCCAATATTTTTTCACCCAAACTGGATGATACTTTCATGTAATGATCAGTACACTAAGGCGACTTGGTTCCCCAAATTTCGTTCTTCTATGTTGAAGCGTTCATTTCCAGTAACACTTTGAATTTTTAGGTATCACTCTGTTTTCTCCTATATTGATAGATGTATTTGGAACTCTAAATCCAAAACGGTTTGTGCTAGCTTCTTGAAACTTGACACAGTAAAGTAGTTTCACGTTCTATCTCTATGTTTTGTTTCCTCTTGATGTAGCCCTAAGCACTGAAGGCGAGAAACACTTTCATGGAAAGGGGTTGCCAAGCTTCCAAAAATTACGAATCTCCAGAAATCTCAGCCAATATTTTTTCACCCAAACTGGATGATACTTTCCGGTAATGATCAGTAAACGAAGGCGACTTGGTTCCCCAAATTTCGTTCTTCTATGTTGAAGCGTTCATTTCCAGTAACAGTTTGAATTTTTAGGTTTCACTCTGTTTTCTCCTATATTGATAGATGTATTTGGAAATCTAAATCCAACACGGTTTGTGCTAGCTTCTTGAAACTTGACACAGTAAAGTAGTTTCACGTTCTATCTCTATGTTTTGTTTCCTCTTGATGTAGCCCTAAGCAGTGACTGGCGAGAAGCACTTTCATGGAAAGGGGTTGCCAAGCTTCCAAAAATTACGAATCTCCAGAAATCTCAGCCAATATTTTTTCACCCAAACAGGATGATACTTTCAGGTAACGATCAGTACACTAAGGCGACTTGGTTCTCCAAATTTCGTTCTTCTATGTTGAAGCGTTCATTTCCAGTAACACTTTGAATTTTTAGGTATCACTCTGTTTTCTCCTATATTGATAGATGTATTTGGAACTCTAAATCCAACACGGTTTGTGCTAGCTTCTTGAAACTTGACACAGTAAAGTAGTTTCACGATCTATCTCTATGTTTTGTTTCCTCTTGATGTAGCCCTAAGCACTGAAGGCGAGAAACACTTTCCTGGAAAGGGGTTGCCAAGCTTCCAAAAATTACGAATCTCCAGAAATCTCAGCCAATATTTTTTCACCCAAACTGGATGATACTTTCAGGTAATGATCAGTAATCGAAGGCGACTTGGTTCCCCAAATTTCGTTCTTCTATGTTGAAGCGTTCATTTCCAGTAACAGTTTGAATTTTTAGGTTTCACTCTGTTTTCTCCTATATTGATAGATGTATTTGGAACTCTAAATCCAACACGGTTTGTGCTAGCTTCTTGAAACTTGACACAGTAAAGTAGTTTCACGTTCTATCTCTATGGTTTGTTTCCTCTTGATGTAGCCCTAAGCAGTGACTGGCGAGAAGCACTTTCATGGAAAGGGGTTGCCAAGCTTCCAAAAATTACGAATCTCCAGAAATCTCAGCCAATATTTTTTCACCCAAACTGGATGATACTTTCAGGTAATGATCAGTACACTAAGGCGACTTGGTTCTCCAAATTTCGTTCTTCTATGTCGAAGCGTTCATTTCCAGTAACAGTTTGAATTTTTAGGTTTCACTCTGTTTTCTCCTATATTGATAGATGTATTTGGAACTCTAAATCCAACACGGTTTGTGCTAGCTTCTTGAAACTTGACACAGTAAAGTAGTTTCACGATCTATCTCTATGTTTTGTTTCCTCTTGATGTAGCCCTAAGCACTGAAGGCGAGAAACACTTTCATGGAAAGGGGTTGCCAAGCTTCCAAAAATTACGAATCTCCAGAAATCTCAGCCAATATTTTTTCACCCAAACTGGATGATACTTTCAGGTAATGATCAGTAAACGAAGGCGACTTGGTTCCCCAAATTTCGTTCTTCTATGTTGAAGCGTTCATTTCCAGTAACAGTTTGAATTTTTAGGTTTCACTCTGTTTTCTCCTATATTGATAGATGTATTTGGAACTCTAAATCCAACACGGTTTGTGCTAGCTTCTTGAAACTTGACACAGTAAAGTAGTTTCACGTTCTATCTCTATGTTTTGTTTCCTCTTGATGTAGCCCTAAGCAGTGACTGGCGAGAAGCACTTTCATGGAAAGGGGTTGCCAAGCTTCCAAAAATTACGAATCTCCAGAAATCTCAGCAAATATTTTTTCACCCAAACTGGATGATACTTTCAGGTAATGATCAGTACACGAAGGCGACTTGGTTCCCCAAATTTCGTTCTTCTATGTTGAAGCGTTCATTTCCAGTAACAGTTTGAATTTTTAGGTATCACTCTGTTTTCTCCTATATTGATAGATGTATTTGGAACTCTAAATCCGACACGGATTGTGCTAGCTTTTTGAAACTTGACACAGTAAAGTAGTTTCACGTTCTATCTCTATGGTTTGTTTCCTCTTGATGTAGCCCTAAGCACTGACTGGCGAGAAACACTTTCATGGAAAGGGGTTGCCAAGCTTCCAAAAATTACGAATCTCCAGAAATCTCAGCCAATATTTTTTCACCCAAACTGGATGATACTTTCATGTAATGATCAGTACAAGAAGGCGACTTGGTTCCCCAAATTTCGTTATTCTATGTTGAAGCGTTCATTTCCAGTAACACTTTGAATTTTTAGGTATCACTCTGTTTTCTCCTATATTGATAGATGTATTTGGAACTCTAAATCCAACACGGTTTGTGCTAGCTTCTTGAAACTTGACACAGTAAAGTAGTTTCACGTTCTATCTCTATGTTTTGTTTCCTCTTGATGTAGCCCTAAGCACTGAAGGCGAGAAACACTTTCATGGAAAGGGGTTGCCAAGCTTCCAAAAATTACGAATCTCCAGAAATCTCAGCCAATATTTTTTCACTCAAACTGGATGATACTTTCAGGTAATGATCAGTACACGAAGGCGACTTGGTTCCCCAAATTTCGTTCTTCTATGTTGAAGCGTTCATTTCCAGTAACAGTTTGAATTTTTAGGTTTCACTCTGTTTTCTCCTATATTGATAGATGTTTTTGGAACTCTAAATCCAACACGGTTTGTGCTAGCTTCTTGAAACTTGACACAGTAAAGTAGTTTCACGTTCTATCTCTATGGTTTGTTTCCTCTTGATGTACCCTAAGCACTGACTGGCGAGAAACACTTTCAAGGAAAGGGGTTGCCAAGCTTCCAAAAATTACGAATCTCCAGAAATCTCAGCAAATATTTTTTCACCCAAACTGGATGATACTTTCAGGTAATGATCAGTAAACGAAGGCGACTTGGTTCCCCAAATTTCGTTCTTCTATGTTGAAGCGTTCATTTCCAGTAACAGTTTGAATTTTTAGGTTTCACTCTGTTTTCTCCTCTATTGAAAGATGTATTTGGAACTCTAAATCCAACACGGTTTGTGCTAGCTTCTTGAAACTTGACACAGTAAAGTAGTTTCACGTTCTATCTCTATGTTTTGTTTCCTCTTGATGTAGCCCTAAGCAGTGACTGGCGAGAAGCACTTTCATGGAAAGGAGTTGCCAAGCTTCCAAAAATTATGAATCTCCAGAAATCTCAACAAATATTTTTTCACCCAAACTGGATGATACTTTCAGGTAATGATCAGTACACTAAGGCGACTTGGTTCCCCAAATTTCGTTCTTCTATGTTGAAGCGTTCATTTCCAGTAACAGTTTGAATTTTTAGGTTTCACTCTGTTTTCTCCTATATTGATAGATGTATTTGGAACTCTAAATCCAACACGGTTTGTGCTAGCTTCTTGAAACTTGACACAGTGAAGTAGTTTCACGTTCTATCTCTATGGTTTGTTTCCTCTTGATGTAGCCCTAAGCACTGACTGGCGAGCAACTCTTTCATGGAAAGGAGTTGCCAAGCTTCCAAAAATTACGAATCTCCAGAAATCTCAGCAAATATTTTTTCACCCAAACTGGATGATAATTTCAGGTAATGATCAGTACACTAAGGCGACTTGGTTCCCCAAATTTCGTTCTTCTATGTTGAAGCGTTCATTTCCAGTAACAGTGTGAATTTTTAGGTGTCACTCTGTTTTCTACTATATTGATACATGTACTTGGAACTCTAAATGCGACACGGTTTGTGCTAGCTTCTTGAAACTTGACACAGTAAAGTAGTTTCACGTTCTATCTCTATGGGTTGTTTCCTCTTGATGTACCCTAAGCACTGACTGGCGAGAAACACTTTCAAGGAAAGGGGTTGCCAAGCTTCCAAAAATTACGAATCTCCAGAAATCTCAGCAAATATTTTTTCACCCAAACTGGATGATACTTTCAGGTAATGATCAGTACACGAAGGCGACTTGGTTCCCCAAATTTCGTTCTTCTATGTTGAAGCGTTCATTTCCAGTAACAGTTTGAATTTTTAGGTTTCACTCTGTTTTCTCCTATATTGATAGATGTATTTGGAACTCTAAATCCAACACGGTTTGTGCTAGCTTCTTAAAACTTGACACAGTAAAGTAGTTTCACGTTCTATCTCTATGGTTTGTTTCCTCTTGATGTACCCTAAGCACTGACTGGCGAGAAACACTTTCAAGGAAAGGGGTTGCCAAGCTTCCAAAAATTACGAATCTCCAGAAATCTCAGCAAATATTTTTTCACCCAACCTGGATGATACTTTCAGGTAATGATCAGTAAACGAAGGCGACTTGGTTCCCCAAATTTCGTTCTTCTATGTTGAAGCGTTCATTTCCAGTAACAGTTTGAATTTTTAGGTTTCACTCTGTTTTCTCCTATATTGATAGATGTATTTGGAAATCTAAATCCAACACGGTTTGTGCTAGCTTCTTGAAACTTGACACAGTAAAGTAGTTTCACGTTCTATCTCTATGTTTTGTTTCCTCTTGATGTAGCCCTAAGCAGTGACTGGCGAGAAGCACTTTCATGGAAAGGGGTTGCCAAGCTTCCAAAAATTACGAATCTCCAGAAATCTCAGAAATATTTTTTCACCCAAACTGGATGATACTTTCAGGTAATGATCAGTACACTAAGGCAACTTGGTTCCCCAAATTTCGTTCTTCTATGTTGAAGCGTTCATTTCCAGTAACACTTTGAATTTTTAGGTATCACTCTGTTTTCTCCTATATTGATAGATGTATTTGGAACTCTAAATCCAACACGGTTTGTGCTAGCTTCTTGAAACTTGACACAGTAAAGTAGTTTCACGTTCTATCTCTATGTTTTGTTTCCTCTTGATGTAGCCCTAAGCACTGAAGGCGAGAAACACTTTCATGGAATGGGGTTGCCAAGCTTCCAAAAATTACGAATCTCCAGAAATCTCAGCCAATATTTTTTCACCCAAACTGGATGATACTTTCAGGTAATGATCAGTAAACGAAGGCGACTTGGTTCCCCAAATTTCGTTCTTCTATGTTGAAGCGTTCATTTCCAGTAACAGTTTGAATTTTTAGGTTTCACTCTGTTTTCTCCTATATTGATAGATGTATTTGGAACTCTAAATCCAACACGGTTTGTGCTAGCTTCTTGAAACTTGACACAGTAAAGTAGTTTCACGTTCTATCTCTATGTTTTGTTTCCTCTTGATGTACCCTAAGCAGTGACTGGCGAGAAGCACTTTCATAGAAAGGGGTTGCCAAGCTTCCAAAAATTACGAATCTCCAGAAATCTCAGCAAATATTTTTTCACCCAAACTGGATGATAATTTCAGGTAATGATCAGTACACTAAGGCGACTTGGTTCCCCAAATTTCGTTCTTCTATGTTGAAGCGTTCATTTCCAGTAACAGTTTGAATTTTTAGGTTTCACTCTGTTTTCTCCTATATTGATAGATGTATTTGGAACTCTAAATCCAACACGGTTTGTGCTAGCTTCTTGAAACTTGACACAGTGAAGTAGTTTCACGTTCTATCTCTATGGTTTGTTTCCTCTTGATGTAGCCCTAAGCACTGACTGGCGAGCAACTCTTTCATGGAAAGGAGTTGCCAAGCTTCCAAAAATTACGAATCTCCAGAAATCTCAGCAAATATTTTTTCACCCAAACTGGATGATAATTTCAGGTAATGATCAGTACACTAAGGCGACTTGGTTCCCCAAATTTCGTTCTTCTATGTTGAAGCGTTCATTTCCAGTAACAGTGTGAATTTTTAGGTGTCACTCTGTTTTCTACTATATTGATACATGTACTTGGAACTCTAAATGCGACACGGTTTGTGCTAGCTTCTTGAAACTTGACACAGTAAAGTAGTTTCACGTTCTATCTCTATGGGTTGTTTCCTCTTGATGTACCCTAAGCACTGACTGGCGAGAAACATTTTCAAGGAAAGGGGTTGCCAAGCTTCCAAAAATTACGAATCTCCAGAAATCTCAGCAAATATTTTTTCACCCAAACTGGATGATACTTTCAGGTAATGATCAGTACACGAAGGCGACTTGGTTCCCCAAATTTCGTTCTTCTATGTTGAAGCGTTCATTTCCAGTAACAGTTTGAATTTTTAGGTTTCACTCTGTTTTCTCCTATATTGATAGATGTATTTGGAACTCTAAATCCAACACGGTTTGTGCTAGCTTCTTAAAACTTGACACAGTAAAGTAGTTTCACGTTCTATCTCTATGGTTTGTTTCCTCTTGATGTACCCTAAGCACTGACTGGCGAGAAACACTTTCAAGGAAAGGGGTTGCCAAGCTTCCAAAAATTACGAATCTCCAGAAATCTCAGCAAATATTTTTTCACCCAACCTGGATGATACTTTCAGGTAATGATCAGTAAACGAAGGCGACTTGGTTCCCCAAATTTCGTTCTTCTATGTTGAAGCGTTCATTTCCAGTAACAGTTTGAATTTTTAGGTTTCACTCTGTTTTCTCCTATATTGATAGATGTATTTGGAAATCTAAATCCAACACGGTTTGTGCTAGCTTCTTGAAACTTGACACAGTAAAGTAGTTTCACGTTCTATCTCTATGTTTTGTTTCCTCTTGATGTAGCCCTAAGCAGTGACTGGCGAGAAGCACTTTCATGGAAAGGGGTTGCCAAGCTTCCAAAAATTACGAATCTCCAGAAATCTCAGAAATATTTTTTCACCCAAACTTGATGATACTTTCAGGTAATGATCAGTACACTAAGGCAACTTGGTTCCCCAAATTTCGTTCTTCTATGTTGAAGCGTTCATTTCCAGTAACACTTTGAATTTTTAGGTATCACTCTGTTTTCTCCTATATTGATAGATGTATTTGGAACTCTAAATCCAACACGGTTTGTGCTAGCTTCTTGAAACTTGACACAGTAAAGTAGTTTCACGTTCTATCTCTATGTTTTGTTTCCTCTTGATGTAGCCCTAAGCACTGAAGGCGAGAAACACTTTCATGGAATGGGGTTGCCAAGCTTCCAAAAATTACGAATCTCCAGAAATCTCAGCCAATATTTTTTCACCCAAACTGGATGATACTTTCAGGTAATGATCAGTAAACGAAGGCGACTTGGTTCCCCAAATTTCGTTCTTCTATGTTGAAGCGTTCATTTCCAGTAACAGTTTGAATTTTTAGGTTTCACTCTGTTTTCTCCTATATTGATAGATGTATTTGGAACTCTAAATCCAACACGGTTTGTGCTAGCTTCTTGAAACTTGACACAGTAAAGTAGTTTCACGTTCTATCTCTATGTTTTGTTTCCTCTTGATGTACCCTAAGCAGTGACTGGCGAGAAGCACTTTCATAGAAAGGGGTTGCCAAGCTTCCAAAAATTACGAATCTCCAGAAATCTCAGCAAATATTTTTTCACCCAAACTGGATGATAATTTCAGGTAATGATCAGTACACTAAGGCGACTTGGTTCCCCAAATTTCGTTCTTCTATGTTGAAGCGTTCATTTCCAGTAACAGTGTGAATTTTTAGGTGTCACTCTGTTTTCTACTATATTGATACATGTACTTGGAACTCTAAATGCGACACGGTTTGTGCTAGCTTCTTGAAACTTGACACAGTAAAGTAGTTTCACGTTCTATCTCTATGGCTTGTTTCCTCTTGATGTACCCTAAGCACTGACTGGCGAGAAACACTTTCAAGGAAAGGGGTTGCCAAGTTTCCAAAAATTACGAATCTCCAGAAATCTCAGCAAATATTTTTTCACCCAAACTGGATGATACTTTCAGGTAATGATCAGTACACGAAGGCGACTTGGTTCCCCAAATTTCGTTCTTCTATGTTGAAGCGTTCATTTCCAGTAACAGTTTGAATTTTTAGGTATCACTCTGTTTTCTCCTATATTGATAGATGTATTTGGAACTCTAAATCCAACACGGTTTGTGCTAGCTTCTTGAAACTTGACACAGTAAAGTAGTTTCACGTTCTATCTCTATGGTTTGTTTCCTCTTGATGTACCCTAAGCACTGACTGGCGAGAAACACTTTCAAGGAAAGGGGTTGCCAAGCTTCCAAAAATTACGAATCTCCAGAAATCTCAGCAAATATTTTTTCACCCAAACTGGATGATACTTTCAGGTAATGATCAGTAAACGAAGGCGACTTGGTTCCCCAAATTTCGTTCTTCTATGTTGAAGCGTTCATTTCCAGTAACAGTTTGAATTTTTAGGTTTCACTGTGTTTTCTCCTATATTGATAGATGTATTTGGAACTCTAAATCCAACACGGTTTGTGCTAGCTTCTTGAAACTTGACACAGTGAAGTAGTTTCACGTTCTATCTCTATGTTTTGTTTCCTCTTGATGTAGCCCTAAGCACTGACTGGCGAGCAACTCTTTCATGGAAAGGGGTTGCCAAGCTTCCAAAAATTACGAATCTCCAGAAATCTCAGCAAATATTTTTTCACCCAAACTGGATGATAATTTCAGGTAATGATCAGTACACTAAGGCGACTTGGTTCCCCAAATTTCGTTCTTCTATGTTGAAGCGTTCATTTCCAGTAACAGTTTGAATTTTTAGGTGTCACTCTGTTTTCTACTATATTGATACATGTACTTGGAACTCTAAATGCGACACGGTTTGTGCTAGCTTCTTGAAACTTGACACAGTAAAGTAGTTTCACGTTCTATCTCTATGGCTTGTTTCCTCTTGATGTACCCTAAGCACTGACTGGCGAGAAACACTTTCAAAGAAAGGGGTTGCCAAGCTTCCAAAAATTACGAATCTCCAGAAATCTCAGCCAATATTTTTTCACTCAAACTGGATGATACTTTCAGGTAATGATCAGTACACGAAGGCGACTTGGTTCCCCAAATTTCGTTCTTCTATGTTGAAGCGTTCATTTCCAGTAACAGTTTGAATTTTTAGGTTTCACTCTGTTTTCTCCTATATTGATAGATGTTTTTGGAACTCTAAATCCAACACGGTTTGTGCTAGCTTCTTGAAACTTGACACAGTAAAGTAGTTTCACGTTCTATCTCTATGGTTTGTTTCCTCTTGATGTACCCTAAGCACTGACTGGCGAGAAACACTTTCAAGGAAAGGGGTTGCCAAGCTTCCAAAAATTACGAATCTCCAGAAATCTCAGCAAATATTTTTTCACCCAAACTGGATGATACTTTCAGGTAATGATCAGTACACGAAGGCGACTTGGTTCCCCAAATTTCGTTCTTCTATGTTGAAGCGTTCATTTCCAGTAACAGTTTGAATTTTTAGGTTTCACTCTGTTTTCTCCTCTATTGAAAGATGTATTTGGAACTCTAAATCCAACACGGTTTGTGCTAGCTTCTTGAAACTTGACACAGTAAAGTAGTTTCACGTTCTATCTCTATGTTTTGTTTCCTCTTGATGTAGCCCTAAGCAGTGACTGGCGAGAAGCACTTTCATGGAAAGGAGTTGCCAAGCTTCCAAAAATTACGAATCTCCAGAAATCTCAACAAATATTTTTTCAACCAAACTGGATGATACTTTCAGGTAATGATCAGTAAACGAAGGCGACTTGGTTCCCCAAATTTCGTTCTTCTATGTTGAAGCGTTCATTTCCAGTAACAGTTTGAATTTTTAGGTTTCACTCTGTTTTCTCCTATATTGATACATGTACTTGGAACTCTAAATCCAACACGGTTTGTGCTAGCTTCTTGAAACTTGACACAGTAAAGTAGTTTCACGTTCTATCTCTATGGTTTGTTTCCTCTTGATGTACCCTAAGCACTGACTGGCGAGAAACACTTTCAAGGAAAGGGGTTGCCAAGCTTCCAAAAATTACGAATCTCCAGAAATCTCAGCAAATATTTTTTCACCCAAACTGGATGATACTTTCAGGTAGTGATCAGTAAACGAAGGCGACTTGGTTCCCCAAATTTCGTTCTTCTATGTTGAAGCGTTCATTTCCAGTAACAGTTTGAATTTTTAGGTTTCACTCTGTTTTCTCCTATATTGATAGATGTATTTGGAACTCTAAATCCAACACGGTTTGTGCTAGCTTCTTGAAACTTGACACAGTAAAGTAGTTTCACGTTCTATCTCTATGTTTTGTTTCCTCTTGATGTAGCCCTAAGCAGTGACTGGCGAGAAGCACTTTCATGGAAAGGGGTTGCCAAGCTTCCAAAAATTACGAATCTCCAGAAATCTCAGCAAATATTTTTTCACCCAAACTGGATGATACTTTCAGGTAATGATCAGTACACGAAGGCGACTTGGTTCCCCAAATTTCGTTCTTCTATGTTGAAGCGTTCATTTCCAGTAACAGTTTGAATTTTTAGGTATCACTCTGTTTTCTCCTATATTGATAGATGTATTTGGAACTCTAAATCCGACACGGATTGTGCTAGCTTTTTGAAACTTGACACAGTAAAGTAGTTTCACGTTCTATCTCTATGGTTTGTTTCCTCTTGATGTAGCCCTAAGCACTGACTGGCGAGAAACACTTTCATGGAAAGGGGTTGCCAAGCTTCCAAAAATTACGAAACTCCAGAAATCTCAGCCAATATTTTTTCACCCAAACTGGATGATACTTTCATGTAATGATCAGTACACTAAGGCGACTTGGTTCCCCAAATTTCGTTCTTCTATGTTGAAGCGTTCATTTCCAGTAACACTTTGAATTTTTAGGTATCACTCTGTTTTCTCCTATATTGATAGATGTATTTGGAACTCTAAATCCAAAACGGTTTGTGCTAGCTTCTTGAAACTTGACACAGTAAAGTAGTTTCACGTTCTATCTCTATGTTTTGTTTCCTCTTGATGTAGCCCTAAGCACTGAAGGCGAGAAACACTTTCATGGAAAGGGGTTGCCAAGCTTCCAAAAATTACGAATCTCCAGAAATCTCAGCCAATATTTTTTCACCCAAACTGGATGATACTTTCCGGTAATGATCAGTAAACGAAGGCGACTTGGTTCCCCAAATTTCGTTCTTCTATGTTGAAGCGTTCATTTCCAGTAACAGTTTGAATTTTTCGGTTTCACTCTGTTTTCTCCTATATTGATAGATGTATTTGGAAATCTAAATCCAACACGGTTTGTGCTAGCTTCTTGAAACTTGACACAGTAAAGTAGTTTCACGTTCTATCTCTATGTTTTGTTTCCTCTTGATGTAGCCCTAAGCAGTGACTGGCGAGAAGCACTTTCATGGAAAGGGGTTGCCAAGCTTCCAAAAATTACGAATCTCCAGAAATCTCAGCCAATATTTTTTCACCCAAACAGGATGATACTTTCAGGTAAAGATCAGTACACTAAGGCGACTTGGTTCTCCAAATTTCGTTCTTCTATGTTGAAGCGTTCATTTCCAGTAACACTTTGAATTTTTAGGTATCACTCTGTTTTCTCCTATATTGATAGATGTATTTGGAACTCTAAATCCAACACGGTTTGTGCTAGCTTCTTAAAACTTGACACAGTAAAGTAGTTTCACGATCTATCTCTATGTTTTGTTTCCTCTTGATGTAGCCCTAAGCACTGAAGGCGAGAAACACTTTCCTGGAAAGGGGTTGCCAAGCTTCCAAAAATTACGAATCTCCAGAAATCTCAGCCAATATTTTTTCACCCAAACTGGATGATACTTTCAGGTAATGATCAGTAATCGAAGGCGACTTGGTTCCCCAAATTTCGTTCTTCTATGTTGAAGCGTTCATTTCCAGTAACAGTTTGAATTTTTAGGTTTCACTCTGTTTTCTCCTATATTGATAGATGTATTTGGAACTCTAAATCCAACACGGTTTGTGCTAGCTTCTTGAAACTTGACACAGTAAAGTAGTTTCACGTTCTATCTCTATGGTTTGTTTCCTCTTGATGTAGCCCTAAGCAGTGACTGGCGAGAAGCACTTTCATGGAAAGGGGTTGCCAAGCTTCCAAAAATTACGAATCTCCAGAAATCTCAGCCAATATTTTTTCACCCAAACTGGATGATACTTTCAGGTAATGATCAGTACACTAAGGCGACTTGGTTCTCCAAATTTCGTTCTTCTATGTTGAAGCGTTCATTTCCAGTAACAGTTTGAATTTTTAGGTTTCACTCTGTTTTCTCCTATATTGATAGATGTATTTGGAACTCTAAATCCAACACGGTTTGTGCTAGCTTCTTGAAACTTGACACAGTAAAGTAGTTTCACGATCTATCTCTATGTTTTGTTTCCTCTTGATGTAGCCCTAAGCACTGAAGGCGAGAAACACTTTCATGGAAAGGGGTTGCCAAGCTTCCAAAAATTACGAATCTCCAGAAATCTCAGCCAATATTTTTTCACCCAAACTGGATGATACTTTCAGGTAATGATCAGTAAACGAAGGCGACTTGGTTCCCCAAATTTCGTTCTTCTATGTTGAAGCGTTCATTTCCAGTAACAGTTTGAATTTTTAGGTTTCACTCTGTTTTCTCCTATATTGATAGATGTATTTGGAACTCTAAATCCAACACGGTTTGTGCTAGCTTCTTGAAACTTGACACAGTAAAGTGGTTTCACGTTCTATCTCTATGTTTTGTTTCCTCTTGATGTAGCCCTAAGCAGTGACTGGCGAGAAGCACTTTCATGGAAAGGGGTTGCCAAGCTTCCAAAAATTACGAATCTCCAGAAATCTCAGCAAATATTTTTTCACCCAAACTGGATGATACTTTCAGGTAATGATCAGTACACGAAGGCAACTTGGTTCCCCAAATTTCGTTCTTCTATGTTGAAGCGTTCATTTCCAGTAACAGTTTGAATTTTTAGGTATCACTCTGTTTTCTCCTATATTGATAGATGTATTTGGAACTCTAAATCCGACACGGATTGTGCTAGCTTTTTGAAACTTGACACAGTAAAGTAGTTTCACGTTCTATCTCTATGGTTTGTTTCCTCTTGATGTAGCCCTAAGCACTGACTGGCGAGAAACACTTTCATGGAAAGGGGTTGCCAAGCTTCCAAAAATTACGAATCTCCAGAAATCTCAGCCAATATTTTTTCACCCAAACTGGATGATACTTTCATGTAATGATCAGTACAAGAAGGCGACTTGGTTCCCCAAATTTCGTTATTCTATGTTGAAGCGTTCATTTCCAGTAACACTTTGAATTTTTAGGTATCACTCTGTTTTCTCCTATATTGATAGATGTATTTGGAACTCTAAATCCAACACGGTTTGTGCTAGCTTCTTGAAACTTGACACAGTAAAGTAGTTTCACGTTCTATCTCTATGTTTTGTTTCCTCTTGATGTAGCCCTAAGCACTGAAGGCGAGAAACACTTTCATGGAAAGGGGTTGCCAAGCTTCCAAAAATTACGAATCTCCAGAAATCTCAGCCAATATTTTTTCACTCAAACTGGATGATACTTTCAGGTAATGATCAGTACACGAAGGCGACTTGGTTCCCCAAATTTCGTTCTTCTATGTTGAAGCGTTCATTTCCAGTAACAGTTTGAATTTTTAGGTTTCACTCTGTTTTCTCCTATATTGATAGATGTTTTTGGAACTCTAAATCCAACACGGTTTGTGCTAGCTTCTTGAAACTTGACACAGTAAAGTAGTTTCACGTTCTATCTCTATGGTTTGTTTCCTCTTGATGTACCCTAAGCACTGACTGGCGAGAAACACTTTCAAGGAAAGGGGTTGCCAACCTTCCAAAAATTACGAATCTCCAGAAATCTCAGCAAATATTTTTTCACCCAAACTGGATGATACTTTCAGGTAATGATCAGTAAACGAAGGCGACTTGGTTCCCCAAATTTCGTTCTTCTATGTTGAAGCGTTCATTTCCAGTAACAGTTTGAATTTTTAGGTTTCACTCTGTTTTCTCCTCTATTGAAAGATGTATTTGGAACTCTAAATCCAACACGGTTTGTGCTAGCTTCTTGAAACTTGACACAGTAAAGTAGTTTCACGTTCTATCTCTATGTTTTGTTTCCTCTTGATGTAGCCCTAAGCAGTGACTGGCGAGAAGCACTTTCATGGAAAGGAGTTGCCAAGCTTCCAAAAATTATGAATCTCCAGAAATCTCAACAAATATTTTTTCACCCAAACTGGATGATACTTTCAGGTAATGATCAGTACACTAAGGCGACTTGGTTCCCCAAATTTCGTTCTTCTATGTTGAAGCGTTCATTTCCAGTAACAGTTTGAATTTTTAGGTTTCACTCTGTTTTCTCCTATATTGATAGATGTATTTGGAACTCTAAATCCAACACGGTTTGTGCTAGCTTCTTGAAACTTGACACAGTGAAGTAGTTTCACATTCTATCTCTATGGTGTGTTTCCTCTTGATGTAGCCCTAAGCACTGACTGGCGAGCAACTCTTTCATGGAAAGGAGTTGCCAAGCTTCCAAAAATTACGAATCTCCAGAAATCTCAGCAAATATTTTTTCACCCAAACTGGATGATAATTTCAGGTAATGATCAGTACACTAAGGCGACTTGGTTCCCCAAATTTCGTTCTTCTATGTTGAAGCGTTCATTTCCAGTAACAGTGTGAATTTTTAGGTGTCACTCTGTTTTCTACTATATTGATACATGTACTTGGAACTCTAAATGCGACACGGTTTGTGCTAGCTTCTTGAAACTTGACACAGTAAAGTAGTTTCACGTTCTATCTCTATGGGTTGTTTCCTCTTGATGTACCCTAAGCACTGACTGGCGAGAAACACTTTCAAGGAAAGGGGTTGCCAAGCTTCCAAAAATTACGAATCTCCAGAAATCTCAGCAAATATTTTTTCACCCAAACTGGATGATACTTTCAGGTAATGATCAGTACACGAAGGCGACTTGGTTCCCCAAATTTCGTTCTTCTATGTTGAAGCGTTCATTTCCAGTAACAGTTTGAATTTTTAGGTTTCACTCTGTTTTCTCCTATATTGATAGATGTATTTGGAAATCTAAATCCAACACGGTTTGTGCTAGCTTCTTGAAACTTGACACAGTAAAGTAGTTTCACGTTCTATCTCTATGTTTTGTTTCCTCTTGATGTAGCCCTAAGCACTGAAGGCGAGAAACACTTTCATGGAAAGGGGTTGCCAAGCTTCCAAAAATTACGAATCTCCAGAAATCTCAGCCAATATTTTTTCACCCAAACTGGATGATACTTTCAGGTAATGATCAGTAAACGAAGGCGACTTGGTTCCCCAAATTTCGTTCTTCTATGTTGAAGCGTTCATTTCCAGTAACAGTTTGAATTTTTAGGTTTCACTCTGTTTTCTCCTATATTGATAGATGTATTTGGAACTCTAAATCCAACACGGTTTGTGCTAGCTTCTTGAAACTTGACACAGTAAAGTAGTTTCACGTTCTATCTCTATGTTTTGTTTCCTCTTGATGTACCCTAAGCAGTGACTGGCGAGAAGCACTTTCATAGAAAGGGGTTGCCAAGCTTCCAAAAATTACGAATCTCCAGAAATCTCAGCAAATATTTTTTTCACCCAAACAGGATGATACTTTCAGGTAAAGATCAGTACACTAAGGCGACTTGGTTCTCCAAATTTCGTTCTTCTATGTTGAAGCGTTCATTTCCAGTAACACTTTGAATTTTTAGGTATCACTCTGTTTTCTCCTATATTGATAGATGTATTTGGAACTCTAAATCCAACAGGGTTTGTGCTAGCTTCTTGAAACTTGACACAGTAAAGTAGTTTCACGATCTATCTCTATGTTTTGTTTCCTCTTGATGTAGCCCTAAGCACTGAAGGCGAGAAACACTTTCATGGAAAGGGGTTGCCAAGCTTCCAAAAATTACGAATCTCCAGAAATCTCAGCCAATATTTTTTCACCCAAACTGGATGATACTTTCAGGTAATGATCAATAAACGAAGGCGACTTGGTTCCCCAAATTTCGTTCTTCTATGTTGAAGCGTTCATTTCCAGTAACAGTTTGAATTTTTAGGTTTCACTCTGTTTTCTCCTATATAGATAGATGTATTTGGAACTCTAAATCCAACACGGTTTGTGCTAGCTTCTTGAAACTTGACACAGTAAAGTAGTTTCACGTTCTATCTCTATGTTTTGTTTCCTCTTGATGTAGCCCTAAGCAGTGACTGGCGAGAAGCACTTTCATGGAAAGGGGTGGCCAAGCTTCCAAAAATTACGAATCTCCAGAAATCTCAGCCAATATTTTTTCACCCAAACAGGATGATACTTTCAGGTAATGATCAGTACACTAAGGCAACTTGGTTCTCCAAATTTCGTTCTTCTATGTTGAAGCGTACATTTCCAGTAACACTTTGAATTTTTAGGTATCACTCTGTTTTCTCCTATATTGATAGATGTATTTGGAACTCTAAATCCAACACGGTTTGTGCTAGCTTCTTGAAACTTGACACAGTAAAGTAGTTTCACGATCTATCTCTATGTTTTGTTTCCTCTTGATGTAGCCCTAAGCAGTGAAGGCGAGAAACACTTTCATGGAAAGTGGTTGCCAAGCTTCCAAAAATTACGAATCTCCAGAAATCTCAGCCAATATTTTTTCACCCAAACTGGATGATACTTTCAGGTAATGATCAGTACACGAAGGCGACTTGGTTCCCCAAATTTCGTTCTTCTATGTTGAAGCGTTCATTTCCAGTAACAGTTTGAATTTTAAGGTTTCACTCTGTTTTCTACTATATTGATACATGTACTTGGAACTCTAAATGCGACACGGTTTGTGCTAGCTTCTTGAAACTTGACACAGTAAAGTAGTTTCACGTTCTATCTCTATGGCTTGTTTCCTCTTGATGTACCCTAAGCACTGACTGGCGAGAAACACTTTCAAGGAAAGGGGTTGCCAAGCTTCCAAAAATTACGAATCTCCAGAAATCTCAGCAAATATTTTTTCACCCAAACTGGATGATACTTTCAGGTAATGATCAGAACACGAAGGCGACTTGGTTCCCCAAATTTCGTTCTTCTATGTTGAAGCGTTCATTTCCAGTAACAGTTTGAATTTTTAGGTTTCACTCTGTTTTCTCCTATATTGATAGATGTATTTGGAACTCTAAATCCAACACGGTTTGTGCTAGCTTCTTGAAACTTGACACAGTAAAGTAGTTTCACGTTCTATCTCTATGGTTTGTTTCCTCTTGATGTACCCTAAGCACTGACTGGCGAGAAGCACTTTCATGGAAAGGGGTTGCCAAGCTTCCAAAAATTACGAATCTCCAGAAATCTCAGCAAATATTTTTTCACCCAAACTGGATGATACTTTCAGGTAATGATCAGTACACGAAGGCGACTTGGTTCCCCAAATTTCGTTCTTCTATGTTGAAGCGTTCATTTCCAGTAACAGTTTGAATTTTTAGGTTTCACTCTGTTTTCTCATATATTGATAGATGTATTTGGAACTCTAAATCCAACACGGTTTGTGCTAGCTTCTTGAAACTTGACACAGTAAAGTAGTTTCACGTTCTATCTCTATGTTTTGTTTCCTCTTGATGTAGCCCTAAGCAGTGACTGGCGAGAAGCACTTTCATGGAAAGGGGTTGCCAAGCTTCCAAAAATTACGAATCTCCAGAAATCTCAGCCAATATTTTTTCACCCAAACAGGATGATACTTTCAGGTAAAGATCAGTACACTAAGGCGACTTGGTTCTCCAAATTTCGTTCTTCTATGTTGAAGCGTTTTATTTCCAGTAACACTTTGAATTTTTAGGTATCACTCTGTTTTCTCCTATATTGATAGATGTATTTGGAACTCTAAATCCAACACGGTTTGTGCTAGCTTCTTGAAACTTGACACAGTAAAGTAGTTTCACGATCTATCTCTATGTTTTGTTTCCTCTTGATGTAGCCCTAAGCACTGAAGGCGAGAAACACTTTCATGGAAAGGGGTTGCCAAGCTTCCAAAAATTACGAATCTCCAGAAATCTCAGCCAATATTTTTTCACCCAAACTGGATGATACTTTCAGGTAATGATCAGTACACTAAGGCGACTTGGTTCCCCAAATTTCGTTCTTCTATGTTGAAGCGTTCATTTCCAGTAACAGTTTGAATTTTTAGGTGTCACTCTGTTTTCTACTATATTGATACATGTACTTGGAACTCTAAATGCGACACGGTTTGTGCTAGCTTCTTGAAACTTGACACAGTAAAGTAGTTTCACGATCTATCTCTATGTTTTGTTTCCTCTTGATGTAGCCCTAAGCACTGAACGCGAGAAACACTTTCATGGAAAGGGGTTGCCAAGCTTCCAAAAATTACGAATCTCCAGAAATCTCAGCCAATATTTTTTCACTCAAACTGGATGATACTTTCAGGTAATGATCAGTACACGAAGGCGACTTGGTTCCCCAAATTTCGTTCTTCTATGTTGAAGCGTTCATTTCCAGTAACAGTTTGAATTTTTAGGTTTCACTCTGTTTTCTCCTATATTGATAGATGTATTTGGAACTCTAAATCCAACACGGTTTGTGCTAGCTTCTTGAAACTTGACACAGTAAAGTAGTTTCACGTTCTATCTCTATGGTTTGTTTCCTCTTGATGTACCCTAAGCACTGACTGGCGAGAAACACTTTCAAGGAAAGGGGTTGCCAAGCTTCCAAAAATTACGAATCTCCAGAAATCTCAGCAAATATTTTTTCACCCAAACTGGATGATACTTTCAGGTAATGATCAGTAAACGAAGGCGACTTGGTTCCCCAAATTTCATTCTTCTATGTTGAAGCGTTCATTTCCAGTAACAGTTTGAATTTTTAGGTTTCACTCTGTTTTCTACTCTATTGAAAGATGTATTTGGAACTCTAAATCCAACACGGTTTGTGCTAGCTTCTTGAAACTTGACACAGTAAAGTAGTTTCACGTTCAATCTCTATGTTTTGTTTCCTCTTGATGTAGCCCTAAGCAGTGACTGGCGAGAAGCACTTTCATGGAAAGGAGTTGCCAAGCTTCCAAAAATTACGAATCTCCAGAAATCTCAACAAATATTTTTTCACCCAAACTGGATGATACTTTCAGGTAATGATCAGTACACTAAGGCGACTTGGTTCCCCAAATTTCGTTCTTCTATGTTGAAGCGTTCATTTCCAGTAACAGTTTGAATTTTTAGGTTTCACTCTGTTTTCTCCTATATTGATAGATGTATTTGGAACTCTAAATCCAACACGGTTTGTGCTAGCTTCTTGAAACTTGACACAGTGAAGTAGTTTCACGTTCTATCTCTATGTTTTGTTTCCTCTTGATGTAGCCCTAAGCACTGACTGGCGAGCAACTCTTTCATGGAAAGGGGTTGCCAAGCTTCCAAAAATTACGAATCTCCAGAAATCTCAGCAAATATTTTTTCACCCAAACTGGATGATAATTTCAGGTAATGATCAGTACACTAAGGCGACTTGGTTCCCCAAATTTCGTTCTTCTATGTTGAAGCGTTCATTTCCAGTAACAGTGTGAATTTTTAGGTGTCACTCTGTTTTCTACTATATTGATACATGTACTTGGAACTCTAAATGCGACACGGTTTGTGCTAGCTTCTTGAAACTTGACACAGTAAAGTAGTTTCACGTTCTATCTCTATGGCTTGTTTCCTCTTGATGTACCCTAAGCACTGACTGGCGAGAAACACTTTCAAGGAAAGGGGTTGCCAAGTTTCCAAAAATTACGAATCTCCAGAAATCTCAGCAAATATTTTTTCACCCAAACTGGATGATACTTTCAGGTAATGATCAGTACACGAAGGCGACTTGGTTCCCCAAATTTCGTTCTTCTATGTTGAAGCGTTCATTTCCAGTAACAGTTTGAATTTTTAGGTTTCACTCTGTTTTCTCCTATATTGATAGATGTATTTGGAACTCTAAATCCAACACGGTTTGTGCTAGCTTCTTGAAACTTGACACAGTAAAGTAGTTTCACGTTCTATCTCTATGGTTTGTTTCCTCTTGATGTACCCTAAGCACTGACTGGCGAGAAACACTTTCAAGGAAAGGGGTTGCCAAGCTTCCAAAAATTACGAATCTCCAGAAATCTCAGCAAATATTTTTTCACCCAAACTGGATGATACTTTCAGGTAATGATCAGTAAACGAAGGCGACTTGGTTCCCCAAATTTCGTTCTTCTATGTTGAAGCGTTCATTTCCAGTAACAGTTTGAATTTTTAGGTTTCACTCTGTTTTCTCCTATATTGATAGATGTATTTGGAACTCTAAATCCAACACGGTTTGTGCTAGCTTCTTGAAACTTGACACAGTGAAGTAGTTTCACGTTCTATCTCTATGTTTTGTTTCCTCTTGATGTAGCCCAAAGCACTGACTGCCGAGCAACTCTTTCATGGAAAGGGGTTGCCAAGCTTCCAAAAATTACGAATCTCCAGAAATCTCAGCAAATATTTTTTCACCCAAACTGGATGATAATTTCAGGTAATGATCAGTACACTAAGGCGACTTGGTTCCCCAAATTTCGTTCTTCTATGATGAAGCGTTCATTTCCAGTAACAGTTTGAATTTTTAGGTTTCACTCTGTTTTCTCCTATATTGATAGATGTTTTTGGAACTCTAAATCCAACACGGTTTGTGCTAGCTTCTTGAAACTTGACACAGTAAAGTAGTTTCACGTTCTATCTCTATGGTTTGTTTCCTCTTGATGTACCCTAAGCACTGACTGGCGAGAAACACTTTCAAGGAAAGGGGTTGCCAAGCTTCCAAAAATTACGAATCTCCAGAAATCTCAGCAAATATTTTTTCACCCAAACTGGATGATACTTTCAGGTAATGATCAGTACACGAAGGCGACTTGGTTCCCCAAATTTCGTTCTTCTATGTTGAAGCGTTCATTTCCAGTAACAGTTTGAATTTTTAGGTTTCACTCTGTTTTCTCCTCTATTGAAAGATGTATTTGGAACTCTAAATCCAACACGGTTTGTGCTAGCTTCTTGAAACTTGACACAGTAAAGTAGTTTCACGTTCTATCTCTATGTTTTCTTTCCTCTTGATGTAGCCCTAAGCAGTGACTGGCGAGAAGCACTTTAATGGAAAGGAGTTGCCAAGCTTCCAAAAATTACGAATCTCCAGAAATCTCAACAAATATTTTTTCAACCAAACTGGATGATACTTTCAGGTAATGATCAGTACACTAAGGCGACTTGGTTCCCCAAATTTCGTTCTTCTATGTTGAAGCGTTCATTTCCAGTAACAGTTTGAATTTTTAGGTTTCACTCTGTTTTCTCCTATATTGATAGATGTATTTGGAACTCTAAATCCAACACGGATTGTGCTAGCTTCTTGAAACTTGACATAGTGAAGTAGTTTCACGTTCTATCTCTATGTTTTGTTTCCTCTTGATGTAGCCCTAAGCACTGACTGGCGAGCAACTCTTTCATGGAAAGGGGTTGCCAAGCTTCCAAAAATTACGAATCTCCAGAAATCTCAGCAAATATTTTTTCACCCAAACTGGATGATAATTTCAGGTAATGATCAGTACACTAAGGCAACTTGGTTCCCCAAATTTCGTTCTTCTATGTTGAAGCGTTCATTTCCAGTAACAGTGTGAATTTTTAGGTGTCACTATGTTTTCTACTATATTGATACATGTACTTGGAACTCTAAATGCGACACGGTTTGTGCTAGCTTCTTGAAACTTGACACAGTAAAGTAGTTTCACGTTCTATCTCTATGGGTTGTTTCCTCTTGATGTACCCTAAGCACTGACTGGCGAGAAACACTTTCAAGGAAAGGGGTTGCCAAGCTTCCAAAAATTACGAATCTCCAGAAATCTCAGCAAATATTTTTTCACCCAAACTGGATGATACTTTCAGGTAATGATCAGTACACGAAGGCGACTTGGTTCCCCAAATTTCGTTCTTCTATGTTGAAGCGTTCATTTCCAGTAACAGTTTGAATTTTTAGGTTTCACTCTGTTTTCTCCTATATTGATAGATGTATTTGGAACTCTAAATCCAACACGGTTTGTGCTAGCTTCTTGAAACTTGACACAGTAAAGTAGTTTCACGTTCTATCTCTATGGTTTGTTTCCTCTTGATGTACCCTAAGCACTGACTGGCGAGAAACACTTTCAAGGAAAGGGGTTGCCAAGCTTCCAAAAATTACGAATCTCCAGAAATCTCAGCAAATATTTTTTCACCCAAACTGGATGATACTTTCAGGTAATGATCAGTAAACGAAGGCGACTTGGTTCCCCAAATTTCGTTCTTCTATGTTGAAGCGTTCATTTCCAGTAACAGTTTGAATTTTTAGGTTTCACTCTGTTTTCTCCTATATTGATAGATGTATTTGGAACTCTAAATCCAACACGGTTTGTGCTAGCTTCTTGAAACTTGACACAGTAAAGTAGTTTCACGTTCTATCTCTATGTTTTGTTTCCTCTTGATGTAGCCCTAAGCAGTGACTGGCGAGAAGCACTTTCATGGAAAGGGGTTGCCAAGCTTCCAAAAATTACGAATCTCCAGAAATCTCAGCAAATATTTTTTCACCCAAACTGGATGATACTTTCAGGTAATGATCAGTACACTAAGGCGACTTGGTTCCCCAAATTTCGTTCTTCTATGTTGAAGCGTTCATTTCCAGTAACACTTTGAATTTTTAGGTATCACTCTGTTTTCTCCTATATTGATAGATGTATTTGGAACTCTAAATCCAACACGGTTTGTGCTAGCTTCTTGAAACTTGACACAGTAAAGTAGTTTCACGTTCTATCTCTATGTTTTGTTTCCTCTTGATGTAGCCCTAAGCACTGAAGGCGAGAAACACTTTCATGGAAAGGGGTTGCCAAGCTTCCAAAAATTACGAATCTCCAGAAATCTCAGCCAATATTTTTTCACCCAAACTGGATGATACTTTCAGGTAATGATCAGTAAACGAAGGCGACTTGGTTCCCCAAATTTCCTTCTTCTATGTTGAAGCGTTCATTTCCAGTAACAGTTTGAATTTTTAGGTTTCACTCTGTTTTCTCCTATATTGATAGATGTATTTGGAACTCTAAATCCAACACGGTTTGTGCTAGCTTCTTGAAACTTGACACAGTAAAGTAGTTTCACGTTCTATCTCTATGTTTTGTTTCCTCTTGATGTACCCTAAGCAGTGACTGGCGAGAAGCACTTTCATGGAAAGGGGTTGCCAAGCTTCCAAAAATTACGAATCTCCAGAAATCTCAGCCAATATTTTTTTCACCCAAACAGGATGATACTTTCAGGTAAAGATCAGTACACTAAGGCGACTTGGTTCTCCAAATTTCGTTCTTCTATGTTGAAGCGTTCATTTCCAGTAACACTTTGAATTTTTAGGTATCACTCTGTTTTCTCCTATATTGATAGATGTATTTGGAACTCTAAATCCAACAGGGTTTGTGCTAGCTTCTTGAAACTTGACACAGTAAAGTAGTTTCACGATCTATCTCTATGTTTTGTTTCCTCTTGATGTAGCCCTAAGCACTGAAGGCGAGAAACACTTTCATGGAAAGGGGTTGCCAAGCTTCCAAAAATTACGAATCTCCAGAAATCTCAGCCAATATTTTTTCACCCAAACTGGATGATACTTTCAGGTAATGATCAGTAAACGAAGGCGACTTGGTTCCCCAAATTTCGTTCTTCTATGTTGAAGCGTTCATTTCCAGTAACAGTTTGAATTTTTAGGTTTCACTCTGTTTTCTCCTATATTGATAGATGTATTTGGAACTCTAAATCCAACACGGTTTGTGCTAGCTTCTTGAAACTTGACACAGTAAAGTAGTTTCACGTTCTATCTCTATGTTTTGTTTCCTCTTGATGTAGCCCTAAGCAGTGACTGGCGAGAAGCACTTTCATGGAAAGGGGTTGCCAAGCTTCCAAAAATTACGAATCTCCAGAAATCTCAGCCAATATTTTTTCACCCAAACAGGATGATACTTTCAGGTAATGATCAGTACACTAAGGCGACTTGGTTCTCCAAATTTCGTTCTTCTATGTTGAAGCGTACATTTCCAGTAACACTTTGAATTTTTAGGTATCACTCTGTTTTCTCCTATATTGATAGATGTATTTGGAACTCTAAATCCAACACGGTTTGTGCTAGCTTCTTGAAACTTGACACAGTAAAGTAGTTTCACGATCTATCTCTATGTTTTGTTTCCTCTTGATGTAGCCCTAAGCAGTGAAGGTGAGAAACACTTTCATGGAAAGGGGTTGCCAAGCTTCCAAAAATTACGAATCTCCAGAAATCTCAGCCAATATTTTTTCACCCAAACTGGATGATACTTTCAGGTAATGATCAGTACACGAAGGCGACTTGGTTCCCCAAATTTCGTTCTTCTATGTTGAAGCGTTCATTTCCAGTAACAGTTTGAATTTTTAGGTTTCACTCTGTTTTCTCCTATATTGATAGATGTATTTGGAACTCTAAATCCAACACGGTTTGTGCTAGCTTCTTGAAACTTGACACAGTGAAGTAGTTTCACGTTCTATCTCTATGTTTTGTTTCCTCTTGATGTAGCCCTAAGCACTGACTGGCGAGCAACTCTTTCATGGAAAGGGGTTGCCAAGCTTCCAAAAATTACGAATCTCCAGAAATCTCAGCAAATATTTTTTCACCCAAACTGGATGATAATTTCAGGTAATGATCAGTACACTAAGGCGACTTGGTTCCCCAAATTTCGTTCTTCTATGTTGAAGCGTTCATTTCCAGTAACAGTTTGAATTTTTAGGTTTCACTCTGTTTTCTACTATATTGATACATGTACTTGGAACTCTAAATGCGACACGGTTTGTGCTAGCATCTTGAAACTTGACACAGTAAAGTAGTTTCACGTTCTATCTCTATGGCTTGTTTCCTCTTGATGTACCCTAAGCACTGACTGGCGAGAAACACTTTCAAGGAAAGGGGTTGCCAAGCTTCCAAAAATTACGAATCTCCAGAAATCTCAGCAAATATTTTTTCACCCAAACTGGATGATACTTTCAGGTAATGATCAGTACACGAAGGCGACTTGGTTCCCCAAATTTCGTTCTTCTATGTTGAAGCGTTCATTTCCAGTAACAGTTTGAATTTTTAGGTTTCACTCTGTTTTCTCCTCTATTGAAAGATGTATTTGGAACTCTAAATCCAACACGGTTTGTGCTAGCTTCTTGAAACTTGACACAGTAAAGTAGTTTCACGTTCTATCTCTATGTTTTGTTTCCTCTTGATGTAGCCCTAAGCAGTGACTGGCGAGAAGCACTTTCATGGAAAGGAGTTGCCAAGCTTCCAAAAATTACGAATCTCCAGAAATCTCAACAAATATTTTTTCAACCAAACTGGATGATACTTTCAGGTAATGATCAGTACACTAAGGCGACTTGGTTCCCCAAATTTCGTTCTTCTATGTTGAAGCGTTCATTTCCAGTAACAGTTTGAATTTTTAGGTTTCACTCTGTTTTCTCCTATATTGATAGATGTATTTGGAACTCTAAATCCAACACGGATTGTGCTAGCTTCTTGAAACTTGACATAGTGAAGTAGTTTCACGTTCTATCTCTATGTTTTGTTTCCTCTTGATGTAGCCCTAAGCACTGACTGGCGAGCAACTCTTTCATGGAAAGGGGTTGCCAAGCTTCCAAAAATTACGAATCTCCAGAAATCTCAGCAAATATTTTTTCACCCAAACTGGATGATAATTTCAGGTAATGATCAGTACACTAAGGCAACTTGGTTCCCCAAATTTCGTTCTTCTATGTTGAAGCGTTCATTTCCAGTAACAGTGTGAATTTTTAGGTGTCACTATGTTTTCTACTATATTGATACATGTACTTGGAACTCTAAATGCGACACGGTTTGTGCTAGCTTCTTGAAACTTGACACAGTAAAGTAGTTTCACGTTCTATCTCTATGGGTTGTTTCCTCTTGATGTACCCTAAGCACTGACTGGCGAGAAACACTTTCAAGGAAAGGGGTTGCCAAGCTTCCAAAAATTACGAATCTCCAGAAATCTCAGCAAATATTTTTTCACCCAAACTGGATGATACTTTCAGGTAATGATCAGTACACGAAGGCGACTTGGTTCCCCAAATTTCGTTCTTCTATGTTGAAGCGTTCATTTCCAGTAACAGTTTGAATTTTTAGGTTTCACTCTGTTTTCTCCTATATTGATAGATGTATTTGGAACTCTAAATCCAACACGGTTTGTGCTAGCTTCTTGAAACTTGACACAGTAAAGTAGTTTCACGTTCTATCTCTATGGTTTGTTTCCTCTTGATGTACCCTAAGCACTGACTGGCGAGAAACACTTTCAAGGAAAGGGGTTGCCAAGCTTCCAAAAATTACGAATCTCCAGAAATCTCAGCAAATATTTTTTCACCCAAACTGGATGATACTTTCAGGTAATGATCAGTAAACGAAGGCGACTTGGTTCCCCAAATTTCGTTCTTCTATGTTGAAGCGTTCATTTCCAGTAACAGTTTGAATTTTTAGGTTTCACTCTGTTTTCTCCTATATTGATAGATGTATTTGGAACTCTAAATCCAACACGGTTTGTGCTAGCTTCTTGAAACTTGACACAGTAAAGTAGTTTCACGTTCTATCTCTATGTTTTGTTTCCTCTTGATGTAGCCCTAAGCAGTGACTGGCGAGAAGCACTTTCATGGAAAGGGGTTGCCAAGCTTCCAAAAATTACGAATCTCCAGAAATCTCAGCAAATATTTTTTCACCCAAACTGGATGATACTTTCAGGTAATGATCAGTACACTAAGGCGACTTGGTTCCCCAAATTTCGTTCTTCTATGTTGAAGCGTTCATTTCCAGTAACACTTTGAATTTTTAGGTATCACTCTGTTTTCTCCTATATTGATAGATGTATTTGGAACTCTAAATCCAACACGGTTTGTGCTAGCTTCTTGAAACTTGACACAGTAAAGTAGTTTCACGTTCTATCTCTATGTTTTGTTTCCTCTTGATGTAGCCCTAAGCACTGAAGGCGAGAAACACTTTCATGGAAAGGGGTTGCCAAGCTTCCAAAAATTACGAATCTCCAGAAATCTCAGCCAATATTTTTTCACCCAAACTGGATGATACTTTCAGGTAATGATCAGTAAACGAAGGCGACTTGGTTCCCCAAATTTCCTTCTTCTATGTTGAAGCGTTCATTTCCAGTAACAGTTTGAATTTTTAGGTTTCACTCTGTTTTCTCCTATATTGATAGATGTATTTGGAACTCTAAATCCAACACGGTTTGTGCTAGCTTCTTGAAACTTGACACAGTAAAGTAGTTTCACGTTCTATCTCTATGTTTTGTTTCCTCTTGATGTACCCTAAGCAGTGACTGGCGAGAAGCACTTTCATGGAAAGGGGTTGCCAAGCTTCCAAAAATTACGAATCTCCAGAAATCTCAGCCAATATTTTTTTCACCCAAACAGGATGATACTTTCAGGTAAAGATCAGTACACTAAGGCGACTTGGTTCTCCAAATTTCGTTCTTCTATGTTGAAGCGTTCATTTCCAGTAACACTTTGAATTTTTAGGTATCACTCTGTTTTCTCCTATATTGATAGATGTATTTGGAACTCTAAATCCAACAGGGTTTGTGCTAGCTTCTTGAAACTTGACACAGTAAAGTAGTTTCACGATCTATCTCTATGTTTTGTTTCCTCTTGATGTAGCCCTAAGCACTGAAGGCGAGAAACACTTTCATGGAAAGGGGTTGCCAAGCTTCCAAAAATTACGAATCTCCAGAAATCTCAGCCAATATTTTTTCACCCAAACTGGATGATACTTTCAGGTAATGATCAGTAAACGAAGGCGACTTGGTTCCCCAAATTTCGTTCTTCTATGTTGAAGCGTTCATTTCCAGTAACAGTTTGAATTTTTAGGTTTCACTCTGTTTTCTCCTATATTGATAGATGTATTTGGAACTCTAAATCCAACACGGTTTGTGCTAGCTTCTTGAAACTTGACACAGTAAAGTAGTTTCACGTTCTATCTCTATGTTTTGTTTCCTCTTGATGTAGCCCTAAGCAGTGACTGGCGAGAAGCACTTTCATGGAAAGGGGTTGCCAAGCTTCCAAAAATTACGAATCTCCAGAAATCTCAGCCAATATTTTTTCACCCAAACAGGATGATACTTTCAGGTAATGATCAGTACACTAAGGCGACTTGGTTCTCCAAATTTCGTTCTTCTATGTTGAAGCGTACATTTCCAGTAACACTTTGAATTTTTAGGTATCACTCTGTTTTCTCCTATATTGATAGATGTATTTGGAACTCTAAATCCAACACGGTTTGTGCTAGCTTCTTGAAACTTGACACAGTAAAGTAGTTTCACGATCTATCTCTATGTTTTGTTTCCTCTTGATGTAGCCCTAAGCAGTGAAGGTGAGAAACACTTTCATGGAAAGGGGTTGCCAAGCTTCCAAAAATTACGAATCTCCAGAAATCTCAGCCAATATTTTTTCACCCAAACTGGATGATACTTTCAGGTAATGATCAGTACACGAAGGCGACTTGGTTCCCCAAATTTCGTTCTTCTATGTTGAAGCGTTCATTTCCAGTAACAGTTTGAATTTTTAGGTTTCACTCTGTTTTCTCCTATATTGATAGATGTATTTGGAACTCTAAATCCAACACGGTTTGTGCTAGCTTCTTGAAACTTGACACAGTGAAGTAGTTTCACGTTCTATCTCTATGTTTTGTTTCCTCTTGATGTAGCCCTAAGCACTGACTGGCGAGCAACTCTTTCATGGAAAGGGGTTGCCAAGCTTCCAAAAATTACGAATCTCCAGAAATCTCAGCAAATATTTTTTCACCCAAACTGGATGATAATTTCAGGTAATGATCAGTACACTAAGGCGACTTGGTTCCCCAAATTTCGTTCTTCTATGTTGAAGCGTTCATTTCCAGTAACAGTTTGAATTTTTAGGTTTCACTCTGTTTTCTACTATATTGATACATGTACTTGGAACTCTAAATGCGACACGGTTTGTGCTAGCATCTTGAAACTTGACACAGTAAAGTAGTTTCACGTTCTATCTCTATGTTTTGTTTCCTCTTGATGTACCCTAAGCACTGACTGGCGAGAAACACTTTCAAGGAAAGGGGTTGCCAAGCTTCCAAAAATTACGAATCTCCAGAAATCTCAGCAAATATTTTTTCACCCAAACTGGATGATACTTTCAGGTAATGATCAGTACACGAAGGCGACTTGGTTCCCCAAATTTCGTTCTTCTATGTTGAAGCGTTCATTTCCAGTAACAGTTTGAATTTTTAGGTTTCACTCTGTTTTCTCATATATTGATAGATGTATTTGGAACTCTAAATCCAACACGGTTTGTGCTAGCTTCTTGAAACTTGACACAGTAAAGTAGTTTCACGTTCTATCTCTCTGTTTTGTTTCCTCTTGATGTAGCCCTAAGCAGTGACTGGCGAGAAGCACTTTCATGGAAAGGGGTTGCCAAGCTTCCAAAAATTACGAATCTCCAGAAATCTCAGCAAATATTTTTTCACCCAAACTGGATGATACTTTCAGGTAATGATCAGTACACTAAGGTGACTTGGTTCTCCAAATTTCGTTCTTCTATGTTGAAGCGTTCATTTCCAGTAACACTTTGAATTTTTAGGTATCACTCTGTTTTCTCCTATATTGATAGATGTATTTGGAACTCTAAATCCAACACGGTTTGTGCTAGCTTCTTGAAACTTGACACAGTAAAGTAGTTTCACCTTCTATCTCTATGTTTTGTTTCCTCTTGATGTAGCCCTAAGCACTGAAGGCGAGAAACACTTTCATGGAAAGGGGTTGCCAAGCTTCCAAAAATTACGAATCTCCAGAAATCTCAGCCAATATTTTTTCACCCAAACTGGATGATACTTTCAGGTAATGATCAGTAAACGAAGGCGACTTGGTTCCCCAAATTTCGTTCTTCTATGTTGAAGCGTTCATTTCCAGTAACAGTTTGAATTTTTAGGTTTCACTCTGTTTTCTCCTATATTGATAGATGTATTTGGAACACTAAATCCAACACGGTTTGTGCTAGCTTCTTGAAACTTGACACAGTAAAGTAGTTTCACGTTCTATCTCTTTGTTTTGTTTCCTCTTGATGTAGCCCTAAGCAGTGACTGGCGAGAAGCACTTTCATGGAAAGGGGTTGCCAAGCTTCCAAAAATTACGAATCTCCAGAAATCTCAGCCAATATTTTTTCACCCAAACTGGATGATACTTTCAGGTAATGATCAGTAAACGAAGGCGACTTGGTTCCCCAAATTTCGTTCTTCTATGTTGAAGCGTTCATTTCCAGTAACAGTTTGAATTTTTAGGTTTCACTCTGTTTTCTCCTCTATTGAAAGATGTATTTGGAACTCTAAATCCAACACGGTTTGTGCTAGCTTCTTGAAACTTGACACAGTAAAGTAGTTTCACGTTCTATCTCTATGTTTTGTTTCCTCTTGATGTAGCCCTAAGCAGTGACTGGCGAGAAGCACTTTCATGGAAAGGAGTTGCCAAGCTTCCAAAAATTACGAATCTCCAGAAATCTCAACAAATATTTTTTCAACCAAACTGGATGATACTTTCAGGTAATGATCAGTACACTAAGGCGACTTGGTTCCCCAAATTTCGTTCTTCTATGTTGAAGCGTTCATTTCCAGTAACAGTTTGAATTTTTAGGTTTCACTCTGTTTTCTCCTATATTGATAGATGTATTTGGAACTCTAAATCCAACACGGATTGTGCTAGCTTCTTGAAACTTGACATAGTGAAGTAGTTTCACGTTCTATCTCTATGTTTTGTTTCCTCTTGATGTAGCCCTAAGCACTGACTGGCGAGCAACTCTTTCATGGAAAGGGGTTGCCAAGCTTCCAAAAATTACGAATCTCCAGAAATCTCAGCAAATATTTTTTCACCCAAACTGGATGATAATTTCAGGTAATGATCAGTACACTAAGGCAACTTGGTTCCCCAAATTTCGTTCTTCTATGTTGAAGCGTTCATTTCCAGTAACAGTGTGAATTTTTAGGTGTCACTATGTTTTCTACTATATTGATACATGTACTTGGAACTCTAAATGTGACACGGTTTGTGCTAGCTTCTTGAAACTTGACACAGTAAAGTAGTTTCACGTTCTATCTCTATGGGTTGTTTCCTCTTGATGTACCCTAAGCACTGACTGGCGAGAAACACTTTCAAGGAAAGGGGTTGCCAAGCTTCCAAAAATTACGAATCTCCAGAAATCTCAGCAAATATTTTTTCACCCAAACTGGATGATACTTTCAGGTAATGATCAGTACACGAAGGCGACTTGGTTCCCCAAATTTCGTTCTTCTATGTTGAAGCGTTCATTTCCAGTAACAGTTTGAATTTTTAGGTTTCACTCTGTTTTCTCCTATATTGATAGATGTATTTGGAACTCTAAATCCAACACGGTTTGTGCTAGCTTCTTGAAACTTGACACAGTAAAGTAGTTTCACGTTCTATCTCTATGGTTTGTTTCCTCTTGATGTACCCTAAGCACTGACTGGCGAGAAACACTTTCAAGGAAAGGGGTTGCCAAGCTTCCAAAAATTACGAATCTCCAGAAATCTCAGCAAATATTTTTTCACCCAAACTGGATGATACTTTCAGGTAATGATCAGTAAACGAAGGCGACTTGGTTCCCCAAATTTCGTTCTTCTATGTTGAAGCGTTCATTTCCAGTAACAGTTTGAATTTTTAGGTTTCACTCTGTTTTCTCCTATATTGATAGATGTATTTGGAACTCTAAATCCAACACGGTTTGTGCTAGCTTCTTGAAACTTGACACAGTAAAGTAGTTTCACGTTCTATCTCTATGTTTTGTTTCCTCTTGATGTAGCCCTAAGCACTGAAGGCGAGAAACACTTTCATGGAAAGGGGTTGCCAAGCTTCCAAAAATTACGAATCTCCAGAAATCTCAGCCAATATTTTTTCACCCAAACTGGATGATACTTTCAGGTAATGATCAGTAAACGAAGGCGACTTGGTTCCCCAAATTTCCTTCTTCTATGTTGAAGCGTTCATTTCCAGTAACAGTTTGAATTTTTAGGTTTCACTCTGTTTTCTCCTATATTGATAGATGTATTTGGAACTCTAAATCCAACACGGTTTGTGCTAGCTTCTTGAAACTTGACACAGTAAAGTAGTTTCACGTTCTATCTCTATGTTTTGTTTCCTCTTGATGTACCCTAAGCAGTGACTGGCGAGAAGCACTTTCATGGAAAGGGGTTGCCAAGCTTCCAAAAATTACGAATCTCCAGAAATCTCAGCCAATATTTTTTTCACCCAAACAGGATGATACTTTCAGGTAAAGATCAGTACACTAAGGCGACTTGGTTCTCCAAATTTCGTTCTTCTATGTTGAAGCGTTCATTTCCAGTAACACTTTGAATTTTTAGGTATCACTCTGTTTTCTCCTATATTGATAGATGTATTTGGAACTCTAAATCCAACAGGGTTTGTGCTAGCTTCTTGAAACTTGACACAGTAAAGTAGTTTCACGATCTATCTCTATGTTTTGTTTCCTCTTGATGTAGCCCTAAGCACTGAAGGCGAGAAACACTTTCATGGAAAGGGGTTGCCAAGCTTCCAAAAATTACGAATCTCCAGAAATCTCAGCCAATATTTTTTCACCCAAACTGGATGATACTTTCAGGTAATGATCAGTAAACGAAGGCGACTTGGTTCCCCAAATTTCGTTCTTCTATGTTGAAGCGTTCATTTCCAGTAACAGTTTGAATTTTTAGGTTTCACTCTGTTTTCTCCTATATTGATAGATGTATTTGGAACTCTAAATCCAACACGGTTTGTGCTAGCTTCTTGAAACTTGACACAGTAAAGTAGTTTCACGTTCTATCTCTATGTTTTGTTTCCTCTTGATGTAGCCCTAAGCAGTGACTGGCGAGAAGCACTTTCATGGAAAGGGGTTGCCAAGCTTCCAAAAATTACGAATCTCCAGAAATCTCAGCCAATATTTTTTCACCCAAACAGGATGATACTTTCAGGTAATGATCAGTACACTATGGCGACTTGGTTCTCCAAATTTCGTTCTTCTATGTTGAAGCGTACATTTCCAGTAACACTTTGAATTTTTAGGTATCACTCTGTTTTCTCCTATATTGATAGATGTATTTGGAACTCTAAATCCAACACGGTTTGTGCTAGCTTCTTGAAACTTGACACAGTAAAGTAGTTTCACGATCTATCTCTATGTTTTGTTTCCTCTTGATGTAGCCCTAAGCAGTGAAGGTGAGAAACACTTTCATGGAAAGGGGTTGCCAAGCTTCCAAAAATTACGAATCTCCAGAAATCTCAGCCAATATTTTTTCACCCAAACTGGATGATACTTTCAGGTAATGATCAGTACACGAAGGCGACTTGGTTCCCCAAATTTCGTTCTTCTATGTTGAAGCGTTCATTTCCAGTAACAGTTTGAATTTTTAGGTTTCACTCTGTTTTCTCCTATATTGATAGATGTATTTGGAACTCTAAATCCAACACGGTTTGTGCTAGCTTCTTGAAACTTGACACAGTGAAGTAGTTTCACATTCTATCTCTATGTTTTGTTTCCTCTTGATGTAGCCCTAAGCACTGACTGGCGAGCAACTCTTTCATGGAAAGGGGTTGCCAAGCTTCCAAAAATTACGAATCTCCAGAAATCTCAGCAAATATTTTTTCACCCAAACTGGATGATAATTTCAGGTAATGATCAGTACACTAAGGCGACTTGGTTCCCCAAATTTCGTTCTTCTATGTTGAAGCGTTCATTTCCAGTAACAGTTTGAATTTTTAGGTTTCACTCTGTTTTCTACTATATTGATACATGTACTTGGAACTCTAAATGCGACACGGTTTGTGCTAGCATCTTGAAACTTGACACAGTAAAGTAGTTTCACGTTCTATCTCTATGGCTTGTTTCCTCTTGATGTACCCTAAGCACTGACTGGCGAGAAACACTTTCAAGGAAAGGGGTTGCCAAGCTTCCAAAAATTACGAATCTCCAGAAATCTCAGCAAATATTTTTTCACCCAAACTGGATGATACTTTCAGGTAATGATCAGTACACGAAGGCGACTTGGTTCCCCAAATTTCGTTCTTCTATGTTGAAGCGTTCATTTCCAGTAACAGTTTGAATTTTTAGGTTTCACTCTGTTTTCTCCTCTATTGAAAGATGTATTTGGAACTCTAAATCCAACACGGTTTGTGCTAGCTTCTTGAAACTTGACACAGTAAAGTAGTTTCACGTTCTATCTCTATGTTTTGTTTCCTCTTGATGTAGCCCTAAGCAGTGACTGGCGAGAAGCACTTTCATGGAAAGGAGTTGCCAAGCTTCCAAAAATTACGAATCTCCAGAAATCTCAACAAATATTTTTTCAACCAAACTGGATGATACTTTCAGGTAATGATCAGTACACTAAGGCGACTTGGTTCCCCAAATTTCGTTCTTCTATGTTGAAGCGTTCATTTCCAGTAACAGTTTGAATTTTTAGGTTTCACTCTGTTTTCTCCTATATTGATAGATGTATTTGGAACTCTAAATCCAACACGGATTGTGCTAGCTTCTTGAAACTTGACATAGTGAAGTAGTTTCACGTTCTATCTCTATGTTTTGTTTCCTCTTGATGTAGCCCTAAGCACTGACTGGCGAGCAACTCTTTCATGGAAAGGGGTTGCCAAGCTTCCAAAAATTACGAATCTCCAGAAATCTCAGCAAATATTTTTTCACCCAAACTGGATGATAATTTCAGGTAATGATCAGTACACTAAGGCAACTTGGTTCCCCAAATTTCGTTCTTCTATGTTGAAGCGTTCATTTCCAGTAACAGTGTGAATTTTTAGGTGTCACTATGTTTTCTACTATATTGATACATGTACTTGGAACTCTAAATGCGACACGGTTTGTGCTAGCTTCTTGAAACTTGACACAGTAAAGTAGTTTCACGTTCTATCTCTATGGGTTGTTTCCTCTTGATGTACCCTAAGCACTGACTGGCGAGAAACACTTTCAAGGAAAGGGGTTGCCAAGCTTCCAAAAATTACGAATCTCCAGAAATCTCAGCAAATATTTTTTCACCCAAACTGGATGATACTTTCAGGTAATGATCAGTACACGAAGGCGACTTGGTTCCCCAAATTTCGTTCTTCTATGTTGAAGCGTTCATTTCCAGTAACAGTTTGAATTTTTAGGTTTCACTCTGTTTTCTCCTATATTGATAGATGTATTTGGAACTCTAAATCCAACACGGTTTGTGCTAGCTTCTTGAAACTTGACACAGTAAAGTAGTTTCACGTTCTATCTCTATGGTTTGTTTCCTCTTGATGTACCCTAAGCACTGACTGGCGAGAAACACTTTCAAGGAAAGGGGTTGCCAAGCTTCCAAAAATTACGAATCTCCAGAAATCTCAGCAAATATTTTTTCACCCAAACTGGATGATACTTTCAGGTAATGATCAGTAAACGAAGGCGACTTGGTTCCCCAAATTTCGTTCTTCTATGTTGAAGCGTTCATTTCCAGTAACAGTTTGAATTTTTAGGTTTCACTCTGTTTTCTCCTATATTGATAGATGTATTTGGAACTCTAAATCCAACACGGTTTGTGCTAGCTTCTTGAAACTTGACACAGTAAAGTAGTTTCACGTTCTATCTCTATGTTTTGTTTCCTCTTGATGTAGCCCTAAGCAGTGACTGGCGAGAAGCACTTTCATGGAAAGGGGTTGCCAAGCTTCCAAAAATTACGAATCTCCAGAAATCTCAGCAAATATTTTTTCACCCAAACTGGATGATACTTTCAGGTAATGATCAGTACACTAAGGCGACTTGGTTCCCCAAATTTCGTTCTTCTATGTTGAAGCGTTCATTTCCAGTAACACTTTGAATTTTTAGGTATCACTCTGTTTTCTCCTATATTGATAGATGTATTTGGAACTCTAAATCCAACACGGTTTGTGCTAGCTTCTTGAAACTTGACACAGTAAAGTAGTTTCACGTTCTATCTCTATGTTTTGTTTCCTCTTGATGTAGCCCTAAGCACTGAAGGCGAGAAACACTTTCATGGAAAGGGGTTGCCAAGCTTCCAAAAATTACGAATCTCCAGAAATCTCAGCCAATATTTTTTCACCCAAACTGGATGATACTTTCAGGTAATGATCAGTAAACGAAGGCGACTTGGTTCCCCAAATTTCCTTCTTCTATGTTGAAGCGTTCATTTCCAGTAACAGTTTGAATTTTTAGGTTTCACTCTGTTTTCTCCTATATTGATAGATGTATTTGGAACTCTAAATCCAACACGGTTTGTGCTAGCTTCTTGAAACTTGACACAGTAAAGTAGTTTCACGTTCTATCTCTATGTTTTGTTTCCTCTTGATGTACCCTAAGCAGTGACTGGCGAGAAGCACTTTCATGGAAAGGGGTTGCCAAGCTTCCAAAAATTACGAATCTCCAGAAATCTCAGCCAATATTTTTTTCACCCAAACAGGATGATACTTTCAGGTAAAGATCAGTACACTAAGGCGACTTGGTTCTCCAAATTTCGTTCTTCTATGTTGAAGCGTTCATTTCCAGTAACACTTTGAATTTTTAGGTATCACTCTGTTTTCTCCTATATTGATAGATGTATTTGGAACTCTAAATCCAACAGGGTTTGTGCTAGCTTCTTGAAACTTGACACAGTAAAGTAGTTTCACGATCTATCTCTATGTTTTGTTTCCTCTTGATGTAGCCCTAAGCACTGAAGGCGAGAAACACTTTCATGGAAAGGGGTTGCCAAGCTTCCAAAAATTACGAATCTCCAGAAATCTCAGCCAATATTTTTTCACCCAAACTGGATGATACTTTCAGGTAATGATCAGTAAACGAAGGCGACTTGGTTCCCCAAATTTCGTTCTTCTATGTTGAAGCGTTCATTTCCAGTAACAGTTTGAATTTTTAGGTTTCACTCTGTTTTCTCCTATATTGATAGATGTATTTGGAACTCTAAATCCAACACGGTTTGTGCTAGCTTCTTGAAACTTGACACAGTAAAGTAGTTTCACGTTCTATCTCTATGTTTTGTTTCCTCTTGATATAGCCCTAAGCAGTGACTGGCGAGAAGCACTTTCATGGAAAGGGGTTGCCAAGCTTCCAAAAATTACGAATCTCCAGAAATCTCAGCCAATATTTTTTCACCCAAACAGGATGATACTTTCAGGTAATGATCAGTACACTAAGGCGACTTGGTTCTCCAAATTTCGTTCTTCTATGTTGAAGCGTACATTTCCAGTAACACTTTGAATTTTTAGGTATCACTCTGTTTTCTCCTATATTGATAGATGTATTTGGAACTCTAAATCCAACACGGTTTGTGCTAGCTTCTTGAAACTTGACACAGTAAAGTAGTTTCACGATCTATCTCTATGTTTTGTTTCCTCTTGATGTAGCCCTAAGCAGTGAAGGTGAGAAACACTTTCATGGAAAGGGGTTGCCAAGCTTCCAAAAATTACGAATCTCCAGAAATCTCAGCCAATATTTTTTCACCCAAACTGGATGATACTTTCAGGTAATGATCAGTACACGAAGGCGACTTGGTTCCCCAAATTTCGTTCTTCTATGTTGAAGCGTTCATTTCCAGTAACAGTTTGAATTTTTAGGTTTCACTCTGTTTTCTCCTATATTGATAGATGTATTTGGAACTCTAAATCCAACACGGTTTGTGCTAGCTTCTTGAAACTTGACACAGTGAAGTAGTTTCACGTTCTATCTCTATGTTTTGTTTCCTCTTGATGTAGCCCTAAGCACTGACTGGCGAGCAACTCTTTCATGGAAAGGGGTTGCCAAGCTTCCAAAAATTACGAATCTCCAGAAATCTCAGCAAATATTTTTTCACCCAAACTGGATGATAATTTCAGGTAATGATCAGTACACTAAGGCGACTTGGTTCCCCAAATTTCGTTCTTCTATGTTGAAGCGTTCATTTCCAGTAACAGTTTGAATTTTTAGGTTTCACTCTGTTTTCTACTATATTGATACATGTACTTGGAACTCTAAATGCGACACGGTTTGTGCTAGCATCTTGAAACTTGACACAGTAAAGTAGTTTCACGTTCTATCTCTATGTTTTGTTTCCTCTTGATGTACCCTAAGCACTGACTGGCGAGAAACACTTTCAAGGAAAGGGGTTGCCAAGCTTCCAAAAATTACGAATCTCCAGAAATCTCAGCAAATATTTTTTCACCCAAACTGGATGATACTTTCAGGTAATGATCAGTACACGAAGGCGACTTGGTTCCCCAAATTTCGTTCTTCTATGTTGAAGCGTTCATTTCCAGTAACAGTTTGAATTTTTAGGTTTCACTCTGTTTTCTCCTATATTGATAGATGTATTTGGAACTCTAAATCCAACACGGTTTGTGCTAGCTTCTTGAAACTTGACACAGTAAAGTAGTTTCACGTTCTATCTCTATGGTTTGTTTCCTCTTGATGTACCCTAAGCACTGACTGGCGAGAAGCACTTTCATGGAAAGGGGTTGCCAAGCTTCCAAAAATTACGAATCTCCAGAAATCTCAGCAAATATTTTTTCACCCAAACTGGATGATACTTTCAGGTAATGATCAGTACACGAAGGCGACTTGGTTCCCCAAATTTCGTTCTTCTATGTTGAAGCGTTCATTTCCAGTAACAGTTTGAATTTTTAGGTTTCACTCTGTTTTCTCATATATTGATAGATGTATTTGGAACTCTAAATCCAACACGGTTTGTGCTAGCTTCTTGAAACTTGACACAGTAAAGTAGTTTCACGTTCTATCTCTCTGTTTTGTTTCCTCTTGATGTAGCCCTAAGCAGTGACTGGCGAGAAGCACTTTCATGGAAAGGGGTTGCCAAGCTTCCAAAAATTACGAATCTCCAGAAATCTCAGCAAATATTTTTTCACCCAAACTGGATGATACTTTCAGGTAATGATCAGTACACTAAGGTGACTTGGTTCTCCAAATTTCGTTCTTCTATGTTGAAGCGTTCATTTCCAGTAACACTTTGAATTTTTAGGTATCACTCTGTTTTCTCCTATATTGATAGATGTATTTGGAACTCTAAATCCAACACGGTTTGTGCTAGCTTCTTGAAACTTGACACAGTAAAGTAGTTTCACCTTCTATCTCTATGTTTTGTTTCCTCTTGATGTAGCCCTAAGCACTGAAGGCGAGAAACACTTTCATGGAAAGGGGTTGCCAAGCTTCCAAAAATTACGAATCTCCAGAAATCTCAGCCAATATTTTTTCACCCAAACTGGATGATACTTTCAGGTAATGATCAGTAAACGAAGGCGACTTGGTTCCCCAAATTTCGTTCTTCTATGTTGAAGCGTTCATTTCCAGTAACAGTTTGAATTTTTAGGTTTCACTCTGTTTTCTCCTATATTGATAGATGTATTTGGAACACTAAATCCAACACGGTTTGTGCTAGCTTCTTGAAACTTGACACAGTAAAGTAGTTTCACGTTCTATCTCTTTGTTTTGTTTCCTCTTGATGTAGCCCTAAGCAGTGACTGGCGAGAAGCACTTTCATGGAAAGGGGTTGCCAAGCTTCCAAAAATTACGAATCTCCAGAAATCTCAGCCAATATTTTTTCACCCAAACTGGATGATACTTTCAGGTAATGATCAGTAAACGAAGGCGACTTGGTTCCCCAAATTTCGTTCTTCTATGTTGAAGCGTTCATTTCCAGTAACAGTTTGAATTTTTAGGTTTCACTGTGTTTTCTCCTATATTGATAGATGTATTTGGAACTCTAAATCCAACACGGTTTGTGCTAGCTTCTTGAAACTTGACACAGTAAAGTAGTTTCACGTTCTATCTTTATGGTTTGTTTCCTCTTGATGTACCCTAAGCAATGACTGGCGAGAAACACTTTCAAGGAAAGGGGTTGCCAAGCTTCCAAAAATTACGAATCTCCAGAAATCTCAGCAAATATTTTTTCACCCAAACTGGATGATACTTTCAGGTAATGATCAGTACACTAAGGCGACTTGGTTCCCCAAATTTCGTTCTTCTATGTTGAAGCGTTCATTTCCAGTAACACTTTGAATTTTTAGGTATCACTCTGTTTTCTCCTATATTGATAGATGTATTTGGAACTCTAAATCCAACACGGTTTGTGCTAGCTTCTTGAAACTTGACACAGTAAAGTAGTTTCACGTTCTATCTCTATGTTTTGTTTCCTCTTGATGTAGCCCTAAGCACTGAAGGCGAGAAACACTTTCATGGAAAGGGGTTGCCAAGCTTCCAAAAATTACGAATCTCCAGAAATCTCAGCCAATATTTTTTCACCCAAACTGGATGATACTTTCAGGTAATGATCAGTAAACGAAGGCGACTTGGTTCCCCAAATTTCGTTCTTCTATGTTGAAGCGTTCATTTCCAGTAACAGTTTGAATTTTTAGGTTTCACTCTGTTTTCTCCTATATTGATAGATGTATTTGGAACTCTAAATCCAACACGGTTTGTGCTAGCTTCTTGAAACTTGACACAGTAAAGTAGTTTCACGTTCTATCTCTATGTTTTGTTTCCTCTTGATGTAGCCCTAAGCAGTGACTGGCGAGAAGCACTTTCATGGAAAGGGGTTGCCAAGCTTCCAAAAATTACGAATCTCCAGAAATCTCAGCAAATATTTTTTCACCCAAACTGGATGATACTTTCAGGTAATGATCAGTAAACGAAGGCGACTTGGTTCCCCAAATTTCGTTCTTCTATGTAAGCGTTCATTTCCAGTAACAGTTTGAATTTTTAGGTATCACTCTGTTTTCTCCTATATTGATAGATGTATTTGGAACTCTAAATCCAACACGGTTTGTGCTAGCTTCTTGAAACTTGACACAGTAAAGTAGTTTCACGTTCTATCTTTATGGTTTGTTTCCTCTTGATGTACCCTAAGCACTGACTGGCGAGAAACACTTTCAAGGAAAGGGGTTGCCAAGCTTCCAAAAATTACGCATCTCCAGAAATCTCAGCAAATATTTTTTCACCCAAACTGGATGATACTTTCAGGTAATGATCAGTAAACGAAGGCGACTTGGTTCCCCAAATTTCGTTCTTCTATGTTGAAGCGTTCATTTCCAGTAACAGTTTGAATTTGTAGGTTTCACTCTGTTTTCTCCTATATTGATAGATGTATTTGGAACTCTAAATCCAACACGGTTTGTGCTAGCTTCTTGAAACTTGACACAGTAAAGTAGTTTCACGTTCTATCTCTATGTTTTGTTTCCTCTTGATGTAGCCCTAAGCAGTGACTGGCGAGAAGCACTTTCATGGAAAAGGGTTGCCAAGCTTCCAAAAATTACGAATCTCCAGAAATCTCAGCAAATATTTTTTCACCCAAACTGGATGATACTTTCAGGTAATGATCAGTACACGAAGGCGACTTGGTTCCCCAAATTTCGTTCTTCTATGTTGAAGCGTTCATTTCCAGTAACAGTTTGAATTTTTAGGTATCACTCTGTTTTCTCCTATATTGATAGATGTATTTGGAACTCTAAATCCGACACGGATTGTGCTAGCTTTTTGAAACTTGACACAGTAAAGTAGTTTCACGTTCTATCTCTATGGTTTGTTTCCTCTTGATATAGCCCTAAGCACTGACTGGCGAGAAACACTTTCATGGAAAGGGGTTGCCAAGCTTCCAAAAATTACGAATCTCCAGAAATCTCAGCAAATATTTTTTCACCCAAACTGGATGATACTTTCAGGTAATGATCAGTACACTAAGGCGACTTGGTTCCCCAAATTTCGTTCTTCTATGTTGAAGCGTTCATTTCCAGTAACACTTTGAATTTTTTGGTATCACTCTGTTTTCTCCTATATTGATAGATGTATTTGGAACTCTAAATCCAACACGGTTTGTGCTAGCTTCTTGAAACTTGACACAGTAAAGTAGTTTCACGTTCTATCTCTATGTTTTGTTTCCTCTTGATGTAGCCCTAAGCACTGAAGGCGAGAAACACTTTCATGGAAAGGGGTTGCCAAGCTTCCAAAAATTACGAATCTCCAGAAATCTCAGCCAATATTTTTTCACCCAAACTGGATGATACTTTCAGGTAATGATCAGTAAACGAAGGCGACTTGGTTCCCCAAATTTCCTTCTTCTATGTTGAAGCGTTCATTTCCAGTAACAGTTTGAATTTTTAGGTTTCACTCTGTTTTCTCCTATATTGATAGATGTATTTGGAACTCTAAATCCAACACGGTTTGTGCTAGCTTCTTGAAACTTGACACAGTAAAGTAGTTTCACGTTCTATCTCTATGTTTTGTTTCCTCTTGATGTAGCCCTAAGCAGTGACTGGCGAGAAGCACTTTCATGGAAAGGGGTTGCCAAGCTTCCAAAAATTACGAATCTCCAGAAATCTCAGCCAATATTTTTTCACCCAAACTGGATGATACTTTCAGGTAATGATCAGTAAACGAAGGCGACTTGGTTCCCCAAATTTCCTTCTTCTATGTTGAAGCGTTCATTTCCAGTAACAGTTTGAATTTTTAGGTTTCACTCTGTTTTCTCCTATATTGATAGATGTATTTGGAACTCTAAATCCGACACGGATTGTGCTAGCTTCTTGAAACTTGACACAGTAAAGTAGTTTCACGTTCTATCTCTATGTTTTGTTTCCTCTTGATGTAGCCCTAAGCACTGAAGGCGAGAAACACTTTCATGGAAAGGGGTTGCCAAGCTTCCAAAAATTACGAATCTCCAGAAATCTCAGCCAATATTTTTTCACCCAAACTGGATGATACTTTCAGGTAATGATCAGTAAACGAAGGCGACTTGGTTCCCCAAATTTCGTTCTTCTATGTTGAAGCGTTCATTTCCAGTAACAGTTTGAATTTTTAGGTTTCACTCTGTTTTCTCCTATATTGATAGATGTATTTGGAACTCTAAATCCAACACGGTTTGTGCTAGCTTCTTGAAACTTGACACAGTAAAGTAGTTTCACGTTCTATCTCTATGTTTTGTTTCCTCTTGATGTAGCCCTAAGCAGTGACTGGTGACAAGCACTTTCATGGAAAGGGGTTGCCAAGCTTCCAAAAATTACGAATCTCCAGAAATCTCAGCAAATATTTTTTCACCCAAACTGGATGATACTTTCAGGTAATGATCAGTACACGAAGGCGACTTGGTTCCCCAAATTTCGTTCTTCTATGTTGAAGCGTTCATTTCCAGTAACAGTTTGAATTTTTAGGTATCACTCTGTTTTCTCCTATATTGATAGATGTATTTGGAACTCTAAATCCAACACGGTTTGTGCTAGCTTCTTGAAACTTGACACAGTAAAGTAGTTTCACGTTCTATCTCTATGGTTTGTTTCCTCTTGATGTACCCTAAGCACTGACTGGCGAGAAACACTTTCAAGGAAAGGGGTTGCCAAGCTTCCAAAAATTACGAATCTCCAGAAATCTCAGCAAATATTTTTTCACCCAAACTGGATGATAGTTTCAGGTAATGATCAGTAAACGAAGGCGACTTGGTTCCCCAAATTTCGTTCTTCTATGTTGAAGCGTTCATTTCCAGTAACAGTTTGAATTTTTAGGTTTCACTCTGTTTTCTCCTATATAGATAGATGTATTTGGAACTCTAAATCCAACACGGTTTGTGCTAGCTTCTTGAAACTTGACACAGTAAAGTAGTTTCACGTTCTATCTCTATGTTTTGTTTCCTCTTGATGTAGCCCTAAGCAGTGACTGGCGAGAAGCACTTTCAATGAAAGGGGTTGCCAAGCTTCCAAAAATTACGAATCTCCAGAAATCTCAGCCAATATTTTTTCACCCAAACTGGATGATACTTTCAGGTAATGATCAGTACACGAAGGCGACTTGGTTCCCCAAATTTCGTTCTTCTATGTTGAAGCGTTCATTTCCAGTAACAGTTTGAATTTTTAGGTATCACTCTGTTTTCTCCTATATTGATAGATGTATTTGGAACTCTAAATCCGACACGGATTGTGCTAGCTTTTTGAAACTTGACACTGTAAAGTAGTTTCACGTTCTATCTCTATGGTTTGTTTCCTCTTGATGTAGCCCTAAGCACTGACTGGCGAGAAACACTTTCATGGAAAGGGGTTGCCAAGCTTCCAAAAATTACGAATCTCCAGAAATCTCAGCCAATATTTTTTCACCCAAACTGGATGATACTTTCAGGTAATGATCAGTACACTAAGGCGACTTGGTTCCCCAAATTTCGTTCTTCTATGTTGAAGCGTTCATTTCCAGTAACACTTTGAATTTTTAGGTATCACTCTGTTTTCTCCTATATTGATAGATGTATTTGGAACTCTAAATCCAACACAGTTTGTGCTAGCTTCTTGAAACTTGACACAGTAAAGTAGTTTCACGTTCTATCTCTATGTTTTGTTTCCTCTTGATGTAGCCCTAAGCACTGAAGGCGAGAAACACTTTCATGGAAAGGGGTTGCCAAGCTTCCAAAAATTACGAATCTCCAGAAATCTCAGCCAATATTTTTTCACCCAAACTGGATGATACTTTCAGGTAATGATCAGTAAACGAAGGCGACTTGGTTCCCCAAATTTCGTTCTTCTATGTTGAAGCGTTCATTTCCAGTAACAGTTTGAATTTTTAGGTTTCACTCTGTTTTCTCCTATATTGATAGATGTATTTGGAACTCTAAATCCAACACGGTTTGTGCTAGCTTCTTGAAACTTGACACAGTAAAGTAGTTTCACGTTCTATCTCTATGTTTTGTTTCCTCTTGATGTAGCCCTAAGCAGTGACTGGCGAGAAGCACTTTCATGGAAAGGGGTTGCCAAGCTTCCAAAAATTACGAATCTCCAGAAATCTCAGCCAATATTTTTTCACCCAAACAGGATGATACTTTCAGGTAAAGATCAGTACACTAAGGCGACTTGGTTCTCCAAATTTCGTTCTTCTATGTTGAAGCGTTCATTTCCAGTAACACTTTGAATTTTTAGGTATCACTCTGTTTTCTCCTATATTGATAGATGTATTTGGAACTCTAAATCCAACACGGTTTGTGCTAGCTTCTTGAAACTTGACACAGTAAAGTAGTTTCACGATCTATCTCTATGTTTTGTTTCCTCTTGATGTAGCCCTAAGCACTGAAGGCGAGAAACACTTTCATGGAAAGGGGTTGCCAAGCTTCCAAAAATTACGAATCTCCAGAAATCTCAGCCAATATTTTTTCACCCAAACTGGATGATACTTTCAGGTAATGATCAGTAAACGAAGGCGACTTGGTTCCCCAAATTTCGTTCTTCTATGTTGAAGCGTTCATTTCCAGTAACAGTTTGAATTTTTAGGTTTCACTCTGTTTTCTCCTATATTGATACATGTACTTGGAACTCTAAATCCAACACGGTTTGTGCTAGCTTCTTGAAACTTGACACAGTAAAGTAGTTTCACGTTCTATCTCTATGGTTTGTTTCCTCTTGATGTACCCTAAGCACTGACTGGCGAGAAACACTTTCAAGGAAAGGGGTTGCCAAGCTTCCAAAAATTACGAATCTCCAGAAATCTCAGCAAATATTTTTTCACCCAAACTGGATGATACTTTCAGGTTGTGATCAGTAAACGAAGGCGACTTGGTTCCCCAAATTTCGTTCTTCTATGTTGAAGCGTTCATTTCCAGTAACAGTTTGAATTTTTAGGTATCACTCTGTTTTCTCCTATATTGATAGATGTATTTGGAACTCTAAATCCGACACGGATTGTGCTAGCTTTTTGAAACTTGACACAGTAAAGTAGTTTCACGTTCTATCTCTATGGTTTGTTTCCTCTTGATATAGCCCTAAGCACTGACTGGCGAGAAACACTTTCATGGAAAGGGGTTGCCAAGCTTCCAAAAATTACGAATCTCCAGAAATCTCAGCCAATATTTTTTCACCCAAACTGGATGATACTTTCAGGTAATGATCAGTACACTAAGGCGACTTGGTTCCCCAAATTTCGTTCTTCTATGTTGAAGCGTTCATTTCCAGTAACACTTTGAATTTTTTGGTATCACTCTGTTTTCTCCTATATTGATAGATGTATTTGGAACTCTAAATCCAACACGGTTTGTGCTAGCTTCTTGAAACTTGACACAGTAAAGTAGTTTCACGTTCTATCTCTATGTTTTGTTTCCTCTTGATGTAGCCCTAAGCACTGAAGGCGAGAAACACTTTCATGGAAAGGGGTTGCCAAGCTTCCAAAAATTACGAATCTCCAGAAATATCAGCCAATATTTTTTCACCCAAACTGGATGATACTTTCAGGTAATGATCAGTAAACGAAGGCGACTTGGTTCCCCAAATTTCGTTCTTCTATGTTGAAGCGTTCATTTCCAGTAACAGTTTGAATTTTTAGGTTTCACTCTGTTTTCTCCTATATTGATAGATGTATTTGGAACTCTAAATCCAACACGGTTTGTGCTAGCTTCTTGAAACTTGACACAGTAAAGTAGTTTCACGTTCTATCTCTATGTTTTGTTTCCTCTTGATGTAGCCCTAAGCAGTGACTGGCGAGAAGCACTTTCATGGAAAGGGGTTGCCAAGCTTCCAAAAATTACGAATCTCCAGAAATCTCAGCCAATATTTTTTCAACCAAACTGGATGATACTTTCAGGTAATGATCAGTAAACGAAGGCGACTTGGTTCCCCAAATTTCGTTCTTCTATGTTGAAGCGTTCATTTCCAGTAACAGTTTGAATTTTTAGGTTTCACTCTGTTTTCTCCTATATTGATAGATATATTTGGAACTCTAAATCCAACACAGTTTGTGCTAGCTTCTTGAAACTTGACACAGTAAAGTAGTTTCACGTTCTATCTTTATGGTTTGTTTCCTCTTGATGTACCCTAAGCACTGACTGGCGAGAAACACTTTCAAGGAAAGGGGTTGCCAAGCTTCCAAAAATTACGAATCTCCAGAAATCTCAGCAAATATTTTTTCACCCAAACTGGATGATACTTTCAGGTAATGATCACTAAACGAAGGCGACTTGGTTCCCCAAATTTCGTTCTTCTATGTTGAAGCGTTCATTTCCAGTTACAGTTTGAATTTTTAGGTTTCACTCTGTTTTCTCCTATATTGATAGATGTATTTGGAACTCTAAATCCAACACGGTTTGTGCTAGCTTCTTGAAACTTGACACAGTAAAGTAGTTTCACGTTCTATCTCTATGTTTTGTTTCCTCTTGATGTAGCCCTAAGCAGTGACTGGCGAGAAGCACTTTCAATGAAAGGGGTTGCCAAGCTTCCAAAAATTACGAATCTCCAGAAATCTCAGCCAATATTTTTTCACCCAAACTGGATGATACTTTCAGGTAATGATCAGTACACGAAGGCGACTTGGTTCCCCAAATTTCGTTCTTCTATGTTGAAGCGTTCATTTCCAGTAACAGTTTGAATTTTTAGGTATCACTCTGTTTTCTCCTATATTGATAGATGTATTTGGAACTCTAAATCCGACACGGATTGTGCTAGCTTTTTAAAACTTGACACAGTAAAGTAGTTTCACGTTCTATCTCTATGGTTTGTTTCCTCTTGATGTAGCCCTAAGCACTGACTGGCGAGAAACACTTTCATGGAAAGGGGTTGCCAAGCTTCCAAAAATTACGAATCTCCAGAAATCTCAGCCAATATTTTTTCACCCAAACTGGATGATACTTTCAGGTAATGATCAGTACACTAAGGCGACTTGGTTCCCCAAATTTCGTTCTTCTATGTTGAAGCGTTCATTTCCAGTAACACTTTGAATTTTTAGGTATCACTCTGTTTTCTCCTATATTGATAGATGTATTTGGAACTCTAAATCCAACACAGTTTGTGCTAGCTTCTTGAAACTTGACACAGTAAAGTAGTTTCACGTTCTATCTCTATGTTTTGTTTCCTCTTGATGTAGCCCTAAGCACTGAAGGCGAGAAACACTTTCATGGAAAGGGGTTGCCAAGCTTCCAAAAATTACGAATCTCCAGAAATCTCAGCCAATATTTTTTCACCCAAACTGGATGATACTTTCAGGTAATGATCAGTAAACGAAGGCGACTTGGTTCCCCAAATTTCGTTCTTCTATGTTGAAGCGTTCATTTCCAGTAACAGTTTGAATTTTTAGGTTTCACTCTGTTTTCTCCTATATTGATAGATGTATTTGGAACTCTAAATCCAACACGGTTTGTGCTAGCTTCTTGAAACTTGACACAGTAAAGTAGTTTCACGTTCTATCTCTATGTTTTGTTTCCTCTTGATGTAGCCCTAAGCAGTGACTGGCGAGAAGCACTTTCATGGAAAGGGGTTGCCAAGCTTCCAAAAATTACGAATCTCCAGAAATCTCAGCCAATATTTTTTCACCCAAACAGGATGATACTTTCAGGTAAAGATCAGTACACTAAGGCGACTTGGTTCTCCAAATTTCGTTCTTCTATGTTGAAGCGTTCATTTCCAGTAACACTTTGAATTTTTAGGTATCACTCTGTTTTCTCCTATATTGATAGATGTATTTGGAACTCTAAATCCAACACGGTTTGTGCTAGCTTCTTGAAACTTGACACAGTAAAGTAGTTTCACGATCTATCTCTATGTTTTGTTTCCTCTTGATGTAGCCCTAAGCACTGAAGGCGAGAAACACTTTCATGGAAAGGGGTTGCCAAGCTTCCAAAAATTACGAATCTCCAGAAATCTCAGCCAATATTTTTTCACCCAAACTGGATGATACTTTCAGGTAATGATCAGTAAACGAAGGCGACTTGGTTCCCCAAATTTCGTTCTTCTATGTTGAAGCGTTCATTTCCAGTAACAGTTTGAATTTTTAGGTTTCACTCTGTTTTCTCCTATATTGATACATGTACTTGGAACTCTAAATCCAACACGGTTTGTGCTAGCTTCTTGAAACTTGACACAGTAAAGTAGTTTCACGTTCTATCTCTATGGTTTGTTTCCTCTTGATGTACCCTAAGCACTGACTGGCGAGAAACACTTTCAAGGAAAGGGGTTGCCAAGCTTCCAAAAATTACGAATCTCCAGAAATCTCAGCAAATATTTTTTCACCCAAACTGGATGATACTTTCAGGTTGTGATCAGTAAACGAAGGCGACTTGGTTCCCCAAATTTCGTTCTTCTATGTTGAAGCGTTCATTTCCAGTAACAGTTTGAATTTTTAGGTTTCACTCTGTTTTCTCCTATATTGATAGATGTATTTGCAACTCTAAATCCAACACGGTTTGTGCTAGCTTCTTGAAACTTGACACAGTAAAGTAGTTTCACGTTCTATCTCTATGTTTTGTTTCCTCTTGATGTAGCCCTAAGCAGTGACTGGCGAGAAGCACTTTCATGGAAAGGGGTTGCCAAGCTTCCAAAAATTACGAATCTCCAGAAATCTCAGCAAATATTTTTTCACCCAAACTGGATGATACTTTCAGGTAATGATCAGTACACGAAGGCGACTTGGTTCCCCAAATTTCGTTCTTCTATGTTGAAGCGTTCATTTCCAGTAACAGTTTGAATTTTTAGGTATCACTCTGTTTTCTCCTATATTGATAGATGTATTTGGAACTCTAAATCCGACACGGATTGTGCTAGCTTTTTGAAACTTGACACAGTAAAGTAGTTTCACGTTCTATCTCTATGGTTTGTTTCCTCTTGATGTAGCCCTAAGCACTGACTGGCGAGAAACACTTTCATGGAAAGGGGTTGCCAAGCTTCCAAAAATTACGAATCTCCAGAAATCTCAGCCAATATTTTTTCACCCAAACTGGATGATACTTTCAGGTAATGATCAGTACACTAAGGCGACTTGGTTCCCCAAATTTCGTTCTTCTATGTTGAAGCGTTCATTTCCAGTAACACTTTGAATTTTTAGGTATCACTCTGTTTTCTCCTATATTGATAGATGTATTTGGAACTCTAAATCCAACACGGTTTGTGCTAGCTTCTTGAAACTTGACACAGTAAAGTAGTTTCACGTTCTATCTCTATGTTTTGTTTCCTCTTGATGTAGCCCTAAGCACTGAAGGCGAGAAACACTTTCATGGAAAGGGGTTGCCAAGCTTCCAAAAACTACGAATCTCCAGAAATCTCAGCCAATATTTTTTCACCCAAACTGGATGATACTTTCAGGTAATGATCAGTAAACGAAGGCGACTTGGTTCCCCAAATTTCGTTCTTCTATGTTGAAGCGTTCATTTCCAGTAACAGTTTGAATTTTTAGGTTTCACTCTGTTTTCTCCTATATTGATAGATGTATTTGGAACTCTAAATCCAACACGGTTTGTGCTAGCTTCTTGAAACTTGACACAGTAAAGTAGTTTCACGTTCTATCTCTATGTTTTGTTTCCTCTTGATGTAGCCCTAAGCAGTGACTGGCGAGAAGCACTTTCATGGAAAGGGGTTGCCAAGCTTCCAAAAATTACGAATCTACAGAAATCTCAGCCAATATTTTTTCACCCAAACAGGATGATACTTTCAGGTAAAGATCAGTACACTAAGGCGACTTGGTTCTCCAAATTTCGTTCTTCTATGTTGAAGCGTTCATTTCCAGTAACACTTTGAATTTTTAGGTATCACTCTGTTTTCTCCTATATTGATAGATGTATTTGGAACTCTAAATCCAACACGGTTTGTGCTAGCTTCTTGAAACTTGACACAGTAAAGTAGTTTCACGATCTATCTCTATGTTTTGTTTCCTCTTGATGTAGCCCTAAGCACTGAAGGCGAGAAACACTTTCATGGAAAGGGGTTGCCAAGCTTCCAAAAATTACGAATCTCCAGAAATCTCAGCCAATATTTTTTCACCCAAACTGGATGATACTTTCAGGTAATGATCAGTAAACGAAGGCGACTTGGTTCCCCAAATTTCGTTCTTCTATGTTGAAGCGTTCATTTCCAGTAACAGTTTGAATTTTTAGGTTTCACTCTGTTTTCTCCTATATTGATAGATGTATTTGGAACTCTAAATCCAACACGGTTTGTGCTAGCTTCTTGAAACTTGACACAGTAAAGTAGTTTCACGTTCTATCTTTATGGTTTGTTTCCTCTTGATGTACCCTAAGCACTGACTGGCGAGAAAAACTTTCAAGGAAAGGGGTTGCCAAGCTTCCAAAAATTACGAATCTCCAGAAATCTCAGCAAATATTTTTTCACCCAAACTGGATGATACTTTCAGGTAATGATCAGTAAACGAAGGCGACTTGGTTCCCCAAATTTCGTTCTTCTATGTTGAAGCGTTCATTTCCAGTTACAGTTTGAATTTTTAGGTTTCACTCTGTTTTCTCCTATATTGATAGATGTATTTGGAACTCTAAATCCAACACGGTTTGTGCTAGCTTCTTGAAACTTGACACAGTAAAGTAGTTTCAAGTTCTATCTCTATGTTTTGTTTCCTCTTGATGTAGCCCTAAGCAGTGACTGGCGAGAAGCACTTTCATGGAAAGGGGTTGCCAAGCTTCCAAAAATTACGAATCTCCAGAAATCTCAGCAAATATTTTTTCACCCAAACTGGATGATACTTTCAGGTAATGATCAGTACACGAAGGCGACTTGGTTCCCCAAATTTCGTTCTTCTATGTTGAAGCGTTCATTTCCAGTAACAGTTTGAATTTTTAGGTATCACTCTGTTTTCTCCTATATTGATAGATGTATTTGGAACTCTAAATCCAACACGGTTTGTGCTAGCTTCTTGAAACTTGACACAGTAAAGTAGTTTCACGTTCTATCTCTATGTTTTGTTTCCTCTTGATGTAGCCCTAAGCACTGAAGGCGAGAAACACTTTCATGGAAAGGGGTTGCCAAGCTTCCAAAAATTACGAATCTCAAGAAATCTCAGCCAATATTTTTTCACCCAAACTGGATGATACTTTCAGGTAATGATCAGTAAACGAAGGCGACTTGGTTCCCCAAATTTCGTTCTTCTATGTTGAAGCGTTCATTTCCAGTAACAGTTTGAATTTTTAGGTTTCACTCTGTTTTCTCCTATATTGATAGATGTATTTGGAACTCTAAATCCAACACGGTTTGTGCTAGCTTCTTGAAACTTGACACAGTAAAGTAGTTTCACGTTCTATCTCTATGTTTTGTTTCCTCTTGATGTAGCCCTAAGCAGTGACTGGCGAGAAGCACTTTCATGGAAAGGGGTTGCCAAGCTTCCAAAAATTACGAATCTCCAGAAATCTCAGCCAATATTTTTCCACCCAAACAGGATGATACTTTCAGGTAATGATCAGTACACTAAGGCGACTTGGTTCTCCAAATTTCATTCTTCTATGTTGAAGCGTTCATTTCCAGTAACACTTTGAATTTTTAGGTATCACTCTGTTTTCTCCTATATTGATAGATGTATTTGGAACTCTAAATCCAACACGGTTTGTGCTAGCTTCTTGAAACTTGACACAGGAAAGTAGTTTCACGATCTATCTCTATGTTTTGTTTCCTCTTGATGTAGCCCTAAGCACTGAAGGCGAGAAACACTTTCATGGAAAGGGGTTGCCAAGCTTCCAAAAATTACGAATCTCCAGAAATCTCAGCCAATATTTTTTCACCCAAACTGGATGATACTTTCAGGTAATGATCAGTAAACGAAGGCGACTTGGTTCCCCAAATTTCGTTCTTCTATGTTGAAGCGTTCATTTCCAGTAACAGTTTGAATTTTTAGGTTTCACTCTGTTTTCTCCTATATTGATAGATGTATTTGGAACTCTAAATCCAACACGGTTTGTGCTAGCTTCTTGAAACTTGACACAGTAAAGTAGTTTCACGTTCTATCTTTATGGTTTGTTTCCTCTTGATGTACCCTAAGCACTGACTGGCGAGAAACACTTTCAAGGAAAGGGGTTGCCAAGCTTCCAAAAATTACGAATCTCCAGAAATCTCAGCAAATATTTTTTCACCCAAACTGGATGATACTTTCAGGTAATGATCAGTAAACGAAGGCGACTTGGTTCCCCAAATTTCGTTCTTCTATGTTGAAGCGTTCATTTCCAGTTACAGTTTGAATTTTTAGGTTTCACTCTGTTTTCTCCTATATTGATAGATGTATTTGGAACTCTAAATCCAACACGGTTTGTGCTAGCTTCTTGAAACTTGACACAGTAAAGTAGTTTCACGTTCTATCTCTATGTTTTGTTTCCTCTTGATGTAGCCCTAAGCAGTGACTGGCGAGAAGCACTTTTATGGAAAGGGGTTGCCAAGCTTCCAAAAATTACGAATCTCCAGAAATCTCAGCAAATATTTTTTCACCCAAACTGGATGATACTTTCAGGTAATGATCAGTACACGAAGGCGACTTGGTTCCCCAAATTTCGTTCTTCTATGTTGAAGCGTTCATTTCCAGTAACAGTTTGAATTTTTAGGTATCACTCTGTTTTCTCCTATATTGATAGATGTATTTGGAACTCTAAATCCAACACGGTTTGTGCTAGCTTCTTGAAACTTGACACAGTAAAGTAGTTTCACGTTCTATCTTTATGGTTTGTTTCCTCTTGATGTACCCTAAGCACTGACTGGCGAGAAACACTTTCAAGGAAAGGGGTTGCCAAGCTTCCAAAAATTACGTATCTCCAGAAATCTCAGCAAATATTTTTTCACCCAAACTGGATGATACTTTCAGGTAATGATCAGTAAACGAAGGCGACTTGGTTCCCCAAATTTCGTTCTTCTATGTTGAAGCGTTCATTTCCAGTAACAGTTTGAATTTTTAGGTTTCACTCTGTTTTCTCCTATATTGATAGATGTATTTGGAACTCTAAATCCAACACGGTTTGTGCTAGCTTCTTGAAACTTGACACAGTAAAGTAGTTTCACGTTCTATCTCTATGTTTTGTTTCCTCTTGATGTAGCCCTAAGCAGTGACTGGCGAGAAGCACTTTCATGGAAAGGGGTTGCCAAGCTTCCAAAAATTACGAATCTCCAGAAATCTCAGCCAATATTTTTTCACCCAAACTGGATGATACTTTCAGGTAATGATCAGTACACGAAGGCGACTTGGTTCCCCAAATTTCGTTCTTCTATGTTGAAGCGTTCATTTCCAGTAACAGTTTGAATTTTTAGGTATCACTCTGTTTTCTCCTATATTGATAGATGTATTTGGAACTCTAAATCCGACACGGATTGTGCTAGCTTCTTGAAACTTGACACAGTAAAGTAGTTTCACGTTCTATCTCTATGTTTTGTTTCCACTTGATGTAGCCCTAAGCACTGAAGGCGAGAAACACTTTCATGGAAAGGGGTTGCCAAGCTTCCAAAAATTACGAATCTCCAGAAATCTCAGCCAATATTTTTTCACCCAAACTGGATGATACTTTCCGGTAATGATCAGTAAACGAAGGCGACTTGGTTCCCCAAATTTCGTTCTTCTATGTTGAAGCGTTCATTTCCAGTAACAGTTTGAATTTTTAGGTTTCACTCTGTTTTCTCCTATATTGATAGATGTATTTGGAAATCTAAATCCAACACGGTTTGTGCTAGCTTCTTGAAACTTGACACAGTAAAGTAGTTTCACGTTCTATCTCTATGTTTTGTTTCCTCTTAATGTAGCCCTAAGCAGTGACTGGCGAGAAGCACTTTCATGGAAAGGGGTTGCCAAGCTTCCAAAAATTACGAATCTCCAGAAATCTCAGCCAATATTTTTTCACCCAAACAGGATGATACTTTCAGGTAAAGATCAGTACACTAAGGCGACTTGATTCTCCAAATTTCGTTCTTCTATGTTGAAGCGTTCATTTCCAGTAACACTTTGAATTTTTAGGTATCACTCTGTTTTCTCCTATATTGATAGATGTATTTGGAACTCTAAATCCAACACGGTTTGTGCTAGCTTCTTGAAACTTGACACAATAAAGTAGTTTCACGATCTATCTCTATGTTTTGTTTCCTCTTGATGTAGCCCTAAGCACTGAAGGCGAGAAACACTTTCATGGAAAGGGGTTGCCAAGCTTCCAAAAATTACGAATCTCCAGAAATCTCAGCCAATATTTTTTCACCCAAACTGGATGATACTTTCAGGTAATGATCAGTAAACGAAGGCGACTTGGTTCCCCAAATTTCGTTCTTCTATGTTGAAGCGTTCATTTCCAGTAACAGTTTGAATTTTTAGGTTTCACTCTGTTTTCTCCTATATTGATACATGTACTTGGAACTCTAAATCCAACACGGTTTGTGCTAGCTTCTTGAAACTTGACACAGTAAAGTAGTTTCACGTTCTATCTCTATGGTTTGTTTCCTCTTGATGTACCCTAAGCACTGACTGGCGAGAAACACTTTCAAGGAAAGGGGTTGCCAAGCTTCCAAAAATTACGAATCTCCAGAAATCTCAGCAAATATTTTTTCACCCAAACTGGATGATACTTTCAGGTAGTGATCAGTAAACGAAGGCGACTTGGTTCCCCAAATTTCGTTCTTCTATGTTGAAGCGTTCATTTCCAGTAACAGTTTGAATTTTTAGGTTTCACTCTGTTTTCTCCTATATTGATAGATGTATTTGGAACTCTAAATCCAACACGGTTTGTGCTAGCTTCTTGAAACTTGACACAGTAAAGTAGTTTCACGTTCTATCTCTATGTTTTGTTTCCTCTTGATGTAGCCCTAAGCAGTGACTGGCGAGAAGCACTTTCATGGAAAGGGGTTGCCAAGCTTCCAAAAATTACGAATCTCCAGAAATCTCAGCCAATATTTTTTCACCCAAACTGGATGATACTTTCAGGTAATGATCAGTACACGAAGGCGACTTGGTTCCCCAAATTTCGTTCTTCTATGTTGAAGCGTTCATTTCCAGTAACAGTTTGAATTTTTAGGTATCACTCTGTTTTCTCCTATATTGATAGATGTATTTGGAACTCTAAATCCGACACGGATTGTGCTAGCTTTTTGAAACTTGACACAGTAAAGTAGTTTCACGTTCTATCTCTATGGTTTGTTTCCTCTTGATGTAGCCCTAAGCACTGACTGGCGAGAAACACTTTCATGGAAAGGGGTTGCCAAGCTTCCAAAAATTACGAATCTCCAGAAATCTCAGCCAATATTTTTTCACCCAAACTGGATGATACTTTCATGTAATGATCAGTACACTAAGGCGACTTGGTTCCCCAAATTTCGTTCTTCTATGTTGAAGCGTTCATTTCCAGTAACACTTTGAATTTTTAGGTATCACTCTGTTTTCTCCTATATTGATAGATGTATTTGGAACTCTAAATCCAACACGGTTTGTGCTAGCTTCTTGAAACTTGACACAGTAAAGTAGTTTCACGTTCTATCTCTATGTTTTGTTTCCTCTTGATGTAGCCCTAAGCACTGAAGGCGAGAAACACTTTCATGGAAAGGGGTTGCCAAGCTTCCAAAAATTACGAATCTCCAGAAATCTCAGCCAATATTTTTTCACCCAAACAGGATGATACTTTCAGGTAATGATCAGTACACTAAGGCGACTTGGTTCTCCAAATTTCGTTCTTCTATGTTGAAGCGTTCATTTCCAGTAACACTTTGAATTTTTAGGTATCACTCTGTTTTCTCCTATATTGATAGATGTATTTGGAACTCTAAATCCAACACGGTTTGTGCTAGCTTCTTGAAACTTGACACAGTAAAGTAGTTTCACGTTCTATCTCTATGTTTTGTTTCCTCTTGATGTAGCCCTAAGCAGTGACTGGCGAGAAGCACTTTCATGGAAAGGGGTTGCCAAGCTTCCAAAAATTACGAATCTCCAGAAATCTCAGCCAATATTTTTTCACCCAAACAGGATGATACTTTCAGGTAAAGATCAGTACACTAAGGCGACTTGGTTCTCCAAATTTCGTTCTTCTATGTTGAAGTGTTCATTTCCAGTAACACTTTGAATTTTTAGGTATCACTCTGTTTTCTCCTATATTGATAGATGTATTTGGAACTCTAAATCCAACACGGTTTGTGCTAGCTTCTTGAAACTTGACACAGTAAAGTAGTTTCACGATCTATCTCTATGTTTTGTTTCCTCTTGATGTAGCCCTAAGCACTGAAGGCGAGAAACACTTTCATGGAAAGGGGTTGCCAAGCTTCCAAAAATTACGAATCTCCAGAAATCTCAGCCAATATTTTTTCACCCAAACTGGATGATACTTTCAGGTAATGATCAGTAAACGAAGGCGACTTGGTTCCCCAAATTTCGTTCTTCTATGTTGAAGCGTTCATTTCCAGTAACAGTTTGAATTTTTAGGTATCACTCTGTTTTCTCCTATATTGATACATGTACTTGGAACTCTAAATCCAACACGGTTTGTGCTAGCTTCTTGAAACTTGACACAGTAAAGTAGTTTCACGTTCTATCTCTATGTTTTGTTTCCTCTTGATGTAGCCCTAAGCACTGAAGGCGAGAAACACTTTCATGGAAAGGGGTTGCCAAGCTTCCAAAAATTACGAATCTCCAGAAATCTCAGCCAATATTTTTTCACCCAAACAGGATGATACTTTCAGGTAATGATCAGTACACTAAGGCGACTTGGTTCTCCAAATTTCGTTCTTCTATGTTGAAGCGTTCATTTCCAGTAACACTTTGAATTTTTAGGTATCACTCTGTTTTCTCCTATATTGATAGATGTATTTGGAACTCTAAATCCAACACGGTTTGTGCTAGCTTCTTGAAACTTGACACAGTAAAGTAGTTTCACGATCTATCTCTATGTTTTGTTTCCTCTTGATGTAGCCCTAAGCACTGAAGGCGAGAAACACTTTCATGGAAAGGGGTTGCCAAGCTTCCAAAAATTACGAATCTCCAGAAATCTCAGCCAATATTTTTTCACCCAAACTGGATGATACTTTCAGGTAATGATCAGTAAACGAAGGCGACTTGGTTCCCCAAATTTCGTTCTTCTATGTTGAAGCGTTCATTTCCAGTAACAGTTTGAATTTTTAGGTTTCACTCTGTTTTCTCCTATATTGATAGATGTATTTGGAACTCTAAATCCAACACGGTTTGTGCTAGCTTCTTGAAACTTGACACAGTAAAGTAGTTTCACGTTCTATCTCTATGTTTTGTTTCCTCTTGATGTAGCCCTAAGCAGTGACTGGCGAGAAGCACTTTCATGGAAAGGGGTTGCCAAGCTTCCAAAAATTACGAATCTCCAGAAATCTCAGCCAATATTTTTTCACCCAAACTGGATGATACTTTCAGGTAATGATGAGTACACGAAGGCGACTTGGTTCCCCAAATTTCGTTCTTCTATGTTGAAGCGTTCATTTCCAGTAACAGTTTGTATTTTTAGGTATCACTCTGTTTTCTCCTATATTGATAGATGTATTTGGAACTCTAAATCCGACACGGATTGTGCTAGCTTTTTGAAACTTGACACAGTAAAGTAGTTTCACGTTCTATCTCTATGGTTTGTTTCCTCTTGATGTAGCCCTAAGCACTGACTGGCGAGAAACACTTTCATGGAAAGGGGTTGCCAAGCTTCCAAAAATTACGAATCTCCAGAAATCTCAGCCAATATTTTTTCACCCAAACTGGATGATACTTTCAGGTAATGATCAGTACACTAAGGCGACTTGGTTCCCCAAATTTCGTTCTTCTATGTTGAAGCGTTCATTTCCAGTAACACTTTGAATTTTTAGGTATCACTCTGTTTTCTCCTATATTGATAGATGTATTTGGAACTCTAAATCCAACACGGTTTGTGCTAGCTTCTTGAAACTTGACACAGTAAAGTAGTTTCACGTTCTATCTCTATGTTTTGTTTCCTCTTGATGTAGCCCTAAGCACTGAAGGCGAGAAACACTTTCATGGAAAGGGGTTGCCAAGCTTCCAAAAATTACGAATCTCCAGAAATCTCAGCCAATATTTTTTCACCCAAACTGGATGATACTTTCAGGTAATGATCAGTAAACGAAGGCGACTTGGTTCCCCAAATTTCGTTCTTCTATGTTGAAGCGTTCATTTCCAGTAACAGTTTGAATTTTTAGGTTTCACTCTGTTTTCTCCTATATTGATAGATGTATTTGGAACTCTAAATCCAACACGGTTTGTGCTAGCTTCTTGAAACTTGACACAGTAAAGTAGTTTCACGTTCTATCTCTATGTTTTGTTTCCTCTTGATGTAGCCCTAAGCAGTGACTGGCGAGAAGCACTTTCATGGAAAGGGGTTGCCAAGCTTCCAAAAATTACGAATCTCCAGAAATCTCAGCCAATATTTTTTCACCCAAACAGGATGATACTTTCAGGTAAAGATCAGTACACTAAGGCGACTTGGTTCTCCAAATTTCGTTCTTCTATGTTGAAGTGTTCATTTCCAGTAACACTTTGAATTTTTAGGTATCACTCTGTTTTCTCCTATATTGATAGATGTATTTGGAACTCTAAATCCAACACGGTTTGTGCTAGCTTCTTGAAACTTGACACAGTAAAGTAGTTTCACGATCTATCTCTATGTTTTGTTTCCTCTTGATGTAGCCCTAAGCACTGAAGGCGAGAAACACTTTCATGGAAAGGGGTTGCCAAGCTTCCAAAAATTACGAATCTCCAGAAATCTCAGCCAATATTTTTTCACCCAAACTGGATGATACTTTCAGGTAATGATCAGTAAACGAAGGCGACTTGGTTCCCCAAATTTCGTTCTTCTATGTTGAAGCGTTCATTTCCAGTAACAGTTTGAATTTTTAGGTATCACTCTGTTTTCTCCTATATTGATACATGTACTTGGAACTCTAAATCCAACACGGTTTGTGCTAGCTTCTTGAAACTTGACACAGTAAAGTAGTTTCACGTTCTATCTCTATGTTTTGTTTCCTCTTGATGTAGCCCTAAGCAGTGACTGGCGAGAAGCACTTTCATGGAAAGGGGTTGCCAAGCTTCCAAAAATTACGAATCTCCAGAAATCTCAGCCAATATTTTTTCACCCAAACTGGATGATACTTTCAGGTAATGATCAGTAAACGAAGGCGACTTGGTTCCCCAAATTTCGTTCTTCTATGTTGAAGCGTTCATTTCCAGTAACAGTTTGAATTTTTAGGTTTCACTCTGTTTTCTCCTATATTGATAGATGTATTTGGAAATCTAAATCCAACACGGTTTGTGCTAGCTTCTTGAAACTTGACACAGAAAAGTAGTTTCACGTTCTATCTCTATGGTTTGTTTCCTCTTGATGTAGCCCTAAGCAGTGACTGGCGAGAAGCACTTTCATGGAAAGGGGTTGCCAAGCTTCCAAAAATTACGAATCTCCAGAAATCTCAGCCAATATTTTTTCACCCAAACAGGATGATACTTTCAGGTAAAGATCAGTACACTAAGGCGACTTGGTTCTCCAAATTTCGTTCTTCTATGTTGAAGCGTTCATTTCCAGTAACACTTTGAATTTTTAGGTATCACTCTGTTTTCTCCTATTTGATAGATGTATTTGGAACTCTAAATCCAACACGGTTTGTGCTAGCTTCTTGAAACTTGACACAGTAAAGTAGTTTCACGATCTATCTCTATGTTTTGTTTCCTCTTGATGTAGCCCTAAGCACTGAAGGCGAGAAACACTTTCATGGAAAGGGGTTGCCAAGCTTCCAAAAATTACGAATCTCCAGAAATCTCAGCCAATATTTTTTCACCCAAACTGGATGATACTTTCAGGTAATGATCAGTAAACGAAGGCGACTTGGTTCCCCAAATTTCGTTCTTCTATGTTGAAGCGTTCATTTCCAGTAACAGTTTGAATTTTTAGGTTTCACTCTGTTTTCTCCTATATTGATAGATGTATTTGGAACTCTAAATCCAACACGGTTTGTGCTAGCTTCTTGAAACTTGACACAGTAAAGTAGTTTCACGTTCTATCTCTATGTTTTGTTTCCTCTTGATGTAGCCCTAAGCAGTGACTGGCGAGAAGCACTTTCATGGAAAGGGGTTGCCAAGCTTCCAAAAATTACGAATCTCCAGAAATCTCAGCAAATATTTTTTCACCCAAACTGGATGATACTTTCAGGTAATGATCAGTACACTAAGGCGACTTGGTTCTCCAAATTTCGTTCTTCTATGTTGAAGCGTTCATTTCCAGTAACACTTTGAATTTTTAGGTATCACTCTGTTTTCTCCTATATTGATAGATGTATTTGGAACTCTAAATCCAACACGGTTTGTGCTAGCTTCTTGAAACTTGACACAGTAAAGTAGTTTCACGTTCTATCTCTATGTTTTGTTTCCTCTTGATGTAGCCCTAAGCACTGAAGGCGAGAAACACTTTCATGGAAAGGGGTTGCCAAGCTTCCAAAAATTATGAATCTCCAGAAATCTCAGCAAATATTTTTTCACCCAAACTGGATGATACTTTCAGGTAATGATCAGTAAATGAAGGCGACTTGGTTCCCCAAATTTCGTTCTTCTATGTTGAAGCGTTCATTTCCAGTAACAGTTTGAATTTTTAGGTTTCACTCTGTTTTCTCCTATATTGATAGATGTATTTGGAACTATAAATCCAACACGGTTTGTGCTAGCTTCTTGAAACTTGACACAGTAAAGTAGTTTCACGTTCTATCTCTATGTTTTGTTTCCTCTTGATGTAGCCCTAAGCAGTGACTGGCGAGAAGCACTTTCATGGAAAGGGGTTGCCAAGCTTCCAAAAATTACGAATCTCCAGAAATCTCAGCAAATATTTTTTCACCCAAACTGGATGATACTTTCAGGTAATGATCAGTACACGAAGGCGACTTGGTTCCCCAAATTTCGTTCTTCTATGTTGAAGCGTTCATTTCCAGTAACAGTTTGAATTTTTAGGTATCACTCTGTTTTCTCCTATATTGATAGATGTATTTGGAACTCTAAATCGGACACGGATTGTGCTAGCTTTTTGAAACTTGACACAGTAAAGTAGTTTCACGTTCTATCTCTATGGTTTGTTTCCTCTTGATGTAGCCCTAAGCACTGACTGGCGAGAAACACTTTCATGGAAAGGGGTTGCCAAGCTTCCAAAAATTACGAATCTCCAGAAATCTCAGCCAATATTTTTTCACCCAAACTGGATGATACTTTCAGGTAATGATCAGTACACTAAGGCGACTTGGTTCCCCAAATTTCGTTCTTCTATGTTGAAGCGTTCATTTCCAGTAACACTTTGAATTTTTAGGTATCACTCTGTTTTCTCCTATATTGATAGATGTATTTGGAACTCTAAATCCAACACGGTTTGTGCTAGCTTCTTGAAACTTGACACAGTAAAGTAGTTTCACGATCTATCTCTATGTTTTGTTTCCTCTTGATGTAGCCCTAAGCACTGAAGGTGAGAAACACTTTCATGGAAAGGGGTTGCCAAGCTTCCAAAAATTACGAATCTCCAGAAATCTCAGCCAATATTTTTTCACCCAAACTGGATGATACTTTCAGGTAATGATCAGTACACTAAGGCGACTTGGTTCCCCAAATTTCGTTCTTCTATGTTGAAGCGTTCATTTCCAGTAACAGTTTGAATTTTTAGGTTTCACTCTGTTTTCTCCTATATTGATAGATGTATTTGGAACTCTAAATCCAACACGGTTTGTGCTAGCTTCTTGAAACTTGACACAGTAAAGTAGTTTCACGTTCTATCTCTATGGTTTGTTTCCTCTTGATGTAGCCCTAAGCAGTGACTGGCGAGAAGCACTTTCATGGAAAGGGGTTGACAAGCTTCCAAAAATTACGAATCTCCAGAAATCTCAGCCAATATTTTTTCACCCAAACAGGATGATACTTTCAGGTAATGATCAGTACACTAAGGCGACTTGGTTCTCCAAATTTCGTTCTTCTATGTTGAAGCGTTCATTTCCAGTAACACTTTGAATTTTTAGGTATCACTCTGTTTTCTCCTATTTGATAGATGTATTTGGAACTCTAAATCCAACACGGTTTGTGCTAGCTTCTTGAAACTTGACACAGTAAAGTAGTTTCACGATCTATCTCTATGTTTTGTTTCCTCTTGATGTAGCCCTAAGCACTGAAGGCGGGAAACACTTTCATGGAAAGGGGTTGCCAAGCTTCCAAAAATTACGAATCTCCAGAAATCTCAGCCAATATTTTTTCACCCAAACTGGATGATACTTTCAGGTAATGATCAGTAAACGAAGGCGACTTGGTTCCCCAAATTTCGTTCTTCTATGTTGAAGCGTTCATTTCCAGTAACAGTTTGAATTTTTAGGTTTCACTCTGTTTTCTCCTATATTGATAGATGTATTTGGAACTCTAAATCCAACACGGTTTGTGCTAGCTTCTTGAAACTTGACACAGTAAAGTAGTTTCACGTTCTATCTCTATGTTTTGTTTCCTCTTGATGTAGCCCTAAGCAGTGACTGGCGAGAAGCACTTTCATGGAAAGGGGTTGCCAAGCTTCCAAAAATTACGAATCTCCAGAAATCTCAGCAAATATTTTTTCACCCAAACTGGATGATACTTTCAGGTAATGATCAGTACACTAAGGCGACTTGGTTCTCCAAATTTCGTTCTTCTATGTTGAAGCGTTCATTTCCAGTAACACTTTGAATTTTTAGGTATCACTCTGTTTTCTCCTATATTGATAGATGTATTTGGAACTCTAAATCCAACACGGTTTGTGCTAGCTTCTTGAAACTTGACACAGTAAAGTAGTTTCACGTTCTATCTCTATGTTTTGTTTCCTCTTGATGTAGCCCTAAGCACTGAAGGCGAGAAACACTTTCATGGAAAGGGGTTGCCAAGCTTCCAAAAATTATGAATCTCCAGAAATCTCAGCAAATATTTTTTCACCCAAACTGGATGATACTTTCAGGTAATGATCAGTAAATGAAGGCGACTTGGTTCCCCAAATTTCGTTCTTCTATGTTGAAGCGTTCATTTCCAGTAACAGTTTGAATTTTTAGGTTTCACTCTGTTTTCTCCTATATTGATAGATGTATTTGGAACTATAAATCCAACACGGTTTGTGCTAGCTTCTTGAAACTTGACACAGTAAAGTAGTTTCACGTTCTATCTCTATGTTTTGTTTCCTCTTGATGTAGCCCTAAGCAGTGACTGGCGAGAAGCACTTTCATGGAAAGGGGTTGCCAAGCTTCCAAAAATTACGAATCTCCAGAAATCTCAGCAAATATTTTTTCACCCAAACTGGATGATACTTTCAGGTAATGATCAGTACACGAAGGCGACTTGGTTCCCCAAATTTCGTTCTTCTATGTTGAAGCGTTCATTTCCAGTAACAGTTTGAATTTTTAGGTATCACTCTGTTTTCTCCTATATTGATAGATGTATTTGGAACTCTAAATCGGACACGGATTGTGCTAGCTTTTTGAAACTTGACACAGTAAAGTAGTTTCACGTTCTATCTCTATGGTTTGTTTCCTCTTGATGTAGCCCTAAGCACTGACTGGCGAGAAACACTTTCATGGAAAGTGGTTGCCAAGCTTCCAAAAATTACGAATCTCCAGAAATCTCAGCCAATATTTTTTCACCCAAACTGGATGATACTTTCAGGTAATGATCAGTACACTAAGGCGACTTGGTTCCCCAAATTTCGTTCTTCTATGTTGAAGCGTTCATTTCCAGTAACACTTTGAATTTTTAGGTATCACTCTGTTTTCTCCTATATTGATAGATGTATTTGGAACTCTAAATCCAACACGGTTTGTGCTAGCTTCTTGAAACTTGACACAGTAAAGTAGTTTCACGATCTATCTCTATGTTTTGTTTCCTCTTGATGTAGCCCTAAGCACTGAAGGCGAGAAACACTTTCATGGAAAGGGGTTGCCAAGCTTCCAAAAATTACGAATCTCCAGAAATCTCAGCCAATATTTTTTCACCCAAACTGGATGATACTTTCAGGTAATGATCAGTAATCGAAGGCGACTTGGTTCCCCAAATTTCGTTCTTCTATGTTGAAGCGTTCATTTCCAGTAACAGTTTGAATTTTTAGGTTTCACTCTGTTTTCTCCTATATTGATAGATGTATTTGGAACTCTAAATCCAACACGGTTTGTGCTAGCTTCTTGAAACTTGACACAGTAAAGTAGTTTCACGTTCTATCTCTATGTTTTGTTTCCTCTTGATGTAGCCCTAAGCAGTGACTGGCGAGAAGCACTTTCATGGAAAGGGGTTGCCAAGCTTCCAAAAATTACGAATCTCCAGAAATCTCAGCCAATATTTTTTCACCCAAACTGGATGATACTTTCAGGTAATGATGAGTACACGAAGGCGACTTGGTTCCCCAAATTTCGTTCTTCTATGTTGAAGCGTTCATTTCCAGTAACAGTTTGAATTTTTAGGTATCACTCTGTTTTCTCCTATATTGATAGATGTATTTGGAACTCTAAATCCGACACGGATTGTGCTAGCTTTTTGAAACTTGACACAGTAAAGTAGTTTCACGTTCTATCTCTATGGTTTGTTTCCTCTTGATGTAGCCCTAAGCACTGACTGGCGAGAAACACTTTCATGGAAAGGGGTTGCCAAGCTTCCAAAAATTACGAATCTCCAGAAATCTCAGCCAATATTTTTTCACCCAAACTGGATGATACTTTCAGGTAATGATCAGTACACTAAGGCGACTTGGTTCCCCAAATTTCGTTCTTCTATGTTGAAGCGTTCATTTCCAGTAACACTTTGAATTTTTAGGTATCACTCTGTTTTCTCCTATATTGATAGATGTATTTGGAACTCTAAATCCAACACGGTTTGTCCTAGCTTCTTGAAACTTGACACAGTAAAGTAGTTTCACGTTCTATCTCTATGTTTTGTTTCCTCTTGATGTAGCCCTAAGCACTGAAGGCGAGAAACACTTTCATGGAAAGGGGTTGCCAAGCTTCCAAAAATTACGAATCTCCAGAAATCTCAGCCAATATTTTTTCACCCAAACTGGATGATACTTTCAGGTAATGATCAGTAAACGAAGGCGACTTGGTTCCCCAAATTTCGTTCTTCTATGTTGAAGCGTTCATTTCCAGTAACAGTTTGAATTTTTAGGTTTCACTCTGTTTTCTCCTATATTGATAGATGTATTTGGAACTCTAAATCCAACACGGTTTGTGCTAGCTTCTTGAAACTTGACACAGTAAAGTAGTTTCACGTTCTATCTCTATGTTTTGTTTCCTCTTGATGTAGCCCTAAGCAGTGACTGGCGAGAAGCACTTTCATGGAAAGGGGTTGCCAAGCTTCCAAAAATTACGAATCTCCAGAAATCTCAGCCAATATTTTTTCACCCAAACAGGATGATACTTTCAGGTAAAGATCAGTACACTAAGGCGACTTGGTTCTCCAAATTTCGTTCTTCTATGTTGAAGTGTTCATTTCCAGTAACACTTTGAATTTTTAGGTATCACTCTGTTTTCTCCTATATTGATAGATATATTTGGAACTCTAAATCCAACACGGTTTGTGCTAGCTTCTTGAAACTTGACACAGTAAAGTAGTTTCACGATCTATCTCTATGTTTTGTTTCCTCTTGATGTAGCCCTAAGCACTGACTGGCGAGAAACACTTTCATGGAAAGGGGTTGCCAAGCTTCCAAAAATTACGAATCTCCAGAAATCTCAGCCAATATTTTTTCACCCAAACTGGATGATACTTTCAGGTAATGATCAGTAAACGAAGGCGACTTGGTTCCCCAAATTTCGTTCTTCTATGTTGAAGCGTTCATTTCCAGTAACAGTTTGAATTTTTAGGTATCACTCTGTTTTCTCCTATATTGATACATGTACTTGGAACTCTAAATCCAACACGGTTTGTGCTAGCTTCTTGAAACTTGACACAGTAAAGTAGTTTCACGTTCTATCTCTATGTTTTGTTTCCTCTTGATGTAGCCCTAAGCACTGAAGGCGAGAAACACTTTCATGGAAAGGGGTTGCCAAGCTTCCAAAAATTACGAATCTCCAGAAATCTCAGCCAATATTTTTTCACCCAAACTGGATGATACTTTCAGGTAATGATCAGTAATCGAAGGCGACTTGGTTCCCCAAATTTCGTTCTTCTATGTTGAAGCGTTCATTTCCAGTAACAGTTTGAATTTTTAGGTTTCACTCTGTTTTCTCCTATATTGATAGATGTATTTGGAACTCTAAATCCAACACGGTTTGTGCTAGCTTCTTGAAACTTGACACAGTAAAGTAGTTTCACGTTCTATCTCTATGGTTTGTTTCCTCTTGATGTAGCCCTAAGCAGTGACTGGCGAGAAGCACTTTCATGGAAAGGGGTTGACAAGCTTCCAAAAATTACGAATCTCCAGAAATCTCAGCCAATATTTTTTCACCCAAACAGGATGATACTTTCAGGTAATGATCAGTACACTAAGGCGACTTGGTTCTCCAAATTTCGTTCTTCTATGTTGAAGCGTTCATTTCCAGTAACACTTTGAATTTTTAGGTATCACTCTGTTTTCTCCTATTTGATAGATGTATTTGGAACTCTAAATCCAACACGGTTTGTGCTAGCTTCTTGAAACTTGACACAGTAAAGTAGTTTCACGATCTATCTCTATGTTTTGTTTCCTCTTGATGTAGCCCTAAGCACTGAAGGCGAGAAACACTTTCATGGAAAGGGGTTGCCAAGCTTCCAAAAATTACGAATCTCCAGAAATCTCAGCCAATATTTTTTCACCCAAACTGGATGATACTTTCAGGTAATGATCAGTAAACGAAGGCGACTTGGTTCCCCAAATTTCGTTCTTCTATGTTGAAGCGTTCATTTCCAGTAACAGTTTGAATTTTTAGGTTTCACTCTGTTTTCTCCTATATTGATAGATGTATTTGGAACTCTAAATCCAACACGGTTTGTGCTAGCTTCTTGAAACTTGACACAGTAAAGTAGTTTCACGTTCTATCTCTATGTTTTGTTTCCTCTTGATGTAGCCCTAAGCAGTGACTGGCGAGAAGCACTTTCATGGAAAGGGGTTGCCAAGCTTCCAAAAATTACGAATCTCCAGAAATCTCAGCAAATATTTTTTCACCCAAACTGGATGATACTTTCAGGTAATGATCAGTACACTAAGGCGACTTGGTTCTCCAAATTTCGTTCTTCTATGTTGAAGCGTTCATTTCCAGTAACACTTTGAATTTTTAGGTATCACTCTGTTTTCTCCTATATTGATAGATGTATTTGGAACTCTAAATCCGACACGGATTGTGCTAGCTTTTTGAAACTTGACACAGTAAAGTAGTTTCACGTTCTATCTCTATGGTTTGTTTCCTCTTGATGTAGCCCTAAGCACTGACTGGCGAGAAACACTTTCATGGAAAGGGGTTGCCAAGCTTCCAAAAATTACGAATCTCCAGAAATCTCAGCCAATATTTTTTCACCCAAACTGGATGATACTTTCAGGTAATGATCAGGACACTAAGGCGACTTGGTTCCCCAAATTTCGTTCTTCTATGTTGAAGCGTTCATTTCCAGTAACACTTTGAATTTTTAGGTATCACTCTGTTTTCTCCTATATTGATAGATGTATTTGGAACTCTAAATCCAACACGGTTTGTGCTAGCTTCTTGAAACTTGACACAGTAAAGTAGTTTCACGATCTATCTCTATGTTTTGTTTCCTCTTGATGTAGCCCTAAGCACTGAAGGCGAGAAACACTTTCATGGAAAGGGGTTGCCAAGCTTCCAAAAATTACGAATCTCCAGAAATCTCAGCCAATATTTTTTCACCCAAACTGGATGATACTTTCAGGTAATGATCAGTAATCGAAGGCGACTTGGTTCCCCAAATTTCGTTCTTCTATGTTGAAGCGTTCATTTCCAGTAACAGTTTGAATTTTTAGGTTTCACTCTGTTTTCTCCTATATTGATAGATGTATTTGGAACTCTAAATCCAACACGGTTTGTGCTAGCTTCTTGAAACTTGACACAGTAAAGTAGTTTCACGTTCTATCTCTATGTTTTGTTTCCTCTTGATGTAGCCCTAAGCAGTGACTGGCGAGAAGCACTTTCATGGAAAGGGGTTGCCAAGCTTCCAAAAATTACGAATCTCCAGAAATCTCAGCCAATATTTTTTCACCCAAACTGGATGATACTTTCAGGTAATGATGAGTACACGAAGGCGACTTGGTTCCCCAAATTTCGTTCTTCTATGTTGAAGCGTTCATTTCCAGTAACAGTTTGAATTTTTAGGTATCACTCTGTTTTCTCCTATATTGATAGATGTATTTGGAACTCTAAATCCGACACGGATTGTGCTAGCTTTTTGAAACTTGACACAGTAAAGTAGTTTCACGTTCTATCTCTATGGTTTGTTTCCTCTTGATGTAGCCCTAAGCACTGACTGGCGAGAAACACTTTCATGGAAAGGGGTTGCCAAGCTTCCAAAAATTACGAATCTCCAGAAATCTCAGCCAATATTTTTTCACCCAAACTGGATGATACTTTCAGGTAATGATCAGTACACTAAGGCGACTTGGTTCCCCAAATTTCGTTCTTCTATGTTGAAGCGTTCATTTCCAGTAACACTTTGAATTTTTAGGTATCACTCTGTTTTCTCCTATATTGATAGATGTATTTGGAACTCTAAATCCAACACGGTTTGTGCTAGCTTCTTGAAACTTGACACAGTAAAGTAGTTTCACGTTCTATCTCTATGTTTTGTTTCCTCTTGATGTAGCCCTAAGCACTGAAGGCGAGAAACACTTTCATGGAAAGGGGTTGCCAAGCTTCCAAAAATTACGAATCTCCAGAAATCTCAGCCAATATTTTTTCACCCAAACTGGATGATACTTTCAGGTAATGATCAGTAAACGAAGGCGACTTGGTTCCCCAAATTTCGTTCTTCTATGTTGAAGCGTTCATTTCCAGTAACAGTTTGAATTTTTAGGTTTCACTCTGTTTTCTCCTATATTGATAGATGTATTTGGAACTCTAAATCCAACACGGTTTGTGCTAGCTTCTTGAAACTTGACACAGTAAAGTAGTTTCACGTTCTATCTCTATGTTTTGTTTCCTCTTGATGTAGCCCTAAGCAGTGACTGGCGAGAAGCACTTTCATGGAAAGGGGTTGCCAAGCTTCCAAAAATTACGAATCTCCAGAAATCTCAGCCAATATTTTTTCACCCAAACAGGATGATACTTTCAGGTAAAGATCAGTACACTAAGGCGACTTGGTTCTCCAAATTTCGTTCTTCTATGTTGAAGTGTTCATTTCCAGTAACACTTTGAATTTTTAGGTATCACTCTGTTTTCTCCTATATTGATAGATGTATTTGGAACTCTAAATCCAACACGGTTTGTGCTAGCTTCTTGAAACTTGACACAGTAAAGTAGTTTCACGATCTATCTCTATGTTTTGTTTCCTCTTGATGTAGCCCTAAGCACTGACTGGCGAGAAACACTTTCATGGAAAGGGGTTGCCAAGCTTCCAAAAATTACGAATCTCCAGAAATCTCAGCCAATATTTTTTCACCCAAACTGGATGATACTTTCAGGTAATGATCAGTAAACGAAGGCGACTTGGTTCCCCAAATTTCGTTCTTCTATGTTGAAGCGTTCATTTCCAGTAACAGTTTGAATTTTTAGGTATCACTCTGTTTTCTCCTATATTGATACATGTACTTGGAACTCTAAATCCAACACGGTTTGTGCTAGCTTCTTGAAACTTGACACAGTAAAGTAGTTTCACGTTCTATCTCTATGTTTTGTTTCCTCTTGATGTAGCCCTAAGCAGTGACTGGCGAGAAGCACTTTCATGGAAAGGGGTTGCCAAGCTTCCAAAAATTACGAATCTCCAGAAATCTCAGCCAATATTTTTTCACCCAAACTGGATGATACTTTCAGGTAATGATCAGTAAACGAAGGCGACTTGGTTCCCCAAATTTCGTTCTTCTATGTTGAAGCGTTCATTTCCAGTAACAGTTTGAATTTTTAGGTTTCACTCTCTTTTCTCCTATATTGATAGATGTATTTGGAAATCTAAATCCAACACGGTTTGTGCTAGCTTCTTGAAACTTGACACAGAAAAGTAGTTTCACGTTCTATCTCTATGTTTTGTTTCCTCTTGATGTAGCCCTAAGCAGTGACTGGCGAGAAGCACTTTCATGGAAAGGGGTTGCCAAGCTTCCAAAAATTACGAATCTCCAGAAATCTCAGCCAATATTTTTTCACCCAAACAGGATGATACTTTCAGGTAAAGATCAGTACACTAAGGCGACTTGGTTCTCCAAATTTCGTTCTTCTATGTTGAAGCGTTCATTTCCAGTAACACTTTGAATTTTTAGGTATCACTCTGTTTTCTCCTATATTGATAGATGTATTTGGAACTCTAAATCCAACACGGTTTGTGCTAGCTTCTTGAAACTTGACACAGTAAAGTAGTTTCACGATCTATCTCTATGTTTTGTTTCCTCTTGATGTAGCCCTAAGCACTGAAGGCGAGAAACACTTTCATGGAAAGGGGTTGCCAAGCTTCCAAAAATTACGAATCTCCAGAAATCTCAGCCAATATTTTTTCACCCAAACTGGATGATACTTTCAGGTAATGATCAGTAATCGAAGGCGACTTGGTTCCCCAAATTTCGTTCTTCTATGTTGAAGCGTTCATTTCCAGTAACAGTTTGAATTTTTAGGTTTCACTCTGTTTTCTCCTATATTGATAGATGTATTTGGAACTCTAAATCCAACACGGTTTGTGCTAGCTTCTTGAAACTTGACACAGTAAAGTAGTTTCACGTTCTATCTCTATGGTTTGTTTCCTCTTGATGTAGCCCTAAGCAGTGACTGGCGAGAAGCACTTTCATGGAAAGGGGTTGACAAGCTTCCAAAAATTACGAATCTCCAGAAATCTCAGCCAATATTTTTTCACCCAAACAGGATGATACTTTCAGGTAATGATCAGTACACTAAGGCGACTTGGTTCTCCAAATTTCGTTCTTCTATGTTGAAGCGTTCATTTCCAGTAACACTTTGAATTTTTAGGTATCACTCTGTTTTCTCCTATTTGATAGATGTATTTGGAACTCTAAATCCAACACGGTTTGTGCTAGCTTCTTGAAACTTGACACAGTAAAGTAGTTTCACGATCTATCTCTATGTTTTGTTTCCTCTTGATGTAGCCCTAAGCACTGAAGGCGAGAAACACTTTCATGGAAAGGGGTTGCCAAGCTTCCAAAAATTACGAATCTCCAGAAATCTCAGCCAATATTTTTTCACCCAAACTGGATGATACTTTCAGGTAATGATCAGTAAACGAAGGCGACTTGGTTCCCCAAATTTCGTTCTTCTATGTTGAAGCGTTCATTTCCAGTAACAGTTTGAATTTTTAGGTTTCACTCTGTTTTCTCCTATATTGATAGATGTATTTGGAACTCTAAATCCAACACGGTTTGTGCTAGCTTCTTGAAACTTGACACAGTAAAGTAGTTTCACGTTCTATCTCTATGTTTTGTTTCCTCTTGATGTAGCCCTAAGCAGTGACTGGCGAGAAGCACTTTCATGGAAAGGGGTTGCCAAGCTTCCAAAAATTACGAATCTCCAGAAATCTCAGCAAATATTTTTTCACCCAAACTGGATGATACTTTCAGGTAATGATCAGTACACTAAGGCGACTTGGTTCTCCAAATTTCGTTCTTCTATGTTGAAGCGTTCATTTCCAGTAACACTTTGAATTTTTAGGTATCACTCTGTTTTCTCCTATATTGATAGATGTATTTGGAACTCTAAATCCAACACGGTTTGTGCTAGCTTCTTGAAACTTGACACAGTAAAGTAGTTTCACGTTCTATCTCTATGTTTTGTTTCCTCTTGATGTAGCCCTAAGCACTGAAGGCGAGAAACACTTTCATGGAAAGGGGTTGCCAAGCTTCCAAAAATTATGAATCTCCAGAAATCTCAGCAAATATTTTTTCACCCAAACTGGATGATACTTTCAGGTAATGATCAGTAAATGAAGGCGACTTGGTTCCCCAAATTTCGTTCTTCTATGTTGAAGCGTTCATTTCCAGTAACAGTTTGAATTTTTAGGTTTCACTCTGTTTTCTCCTATATTGATAGATGTATTTGGAACTATAAATCCAACACGGTTTGTGCTAGCTTCTTGAAACTTGACACAGTAAAGTAGTTTCACGTTCTATCTCTATGTTTTGTTTCCTCTTGATGTAGCCCTAAGCAGTGACTGGCGAGAAGCACTTTCATGGAAAGGGGTTGCCAAGCTTCCAAAAATTACGAATCTCCAGAAATCTCAGCAAATATTTTTTCACCCAAACTGGATGATACTTTCAGGTAATGATCAGTACACGAAGGCGACTTGGTTCCCCAAATTTCGTTCTTCTATGTTGAAGCGTTCATTTCCAGTAACAGTTTGAATTTTTAGGTATCACTCTGTTTTCTCCTATATTGATAGATGTATTTGGAACTCTAAATCGGACACGGATTGTGCTAGCTTTTTGAAACTTGACACAGTAAAGTAGTTTCACGTTCTATCTCTATGGTTTGTTTCCTCTTGATGTAGCCCTAAGCACTGACTGGCGAGAAACACTTTCATGGAAAGGGGTTGCCAAGCTTCCAAAAATTACGAATCTCCAGAAATCTCAGCCAATATTTTTTCACCCAAACTGGATGATACTTTCAGGTAATGATCAGTACACTAAGGCGACTTGGTTCCCCAAATTTCGTTCTTCTATGTTGAAGCGTTCATTTCCAGTAACACTTTGAATTTTTAGGTATCACTCTGTTTTCTCCTATATTGATAGATGTATTTGGAACTCTAAATCCAACACGGTTTGTGCTAGCTTCTTGAAACTTGACACAGTAAAGTAGTTTCACGATCTATCTCTATGTTTTGTTTCCTCTTGATGTAGCCCTAAGCACTGAAGGTGAGAAACACTTTCATGGAAAGGGGTTGCCAAGCTTCCAAAAATTACGAATCTCCAGAAATCTCAGCCAATATTTTTTCACCCAAACTGGATGATACTTTCAGGTAATGATCAGTACACTAAGGCGACTTGGTTCCCCAAATTTCGTTCTTCTATGTTGAAGCGTTCATTTCCAGTAACAGTTTGAATTTTTAGGTTTCACTCTGTTTTCTCCTATATTGATAGATGTATTTGGAACTCTAAATCCAACACGGTTTGTGCTAGCTTCTTGAAACTTGACACAGTAAAGTAGTTTCACGTTCTATCTCTATGGTTTGTTTCCTCTTGATGTAGCCCTAAGCAGTGACTGGCGAGAAGCACTTTCATGGAAAGGGGTTGACAAGCTTCCAAAAATTACGAATCTCCAGAAATCTCAGCCAATATTTTTTCACCCAAACAGGATGATACTTTCAGGTAATGATCAGTACACTAAGGCGACTTGGTTCTCCAAATTTCGTTCTTCTATGTTGAAGCGTTCATTTCCAGTAACACTTTGAATTTTTAGGTATCACTCTGTTTTCTCCTATTTGATAGATGTATTTGGAACTCTAAATCCAACACGGTTTGTGCTAGCTTCTTGAAACTTGACACAGTAAAGTAGTTTCACGATCTATCTCTATGTTTTGTTTCGTCTTGATGTAGCCCTAAGCACTGAAGGCGGGAAACACTTTCATGGAAAGGGGTTGCCAAGCTTCCAAAAATTACGAATCTCCAGAAATCTCAGCCAATATTTTTTCACCCAAACTGGATGATACTTTCAGGTAATGATCAGTAAACGAAGGCGACTTGGTTCCCCAAATTTCGTTCTTCTATGTTGAAGCGTTCATTTCCAGTAACAGTTTGAATTTTTAGGTTTCACTCTGTTTTCTCCTATATTGATAGATGTATTTGGAACTCTAAATCCAACACGGTTTGTGCTAGCTTCTTGAAACTTGACACAGTAAAGTAGTTTCACGTTCTATCTCTATGTTTTGTTTCCTCTTGATGTAGCCCTAAGCAGTGACTGGCGAGAAGCACTTTCATGGAAAGGGGTTGCCAAGCTTCCAAAAATTACGAATCTCCAGAAATCTCAGCAAATATTTTTTCACCCAAACTGGATGATACTTTCAGGTAATGATCAGTACACTAAGGCGACTTGGTTCTCCAAATTTCGTTCTTCTATGTTGAAGCGTTCATTTCCAGTAACACTTTGAATTTTTAGGTATCACTCTGTTTTCTCCTATATTGATAGATGTATTTGGAACTCTAAATCCAACACGGTTTGTGCTAGCTTCTTGAAACTTGACACAGTAAAGTAGTTTCACGTTCTATCTCTATGTTTTGTTTCCTCTTGATGTAGCCCTAAGCACTGAAGGCGAGAAACACTTTCATGGAAAGGGGTTGCCAAGCTTCCAAAAATTATGAATCTCCAGAAATCTCAGCAAATATTTTTTCACCCAAACTGGATGATACTTTCAGGTAATGATCAGTAAATGAAGGCGACTTGGTTCCCCAAATTTCGTTCTTCTATGTTGAAGCGTTCATTTCCAGTAACAGTTTGAATTTTTAGGTTTCACTCTGTTTTCTCCTATATTGATAGATGTATTTGGAACTATAAATCCAACACGGTTTGTGCTAGCTTCTTGAAACTTGACACAGTAAAGTAGTTTCACGTTCTATCTCTATGTTTTGTTTCCTCTTGATGTAGCCCTAAGCAGTGACTGGCGAGAAGCACTTTCATGGAAAGGGGTTGCCAAGCTTCCAAAAATTACGAATCTCCAGAAATCTCAGCAAATATTTTTTCACCCAAACTGGATGATACTTTCAGGTAATGATCAGTACACGAAGGCGACTTGGTTCCCCAAATTTCGTTCTTCTATGTTGAAGCGTTCATTTCCAGTAACAGTTTGAATTTTTAGGTATCACTCTGTTTTCTCCTATATTGATAGATGTATTTGGAACTCTAAATCGGACACGGATTGTGCTAGCTTTTTGAAACTTGACACAGTAAAGTAGTTTCACGTTCTATCTCTATGGTTTGTTTCCTCTTGATGTAGCCCTAAGCACTGACTGGCGAGAAACACTTTCATGGAAAGGGGTTGCCAAGCTTCCAAAAATTACGAATCTCCAGAAATCTCAGCCAATATTTTTTCACCCAAACTGGATGATACTTTCAGGTAATGATCAGTACACTAAGGCGACTTGGTTCCCCAAATTTCGTTCTTCTATGTTGAAGCGTTCATTTCCAGTAACACTTTGAATTTTTAGGTATCACTCTGTTTTCTCCTATATTGATAGATGTATTTGGAACTCTAAATCCAACACGGTTTGTGCTAGCTTCTTGAAACTTGACACAGTAAAGTAGTTTCACGATCTATCTCTATGTTTTGTTTCCTCTTGATGTAGCCCTAAGCACTGAAGGCGAGAAACACTTTCATGGAAAGGGGTTGCCAAGCTTCCAAAAATTACGAATCTCCAGAAATCTCAGCCAATATTTTTTCACCCAAACTGGATGATACTTTCAGGTAATGATCAGTAATCGAAGGCGACTTGGTTCCCCAAATTTCGTTCTTCTATGTTGAAGCGTTCATTTCCAGTAACAGTTTGAATTTTTAGGTTTCACTCTGTTTTCTCCTATATTGATAGATGTATTTGGAACTCTAAATCCAACACGGTTTGTGCTAGCTTCTTGAAACTTGACACAGTAAAGTAGTTTCACGTTCTATCTCTATGTTTTGTTTCCTCTTGATGTAGCCCTAAGCAGTGACTGGCGAGAAGCACTTTCATGGAAAGGGGTTGCCAAGCTTCCAAAAATTACGAATCTCCAGAAATCTCAGCCAATATTTTTTCACCCAAACTGGATGATACTTTCAGGTAATGATGAGTACACGAAGGCGACTTGGTTCCCCAAATTTCGTTCTTCTATGTTGAAGCGTTCATTTCCAGTAACAGTTTGAATTTTTAGGTATCACTCTGTTTTCTCCTATATTGATAGATGTATTTGGAACTCTAAATCCGACACGGATTGTGCTAGCTTTTTGAAACTTGACACAGTAAAGTAGTTTCACGTTCTATCTCTATGGTTTGTTTCCTCTTGATGTAGCCCTAAGCACTGACTGGCGAGAAACACTTTCATGGAAAGGGGTTGCCAAGCTTCCAAAAATTACGAATCTCCAGAAATCTCAGCCAATATTTTTTCACCCAAACTGGATGATACTTTCAGGTAATGATCAGTACACTAAGGCGACTTGGTTCCCCAAATTTCGTTCTTCTATGTTGAAGCGTTCATTTCCAGTAACACTTTGAATTTTTAGGTATCACTCTGTTTTCTCCTATATTGATAGATGTATTTGGAACTCTAAATCCAACACGGTTTGTGCTAGCTTCTTGAAACTTGACACAGTAAAGTAGTTTCACGTTCTATCTCTATGTTTTGTTTCCTCTTGATGTAGCCCTAAGCACTGAAGGCGAGAAACACTTTCATGGAAAGGGGTTGCCAAGCTTCCAAAAATTACGAATCTCCAGAAATCTCAGCCAATATTTTTTCACCCAAACTGGATGATACTTTCAGGTAATGATCAGTAAACGAAGGCGACTTGGTTCCCCAAATTTCGTTCTTCTATGTTGAAGCGTTCATTTCCAGTAACAGTTTGAATTTTTAGGTTTCACTCTGTTTTCTCCTATATTGATAGATGTATTTGGAACTCTAAATCCAACACGGTTTGTGCTAGCTTCTTGAAACTTGACACAGTAAAGTAGTTTCACGTTCTATCTCTATGTTTTGTTTCCTCTTGATGTAGCCCTAAGCAGTGACTGGCGAGAAGCACTTTCATGGAAAGGGGTTGCCAAGCTTCCAAAAATTACGAATCTCCAGAAATCTCAGCCAATATTTTTTCACCCAAACAGGATGATACTTTCAGGTAAAGATCAGTACACTAAGGCGACTTGGTTCTCCAAATTTCGTTCTTCTATGTTGAAGTGTTCATTTCCAGTAACACTTTGAATTTTTAGGTATCACTCTGTTTTCTCCTATATTGATAGATATATTTGGAACTCTAAATCCAACACGGTTTGTGCTAGCTTCTTGAAACTTGACACAGTAAAGTAGTTTCACGATCTATCTCTATGTTTTGTTTCCTCTTGATGTAGCCCTAAGCACTGACTGGCGAGAAACACTTTCATGGAAAGGGGTTGCCAAGCTTCCAAAAATTACGAATCTCCAGAAATCTCAGCCAATATTTTTTCACCCAAACTGGATGATACTTTCAGGTAATGATCAGTAAACGAAGGCGACTTGGTTCCCCAAATTTCGTTCTTCTATGTTGAAGCGTTCATTTCCAGTAACAGTTTGAATTTTTAGGTATCACTCTGTTTTCTCCTATATTGATACATGTACTTGGAACTCTAAATCCAACACGGTTTGTGCTAGCTTCTTGAAACTTGACACAGTAAAGTAGTTTCACGTTCTATCTCTATGTTTTGTTTCCTCTTGATGTAGCCCTAAGCACTGAAGGCGAGAAACACTTTCATGGAAAGGGGTTGCCAAGCTTCCAAAAATTACGAATCTCCAGAAATCTCAGCCAATATTTTTTCACCCAAACTGGATGATACTTTCAGGTAATGATCAGTAATCGAAGGCGACTTGGTTCCCCAAATTTCGTTCTTCTATGTTGAAGCGTTCATTTCCAGTAACAGTTTGAATTTTTAGGTTTCACTCTGTTTTCTCCTATATTGATAGATGTATTTGGAACTCTAAATCCAACACGGTTTGTGCTAGCTTCTTGAAACTTGACACAGTAAAGTAGTTTCACGTTCTATCTCTATGGTTTGTTTCCTCTTGATGTAGCCCTAAGCAGTGACTGGCGAGAAGCACTTTCATGGAAAGGGGTTGACAAGCTTCCAAAAATTACGAATCTCCAGAAATCTCAGCCAATATTTTTTCACCCAAACAGGATGATACTTTCAGGTAATGATCAGTACACTAAGGCGACTTGGTTCTCCAAATTTCGTTCTTCTATGTTGAAGCGTTCATTTCCAGTAACACTTTGAATTTTTAGGTATCACTCTGTTTTCTCCTATTTGATAGATGTATTTGGAACTCTAAATCCAACACGGTTTGTGCTAGCTTCTTGAAACTTGACACAGTAAAGTAGTTTCACGATCTATCTCTATGTTTTGTTTCCTCTTGATGTAGCCCTAAGCACTGAAGGCGAGAAACACTTTCATGGAAAGGGGTTGCCAAGCTTCCAAAAATTACGAATCTCCAGAAATCTCAGCCAATATTTTTTCACCCAAACTGGATGATACTTTCAGGTAATGATCAGTAAACGAAGGCGACTTGGTTCCCCAAATTTCGTTCTTCTATGTTGAAGCGTTCATTTCCAGTAACAGTTTGAATTTTTAGGTTTCACTCTGTTTTCTCCTATATTGATAGATGTATTTGGAACTCTAAATCCAACACGGTTTGTGCTAGCTTCTTGAAACTTGACACAGTAAAGTAGTTTCACGTTCTATCTCTATGTTTTGTTTCCTCTTGATGTAGCCCTAAGCAGTGACTGGCGAGAAGCACTTTCATGGAAAGGGGTTGCCAAGCTTCCAAAAATTACGAATCTCCAGAAATCTCAGCAAATATTTTTTCACCCAAACTGGATGATACTTTCAGGTAATGATCAGTACACTAAGGCGACTTGGTTCTCCAAATTTCGTTCTTCTATGTTGAAGCGTTCATTTCCAGTAACACTTTGAATTTTTAGGTATCACTCTGTTTTCTCCTATATTGATAGATGTATTTGGAACTCTAAATCCGACACGGATTGTGCTAGCTTTTTGAAACTTGACACAGTAAAGTAGTTTCACGTTCTATCTCTATGGTTTGTTTCCTCTTGATGTAGCCCTAAGCACTGACTGGCGAGAAACACTTTCATGGAAAGGGGTTGCCAAGCTTCCAAAAATTACGAATCTCCAGAAATCTCAGCCAATATTTTTTCACCCAAACTGGATGATACTTTCAGGTAATGATCAGTACACTAAGGCGACTTGGTTCCCCAAATTTCGTTCTTCTATGTTGAAGCGTTCATTTCCAGTAACACTTTGAATTTTTAGGTATCACTCTGTTTTCTCCTATATTGATAGATGTATTTGGAACTCTAAATCCAACACGGTTTGTGCTAGCTTCTTGAAACTTGACACAGTAAAGTAGTTTCACGATCTATCTCTATGTTTTGTTTCCTCTTGATGTAGCCCTAAGCACTGAAGGCGAGAAACACTTTCATGGAAAGGGGTTGCCAAGCTTCCAAAAATTACGAATCTCCAGAAATCTCAGCCAATATTTTTTCACCCAAACTGGATGATACTTTCAGGTAATGATCAGTAATCGAAGGCGACTTGGTTCCCCAAATTTCGTTCTTCTATGTTGAAGCGTTCATTTCCAGTAACAGTTTGAATTTTTAGGTTTCACTCTGTTTTCTCCTATATTGATAGATGTATTTGGAACTCTAAATCCAACACGGTTTGTGCTAGCTTCTTGAAACTTGACACAGTAAAGTAGTTTCACGTTCTATCTCTATGTTTTGTTTCCTCTTGATGTAGCCCTAAGCAGTGACTGGCGAGAAGCACTTTCATGGAAAGGGGTTGCCAAGCTTCCAAAAATTACGAATCTCCAGAAATCTCAGCCAATATTTTTTCACCCAAACTGGATGATACTTTCAGGTAATGATGAGTACACGAAGGCGACTTGGTTCCCCAAATTTCGTTCTTCTATGTTGAAGCGTTCATTTCCAGTAACAGTTTGAATTTTTAGGTATCACTCTGTTTTCTCCTATATTGATAGATGTATTTGGAACTCTAAATCCGACACGGATTGTGCTAGCTTTTTGAAACTTGACACAGTAAAGTAGTTTCACGTTCTATCTCTATGGTTTGTTTCCTCTTGATGTAGCCCTAAGCACTGACTGGCGAGAAACACTTTCATGGAAAGGGGTTGCCAAGCTTCCAAAAATTACGAATCTCCAGAAATCTCAGCCAATATTTTTTCACCCAAACTGGATGATACTTTCAGGTAATGATCAGTACACTAAGGCGACTTGGTTCCCCAAATTTCGTTCTTCTATGTTGAAGCGTTCATTTCCAGTAACACTTTGAATTTTTAGGTATCACTCTGTTTTCTCCTATATTGATAGATGTATTTGGAACTCTAAATCCAACACGGTTTGTGCTAGCTTCTTGAAACTTGACACAGTAAAGTAGTTTCACGTTCTATCTCTATGTTTTGTTTCCTCTTGATGTAGCCCTAAGCACTGAAGGCGAGAAACACTTTCATGGAAAGGGGTTGCCAAGCTTCCAAAAATTACGAATCTCCAGAAATCTCAGCCAATATTTTTTCACCCAAACTGGATGATACTTTCAGGTAATGATCAGTAAACGAAGGCGACTTGGTTCCCCAAATTTCGTTCTTCTATGTTGAAGCGTTCATTTCCAGTAACAGTTTGAATTTTTAGGTTTCACTCTGTTTTCTCCTATATTGATAGATGTATTTGGAACTCTAAATCCAACACGGTTTGTGCTAGCTTCTTGAAACTTGACACAGTAAAGTAGTTTCACGTTCTATCTCTATGTTTTGTTTCCTCTTGATGTAGCCCTAAGCAGTGACTGGCGAGAAGCACTTTCATGGAAAGGGGTTGCCAAGCTTCCAAAAATTACGAATCTCCAGAAATCTCAGCCAATATTTTTTCACCCAAACAGGATGATACTTTCAGGTAAAGATCAGTACACTAAGGCGACTTGGTTCTCCAAATTTCGTTCTTCTATGTTGAAGTGTTCATTTCCAGTAACACTTTGAATTTTTAGGTATCACTCTGTTTTCTCCTATATTGATAGATGTATTTGGAACTCTAAATCCAACACGGTTTGTGCTAGCTTCTTGAAACTTGACACAGTAAAGTAGTTTCACGATCTATCTCTATGTTTTGTTTCCTCTTGATGTAGCCCTAAGCACTGACTGGCGAGAAACACTTTCATGGAAAGGGGTTGCCAAGCTTCCAAAAATTACGAATCTCCAGAAATCTCAGCCAATATTTTTTCACCCAAACTGGATGATACTTTCAGGTAATGATCAGTAAACGAAGGCGACTTGGTTCCCCAAATTTCGTTCTTCTATGTTGAAGCGTTCATTTCCAGTAACAGTTTGAATTTTTAGGTATCACTCTGTTTTCTCCTATATTGATACATGTACTTGGAACTCTAAATCCAACACGGTTTGTGCTAGCTTCTTGAAACTTGACACAGTAAAGTAGTTTCACGTTCTATCTCTATGTTTTGTTTCCTCTTGATGTAGCCCTAAGCAGTGACTGGCGAGAAGCACTTTCATGGAAAGGGGTTGCCAAGCTTCCAAAAATTACGAATCTCCAGAAATCTCAGCCAATATTTTTTCACCCAAACTGGATGATACTTTCAGGTAATGATCAGTAAACGAAGGCGACTTGGTTCCCCAAATTTCGTTCTTCTATGTTGAAGCGTTCATTTCCAGTAACAGTTTGAATTTTTAGGTTTCACTCTCTTTTCTCCTACATTGATAGATGTATTTGGAAATCTAAATCCAACACGGTTTGTGCTAGCTTCTTGAAACTTGACACAGAAAAGTAGTTTCACGTTCTATCTCTATGTTTTGTTTCCTCTTGATGTAGCCCTAAGCAGTGACTGGCGAGAAGCACTTTCATGGAAAGGGGTTGCCAAGCTTCCAAAAATTACGAATCTCCAGAAATCTCAGCCAATATTTTTTCACCCAAACAGGATGATACTTTCAGGTAAAGATCAGTACACTAAGGCGACTTGGTTCTCCAAATTTTGTTCTTCTATGTTGAAGCGTTCATTTCCAGTAACACTTTGAATTTTTAGGTATCACTCTGTTTTCTCCTATATTGATAGATGTATTTGGAACTCTAAATCCAACACGGTTTGTGCTAGCTTCTTGAAACTTGACACAGTAAAGTAGTTTCACGATCTATCTCTATGTTTTGTTTCCTCTTGATGTAGCCCTAAGCACTGAAGGCGAGAAACACTTTCATGGAAAGGGGTTGCCAAGCTTCCAAAAATTACGAATCTCCAGAAATCTCAGCCAATATTTTTTCACCCAAACTGGATGATACTTTCAGGTAATGATCAGTAAACGAAGGCGACTTGGTTCCCCAAATTTCGTTCTTCTGTGTTGAAGCGTTCATTTCCAGTAACAGTTTGAATTTTTAGGTTTCACTCTGTTTTCTCCTATATTGATAGATGTATTTGGAACTCTAAATCCAACACGGTTTGTGCTAGCTTCTTGAAACTTGACACAGTAAAGTAGTTTCACGTTCTATCTCTATGGTTTGTTTCCTCTTGATGTAGCCCTAAGCAGTGACTGGCGAGAAGCACTTTCATGGAAAGGGGTTGCCAAGCTTCCAAAAATTACGAATCTCAAGAAATCTCAGCCAATATTTTTTCACCCAAACAGGATGATACTTTCAGGTAATGATCAGTACACTAAGGCGACTTGGTTCTCCAAATTTCGTTCTTCTATGTTGAAGCGTTCATTTCCAGTAACACTTTGAATTTTTAGGTATCACTCTGTTTTCTCCTATATTGATAGATGTATTTGGAACTCTAAATCCAACACGGTTTGTGCTAGCTTCTTGAAACTTGACACAGTAAAGTAGTTTCACGATCTATCTCTATGTTTTGTTTCCTCTTGATGTAGCCCTAAGTACTGAAGGCGAGAAACACTTTCATGGAAAGGGGTTGCCAAGCTTCCAAAAATTACGAATCTCCAGAAATCTCAGCCAATATTTTTTCACCCAAACTGGATGATACTTTCAGGTAATGATCAGTAAACGAAGGCGACTTGGTTCCCCAAATTTCGTTCTTCTATGTTGAAGCGTTCATTTCCAGTAACAGTTTGAATTTTTAGGTTTCACTCTGTTTTCTCCTATATTGATACATGTACTTGGAACTCTAAATCCAACACGGTTTGTGCTAGCTTCTTGAAACTTGACACAGTAAAGTAGTTTCACGTTCTATCTCTATGGTTTGTTTCCTCTTGATGTACCCTAAGCACTGACTGGCGAGAAACACTTTCAAGGAAAGGGGTTGCCAAGCTTCCAAAAATTACGAATCTCCAGAAATCTCAGCAAATATTTTTTCACCCAAACTGGATGATACTTTCAGGTAGTGATCAGTAAACGAAGGCGACTTGGTTCCCCAAATTTCGTTCTTCTATGTTGAAGCGTTCATTTCCAGTAACAGTTTGAATTTTTAGGTTTCACTCTGTTTTCTCCTATATTGATAGATGTATTTGGAACTCTAAATCCAACACGGTTTGTGCTAGCTTCTTGAAACTTGACACAGTAAAGTAGTTTCACGTTCTATCTCTATGTTTTGTTTCCTCTTGATGTAGCCCTAAGCAGTGACTGGCGAGAAGCACTTTCATGGAAAGGGGTTGCCAAGCTTCCAAAAATTACGAATCTCCAGAAATCTCAGCAAATATTTTTTCACCCAAACTGGATGATACTTTCAGGTAATGATCAGTACACGAAGGCGACTTGGTTCCCCAAATTTCGTTCTTCTATGTTGAAGCGTTCATTTCCAGTAACAGTTTGAATTTTTAGGTATCACTCTGTTTTCTCCTATATTGATAGATGTATTTGGAACTCTAAATCCGACACGGATTGTGCTAGCTTTTTGAAACTTGACACAGTAAAGTAGTTTCACGTTCTATCTCTATGGTTTGTTTCCTCTTGATGTAGCCCTAAGCACTGACTGGCGAGAAACACTTTCATGGAAAGGGGTTGCCAAGCTTCCAAAAATTACGAATCTCCAGAAATCTCAGCCAATATTTTTTCACCCAAACTGGATGATACTTTCAGGTAATGATCAGTAATTGAAGGCGACTTGGTTCCCCAAATTTTGTTCTTCAATGTTGAAGCGTTCATTTCCAGTAACAGTTTGAATTTTTAGGTTTCACTCTGTTTTCTCCTATATTGATAGATGTATTTGGAACTCTAAATCCAACACGGTTTGTGCTAGCTTCTTGAAACTTGACACACTAAAGTAGTTTCACGTTCTATCTCTATGGTTTGTTTCCTCTTGATGTAGCCCTAAGCAGTGACTGGCGAGAAGCACTTTCATGGAAAGGGGTTGCCAAGCTTCCAAAAATTACGAATCTCCAGAAATCTCAGCCAATATTTTTTCACCCAAACAGGATGATACTTTCAGGTAATGATCAGTACACTAAGGCGACTTGGTTCTCCAAATTTCGTTCTTCTATGTTGAAGCGTTCATTTCCAGTAACACTTTGAATTTTTAGGTATCACTCTGTTTTCTCCTATATTGATAGATGTATTTGGAACTCTAAATCCAACACGGTTTGTGCTAGCTTCTTGAAAATTGACACAGTAAAGTAGTTTCACGATCTATCTCTATGTTTTGTTTCCTCTTGATGTAGCCCTAAGCACTGAAGGCGAGAAACACTTTCATGGAAAGGGGTTGCCAAGCTTCCAAAAATTACGAATCTCCAGAAATCTCAGCCAATATTTTTTCACCCAAACTGGATGATACTTTCAGGTAATGATCAGTAAACGAAGGCGACTTGGTTCCCCAAATTTCGTTCTTCTATGTTGAAGCGTTCATTTCCAGTAACAGTTTGAAATTTTAGGTTTCACTCTGTTTTCTCCTATATTGATAGATGTATTTGGAACTCTAAATCCAACAAGGTTTGTGCTAGCTTCTTGAAACTTGACACAGTAAAGTAGTTTCACGTTCTATCTCTATGTTTTGTTTCCTCTTGATGTAGCCCTAAGCAGTGACTGGTGAGAAGCACTTTCATGGAAAGGAGTTGCCAAGCTTCCAAAAATTACGAATCTCCAGAAATCTCAGCAAATATTTTTTCACCCAAAGTGGATGATACTTTCAGGTAATGATCAGTACACTAAGGCGACTTGGTTCCCCAAATTTCGTTCTTCTGTGTTGAAGCGTTCATTTCCAGTAACAGTTTGAATTTTTAGGTTTCACTCTGTTTTCTCCTATATTGATAGATGTATTTGGAACTCTAAATCCAACACGGTTTGTGCTAGCTTCTTGAAACTTGACACAGTAAAGTAGTTTCACGTTCTATCTCTATGGTTTGTTTCCTCTTGATGTAGCCCTAAGCAGTGACTGGCGAGAAGCACTTTCATGGAAAGGGGTTGCCAAGCTTCCAAAAATTACGAATCTCAAGAAATCTCAGCCAATATTTTTTCACCCAAACAGGATGATACTTTCAGGTAATGATCAGTAAACGAAGGCGACTTGGTTCCCCAAATTTCGTTCTTCTATGTTGAAGCGTTCATTTCCAGTAACACTTTGAATTTTTAGGTATCACTCTGTTTTCTCCTATATTGATAGATGTATTTGGAACTCTAAATCCAACAGGGTTTGTGCTAGCTTCTTGAAACTTGACACAGTAAAGTAGTTTCACGATCTATCTCTATGTTTTGTTTCCTCTTGATGTAGCCCTAAGCACTGAAGGCGAGAAACACTTTCATGGAAAGGGGTTGCCAAGCTTCCAAAAATTACGAAACTCCAGAAATCTCAGCAAATATTTTTTCACCCAAACTGGATGATACTTTCAGGTAATGATCAGTAAATGAAGGCGACTTGGTTCCCCAAATTTCGTTCTTCTATGTTGAAGCGTTCATTTCCAGTAACAGTTTGAATTTTTAGGTTTCACTCTGTTTTCTCCTATATTGATAGATGTATTTGGAACTCTAAATCCAACACGGTTTGTGCTAGCTTCTTGAAACTTGACACAGTAAAGTAGTTTCACGTTCTATCTCTATGTTTTGTTTCCTCTTGATGTAGCCCTAAGCAGTGACTGGCGAGAAGCACTTTCATGGAAAGGGGTTGCCAAGCTTCCAAAAATTACGAATCTCCAGAAATCTCAGCAAATATTTTTTCACCCAAACTGGATGATACTTTCAGGTAATGATCAGTACACGAAGGCGACTTGGTTCCCCAAATTTCGTTCTTCTATGTTGAAGCGTTCATTTCCAGTAACAGTTTGAATTTTTAGGTATCACTCTGTTTTCTCCTATATTGATAGATGTATTTGGAACTCTAAATCCGACACGGATTGTGCTAGCTTTTTGAAACTTGACACAGTAAAGTAGTTTCACGTTCTATCTCTATGGTTTGTTTCCTCTTGATGTAGCCCTAAGCACTGACTGGCGAGAAACACTTTCATGGAAAGGGGTTGCCAAGCTTCCAAAAATTACGAATCTCCAGAAATCTCAGCCAATATTTTTTCACCCAAACTGGATGATACTTTCAGGTAATGATCAGTACACTAAGGCGACTTGGTTCCCCAAATTTCGTTATTCTATGTTGAAGCGTTCATTTCCAGTAACACTTTGAATTTTTAGGTATCACTCTGTTTTCTCCTATATTGATAGATGTATTTGGAACTCTAAATCCAACACGGTTTGTGCTAGCTTCTTGAAACTTGACACAGTAAAGTAGTTTCACGATCTATCTCTATGTTTTGTTTCCTCTTGATGTAGCCCTAAGAACTGAAGGCGAGAAACACTTTCATGGAAAGGGGTTGCCAAGCTTCCAAAAATTACGAATCTCCAGAAATCTCAGCCAATATTTTTTCACCCAAACTAGATGATACTTTCAGGTAATGATCAGTAAACGAAGGCGACTTGGTTCCCCAAATTTCGTTCTTCTATGTTGAAGCGTTCATTTCCAGTAACAGTTTGAAATTTTAGGTTTCACTCTGTTTTCTCCTATATTGATAGATGTATTTGGAACTCTAAATCCAACAAGGTTTGTGCTAGCTTCTTGAAACTTGACACAGTAAAGTAGTTTCACGTTCTATCTCTATGTTTTGTTTCCTCTTGATGTAGCCCTAAGCAGTGACTGGCGAGAAGCACTTTCATGGAAAGGGGTTGCCAAGCTTCCAAAAATTACGAATCTCCAGAAATCTCAGCAAATATTTTTTCACCCAAACTGGATGATACTTTCAGGTAATGATCAGTACACGAAGGCGACTTGGTTCCCCAAATTTCGTTCTTCTATGTTGAAGCGTTCATTTCCAGTAACAGTTTGAATTTTTAGGTATCACTCTGTTTTCTCCTATATTGATAGATGTATTTGGAACTCTAAATCCGACACGGATTGTGCTAGCTTTTTGAAACTTGACACAGTAAAGTAGTTTCACGTTCTATCTCTATGGTTTGTTTCCTCTTGATGTAGCCCTAAGCACTGACTGGCGAGAAACACTTTCATGGAAAGGGGTTGCCAAGCTTCCAAAAATTACGAATCTCCAGAAATCTCAGCCAATATTTTTTCACCCAAACTGGATGATACTTTCAGGTAATGATCAGTAATTGAAGGCGACTTGGTTCCCCAAATTTTGTTCTTCAATGTTGAAGCGTTCATTTCCAGTAACAGTTTGAATTTTTAGGTTTCACTCTGTTTTCTCCTATATTGATAGATGTATTTGGAACTCTAAATCCAACACGGTTTGTGCTAGCTTCTTGAAACTTGACACACTAAAGTAGTTTCACGTTCTATCTCTATGGTTTGTTTCCTCTTGATGTAGCCCTAAGCAGTGACTGGCGAGAAGCACTTTCATGGAAAGGGGTTGCCAAGCTTCCAAAAATTACGAATCTCCAGAAATCTCAGCCAATATTTTTTCACCCAAACAGGATGATACTTTCAGGTAATGATCAGTACACTAAGGCGACTTGGTTCTCCAAATTTCGTTCTTCTATGTTGAAGCGTTCATTTCCAGTAACACTTTGAATTTTTAGGTATCACTCTGTTTTCTCCTATATTGATAGATGTATTTGGAACTCTAAATCCAACACGGTTTGTGCTAGCTTCTTGAAAATTGACACAGTAAAGTAGTTTCACGATCTATCTCTATGTTTTGTTTCCTCTTGATGTAGCCCTAAGCACTGAAGGCGAGAAACACTTTCATGGAAAGGGGTTGCCAAGCTTCCAAAAATTACGAATCTCCAGAAATCTCAGCCAATATTTTTTCACCCAAACTGGATGATACTTTCAGGTAATGATCAGTAAACGAAGGCGACTTGGTTCCCCAAATTTCGTTCTTCTATGTTGAAGCGTTCATTTCCAGTAACAGTTTGAAATTTTAGGTTTCACTCTGTTTTCTCCTATATTGATAGATGTATTTGGAACTCTAAATCCAACAAGGTTTGTGCTAGCTTCTTGAAACTTGACACAGTAAAGTAGTTTCACGTTCTATCTCTATGTTTTGTTTCCTCTTGATGTAGCCCTAAGCAGTGACTGGTGAGAAGCACTTTCATGGAAAGGAGTTGCCAAGCTTCCAAAAATTACGAATCTCCAGAAATCTCAGCAAATATTTTTTCACCCAAAGTGGATGATACTTTCAGGTAATGATCAGTACACTAAGGCGACTTGGTTCCCCAAATTTCGTTCTTCTATGTTGAAGCGTTCATTTCCAGTAACACTTTGAATTTTTAGGTATCACTCTGTTTTCTCCTATATTGATAGATGTATTTGGAACTCTAAATCCAACACGGTTTGTGCTAGCTTCTTGAAACTTGACACAGTAAAGTAGTTTCACGTTCTATCACTATGTTTTGTTTCCTCTTGATGTAGCCCTAAGCAGTGACTGGTGAGAAGCACTTTCATGGAAAGGGGTTGCCAAGCTTCCAAAAATTACGAATCTCCAGAAATCTCAGCCAATATTTTTTCACCCAAACTGGATGATACTTTCAGGTAATGATCAGTAAACGAAGGCGACTTGGTTCCCCAAATTTCGTTCTTCTGTGTTGAAGCGTTCATTTCCAGTAACAGTTTGAATTTTTAGGTTTCACTCTGTTTTCTCCTATATTGATAGATGTATTTGGAACTCTAAATCCAACACGGTTTGTGCTAGCTTCTTGAAACTTGACACAGTAAAGTAGTTTCACGTTCTATCTCTATGGTTTGTTTCCTCTTGATGTAGCCCTAAGCAGTGACTGGCGAGAAGCACTTTCATGGAAAGGGGTTGCCAAGCTTCCAAAAATTACGAATCTCAAGAAATCTCAGCCAATATTTTTTCACCCAAACAGGATGATACTTTCAGGTAATGATCAGTACACTAAGGCGACTTGGTTCTCCAAATTTCGTTCTTCTATGTTGAAGCGTTCATTTCCAGTAACACTTTGAATTTTTAGGTATCACTCTGTTTTCTCCTATATTGATAGATGTATTTGGAACTCTAAATCCAACACGGTTTGTGCTAGCTTCTTGAAACTTGACACAGTAAAGTAGTTTCACGATCTATCTCTATGTTTTGTTTCTTCTTGATGTAGCCCTAAGTACTGAAGGCGAGAAACACTTTCATGGAAAGGGGTTGCCAAGCTTCCAAAAATTACGAATCTCCAGAAATCTCAGCCAATATTTTTTCACCCAAACTGGATGATACTTTCAGGTAATGATCAGTAAACGAAGGCGACTTGGTTCCCCAAATTTCGTTCTTCTATGTTGAAGCGTTCATTTCCAGTAACAGTTTGAATTTTTAGGTTTCACTCTGTTTTCTCCTATATTGATACATGTACTTGGAACTCTAAATCCAACACGGTTTGTGCTAGCTTCTTGAAACTTGACACAGTAAAGTAGTTTCACGTTCTATCTCTATGGTTTGTTTCCTCTTGATGTACCCTAAGCACTGACTGGCGAGAAACACTTTCAAGGAAAGGGGTTGCCAAGCTTCCAAAAATTACGAATCTCCAGAAATCTCAGCAAATATTTTTTCACCCAAACTGGATGATACTTTCAGGTAGTGATCAGTAAACGAAGGCGACTTGGTTCCCCAAATTTCGTTCTTCTATGTTGAAGCGTTCATTTCCAGTAACAGTTTGAATTTTTAGGTTTCACTCTGTTTTCTCCTATATTGATAGATGTATTTGGAACTCTAAATCCAACACGGTTTGTGCTAGCTTCTTGAAACTTGACACAGTAAAGTAGTTTCACGTTCTATCTCTATGTTTTGTTTCCTCTTGATGTAGCCCTAAGCAGTGACTGGCGAGAAGCACTTTCATGGAAAGGGGTTGCCAAGCTTCCAAAAATTACGAATCTCCAGAAATCTCAGCAAATATTTTTTCACCCAAACTGGATGATACTTTCAGGTAATGATCAGTACACGAAGGCGACTTGGTTCCCCAAATTTCGTTCTTCTATGTTGAAGCGTTCATTTCCAGTAACAGTTTGAATTTTTAGGTATCACTCTGTTTTCTCCTATATTGATAGATGTATTTGGAACTCTAAATCCGACACGGATTGTGCTAGCTTTTTGAAACTTGACACAGTAAAGTAGTTTCACGTTCTATCTCTATGGTTTGTTTCCTCTTGATGTAGCCCTAAGCACTGACTGGCGAGAAACACTTTCATGGAAAGGGGTTGCCAAGCTTCCAAAAATTACGAAACTCCAGAAATCTCAGCCAATATTTTTTCACCCAAACTGGATGATACTTTCATGTAATGATCAGTACACTAAGGCGACTTGGTTCCCCAAATTTCGTTCTTCTATGTTGAAGCGTTCATTTCCAGTAACACTTTGAATTTTTAGGTATCACTCTGTTTTCTCCTATATTGATAGATGTATTTGGAACTCTAAATCCAAAACGGTTTGTGCTAGCTTCTTGAAACTTGACACAGTAAAGTAGTTTCACGTTCTATCTCTATGTTTTGTTTCCTCTTGATGTAGCCCTAAGCACTGAAGGCGAGAAACACTTTCATGGAAAGGGGTTGCCAAGCTTCCAAAAATTACGAATCTCCAGAAATCTCAGCCAATATTTTTTCACCCAAACTGGATGATACTTTCCGGTAATGATCAGTAAACGAAGGCGACTTGGTTCCCCAAATTTCGTTCTTCTATGTTGAAGCGTTCATTTCCAGTAACAGTTTGAATTTTTAGGTTTCACTCTGTTTTCTCCTATATTGATAGATGTATTTGGAAATCTAAATCCAACACGGTTTGTGCTAGCTTCTTGAAACTTGACACAGTAAAGTAGTTTCACGTTCTATCTCTATGTTTTGTTTCCTCTTGATGTAGCCCTAAGCAGTGACTGGCGAGAAGCACTTTCATGGAAAGGGGTTGCCAAGCTTCCAAAAATTACGAATCTCCAGAAATCTCAGCCAATATTTTTTCACCCAAACAGGATGATACTTTCAGGTAATGATCAGTACACTAAGGCGACTTGGTTCTCCAAATTTCGTTCTTCTATGTTGAAGCGTTCATTTCCAGTAACACTTTGAATTTTTAGGTATCACTCTGTTTTCTCCTATATTGATAGATGTATTTGGAACTCTAAATCCAACACGGTTTGTGCTAGCTTCTTGAAACTTGACACAGTAAAGTAGTTTCACGATCTATCTCTATGTTTTGTTTCCTCTTGATGTAGCCCTAAGCACTGAAGGCGAGAAACACTTTCATGGAAAGGGGTTGCCAAGCTTCCAAAAATTACGAATCTCCAGAAATCTCAGCCAATATTTTTTCACCCAAACTGGATGATACTTTCAGGTAATGATCAGTAAACGAAGGCGACTTGGTTCCCCAAATTTCGTTCTTCTATGTTGAAGCGTTCATTTCCAGTAACAGTTTGAATTTTTAGGTTTCACTCTGTTTTCTCCTATATTGATACATGTACTTGGAACTCTAAATCCAACACGGTTTGTGCTAGCTTCTTGAAACTTGACACAGTAAAGTAGTTTCACGTTCTATCTCTATGGTTTGTTTCCTCTTGATGTACCCTAAGCACTGACTGGCGAGAAACACTTTCAAGGAAAGGGGTTGCCCAGCTTCCAAAAATTACGAATCTCCAGAAATCTCAGCAAATATTTTTTCACCCAAACTGGATGATACTTTCAGGTAGTGATCAGTACACGAAGGCGACTTGGTTCCCCAAATTTCGTTCTTCTATGTTGAAGCGTTCATTTCCAGTAACAGTTTGAATTTTTAGGTTTCACTCTGTTTTCTCCTATATTGATAGATGTATTTGGAACTCTAAATCCAACACGGTTTGTGCTAGCTTCTTGAAACTTGACACAGTAAAGTAGTTTCACGTTCTATCTCTATGTTTTGTTTCCTCTTGATGTAGCCCTAAGCAGTGACTGGCGAGAAGCACTTTCATGGAAAGGGGTTGCCAAGCTTCCAAAAATTACGAATCTCCAGAAATCTCAGCAAATATTTTTTCACCCAAACTGGATGATACTTTCATGTAATGATCAGTACACTAAGGCGACTTGGTTCCCCAAATTTCGTTCTTCTATGTTGAAGCGTTCATTTCCAGTAACACTTTGAATTTTTAGGTATCACTCTGTTTTCTCCTATATTGATAGATGTATTTGGAACTCTAAATCCAAAACGGTTTGTGCTAGCTTCTTGAAACTTGACACAGTAAAGTAGTTTCACGTTCTATCTCTATGTTTTGTTTCCTCTTGATGTAGCCCTAAGCACTGAAGGCGAGAAACACTTTCATGGAAAGGGGTTGCCAAGCTTCCAAAAATTACGAATCTCCAGAAATCTCAGCCAATATTTTTTCACCCAAACTGGATGATACTTTCCGGTAATGATCAGTAAACGAAGGCGACTTGGTTCCCCAAATTTCGTTCTTCTATGTTGAAGCGTTCATTTCCAGTAACAGTTTGAATTTTTAGGTTTCACTCTGTTTTCTCCTATATTGATAGATGTATTTGGAAATCTAAATCCAACACGGTTTGTGCTAGCTTCTTGAAACTTGACACAGTAAAGTAGTTTCACGTTCTATCTCTATGTTTTGTTTCCTCTTGATGTAGCCCTAAGCAGTGACTGGCGAGAAGCACTTTCATGGAAAGGGGTTGCCAAGCTTCCAAAAATTACGAATCTCCAGAAATCTCAGCCAATATTTTTTCACCCAAACAGGATGATACTTTCAGGTAAAGATCAGTACACTAAGGCGACTTGGTTCTCCAAATTTCGTTCTTCTATGTTGAAGCGTTCATTTCCAGTAACACTTTGAATTTTTAGGTATCACTCTGTTTTCTCCTATATTGATAGATGTATTTGGAACTCTAAATCCAACACGGTTTGTGCTAGCTTCTTGAAACTTGACACAGTAAAGTAGTTTCACGATCTATCTCTATGTTTTGTTTCCTCTTGATGTAGCCCTAAGCACTGAAGGCGAGAAACACTTTCCTGGAAAGGGGTTGCCAAGCTTCCAAAAATTACTAATCTCCAGAAATCTCAGCCAATATTTTTTCACCCAAACTGGATGATACTTTCAGGTAATGATCAGTAATCGAAGGCGACTTGGTTCCCCAAATTTCGTTCTTCTATGTTGAAGCGTTCATTTCCAGTAACAGTTTGAATTTTTAGGTTTCACTCTGTTTTCTCCTATATTGATAGATGTATTTGGAACTCTAAATCCAACACGGTTTGTGCTAGCTTCTTGAAACTTGACACAGTAAAGTAGTTTCACGTTCTATCTCTATGTTTTGTTTCCTCTTGATGTAGCCCTAAGCAGTGACTGGCGAGAAGCACTTTCATGGAAAGGGGTTGCCAAGCTTCCAAAAATTACGAATCTCCAGAAATCTCAGCAAATATTTTTTCACCCAAACTGGATGATACTTTCAGGTAATGATCAGTAAACGAAGGCGACTTGGTTCCCCAAATTTCGTTCTTCTATGTTGAAGCGTTCATTTCCAGTAACAGTTTGAATTTTTAGGTTTCACTCTGTTTTCTCCTATATTGATAGATGTATTTGGAACTCTAAATCCAACACGGTTTGTGCTAGCTTCTTGAAACTTGACACAGTAAAGTAGTTTCACGTTCTATCTCTATGTTTTGTTTCCTCTTGATGTAGCCCTAAGCAGTGACTGGCGAGAAGCACTTTCATGGAAAGGGGTTGCCAAGCTTCCAAAAATTACGAATCTCCAGAAATCTCAGCAAATATTTTTTCACCCAAACTGGATGATACTTTCAGGTAATGATCAGTACACGAAGGCGACTTGGTTCCCCAAATTTCGTTCTTCTATGTTGAAGCGTTCATTTCCAGTAACAGTTTGAATTTTTAGGTATCACTATGTTTTCTCCTATATTGATAGATGTATTTGGAACTCTAAATCCGACACGGATTGTGCTAGCTTTTTGAAACTTGACACAGTAAAGTAGTTTCACGTTCTATCTCTATGTTTTGTTTCCTCTTGATGTAGCCCTAAGCACTGAAGGCGAGAAACACTTTCATGGAAAGGGGTTGCCAAGCTTCCAAAAATTACGAATCTCCAGAAATCTCAGCCAATATTTTTTCACCCAAACTGGATGATACTTTCAGGTAATGATCAGTAAACGAAGGCGACTTGGTTCCCCAAATTTTGTTCTTCTATGTTGAAGCGTTCATTTCCAGTAACAGTTTGAATTTTTAGGTTTCACTCTGTTTTCTCCTATATTGATAGATGTATTTGGAAATCTAAATCCAACACGGTTTGTGCTAGCTTCTTGAAACTTGACACAGAAAAGTAGTTTCACGTTCTATCTCTATGTTTTGTTTCCTCTTGATGTAGCCCTAAGCAGTGACTGGCGAGAAGCACTTTCATGGAAAGGGGTTGCCAAGCTTCCAAAAATTACGAATCTCCAGAAATCTCAGCCAATATTTTTTCACCCAAACAGGATGATACTTTCAGGTAAAGATCAGTACACTAAGGCGACTTGGTTCTCCAAATTTCGTTCTTCTATGTTGAAGCGTTCATTTCCAGTAACACTTTGAATTTTTAGGTATCACTCTGTTTTCTCCTATATTGATAGATGTATTTGGAACTCTAAATTCAACACGGTTTGTGCTAGCTTCTTGAAACTTGACACAGTAAAGTAGTTTCACGATCTATCTCTATGTTTTGTTTCCTCTTGATGTAGTCCTAAGCACTGAAGGCGAGAAACACTTTCATGGAAAGGGGTTGCCAAGCTTCCAAAAATTACGAATCTCCGGAAATCTCAGCCAATATTTTTTCACCCAAACTGGATGATACTTTCAGGTAATGATAAGTAATCGAAGGCGACTTGGTTCCCCAAATTTCGTTCTTCTATGTTGAAGCGTTCATTTCCAGTAACAGTTTGAATTTTTAGGTTTCACTCTGTTTTCTCCTATATTGATAGATGTATTTGGAACTCTAAATCCAACACGGTTTGTGCTAGCTTCTTGAAACTTGACACAGTAAAGTTGTTTCACGTTCTATCTCTATGGTTTGTTTCCTCTTGATGTAGCCCTAAGCAGTGACTGGCGAGAAGCACTTTCATGGAAAGGGGTTGACAAGCTTCCAAAAATTACGAATCTCCAGAAATCTCAGCCAATATTTTTTCACCCAAACTGGATGATACTTTCAGGTAATGATCAGTACACTAAGGCGACTTGGTTCCCCAAATTTCGTTCTTCTATGTTGAAGCGTTCATTTCCAGTAACAGTTTGAATTTTTAGGTTTCACTCTGTTTTCTCCTATATTGATAGATATATTTGGAACTCTAAATCCAACACGGTTTGTGCTAGCTTCTTGAAACTTGACACAGTAAAGTAGTTTCACGTTCTATCTCTATGTTTTGTTTCCTCTTGATGTAGCCCTAAGCAGTGACTGGCGAGAAACACTTTCATGGAAAGGGGTTGCCAAGCTTCCAAAAATTACGAATCTCCAGAAATCTCAGCAAATATTTTTTCACCCAAACTGGATGATACTTTCAGGTAATGATCAGTACACGAAGGCGACTTGGTTCCCCAAATTTCGTTCTTCTATGTTGAAGCGTTCATTTCCAGTAACAGTTTGAATTTTTAGGTATCACTCTGTTTTCTCCTATATTGATAGATGTATTTGGAACTCTAAATCCGACACGGATTGTGCTAGCTTTTTGAAACTTGACACAGTAAAGTAGTTTCACGTTCTATCTCTATGTTTTGTTTCCTCTTGATGTAGCCCTAAGCACTGAAGGCGAGAAACACTTTCATGGAAAGGGGTTGCCAAGCTTCCAAAAATTACGAATCTCCAGAAATCTCAGCCAATATTTTTTCACCCAAACTGGATGATACTTTCAGGTAATGATCAGTAAACGAAGGCGACTTGGTTCCCCAAATTTTGTTCTTCTATGTTGAAGCGTTCATTTCCAGTAACAGTTTGAATTTTTAGGTTTCACTCTGTTTTCTCCTATATTGATAGATGTATTTGGAAATCTAAATCCAACACGGTTTGTGCTAGCTTCTTGAAACTTGACACAGAAAAGTAGTTTCACGTTCTATCTCTATGTTTTGTTTCCTCTTGATGTAGCCCTAAGCAGTGACTGGCGAGAAGCACTTTCATGGAAAGGGGTTGCCAAGCTTCCAAAAATTACGAATCTCCAGAAATCTCAGCCAATATTTTTTCACCCAAACAGGATGATACTTTCAGGTAAAGATCAGTACACTAAGGCGACTTGGTTCTCCAAATTTCGTTCTTCTATGTTGAAGCGTTCATTTCCAGTAACACTTTGAATTTTTAGGTATCACTCTGTTTTCTCCTATATTGATAGATGTATTTGGAACTCTAAATTCAACACGGTTTGTGCTAGCTTCTTGAAACTTGACACAGTAAAGTAGTTTCACGATCTATCTCTATGTTTTGTTTCCTCTTGATGTAGTCCTAAGCACTGAAGGCGAGAAACACTTTCATGGAAAGGGGTTGCCAAGCTTCCAAAAATTACGAATCTCCGGAAATCTCAGCCAATATTTTTTCACCCAAACTGGATGATACTTTCAGGTAATGATAAGTAATCGAAGGCGACTTGGTTCCCCAAATTTCGTTCTTCTATGTTGAAGCGTTCATTTCCAGTAACAGTTTGAATTTTTAGGTTTCACTCTGTTTTCTCCTATATTGATAGATGTATTTGGAACTCTAAATCCAACACGGTTTGTGCTAGCTTCTTGAAACTTGACACAGTAAAGTTGTTTCACGTTCTATCTCTATGGTTTGTTTCCTCTTGATGTAGCCCTAAGCAGTGACTGGCGAGAAGCACTTTCATGGAAAGGGGTTGACAAGCTTCCAAAAATTACGAATCTCCAGAAATCTCAGCCAATATTTTTTCACCCAAACTGGATGATACTTTCAGGTAATGATCAGTACACTAAGGCGACTTGGTTCCCCAAATTTCGTTCTTCTATGTTGAAGCGTTCATTTCCAGTAACAGTTTGAATTTTTAGGTTTCACTCTGTTTTCTCCTATATTGATAGATGTATTTGGAACTCTAAATCCAACACGGTTTGTGCTAGCTTCTTGAAACTTGACACAGTAAAGTAGTTTCACGTTCTATCTCTATGTTTTGTTTCCTCTTGATGTAGCCCTAAGCAGTGACTGGCGAGAAGCACTTTCATGGAAAGGGGTTGCCAAGCTTCCAAAAATTACGAATCTCCAGAAATCTCAGCAAATATTTTTTCACCCAAACTGGATGATACTTTCAGGTAATGATCAGTAAACGAAGGCGACTTGGTTCCCCAAATTTCGTTCTTCTATGTTGAAGCGTTCATTTCCAGTAACAGTTTGAATTTTTAGGTTTCACTCTGTTTTCTCCTATATTGATAGATGTATTTGGAACTCTAAATCCAACACGGTTTGTGCTAGCTTCTTGAAACTTGACACAGTAAAGTAGTTTCACGTTCTATCTCTATGTTTTGTTTCCTCTTGATGTAGCCCTAAGCAGTGACTGGCGAGAAGCACTTTCATGGAAAGGGGTTGCCAAGCTTCCAAAAATTACGAATCTCCAGAAATCTCAGCAAATATTTTTTCACCCAAACTGGATGATACTTTCAGGTAATGATCAGTACACGAAGGCGACTTGGTTCCCCAAATTTCGTTCTTCTATGTTGAAGCGTTCATTTCCAGTAACAGTTTGAATTTTTAGGTATCACTATGTTTTCTCCTATATTGATAGATGTATTTGGAACTCTAAATCCGACACGGATTGTGCTAGCTTTTTGAAACTTGACACAGTAAAGTAGTTTCACGTTCTATCTCTATGTTTTGTTTCCTCTTGATGTAGCCCTAAGCACTGAAGGCGAGAAACACTTTCATGGAAAGGGGTTGCCAAGCTTCCAAAAATTACGAATCTCCAGAAATCTCAGCCAATATTTTTTCACCCAAACTGGATGATACTTTCAGGTAATGATCAGTAAACGAAGGCGACTTGGTTCCCCAAATTTTGTTCTTCTATGTTGAAGCGTTCATTTCCAGTAACAGTTTGAATTTTTAGGTTTCACTCTGTTTTCTCCTATATTGATAGATGTATTTGGAAATCTAAATCCAACACGGTTTGTGCTAGCTTCTTGAAACTTGACACAGAAAAGTAGTTTCACGTTCTATCTCTATGTTTTGTTTCCTCTTGATGTAGCCCTAAGCAGTGACTGGCGAGAAGCACTTTCATGGAAAGGGGTTGCCAAGCTTCCAAAAATTACGAATCTCCAGAAATCTCAGCCAATATTTTTTCACCCAAACAGGATGATACTTTCAGGTAAAGATCAGTACACTAAGGCGACTTGGTTCTCCAAATTTCGTTCTTCTATGTTGAAGCGTTCATTTCCAGTAACACTTTGAATTTTTAGGTATCACTCTGTTTTCTCCTATATTGATAGATGTATTTGGAACTCTAAATTCAACACGGTTTGTGCTAGCTTCTTGAAACTTGACACAGTAAAGTAGTTTCACGATCTATCTCTATGTTTTGTTTCCTCTTGATGTAGTCCTAAGCACTGAAGGCGAGAAACACTTTCATGGAAAGGGGTTGCCAAGCTTCCAAAAATTACGAATCTCCGGAAATCTCAGCCAATATTTTTTCACCCAAACTGGATGATACTTTCAGGTAATGATAAGTAATCGAAGGCGACTTGGTTCCCCAAATTTCGTTCTTCTATGTTGAAGCGTTCATTTCCAGTAACAGTTTGAATTTTTAGGTTTCACTCTGTTTTCTCCTATATTGATAGATGTATTTGGAACTCTAAATCCAACACGGTTTGTGCTAGCTTCTTGAAACTTGACACAGTAAAGTTGTTTCACGTTCTATCTCTATGGTTTGTTTCCTCTTGATGTAGCCCTAAGCAGTGACTGGCGAGAAGCACTTTCATGGAAAGGGGTTGACAAGCTTCCAAAAATTACGAATCTCCAGAAATCTCAGCCAATATTTTTTCACCCAAACTGGATGATACTTTCAGGTAATGATCAGTACACTAAGGCGACTTGGTTCCCCAAATTTCGTTCTTCTATGTTGAAGCGTTCATTTCCAGTAACAGTTTGAATTTTTAGGTTTCACTCTGTTTTCTCCTATATTGATAGATGTATTTGGAACTCTAAATCCAACACGGTTTGTGCTAGCTTCTTGAAACTTGACACAGTAAAGTAGTTTCACGTTCTATCTCTATGTTTTGTTTCCTCTTGATGTAGCCCTAAGCAGTGACTGGCGAGAAACACTTTCATGGAAAGGGGTTGCCAAGCTTCCAAAAATTACGAATCTCCAGAAATCTCAGCAAATATTTTTTCACCCAAACTGGATGATACTTTCAGGTAATGATCAGTACACGAAGGCGACTTGGTTCCCCAAATTTCGTTCTTCTATGTTGAAGCGTTCATTTCCAGTAACACTTTGAATTTTTAGGTATCACTCTGTTTTCTCCTATATTGATAGATGTATTTGGAACTCTAAATCCAACACGGTTTGTGATAGCTTCTTGAAACTTGACACAGTAAAGTAGTTTCACGATCTATCTCTATGTTTTGTTTCCTCTTGATGTAGCCCTAAGCACTGAAGGCGAGAAACACTTTCATGGAAAGGGGTTGCCAAGCTTCCAAAAATTACGGATCTCCAGAAATCTCAGCCAATATTTTTTCACCCAAACTGGATGATACTTTCAGGTAATGATCAGTAATCGAAGGCGACTTGTTTCCCCAAATTTCGTTCTTCTATGTTGAAGCGTTCATTTCCAGTAACAGTTTGAATTTTTAGGTTTCACTCTGTTTTCTCCTATATTGATAGATGTATTTGGAACTCTAAATCCAACACGGTTTGTGCTAGCTTCTTGAAACTTGACACAGTAAAGTAGTTTCACGTTCTATCTCTATGGTTTGTTTCCTCTTGATGTAGCCCTAAGCAGTGACTGGCGAGAAGCACTTTCATGGAAAGGGGTTGCCAAGCTTCCAAAAATTACGAATCTCCAGAAATCTCAGCCAATATTTTTTCACCCAAACAGGATGATACTTTCAGGTAATGATCAGTACACTAAGGCGACTTGGTTCTCCAAATTTCGTTCTTCTATGTTGAAGCGTTCATTTCCAGTAACACTTTGAATTTTTAGGTTTCACTCTGTTTTCTCCTATATTGATAGATGTATTTGGAACTCTAAATCCAACACGGTTTGTGCTAGCTTCTTGAAACTTGACACAGTAAAGTAGTTTCACGATCTATCTCTATGTTTTGTTTCCTCTTGATGTAGCCCTAAGCACTGAAGGCGAGAAACACTTTCATGGAAAGGGGTTGCCAAGCTTCCAAAAATTACGAATCTCCAGAAATCTCAGCCAATATTTTTTCACCCAAACTGGATGATACTTTCAGGTAATGATCAGTACACGAAGGCGACTTGGTTCCCCAAATTTCGTTCTTCTATGTTGAAGCGTTCATTTCCAGTAACACTTTGAATTTTTAGGTATCACTCTGTTTTCTCCTATATTGATAGATGTATTTGGAACTCTAAATCCAACACGGTTTGTGCTAGCTTCTTGAAACTTGACACAGTAAAGTAGTTTCACGTTCTATCTCTATGTTTTGTTTCTTCTTGATGTAGCCCTAAGCAGTGACTGGCGAGAAGCACTTTCATGGAAAGGGGTTGCCAAGCTTCCAAAAATTACGAATCTCCAGAAATCTCAGCAAATATTTTTTCACCCAAACTGGATGATACTTTCAGGTAATGATCAGTACACGAAGGCGACTTGGTTCCCCAAATTTCGTTCTTCTATGTTGAAGCGTTCATTTCCAGTAACAGTTTGAATTTTTAGGTATCACTCTGTTTTCTCCTATATTGATAGATGTATTTGGAACTCTAAATCCGACACGGATTGTGCTAGCTTTTTGAAACTTGACACAGTAAAGTAGTTTCACGTTCTATCTCTATGGTTTGTTTCCTCTTGATGTAGCCCTAAGCACTGACTGGCGAGAAACACTTTCATGGAAAGGGGTTGCCAAGCTTCCAAAAATTACGAATCTCCAGAAATCTCAGCCAATATTTTTTCACCCAAACTGGATGATACTTTCAGGTAATGATCAGTAATTGAAGGCGACTTGGTTCCCCAAATTTTGTTCTTCAATGTTGAAGCGTTCATTTCCAGTAACAGTTTGAATTTTTAGGTTTCACTCTGTTTTCTCCTATATTGATAGATGTATTTGGAACTCTAAATCCAACACGGTTTGTGCTAGCTTCTTGAAACTTGACACACTAAAGTAGTTTCACGTTCTATCTCTATGGTTTGTTTCCTCTTGATGTAGCCCTAAGCAGTGACTGGCGAGAAGCACTTTCATGGAAAGGGGTTGCCAAGCTTCCAAAAATTACGAATCTCCAGAAATCTCAGCCAATATTTTTTCACCCAAACAGGATGATACTTTCAGGTAATGATCAGTACACTAAGGCGACTTGGTTCTCCAAATTTCGTTCTTCTATGTTGAAGCGTTCATTTCCAGTAACACTTTGAAATTTTAGGTATCACTCTGTTTTCTCCTATATTGATAGATGTATTTGGAACTCTAAATCCAACACGGTTTGTGCTAGCTTCTTGAAACTTGACACAGTAAAGTAGTTTCACGTTCTATATCTATGTTTTGTTTCCTCTTGATGTAGCCCTAAGCAGTGACTGGTGAGAAGCACTTAAATGGAAAGGAGTTGCCAAGCTTCCAGAAATTACGAATCTCCAGAAATCTCAGCAAATATTTTTTCACCCAAAGTGGATGATACTTTCAGATAATGATCAGTACACGAAGGCGACTTGGTTCCCCAAATTTCGTTCTTCTATGTTGAAGCGTTCATTTCCAGTAACACTTTGAATTTTTAGGTATCACTCTGTTTTCTCCTATATTGATAGATGTATTTGGAACTCTAAATCCGACACGGATTGTGCTAGCTTTTTGAAACTTGACACAGTAAAGTAGTTTCACGTTCTATCTCTATGGTTTGTTTCCTCTTGATGTAGCCCTAAGCACTGACTGGCGAGAAACACTTTCATGGAAAGGGGTTGCCAAGCTTCCAAAAATTACGAATCTCCAGAAATCTCAGCCAATATTTTTTCACCCAAACTGGATGATACTTTCAGGTAATGATCAGTAATTGAAGGCGACTTGGTTCCCCAAATTTTGTTCTTCAATGTTGAAGCGTTCATTTCCAGTAACAGTTTGAATTTTTAGGTTTCACTCTGTTTTCTCCTATATTGATAGATGTATTTGGAACTCTAAATCGAACACGGTTTGTGCTAGCTTCTTGAAACTTGACACACTAAAGTAGTTTCACGTTCTATCTCTATGGTTTGTTTCCTCTTGATGTAGCCCTAAGCAGTGACTGGCGAGAAGCACTTTCATGGAAAGGGGTTGCCAAGCTTCCAAAAATTACGAATCTCCAGAAATCTCAGCCAATATTTTTTCACCCAAACAGGATGATACTTTCAGGTAATGATCAGTACACTAAGGCGACTTGGTTCTCCAAATTTCGTTCTTCTATGTTGAAGCGTTCATTTCCAGTAACACTTTGAATTTTTAGGTATCACTCTGTTTTCTCCTATATTGATAGATGTATTTGGAACTCTAAATCCAACACGGTTTGTGCTAGCTTCTTGAAACTTGACACAGTAAAGTAGTTTCACGTTCTATCTCTATGTTTTGTTTCCTCTTGATGTAGCCCTAAGCAGTGACTGGTGAGAAGCACTTAAATGGAAAGGAGTTGCCAAGCTTCCAGAAATTACGAATCTCCAGAAATCTCAGCAAATATTTTTTCACCCAAAGTGGATGATACTTTCAGGTAATGATCAGTACACGAAGGTGACTTGGTTCCCCAAATTTCGTTCTTCTATGTTGAAGCGTTCATTTCCAGTAACAGTTTGAATATTTAGGTTTCACTCTGTTTTCTCCTATATTGATAGGTGTATTTGGAACTCTAAATCCGACACGGATTGTGCTAGCTTCTTCAAACTTGACACAGTAAAGTAGTTTCACGTTCTATCTCTATGGTTTGTTTCCTCTTGATGTAGCCCTAAGCACTGACTGGCGAGAAACACTTTCATGGAAAGGGGTTGCCAAGCTTCCAAAAATTACGAATCTCCAGAAATCTCAGCCAATATTTTTTCACCCAAACTGGATGATACTTTCAGGTAATGATCAGTACACTAAGGCGACTTGGTTCCCCAAATTTCGTTCTTCTATGTTGAAGCGTTCATTTCCAGTAACACTTTGAATTTTTAGGTATCACTCTGTTTTCTCCTATATTGATAGATGTATTTGGAACTCTAAATCCAACACGGTTTGTGCTAGCTTCTTGAAACTTGACACAGAAAAGTAGTTTCACGTTCTGTCTCTATGTTTTGTTTACTCTTGATGTAGCCCTAAGGAGTGACTGGCGAGAAGCACTTTCATGGAAAGGGGTTGCCAAGCTTCCAAAAATTACGAATCTCCAGAAATCTCAGCCAATATTTTTTCACCCAAACAGGATGATACTTTCAGGTAAAGATCAGTACACTAAGGCGACTTGGTTCTCCAAATTTCGTTCTTCTATGTTGAAGCGTTCATTTCCAGTAACACTTTGAATTTTTAGGTATCACTCTGTTTTCTCCTATATTGATAGAAGTATTTGAAACTCTAAATTCAACACGGTTTGTGCTAGCTTCTTGAAACTTGACACAGTAAAGTAGTTTCACGATCTATCTCTATGTTTTGTTTCCTCTTGATGTAGCCCTAAGCACTGAAGGCGAGAAACACTTTCATGGAAAGGGGTTGCCAAGCTTCCAAAAATTACGAATCTCCGGAAATCTCAGCCAATATTTTTTCACCCAAACTGGATGATACTTTCAGGTAATGATCAGTAATCGAAGGCGACTTGGTTCCCCAAATTTCGTTCTTCTATGTTGAAGCGTTCATTTCCAGTAACAGTTTGAATTTTTAGGTTTCACTCTGTTTTCTCCTATATTGATAGATGTATTTGGAACTCTAAATCCAACACGGTTTGTGCTAGCTTCTTGAAACTTGACACAGTAAAGTAGTTTCACGTTCTATCTCTATGGTTTGTTTCCTCTTGATGTAGCCCTAAGCAGTGAGTGGCGAGAAGCACTTTCATGGAAAGGGGTTGACAAGCTTCCAAAAATTACGAATCTCCAGAAATCTCAGCCAATATTTTTTCACCCAAACAGGATGATACTTTCAGGTAATGATCAGTACACTAAGGCGACTTGGTTCTCCAAATTTCGTTCTTCTATGTTGAAGCGTTCATTTCCAGTAACACTTTGAATTTTTAGGTATCACTCTGTTTTCTCCTATATTGATAGATGTATTTGGAACTCTAAATCCAACACGGTTTGTGCTAGCTTCTTGAAACTTGACACAGTAAAGTAGTTTCACGATCTATCTCTATGTTTTGTTTCCTCTTGATGTAGCCCTAAGCACTGAAGGCGAGAAACACTTTCATGGAAAGGGGTTGCCAAGCTTCCAAAAATTACGAATCTCCAGAAATCTCAGCCAATATTTTTTCACCCAAACTGGATGATACTTTCAGGTAATGATCAGTAAACGAAGGCGACTTGGTTCCCCAAATTTCGTTCTTCTATGTTGAAGCGTTCATTTCCAGTAACAGTTTGAATTTTTAGGTTTCACTCTGTTTTCTCCTATATTGATAGATGTATTTGGAACTCTAAATCCAACACGGTTTGTGCTAGCTTCTTGAAACTTGACACAGTAAAGTAGTTTCACGTTCTATCTCTATGTTTTGTTTCCTCTTGATGTAGCCCTAAGCAGTGACTGGCGAGAAGCACTTTCATGGAAAGGGGTTGCCAAGCTTCCAAAAATTACGAATCTCCAGAAATCTCAGCAAATATTTTTTCACCCAAACTGGATGATACTTTCAGGTAATGATCAGTACACTAAGGCGACTTGGTTCCCCAAATTTCGTTCTTCTATGTTGAAGCGTTCATTTCCAGTAACACTTTGAATTTTTAGGTATCACTCTGTTTTCTCCTATATTGATAGATGTATTTGGAACTCTAAATCCAACACGGTTTGTGCTAGCTTCTTGAAACTTGACACAGTAAAGTAGTTTCACGTTCTATCTCTATGTTTTGTTTCCTCTTGATGTAGCCCTAAGCACTGAAGGCGAGAAACACTTTCATGGAAAGGGGTTGCCAAGCTTCCAAAAATTACGAATCTCCAGAAATCTCAGCAAATATTTTTTCACCCAAACTGGATGATACTTTCAGGTAATGATCAGTAAACGAAGGCGACTTGGTTCCCCAAATTTCGTTCTTCTATGTTGAAGCGTTCATTTCCAGTAACAGTTTGAATTTTTAGGTTTCACTCTGTTTTCTCCTATATTGATAGATGTATTTGGAACTCTAAATCCAACACGGTTTGTGCTAGCTTCTTGAAACTTGACACAGTAAAGTAGTTTCACGTTCTATCTCTATGTTTTGTTTCCTCTTGATGTAGCCCTAAGCAGTGACTGGCGAGAAGCACTTTCATGGAAAGGGGTTGCCAAGCTTCCAAAAATTACGAATCTCCAGAAATCTCAGCAAATATTTTTTCACCCAAACTGGATGATACTTTCAGGTAATGATCAGTACACGAAGGCGACTTGGTTCCCCAAATTTCGTTCTTCTATGTTGAAGCGTTCATTTCCAGTAACAGTTTGAATTTTTAGGTATCACTCTGTTTTCTCCTATATTGATAGATGTATTTGGAACTCTAAATCCGACACGGATTGTGCTAGCTTTTTGAAACTTGACACAGTAAAGTAGTTTCACGTTCTATCTCTATGGTTTGTTTCCTCTTGAGGTAGCCCTAAGCACTGACTGGCGAGAAACACTTTCATGGAAAGGGGTTGCCAAGCTTCCAAAAATTACGAATCTCCAGAAATCTCAGCCAATATTTTTTCACCCAAACTGAATGATACTTTCAGGTAATGATCAGTACACTAAGGCGACTTGGTTCCCCAAATTTCGTTCTTCTATGTTGAAGCGTTCATTTCCAGTAACACTTTGAATTTTTAGGTATCACTCTGTTTTCTCCTATATTGATAGATGTATTTGGAACTCTAAATCCAACACGGTTTGTGCTAGCTTCTTGAAACTTGACACAGTAAAGTAGTTTCACGTTCTATCTCTATGTTTTGTTTCCTCTTGATGTAGCCCTAAGCACTGAAGGCGAGAAACACTTTCATGGAAAGGGGTTGCCAAGCTTCCAAAAATTACGAATCTCCAGAAATCTCAGCAAATATTTTTTCACCCAAACTGGATGATACTTTCAGGTAATGATCAGTAAACGAAGGCGACTTGGTTCCCCAAATTTCGTTCTTCTATGTTGAAGCGTTCATTTCCAGTAACAGTTTGAATTTTTAGGTTTCACTCTGTTTTCTCCTATATTGATAGATGTATTTGGAACTCTAAATCCAACACGGTTTGTGCTAGCTTCTTGAAACTTGACACAGTAAAGTAGTTTCACGTTCTATCTCTATGTTTTGTTTCCTCTTGATGTAGCCCTAAGCAGTGACTGGCGAGAAGCACTTTCATGGAAAGGGGTTGCCAAGCTTCCAAAAATTACGAATCTCCAGAAATCTCAGCCAATATTTTTTCACCCAAACTGGATGATACTTTCAGGTAATGATCAGTACACGAAGGCGACTTGGTTCCCCAAATTTCGTTCTTCTATGTTGAAGCGTTCATTTCCAGTAACAGTTTGAATTTTTAGGTATCACTCTGTTTTCTCCTATATTGATAGATGTATTTGGAACTCTAAATCCGACACGGATTGTGCTAGCTTTTTGAAACTTGACACAGTAAAGTAGTTTCACGTTCTATCTCTATGGTTTGTTTCCTCTTGATGTAGCCCTAAGCACTGACTGGCGAGAAACACTTTCATGGAAAGGGGTTGCCAAGCTTCCAAAAATTACGAATCTCCAGAAATCTCAGCCAATATTTTTTCACCCAAACTGGATGATACTTTCAGGTAATGATCAGTACACTAAGGCGACTTGGTTCCCCAAATTTCGTTCTTCTATGTTGAAGCGTTCATTTCCAGTAACACTTTGAATTTTTAGGTATCACTCTGTTTTCTTCTATATTGATAGATGTATTTGGAACTCTAAATCCAACACGGTTTGTGATAGCTTCTTGAAACTTGACACAGTAAAGTAGTTTCACGATCTATCTCTATGTTTTGTTTCCTCTTGATGTAGCCCTAAGCACTGAAGGCGAGAAACACTTTCATGGAAAGGGGTTGCCAAGCTTCCAAAAATTACGAATCTCCAGAAATCTCAGCCAATATTTTTTCACCCAAACTGGATGATACTTTCAGGTAATGATCAGTAATCGAAGGCGACTTGGTTCCCCAAATTTCGTTCTTCTATGTTGAAGCGTTCATTTCCAGTAACAGTTTGAATTTTTAGGTTTCACTCTGTTTTCTCCTATATTGATAGATGTATTTGGAACTCTAAATCCAACACGGTTTGTGCTAGCTTCTTGAAACTTGACACAGTAAAGTAGTTTCACGATCTATCTCTATGTTTTGTTTCCTCTTGATGTAGCCCTAAGCACTGAAGGCGAGAAACACTTTCATGGAAAGGGGTTGCCAAGCTTCCAAAAATTACGAATCTCCAGAAATCTCAGCCAATATTTTTTCACCCAAACTGGATGATACTTTCAGGTAATGATCAGTAAACGAAGGCGACTTGGTTCCCCAAATTTCGTTCTTCTATGTTGAAGCGTTCATTTCCAGTAACAGTTTGAATTTTTAGGTTTCACTCTGTTTTCTCCTATATTGATAGATGTATTTGGAACTCTAAATCCAACACGGTTTGTGCTAGCTTCTTGAAACTTGACACAGTAAAGTAGTTTCACGTTCTATCTCTATGTTTTGTTTCCTCTTGATGTAGCGCTAAGCAGTGACTGGCGAGAAGCACTTTCATGGAAAGGGGTTGCCAAGCTTCCAAAAATTACGAATCTCCAGAAATCTCAGCCAATATTTTTTCACCCAAACTGGATGATACTTTCAGGTAATGATCAGTACACGAAGGCGACTTGGTTCCCCAAATTTCGTTCTTCTATGTTGAAGCGTTCATTTCCAGTAACAGTTTGAATTTTTAGGTATCACTCTGTTTTCTCCTATATTGATAGATGTATTTGGAACTCTAAATCCGACACGGATTGTGCTAGCTTTTTGAAACTTGACACAGTAAAGTAGTTTCACGTTCTATCTCTATGGTTTGTTTCCTCTTGATGTAGCCCTAAGCACTGACTGGCGAGAAACACTTTCATGGAAAGGGGTTGCCAAGCTTCCAAAAATTACGAATCTCCAGAAATCTCAGCCAATATTTTTTCACCCAAACTGGATGATACTTTCAGGTAATGATCAGTAATTGAAGGCGACTTGGTTCCCCAAATTTTGTTCTTCAATGTTGAAGCGTTCATTTCCAGTAACAGTTTGAATTTTTAGGTTTCACTCTGTTTTCTCCTATATTGATAGATGTATTTGGAACTCTAAATCCAACACGGTTTGTGCTAGCTTCTTGAAACTTGACACACTAAAGTAGTTTCACGTTCTATCTCTATGGTTTGTTTCCTCTTGATGTAGCCCTAAGCAGTGACTGGCGAGAAGCACTTTCATGGAAAGGGGTTGCCAAGCTTCCAAAAATTACGAATCTCCAGAAATCTCAGCCAATATTTTTTCACCCAAACAGGATGATACTTTCAGGTAATGATCAGTACACTAAGGCGACTTGGTTCTCCAAATTTTGTTCTTCTATGTTGAAGCGTTCATTTCCAGTAACACTTTGAATTTTTAGGTATCACTCTGTTTTCTCCTATATTGATAGATGTATTTGGAACTCTAAATCCAACACGGTTTGTGCTAGCTTCTTGAAAATTGACACAGTAAAGTAGTTTCACGATCTATCTCTGTGTTTTGTTTCCTCTTGATGTAGCCCTAAGCACTGAAGGCGAGAAACACTTTCATGGAAAGGGGTTGCCAAGCTTCCAAAAATTACGAATTTCCAGAAATCTCAGCCAATATTTTTTCACCCAAACTGGATGATACTTTCAGGTAATGATCAGTAAACGAAGGAGACTTGGTTCCCCAAATTTCGTTCTTCTATGTTGAAGCGTTCATTTCCAGTAACAGTTTGAAATTTTAGGTTTCACTCTGTTTTCTCCTATATTGATAGATGTATTTGGAACTCTAAATCCAACAAGGTTTGTGCTAGCTTCTTGAAACTTGACACAGTAAAGTAGTTTCACGTTCTATCTCTATGTTTTGTTTCCTCTTGATGTAGCCCTAAGCAGTGACTGGTGAGAAGCACTTTCATGGAAAGGAGTTGCCAAGCTTCCAGAAATTACGAATCTCCAGAAATCTCAGCAAATATTTTTTCACCCAAAGTGGATGATACTTTCAGGTAATGATCAGTACACGAAGGTGACTTGGTTCCCCAAATTTCGTTCTTCTATGTTGTAGCGTTCATTTCCAGTAACAGTTTGAATTTTTAGGTTTCACTCTGTTTTCTCCTATATTGATAGGTGTATTTGGAACTCTAAATCCGACACGGATTGTGCTAGCTTCTTCAAACTTGACACAGTAAAGTAGTTTCACGTTCTATCTCTATGGTTTGTTTCCTCTTGATGTAGCCCTAAGCACTGACTGGCGAGAAACACTTTCATGGAAAGGGGTTGCCAAACTTCCAAAAATTACGAATCTCCAGAAATCTCAGCCAATATTTTTTCACCCAAACTGGATGATACTTTCAGGTAATGATCAGTACACTACGGCGACTTGGTTCCCCAAATTTCGTTCTTCTATGTTGAAGCGTTCATTTCCAGTAACACTTTGAATTTTTAGGTATCACTCTGTTTTCTCCTATATTGATAGATGTATTTGGAACTCTAAATCCAACACGGTTTGTGCTAGCTTCTTGAAACTTGACACAGTAAAGTAGTTTCACGTTCTATCTCTATGTTTTGTTTCCTCTTGATGTAGCCCTAAGCACTGACTGGCGAGAAACACTTTCATGGAAAGGGGTTGCCAAGCTTCCAAAAATTACGAATCTCCAGAAATCTCAGCCAATATTTTTTCACCCAAACTGGATGATACTTTCAGGTAATGATCAGTACACGAAGGCGACTTGGTTCCCCAAATTTCGTTCTTCTATGTTGAAGCGTTCATTTCCAGTAACAGTTTGAATTTTGAGGTTTCACTCTGTTTTCTCCTATATTGATGGATGTATTTGGAACTCTAAATCCAACACGGTTTGTGCTAGCTTCTTGAAACTTGACACAGTGAAGTAGTTTCACGTTCTATCTCTATGTTTTGTTTCCTTTTGATGTAGCCCTAAGCCCTGACTGGCGAGAAACTTTTTCATGGAAAGGGGTTGCAAAGCTTCCAAAAATTACGAATCTCCAGAAATCTCAGCCAATATTTTTTCACCCAAACTGGATGATACTTTCAGGTAATGATCAGTAAACGAAGGCGACATGGTTCCCCAAATTTCGTTCTTCTATGTTGAAGCGTTCATTTCCAGTAACAGTTTGAATTTTTGGTTTCACTCTGTTTTCTCCTATATTGATAGATGTATTTGGAAATCTAAATCCAACACGGTTTGTGCTAGCTTCTTGAAACTTGACACAGAAAAGTAGTTTCACGTTCTATCTCTATGTTTTGTTTACTCTTGATGTAGCCCTAAGGAGTGACTGGCGAGAAGCACTTTCATGGAAAGGGGTTGCCAAGCTTCCAAAAATTACGAATCTCCAGAAATCTCAGCCAATATTTTTTCACCCAAACAGGATGATACTTTCAGGTAAAGATCAGTACACTAAGGCGACTTGGTTCTCCAAATTTCGTTCTTCTATGTTGAAGCGTTCATTTCCAGTAACACTTTGAATTTTTAGGTATCACTCTGTTTTCTCCTATATTGATAGAAGTATTTGGAACTCTAAATTCAACACGGTTTGTGCTAGCTTCTTGAAACTTGACACAGTAAAGTAGTTTCACGATCTATCTCTATGTTTTGTTTCCTCTTGATGTAGCCCTAAGCACTGAAGGCGAGAAACACTTTCATGGAAAGGGGTTGCCAAGCTTCCAAAAATTACGAATCTCCGGAAATCTCAGCCAATATTTTTTCACCCAAACTGGATGATACTTTCAGGTAATGATCAGTAATCGAAGGCGACTTGGTTCCCCAAATTTCGTTCTTCTATGTTGAAGCGTTCATTTCCAGTAACAGTTTGAATTTTTAGGTTTCACTCTGTTTTCTCCTATATTGATAGATGTATTTGGAACTCTAAATCCAACACGGTTTGTGCTAGCTTCTTGAAACTTGACACAGTAAAGTAGTTTCACGTTCTATCTCTATGGTTTGTTTCCTCTTGATGTAGCCCTAAGCAGTGAGTGGCGAGAAGCACTTTCATGGAAAGGGGTTGACAAGCTTCCAAAAATTACGAATCTCCAGAAATCTCAGCCAATATTTTTTCACCCAAACAGGATGATACTTTCAGGTAATGATCAGTACACTAAGGCGACTTGGTTCTCCAAATTTCGTTCTTCTATGTTGAAGCGTTCATTTCCAGTAACACTTTGAATTTTTAGGTATCACTCTGTTTTCTCCTATATTGATAGATGTATTTGGAACTCTAAATCCAACACGGTTTGTGCTAGCTTCTTGAAACTTGACACAGTAAAGTAGTTTCACGATCTATCTCTATGTTTTGTTTCCTCTTGATGTAGCCCTAAGCACTGAAGGCGAGAAACACTTTCATGGAAAGGGGTTGCCAAGCTTCCAAAAATTACGAATCTCCAGAAATCTCAGCCAATATTTTTTCACCCAAACTGGATGATACTTTCAGGTAATGATCAGTAAACGAAGGCGACTTGGTTCCCCAAATTTCGTTCTTCTATGTTGAAGCGTTCATTTCCAGTAACAGTTTGAATTTTTAGGTTTCACTCTGTTTTCTCCTATATTGATAGATGTATTTGGAACTCTAAATCCAACACGGTTTGTGCTAGCTTCTTGAAACTTGACACAGTAAAGTAGTTTCACGTTCTATCTCTATGTTTTGTTTCCTCTTGATGTAGCCCTAAGCAGTGACTGGCGAGAAGCACTTTCATGGAAAGGGGTTGCCAAGCTTCCAAAAATTACGAATCTCCAGAAATCTCAGCAAATATTTTTTCACCCAAACTGGATGATACTTTCAGGTAATGATCAGTACACTAAGGCGACTTGGTTCCCCAAATTTCGTTCTTCTATGTTGAAGCGTTCATTTCCAGTAACACTTTGAATTTTTAGGTATCACTCTGTTTTCTCCTATATTGATAGATGTATTTGGAACTCTAAATCCAACACGGTTTGTGCTAGCTTCTTGAAACTTGACACAGTAAAGTAGTTTCACGTTCTATCTCTATGTTTTGTTTCCTCTTGATGTAGCCCTAAGCACTGAAGGCGAGAAACACTTTCATGGAAAGGGGTTGCCAAGCTTCCAAAAATTACGAATCTCCAGAAATCTCAGCAAATATTTTTTCACCCAAACTGGATGATACTTTCAGGTAATGATCAGTAAACGAAGGCGACTTGGTTCCCCAAATTTCGTTCTTCTATGTTGAAGCGTTCATTTCCAGTAACAGTTTGAATTTTTAGGTTTCACTCTGTTTTCTCCTATATTGATAGATGTATTTGGAACTCTAAATCCAACACGGTTTGTGCTAGCTTCTTGAAACTTGACACAGTAAAGTAGTTTCACGTTCTATCTCTATGTTTTGTTTCCTCTTGATGTAGCCCTAAGCAGTGACTGGCGAGAAGCACTTTCATGGAAAGGGGTTGCCAAGCTTCCAAAAATTACGAATCTCCAGAAATCTCAGCAAATATTTTTTCACCCAAACTGGATGATACTTTCAGGTAATGATCAGTACACGAAGGCGACTTGGTTCCCCAAATTTCGTTCTTCTATGTTGAAGCGTTCATTTCCAGTAACAGTTTGAATTTTTAGGTATCACTCTGTTTTCTCCTATATTGATAGATGTATTTGGAACTCTAAATCCGACACGGATTGTGCTAGCTTTTTGAAACTTGACACAGTAAAGTAGTTTCACGTTCTATCTCTATGGTTTGTTTCCTCTTGATGTAGCCCTAAGCACTGACTGGCGAGAAACACTTTCATGGAAAGGGGTTGCCAAGCTTCCAAAAATTACGAATCTCCAGAAATCTCAGCAAATATTTTTTCACCCAAACTGGATGATACTTTCAGGTAATGATCAGTACACTAAGGCGACTTGGTTCCCCAAATTTCGTTCTTCTATGTTGAAGCGTTCATTTCCAGTAACACTTTGAATTTTTAGGTATCACTCTGTTTTCTCCTATATTGATAGATGTATTTGGAACTCTAAATCCAACACGGTTTGTGCTAGCTTCTTGAAACTTGACACAGTAAAGTAGTTTCACGTTCTATCTCTATGTTTTGTTTCCTCTTGATGTAGCCCTAAGCACTGAAGGCGAGAAACACTTTCATGGAAAGGGGTTGCCAAGCTTCCAAAAATTACGAATCTCCAGAAATCTCAGCAAATATTTTTTCACCCAAACTGGATGATACTTTCAGGTAATGATCAGTAAACGAAGGCGACTTGGTTCCCCAAATTTCGTTCTTCTATGTTGAAGCGTTCATTTCCAGTAACAGTTTGAATTTTTAGGTTTCACTCTGTTTTCTCCTATATTGATAGATGTATTTGGAACTCTAAATCCAACACGGTTTGTGCTAGCTTCTTGAAACTTGACACAGTAAAGTAGTTTCACGTTCTATCTCTATGTTTTGTTTCCTCTTGATGTAGCCCTAAGCACTGAAGGCGAGAAACACTTTCATGGAAAGGGGTTGCCAAGCTTCCAAAAATTACGAATCTCCAGAAATCTCAGCCAATATTTTTTCACCCAAACTGGATGATACTTTCAGGTAATGATCAGTAAACGAAGGCGACTTGGTTCCCCAAATTTCGTTCTTCTATGTTGAAGCGTTCATTTCCAGTAACAGTTTGAATTTTTAGGTTTCACTCTGTTTTCTCCTATATTGATAGATGTATTTGGAACTCTAAATCCAACACGGTTTGTGCTAGCTTCTTGAAACTTGACACAGTAAAGTAGTTTCACGTTCTATCTCTATGTTTTGTTTCCTCTTGATGTAGCCCTAAGCAGTGACTGGCGAGAAGCACTTTCATGGAAAGGGGTTGCCAAGCTTCCAAAAATTACGAATCTCCAGAAATCTCAGCCAATATTTTTTCACCCAAACAGGATGATACTTTCAGGTAATGATCAGTACACTAAGGCGACTTGGTTCTCCAAATTTTGTTCTTCTATGTTGAAGCGTTCATTTCCAGTAACACTTTGAATTTTTAGGTATCACTCTGTTTTCTCCTATATTGATAGATGTATTTGGAACTCTAAATCCAACACGGTTTGTGCTAGCTTCTTGAAAATTGACACAGTAAAGTAGTTTCACGATCTATCTCTGTGTTTTGTTTCCTCTTGATGTAGCCCTAAGCACTGAAGGCGAGAAACACTTTCATGGAAAGGGGTTGCCAAGCTTCCAAAAATTACGAATTTCCAGAAATCTCAGCCAATATTTTTTCACCCAAACTGGATGATACTTTCAGGTAATGATCAGTAAACGAAGGAGACTTGGTTCCCCAAATTTCGTTCTTCTATGTTGAAGCGTTCATTTCCAGTAACAGTTTGAAATTTTAGGTTTCACTCTGTTTTCTCCTATATTGATAGATGTATTTGGAACTCTAAATCCAACAAGGTTTGTGCTAGCTTCTTGAAACTTGACACAGTAAAGTAGTTTCACGTTCTATCTCTATGTTTTGTTTCCTCTTGATGTAGCCCTAAGCAGTGACTGGTGAGAAGCACTTTCATGGAAAGGAGTTGCCAAGCTTCCAGAAATTACGAATCTCCAGAAATCTCAGCAAATATTTTTTCACCCAAAGTGGATGATACTTTCAGGTAATGATCAGTACACGAAGGTGACTTGGTTCCCCAAATTTCGTTCTTCTATGTTGAAGCGTTCATTTCCAGTAACAGTTTGAATTTTTAGGTTTCACTCTGTTTTCTCCTATATTGATATGTGTATTTGGAACTCTAAATCCGACACGGATTGTGCTAGCTTCTTCAAACTTGACACAGTAAAGTAGTTTCACGTTCTATCTCTATGGTTTGTTTCCTCTTGATGTAGCCCTAAGCACTGACTGGCGAGAAACACTTTCATGGAAAGGGGTTGCCAAGCTTCCAAAAATTACGAATCTCCAGAAATCTCAGCCAATATTTTTTCACCCAAACTGGATGATACTTTCAGGTAATGATCAGTACACTACGGCGACTTGGTTCCCCAAATTTCGTTCTTCTATGTTGAAGCGTTCATTTCCAGTAACACTTTGAATTTTTAGGTATCACTCTGTTTTCTCCTATATTGATAGATGTATTTGGAACTCTAAATCCAACACGGTTTGTGCTAGCTTCTTGAAACTTGACACAGTAAAGTAGTTTCACGTTCTATCTCTATGTTTTGTTTCCTCTTGATGTAGCCCTAAGCACTGAAGGCGAGAAACACTTTCATGGAAAGGGGTTGCCAAGCTTCCAAAAATTACGAATCTCCAGAAATCTCAGCAAATATTTTTTCACCCAAACTGGATGATACTTTCAGGTAATGATCAGTAAACGAAGGCGACTTGGTTCCCCAAATTTCGTTCTTCTATGTTGAAGCGTTCATTTCCAGTAACAGTTTGAATTTTTAGGTTTCACTCTGTTTTCTCCTATATTGATAGATGTATTTGGAACTCTAAATCCAACACGGTTTGTGCTAGCTTCTTGAAACTTGACACAGTAAAGTAGTTTCACGTTCTATCTCTATGTTTTGTTTCCTCTTGATGTAGCCCTAAGCAGTGACTGGCGAGAAGCACTTTCATGGAAAGGGGTTGCCAAGCTTCCAAAAATTACGAATCTCCAGAAATCTCAGCAAATATTTTTTCACCCAAACTGGATGATACTTTCAGGTAATGATCAGTACACGAAGGCGACTTGGTTCCCCAAATTTCGTTCTTCTATGTTGAAGCGTTCATTTCCAGTAACAGTTTGAATTTTTAGGTATCACTCTGTTTTCTCCTCTATTGATAGATGTATTTGGAACTCTAAATCCGACACGGATTGTGCTAGCTTTTTGAAACTTGACACAGTAAAGTAGTTTCACGTTCTATCTCTATGGTTTGTTTCCTCTTGATGTAGCCCTAAGCACTGACTGGCGAGAAACACTTTCATGGAAAGGGGTTGCCAAGCTTCCAAAAATTACGAATCTCCAGAAATCTCAGCCAATATTTTTTCACCCAAACTGGATGATACTTTCAGGTAATGATCAGTACACTAAGGCGACTTGGTTCCCCAAATTTCGTTCTTCTATGTTGAAGCGTTCATTTCCAGTAACACTTTGAATTTTTAGGTATCACTCTGTTTTCTTCTATATTGATAGATGTATTTGGAACTCTAAATCCAACACGGTTTGTGATAGCTTCTTGAAACTTGACACAGTAAAGTAGTTTCACGATCTATCTCTATGTTTTGTTTCCTCTTGATGTAGCCCTAAGCACTGAAGGCGAGAAACACTTTCATGGAAAGGGGTTGCCAAGCTTCCAAAAATTACGAATCTCCAGAAATCTCAGCCAATATTTTTTCACCCAAACTGGATGATACTTTCAGGTAATGATCAGTAATCGAAGGCGACTTGGTTCCCCAAATTTCGTTCTTCTATGTTGAAGCGTTCATTTCCAGTAACAGTTTGAATTTTTAGGTTTCACTCTGTTTTCTCCTATATTGATAGATGTATTTGGAACTCTAAATCCAACACGGTTTGTGCTAGCTTCTTGAAACTTGACACAGTAAAGTAGTTTCACGATCTATCTCTATGTTTTGTTTCCTCTTGATGTAGCCCTAAGCACTGAAGGCGAGAAACACTTTCATGGAAAGGGGTTGCCAAGCTTCCAAAAATTACGAATCTCCAGAAATCTCAGCCAATATTTTTTCACCCAAACTGGATGATACTTTCAGGTAATGATCAGTAAACGAAGGCGACTTGGTTCCCCAAATTTCGTTCTTCTATGTTGAAGCGTTCATTTCCAGTAACAGTTTGAATTTTTAGGTTTCACTCTGTTTTCTCCTATATTGATAGATGTATTTGGAACTCTAAATCCAACACGGTTTGTGCTAGCTTCTTGAAACTTGACACAGTAAAGTAGTTTCACGTTCTATCTCTATGTTTTGTTTCCTCTTGATGTAGCCCTAAGCAGTGACTGGCGAGAAGCACTTTCATGGAAAGGGGTTGCCAAGCTTCCAAAAATTACGAATCTCCAGAAATCTCAGCCAATATTTTTTCACCCAAACTGGATGATACTTTCAGGTAATGATCAGTACACGAAGGCGACTTGGTTCCCCAAATTTCGTTCTTCTATGTTGAAGCGTTCATTTCCAGTAACAGTTTGAATTTTTAGGTATCACTCTGTTTTCTCCTATATTGATAGATGTATTTGGAACTCTAAATCCGACACGGATTGTGCTAGCTTTTTGAAACTTGACACAGTAAAGTAGTTTCACGTTCTATCTCTATGGTTTGTTTCCTCTTGATGTAGCCCTAAGCACTGACTGGCGAGAAATACTTTCATGGAAAGGGGTTGCCAAGCTTCCAAAAATTACGAATCTCCAGAAATCTCAGCCAATATTTTTTCACCCAAACTGGATGATACTTTCAGGTAATGATCAGTAATTGAAGGCGACTTGGTTCCCCAAATTTTGTTCTTCAATGTTGAAGCGTTCATTTCGAGTAACAGTTTGAATTTTTAGGTTTCACTCTGTTTTCTCCTATATTGATAGATGTATTTGGAACTCTAAATCCAACACGGTTTGTGCTAGCTTCTTGAAACTTGACACACTAAAGTAGTTTCACGTTCTATCTCTATGGTTTGTTTCCTCTTGATGTAGCCCTAAGCAGTGACTGGCGAGAAGCACTTTCATGGAAAGGGGTTGCCAAGCTTCCAAAAATTACGAATCTCCAGAAATCTCAGCCAATATTTTTTCACCCAAACAGGATGATACTTTCAGGTAATGATCAGTACACTAAGGCGACTTGGTTCTCCAAATTTTGTTCTTCTATGTTGAAGCGTTCATTTCCAGTAACACTTTGAATTTTTAGGTATCACTCTGTTTTCTCCTATATTGATAGATGTATTTGGAAGTCTAAATCCAACACGGTTTGTGCTAGCTTCTTGAAAATTGACACAGTAAAGTAGTTTCACGATCTATCTCTGTGTTTTGTTTCCTCTTGATGTAGCCCTAAGCACTGAAGGCGAGAAACACTTTCATGGAAAGGGGTTGCCAAGCTTCCAAAAATTACGAATTTCCAGAAATCTCAGCAAATATTTTTTCACCCAAACTGGATGATACTTTCAGGTAATGATCAGTAAACGAAGGAGACTTGGTTCCCCAAATTTCGTTCTTCTATGTTGAAGCGTTCATTTCCAGTAACAGTTTGAAATTTTAGGTTTCACTCTGTTTTCTCCTATATTGATAGATGTATTTGGAACTCTAAATCCAACAAGGTTTGTGCTAGCTTCTTGAAACTTGACACAGTAAAGTAGTTTCACGTTCTATCTCTATGTTTTGTTTCCTCTTGATGTAGCCCTAAGCAGTGACTGGTGAGAAGCACTTTCATGGAAAGGAGTTGCCAAGCTTCCAGAAATTACGAATCTCCAGAAATCTCAGCAAATATTTTTTCACCCAAAGTGGATGATACTTTCAGGTAATGATCAGTACACGAAGGTGACTTGGTTCCCCAAATTTCGTTCTTCTATGTTGAAGCGTTCATTTCCAGTAACAGTTTGAATTTTTAGGTTTCACTCTGTTTTCTCCTATATTGATATGTGTATTTGGAACTCTAAATCCGACACGGATTGTGCTAGCTTCTTGAAACTTGACACAGTAAAGTAGTTTCACGTTCTATCTCTATGGTTTGTTTCCTCTTGATGTAGCCCTAAGCACTGACTGGCGAGAAACACTTTCATGGAAAGGGGTTGCCAAGCTTCCAAAAATTACGAATCTCCAGAAATCTCAGCCAATATTTTTTCACCCAAACTGGATGATACTTTCAGGTAATGATCAGTACACTACGGCGACTTGGTTCCCCAAATTTCGTTCTTCTATGTTGAAGCGTTCATTTCCAGTAACACTTTGAATTTTTAGGTATCACTCTGTTTTCTCCTATATTGATAGATGTATTTGGAACTCTAAATCCAACACGGTTTGTGCTAGCTTCTTGAAACTTGACACAGTAAAGTAGTTTCACGTTCTATCTCTATGTTTTGTTTCCTCTTGATGTAGCCCTAAGCACTGACTGGCGAGAAACACTTTCATGGAAAGGGGTTGCCAAGCTTCCAAAAATTACGAATCTCCAGAAATCTCAGCCAATATTTTTTCACCCAAACTGGATGATACTTTCAGGTAATGATCAGTACACGAAGGCGACTTGGTTCCCCAAATTTCGTTCTTCTATGTTGAAGCGTTCATTTCCAGTAACAGTTTGAATTTTGAGGTTTCACTCTGTTTTCTCCTATATTGATGGATGTATTTGGAACTCTAAATCCAACACGGTTTGTGCTAGCTTCTTGAAACTTGACACAGTGAAGTAGTTTCACGTTCTATCTCTATGTTTTGTTTCCTTTTGATGTAGCCCTAAGCCCTGACTGGCGAGAAACTCTTTCATGGAAAGGGGTTGCAAAGCTTCCAAAAATTACGAATCTCCAGAAATCTCAGCCAATATTTTTTCACCCAAACTGGATGATACTATCAGGTAATGATCAGTACACTAAAGCGACTTGGTTCCCCAAATTTCGTTCTTCTATGTTGAAGCGTTCATTTCCAGTAACACTTTGAATTTTTAGGTTTCACTCTGTTTTCTCCTATATTGATACATGTACTTGGAACTCTAAATCCAACACGGTTTGTGCTAGCTTCTTGAAACTTGACACAGTAAAGTAGTTTCACGTTCTATCTCTATGGTTTGTTTCCTCTTGATGTTCCCTAAGCACTGACTGGCGAGAAACACTTTCCTGGAAAGGGGTTGCCAAGCTTCCAAAAATTACGAATCTCCAGAAATCTCAGCCAATATTTTTTCACCCAAACTGGATGATACTTTCAGGTAATGATCAGTAAACGAAGGCGACTTGGTTCCCCAAATTTCGTTCTTCTATGTTGAAGCGTTCATTTCCAGTAACAGTTTGAATTTTTAGGTTTCACTCTGTTTTCTCCTATATTGATAGATGTATTTGGAACTCTAAATCCAACACGGTTTGTGCTAGCTTCTTGAAACTTGACACAGTAAAGTAGTTTCACGTTCTATCTCTATGTTTTGTTTCCTCTTGATGTAGCCCTAAGCAGTGACTGGCGAGAAGCACTTTCATGGAAAGGGGTTGCCAAGCTTCCAAAAATTACGAATCTCCAGAAATCTCAGCAAATATTTTTTCACCCAAACTGGATGATACTTTCAGGTAATGATCAGTACACGAAGGCGACTTGGTTCCCCAAATTTCGTTCTTCTATGTTGAAGCGTTCATTTCCAGTAACAGTTTGAATTTTTAGGTATCACTCTGTTTTCTCCTATATTGATAGATGTATTTGGAACTCTAAATCCGACACGGATTGTGCTAGCTTTTTGAAACTTGACACAGTAAAGTAGTTTCACGTTCTATCTCTATGGTTTGTTTCCTCTTGATGTAGCCCTAAGCACTGACTGGCGAGAAACACTTTCATGGAAAGGGGTTGCCAAGCTTCCAAAAATTACGAATCTCCAGAAATCTCAGCAAATATTTTTTCACCCAAACTGGATGATACTTTCAGGTAATGATCAGTACACTAAGGCGACTTGGTTCCCCAAATTTCGTTCTTCTATATTGAAGCGTTCATTTCCAGTAACACTTTGAATTTTTAGGTATCACTCTGTTTTCTCCTATATTGATAGATGTATTTGGAACTCTAAATCCAACACGGTTTGTGCTAGCTTCTTGAAACTTGACACAGTAAAGTAGTTTCACGATCTATCTCTATGTTTTGTTTCCTCTTGATGTAGCCCTAAGCACTGAAGGCGAGAAACACTTTCATGGAAAGGGGTTGCCAAGCTTCCAAAAATTACGAATCTCCAGAAATCTCAGCCAATATTTTTTCACCCAAACTGGATGATACTTTCAGGTAATGATCAGTAATCGAAGGCGACTTGGTTCCCCAAATTTCGTTCTTCTATGTTGAAGCGTTCATTTCCAGTAACAGTTTGAATTTTTAGGTTTCACTCTGTTTTCTCCTATATTGATAGATGTAATTGGAACTCTAAATCCAACACGGTTTGTGCTAGCTTCTTGAAACTTGACACAGTAAAGTAGTTTCACATTCTATCTCTATGGTTTGTTTCCTCTTGATGTAGCCCTAAGCAGTGACTGGCGAGAAGCACTTTCATGGAAAGGGGTTGCCAAGCTTCCAAAAATTACGAATCTCCAGAAATCTCAGCCAATATTTTTTCACCCAAACAGGATGATACTTTCAGGTAATGATCAGTACACTAAGGCGACTTGGTTCTCCAAATTTCGTTCTTCTATGTTGAAGCGTTCATTTCCAGTAACACTTTGAATTTTTAGGTATCACTCTGTTTTCTCCTATATTGATAGATGTATTTGGAACTCTAAATCCAACACGGTTTGTGCTAGCTTCTTGAAACTTGACACAGTAAAGTAGTTTCACGATCTATCTCTATGTTTTGTTTCCTCTTGATGTAGCCCTAAGCACTGAAGGCGAGAAACACTTTCATGGAAAGGGGTTGCCAAGCTTCCAAAAATTAGGAATCTCCAGAAATCTCAGCCAATATTTTTTCACCCAAACTGGATGATACTTTCAGGTAATGATCAGTAAACGAAGGCGACTTGGTTCCCCAAATTTCGTTCTTCTATGTTGAAGTGTTCATTTCCAGTAACAGTTTGAATTTTTAGGTTTCACTCTGTTTTCTCCTATATTGATAGATGTATTTGGAACTCTAAATCCAACACGGTTTGTGCTAGCTTCTTGAAACTTGACACAGTAAAGTAGTTTCACGTTCTATCTCTATGTTTTGTTTCCTCTTGATGTAGCCCTAAGCAGTGACTGGCGAGAAGCACTTTCATGGAAAGGGGTTGCCAAGCTTCCAAAAATTACGAATCTCCAGAAATCTCAGCAAATATTTTTTCACCCAAACTGGATGATACTTTCAGGTAATGATCAGTACACGAAGGCGACTTGGTTCCCCAAATTTCGTTCTTCTATGTTGAAGCGTTCATTTCCAGTAACAGTTTGAATTTTTAGGTATCACTCTGTTTTCTCCTATATTGATAGATGTATTTGGAACTCTAAATCCGACACGGATTGTGCTAGCTTTTTGAAACTTGACACAGTAAAGTAGTTTCACGTTCTATCTCTATGTTTTGTTTCCTCTTGATGTAGCCCTAAGCACTGACTGGCGAGAAACACTTTCATGGAAAGGGGTTGCCAAGCTTCCAAAAATTACGAATCTCCAGAAATCTCAGCCAATATTTTTTCACCCAAACTGGATGATACTTTCAGGTAATGATCAGTACACTAAGGCGACTTGGTTCCCCAAATTTCGTTCTTCTATGTTGAAGCGTTCATTTCCAGTAACACTTTGAATTTTTAGGTATCACTCTGTTTTCTCCTATATTGATAGATGTATTTGGAACTCTAAATCCAACACGGTTTGTGCTAGCTTCTTGAAACTTGACACAGTAAAGTAGTTTCACGTTCTATCTCTATGTTTTGTTTCCTCTTGATGTAGCCCTAAGCACTGAAGGCGAGAAACACTTTCATGGAAAGGGGTTGCCAAGCTTCCAAAAATTACGAATCTCCAGAAATCTCAGCCAATATTTTTTCACCCAAACTGGATGATACTTTCAGGTAATGATCAGTAAACGAAGGCGACTTGGTTCCCCAAATTTCGTTCTTCTATGTTGAAGCGTTCATTTCCAGTAACAGTTTGAATTTTTAGGTTTCACTCTGTTTTCTCCTATATTGATAGATGTATTTGGAACTCTAAATCCAACACGGTTTGTGCTAGCTTCTTGAAACTTGACACAGTAAAGTAGTTTCACGTTCTATCTCTATGTTTTGTTTCCTCTTGATGTAGCCCTAAGCAGTGACTGGCGAGAAGCACTTTCATGGAAAGGGGTTGCCAATCTTCCAAAAATTACAAATCTCCAGAAATCTCAGCCAATATTTTTTCACCCAAACAGGATGATACTTTCAGGTAATGATCAGTACACTAAGGCGACTTGGTTCTCCAAATTTCGTTCTTCTATGTTGAAGCGTTCATTTCCAGTAACACTTTGAATTTTTAGGTATCACTCTGTTTTCTCCTATATTGATAGATGTATTTGGAACTCTAAATCCAACACGGTTTGTGCTAGCTTCTTGAAACTTGACACAGTAAAGTAGTTTCACGATCTATCTCTATGTTTTGTTTCCTCTTGATGTAGCCCTAAGCACTGAAGGCGAGAAACACTTTCATGGAAAGGGGTTGCCAAGCTTCCAAAAATTACGAATCTCCAGAAATCTCAGCCAATATTTTTTCACCCAAACTGGATAATACTTTCAGGTAATGATCAGTAAACGAAGGCGACTTGGTTCCCCAAATTTCGTTCTTCTATGTTGAAGCGTTCATTTCCAGTAACAATTTGAAATTTTAGGTTTCACTCTGTTTTCTCCTATATTGATAGATGTATTTGGAACTCTAAATCCAACAAGGTTTGTGCTAGCTTCTTGAAACTTGACACAGTAAAGTAGTTTCACGTTCTATCTCTATGTTTTGTTTCCTCTTGATGTAGCCCTAAGCAGTGACTGGTGAGAAGCACTTTCATGGAAAGGAGTTGCCAAGCTTCCAAAAATTACGAATCTCCAGAAATCTCAGCAAATATTTTTTCACCCAAACTGGATGATACTTTCAGGTAATGATCAGTACACGAAGGTGACTTGGTTCCCCAAATTTCGTTCTTCTATGTTGAAGCGTTCATTTCCAGTAACAGTTTGAATTTTTAGGTTTCACTCTGTTTTCTCCTATATTGATAGGTGTATTTGGAACTCTAAATCCGACACGGATTGTGCTAGCTTCTTCAAACTTGACACAGTAAAGTAGTTTCACGTTCTATCTCTATGGTTTGTTTCCTCTTGATGTAGCCCTAAGCACTGACTGGCGAGAAACACTTTCATGGAAAGGGGTTGCCAAGCTTCCAAAAATTACGAATCTCCAGAAATCTCAGCCAATATTTTTTCACCCAAACTGGATGATACTTTCAGGTAATGATCAGTACACTACGGCGACTTGGTTCCCCAAATTTCGTTCTTCTATGTTGAAGCGTTCATTTCCAGTAACACTTTGAATTTTTAGGTATCACTCTGTTTTCTCCTATATTGATAGATGTATTTGGAACTCTAAATCCAACACGGTTTGTGCTAGCTTCTTGAAACTTGACACAGTAAAGTAGTTTCACGTTCTATCTCTATGTTTTGTTTCCTCTTGATGTAGCCCTAAGCACTGACTGGCGAGAAACACTTTCATGGAAAGGGGTTGCCAAGCTTCCAAAAATTACGAATCTCCAGAAATCTCAGCCAATATTTTTTCACCCAAACTGGATGATACTTTCAGGTAATGATCAGTACACGAAGGCGACTTGGTTCCCCAAATTTCGTTCTTCTATGTTGAAGCGTTCATTTCCAGTAACAGTTTGAATTTTGAGGTTTCACTCTGTTTTCTCCTATATTGATAGATGTATTTGCAACTCTAAATCCAACACGGTTTGTGCTAGCTTCTTGAAACTTGACACAGTAAAATAGTTTCACGTTCTATCTCTATGTTTTGTTTCCTCTTGATGTAGCCCTAAGCAGTGACTGGCGAGAAGCACTTTCATGGAAAGGGGTTGCCAAGCTTCCAGAAATTACGAATCTCCAGAAATCTCAGCAAATATTTTTTCACTCAAACTGGATGATACTTTCAGGTAATCATCAGTACACTAAGGCGACTTGGTTCCCCAAATTTCGTTCTTCTATGTTGAAGCGTTCATTTCCAGTAACAGTTTGAATTTTTAGGTTTCACTCTGTTTTCTCCTATATTGATGGATGTATTTGGAACTCTAAATCCAACACGGTTTGTGCTAGCTTCTTGAAACTTGACACAGTGAAGTAGTTTCACGTTCTATCTCTATGTTTTGTTTCCTCTTGATGTAGCCCTAAGCCCTGACTGGCGAGAAACTCTTTCATGGAAAGGGGTTGCAAAGCTTCCAAAAATTACGAATCTCCAGAAATCTCAGCCAATATTTTTTCACCCAAACTGGATGATACTATCAGGTAATGATCAGTACACTAAAGCGACTTGGTTCCCCAAATTTCGTTCTTCTATGTTGAAGCGTTCATTTCCAGTAACACTTTGAATTTTTAGGTTTCACTCTGTTTTCTCCTATATTGATACATGTACTTGGAACTCTAAATCCAACACGGTTTGTGCTAGCTTCTTGAAACTTGACACAGTAAAGTAGTTTCACGTTCTATCTCTATGGTTTGTTTCCTCTTGATGTTCCCTAAGCACTGACTGGCGAGAAACACTTTCCTGGAAAGGGGTTGCCAAGCTTCCAAAAATTACGAATCTCCAGAAATCTCAGCCAATATTTTTTCACCCAAACTGGATGATACTTTCAGGTAATGATCAGTAAACGAAGGCGACTTGGTTCCCCAAATTTCGTTCTTCTATGTTGAAGCGTTCATTTCCAGTAACAGTTTGAATTTTTAGGTTTCACTCTGTTTTCTCCTATATTGATAGATGTATTTGGAACTCTAAATCCAACACGGTTTGTGCTAGCTTCTTGAAACTTGACACAGTAAAGTAGTTTCACGTTCTATCTCTATGTTTTGTTTCCTCTTGATGTAGCCCTAAGCAGTGACTGGCGAGAAGCACTTTCATGGAAAGGGGTTGCCAAGCTTCCAAAAATTACGAATCTCCAGAAATCTCAGCAAATATTTTTTCACCCAAACTGGATGATACTTTCAGGTAATGATCAGTACACGAAGGCGACTTGGTTCCCCAAATTTCGTTCTTCTATGTTGAAGCGTTCATTTCCAGTAACACTTTGAATTTTTAGGTATCACTCTGTTTTCTCCTATATTGATAGATGTATTTGGAACTCTAAATCCAACACGGTTTGTGCTAGCTTCTTGAAACTTGACACAGTAAAGTAGTTTCACGATCTATCTCTATGTTTTGTTTCCTCTTGATGTAGCCCTAAGCACTGAAGGCGAGAAACACTTTCATGGAAAGGGGTTGCCAAGCTTCCAAAAATTACGAATCTCCAGAAATCTCAGCCAATATTTTTTCACCCAAACTGGATGATACTTTCAGGTAATGATCAGTAAACGAAGGCGACTTGGTTCCCCAAATTTCGTTCTTCTATGTTGAAGCGTTCATTTCCAGTAACAGTTTGAATTTTTAGGTTTCACTCTGTTTTCTCCTATATTGATAGATGTATTTGGAACTCTAAATCCAACACGGTTTGTGCTAGCTTCTTGAAACTTGACACAGTAAAGTAGTTTCACGTTCTATCTCTATGTTTTGTTTCCTCTTGATGTAGCCCTAAGCAGTGACTGGCGAGAAGCACTTTCATGGAAAGGGGTTGCCAAGCTTCCAAAAATTACGAATCTCCAGAAATCTCAGCAAATATTTTTTCACCCAAACTGGATGATACTTTCAGGTAATGATCAGTACACGAAGGCGACTTGGTTCCCCAAATTTCGTTCTTCTATGTTGAAGAGTTCATTTCCAGTAACAGTTTGAATTTTTAGGTATCACTCTGTTTTCTCCTATATTGATAGATGTATTTGGAACTCTAAATCCGACACGGATTGTGCTAGCTTTTTGAAACTTGACACAGTAAAGTAGTTTCACGTTCTATCTCTATGGTTTGTTTCCTCTTGATGTAGCCCTAAGCACTGACTGGCGAGAAACACTTTCATGGAAAGGGGTTGCCAAGCTTCCAAAAATTACGAATCTCCAGAAATCTCAGCAAATATTTTTTCACCCAAACTGGATGATACTTTCAGGTAATGATCAGTACACTAAGGCGACTTGGTTCCCCAAATTTCGTTCTTCTATGTTGAAGCGTTCATTTCCAGTAACACTTTCAATTTTTAGGTATCACTCTGTTTTCTCCTATATTGATAGATGTATTTGGAACTCTAAATCCAACACGGTTTGTGCTAGCTTCTTGAAACTTGACACAGTAAAGTAGTTTCACGATCTATCTCTATGTTTTGTTTCCTCTTGATGTAGCCCTAAGCACTGAAGGCGAGAAACACTTTCATGGAAAGGGGTTGCCAAGCTTCCAAAAATTACGAATCTCCAGAAATCTCAGCCAATATTTTTTCACCCAAACTGGATGATACTTTCAGGTAATGATCAGTAATCGAAGGCGACTTGGTTCCCCAAATTTCGTTCTTCTATGTTGAAGCGTTCATTTCCAGTAACAGTTTGAATTTTTAGGTTTCACTCTGTTTTCTCCTATATTGATAGATGTAATTGGAACTCTAAATCCAACACGGTTTGTGCTAGCTTCTTGAAACTTGACACAGTAAAGTAGTTTCACATTCTATCTCTATGGTTTGTTTCCTCTTGATGTAGCCCTAAGCAGTGACTGGCGAGAAGCACTTTCATGGAAAGGGGTTGCCAAGCTTCCAAAAATTACGAATCTCCAGAAATCTCAGCCAATATTTTTTCACCCAAACAGGATGATACTTTCAGGTAATGATCAGTACACTAAGGCGACTTGGTTCTCCAAATTTCGTTCTTCTATGTTGAAGCGTTCATTTCCAGTAACACTTTGAATTTTTAGGTATCACTCTGTTTTCTCCTATATTGATAGATGTATTTGGAACTCTAAATCCAACACGGTTTGTGCTAGCTTCTTGAAACTTGACACAGTAAAGTAGTTTCACGATCTATCTCTATGTTTTGTTTCCTCTTGATGTAGCCCTAAGCACTGAAGGCGAGAAACACTTTCATGGAAAGGGGTTGCCAAGCTTCCAAAAATTAGGAATCTCCAGAAATCTCAGCCAATATTTTTTCACCCAAACTGGATGATACTTTCAGGTAATGATCAGTAAACGAAGGCGACTTGGTTCCCCAAATTTCGTTCTTCTATGTTGAAGCGTTCATTTCCAGTAACAGTTTGAATTTTTAGGTTTCACTCTGTTTTCTCCTATATTGATAGATGTATTTGGAACTCTAAATCCAACACGGTTTGTGCTAGCTTCTTGAAACTTGACACAGTAAAGTAGTTTCACGTTCTATCTCTATGTTTTGTTTCCTCTTGATGTAGCCCTAAGCAGTGACTGGCGAGAAGCACTTTCATGGAAAGGGGTTGCCAAGCTTCCAAAAATTACGAATCTCCAGAAATCTCAGCAAATATTTTTTCACCCAAACTGGATGATACTTTCAGGTAATGATCAGTACACGAAGGCGACTTGGTTCCCCAAATTTCGTTCTTCTATGTTGAAGCGTTCATTTCCAGTAACAGTTTGAATTTTTAGGTATCACTCTGTTTTCTCCTATATTGATAGATGTATTTGGAACTCTAAATCCGACACGGATTGTGCTAGCTTTTTGAAACTTGACACAGTAAAGTAGTTTCACGTTCTATCTCTATGTTTTGTTTCCTCTTGATGTAGCCCTAAGCACTGACTGGCGAGAAACACTTTCATGGAAAGGGGTTGCCAAGCTTCCAAAAATTACGAATCTCCAGAAATCTCAGCCAATATTTTTTCACCCAAACTGGATGATACTTTCAGGTAATGATCAGTACACTAAGGCGACTTGGTTCCCCAAATTTCGTTCTTCTATGTTGAAGCGTTCATTTCCAGTAACACTTTGAATTTTTAGGTATCACTCTGTTTTCTCCTATATTGATAGATGTATTTGGAACTCTAAATCCAACAAGGTTTGTGCTAGCTTCTTGAAACTTGACACAGTAAAGTAGTTTCACGTTCTATCTCTATGTTTTGTTTCCTCTTGATGTAGCCCTAAGCAGTGACTGGTGAGAAGCACTTTCATGGAAAGGAGTTGCCAAGCTTCCAAAAATTACGAATCTCCAGAAATCTCAGCAAATATTTTTTCACCCAAACTGGATGATACTTTCAGGTAATGATCAGTACACGAAGGTGACTTGGTTCCCCAAATTTCGTTCTTCTATGTTGAAGCGTTCATTTCCAGTAACAGTTTGAATTTTTAGGTTTCACTCTGTTTTCTCCTATATTGATAGGTGTATTTGGAACTCTAAATCCGACACGGATTGTGCTAGCTTCTTCAAACTTGACACAGTAAAGTAGTTTCACGTTCTATCTCTATGGTTTGTTTCCTCTTGATGTAGCCCTAAGCACTGACTGGCGAGAAACACTTTCATGGAAAGGGGTTGCCAAGCTTCCAAAAATTACGAATCTCCAGAAATCTCAGCCAATATTTTTTCACCCAAACTGGATGATACTTTCAGGTAATGATCAGTACACTAAGGCGACTTGGTTCCCCAAATTTCGTTCTTCTATGTTGAAGCGTTCATTTCCAGTAACACTTTCAATTTTTAGGTATCACTCTGTTTTCTCCTATATTGATAGATGTATTTGGAACTCTAAATCCAACACGGTTTGTGCTAGCTTCTTGAAACTTGACACAGTAAAGTAGTTTCACGATCTATCTCTATGTTTTGTTTCCTCTTGATGTAGCCCTAAGCACTGAAGGCGAGAAACACTTTCATGGAAAGGGGTTGCCAAGCTTCCAAAAATTACGAATCTCCAGAAATCTCAGCCAATATTTTTTCACCCAAACTGGATGATACTTTCAGGTAATGATCAGTAATCGAAGGCGACTTGGTTCCCCAAATTTCGTTCTTCTATGTTGAAGCGTTCATTTCCAGTAACAGTTTGAATTTTTAGGTTTCACTCTGTTTTCTCCTATATTGATAGATGTAATTGGAACTCTAAATCCAACACGGTTTGTGCTAGCTTCTTGAAACTTGACACAGTAAAGTAGTTTCACATTCTATCTCTATGGTTTGTTTCCTCTTGATGTAGCCCTAAGCAGTGACTGGCGAGAAGCACTTTCATGGAAAGGGGTTGCCAAGCTTCCAAAAATTACGAATCTCCAGAAATCTCAGCCAATATTTTTTCACCCAAACAGGATGATACTTTCAGGTAATGATCAGTACACTAAGGCGACTTGGTTCTCCAAATTTCGTTCTTCTATGTTGAAGCGTTCATTTCCAGTAACACTTTGAATTTTTAGGTATCACTCTGTTTTCTCCTATATTGATAGATGTATTTGGAACTCTAAATCCAACACGGTTTGTGCTAGCTTCTTGAAACTTGACACAGTAAAGTAGTTTCACGATCTATCTCTATGTTTTGTTTCCTCTTGATGTAGCCCTAAGCACTGAAGGCGAGAAACACTTTCATGGAAAGGGGTTGCCAAGCTTCCAAAAATTAGGAATCTCCAGAAATCTCAGCCAATATTTTTTCACCCAAACTGGATGATACTTTCAGGTAATGATCAGTAAACGAAGGCGACTTGGTTCCCCAAATTTCGTTCTTCTATGTTGAAGCGTTCATTTCCAGTAACAGTTTGAATTTTTAGGTTTCACTCTGTTTTCTCCTATATTGATAGATGTATTTGGAACTCTAAATCCAACACGGTTTGTGCTAGCTTCTTGAAACTTGACACAGTAAAGTAGTTTCACGTTCTATCTCTATGTTTTGTTTCCTCTTGATGTAGCCCTAAGCAGTGACTGGCGAGAAGCACTTTCATGGAAAGGGGTTGCCAAGCTTCCAAAAATTACGAATCTCCAGAAATCTCAGCAAATATTTTTTCACCCAAACTGGATGATACTTTCAGGTAATGATCAGTACACGAAGGCGACTTGGTTCCCCAAATTTCGTTCTTCTATGTTGAAGCGTTCATTTCCAGTAACAGTTTGAATTTTTAGGTATCACTCTGTTTTCTCCTATATTGATAGATGTATTTGGAACTCTAAATCCGACACGGATTGTGCTAGCTTTTTGAAACTTGACACAGTAAAGTAGTTTCACGTTCTATCTCTATGTTTTGTTTCCTCTTGATGTAGCCCTAAGCACTGACTGGCGAGAAACACTTTCATGGAAAGGGGTTGCCAAGCTTCCAAAAATTACGAATCTCCAGAAATCTCAGCCAATATTTTTTCACCCAAACTGGATGATACTTTCAGGTAATGATCAGTACACTAAGGCGACTTGGTTCCCCAAATTTCGTTCTTCTATGTTGAAGCGTTCATTTCCAGTAACACTTTGAATTTTTAGGTATCACTCTGTTTTCTCCTATATTGATAGATGTATTTGGAACTCTAAATCCAACAAGGTTTGTGCTAGCTTCTTGAAACTTGACACAGTAAAGTAGTTTCACGTTCTATCTCTATGTTTTGTTTCCTCTTGATGTAGCCCTAAGCAGTGACTGGTGAGAAGCACTTTCATGGAAAGGAGTTGCCAAGCTTCCAAAAATTACGAATCTCCAGAAATCTCAGCAAATATTTTTTCACCCAAACTGGATGATACTTTCAGGTAATGATCAGTACACGAAGGTGACTTGGTTCCCCAAATTTCGTTCTTCTATGTTGAAGCGTTCATTTCCAGTAACAGTTTGAATTTTTAGGTTTCACTCTGTTTTCTCCTATATTGATAGGTGTATTTGGAACTCTAAATCCGACACGGATTGTGCTAGCTTCTTCAAACTTGACACAGTAAAGTAGTTTCACGTTCTATCTCTATGGTTTGTTTCCTCTTGATGTAGCCCTAAGCACTGACTGGCGAGAAACACTTTCATGGAAAGGGGTTGCCAAGCTTCCAAAAATTACGAATCTCCAGAAATCTCAGCCAATATTTTTTCACCCAAACTGGATGATACTTTCAGGTAATGATCAGTACACTAAAGCGACTTGGTTCCCCAAATTTCGTTCTTCTATGTTGAAGCGTTCATTTCCAGTAACACTTTGAATTTTTAGGTTTCACTCTGTTTTCTCCTATATTGATAGATGTATTTGGAACTCTAAATCCAACACGGTTTGTGCTAGCTTCTTGAAACTTGACACAGTAAAGTAGTTTCATGTTCTATCTCTACGTTTTGTTTCCTCTTGATGTAGCCCTAAGCAGTGAAGGCGAGAAACACTTTCATGGAAAGGGGTTGCCAAGCTTCCAAAAATTACGAATCTCCAGAAATCTCAGCCAATATTTTTTCACCCAAACTGGATGATACTTTCAGGTAATGATCAGTACACGAAGGCGACTTGATTCCCCAAATTTCGTTCTTCTATGTTGAAGCGTTCATTTCCAGTAACAGTTTGAATTTTTAGGTTTCACTCTTTTTTCTCCTATATTGATAGATGTATTTGGAACTCTAAATCCAACACGGTTTGTGCTAGCTTCTTGAAACTTGACACAGTAAAGTAGTTTCACGTTCTATCTCTATGGTTTGTTTCCTCTTAATGTAGCCCTAAGCAGTGACTGGTGAGAAGCACTTTCATGGAAAGGGGTTGCCAAGCTTCCAAAAATTACGAATCTCCAGAAATCTCAGCAAATATTTTTTCACCCAAACTGGATGATACTTTCAGGTAATGATCAGTACAGTAAGGCGACTTGGTTCCCCAAATTTCGTTCTTATATGTTGAAGAGTTCATTTCCAGTAACAGTTTGAATTTTTAGGTTTCACTCTGTTTTCTCCTATATTGATAGATGTATTTGGAACTCTAAATCCAACACGGTTTGTGCTAGCTTCTTGAAACTTGACACAGTAAAGTAGTTTCACGTTCTATCTCCATGTTTTGTTTCCTCTTGATGTAGCCCTAAGCAGTGACTGGCGAGAAGCACTTTCATGGAAAGGGGTTGCCAAGCTTCCAAAAATTACGAATCTCCAGAAATCTCAGCCAATATTTTTTCACCCAAACTGGATGATACTTTCAGGTAATGATCAGTAAACGAAGGCGACTTGGTTCCCCAAATTTCGTTCTTCTATGTTGTAGCGTTCATTTCCAGTAACAGTTTGAATTTTTAGGTTTCACTCTGTTTTCTCCTATATTGATAGATGTATTTGGAACTCTAAATCCAACACGGTTTGTGCTAGCTTCTTGAAACTTGACACAGTAAAGTAGTTTCACGTTCTATCTCTATGTTTTGTTTCCTCTTGATGTAGCCCTAAGCAGTGACTGGCGAGAAGCACTTTCATGGAAAGGGGTTGCCAATCTTCCAAAAATTACAAATCTCCAGAAATCTCAGCCAATATTTTTTCACCCAAACAGGATGATACTTTCAGGTAATGATCAGTACACTAAGGCGACTTGGTTCTCCAAATTTCGTTCTTCTATGTTGAAGCGTTCATTTCCAGTAACACTTTGAATTTTTAGGTATCACTCTGTTTTCTCCTATATTGATAGATGTATTTGGAACTCTAAATCCAACACGGTTTGTGCTAGCTTCTTGAAACTTGACTCAGTAAAGTAGTTTCACGATCTATCTCTATGTTTTGTTTCCTCTTGATGTAGCCCTAAGCACTGAAGGCGAGAAACACTTTCATGGAAAGGGGTTGCCAAGCTTCCAAAAATTACGAATCTCCAGAAATCTCAGCCAATATTTTTTCACCCAAACTGGATAATACTTTCAGGTAATGATCAGTAAACGAAGGCGACTTGGTTCCCCAAATTTCGTTCTTCTATGTTGAAGCGTTCATTTCCAGTAACAGTTTGAAATTTTAGGTTTCACTCTGTTTTCTCCTATATTGATAGATGTATTTGGAACTCTAAATCCAACAAGGTTTGTGCTAGCTTCTTGAAACTTGACACAGTAAAGTAGTTTCACGTTCTATCTCTATGTTTTGTTTCCTCTTGATGTAGCCCTAAGCAGTGACTGGTGAGAAGCACTTTCATGGAAAGGAGTTGCCAAGCTTCCAAAAATTACGAATCTCCAGAAATCTCAGCAAATATTTTTTCACCCAAACTGGATGATACTTTCAGGTAATGATCAGTACACGAAGGTGACTTGGTTCCCCAAATTTCGTTCTTCTATGTTGAAGCGTTCATTTCCAGTAACAGTTTGAATTTTTAGGTTTCACTCTGTTTTCTCCTATATTGATAGGTGTATTTGGAACTCTAAATCCGACACGGATTGTGCTAGCTTCTTCAAACTTGACACAGTAAAGTAGTTTCACGTTCTATCTCTATGGTTTGTTTCCTCTTGATGTAGCCCTAAGCACTGACTGGCGAGAAACACTTTCATGGAAAGGGGTTGCCAAGCTTCCAAAAATTACGAATCTCCAGAAATCTCAGCCAATATTTTTTCACCCAAACTGGATGATACTTTCAGGTAATGATCAGTACACTAAAGCGACTTGGTTCCCCAAATTTCGTTCTTCTATGTTGAAGCGTTCATTTCCAGTAACACTTTGAATTTTTAGGTTTCACTCTGTTTTCTCCTATATTGATAGATGTATTTGGAACTCTAAATCCAACACGGTTTGTGCTAGCTTCTTGAAACTTGACACAGTAAAGTAGTTTCATGTTCTATCTCTACGTTTTGTTTCCTCTTGATGTAGCCCTAAGCAGTGAAGGCGAGAAACACTTTCATGGAAAGGGGTTGCCAAGCTTCCAAAAATTACGAATCTCCAGAAATCTCAGCAAATATTTTTTCACCCAAACTGGATGATACTTTCAGGTAATGATAAGTACAGTAAGGCGACTTGGTTCCCCAAATTTCGTTCTTATATGTTGAAGAGTTCATTTCCAGTAACAGTTTGAATTTTTAGGTTTCACTCTGTTTTCTCCTATATTGATAGATGTATTTGGAACTCTAAATCCAACACGGTTTGTGCTAGCTTCTTGAAACTTGACACAGTAAAGTAGTTTCACGTTCTATCTCCATGTTTTGTTTCCTCTTGATGTAGCCCTAAGCAGTGACTGGCGAGAAGCACTTTCATGGAAAGGGGTTGCCAAGCTTCCAAAAATTACGAATCTCCAGAAATCTCAGCAAATATTTTTTCACCCAAACTGGATGATACTTTCAGGTAATGATCAGTACACTAAGGCTACTTGGTTCCCCAAATTTCGTTCTTCTATGTTGAAGCGTTCATTTCCAGTAACAGTTTGAATTTTTAGGTTTCACTCTGTTTTCTCCTATATTGATAGATGTATTTGGAACTCTAAATCCGACACGGATTGTGCTAGCTTTTTGAAACTTGACACAGTAAAGTAGTTTCACGTTCTATCTCTATGTTTTGTTTCCTCTTGATGTAGCCCTAAGCACTGACTGGCGAGAAACACTTTCATGGAAAGGGGTTGCCAAGCTTCCAAAAATTACGAATCTCCAGAAATCTCAGCCAATATTTTTTCACCCAAACTGGATGATACTTTCAGGTAATGATCAGTACACTAAGGCGACTTGGTTCCCCAAATTTCGTTCTTCTATGTTGAAGCGTTCATTTCCAGTAACAGTTTGAATTTTTAGGTTTCACTCTGTTTTCTCCTATATTGATAGATGTATTTGGAACTCTAAATCCAACACGGTTTTGGCTAGCTTCTTGAAACTTGACACAGTAAAGTAGTTTCACGTTCTATCTCTATGTTTTGTTTCCTCTTGATGTAGCCCTAAGCAGTGACTGGCGAGAAGCACTTTCATGGAAAGGGGTTGCCAATCTTCCAAAAATTACAAATCTCCAGAAATCTCAGCCAATATTTTTTCACCCAAACAGGATGATACTTTCAGGTAATGATCAGTACACTAAGGCGACTTGGTTCTCCAAATTTCGTTCTTCTATGTTGAAGCGTTCATTTCCAGTAACACTTTGAATTTTTAGGTATCACTCTGTTTTCTCCTATATTGATAGATGTATTTGGAACTCTAAATCCAAAACGGTTTGTGCTAGCTTCTTGAAACTTGACTCAGTAAAGTAGTTTCACGATCTATCTCTATGTTTTGTTTCCTCTTGATGTAGCCCTAAGCACTGAAGGCGAGAAACACTTTCATGGAAAGGGGTTGCCAAGCTTCCAAAAATTACGAATCTCCAGAAATCTCAGCCAATATTTTTTCACCCAAACTGGATAATACTTTCAGGTAATGATCAGTAAACGAAGGCGACTTGGTTCCCCAAATTTCGTTCTTCTATGTTGAAGCGTTCATTTCCAGTAACAGTTTGAAATTTTAGGTTTCACTCTGTTTTCTCCTATATTGATAGATGTATTTGGAACTCTAAATCCAACAAGGTTTGTGCTAGCTTCTTGAAACTTGACACAGTAAAGTAGTTTCACGTTCTATCTCTATGTTTTGTTTCCTCTTGATGTAGCCCTAAGCAGTGACTGGTGAGAAGCACTTTCATGGAAAGGAGTTGCCAAGCTTCCAAAAATTACGAATCTCCAGAAATCTCAGCAAATATTTTTTCACCCAAACTGGATGATACTTTCAGGTAATGATCAGTACACGAAGGTGACTTGGTTCCCCAAATTTCGTTCTTCTATGTTGAAGCGTTCATTTCCAGTAACAGTTTGAATTTTTAGGTTTCACTCTGTTTTCTCCTCTATTGATAGATGTATTTGGAACTCTAAATCCAACACGGTTTGTGCTAGCTTCTTGAAACTTGACACAGTAAAGTAGTTTCACGTTCTATCTCTATGGTTTGTTTCCTCTTAATGTAGCCCTAAGCAGTGACTGGTGAGAAGCACTTTCATGGAAAGGGGTTGCCAAGCTTCCAAAAATTACGAATCTCCAGAAATCTCAGCAAATATTTTTTCACCCAAACTGGATGATACTTTCAGGTAATGATCAGTACAGTAAGGCGACTTGGTTCCCCAAATTTCGTTCTTATATGTTGAAGAGTTCATTTCCAGTAACAGTTTGAATTTTTAGGTTTCACTCTGTTTTCTCCTATATTGATAGATGTATTTGGAACTCTAAATCCAACACGGTTTGTGCTAGCTTCTTGAAACTTGACACAGTAAAGTAGTTTCACGTTCTATCTCCATGTTTTGTTTCCTCTTGATGTAGCCCTAAGCAGTGACTGGCGAGAAGCACTTTCATGGAAAGGGGTTGCCAAGCTTCCAAAAATTACGAATCTCCAGAAATCTCAGCAAATATTTTTTAACCCAAACTGGATGATACTTTCAGGTAATGATCAGTACACTAAGGCTACTTGGTTCCCCAAATTTCGTTCTTCTATGTTGAAGCGTTCATTTCCAGTAACAGTTTGAATTTTTAGGTTTCACTCTGTTTTCTCCTATATTGATAGATGTATTTGGAACTCTAAATCCAACACGGTTTGTGCTAGCTTCTTGAAACTTGACACAGTAAAGTAGTTTCACGTTCTATCTCTATGTTTTGTTTCCTCTTGATGTAGCCCTAAGCACTGACTGGCGAGAAACTCTTTCATGGAAAGGGGTTGCCAAGCTTCCAAAAATTACAAATCTCCAGAAATCTCAGCAAATATTTTTTCACCCAAACTGGATGATACTTTCAGGTAATGATCAGTACACTAAGGCGACTTGGTTCCCCAAATTTCGTTCTTCTATGTTGAAGCGTTCATTTCCAGTAACACTTTGAATTTTTAGGTATCACTCTGTTTTCTACTATATTGATACATGTACTTGGAACTCTAAATGCGACACGGTTTGTGCTAGCTTCTTGAAACTTGACACAGTAAAGTAGTTTCACGTTCTATCTCTATGTTTTGTTTCCTCTTGATGTAGCCCTAAGCAGTGACTGGCGAGAAGCACTTTCATGGAAAGGGGTTGCCAAGCTTCCAAAAATTACGAATCTCCAGAAATCTCAGCAAATATTTTTTCACCCAAACTGGATGATACTTTCAGGTAATGATCAGTACACTAATGCGACTTGGTTCCCCAAATTTCGTTCTTCTATGTTGAAGCGTTCATTTCCAGTAACAGTTTGAATTTTTAGGTTTCACTCTGTTTTCTCCTATATTGATAGGTGTATTTGGAACTCTAAATCCGACACGGATTGTGCTAGCTTCTTCAAACTTGACACAGTAAAGTAGTTTCACGTTCTATCTCTATGGTTTGTTTCCTCTTGATGTAGCCCTAAGCACTGACTGGCGAGAAACACTTTCATGGAAAGGGGTTGCCAAGCTTCCAAAAATTACGAATCTCCAGAAATCTCAGCCAATATTTTTTCACCCAAACTGGATGATACTTTCAGGTAATGATCAGTACACTAAAGCGACTTGGTTCCCCAAATTTCGTTCTTCTATGTTGAAGCGTTCATTTCCAGTAACACTTTGAATTTTTAGGTTTCACTCTGTTTTCTCCTATATTGATAGATGTATTTGGAACTCTAAATCCAACACGGTTTGTGCTAGCTTCTTGAAACTTGACACAGTAAAGTAGTTTCATGTTCTATCTCTACGTTTTGTTTCCTCTTGATGTAGCCCTAAGCAGTGACGGGCGAGAAGCACTTTCATGGAAAGGGGTTGCCAAGCTTCCAAAAATTACGAATCTCCAGAAATCTCAGCAAATATTTTTTCACCGAAACTGGATGATACTTTCAGGTAATGATCAGTAAACTAAGGCGACTTGGTTCCCCAAATTTCGTTCTTCTATGTTGAAGCGTTCATTTCCAGTAACAGTTTGAATTTTTAGGTTTCACTCTGTTTTCTCCTATATTGATAGATGTATTTGGAACTCTAAATCCAACACGGTTTGTGCTAGCTTCTTGAAACTTGACACAGTAAAGTAGTTTCACGTTCTATCTCTATGTTTTGTTTCCTCTTGATGTAGCCCTAAGCACTGACTGGCGAGAAACTCTTTCATGGAAAGGGGTTGCCAAGCTTCCAAAAATTACGAATCTCCAGAAATCTCACCAAATATTTTTTCACCCAAACTGGATGATACTTTCAGGTAATGATCAGTACACTAAGGCGACTTGGTTCCCCAAATTTCGTTCTTCTATGTTGAAGCATTCATTTCCAGTAACACTTTGAATTTTTAGGTATCACTCTGTTTTCTACTATATTGATACATGTACTTGGAACTCTAAATGCGACACGGTTTGTGCTAGCTTCTTGAAACTTGACACAGTAAAGTAGTTTCACGTTCTATCTCTATGGTTTGTTTCCTCTTGATGTAGCCCTAAGCAGTGACTTCGAGAAGCACTTTCATGGAAAGGGGTTGCCAAGCTTCCAAAAATTACGAATCTCCAGAAATCTCAGCAAATATTTTTTCACCCAAACTGGATGATACTTTCAGGTAATGATCAGTACACTAAGGCGACTTGGTTCCCCAAATTTCTTTCTTCTATGTTGAAGCGTTCATTTCCAGTAACAGTTTGAATTTTTAGGTTTCACTCTGTTTTCTCCTATATTGATAGATGTATTTGGAACTCTAAATCCAACTCGGTTTGTGCTAGCTTCTTGAAACTTGACACAGTAAAGTAGTTTCACGTTCTATCTCTATGTTTTGTTTCCTCTTGATGTAGCCCTAAGCACTGAATGGCGAGAAACACTTTCATGGAAAGGGGTTGCGAAGCTTCCAAAAATTACGAATCTCCAGAAATCTCAGCCAATATTTTTTCACCCAAACTGGATGATACTTTCAGGTAATGATCAGTACACTAAGGCGACTTGGTTCCCCAAATTTCGTTCTTCTATGTTGAAGCGTTCATTTCCAGTAACAGTTTGAATTTTTAGGTTTCACTCTGTTTTCTCCTATATTGATAGATGTATTTTCAACTCTAAATCCCACACGGATTGTGCTAGCTTCTTAAAACTTGACACAGTAAAATAGTTTCACGTTCTATCTCTATGTTTTGTTTCCTCTTGATGTAGCCCTAAGCAGTGACTGGCGAGAAACACTTTCATGGAAAGGGGTTGCCAAGCTTCCAAAAATTACGAATCTCCAGAAATCTCAGCCAATATTTTTTCACCCAAACTGGATGATACTTTCAGGTAATGATCAGTACACTAAAGCGACTTGGTTCCCCAAATTTCGTTCTTCTATGTTGAAGCGTTCATTTCCAGTAACACTTTGAATTTTTAGGTATCACTCTGTTTTCTCCTATATTGATAGATGTATTTGGAACTCTAAATCCAACACGGTTTGTGCTAGCTTCTTGAAACTTGACACAGTAAAGTAGTTTCATGTTCTATCTCTACGTTTTGTTTCCTCTTGATGTAGCCCTAAGCACTGAAGGCGAGAAACACTTTCATGGAAAGGGGTTGCCAAGCTTCCAAAAATTACGAATCTCCAGAAATCTCAGCCAATATTTTTTCACCCAAACTGGATGATACTTTCAGGTAATGATCAGTACACTAAGGCGACTTGGTTCCCCAAATTTCGTTCTTCTATGTTGAAGCGTTCATTTCCAGTAACACTTTGAATTTTTAGGTTGCACTCTGTTTTCTCCTATATTGATAGATGTATTTGGAACTCTAAATCCAACACGGTTTGTGCTAGCTTCTTGAAACTTGACACAGTAAAGTAGTTTCATGTTCTATCTCTACGTTTTGTTTCCTCTTGATGTAGCCCTAAGCAGTGACTGGCGAGAAACACTTTCATGGAAAGGGGTTGCCAAGCTTCCAAAAATTACGAATCTCCAGAAATCTCAGCAAATATTTTTTCACCCAAACTGGATGATACTTTCATGTAATGATCAGTACACTAAGGCGACTTGGTTCCCCAAATTTCGTTCTTCTATGTTGAAGCGTTCATTTCCAGTAACAGTTAGAATTTGTAGATTTCACTCTGTTTTCTACTATATTGATCCATGTACATGGAACTCTAAATCCGACACGGTTTGTGCTAGCTTCTTGAAACTTGACACAGTAAAGTAGTTTCACGTTCTATCTCTATGGTTTGTTTCCTCTTGATGTAGCCCTAAGCACTGACTGGCGAGAAACACTTTCATGGAAAGGGGTTGCCAAGCTTCCAAAAATTACGAATCTCCAGAAATCTCAGCAAATATTTTTTCACCCAAACTGGATGATACTTTCAGGTAATGATCAGTACACGAAGGCGACTTGGTTCCCCAAATTTCGTTCTTCTATGTTGAAGCGTTCATTTCCAGTAACAGTTTGAATTTTTGGGTTTCACTCTGTTTTCTCCTATATTGATAGATGTATTTGGAACTCTAAATCCAACACGGATTGTGCTAGCTTCTTGAAACTTGACACAGTAAAGTAGTTTCACGTTCTATCTCTATGTTTTGTTTCCTCTTGATGTAGCCCTAAGCACTGACTGGCGAGAAACTCTTTCATGGAAAGGGGTTGCCAAGCTTCCAAAAATTACAAATCTCCAGAAATCTCAGCAAATATTTTTTCACCCAAACTGGATGATACTTTCAGGTAATGATCAGTAAACGAAGGCAACTTGGTTCCCCAAATTTCGTTCTTCTATGTTGAAGCGTTCATTTCCAGTAACACTTTGAATTTTTAGGTATCACTCTGTTTTCTACTATATTGATACATGTACTTGGAACTCCAAATCCAACTCGGTTTGTGCTAGCTTCTTGAAACTTGACACAGTAAAGTAGTTTCACGTTCTATCTCTGTGTTTTGTTTCCTCTTGATGTAGCCCTAAGCACTGACTGGCGAGAAACACTTTCATGGAAAGGGGTTGCGAAGCTTCCAAAAATTACGAATCTCCAGAAATCTCAGCCAATATTTTTTCACCCAAACTGGATGATACTTTCAGGTAATGATCACTACACAAATGCGACTTGGTTCCCCAAATTTCGTTCTTCTATGTTGAAGCGTTCATTTCCAGTAACAGTTTGAATTTTTAGGTTTCACTCTGTTTTCTCCTATATTGATAGATGTATTTTGAACTCTAAATTTCACACGGATTGTGCTAGCTTCTTAAAACTTGACACAGTAAAATAGTTTCACGTTCTATCTCTATGTTTTGTTTCCTCTTGATGTAGCCCTAAGCAGTGACTGGCGAGAAACACTTTCATGGAAAGGGGTTGCCAAGCTTCCAAAAATTACGAATCTCCAGAAATCTCAGCCAATATTTTTTCACCCAAACTGGATGATACTTTCATGTAATGATCAGTACACTAAGGCGACTTGGTTCCCCAAATTTCGTTCTTCTATGTTGAAGCGTTCATTTCCAGTAACAGTTTGAATTTTTAGGTATCACTCTGTTTTCTCCTATATTGATACATGTACTTGGAACTCTAAAAGCGACACGGTTTGTGCTAGCTTCTTGAAACTTGACACAGTAAAGTAGTTTCACGTTCTATCTCTATGGTTTGTTTCCTCTTGATGTAGCCCTAAGCACTGACTGGCGAGAAACACTTTCATGGAAAGGGGTTGCCAAGCTTCCAAAAATTACGAATCTCCAGAAATCTCAGCAAATATTTTTTCACCCAAACTGGATGATACTTTCAGGTAATGATCAGTATACTTAGGCGACTTGGTTCCCCAAATTTCGTTCTTCTATGTTGAAGCGTTCATTTCCAGTAACAGTTTGAATTTTTGGGTTTCACTCTGTTTTCTCCTATATTGATAGATGTATTTGGAACTCTAAATCCAACGCGGATTGTGCTAGCTTCTTGAAACTTGACACAGTAAAGTAGTTTCACGTTCTATCTCTATGGTCTCTTTCCTCTTGATGTAGCCCTAATCACTGACTGGCGAGAAACACTTTCATGGAAAGGGGTTGCCAAGCTTCCAAAAATTACGAATCTCCAGAAATCTCAGCCAATATTTTTTCACCCAAACGGGATGATACTTTCAGGTAATGATCAGTACACGAAGGCGACTTGGTTCCCCAAATTTCGTTCTTCTATGTTGAAGCGTTCATTTCCAGTAACAGTTTGAATTTTTAGGTTTCACTCTGTTTTCTCCTATATTGATAGATGTATTTGGAACTCTAAATCCAACAAGGATTGTGCCAGCTTCTTGAAACTTGACACAGTAAAGTAGTTTCACGTTCTATCTCTATGTTTTGTTTCCTCTCGATGTAGCCCTAAGCACTGACTGGCGAGAAGCACTTTCATGGAAAGGGGTTGCCAAGCTTCCAAAAATAACGAATCTCCAGAAATCTCAGCAAATATTTTTTCACCCAAACTGGATGATACTTTCAGTAATGATCAGTACACTAAGGCGACTTGGTTCCCCAAATTTCGTTCTTCTATGTTGAAGCGTTCATTTCCAGTAACAGTTTGAATTTTTAGGTTTCACTCTGTTTTCTCCTATATTGATAGATGTATTTGGAACTCTAAATCCAACACGGTTTGTGCTAGCTTCTTGAAACTTGACACAGTAAAGTAGTTTCATGTTCTATCTCTACGTTTTGTTTCCTCTTGATGTAGCCCTAAGCAGTGACTGGCGAGAAACACTTTCATGGAAAGGGGTTGCCAAGCTTCCAAAAATTACGAATCTCCAGAAATCTCAGCAAATATTTTTTCACCCAAACTGGATGATACTTTCATGTAATGATCAGTACACTAAGGTGACTTGGTTCCCCAAATTTCGTTCTTCTATGTTGAAGCGTTCATTTCCAGTAACAGTTAGAATTTGTAGATTTCACTCTGTTTTCTACTATATTGATCCATGTACTTGGAACTCTAAATCCGACACGGTTTGTGCTAGCTTCTTGAAACTTGACACAGTAAAGTAGTTTCACGTTCTATCTCTATGGTTTGTTTCCTCTTGATGTAGCCCTAAGCACTGACTGGCGAGAAACACTTTCATGGAAAGGGGTTGCCAAGCTTCCAAAAATTACGAATCTCCAGAAATCTCAGCAAATATTTTTTCACCCAAACTGGATGATACTTTCAGGTAATGATCAGTACACGAAGGCGACTTGGTTCCCCAAATTTCGTTCTTCTATGTTGAAGCGTTCATTTCCAGTAACAGTTTGAATTTTTGGGTTTCACTCTGTTTTCTCCTATATTGATAGATGTATTTGGAACTCTAAATCCAACACGGATTGTGCTAGCTTCTTGAAACTTGACACAGTAAAGTAGTTTCACGTTCTATCTCTATGTTTTGTTTCCTCTTGATGTAGCCCTAAGCAGTGACTGGCGAGAAACACTTTCATGGAAAGGGGTTGCCAAGCTTCCAAAAATTACGAATCTCCAGAAATCTCAGCCAATATTTTTTCACCCAAACTGGATGATACTTTCATGAAATGATCAGTACACTAAGGCGACTTGGTTCCCCAAATTTCGTTCTTCTATGTTGAAGCGTTCATTTCCAGTAACAGTTTGAATTTTTAGGTATCACTCTGTTTTCTCCTATATTGATACATGTACTTGGAACTCTAAAAGCGACACGGTTTGTGCTAGCTTCTTGAAACTTGACACAGTAAAGTAGTTTCACGTTCTATCTCTATGGTTTGTTTCCTCTTGATGTAGCCCTAAGCACTGACTGGCGAGAAACACTTTCAAGGAAAGGGGTTGCCAAGCTTCCAAAAATTACGAATCTCCAGAAATCTCAGCAAATATTTTTTCACCCAAACTGGATGATACTTTCAGGTAATGATCAGTACACTTAGGCGACTTGGTTCCCCAAATTTCGTTCTTCTATGTTGAAGCGTTCATTTCCAGTAACAGTTTGAATTTTTGGGTTTCACTCTGTTTTCTCCTATATTGATAGATGTATTTGGAACTCTAAATCCAACGCGGATTGTGCTAGCTTCTTGAAACTTGACACAGTAAAGTAGTTTCACGTTCTATCTCTATGGTCTCTTTCCTCTTGATGTAGCCCTAATCACTGACTGGCGAGAAACACTTTCATGGAAAGGGGTTGCCAAGCTTCCAAAAATTACGAATCTCCAGAAATCTCAGCCAATATTTTTTCACCCAAACGGGATGATACTTTCAGGTAATGGTCAGTACACGAAGGCGACTTGGTTCCCCAAATTTCGTTCTTCTATGTTGAAGCGTTCATTTCCAGTAACAGTTTGAATTTTTAGGTTTCACTCTGTTTTCTCCTATATTGATAGATGTATTTGGAACTCTAAATCCAACAAGGATTGTGCCAGCTTCTTGAAACTTGACACAGTAAAGTAGTTTCACGTTCTATCTCTATGTTTTGTTTCCTCTTGATGTAGCCCTAAGCACTGACTGGCGAGAAGCACTTTCATGGAAAGGGGTTGCCAAGCTTCCAAAAATAACGAATCTCCAGAAATCTCAGCAAATATTTTTTCACCCAAACTGGATGATACTTTCAGTAATGATCAGTACACTAAGGCGACTTGGTTCCCCAAATTTCGTTCTTCTATGTTGAAGCGTTCATTTCCAGTAACAGTTTGAATTTTTAGGTATCACTCTGTTTTCTCCTATATTGATACATGTACTTGGAACTCTAAAAGCGACACGGTTTGTGCTAGCTTCTTGAAACTTGACACAGTAAGTAGTTTCACGTTCTATCTCTATGGTTTGTTTCCTCTTGATGTAGCCCTAAGCACTGACCGGCGAGAAACACTTTCATGGAAAGGGGTTGCCAAGCTTCCAAAAATTACGAATCTCCAGAAATCTCAGCAAGTATTTTTTCACCCAAACTGGATGATACTTTCAGGTAATGATCAGTACACTAAGGCGACTTGGTTCCCCAAATTTCGTTCTTCTATGTTGAATCGTTCATTTCCAGTAACAGTTTGAATTTTTAGGTTTCACTCTGTTTTCTCCTATATTGATAGATGTATTTGGAACTCTAAATCCAACACGGTTTGTGCTAGCTTCTTGAAACTTGACACAGTGAAGTAGTTTCACGTTCTATCTCTATGTTTTGTTTCCTCTTGATGTAGCCCTAAGCACTGACTGGCGAGAAACTCTTTCATGGAATGGGGTTGCCAAGCTTCCAAAAATTACGAATCTCCAGAAATCTCAGCCAATATTTTTTCACCCAAACTGGATGATACTTTCAGGTAATGATCAGTAAACGAAGGTGACTTGGTTCCCCAAATTTCGTTCTTCTATGTTGAAGCGTTCATTTCCAGTAACAGTTTGAATTTTTAGGTTTCACTCTGTTTTCTCCTATATTGATAGATGTATTTGGAACTCTAAATCCAACACGGTTTGTGCTAGCTTCTTGAAACTTGACACAGTAAAGTAGTTTCACGTTCTATCTCTATGTTTTGTTTCCTCTTGATGTAGCCCTAAGCAGTGACTCGCGAGAAGCACTTTCATGGAAAGGGGTTGCCAAGCTTCCAAAAATTACGAATCTCTAGAAATCTCAGCAAATATTTTTTCACCCAAACTGGATGATACTTTCAGGTAATGATCAGTACACTAAGTCGACTTGGTTCCCCAAATTTCGTTCTTCTATGTTGAAGCGTTCATTTCCGGTAACAGTTTGAAATTTTAGGTTTCACTCTGTTTTCTCCTATATTGATAGAGGTATTTGGAACTCTAAATCCAACACGGTTTGTGCTAGCTTCTTGAAACTTGACACAGTGAAGTAGTTTCACGTTCTATCTCTATGTTTTGTTTCCTCTTGATGTAGCCCTAAGCACTGACTGGCGAGAAACTCTTTCATGGAAAGGGGTTGCCAAGCTTCCAAAAATTACGAATCTCCAGAAATCTCAGCAAACATTTTTTCACCCAAACTGGATGATACTTTCAGGTAATGATCAGTACACTAAGGGGACTTGGTTCCCCAAATTTCGTTCTTCTATGTTGAAGCGTTCATTTCCAGTAACAGTTTGAATTTTTAGGTATCACTCTGTTTTCTACTATATTGGTACATGTACTTGGAACTCTAAATGCGACACGGTTTGTGCTAGCTTCTTGAAACTTGACACAGTAAAGTAGTTTCACGTTCTATCTCTATGGTTTGTTTCCTCTTGATGTACCCTAAGCACTGACTGGCGAGAAACACTTTCAAGGAAAGGGGTTGCCAAGCTTCCAAAAATTACGAATCTCCAGAAATCTCAGCAAATATTCTTTCACCCAAACTGGATGATACTTTCAGGTAATGATCAGTACACTAAGGCGACTTGGTTCCCCAAATTTCGTTCTTCTATGTTGAAGCGTTCATTTCCAGTAACAGTTTGAATTTTTAGGTTTCACTCTGTTTTCTCCTATATTGATAGATGTATTTGGAACTCTAAATCCGACACGGATTGTGCTAGCTTCTTGAAACTTGACACAGTATAGTAGTTTCACGTTCTATCTCTATGTTTTGTTTCCTCTTGATGTAGCCCTAAGCAGTGACTGGCGAGAAGCACTTTCATGGAAAGGGGTTGCCAAGCTTCCAAAAATTACGAATCTCCATAAATCTCAGCAAATATTTTTTCACCCAAACTGGATGATACTTTCAGGTAATGATCAGTACACGAAGGCGACTTGGTTCCCCAAATTTCGTTCTTCTATGTTGAAGCGTTCATTTCCAGTAACAGTTTGAATTTTTAGGTTTCACTCTGTTTTCTCCTATATTGATAGATGTATTTGGAACTCTAAATCCAACACGGTTTGTGCTAGCTTCTTGAAACTTGACACAGTAACACTTCCAAAATTACGAATCTCCAGAAATCTCAGCCAATATTTTTTCACCCAAACTGGATGATACTTTCAGGTAATGATCACTAAACGAAGGCGACTTGGTTCCCCAAATTTCGTTCTTCTATGTTGAAGCGTTCATTTCCAGTAACAGTTTGAATTTTTAGGTTTCACTCTGTTTTCTCCTATATTGATAGATGTATTTGGAACTCTAAATCCGACACGGATTGTGCTAGCTTCTTGAAACTTGACACAGTAAAGTAGTTTCACGTTCTATCTCTATGTTTTGTTTCCTCTTGATGTAGCCCTAAGCAGTGACTGGCGAGAAGCACTTTCATGGAAAGGGGTTGCCAAGCTTCCAAAAATTACGAATCTCCAGAAATCTCAGCCAATATTTTTTCACCCAAACTGGATGATACTTTCAGGTAATGATCAGTACACGAAGGCGACTTGGTTCCCCAAATTTCGTTCTTCTATGTTGAAGCGTTCATTTCCAGTAACAGTTTGAATTTTTAGGTTTCACTCTGTTTTCTCCTATATTGATAGATGTATTTGGAACTCTAAATCCAACACGGTTTGTGCTAGCTTCTTGAAACTTGACAGAGTAAAGTAGTTTCACGTTCTATCTCTATGTTTTGTTTCCTCTTGATGTAGCCCTAAGCACTGAAGGCGAGAAACACTTTCATGGAAAGGGGTTGCCAAGCTTCCAAAAATTACGAATCTCCAGAAATCTCAGCCAATATTTTTTCATCCAAACTGGATGATACTTTCAGGTAATGATCAGTACACGAAGGCGACTTGGTTCCCCAAATTTCGTTCTTCTATGTTGAAGCGTTCATTTCCAGTAACAGTTTGAATTTTTAGGTTTCACTCTGTTTTCTCCTATATTGATACATGTACTTGGAACTCTAAATCCGACACGGATTGTGCTAGCTTCTTGAAACTTGACACAGTAAAGTAGTTTCACGTTCTATCTCTATGGTTTGTTTCCTCTTGATGTAGCCCTAAGCATTGACTGGCGAGAAACACTTTCATGGAAAGGGGTTGCCAAGCTTCCAAAAATTACGAATCTCCAGAAATCTCAGCCAATATTTTTTCACCCAAACTGGATGATACTTTCAGGTAATGATCAGTACACTAAGGCGACTTGGTTCCCCAAATTTTGTTCTTCTATGTTGAAGCGTTCATTTCCAGTAACACTTTGAATTTTTAGGTATCACTCTGTTTTCTCCTATATTGATAGATGTATTTGGAACTCTAAATCCAACACGGTTTGTGCTAGCTTCTTGAAACTTGACACAGTAACACTTCCAAAATTACGAATCTCCAGAAATCTCAGCCAATATTTTTTCACCCAAACTGGATGATACTTTCAGGTAATGATCACTAAACGAAGGCGACTTGGTTCCCCAAATTTCGTTCTTCTATGTTGAAGCGTTCATTTCCAGTAACAGTTTGAATTTTTAGGTTTCACTCTGTTTTCTCCTATATTGATACATGTACTTGGAACTCTAAATCCGACACGGATTGTGCTAGCTTCTTGAAACTTGACACAGTAAAGTAGTTTCACGTTCTATCTCTATGTTTTGTTTCCTCTTGATGTAGCCCTAAGCAGTGACTGGCGAGAAGCACTTTCATGGAAAGGGGTTGCCAAGCTTCCAAAAATTACGAATCTCCAGAAATCTCAGCCAATATTTTTTCACCCAAACTGGATGATACTTTCAGGTAATGATCAGTACATGAAGGCTACTTGGTTCCCCAAATTTCGTTCTTCTATGTTGAAGCGTTCATTTCCAGTAACAGTTTGAATTTTTAGGTATCACTCTGTTTTCTCCTATATTGATACATGTACTTGGAACTCTAAAAGCGACACGGTTTGTGCTAGCTTCTTGAAACTTGACACAGTAAGTAGTTTCACGTTCTATCTCTATGGTTTGTTTCCTCTTGATGTAGCCCTAAGCACTGACCGGCGAGAAACACTTTCATGGAAAGGGGTTGCCAAGCTTCCAAAAATTACGAATCTCCAGAAATCTCAGCAAGTATTTTTTCACCCAAACTGGATGATACTTTCAGGTAATGATCAGTACACTAAGGCGACTTGGTTCCCCAAATTTCGTTCTTCTATGTTGAATCGTTCATTTCCAGTAACAGTTTGAATTTTTAGGTTTCACTCTGTTTTCTCCTATATTGATAGATGTATTTGGAACTCTAAATCCAACACGGTTTGTGCTAGCTTCTTGAAACTTGACACAGTGAAGTAGTTTCACGTTCTATCTCTATGTTTTGTTTCCTCTTGATGTAGCCCTAAGCACTGACTGGCGAGAAACTCTTTCATGGAATGGGGTTGCCAAGCTTCCAAAAATTACGAATCTCCAGAAATCTCAGCCAATATTTTTTCACCCAAACTGGATGATACTTTCAGGTAATGATCAGTAAACGAAGGTGACTTGGTTCCCCAAATTTCGTTCTTCTATGTTGAAGCGTTCATTTCCAGTAACAGTTTGAATTTTTAGGTTTCACTCTGTTTTCTCCTATATTGATAGATGTATTTGGAACTCTAAATCCAACACGGTTTGTGCTAGCTTCTTGAAACTTGACACAGTAAAGTAGTTTCACGTTCTATCTCTATGTTTTGTTTCCTCTTGATGTAGCCCTAAGCAGTGACTCGCGAGAAGCACTTTCATGGAAAGGGGTTGCCAAGCTTCCAAAAATTACGAATCTCTAGAAATCTCAGCAAATATTTTTTCACCCAAACTGGATGATACTTTCAGGTAATGATCAGTACACTAAGTCGACTTGGTTCCCCAAATTTCGTTCTTCTATGTTGAAGCGTTCATTTCCGGTAACAGTTTGAAATTTTAGGTTTCACTCTGTTTTCTCCTATATTGATAGAGGTATTTGGAACTCTAAATCCAACACGGTTTGTGCTAGCTTCTTGAAACTTGACACAGTGAAGTAGTTTCACGTTCTATCTCTATGTTTTGTTTCCTCTTGATGTAGCCCTAAGCACTGACTGGCGAGAAACTCTTTCATGGAAAGGGGTTGCCAAGCTTCCAAAAATTACGAATCTCCAGAAATCTCAGCAAACATTTTTTCACCCAAACTGGATGATACTTTCAGGTAATGATCAGTACACTAAGGGGACTTGGTTCCCCAAATTTCGTTCTTCTATGTTGAAGCGTTCATTTCCAGTAACAGTTTGAATTTTTAGGTATCACTCTGTTTTCTACTATATTGGTACATGTACTTGGAACTCTAAATGCGACACGGTTTGTGCTAGCTTCTTGAAACTTGACACAGTAAAGTAGTTTCACGTTCTATCTCTATGGTTTGTTTCCTCTTGATGTACCCTAAGCACTGACTGGCGAGAAACACTTTCAAGGAAAGGGGTTGCCAAGCTTCCAAAAATTACGAATCTCCAGAAATCTCAGCAAATATTCTTTCACCCAAACTGGATGATACTTTCAGGTAATGATCAGTACACTAAGGCGACTTGGTTCCCCAAATTTCGTTCTTCTATGTTGAAGCGTTCATTTCCAGTAACAGTTTGAATTTTTAGGTTTCACTCTGTTTTCTCCTATATTGATAGATGTATTTGGAACTCTAAATCCGACACGGATTGTGCTAGCTTCTTGAAACTTGACACAGTATAGTAGTTTCACGTTCTATCTCTATGTTTTGTTTCCTCTTGATGTAGCCCTAAGCAGTGACTGGCGAGAAGCACTTTCATGGAAAGGGGTTGCCAAGCTTCCAAAAATTACGAATCTCCATAAATCTCAGCAAATATTTTTTCACCCAAACTGGATGATACTTTCAGGTAATGATCAGTACACGAAGGCGACTTGGTTCCCCAAATTTCGTTCTTCTATGTTGAAGCGTTCATTTCCAGTAACAGTTTGAATTTTTAGGTTTCACTCTGTTTTCTCCTATATTGATAGATGTATTTGGAACTCTAAATCCAACACGGTTTGTGCTAGCTTCTTGAAACTTGACACAGTAACACTTCCAAAATTACGAATCTCCAGAAATCTCAGCCAATATTTTTTCACCCAAACTGGATGATACTTTCAGGTAATGATCACTAAACGAAGGCGACTTGGTTCCCCAAATTTCGTTCTTCTATGTTGAAGCGTTCATTTCCAGTAACAGTTTGAATTTTTAGGTTTCACTCTGTTTTCTCCTATATTGATAGATGTATTTGGAACTCTAAATCCGACACGGATTGTGCTAGCTTCTTGAAACTTGACACAGTAAAGTAGTTTCACGTTCTATCTCTATGTTTTGTTTCCTCTTGATGTAGCCCTAAGCAGTGACTGGCGAGAAGCACTTTCATGGAAAGGGGTTGCCAAGCTTCCAAAAATTACGAATCTCCAGAAATCTCAGCCAATATTTTTTCACCCAAACTGGATGATACTTTCAGGTAATGATCAGTACACGAAGGCGACTTGGTTCCCCAAATTTCGTTCTTCTATGTTGAAGCGTTCATTTCCAGTAACAGTTTGAATTTTTAGGTTTCACTCTGTTTTCTCCTATATTGATAGATGTATTTGGAACTCTAAATCCAACACGGTTTGTGCTAGCTTCTTGAAACTTGACAGAGTAAAGTAGTTTCACGTTCTATCTCTATGTTTTGTTTCCTCTTGATGTAGCCCTAAGCACTGAAGGCGAGAAACACTTTCATGGAAAGGGGTTGCCAAGCTTCCAAAAATTACGAATCTCCAGAAATCTCAGCCAATATTTTTTCATCCAAACTGGATGATACTTTCAGGTAATGATCAGTACACGAAGGCGACTTGGTTCCCCAAATTTCGTTCTTCTATGTTGAAGCGTTCATTTCCAGTAACAGTTTGAATTTTTAGGTTTCACTCTGTTTTCTCCTATATTGATACATGTACTTGGAACTCTAAATCCGACACGGATTGTGCTAGCTTCTTGAAACTTGACACAGTAAAGTAGTTTCACGTTCTATCTCTATGGTTTGTTTCCTCTTGATGTAGCCCTAAGCATTGACTGGCGAGAAACACTTTCATGGAAAGGGGTTGCCAAGCTTCCAAAAATTACGAATCTCCAGAAATCTCAGCCAATATTTTTTCACCCAAACTGGATGATACTTTCAGGTAATGATCAGTACACTAAGGCGACTTGGTTCCCCAAATTTTGTTCTTCTATGTTGAAGCGTTCATTTCCAGTAACACTTTGAATTTTTAGGTATCACTCTGTTTTCTCCTATATTGATAGATGTATTTGGAACTCTAAATCCAACACGGTTTGTGCTAGCTTCTTGAAACTTGACACAGTAACACTTCCAAAATTACGAATCTCCAGAAATCTCAGCCAATATTTTTTCACCCAAACTGGATGATACTTTCAGGTAATGATCACTAAACGAAGGCGACTTGGTTCCCCAAATTTCGTTCTTCTATGTTGAAGCGTTCATTTCCAGTAACAGTTTGAATTTTTAGGTTTCACTCTGTTTTCTCCTATATTGATACATGTACTTGGAACTCTAAATCCGACACGGATTGTGCTAGCTTCTTGAAACTTGACACAGTAAAGTAGTTTCACGTTCTATCTCTATGTTTTGTTTCCTCTTGATGTAGCCCTAAGCAGTGACTGGCGAGAAGCACTTTCATGGAAAGGGGTTGCCAAGCTTCCAAAAATTACGAATCTCCAGAAATCTCAGCCAATATTTTTTCACCCAAACTGGATGATACTTTCAGGTAATGATCAGTACACGAAGGCTACTTGGTTCCCCAAATTTCGTTCTTCTATGTTGAAGCGTTCATTTCCAGTAACAGTTTGAATTTTTAGGTTTCACTCTGTTTTCTCCTATATTGATAGATGTATTTGGAACTCTAAATCCAACACGGTTTGTGCTAGCTTCTTGAAACTTGACACAGTAAAGTAGTTTCACGTTCTATCTCTATGTTTTGTTTCCTCTTGATGTAGCCCTAAGCAGTGACTGGCGAGAAGCACTTTCATGGAAAGGGGTTGCCAAGCTTCCAAAAATTACGAATCTCCAGAAATCTCAGCCAATATTTTTTCACCCAAACTGGATGATACTTTCAGGTAATGATCAGTACACTAAGGCGACTTGGTTCCCCAAATTTCGTTCTTCTATGTTGAAGCGTTCATTTCCAGTAACAGTTTGAATTTTTAGGTTTCACTCTGTTTTCTCCTATATTGATAGATGTATTTGGAACTCTAAATCCAACAAGGTTTGTGCTAGCTTCTTGAAACTTGACACAGTGAAGTAGTTTCACGTTCTATCTCTATGTTTTGTTTCCTCTTGATGTAGCCCTAAGCACTGACTGGCGAGAAACTCTTTCATGGAAAGGGGTTGCCAAGCTTCCAAAAATTACGAATCTCCAGAAATCTCAGCCAATATTTTTTCACCCAAACTGGATGATACTTTCAGGTAATGATCAGTAAACGAAGGCGACTTGGTTCCCCAAATTTCGTTCTTCTATGTTGAAGCGTTCATTTCCAGTAACAGTTTGAATTTTTAGGTTTCACTCTGTTTTCTCCTATATTGATAGATGTATTTGGAACTCTAAATCCAACACGGTTTGTGCTAGCTTCTTGAAACTTGACACAGTAAAGTAGTTTCACGTTCTATCTCTATTGTTTGTTTCCTCTTGATGTAGCCCTAAGCAGTGACTGGCGAGAAGCACTTTCATGGAAAGGGGTTGCCAAGCTTCCAAAAATTACGAATCTCCATAAATCTCAGCAAATATTTTTTCACCCAAACTGGATGATACTTTCAGGTAATGATCAGTACACGAAGGCGACTTGGTTCCCCAAATTTCGTTCTTCTATGTTGAAGCGTTCATTTCCAGTAACAGTTTGAATTTTTAGGTTTCACTCTGTTTTCTCCTATATTGATAGATGTATTTGGAACTCTAAATCCAACACGGTTTGTGCTAGCTTCTTGAAACTTGACACAGTAACACTTCCAAAATTACGAATCTCCAGAAATCTCAGCAAATATTTTTTCACCCAAACTGGATGATACTTTCAGGTAATGATCAGTACACTAAGGCGACTTGGTTCCCCAAATTTCGTTCTTCTATGTTGAAGCGTTCATTTCCAGTAACAGTTTGAATTTTTAGGTTTCACTCTGTTTTCTCCTATATTGATAGATGTATTTGGAACTCTAAATCCAACACAGTTTGTGCTAGCTTCTTGAAACTTGACACAGTGAAGTAGTTTCACGTTCTATCTCTATGTTTTTTTTCCTCTTGATGTAGCCCTAAGCACTGACTGGCGAGAAACTCTTTCATGGAAAGGGGTTGCCAAGCTTCCAAAAATTACGAATCTCCAGAAATCTCAGCCAATATTTTTTCACCCAAACTGGATGATACTTTCAGGTAATGATCAGTACACTAAGGCGACTTGGTTCCCCAAATTTCGTTCTTCTATGTTGAAGCGTTCATTTCCAGTAACAGTTTGAATTTTTAGGTTTCACTCTGTTTTCTCCTATATTGATAGATGTATTTGGAACTCTAAATCCAACAAGGTTTGTGCTAGCTTCTTGAAACTTGACGCAGTGAAGTAGTTTCACGTTCTATCTCTATGTTTTGTTTCCTCTTGAAGGAGCCCTAAGCACTGAAGGCGAGAAACACTTTCATGGAAAGGGGTTGCCAAGCTTCCAAAAATTACGAATCTCCAGAAATCTCAGCCAATATTTTTTCACCCAAACTGGATGATACTTTCAGGTAATGATCAGTAAACGAAGGTGACTTGGTTCCCCAAATTTCGTTCTTCTATGTTGAAGCGTTCATTTCCAGTAACAGTTTGAATTTTTAGGTTTCACTCTGTTTTCTCCTATATTGATAGATGTATTTGGAACTCTAAATCCAACAAGGTTTGTGCTAGCTTCTTGAAACTTGACGCAGTGAAGTAGTTTCACGTTCTATCTCTATGTTTTGTTTCCTCTTGAAGGAGCCCTAAGCACTGAAGGCGAGAAACACTTTCATGGAAAGGGGTTTCCAAGCTTCCAAAAATTACGAATCTCCAGAAATCTCAGCAAATATTTTTTCACCCAAACTGGATGATACTTTCAGGTAATGATCAGTACACTAAGGCGACTTGGTTCCCCAAATTTCGTTCTTCTATGTTGAAGCGTTCATTTCCAGTAACAGTTTGAATTTTTAGGTTTCACTCTGTTTTCTCCTATATTGATAGATGTATTTGGAACTCTAAATCCAACACGGATTGTGCTAGCTTCTTGAAACTTGACACAGTAAAGTAGTTTCACGTTCTATCTCTATGTTTTGTTTCCTCTTGATGTAGCCCTAAGCACTGACTGGCGAGAAACACTTTCATGGAAAGGGGTTGCGAAGCTTCCAAAAATTACGAATCTCCAGAAAACACAGCCAATATTTTTTCACCCAAACTGGATGATACTTTCAGGTAATGATCAGTACACTAAGGCGACTTGGTTCCCCAAATTTCGTTCTTCTATCTTGAAGCGTTCATTTCCAGTAACAGTTTGAATTTTTAGGTTTCACTCTGTTTTCTCCTATATTGATAGATGTATTTGGAACTCTAAATCCAACAAGGTTTGTGCTAGCTTCTTGAAACTTGACACAGTGAAGTAGTTTCACGTTCTATCTCTATGTTTTGTTTCCTCTTGATGTAGCCCTAAGCACTGACTGGCGAGAAACTCTTTCATGGAAAGGGGTTGCCAAGCTTCCAAAAATTACGAATCTCCAGAAATCTCAGCCAATATTTTTTCACCCAAACTGGATGATACTTTCAGGTAATGATCAGTAAACGAAGGCGACTTGGTTCCCCAAATTTCGTTCTTCTATGTTGAAGCGTTCATTTCCAGTAACAGTTTGAATTTTTAGGTTTCACTCTGTTTTCTCCTATATTGATAGATGTATTTGGAACTCTAAATCCAACACGGTTTGTGCTAGCTTCTTGAAACTTGACACAGTAAAGTAGTTTCACGTTCTATCTCTATTGTTTGTTTCCTCTTGATGTAGCCCTAAGCAGTGACTGGCGAGAAGCACTTTCATGGAAAGGGGTTGCCAAGCTTCCCAAAATTACGAATCTCCATAAATCTCAGCAAATATTTTTTCACCCAAACTGGATGATACTTTCAGGTAATGATCAGTACACGAAGGCGACTTGGTTCCCCAAATTTCGTTCTTCTATGTTGAAGCGTTCATTTCCAGTAACAGTTTGAATTTTTAGGTTTCACTCTGTTTTCTCCTATATTGATAGATGTATTTGGAACTCTAAATCCAACACGGTTTGTGCTAGCTTCTTGAAACTTGACACAGTAACACTTCCAAAATTACGAATCTCCAGAAATCTCAGCAAATATTTTTTCACCCAAACTGGATGATACTTTCAGGTAATGATCAGTACACTAAGGCGACTTGGTTCCCCAAATTTCGTTCTTCTATGTTGAAGCGTTCATTTCCAGTAACAGTTTGAATTTTTAGGTTTCACTCTGTTTTCTCCTATATTGATAGATGTATTTGGAACTCTAAATCCAACACAGTTTGTGCTAGCTTCTTGAAACTTGACACAGTGAAGTAGTTTCACGTTCTATCTCTATGTTTTGTTTCCTCTTGATGTAGCCCTAAGCACTGACTGGCGAGAAACTCTTTCATGGAAAGGGGTTGCCAAGCTTCCAAAAATTACGAATCTCCAGAAATCTCAGCCAATATTTTTTCACCCAAACTGGATGATACTTTCAGGTAATGATCAGTACACTAAGGCGACTTGGTTCCCCAAATTTCGTTCTTCTATGTTGAAGCGTTCATTTCCAGTAACAGTTTGAATTTTTAGGTTTCACTCTGTTTTCTCCTATATTGATAGATGTATTTGGAACTCTAAATCCAACAAGGTTTGTGCTAGCTTCTTGAAACTTGACGCAGTGAAGTAGTTTCACGTTCTATCTCTATGTTTTGTTTCCTCTTGAAGGAGCCCTAAGCACTGAAGGCGAGAAACACTTTCATGGAAAGGGGTTGCCAAGCTTCCAAAAATTACGAATCTCCAGAAATCTCAGCCAATATTTTTTCACCCAAACTGGATGATACTTTCAGGTAATGATCAGTAAACGAAGGCGACTTGGTTCCCCAAATTTCGTTCTTCTATGTTGAAGCGTTCATTTCCAGTAACAGTTTGAATTTTTAGGTTTCACTCTGTTTTCTCCTATATTGATAGATGTAATTGGAACTCTAAATCCAACACGGTTTGTGCTAGCTTCTTGAAACTTGACACAGTAAAGTAGTTTCACGTTCTATCTCTATGGTTTGTTTCCTCTTGATGTAGCCCTAAGCAGTGACTGGCGAGAAGCACTTTCATGGAAAGGGGTTGCCAAGCTTCCAAAAATTACGAATCTCCAGAAATCTCAGCAAATATTTTTTCACCCAAACTGGATGATTCTTTCAGGTAATGATCAGTACACGAAGGCGACTTGGTTCCCCAAATTTCGTTCTTCTATGTTGAAGCGTTCATTTCCAGTAACAGTTTGAATTTTTAGGTTTCACTCTGTTTTCTCCTATATTGATAGATGTATTTGGAACTCTAAATCCAACACGGTTTGTGCTAGCTTCTTGAAACTTGACACAGTAACACTTCCAAAATTACGAATCTCCAGAAATCTCAGCCAATATTTTTTCACCCAAACTGCATGATACTTTCAGGTAATGATCACTAAACGAAGGCGACTTGGTTCCCCAAATTTCGTTCTTCTATGTTGAAGCGTTCATTTCCAGTAACAGTTTGAATTTTTAGGTTTCACTCTGTTTTCTCCTATATTGATAGATGTATTTGGAACTCTAAATCCGACACGGATTGTGCTAGCTTCTTGAAACTTGACACAGTAAAGTAGTTTCACGTTCTATCTCTATGTTTTGTTTCCTCTTGATGTAGCCCTAAGCAGTGACTGGCGAGAAGCACTTTCATGGAAAGGGGTTGCCAAGCTTCCAAAAATTACGAATCTCCAGAAATCTCAGCCAATATTTTTTCACCCAAACTGGATGGTACTTTCAGGTAATGATCAGTACACTAAGGCGACTTGGTTCCCCAAATTTCGTTCTTCTATGTTGAAGCGTTCATTTCCATTAACAGTTTGAATTTTTAGGTATCACTCTGTTTCCTCCTATATTGATAGATGTATTTGGAACTCTAAATCCAACACGGTTTGTGCTAGCTTCTGGAAACTTGACACAGTAAAGTAGTTTCACGTTCGATCTCTATGTTTTGTTTCCTCTTGATGTAGCCCTAAGCACTGAAGGCGAGAAACACTTTCATGGAAAGGGGTTGCCAAGCTTCCAAAAATTACGAATCTTAGAAATCTCAGCAAACATTTTTTCACCCAAACTGGATGATACATTCAGGTAATGATCAGTACACTAAGGCGACTTGGTTCCCCAAATTTCGTTCTTCTATGTTGAAGCGTTCATTTCCAGTAACAGTTTGAATTTTTAGGTTTCACTCTGTTTTCTACTATATTGATACATGTACTTGGAACTCTAAATGCGACACGGTTTGTGCTAGCTTCTTGAAACTTGACACAGTAAAGTAGTTTCACGTTCTATCTCTATGTTTTTTTTCCTCTTGATGTAGCCCTACGCAGTGAGTGGCGAGAAGCACTTTCATGGAAAGGGGTTGCCAAGCTTCCAAAAATTACGAATCTCCAGAAATCTCAGCAAATATTTTTTCACCCAAACTGGATGATACTTTCAGGTAATGATCAGTACACTAAGGCGACTTGGTTCCCCAAATTTCGTTCTTCTATGTTGAAGCGTTCATTTCCAGTAACAGTTTGAATTTTTAGGTTTCACTCTGTTTTCTCCTATATTGATAGATGTATTTGGAACTCTAAATCCAACACGGTTTGTGCTAGCTTCTTGAAACTTGACACAGTGAAGTAGTTTCACGTTCTATCTCTATGTTTTGTTTCCTCTTGATGTAGCCCTAAGCACTGACTGGCGAGAAACTCTTTCATGGAAAGGGGTTGCCAAGCTTCCAAAAATTACGAATCTCCAAAATCTCAGCCAATATTTTTTCACCCAAACTGGATGATACTTTCAGGTAATGATCAGTACACTAAGGCGACTTGGTTCCCCAAATTTCGTTCTTCTATGTTGAAGCGTTCATTTCCAGTAACAGTTTGAATTTTTAGGTATCACTCTGTTTTCTACTGTATTGGTACATGTACTTGGAACTCTAAATGCGACACGGTTTGTGCTAGCTTCTTGAAACTTGACACAGTAAAGTAGTTTCACGATCTATCTCTATGTTTTGTTTCCTCTTGATGTAGCCCTAAGCCCTGACTGGCGAGAAACTCTTTCATGGAAAGGGGTTGCCAAGCTTCCAAAAATTACGAATCTCCAGAAATCTCAGCCAATATTTTTTCACCCAAACTGGATGATACTTTCAGGTAATGATCAGTACACGAAGGCGACTTGGTTCCCCAAATTTCGTTCTTCTATGTTGAAGCGTTCATTTCCAGTAACAGTTTGAATTTTTAGGTTTCACTCTGTTTTCTCCTATATTGATAGATGTATTTGGAACTCTAAATCCAACACGGTTTGTGCTAGCTTCTTGAAACTTGACACAGTAACACTTCCAAAATTACGAATCTCCAGAAATCTCAGCCAATATTTTTTCACCCAAACTGCATGATACTTTCAGGTAATGATCACTAAACGAAGGCGACTTGGTTCCCCAAATTTCGTTCTTCTATGTTGAAGCGTTCATTTCCAGTAACAGTTTGAATTTTTAGGTTTCACTCTGTTTTCTCCTATATTGATAGATGTATTTGGAACTCTAAATCCGACACGGATTGTGCTAGCTTCTTGAAACTTGACACAGTAAAGTAGTTTCACGTTCTATCTCTATGTTTTGTTTCCTCTTGATGTAGCCCTAAGCACTGAAGGCGAGAAACACTTTCATGGAAAGGGGTTGCCAAGCTTCCAAAAATTACGAATCTCCAGAAATCTCAGCCAATATTTTTTCACCCAAACTGGATGATACTTTCAGGTAATGATCAGTACATGAAGGCGACTTGGTTCCCCAAATTTCGTTCTTCTATGTTGAAGCGTTCATTTCCAGTAACAGTTTGAATTTTTAGGTTTCACTCTGTTTTCTCCTATATTGATACATGTACTTGGAACTATAATCCGACACGGATTGTGCTAGCTTCTTGAAACTTGACACAGTAAAGTAGTTTCACGTTCTATCTCTATGGTTTGTTTCCTCTTGATGTAGCCCTAAGCACTGACTGGCGAGAAACACTTTCATGGAAAGGGGTTGCCAAGCTTCCAAAAATTACGAATCTCCAGAAATCTCAGCCAATATTTTTTCACCCAAACTGGATGATACTTTCAGGTAATGATCAGTACACTAAGGCGACTTGGTTCCCCAAATTTTGTTCTTCTATGTTGAAGCGTTCATTTCCAGTAACACTTTGAATTTTTAGGTATCACTCTGTTTTCTCCTATATTGATAGATGTATTTGGAACTCTAAATCCAACACGGTTTGTGCTAGCTTCTTGAAACTTGACACAGTAAAGTAGTTTCACGTTCTATCTCTATGTTTTGTTTCCTCTTGATGTAGCCCTAAGCACTGAAGGCGAGAAACACTTTCATGGAAAGGGGTTGCCAAGCTTCCAAAAATTACGAATCTCCAGAAATCTCAGCCAATATTTTTTCACCCAAACTGGATGATACTTTCAGGTAATGATCAGTAAACGAAGGCGACTTGGTTCCCCAAATTTTGTTCTTCTATGTTGAAGCGTTCATTTCCAGTAACAGTTTGAATTTTTAGGTTTCACTCTGTTTTCTCCTATATTGATAGATGTATTTGGAACTCTAAATCCAACACGGTTTGTGCTAGCTTCTTGAAACTTGACACAGTAAAGTAGTTTCACGTTCTATCTCTATGTTTTGTTTCCTCTTGATGTAGCCCTAAGCAGTGACTGGCGAGAAGCACTTTCATGGAAAGGGGTTGCCAAGCTTCCAAAAATTACGAATCTCCAGAAATCTCAGCCAATATTTTTTCACCCAAACTGGATGATACTTTCAGGTAATGATCAGTACACTAAGGCGACTTGGTTCCCCAAATTTCGTTCTTCTATGTTGAAGCATTCATTTCCAGTAACAGTTTGAATTTTTAGGTTTCACTCTGTTTTCTCCTATATTGATAGATGTATTTGGAACTCTAAATCCAACAAGGTTTGTGCTAGCTTCTTGAAACTTGACACAGTGAAGTAGTTTCACGTTCTATCTCTATGTTTTGTTTCCTCTTGAAGGAGCCCTAAGCACTGAAGGCGAGAAACACTTTCATGGAAAGGGGTTGCCAAGCTTCCAAAAATTACGAATCTCCAGAAATCTCAGCCAATATTTTTTCACCCAAACTGGATGATACTTTCAGGTAATGATCAGTAAACGAAGGCGACTTGGTTCCCCAAATTTCGTTCTTCTATGTTGAAGCGTTCATTTCCAGTAACAGTTTGAATTTTTAGGTTTCACTCTGTTTTCTCCTATATTGATAGATGTATTTGGAACTCTAAATCCAACACGGTTTGTGCTAGCTTCTTGAAACTTGACACAGTAAAGTAGTTTCACGTTCTATCTCTATGTTTTGTTTCCTCTTGATGTAGCCCTAAGCCTGACTGGCGAGAAACTCTTTCATGGAAAGGGGTTGCCAAGCTTCCAAAAATTACGAATCTCCAGAAATCTCAGCCAATATTTTTTCACCCAAAATGGATGATACTTTCAGGTAATGATCAGTACACTAAAGCGACTTGGTTCCCCAAATTTCGTTCTTCTATGTTGAAGCGTTCATTTCCAGTAACACTTTGAATTTTTAGGTTTCACTCTGTTTTCTCCTATATTGATAGATGTATTTGGAACTCTAAATCCAACACGGTTTGTGCTAGCTTCTTGAAACTTGACACAGTAAAGTAGTTTCATGTTCTATCTCTACGTTTTGTTTCCTCTTGATGTAGCCCTAAGCAGTGAAGGCGATAAACACTTTCATGGAAAGGGGTTGCCAAGCTTCCAAAAATTACGAATCTCCAGAAATCTCAGCCAATATTTTTTCACCCAAACTGGATGATACTTTCAGGTAATGATCAGTACACGAAGGCGACTTGATTCCCCAAATTTCGTTCTTCTATGTTGAAGCGTTCATTTCCAGTAACAGTTTGAATTTTTAGGTTTCACTCTGTTTTCTCCTATATTGATAGATGTATTTGGAACTCTAAATCCAACACGGTTTGTGCTAGCTTCTTGAAACTTGACACAGTAAAGTAGTTTCACGTTCTATCTCTATGTTTTGTTTCCTCTTGATGTAGCCCTAAGCAGTGACTGGCGAGAAGCACTTTCATGGAAAGGGGTTGCCAAGCTTCCAAAAATTACGAATCTCCAGAAATCTCACCAAATATTTTTTCAACCAAACTGGATGATACTTTCAGGTAATGATCAGTACACTAAGGCTACTTGGTTCCCCAAATTTCGTTCTTCTATGTTGAAGCGTTCATTTCCAGTAACAGTTTGAATTTTTAGGTTTCACTCTGTTTTCTCCTATATTGATAGATGTATTTGGAACTCTAAATCCAACACGGTTTGTGCTAGCTTCTTGAAACTTGACACAGTAAAGTAGTTTCACGTTCTATCTCTATGTTTTGTTTCCTCTTGATGTAGCCCTAAGCAGTGACTCGCGAGAAGCACTTTCATGGAAAGGGGTTGCCAAGCTTCCAAAAATTACGAATCTCCAGAAATCTCAGCAAATATTTTTTCACCCAAACTGGATGATACTTTCAGGTAATGATCAGTACACTAAGGCGACTTGGTTCCCCAAATTTCGTTCTTCTATGTTGAAGCGTTCATTTCTAGTAACACTTTGAATTTTTAGGTATCACTCTGTTTTCAACTATATTGATACATGTACTTGGAACTCTAAATGCGACACGGTTTGTGCTAGCTTCTTGAAACTTGACACAGTAAAGTAGTTTCACGTTCTATCTCTATGGTTTGTTTCCTCTTGATGTAGCCCTAAGCAGTGACTGGCGAGAAGCACTTTCATGGAAAGGGGTTGCCAAGCTTCCAAAAATTACGAATCTCCAGAAATCTCAGCAAATATTTTTTCACCCAAACTGGATGATACTTTCAGGTAATGATCAGTACACTAAGGCGACTTGGTTCCCCAAATTTCGTTCTTCTATGTTGAAGCGTTCATTTCCCGTAACAGTTTGAATTTTTAGGTTTCACTCTGTTTTCTCCTATATTGATAGATGTATTTGGAACTCTAAGTCCAACTCGGTTTGTGCTAGCTTCTTGAAACTTGACACAGTAAAGTAGTTTCACGTTCTATCTCTATGTTTTGTTTCCTCTTGATGTAGCCCTAAGCACTGACTGGCGAGAAACACTTTCATGGAAAAGGGTTGCGAAGCTTCCAAAAATTACGTATATCCAGAAATCTCAGCCAATATTTTTTCACCCAAACTGGATGATACTTTCAGGTAATGATCACTACACTAATGCGACTTGGTTCCCCAAATTTCATTCTTCTATGTTGAAGCGTTCATTTCCAGTAACAGTTTGAATTTTTAGGTTTCACTCTGTTTTCTCCTATATTGATAGATGTATTTTGAACTCTAAATCCCACACGGATTGTGCTAGCTTCTTGAAACTTGACACAGTAAAACAGTTTCACGTTCTATCTCTATGTTTTGTTTCCTCTTGATGTAGCCCTAAGCACTGAAGGCGAGAAACACTTTCATGGAAAGGGGTTGCCAAGCTTCCAAAAATTACGAATCTCCAGAAATCTCAGCCAATATTTTTTCACCCAAACTGGATGATACTTTCAGGTAATGATCAGTACACTAAAGCGACTTGGTTCCCCAAATTTCGTTCTTCTATGTTGAAGCGTTCATTTCCAGTAACAGTTTGAATTTTTAGGTATCACTCTGTTTTCTCCTATATTGATAGATGTATTTGGAACTCTAATTCCAACACGGTTTGTGCTAGCTTCTTGAATCTTGACACAGTAAAGTAGTTTCATGTTCTATCTCTACGTTTTGTTTCCTCTTGATGTAGCCCTAAGCACTGAAGGCGAGAAACACTTTCATGGAAAGGGGTTGCCAAGCTTCCAAAAATTACGAATCTCCAGAAATCTCAGCCAATATTTTTTCACCCAAACTGGATGATACTTTCAGGTAATGATCAGTACACGAAGGCGACTTGATTCCCCAAATTTCGTTCTTCTATGTTGAAGCGTTCATTTCCAGTAACAGTTTGAATTTTTAGGTTTCACTCTTTTTTCTCCTATATTGATAGATGTATTTGGAACTCTAAATCCAACATGGTTTGTGCTAGCTTCTTGAAACTTGACACAGTAAAGTAGTTTCACGTTCTATCTCTATGGTTTGTTTCCTCTTAATGTAGCCCTAAGCAGTGACTGGCGAGAAGCACTTTCATGGAAAGGGGTTGCCAAGCTTCCAAAAATTACGAATCTCCAGAAATCTCACCAAATATTTTTTCACCCAAACTGGATGATACTTTCAGGAAATGATCAGTACACTAAGGCGACTTGGTTCCCCAAATTTTGTTCTTCTATGTTGAAGCGTTCATTTCCAGTAACAGTTTGAATTTTTAGGTTTCACTCTGTTTTCTCCTATATTGATAGATGTATTTGGAACTCTAAATCCAACACGGTTTGTGCTACCTTCTTGAAACTTGACACAGTGAAGTAGTTTCACGTTCTATCTCTATGTTTTGTTTCCTCTTGATGTCGCCCTAAGCACTGACTGGCGAGAAACTCTTTCATGGAAAGGGGTTGCCAAGCTTCCAAAAATTACGAATCTCCAGAAATCTCAGCCAATATTTTTTCACCCAAACTGGATGATACTTTCAGGTAATGATCAGTACACTAAGGCGACTTGGTTCCCCAAATTTTGTTCTTCTATGTTGAAGCGTTCATTTCCAGTAACAGTTTGAATTTTTAGGTATCACTCTGTTTTCTACTATATTGATACATGTACTTGGAACTCTAAATGCGACACGGTTTGTGCTAGCTTCTTGAAACTTGACACAGTAAAGTAGTTTCACGTTCTATCTCTATGGTTTGTTTCCTTTTGATGTAGCCCTAAGCAGTGACTGGCGAGAAGCACTTTCATGGAAAGATTTGCCAAGCTTCCAAAAATTACGAATCTCCAGAAATCTCAGCCAATATTTTTTCACCCAAACTGGATGATACTTTCACGTAATGATCAGTAAACGAAGGCGACTTGGTTCCCCAAATTTCGTTCTTCTATGTTGAAGCGTTCATTTCCAGTAACAGTTTGAATTTTTAGGTTTCACTCTTTTTTCTCCTATATTGATAGATGTACTTGGAACTCTAAATCCAACACGGTTTGTGCTAGCTTCTTGAAACTTGACACAGTAAAGTAGTTTCACGTTCTATCTCTATGGTTTGTTTCCTCTTGATGTAGCCCTCAGCACTGAAGGCGACAAACACTTTCAAGGAAAGAGGTTGCCAAGCTTCCAAAAATTACGAATCTCCAGAAATCTCAGCCAATATTTTTTCACCCAAACTGGATGATACTTTCAGGTAATGATCAGTCCACTAAGGCGACTTGGTTCCCCAAATTTCGTTCTTCTATGTTGAAGCGTTCATTTCCAGTAATAGTTTGAATTTTTAGGTATCACTCTGTTTTCTCCTATATTGATACATGTACTTGGAACTCTAAATCCGACACGGTTTGTGCTAACTTCTTGAAACTTGACACAGTAAAGTAGTTTCACGTTCTATCTCTATGTTTTGTTTCCTCTTGATGTAGCCCTAAGCAGTGACTGGCGAGAAGCACTTTCATGGAAAGGGGTTGCCAAGCTTCCAAAAATTACGAATCTCCAGAAATCTCAGCCAATATTTTTTCACCCAAACTGGATGATACTTTCAGGTAATGATCAGTACACGAAGGCGACTTGTTTCCCCAAATTTCGTTCTTCTATGTTGAAGCGTTCATTTCCAGTAACAGTTTGAATTTTTAGGTTTCACTCTGTTTTCTCCTATATTGATAGATGTATTTGGAACTCTAAATCCAACACAGTTTGTGCTAGCTTCTTGAAACTTGACACAGTAAAGTAGTTTCACGTTCTATCTCTATGTTTTGTTTCCTCTTGATGTAGCCCTAAGCAGTGACTGGCGAGAAACACTTTCATGGAAAGGGGTTTCCAAGCTTCCAAAAATTACGAATCTCCAGAAATCTCAGCCAATATTTTTTCACCCAAACTGGATGATACTTTCAGGTAATGATCAGTACACTAAGGCGACTTGGTTCCCCAAATTTCGTTCTTCTATGTTGAAGCGTTCATTTCCAGTAACATTTTGAATTTTTAGGTTTCACTCTGTTTTCTCCTATATTGATACATGTACTTGGAACTCTAAATCCGACACGGTTTGTGCTAGCTTCTTGAAACTTGACACAGTAAAGTAGTTTCACGTTCTATCTCTATGTTTTGTTTCCTCTTGATGTAGCCCTAAGCACTGACTGGCGAGAAGCACTTTCATGGAAAGGGGTTGCGATGCCTCCAAAAGATACGAATCTCCAGAAATCTCAGCAAATATTTTTTAACCCCGAACTGGATGATACTTTCAGGTAATGATCAGTACACGAAGGCGACTTGATTCCCCAAATTTCGTTCTTCTATGTTGAAGCGTTCATTTCCAGTAACAGTTTGAATTTTTATGTTTCACTCTTTTTTCTCCTATATTGATAGATGTATTTGGAACTCTAAATCCAACACGGTTTGTGCTAGCTTCTTGAAACTGACACAGTAAAGTAGTTTCACGTTCTATCTCTATGGTTTGTTTCCTCTTGATGTAGCCCTCAGCACTGAAGGCGACAAACACTTTCATGGAAAGAGGTTGCCAAGCTTCCAAAAATTACGAATCTCCAGAAATCTCAGCCAATATTTTTTCACCCAAACTGGATGATACTTTCAGGTAATGATCAGTACACTAAGGCGACTTGGTTCCCCAAATTTCGTTCTTCTATGTTGAAGCGTTCATTTCCAGTAATAGTTTGAATTTTTAGGTATCACTCTGTTTTCTCCTATATTGATACATGTACTTGGAACTCTAAATCCGACACGGTTTGTGCTAGCTTCTTGAAACTTGACACAGTAAAGTAGTTTCACGTTCTATCTCTATGTTTTGTTTACTCTTGATGTAGCCCTAAGCAGTGACTGGCGAGAAGCACTTTCATGGAAAGGGGTTGCCAAGCTTCCAAAAATTACGAATCTCCAGAAATCTCAGCCAATATTTTTTCACCCAAACTGGATGATACTTTCAGGTAATGATCAGTACACTAAGGCGACTTGGTTCCCCAAATTTCGTTCTTCTATGTTGAAGCGTTCATTTCCAGTAACAGTTTGAATTTTTAGGTTTCACTCTGTTTTCTCCTATATTGATAGATGTATTTGGAACCCTAAATCCAACACAGTTTGTGCTAGCTTCTTGAAACTTGACACAGTAAAGTAGTTTCACGTTCTATCTCTATGTTTTGTTTCCTCTTGATGTAGCCCTAAGCAGTGACTGGCGAGAAACACTTTCATGGAAAGGGGTTTCCAAGCTTCCAAAAATTACGAATCTCCAGAAATCTCAGCCAATATTTTTTCACCCAAACTGGATGATACTTTCAGGTAATGATCAGTACACTAAGGCGACTTGGTTCCCCAAATTTCATTCTTCTATGTTGAAGCGTTCATTTCCAGTAACACTTTGAATTTTTAGGTATCACTCTGTTTTCTCCTATATTGATAGATGTATTTGGAACTCTAAATCCGACACGGATTGTGCTAGCTTCTTGAAACTTGACACAGTAAAGTAGTTTCACGTTCTATCTCTATGTTTTGTTTCCTCTTGATGTAGCCCTAAGCAGTGACTGGCGAGAAACACTTTCATGGAAAGGGGTTTCCAAGCTTCCAAAAATTACGAATCTCCAGAAATCTCAGCAAATATTTTTTTCACCCAAACTGGATGATACTTTCAGGTAATGATCAGTACACTAAGTCGACTTGGTTCCCCAAATTTCGTTCTTCTATGTTGAAGCGTTCATTTCCAGTAATAGTTTGAATTTTTAGGTATCACTCTGTTTTCTCCTATATTGATACATGTACTTGGAACTCTAAATCCGACACGGTTTGTGCTAGCTTCTTGAAACTTGACACAGTAAAGTAGTTTCACGTTCTATCTCTATGTTTTGTTTCCTCTTGATGTAGCCCTAAGCACTGAAGGCGAGAAACACTTTCATGGAAAGGGGTTGCCAAGCTTCCAAAAATTACGAATCTCCAGAAATCTCAGCCAATATTTTTTCACCCAAACTGGATGATACTTTCAGGTAATGATCAGTAAACGAAGGCGACTTGGTTCCCCAAATTTCGTTCTTCTATGTTGAAGCGTTCATTTCCAGTAACAGTTTGAATTTTTAGGTTTCACTCTGTTTTCTCCTATATTGATAGATGTATTTGGAACTCTAAATCCAACACGGTTTGTGCTAGCTTCTTGAAACTTGACACAGTAAAGTAGTTTCACGTTCTATCTCTATGTTTTGTTTTCTCTTGATGTAGCCCTAAGCACTGACTGGCGAGAAGCACTTTCATGGAAAGGGGTTGCCAAGCTTCCAAAAATTACGAATCTCCAGAAATCTCAGCAAATATTTTTTCACCCAAACTGGATGATACTTTCAGGTAATGATCAGTACACGAAGGCGACTTGGTTCCCCAAATTTCGTTCTTCTATATTGAAGCGTTCATTTCCAGTAACAGTTTGAATTTTTAGGTTTCACTCTTTTTTCTCCTATATTGATAGATGTATTTGGAACTCTAAATCGAACACGGTTTGTGCTAGCTTCTTGAAACTTGACACAGTAAAGTAGTTTCACGTTCTATCTCTATGGTTTGTTTCCTCTTAATGTAGCCCTAAGCAGTGACTGGCGAGAAGCACTTTCATGGAAAGGGGTTGCCAAGCTTCCAAAAATTACGAATCTCCAGAAATCTCAGCAAATATTTTTTCACCCAAACTGGATGATACTTTCAGGTAATGATCAGTACACTAAGGCGACTTGGTTCCCCAAATTTCGTTCTTTTATGTTGAAGTGTTCATTTCCAGTAACAGTTTGAATTTTTAGGTTTCACTCTGTTTTCTCCTATATTGATAGATGTATTTGGAACTCTAAATCCAACACGGTTTGTGCTAGCTTCTTGAAACTTGACACAGTAAAGTAGTTTCACATTCTATCTCTATGGTTTGTTTCCTCTTGATGTAGCCCTAAGCACTGAAGGCGACAAACACTTTCATGGAAAGATTTTGCCAAGCTTCCAAAAATTACGAATCTCCAGAAATCTCAGCCAATATTTTTTCACCCAAACTGGATGATACTTTCAGGTAATGATCAGTACACTAAGGCGACTTGGTTCCCCAAATTTCGTTCTTCTATGTTGAAGCGTTCATTTCCAGTAATAGTTTGAATTTTTAGGTATCACTCTGTTTTCTCCTATATTGATACATGTACTTGGAACTCTAAATCCGACACGGTTTGTGCTAGCTTCTTGAAACTTGACACAGTAAAGTAGTTTCACGTTCTATCTCTATGTTTTGTTTCCTCTTGATGTAGCCCTAAGCAGTGACTGGCGAGAAGCACTTTCATGGAAAGGGGTTGCCAAGCTTCCAAAAATAACGAATCTCCAGAAATCTCAGCCAATATTTTTTCACCCAAACTGGATGATACTTTCAGGTAATGATCAGTACACTAAGGCGACTTGGTTCCCCAAATTTCGTTCTTCTATGTTGAAGCGTTCATTTCCAGTAACAGTTTGAATTTTTAGGTTTCACTCTGTTTTCTCCTATATTGATACATGTACTTGGAACTCTAAATCCAACACAGTTTGTGCTAGCTTCTTGAAACTTGACACAGTAAAGTAGTTTCACGTTCTATCTCTATGTTTTGTTTCCTCTTGATGTAGCCCTAAGCAGTGACTGGCGAGAAACACTTTCATGGAAAGGGGTTTCCAAGCTTCCAAAAATTACGAATCTCCAGAAATCTCAGCCAATATTTTTTCACCCAAACTGGATGATACTTTCAGGTAATGATCAGTACACTAAGGCGACTTGGTTCCCCAAATTTCGTTCTTCTATGTTGAAGCGTTCATTTCCAGTAATAGTTTGAATTTTTAGGTATCACTCTGTTTTCTCCTATATTGATACATGTACTTGGAACTCTAAATCCGACACGGTTTGTGCTAGCTTCTTGAAACTTGACACAGTAAAGTAGTTTCACGTTCTATCTCTATGTTTTGTTTCCTCTTGATGTAGCCCTAAGCACTGACTGGCGAGAAGCACTTTCATGGAAAGGGGTTGCGATGCCTCCAAAAGATACGAATCTCCAGAAATCTCAGCAAATATTTTTTAACCCCGAACTGGATGATACTTTCAGGTAATGATCAGTACACGAAGGCGACTTGGTTCCCCAAATTTCGTTCTTCTATGTTGAAGCGTTCATTTCCAGTAACAGTTTGAATTTTTAGGTTTCACTCTTTATTCTCCTATATTGATAGATGTATTTGGAACTCTAAATCCAACACGGTTTGTGCTAGCTTCTTGAAACTTGACACAGTAAAGTAGTTTCACGTTCTATCTCTATGGTTTGTTTCCTCTTGATGTAGCCCTAAGCACTGAAGGCGACAAACACTTTCATGGAAAGAGGTTGCCAAGCTTCCAAAAATTACGAATCTCCAGAAATCTCAGCCAATATTTTTTCACCCAAACTGGATGATACTTTCAGGTAATGATCAGTCCACTAAGGCGACTTGGTTCCCCAAATTTCGTTCTTCTATGTTGAAGCGTTCATTTCCAGTAATAGTTTGAATTTTTAGGTATCACTCTGTTTTCTCCTATATTGATACATGTACTTGGAACTCTAAATCCGACACGGTTTGTGCTAACTTCTTGAAACTTGACACAGTAAAGTAGTTTCACGTTCTATCTCTATGTTTTGTTTCCTCTTGATGTAGCCCTAAGCAGTGACTGGCGAGAAGCACTTTCATGGAAAGGGGTTGCCAAGCTTCCAAAAATTACGAATCTCCAGAAATCTCAGCCAATATTTTTTCACCCAAACTGGATGATACTTTCAGGTAATGATCAGTAAACGAAGGCGACTTGGTTCCCCAAATTACGTTCTTCTATGTTGAAGCGTTCATTTCCAGTAACAGTTTGAATTTTTAGGTTTCACTCTGTTTTCTCCTATATTGATAGATGTATTTGGAACTCTAAATCCAACACGGTTTGTGCTAGCTTCTTGAAACTTGACACAGTAAAGTAGTTTCACGTTCTATCTCTATGTTTTGTTTCCTCTTGATGTAGCCCTAAGCACTGACTGGCGAGAAGCACTTTCATGGAAAGGGGTTGCGATGCCTCCAAAAGATACGAATCTCCAGAAATATCAGCAAATATTTTTTAACCCCGAACTGGATGATACTTTCAGGTAATGATCAGTACACGAAGGCGACTTGGTTCCCCAAATTTCGTTCTTCTATGTTGAAGCGTTCATTTCCAGTAACAGTTTGAATTTTTAGGTTTCACTCTGTTTTCTCCTATATTGATAGATGTATTTGGAACTCTAAATCCAACACGGTTTGTGCTAGCTTCTTGAAACTTGACACAGTAAAGTAGTTTCACGTTCTATCTCTATGGTTTGTTTCCTCTTGATGTAGCCCTAAGCACTGAAGGTGACAAACACTTTCATGGAAAGAGGTTGCCAAGCTTCCAAAAATTACGAATCTCCAGAAATCTCAGCCAATATTTTTTCACCCAAACTGGATGATACTTTCAGGTAATGATCAGTACACTAAGTCGACTTGGTTCCCCAAATTTCGTTCTTCTATGTTGAAGCGTTCATTTCCAGTAATAGTTTGAATTTTTAGGTATCACTCTGTTTTCTCCTATATTGATACATGTACTTGGAACTCTAAATCCGACACGGTTTGTGCTAGCTTCTTGAAACTTGACACAGTAAAGTAGTTTCACGTTCTATCTCTATGTTTTGTTTCCTCTTGATGTAGCCCTAAGCACTGAAGGCGAGAAACACTTTCATGGAAAGGGGTTGCCAAGCTTCCAAAAATTACCAATCTCCAGAAATCTCAGCCAATATTTTTTCACCCAAACTGGATGATACTTTCAGGTAATGATCAGTAAACGAAGGCGACTTGGTTCCCCAAATTTCGTTCTTCTATGTTGAAGCGTTCATTTCCAGAGACAGTTTGAATTTTTAGGTTTCACTCTGTTTTCTCCTATATTGATAGATGTATTTGGAACTCTAAATCCAACACGGTTTGTGCTAGCTTCTTGAAACTTGACACAGTAAAGTAGTTTCACGTTCTATCTCTATGTTTTGTTTTCTCTTGATGTAGCCCTAAGCACTGACTGGCGAGAAGCACTTTCATGGAAAGGGGTTGCCAAGCTTCCAAAAATTACGAATCTCCAGAAATCTCAGCAAATATTTTTTCACCCAAACTGGATGATACTTTCAGTTAATGATCAGTACACGAAGGCGACTTGGTTCCCCAAATTTCGTTCTTCTATATTGAAGCGTTCATTTCCAGTAACAGTTTGAATTTTTAGGTTTCACTCTTTTTTCTCCTATATTGATAGATGTATTTGGAACTCTAAATCCAACACGGTTTGTGCTAGCTTCTTGAAACTTGACACAGTAAAGTAGTTTCACGTTCTATCTCTATGGTTTGTTTCCTCTTAATGTAGCCCTAAGCAGTGACTGGCGAGAAGCACTTTCATGGAAAGGGGTTGCCAAGCTTCCAAAAATTACGAATCTCCAGAAATCTCAGCAAATATTTTTTCACCCAAACTGGATGATACTTTCAGGTAATGATCAGTACACTAAGGCGACTTGGTTCCCCAAATTTCGTTCTTTTATGTTGAAGTGTTCATTTCCAGTAACAGTTTGAATTTTTAGGTTTCACTCTGTTTTCTCCTATATTGATAGATGTATTTGGAACTCTAAATCCAACACGGTTTGTGCTAGCTTCTTGAAACTTGACACAGTAAAGTAGTTTCACGTTCTATCTCTATGGTTTGTTTCCTCTTGATGTAGCCCTAAGCACTGAAGGCGACAAACACTTTAATGGAAAGAGGTTGCCAAGCTTCCAAAAATTACGAATCTCCAGAAATCTCAGCCAATATTTTTTCACCCAAACTGGATGATACTTTCAGGTAATGATCAGTACACTAAGGCGACTTGGTTCCCCAAATTTCGTTCTTCTATGTTGAAGCGTTCATTTCCAGTAATAGTTTGAATTTTTAGGTATCACTCTGTTTTCTCCTATATTGATACATGTACTTGGAACTCTAAATCCGACACGGTTTGTGCTAGCTTCTTGAAACTTGACACAGTAAAGTAGTTTCACGTTCTATCTCTATGTTTTGTTTCCTCTTGATGTAGCACTAAGCAGTGACTGGCGAGAAGCACTTTCATGGAAAGGGGTTGCCAAGCTTCCAAAAATTACGAATCTCCAGAAATCTCAGCCAATATTTTTTCACCCAAACTGGATGATACTTTCAGGTAATGATCAGTACACTAAGGCGACTTGGTTCCCCAAATTTCGTTCTTCTATGTTGAAGCGTTCATTTCCAGTAACAGTTTGAATTTTTAGGTTTCACTCTGTTTTCTCCTATATTGATAGATGTATTTGGAACTCTAAATCCAACACAGTTTGTGCTAGCTTCTTGAAACTTGACACAGTAAAGTAGTTTCACGTTCTATCTCTATGTTTTGTTTCCTCTTGATGTAGCCCTAAGCAGTGACTGGCGAGAAACACTTTCATGGAAAGGGGTTTCCAAGCTTCCAAAAATTACGAATCTCCAGAAATCTCAGCCAATATTTTTTCACCCAAACTGGATGATACTTTCAGGTAATGATCAGTACACTAAGGCGACTTGGTTCCCCAAATTTCGTTCTTCTATGTTGAAGGGTTCATTTCCAGTAATAGTTTGAATTTTTAGGTATCACTCTGTTTTCTCCTATATTGATACATGTACTTGGAACTCTAAATCCGACACGGTTTGTGCTAGCTTCTTGAAACTTGACACAGTAAAGTAGTTTCACGTTCTATCTCTATGTTTTGTTTCCTCTTGATGTAGCCCTAAGCACTGACTGGCGAGAAGCACTTTCATGGAAAGGGGTTGCGATGCCTCCAAAAGATACGAATCTCCAGAAATCTCAGCAAATATTTTTTAACCCCGAACTGGATGATACTTTCAGGTAATGATCAGTACACGAAGGCGACTTGGTTCCCCAAATTTCGTTCTTCTATGTTGAAGCGTTCATTTCCAGTAACAGTTTGAATTTTTAGGTTTCACTCTTTTTTCTCCTATATTGATAGATGTATTTGGAACTCTAAATCCAACACGGTTTGTGCTAGCTTCTTGAAACTTGACACAGTAAAGTAGTTTCACGTTCTATCTCTATGGTTTGTTTCCTCTTGATGTAGCCCTAAGCACTGAAGGCGACAAACACTTTCATGGAAAGAGGTTGCCAAGCTTCCAAAAATTACGAATCTCCAGAAATCTCAGCCAATATTTTTTCACCCAAACTGGATGATACTTTCAGGTAATGATCAGTCCACTAAGGCGACTTGGTTCCCCAAATTTCGTTCTTCTATGTTGAAGCGTTCATTTCCAGTAATAGTTTGAATTTTTAGGTATCACTCTGTTTTCTCCTATATTGATACATGTACTTGGAACTCTAAATCCGACACGGTTTGTGCTAACTTCTTGAAACTTGACACAGTAAAGTAGTTTCACGTTCTATCTCTATGTTTTGTTTCCTCTTGATGTAGCCCTAAGCAGTGACTGGCGAGAAGCACTTTCATGGAAAGGGGTTGCCAAGCTTCCAAAAATTACGAATCTCCAGAAATCTCAGCCAATATTTTTTCACCCAAACTGGATGATACTTTCAGGTAATGATCAGTAAACGAAGGCGACTTGGTTCCCCAAATTTCGTTCTTCTATGTTGAAGCGTTCATTTCCAGTAACAGTTTGAATTTTCAGGTTTCACTCTGTTTTCTCCTATATTGATAGATGTATTTGGAACTCTAAATCCAACACAGTTTGTGCTAGCTTCTTGAAACTTGACACAGTAAAGTAGTTTCACGTTCTATCTCTATGTTTTGTTTCCTCTTGATGTAGCCCTAAGCACTGACTGGCGAGAAGCACTTTCATGGAAAGGGGTTGCGATGCCTCCAAAAGATACGAATCTCCAGAAATATCAGCAAATATTTTTTAACCCCGAACTGGATGATACTTTCAGGTAATGATCAGTACACGAAGGCGACTTGGTTCCCCAAATTTCGTTCTTCTATGTTGAAGCGTTCATTTCCAGTAACAGTTTGAATTTTTAGGTTTCACTCTTTTTTCTCCTATATTGATAGATGTATTTGGAACTCTAAATCCAACACGGTTTGTGCTAGCTTCTTGAAACTTGACACAGTAAAGTAGTTTCACGTTCTATCTCTATGTTTTGTTTCCTCTTGATGTAGCCCTAAGCAGTGACTGGCGAGAAACACTTTCATGGAAAGAGGTTGCCAAGCTTCCAAAAATTACGAATCTCCAGAAATCTCAGCCAATATTTTTTCACCCAAACTGGATGATACTTTCAGGTAATGATCAGTCCACTAAGGCGACTTGGTTCCCCAAATTTCGTTCTTCTATGTTGAAGCGTTCATTTCCAGTAATAGTTTGAATTTTTAGGTATCACTCTGTTTTCTCCTATATTGATACATGTACTTGGAACTCTAAATCCGACACGGTTTGTGCTAACTTCTTGAAACTTGACACAGTAAAGTAGTTTCACGTTCTATCTCTATGTTTTGTTTCCTCTTGATGTAGCCCTAAGCAGTGACTGGCGAGAAGCACTTTCATGGAAAGGGGTTGCCAAGCTTCCAAAAATTACGAATCTCCAGAAATCTCAGCCAATATTTTTTCACCCAAACTGGATGATACTTTCAGGTAATGATCAGTAAACGAAGGCGACTTGGTTCCCCAAATTTCGTTCTTCTATGTTGAAGCGTTCATTTCCAGTAACAGTTTGAATTTTCAGGTTTCACTCTGTTTTCTCCTATATTGATAGATGTATTTGGAACTCTAAATCCAACACAGTTTGTGCTAGCTTCTTGAAACTTGACACAGTAAAGTAGTTTCACGTTCTATCTCTATGTTTTGTTTCCTCTTGATGTAGCCCTAAGCACTGACTGGCGAGAAGCACTTTCATGGAAAGGGGTTGCGATGCTTCCAAAAGATACGAATCTCCAGAAATCTCAGCAAATATTTTTTAACCCCGAACTGGATTATACTTTCAGGTAATGATCAGTACACGAAGGCGACTTGGTTCCCCAAATTTCGTTCTTCTATGTTGAAGCGTTCATTTCCAGTAACAGTTTGAATTTTTAGGTTTCACTCTGTTTTCTCCTATATTGATAGATGTATTTGGAACTCTAAATCCAACACGGTTTGTGCTAGCTTCTTGAAACTTGACACAGTAAAGTAGTTTCACGTTCTATCTCTATGGTTTGTTTCCTCTTGATGTAGCCCTAAGCACTGAAGGCGACAAACACTTTCATGGAAAGAGGTTGCCAAGCTTCCAAAAATTACGAATCTCCAGAAATCTCAGCCAATATTTTTTCACCCAAACTGGATGATACTTTCAGGTAATGATCAGTCCACTAAGGCGACTTGGTTCCCCAAATTTCGTTCTTCTATGTTGAAGCGTTCATTTCCAGTAATAGTTTGAATTTTTAGGTATCACTCTGTTTTCTCCTATATTGATACATGTACTTGGAACTCTAAATCCAACACGGTTTGTGCTAACTTCTTGAAACTTGACACAGTAAAGTAGTTTCACGTTCTATCTCTATGTTTTCTTTCCTCTTGATGTAGCCGTAAGCACTGACTGGCGAGAAGCACTTTCATGGAAAGGGGTTGCGATGCTTCCAAAAGTTACGAATCTCCAGAAATCTCAGCAAATATTTTTTAACCCCAAACTGGATGATACTTTCAGGTAATGATCAGTACACGAAGGCGACTTGGTTCCCCAAATTTCGTTCTTCTATGTTGAAGCATTCATTTCCAGTAACAGTTTGAATTTTTAGGTTTCACTCTTTTTTCTCCTATATTGATAGATGTATTTGGAACTCTAAATCCAACACGGTTTGTGCTAGCTTCTTGAAACTTGACACAGTAAAATAGTCTCACGTTCTATCTCTATGGTTTGTTTCCTCTTAATGTAGCCCTAAGCAGTGACTGGCGAGAAGCACTTTCATGGAAAGGGGTTGCCAAGCTTCCAAAAATTACGAATCTCCAGAAATCTCAGCAAATATTTTTTCACCCAAACTGGATGATACTTTCAGGTAATAATCAGTACACTAAGGCGACTTGGTTCCCCAAATTTCGTTCTTCTATGTTGAAGCGTTCATTTCCAGTAACAGTTTGAATTTTTAGGTTTCACTCTGTTTTCTCCTATATTGATAGATGTATTTGGAACTCTAAATCCAACACGGTTTGTGCTAGCTTCTTGAAACTTGACACAGTAAAGTAGTTTCACGTTCTATCTCTATGTTTTGTTTCCTCTTGATGTAGCCCTAAGCACTGAAGGCGAGAAACACTTTCATGGAAAGAGGTTGCCAAGCTTCCAAAAATTACGAATCTCCAGAAATCTCAGCCAATATTTTTTCACCCAAACTGGATGATACTTTCAGGTAATGATCAGTACACTAAGGCGACTTGGTTCCCCAAATTTCGTTCTTCTATGTTGAATCGTTCATTTCCAGTAACAGTTTGAATTTTTAGGTTTCACTCTGTTTTCTCCTATAATGATAGATGTATTTGGAACTCTAAATCCAACACAGTTTGTGCTAGCTTCTTGAAACTTGACACAGTAAAGTAGTTTCACGTTCTATCTCTATGTTTTGTTTCCTCTTGATGTAGCCTTAAGCAGTGACTGGCGAGAAACACTTTCATGGAAAGGGGTTTCCAAGCTTCCAAAAATTACGAATCTCCAGAAATCTCAGCCAGTATTTTTTCACCCAAACTGGATGATACTTTCAGGTAATGATCAGTACATTAAGGCGACTTGGTTCCCCAAATTTCGTTCTTCTATGTTGAAGCGTTCATTTCCAGTAACACTTTGAATTTTTAGGTATCACTCTGTTTTCTCCTATATTGATAGATGTATTTGGAACTCTAAATCCAACACGGTTTGTGCTAGCTTCTTGAAACTTGACACAGTAAAGTAGTTTCACGTTCTATCTCTATGTTTTGTTTCCTCTTGATGTAGCCCTAAGCAGTGACTGGCGAGAAACACTTTCATGGAAAGGAGTTTCCAAGCTTCCAAAAATTACGAATCTCCAGAAATCTCAGCAAATATTTTTTCACCCAAACTGGATGATACTTTCAGGTAATGATCAGTACACTAAGTCGACTTGGTTCCCCAAATTTCGTTCTTCTATGTTGAAGCGTTCATTTCCAGTAACAGTTTGAATTTTTAGGTATCACTCTGTTTTCTCCTATATTGATATATGTACTTGGAACTCTAAATCCGACACGGTTTGTGCTAGCTTCTTGAAACTTGACACAGTAAAGTAGTTTCACGTTCTATCTCTATGTTTTGTTTCCTCTTGATGTAGCCCTAAGCAGTGACTGGCGAGAAGCACTTTCATGGAAAGGGGTTGCCAAGCTTCCAAAAATTACGAATCTCCAGAAATCTCAGCCAATATTTTTTCACCCAAACTTGATGATACTTTCAGGTAATGATCAGTACACTAAGGCGACTTGGTTCCCCAAATTTCGTTCTTCTATGTTGAAGCGTTCATTTCCAGTAACAGTTTGAATTTTTAGGTTTCACTCTGGTTTCTCCTATAATGATAGATGTATTTGGAACTCTAAATCCAACACGGTTTGTGCTAGCTTCTTGAAACTTGACACAGTAAAGTAGTTTCACGTTCTATCTCTATGTTTTGTTTCCTCTTGATGTAGCCTTAAGCAGTGACTGGCGAGAAACACTTTCATGGAAAGGGGTTTCCAAGCTTCCAAAAATTACGAATCTCCAGAAATCTCAGCCAGTATTTTGTCACCCAAACTGGATGATTCTTTCAGGTAATGATCAGTACACTAAGGCGACTTGGTTCCCCAAATTTCGTTCTTCTATGTTGAAGCGTTCATTTCCAGTAACACTTTGAATTTTTAGGTATCACTCTGTTTTCTCCTATATTGATAGATGTATTTGGAACTCTAAATCCAACACGGTTTGTGCTAGCTTCTTGAAACTTGACACAGTAAAGTAGTTTCACGTTCTATCTCTATGTTTTGTTTCCTCTTGAAGTAGCCCTAAGCAGTGACTGGCGAGAAGCACTTTCATGGAAAGGGGTTGCCAAGCTTCCAAAAATTACGAATCTCCAGAAATCTCAGCCAATATTTTTTCACCCAAACTTGATGATACTTTCAGGTAATGATCAGTACACTAAGGCGACTTGGTTCCCCAAATTTCGTTCTGCTATGTTGAAGCGTTCATTTCCAGTAACAGTTTGAATTTTTAGGTTTCACTCTGTTTTCTCCTATAATGATAGATGTATTTGGAACTCTAAATCCAACACAGTTTGTGCTAGCTTCTTGAAACTTGACACAGTAAAGTAGTTTCACGTTCTATCTCTATGTTTTGTTTCCTCTTGATGTAGCCCTAAGCAGTGATTGGCAAGAAGCACTTTCATGGAAAGGGGTTGCCAAGCTTCCAAAAATTACGAATCTCCAGAAATCTCAGCCAATATTTTTTCACCCAAACTGGATGATACTTTCAGGTAATGATCAGTACACTAAGGCGACTTGGTTCCCCAAATTTCGTTCTTCTATGTTGAAGCGTTCATTTCCAGTAACACTTTGAATTTTTAGGTATCACTCTGTTTTCTCCTATATTGATAGATGTATTTGGAACTCTAAATCCAACACGGTGTGTGCTAGCTTCTTGAAACATGACACAGTAAAGTAGTTTCACGTTCTATCTCTATGTTTTGTTTCCTCTTGATGTAGCCCTAAGCACTGACTGGCGAGAAGCACTTTCATGGAAAGGGGTTGCCAAGCTTCCAAAAATTACGAATCTCCAGAAATCTCAGCAAATATTTTTTCACCCAAACTGGATGATACTTTCAGGTAATGATCAGTACACGAAGGCGACTTGGTTCCCCAAATTTCGTTCTTCTATATTGAAGCGTTCATTTCCAGTAACAGTTTGAATTTTTAGGTTTCACTCTTTTTTCTCCTATATTGATAGATGTATTTGGAACTCTAAATCGAACACGGTTTGTGCTAGCTTCTTGAAACTTTACACAGTAAAGTAGTTTCACGTTCTATCTCTATGGTTTGTTTCCTCTTAATGTAGCCCTAAGCAGTGACTGGTGAGAAGCACTTTCATGGAAAGGGGTTGCCAAGCTTCCAAAAATTACGAATCTCCAGAAATCTCAGCCAATATTTTTTCACCCAAACTGGATGATACTTTCAGGTAATGATCAGTAAACGAAGGCGACTTGGTTCCCCAAATTTCGTTCTTCTATGTTGAAGCGTTCATTTCCAGTAATAGTTTGAATTTTTAGGTTTCACTCTGTTTACTCGTATATTGATAGATGTATTTGGAACTCTAAATCCAACACGGTTTGTGCTAGCTTCTTGAAACTTGACACAGTAAAGTAGTTTCACGTTCTATCTCTATGTTTTGTTTCCTCTTGATGTAGCCCTAAGCACTGACTGGCGAGAAGCACTTTCATGGAAAGGGGTTGCGATGCTTCCAAAAGTTACGAATCTCCAGAAATCTCAGCCAATATTTTTTAACCCCAAACTGGATGATACTTTCAGATAATGATCAGTACACGAAGGCGACTTGGTTCCCCAAATTTCGTTCTTCTATGTTGAAGCGTTCATTTCCAGTAACAGTTTGAATTTTTAGGTTTCACTCTTTTTTCTCCTATATTGATAGATGTATTTGGAACTCTAAATCCAACACGGTTTGTGCTAGCTTCCTAAAACTTGACATAGTAAAATAGTTTCACGTTCTATCTCTATGTTTTGTTTCCTCTTGATGTAGCCCTAAGCACTGAAGGCGAGATACACTTTCATGGAAAGAGGTTGCCAAGCTTCCAAAAATTACGTATCTCCAGAAATCTCAGCCAATATTTTTTCACCCAAACTGGATGATACTTTCAGGTAATGATCAGTACACTAAGGCGACTTGGTTCCCCAAATTTAGTTCTTCTATGTTGAAGCGTTCATTTCCAGTAACAGTTTGAATTTTTAGGTTTCACTCTGTTTTCTCCTATATTGATAGATGTATTTGGAACTCTAAATCCAACACGGTTTGTGCTAGCTTCTTGAAACTTGACACAGTAAAGTAGTTTCACGTTCTATCTCTATGGTTTGTTTCTTCTTGATGTAGCCCTAAGCAGTGACTGGCGAGAAGCACTTTCATGGAAAGGGGTTGCCAAGCTTCCAAAAATTACAAATCTCCAGAAATCTCAGTAAATATTTTTTCACCCAAACTGGATGATACTTGCAGGTAATGATCAGTACACTAAGGCGACTTGGTTCCCCAAATTTCATTCTTCTATGTTGAAGCGTTCATTTCCAGTAACAGTTTGAATTTTTAGGTTTCACTCTGTTTTCTCCTATATTGATAGATGTATTTGGAACTCTAAATCCAACACGGTTTGTGCTAGCTTCTTGAAACTTGACACAGTGAAGTAGTTTCACGTTCTATCTCTATGTTTTGTTTCCTCTTGATGTAGCCCTAAGCAGTGACTGGCGAGAAACACTTTCATGGAAAGGGGTTGCCAAGCTTCCAAAAATTACGAATCTCCAGAAATCTCAGCCAATATATTTTCACCCAAACTGGATGATACTTTCAGGTAATGATCAGTACATTAAGGCGACTTGGTTCCCCAAATTTCGTTCTTCTATGTTGAAGCGTTCATTTCCAGTAACACTTTGAATTTTTAGGTATCACTCTGTTTTATCCTATATTGATAGATGTATTTGGAACGCTAAATCCAACACGGTTTGTGCTAGCTTCTTGAAACTTGACACAGTAAAGTAGTTTCATGTTCTATCTCTACGTTTTGTTTCCTCTTGATGTAGCCCTCAGCAGTGACTGGCGAGAAGCACTTTCATGGAAAGGGGTTGCCAAGCTTCCAAAAATTACAAATCTCCAGAAATCTCAGTAAATATTTTTTCACCCAAACTGGATGATACTTGCAGGTAATGATCAGTACACGAAGGCGACTTGGTTCCCCAAATTTCGTTCTTCTATGTTGAAGCGTTCATTTCCAGTAACAGTTTGAATTTTTAGGTTTCACTCTGTTTTCTCCTATATTGATAGATGTATTTGGAACTCTAAATCCAACACGGTTTGTGCTAGCTTCTTGAAACTTGACACAGTGAAGTAGTTTCACGTTCTATCTCTATGTTTTGTTTCCTCTTGATGTAGCCCTAAGCACTGACTGGCGAGAAGCACTTTAATGGAAAGGGGTTGCGATGCTTCCAAAAATTCCGAATCTCCAGAAATCTCAGCCAATATTTTTTCACCCAAACTGGATGATACTTTCAGGTAATGATCAGTACACTAAGGCGACTTGGTTCCCCAAATTTCGTTCTTCTATGTTGAAGCGTTCATTTCCAGTAATAGTTTGAATTTTTAGGTATCACTCTGTTTTCTCCTATATTGATACATGTACTTGGAACTCTAAATCCGACACAGTTTGTGCTAGCTTCTTGAAACTTGACACAGTAAAGTAGTTTCACGTTCTATCTCTATGTTTTGTTTCCTCTTGATGTAGCCCTAAGCAGTGACTGGCGAGAAGCACTTTCATGGAAAGGGGTTGCCAAGCTTCCAAAAATTACGAATCTCCAGAAATCTCAGCCAATATTTTTTCACCCAAACTGGATGATACTTTCAGGTAATGATCAGTACACTAAGGCGACTTGGTTCCCCAAATTTCGTTCTTCTATGTTGAAGCGTTCATTTCCAGTAACAGTTTGAATTTTTAGGTTTCACTCTGTTTTCTCCTATATTGATAGATGTATTTGGAACTCTAAATCCAACACAGTTTGTGCTAGCTTCTTGAAACTTGACACAGTAAAGTAGTTTCACGTTCTATCTCTATGTTTTGTTTCCTCTTGATGTAGCCCTAAGCAGTGACTGGCGAGAAACACTTTCATGGAAAGGGGTTTCCAAGCTTCCAAAAATTACGAATCTCCAGAAATCTCAGCCAATATTTTTTCACCCAAACTGGATGATACTTTCAGGTAATGATCAGAACACTAAGGCGACTTGGTTCCCCAAATTTCGTTCTTCTATGTTGAAGCGTTCATTTCCAGTAACACTTTGAATTTTTAGGTATCACTCTGTTTTCTCCTATATTGATAGATGTATTTGGAACTCTAAATCCAACACGGTTTGTGCTAGCTTCTTGAAACTTGACACAGTAAAGTAGTTTCACGTTCTATCTCTATGTTTTGTTTCCTCTTGATGTAGCCCTAAGCAGTGACTGGCGAGAAACACTTTCATGGAAAGGGGTTTCCAAGCTTCCAAAAATTACGAATCTCCAGAAATCTCAGCAAATATTTTTTCACCCAAACTGGATGATACTTTCAGGTAATGATCAGTACACTAAGTCGACTTGGTTCCCCAAATTTCGTTCTTCTATGTTGAAGCGTTCATTTCCAGTAATAGTTTGAATTTTTAGGTATCACTCTGTTTTTTCCTATATTGATACATGTACTTGGAACTCTAAATCCGACACGGTTTGTGCTAGCTTCTTGAAACTTGACACAGTAAAGAAGTTTCACGTTCTATCTCTATGTTTTGTTTCCTCTTGATGTAGCCCTAAGCACTGAAGGCGAGAAACACTTTCATGGAAAGGGGTTGCCAAGCTTCCAAAAATTACGAATCTCCAGAAATCTCAGCCAATATTTTTTCACCCAAACTGGATGATACTTTCAGGTAATGATCAGTAAACGAAGGCGACTTGGTTCCCCAAATTTCGTTCTTCTATGTTGAAGCCTTCATTTCCAGTAACAGTTTGAATTTTTAGGTTTCACTCTGTTTTCTCCTATATTGATAGATGTATTTGGAACTCTAAATCCAACACGGTTTGTGCTAGCTTCTTGAAACTTGACACAGTAAAGTAGTTTCACGTTCTATCTCTATGTTTTGTTTCCTCTTGATGTAGCCCTAAGCACTGACTGGCGAGAAGCACTTTCATGGAAAGGGGTTTCCAAGCTTCCAAAAATTACGAATCTCCAGAAATCTCAGCAAATATTTTTTCACCCAAACTGGATGATACTTTCAGGTAATGATCAGTACACGAAGGCGACTTGGTTCCCCAAATTTCGTTCTTCTATATTGAAGCGTTCATTTCCAGTAACAGTTTGAATTTTTAGGTTTCACTCTTTTTTCTCCTATATTGATAGATGTATTTGGAACTCTAAATCGAACACGGTTTGTGCTAGCTTCTTGAAACTTGACACAGTAAAGTAGTTTCACGTTCTATCTCTATGGTTTGTTTCCTCTTAATGTAGCCCTAAGCAGTGACTGGCGAGAAGCACTTTCATGGAAAGGGGTTGCCAAGCTTCCAAAAATTCCGAATCTCCAGAAATCTCAGCAAATATTTTTTCACCCAAACTGGATGATACTTTCGGGTAATGATCAGTACACTAAGGCGACTTGGTTCCCCAAATTTCGTTCTTTTATGTTGAAGTGTTCATTTCCAGTAACAGTTTAAAATTTTAGGTTTCACTCTGTTTTCTCCTATATTGATAGATGTATTTGGAACCCTAAATCCAACACGGATTGTGCTAGCTTCTTGAAACTTGACACAGTAAAGTAGTTTCACGTTCTATCTCTATGTTTTGTTTCCTCTTGATGTAGCCCTAAGCACTGACTGGCGAGAAGCACTTTCATGGAAAGGGGTTGCCAAGCTTCCAAAAATTACGAATCTCCAGAAATCTCAGCAAATATTTTTTCACCCAAACTGGATGATACTTTCAGGTAATGATCAGTACACTACGTCGACTTGGTTCCATAAATTTCGTTCTTCTATGTTGAAGCGTTCATTTCCAGTAATAGTTTGAATTTTTAGGTATCACTCTGTTTTCTCCTATATTGATACATGTACTTGGAACTCTAAATCCGACACGGTTTGTGCTAGCTTCTTGAAACTTGACACAGTAAAGTAGTTTCACGTTCTATCTCTATGTTTTGTTTCCTCTTGATGTAGCCCTAAGCACTGAAGGCGAGAAACACTTTCATGGAAAGGGGTTGCCAAGCTTCCAAAAATTACCAATCTCCAGAAATCTCAGCCAATATTTTTTCACCCAAACTGGATGATACTTTCAGGTAATGATCAGTAAATGAAGGCGACTTGGTTCCCCAAATTTCGTTCTTTTATGTTGAAGCGTTCATTTCCAGTAACAGTTTGAATTTTTAGGTTTCACTCTGTTTTCTCCTATATTGATAGATGTATTTGGAACTCTAAATCCAACACGGTTTGTGCTAGCTTCTTGAAACTTGACACAGTAAAGTAGTTTCACGTTCTATCTCTATGTTTTGTTTCCTCTTGATGTAGCCCTAAGCACTGACTGGCGAGAAGCACTTTCATGGAAAGGGGTTGCCAAGCTTCCAAAAATTACGAATCTCCAGAAATCTCAGCAAATATTTTTTCACCCAAACTGGATGATACTTTCAGGTAATGATCAGTACACGAAGGCGACTTGGTTCCCCAAATTTCGTTCTTCTATATTGAAGCGTTCATTTCCAGTAACAGTTTGAATTTTTAGGTTTCACTCTTTTTTCTCCTATATTGATAGATGTATTTGGAACTCTAAATCGAACACGGTTTGTGCTAGCTTCTTGAAACTTGACACAGTAAAGTAGTTTCACGTTCTATCTCTATGGTTTGTTTCCTCTTAATGTAGCCCTAAGCAGTGACTGGCGAGAAGCACTTTCATGGAAAGGGGTTGCCAAGCTTCCAAAAATTCCGAATCTCCAGAAATCTCAGCAAATATTTTTTCACCCAAACTGGATGATACTTTCGGGTAATGATCAGTACACTAAGGCGACTTGGTTCCCCAAATTTCGTTCTTCTATGTTGAAGTGTTCATTTCCAGTAACAGTTTAAAATTTTAGGTTTCACTCTGTTTTCTCCTATATTGATAGATGTATTTGGAACCCTAAATCCAACACGGATTGTGCTAGCTTCTTGAAACTTGACACAGTAAAGTAGTTTCACGTTCTATCTCTATGTTTTGTTTCCTCTTGATGTAGCCCTAAGCACTGACTGGCGAGAAGCACTTTCATGGAAAGGGGTTGCCAAGCTTAAAAAATTACGAATCTCCAGAAATCTCAGCAAATATTTTTTCACCCAAACTGGATGATACTTTCAGGTAATGATCAGTACACGAAGGCGACTTGGTTCCCCAAATTTCGTTCTTCTATATTGAAGCGTTCATTTCCAGTAACAGTTTGAATTTTTAGGTTTCACTCTTTTTTCTCCTATATTGATAGATGTACTTGGAACTCTAAATCCGACACGGTTTGTGCTAGCTTCTTGAAACTTGACACAGTAAAGTAGTTTCACGTTCTATCTCTATGTTTTGTTTCCTCTTGATGTAGCCCTAAGCACTTAAGGCGAGAAACACTTTCATGGAAAGGGGTTGCCAAGCTTCCAAAAATTACGAATCTCCAGAAATCTCAGCCAATATTTTTTCACCCAAACTGGATGATACTTTCAGGTAATGATAAGTAAACGAAGGCGACTTGGTTCCCCAAATTTCGTTCTTCTATGTTGAAGCGTTCATTTCCAGTAACAGTTTGAATTTTTAGGTTTCACTCTGTTTTCTCCTATATTGATAGATGTATTTGGAACTCTAAATCCAACACGGTTTGTGCTAGCTTCTTGAAACTTGACACAGTAAAGTAGTTTCACGTTCTATCTCTATGTTTTGTTTCCTCTTGATGTAGCCCTAAGCACTGACTGGCGAGAAGCACTTTCATGGAAAGGGGTTGCCAAGCTTCCAAAAATTACGAATCTCCAGAAATCTCAGCAAATATTTTTTCACCCAAACTGGATGATACTTTCAGGTAATGATCAGTACACGAAGGCGACTTGGTTCCCCAAATTTCGTTCTTCTATATTGAAGCGTTCATTTCCAGTAACAGTTTGAATTTTTAGGTTTCACTCTTTTTTCTCCTATATTGATAGATGTATTTGGAACTCTAAATCGAACACGGTTTGTGCTAGCTTCTTGAAACTTGACACAGTAAAGTAGTTTCACGTTCTATCTCTATGGTTTGTTTCCTCTTAATGTAGCCCTAAGCAGTGACTGGCGAGAAGCACTTTCATGGAAAGGGGTTGCCAAGCTTCCAAAAATTCCGAATCTCCAGAAATCTCAGCAAATATTTTTTCACCCAAACTGGATGATACTTTCGGGTAATGATCAGTACACTAAGGCGACTTGGTTCCCCAAATTTCGTTCTTTTATGTTGAAGTGTTCATTTCCAGTAACAGTTTAAAATTTTAGGTTTCACTCTGTTTTCTCCTATATTGATAGATGTATTTGGAACTCTAAATCCAACACGGATTGTGCTAGCTTCTTGAAACTTGACACAGTAAAGTAGTTTCACGTTCTATCTCTATGTTTTGTTTCCTCTTGATGTAGCCCTAAGCACTGACTGGCGAGAAGCACTTTCATGGAAAGGGGTTGCGATGCTTCCAAAAGATACGAATCTCCAGAAATCTCAGCAAATATTTTTTAACCCCGAACTGGATGATACTTTCAGGTAATGATCAGTACACGAAGGTGACTTGGTTCCCCCAATTTCGTTCTTCTATGTTGAAGCGTTCATTTCCAGTAACAGTTTGAATTTTTAGGTTTCACTCTTTTTTCTCCTATATTGATAGATGTATTTGGAACTCTAAATCCAACACGGTTTGTGCTAGCTTCTTGAAACTTGACACAGTAAAGTAGTTTCACGTTCTATCTCTATGGTTTGTTTCCTCTTGATGTAGCCCTAAGCACTGAAGGCGACAAACACTTTCATGGAAAGAGGTTGCCAAGCTTCCAAAAATTACGAATCTCCAGAAATCTCAGCCAATATTTTTTCACCCAAACTGGATGATACTTTCAGGTAATGATCAGTACACTAAGGCGACTTGGTTCCCCAAATTTCGTTCTTCTATGTTGAAGCGTTCATTTCCAGTAATAGTTTGAATTTTTAGGTATCACTCTGTTTTCTCCTATATTGATACATGTACTTGGAACTCTAAATCCGACACGGTTTGTGCTAACTTCTTGAAACTTGACACAGTAAAGTAGTTTCACGTTCTATCTCTATGTTTTGTTTCCTCTTGATGTAGCCCTAAGCAGTGACTGGCGAGAAGCACTTTCATGGAAAGGGGTTGCCAAGCTTCCAAAAATTACGAATCTCCAGAAATCTCAGCCAATATTTTTTCACCCAAACTGGATGATACTTTCAGGTAATGATCAGTACACGAAGGCGACTTGGTTCCCCAAATTTCGTTCTTCTATGTTGAAGCGTTCATTTCCAGTAACAGTTTGAATTTTTAGGTTTCACTCTGTTTTCTCCTATATTGATAGATGTATTTGGAACTCTAAATCCAACACAGTTTGTGCTAGCTTCTTGAAACTTGACACAGTAAAGTAGTTTCACGTTCTATCTCTATGTTTTGTTTCCTCTTGATATAGCCCTAAGCAGTGACTGGCGAGAAACACTTTCATGGAAAGGGGTATCCAAGCTTCCAAAAATTACGAATCTCCAGAAATCTCAGCCAATATTTTTTCACCCAAACTGGATGATACTTTCAGGTAATGATCAGTACACTAAGGCGACTTGGTTCCCCAAATTTCGTTCTTCTATGTTGAAGCGTTCATTTCCAGTAATAGTTTGAATTTTTAGGTATCACTCTGTTTTCTCCTATATTGATACATGTACTTGGAACTCTAAATCCGACACGGTTTGTGCTAGCTTCTTGAAACTTGACACAGTAAAGTAGTTTCACGTTCTATCTCTATGTTTTGTTTCCTCTTGATGTAGCCCTAAGCACTGACTGGCGAGAAGAACTTTCATGGAAAGGGGTTGCGATGCCTCCAAAAGATACGAATCTCCAGAAATCTCAGCAAATATTTTTTAACCCCGAACTGGATGATACTTTCAGGTAATGATCAGTACACGAAGGCGACTTGGTTCCCCAAATTTCGTTCTTCTATGTTGAAGCGTTCATTTCCAGTAACAGTTTGAATTTTTATGTTTCACTCTTTTTTCTCCTATATTGATAGATGTATTTGGAACTCTAAATCCAACACGGTTTGTGCTAGCTTCTTGAAACTTGACACAGTAAAGTAGTTTCACGTTCTATCTCTATGGTTTGTTTCCTCTTGATGTAGCCCTCAGCACTGAAGGCGACAAACACTTTCATGGAAAGAGGTTGCCAAGCTTCCAAAAATTACGAATCTCCAGAAATCTCAGCCAATATTTTTTCACCCAAACTGGATGATACTTTCAGGTAATGATCAGTACACTAAGGCGACTTGGTTCCCCAAATTTCGTTCTTCTATGTTGAAGCGTTCATTTCCAGTAATAGTTTGAATTTTTAGGTATCACTCTGTTTTCTCCTATATTGATACATGTACTTGGAACTCTAAATCCGACACGGTTTGTGCTAGCTTCTTGAAACTTGACACAGTAAAGTAGTTTCACGTTCTATCTCTATGTTTTGTTTCCTCTTGATGTAGCCCTAAGCACTGAAGGCGAGAAACACTTTCATGGAAAGGGGTTGCCAAGCTTCCAAAAATTACGAATCTCCAGAAATCTCAGCCAATATTTTTTCACCCAAACTGGATGATACTTTCAGGTAATGATCAGTAAACGAAGGCGACTTGGTTCCCCAAATTTCGTTCTTCTATGTTGAAGCGTTCATTTCCAGTAACAGTTTGAATTTTTAGGTTTCACTCTGTTTTCTCCTATATTGATAGATGTATTTGGAACTCTAAATCCAACACGGTTTGTGCTAGCTTCTTGAAACTTGACACAGTAAAGTAGTTTCACGTTCTATCTCTATGTTTTGTTTCCTCTTGATGTAGCCCTAAGCAGTGACTGGCGAGAAACACTTTCATGGAAAGGGGTTTCCAAGCTTCCAAAAATTACGAATCTCCAGAAATCTCAGCCAATATTTTTTTCACCCAAACTGGATGATACTTTCAGGTAATGATCAGTACACTAAGTCGACTTGGTTCCCCAAATTTCGTTCTTCTATGTTGAAGCGTTCATTTCCAGTAATAGTTTGAATTTTTAGGTATCACTCTGTTTTCTCCTATATTGATACATGTACTTGGAACTCTAAATCCGACACGGTTTGTGCTAGCTTCTTGAAACTTGACACAGTAAAGTAGTTTCACGTTCTATCTCTATGTTTTGTTTCCTCTTGATGTAGCCCTAAGCACTGAAGGCCAGAAACACTTTCATGGAAAGGGGTGGCCAAGCTTCCAAAAATTACGAATCTCCAGAAATCTCAGCCAATATTTTTTCACCCAAACTGGATGATACTTTCAGGTAATGATCAGTAAACGAAGGCGACTTGGTTCCCCAAATTTCGTTCTTCTATGTTGAAGCGTTCATTTCCAGGAACAGTTTGAATTTTTAGGTTTCACTCTGTTTTCTCCTATATTGATAGATGTATTTGGAACTCTAAATCCAACACGGTTTGTGCTAGCTTCTTGAAACTTGACACAGTAAAGTAGTTTCACGTTCTATCTCTATGTTTTGTTTTCTCTTGATGTAGCCCTAAGCACTGAAGGCGACAAACACTTTCATGGAAAGGGGTTGCCAAGCTTCCAAAAATTACGAATCTCCAGAAATCTCAACAAATATTTTTTAACCCCGAACTGGATGATACTTTCAGGTAATGATCAGTACACGAAGGCGACTTGGTTCCCCAAATTTTGTTCTTTTATGTTGAAGTGTTCATTTCCAGTAACAGTTTGAATTTTTAGGTTTCACTCTGTTTTCTCCTATATTGATAGATGTATTTGGAACTCTAAATCCAACACGGTTTGTGCTAGCTTCTTGAAACTTGACACAGTAAAGTAGTTTCACGTTCTATCTCTATGGTTTGTTTCCTCTTGATGTAGCCCTAAGCACTGAAGGCGACAAACACTTTCATGGAAAGAGGTTGCCAAGCTTCCAAAAATTACGAATCTCCAGAAATCTCAGCCAATATTTTTTCACCCAAACTGGATGATACTTTCAGGTAATGATCAGTACACTAAGGCGAATTGGTTCCCCAAATTTCGTTCTTCTATGTTGAAGCGTTCATTTCCAGTAATAGTTTGAATTTTTAGGTATCACTCTGTTTTCTCCTATATTGATACATGTACTTGGAACTCTAAATCCGACACGGTTTGTGCTAGCTTCTTGAAACTTGACACAGTAAAGTAGTTTCACGTTCTATCTCTATGTTTTGTTTCCTCTTGATGTAGCCCTAAGCAGTGACTGGCGAGAAGCACTTTCATGGAAAGGGGTTGCCAAGCTTCCAAAAATTACGAATCTCCAGAAATCTCAGCCAATATTTTTTCACCCAAACTGGATGATACTTTCAGGTAATGATCAGTACACTAAGGCGACTTGGTTCCCCAAATTTCGTTCTTCTATGTTGAAGCGTTCATTTCCAGTAACAGTTTGAATTTTTAGGTTTCACTCTGTTTTCTCCTATATTGATAGATGTATTTGGAACTCTAAATCCGACACGGTTTGTGCTAACTTCTTGAAACTTGACACAGTAAAGTAGTTTCACGTTCTATCTCTATGTTTTGTTTCCTCTTGATGTAGCCCTAAGCACTGACTGGCGAGAAGCACTTTCATGGAAAGGGGTTGCGATGCCTCCAAAAGATACGAATCTCCAGGAATCTCAGCAAATATTTTTTAACCCCGAACTGGATGATACTTTCAGGTAATGATCAGTACACGAAGGCGACTTGGTTCCCCAAATTTCGTTCTTCTATGTTGAAGCGTTCATTTCCAGTAACAGTTTGAATTTTTAGGTTTCACTCTTTTTTCTCCTATATTGATAGATGTGTTTGGAACTCTAAATCCAACACGGTTTGTGCTAGCTTCTTGAAACTTGACACAGTAAAGTAGTTTCACGTTCTATCTCTATGGTTTGTTTCCTCTTGATGTAGCCCTAAGCACTGAAGGCGACAAACACTTTCATGGAAAGAGGTTGCCAAGCTTCCAAAAATTACGAATCTCCAGAAATCTCAGCCAATATTTTTTCACCCAAACTGGATGATACTTTCAGGTAATGATCAGTCCACTAAGGCGACTTGGTTCCTCAAATTTCGTTCTTCTATGTTGAAGCGTTCATTTCCAGTAATAGTTTGAATTTTTAGGTATCACTCTATTTTCTCCTATATTGATACATGTACTTGGAACTCTAAATCCGACATGGTTTGTGCTAACTTCTTGAAACTTGACACAGTAAAGTAGTTTCACGTTCTATCTCTATGTTTTGTTTCCTCTTGATGTAGCCCTAAGCAGTGACTGGCGAGAAGCACTTTCATGGAAAGGGGTTGCCAAGCTTCCAAAAATTACGAATCTCCAGAAATCTCAGCCAATATTTTTTCACCCAAACTGGATGATACTTTCAGGTAATGATCAGTAAACGAAGGCGACTTGGTTCCCCAAATTTCGTTCTTCTATGTTGAAGCGTTCATTTCCAGTAACAGTTTGAATTTTTAGGTTTCACTCTTTTTTCTCCTATATTGATAGATGTATTTGGAACTCTAAATCCAACACGGTTTGTGCTAGCTTCTTGAAACTTGACACAGTAAAGTAGTTTCACGTTCTATCTCTATGTTTTGTTTCCTCTTGATGTAGCCCTAAGCAGTGACTGGCAAGAAGCACTTTCATGGAAAGGGGTTGCCAAGCTTCCAAAAATTACGAATCTCCAGAAATCTCAGCAAATATTTTTTAACCCCGAACTGGATGATACTTTCAGGTAATGATCAGTACACGAAGGCGACTTGGTTCCCCAAATTTCGTTCTTCTATGTTGAAGCGTTCATTTCCAGTAACAGTTTGAATTTTTAGGTTTCATTCTTTTTTCTCCTATATTGATAGATATATTTGGAACTCTAAATCCAACACGGTTTGTGCTAGCTTCTTGAAACTTGACACAGTAAAGTAGTTTCACGTTCTATCTCTATGGTTTGTTTCCTCTTGATGTAGCCCTAAGCACTGAAGGCGACAAACACTTTCATGGAAAGAGGTTGCCAAGCTTCCAAAAATTACGAATCTCCAGAAATCTCAGCCAATATTTTTTCACCCAAACTGGATGATACTTTCAGGTAATGATCAGTCCACTAAGGCGACTTGGTTCCCCAAATTTCGTTCTTCTATGTTGAAGCGTTCATTTCCAGTAATAGTTTGAATTTTTAGGTATCACTCTGTTTTCTCCTATATTGATACATGTACTTGGAACTCTAAATCCGACACGTTTTGTGCTAACTTCTTGAAACTTGACACAGTAAAGTAGTTTCACGTTCTATCTCTATGTTTTGTTTCCTCTTGATGTAGCCCTAAGCAGTGACTGGCGAGAAGCACTTTCATGGAAAGGGGTTGCCAAGCTTCCAAAAATTACGAATCTCCAGAAATCTCAGCCAATATTTTTTCACCCAAACTGGATGATACTTTCAGTAATGATCAGTACACGAAGGCGACTTGGTTCCCCAAATTTCGTTCTTCTATGTTGAAGCGTTCATTTCCAGTAACAGTTTGAATTTTTAGGTTTCACTCTGTTTTCTCCTATATTGATAGATGTATTTGGAACTCTAAATCCAACACAGTTTGTGCTAGCTTCTTGAAACTTGACACAGTAAAGTAGTTTCACGTTCTATCTCTATGTTTTGTTTCCTCTTGATGTAGCCCTAAGCAGTGACTGGCGAGAAACACTTTCATGGAAAGGGGTTTCCAAGCTTCCAAAAATTACGAATCTCCAGAAATCTCAGCCAGTATTTTTTCACCCAAACTGGATGATACTTTCAGGTAATGATCAGTACACTAAGGCGACTTGGTTCCCCAAATTTCGTTCTTCTATGTTGAAGCGTTCATTTCCAGTAATAGTTTGAATTTTTAGGTATCACTCTGTTTTCTCCTATATTGATACATGTACTTGGAACTCTAAATCCGACACGGTTTGTGCTAGCTTCTTGAAACTTGACACAGTAAAGTAGTTTCACGTTCTATCTCTATGTTTTGTTTCCTCTTGATGTAGCCCTAAGCAGTGACTGGCGAGAAACACTTTCATGGAAAGGGGTTGCCAAGCTTCCAAAAATTACGAATCTCCAGAAATCTCAGCAAATATTTTTTCACCCAAACTGGATGATACTTTCAGGTAATGATCAGTACACTAAGGCGACTTGGTTCCCCAAATTTCGTTCTTCTATGTTGAAGCGTTCATTTCCAGTAATAGTTTGAATTTTTAGGTATCACTCTGTTTTCTCCTATATTGATACATGTACTTGGAACTCTAAATCCGACACGGTTTGTGCTAGCTTCTTGAAACTTGACACAGTAAAGTAGTTTCACGTTCTATCTCTATGTTTTGTTTCCTCTTGATGTAGCCCTAAGCACTGACTGGCGAGAAGCACTTTCATGGAAAGGGGTTGCGATGCCTCCAAAAGATACGAATCTCCAGAAATCTCAGCAAATATTTTTTAACACCGAACTGGATGATACTTTCAGGTAATGATCAGTACACGAAGGCAACTTGGTTCCCCAAATTTCGTTCTTCTATGTTGAAGCGTTCATTTCCAGTAACAGTTTGAATTTTTAGGTTTCACTCTTTTTTCTCCTATATTGATAGATGTATTTGGAACTCTAAATCCAACACGGTTTGTGCTAGCTTCTTGAAACTTGACACAGTAAAGTAGTTTCACGTTCTATCTCTATGGTTTGTTTCCTCTTGATGTAGCCCTAAGCACTGAAGGCGACAAACACTTTCATGGAAAGAGGTTGCCATGCTTCCAAAAATTACGAATCTCCAGAAATCTCAGCCAATATTTTTTCACCCAAACTGGATGATACTTTCAGGTAATGATCAGTACACTAAGGCGACTTGGTTCCCCAAATTTCGTTCTTCTATGTTGAAGCGTTCATTTCCAGTAATAGTTTGAATTTTTAGGTATCACTCTGTTTTCTCCTATATTGATACATGTACTTGGAACTCTAAATCCGACACGGTTTGTGCTAGCTTCTTGAAACGTGACACAGTACAGTAGTTTCACGTTCTATCTCTATGTTTTGTTTCCTCTTGATGTAGCCCTAAGCAGTGACTGGCGAGAAGCACTTTCATGGAAAGGGGTTGCCAAGCTTCCAAAAATTACGAATCTCCAGAAATCTCAGCCAATATTTTTTCACCCAAACTGGATGATACTTTCAGGTAATGATCAGTACACTAAGGCGACTTGGTTCCCCAAATTTCGTTCTTCTATGTTGAAGCGTTCATTTCCAGTAACAGTTTGAATTTTTAGGTTTCACTCTGTTTTCTCCTATATTGATAGATGTATTTGGAACTCTAAATCCAACACAGTTTGTGCTAGCTTCTTGAAACTTGACACAGTAAAGTAGTTTCACGTTCTATCTCTATGTTTTGTTTCCTCTTGATGTAGCCCTAAGCAGTGACTGGCGAGAAACACTTTCATGGAAAGGGGTTTCCAAGCTTCCAAAAATTACGAATCTCCAGAAATCTCAGCCAATATTTTTTCACCCAAACTGGATGATACTTTCAGGTAATGATCAGTACACTAAGGCGACTTGGTTCCCCAAATTTCATTCTTCTATGTTGAAGCGTTCATTTCCAGTAACACTTTGAATTTTTAGGTATCACTCTGTTTTCTCCTATATTGATAGATGTATTTGGAACTCTAAATCCAACACGGTTTGTGCTAGCTTCTTGAAACTTGACACAGTAAAGTAGTTTCACGTTCTATCTCTATGTTTTGTTTCCTCTTGATGTAGCCCTAAGCAGTGACTGCCGAGAAACACTTTCATGGAAAGGGGTTTCCAAGCTTCCAAAAATTACGAATCTCCAGAAATCTCAGCAAATATTTTTTCACCCAAACTGGATGATACTTTCAGGTAATGATCAGTACACTAAGTCGACTTGGTTCCCCAAATTTCGTTCTTCTATGTTGAAGCGTTCATTTCCAGTAATAGTTTGAATTTTTAGGTATCACTCTGTTTTCTCCTATATTGATACATGTACTTGGAACTCTAAATCCGACACGGTTTGTGCTAACTTCTTTAAACTTGACACAGTAAAGTAGTTTCACGTTCTATCTCTATGTTTTGTTTCCTCTTGATGTAGCCCTAAGCACTGAAGGCGAGAAACACTTTCATGGAAAGGGGTTGCCAAGCTTCCAAAAATTACGAATCTCCAGAAATCTCAGCCAATATTTTTTCACCCAAACTGGATGATACTTTCAGGTAATGATCAGTAAACGAAGGCGACTTGGTTCCCCAAATTTTGTTCTTCTATGTTAAGCGTTCATTTCCAGTAACAGTTTGAATTTTTAGGTTTCACTCTGTTTTCTCCTATATTGATAGATGTATTTGGAACTCTAAATCCAACACGGTTTGTGCTAGCTTCTTGAAACTTGACACAGTAAAGTAGTTTCACGTTCTATCTCTATGTTTTGTTTTCTCTTGATGTAGCCCTAAGCACTGACTGGCGAGAAGCACTTTCATGGAAAGGGGTTGCCAAGCTTCCAAAAATTACGAATCTCCAGAAATCTCAGCAAATATTTTTTCACCCAAACTGGATGATACTTTCAGGTAATGATCAGTACACTAAGGCGACTTGGTTCCCCAAATTTCGTTCTTTTATGTTGAAGTGTTCATTTCCAGTAACAGTTTGAATTTTTAGGTTTCACTCTGTTTTCTCCTATATTGATAGATGTATTTGGAACTCTAAATCCAACACGGTTTGTGCTAGCTTCTTGAAACTTGACACAGTAAAGTAGTTTCACGTTCTATCTCTATGGTTTGTTTCCTCTTGATGTAGCCCTAAGCACTGAAGGCGACAAACACTTTCATGGAAAGAGGTTACCAAGCTTCCAAAAATTACGAATCTCCAGAAATCTCAGCCAATATTTTTTCACCCAAACTGGATGATACTTTCAGGTAATGATCAGTACACTAAGGCGACTTGGTTCCCCAAATTTCGTTCTTATATGTTGAAGCGTTCATTTCCAGTAACAGTTTGAATTTTTAGGTTTCACTCTGTTTTCTCCTATATTGATAGATGTATTTGGAACTCTAAATCGAACACGGTTTGTGCTAGCTTCTTGAAACTTGACACAGTCAAGTAGTTTCACGTTCTATCTCTATGTTTTGTTTCCTCTTGATGTAGCCCTAAGCAGTGACTGGCGAGAAGCACTTTCATGGAAAGGGGTTGCCAAGCTTCCAAAATTACGATCTCCAGAAATCTCAGCCAATATTTTTTCACCCAAACTGGATGATACATTCAGGTAATGATCAGTACACTAAGGCGACTTGGTTCCCCAAATTTCGTTCTTCTATGTTGAAGCGTTCATTTCCAGTAACAGTTTGAATTTTTAGGCATCACTCTGTTTTCTACTATATTGATACATGTACTTGGAACTCTAAATGCGACACGGTTTGTGCTAGCTTCTTGAAACTTTACACAGTAAAGTAGTTTCACGTTCTATCTCTTTGGTTTGTTTCCTCTTGATGTACCCTAAGCACTGACTGGCGAGAAACACTTTCAAGGAAAGGGGTTGCCAAGCTTCCCAAAACTACTAATCTCCAGAAATCTCAGCAAATATTTTTTCACCCAAACTGGATGATACTTTCAGGTAATGATCAGTACACTAAGGCGACTTGGTTCCCCAAATTTCGTTCTTCTATGTTGAAGCGTTCATTTCCAGTAACAGTTTGAATTTTTAGGTTTCACTCTGTTTTCTCCTATATTGATAGATGTATTTGGAACTCTAAATCCAACACGGATTGTGCTAGCTTCTTGAAACTTGACACAGTAAAGTAGTTTCACGTTCTATCTCTATGTTTTGTTTCCTCTTGATGTAGCCCTAAGCACTGACTGGCGAGAAACACTTTCATGGAAAGGGGTTGCGAAGCTTCCAAAAATTACGAATCTCCAGAAAACACAGCCAATATTTTTTCACCCAAACTGGATGATACTTTCAGGTAATGATCAGTACACTAAGGCGACTTGGTTCCCCAAATTTCGTTCTTCTATCTTGAAGCGTTCATTTCCAGTAACACTTTGAATTTTTAGGTATCACTCTGTTTTCTCCTATATTGATAGATGTATTTGGAACTCTAAATCCAACACGGTTTGTGCTAGCTTCTTGAAACTTGACACAGTAAAGCAGTTTCATGTTCTATCTCTACGTTTTGTTTCCTCTTGATGTAGCCCTAAGCACTGAAGGCGAGAAACACTTTCATGGAAAGGGGTTGCCAAGCTTCCAAAAATTACGAATCTCCAGAAATCTCAGCCAATATTTTTTCACCCAAACTGGATGATACTTTCAGGTAATGATCAGTAAACGAAGGCTACTTGGTTCCCAAAATTTCGTTCTTCTATGTTGAAGCGTTCATTTCCAGTAACAGTTTGAATTTTTAGGTTTCACTCTGTTTTCTCCTATATTGATAGATGTATTTGGAACTCTAAATCCAGCACGGTTTGTGCTAGCTTCTTGAAACTTGACACAGTAAAGTAGTTTCACGTTCTATCTCTATGTTTTGTTATCTCTTGATGTAGCCCTAAGCAGTGACTGGCGAGAAGCACTTTCATGGAAAGGGGTTTCCAAGCTTCCAAAAATTACGAATCTCCAGAAATCTCAGCCAATATTTTTTCACCCAAACTGGATGATACTTTCAGGTAATGATCAGTACACTAAGGCGACTTGGTTCCCCAAATTTCGTTCTTCTATGTTGAAGCGTTCATTTCCAGTAATAGTTTGATTTTTAGGTATCACTCTGTTTTCTCCTATATTGATACATGTACTTGGAACTCTAAATCCGACACGGTTTGTGCTAGCTTCTTGAAACTTGACACAGTAAAGTAGTTTCACGTTCTATCATTATAGTTTGTTTCCTCTTGATGTAGCCCTAAGCACTGACTGGCGTGAAACACTTTCATGGAAAGGGTTTGCCAAGCTTCGAAAAATTACGAATCTCCAGAAATCTCAGCAAATATTTTTTCACCCAAACTGGATGATACTTTCAGGTAATGATCAGTACACGAAGGCGACTTGGTTCCCCAAATTTCGTTCTTCTATGTTGAAGCGTTCATTTCCAGTAACAGTTTGAATTTTTAGGTTTCACTCTGTTTTCTCCTATATTGATAGATGTATTTGGAACTCTAAATCCAACATGGTTTGTGCTAGCTTCTTGAAACTTGACACAGTAAAGTAGTTTCACGTTCTATCTCTATGGTTTGTTTCCTCTTGATGTAGCCCTAAGCAGTGACTGGCGAGAAGCACTTTCATGGAAAGGGGTTGCCAAGCTTCCAAAAATTACGAATCTCCAGAAATCTCAGTAAATATTTTTTCACCCAAACTGGATGATACTTTCAGGTAATGATCAGTACACTAAGGCGACTTGGTTCCCCAAATTTCGTTCTTCTATGTTGAAGCGTTCATTTCCAGTAACAGTTTGAATTTTTAGGTTTCACTCTGTTTTCTCCTATATTGATAGATGTATTTGGAACTCTAAATCCAACACGGTTTGTGCTAGCTTCTTGAAACTTGACACAGTGAAGTAGTTTCACGTTCTATCTCTATGTTTTGTTTCCTCTTGATGTAGCCCTAACCACTGACTGGCGAGAAACACTTTTATGGAAAGGGGTTGCGAAGCTTCCAAAAATTACGAATCTCCAGAAATCTCAGCCAATATTTTTTCACCCAAACTGGATGATACTTTCAGGTAATGATCAGTACACTAAGGCGACTTTGTTCCCCAAATTTCGTTCTTCTATGTTGAAGCATTCATTTCCAGTAACTGTTTGAATTTTTAGGTTTCACTCTGTTTTCTCCTATATTGATAGATGTATTTGGAACTCTAAATCCAACACGGATTGTGCTAGCTTCTTGAAACTTGACACAGTAAAGTAGTTTCACGTTCTATCTCTATGTTTTGTTTCCTCTTGATGTAGCCCTAAGCAGTGACTGGCGAGAAACACTTTCATGGAAAGGGGTTGCCAAGCTTCCAAAAATTACGAATCTCCAGAAATCTCAGCCAATATTTTTTCACCCAAACTGGTTGATACTTTCAGGTAATGATCAGTACACGAAGGCGACTTGGTTCCCCAAATTTCGTTCTTCTATGTTGAAGCGTTCATTTCCAGTAACAGTTTGAATTTTTAGGTTTCACTCTGTTTTCTCCTATATTGATAGATGTATTTGGAACTCTAAATCCAACACGGATTGTGCTAGCTTCTTGAAACTTGACACAGTAAAGTAGTTTCACGTTCTATCTCTATGTTTTGTTTCCTCTTGATGTAGCCCTAAGCAGTGACTGGCGAGAAACACTTTCATGGAAAGGGGTTGCCAAGCTTCCAAAAATTACGAATCTCCAGAAATCTCAGCAAATATTTTTTAACCCCAAACTGGATGATACTTTCAGGTAATGATCAGTACACGAAGGCGACTTGGTTCCCCAAATTTCGTTCTTCTATGTTGAAGCGTTCATTTTCAGTGACAGTTTGAATTTTTAGGTTTCACTCTTTTTTCTCCTATATTGATAGATGTATTTGGAACTCTAAATCCAACACGGATTGTGCTAGCTTCTTGAAACTTGACACAGTAAAGTAGTTTCACGTTCTATCTCTATGTTTTGTTTCCTCTTGATGTAGCCCTAAGCAGTGACTGGCGAGAAACACTTTCATGGAAAGGGGTTGCCAAGCTTCCAAAAATTACGAATCTCCAGAAATCTCAGCCAATATTTTTTCACCCAAACTGGTTGATACTTTCAGGTAATGATCAGTACACGAAGGCGACTTGGTTCCCCAAATTTCGTTCTTCTATGTTGAAGCGTTCATTTCCAGTAACAGTTTGAATTTTTAGGTTTCACTCTGTTTTCTCCTATATTGATAGATGTATTTGGAACTCTAAATCCAACACGGATTGTGCTAGCTTCTTGAAACTTGACACAGTAAAGTCGTTTCACGTTCTATCTCTATGTTTTGTTTCCTCTTGATGTAGCCCTAAGCAGTAACTGGCGAGAAACACTTTCATGGAAAGGGGTTGCCAAGCTTCCAAAAATTACGAATCTCCAGAAATCTCATCAAATATTTTTTAACCCCAAACTGGATGATACTTTCAGGTAATGATCAGTACACGAAGGCGACTTGGTTCCCCAAATTTCGTTCTTCTATGTTGAAGCGTTCATTTCCAGTGACAGTTTGAATTTTTAGGTTTCACTCTTTTTTCTCCTATATTGATAGATGTATTTGGAACTCTAAATCCAACACGGTTTGTGCTAGCTTCTTGAAACTTTACACAGTAAAGTAGTTTCACGTTCTATCTCTATGGTTTGTTTCCTCTTAATGTAGCCCTAAGCAGTGACTGGCGAGAAGCACTTTCATGGAAAGGGGTTGCCAAGCTTCCAAAAATTACGAATCTCCAGAAATCTCAGCCAATATTTTTTCACCCAAACTGGATGATACTTTCAGGTAATGATCAGTACACTAAGGCGACTTGGTTCCCCAAATTTCGTTCTTCTATGTTGAAGCATTCATTTCCAGTAACAGTTTGAATTTTTAGGTTTCACTCTGTTTTCTCCTATATTGATAGATGTATTTGGAACTCTAAATCCAACACGGATTGTGCTAGCTTCTTGAAACTTGACACAGTAAAGTAGTTTCACGTTCTATCTCTATGTTTTGTTTCCACTTGATGTAGCCCTAAGCAGTGACTGGCGAGAAACACTTTCATGGAAAGGGGTTTCCAAGCTTCCAAAAATTACGAATCTCCAGAAATCTCAGCCAATATTTTTTCACCCAAACTGGATGATACTTTCAGGTAATGATCAGTACACTAAGGCGACTTGGTTCCCCAAATTTCGTTCTTCTATGTTGAAGCGTTCATTTCCAGTAACACTTTGAATTTTTAGGTATCACTCTGTTTTCTCCTATATTGATAGATGTATTTGGAACTCTAAATCCAACACGGTTTGTGCTAGCTTCTTGAAACTTGACACAGTAAAGTAGTTTCACGTTCTATCTCTATGTTTTGTTTCCTCTTGATGTAGCCCTAAGCAGTGACTGGCGAGAAACACTTTCATGGAAAGGGGTTGCCAAGCTTCCAAAAATTACGAATCTCCAGAAATCTCAGCAAATATTTTTTCACCCAAACTTGATGATACTTTCAGGTAATGATCAGTACACTAAGTCGACTTGGTTCCCCAAATTTCGTTCTTCTATGTTGAAGCATTCATTTCCAGTAATAGTTTGAATTTTTAGGTATCACTCTGTTTTCTCCTATATTGATACATGTACTTGGAACTCTAAATCCGACACGGTTTGTGCTAGCTTCTTGAAACTTAACACAGTAAAGTAGTTTCACGTTCTATCTCTATGTTTTGTTTCCTCTTGATGTAGCCCTAAGCACTGAAGGCGAGAAACACTTTCATGGAAAGGGGTTGCCAAGCTTCCAAAAATTACGAATCTCCAGAAATCTCAGCCAATATTTTTTCACCCAAACTGGATGATACTTTCAGGTAATGATCACTAAACGAAGGCGACTTGGTTCCCCAAATTTCGTTCTTCTATGTTGAAGCGTTCATTTCCAGTAACAGTTTGAATTTTTAGGTTTCACTCTGTTTTCTCCTATATTGATAGATGTATTTGGAACTCTAAATCCAACACGGTTTGTGCTAGCTTCTTGAAACTTGACACAGTAAAGTAGTTTCACGTTCTATCTCTATGTTGTGTTTCCTCTTGATGTAGCCCTAAGCACTGACTGGCGAGAAGCACTTTCATGGAAAGGGGTTGCCAAGCTTCCAAAAATTACGAATCTCCAGAAATCTCAACAAATATTTTTTCACCCAAACTGGATGATACTTTCAGGTAATGATCAGTACACGAATGCGACTTGGTTCCCCAAATTTCGTTCTTCTATATTGAAGCGTTCATTTCCAGTAACAGTTTGAACTTTTAGGTTTCACTCTTTTTTCTCCTATATTGATAGATGTATTTGGAACTCTAAATCGAACACGGTTTGTGCTAGCTTCTTGAAACTTGACACAGTAAAGTAGTTTCACGTTCTATCTCTATGGTTTGTTTCCTCTTAATGTAGCCCTAAGCAGTGACTGGCGAGAAGCACTTTCATGGAAAGGGGTTGCCAAGCTTCCAAAAATTACGAATCTCCAGAAATCTCAGCAAATATTTTTTCACCCAAACTGGATGATACTTTCAGGTAATGATCAGTACACTAAGGCGACTTGGTTCCCCAAATTTCGTTCTTTTATGTTGAAGTGTTCATTTCCAGTAACAGTTTGAATTTTTATGTTTCACTCTGTTTTCTCCTATATTGATAGATGTATTTGGAACTCTAAATCCAACACGGTTTGTGCTAGCTTCTTGAAACTTGACACAGTAAAGTAGTTTCACGTTCTATCTCTATGTTTTGTTTCCTCTTAATGTAGCCCTAAGCACTGAAGGCGAGAAACACTTTCATGGAAAGAGGTTGCCAAGCTTCCAAAAATTACGAATCTCCAGAAATCTCAGCCAATATTTTTTCACCCAAACTGGATGATACTTTCAGGTAATGATCAGTAAACGAAGGCGACTTGGTTCCCCAAATTTCGTTCTTCTATGTTGAAGCGTTCATTTCCAGTAACAGTTTGAATTTTTAGGTTTCACTCTGTTTTCTCCTATATTGATAGATGTATTTGGAACTCTAAATCCAACACGGTTTGTGCTAGCTTCTTGAAACTTGACACAGTAAAGTAGTTTCACGTTCTATCTCTATGTTTTGTTTCCTCTTGATGTAGCCCTAAGCACTGACTGGCGAGGAGCACTTTCATGGAAAGGGGTTGCGATGCTTCCAAAAGTTACGAATCTCCAGAAATCTCAGCAAATATTTTTTAACCCCAAACTGGATGATACTTTCAGGTAATGATCAGTACACGAAGGCGACTTGGTTCCCCAAATTTCGTTCTTCTATGTTGAAGCGTTCATTTCCAGTAACAGTTTGAATTTTTAGGTTTCACTCTGTTTTCTCCTATATTGATAGATGTATTTGGAACTCTAAATCCAACACGGTTTGTGCTAGCTTCTTGAAACTTGACACAGTGAAGTAGTTTCACGTTCTATCTCTATGTTTTGTTTCCTCTTGATGTAGCCCTAAGCACTGACTGGCGAGAAACACTGTTATGGAAAGGGGTTGCGAAACTTCCAAAAATTACGAATCTCCAGAAATCTCAGCCAATATTTTTTTACCCAAACTGGATGATACTTTCAGGTAATGATCAGTACACTAAGGCGACTTGGTTCCCCAAATTTCGTTCTTCTATGTTGAAGCGTTCATTTCCAGTAACAGTTTGAATTTTTAGGTTTCACTCTGTTTTCTCCTATATTGATAGATGTATTTGGAACTCTAAATCCAACACGGTTTGTGCTAGCTTCTTGAAACTTGACACAGTAAAGTAGTTTCACGTTCTATCTCTATGGTTTGTTTCCTCTTGATGTAGCCCTAAGCAGTGACTGGCGAGAAGCACTTTCATGGAAAGGGGTTGCCAAGCTTCCAAAAATTACGAATCTCCAGAAATCTCAGTAAATATTTTTTCACCCAAACTGGAAAATACTTTCAGGTAATGATCAGTACATTAAGGCGACTTGGTTCCCCAAATTTCGTTCTTCTATGTTGAAGCGTTCATTTCCAGTAACAGTTTGAATTTTTAGGTTTCACTCTGTTTTCTCCTATATTGATAGATGTATTTGGAACTCTAAATCCAACATGGTTTGTGCTAGCTTCTTGAAACTTGACATAGTGAAGTAGTTTCACGTTCTATCTCTATGTTTTGTTTCCTCTTAATGTAGCCCTAAGCACTGACTGGCGAGAAACACTTTTATGGAAAGGGGTTGCGAAGCTTCCAAAAATTACGAATCTCCAGAAATCTCAGCCAATATTTTTTCACCCAAACTGGATGATACTTTCAGGTAATGATCAGTACACTAAGGCGACTTGGTTCCCCAAATTTCGTTCTTCTATGTTGAAGCGTTCATTTCCAGTAACAGTTTGAATTTTTAGGTTTCACTCTGTTTTCTCCTATATTGATAGATGTATTTGGAACTCTAAATCCAACACGGTTTGTGCTAGCTTCTTGAAACTTGACACAGTAAAGTAGTTTCACGTTCTATCTCTATGTTTTGTTTCCTCTTGATGTAGCCCTAAGCAGTGACTGGCGAGAAACACTTTCATGGAAAGGGGTTGCCAAGCTTCCAAAAATTACGAATCTCCAGAAATCTCAGCCAATATTTTTTCACCCAAACTGGATGATACTTTCAGGTAATGATCAGTACACTAAGGCGACTTGGTTCCCCAAATTTCGTTCTTCTATGTTGAAGCGTTCATTTCCAGTAACAGTTTGAATTTTTAGGTTTCACTCTGTTTTCTCCTATATTGATAGATGTATTTGGAACTCTAAATCCAACACGGTTTGTGCTAGCTTCTTGAAACTTGACACAGTAAAGTAGTTTCACTTTCTATCTCTATGGTTTGTTTCCTCTTGATGTAGCCCTAAGCAGTGACTGGCGAGAAGCACTTTCATGGAAAGGGGTTGCCAAGCTTCCAAAAATTACGAATCTCCAGAAATCTCAGTAAATATTTTTTCACCCAAACTGGAAAATACTTTCAGGTAATGATCAGTACACTAAGGCGACTTGGTTCCCCAAATTTCGTTCTTCTATGTTGAAGCGTTCATTTCCAGTAACAGTTTGAATTTTTAGGTTGCACTCTGTTTTCTCCTATATTGATAGATGTATTTGGAACTCTAAATCCAACACGGTTTGTGCTAGCTTCTTGAAACTGGACACAGTGAAGTAGTTTCACGTTCTATCTCTATGTTTTGTTTCCTCTTGATGTAGCCCTAAGCACTGACTGGCGAGAAACACTTTTATGAAAAGGGGTTGCGAAGCTTCCAAAAATTACGAATCTCCAGAAATCTCAGCCAATATTTTTTCACCCAAACTGGAAAATTCTTTCAGGTAATGATCAGTACACTAAGGCGACTTGGTTCCCCAAATTTCGTTCTTCTATGTTGAAGCGTTCATTTCCAGTAACAGTTTGAATTTTTAGGTTTCACTCTGTTTTCTCCTATATTGATAGATGTATTTGGAACTCTAAATCCAACACGGTTTGTGCTAGCTTCTTGAAACTTGACACAGTAAAGTAGTTTCACGTTCTATCTCTATGTTTTGTTTCCTCTTGATGTAGCCCTAAGCAGAGAGTGGCGAGAAACACTTTCATGGAAAGGGCTTGCCAAGCTTCCAAAAATTGCGAATCTCCAGAAATCTCAGTAAATATTTTTTCACCCAAACTGGATGATACTTTCAGGTAATGATCAGTACACTAAGGCGACTTGGTTCCCCAAATTTCGTTCTTCTATGTTGAAGCGTTCATTTCCAGTAACACTTTGAATTTTTAGGTATCACTCTGTTTTCTCCTATATTGATAGATGTATTTGGAACTCTAAATCCAACACGGTTTGTGCTAGCTTCTTGAAACTTGACACAGTAAAGTAGTTTCATGTTCTATCTCTGTGTTTTGTTTCCTCTTGATGTAGCCCTAAGCACTGAAGGCGAGAAACCCTTTCATGGAAAGGGGTTGCCAAGCTTCCAAAAATTACGAATCTCCAGAAATCTCATCCAATATTTTTTCACCCAAACTGGTTGATACTTTCAGGTAATGATCAGTAAACGAAGGCGACTTGGTTCCCCAAATTTCGTTCTTCTATGTTGAAGCGTTCATTTCCAGTAACAGTTTGAATTTTTAGGTTTCACTCTGTTTTCTCCTATATTGATAGATGTATTTGGAACTCTAAATCCAACACGGTTTGTGCTAGCTTCTTGAAACTTGACACAGTAAAGTAGTCTCACGTTCTATCTCTATGGTTTGTTTCCTCTTAATGTAGCCCTAAGCAGAGACTGGCGAGAAGCACTTTCATGGAAAGGGGTTGCCAAGCTTCCAAAAATTACGAATCTCCAGAAATCTCAGCAAATATTTTTTCACCCAAACTGGATGATACTTTCAGGTAATAATCAGTACACTAAGGCGACTTGGTTCCCCAAATTTCGTTCTTCTATGTTGAAGCGTTCATTTCCAGTAACAGTTTGAATTTTTAGGTTTCACTCTGTTTTCTCCTATATTGATAGATGTATTTGGAACTCTAAATCCAACACGGTTTGTGCTAGCTTCTTGAAACTTGACATAGTAAAGTAGTTTCACGTTCTATCTCTAAGTTTTGTTTCCTCTTGATGTAGCCCTAAGCACTGAAGGCGAGAAACACTTTCATGGAAAGAGGTTGCCAAGCTTCCAAAAATTACGAATCTCCAGAAATCTCAGCCAATATTTTTTCACCCAAACTGGATGATACTTTCAGGTAATGATCAGTACACTAAGGCGACTTGGTTCCCCAAATTTCGTTCTTCTATGTTGAAGCGTTCATTTCCAGTAACAGTTTGAATTTTTAGGTTTCACTCTGTTTTCTCCTATAATGATAGATGTATTTGGAACTCTAAATCCAACACAGTTTGTGCTAGCTTCTTGAAACTTGACACAGTAAAGTAGTTTCACGTTCTATCTCTATGTTTTGTTTCCTCTTGATGTAGCCCTAAGCAGTGACTGGCGAGAAACACTTTCATGGAAAGGGGTTTCCAAGCTTCCAAAAATTACGAATCTCCAGAAATCTCAGCCAATATTTTTTCACCCAAACTGGATGATACTTTCAGGTAATGATCAGTACACTAAGGCGACTTGGTTCCCCAAATTTCGTTCTTCTATGTTGAAGCGTTCATTTCCAGTAACACTTTGAATTTTTAGGTATCACTCTGTTTTCTCCTATATTGATAGATGTATTTGGAACTCTAAATCCAACATGGTTTGTGCTAGCTTCTTGAAACTTGACACAGTAAAGTAGTTTCACGTTCTATCTCTATGTTTTGTTTCCTCTTGATGTAGCCCTAAGCAGTGACTGGCGAGAAACACTTTCATGGAAAGGGGTTTCCAAGCTTCCAAAAATTACGAATCTCCAGAAATCTCAGCAAATATTTTTTCACCCAAACTGGATGATACTTTCAGGTAATGATCAGTACACTAAGTCGACTTGGTTCCCCAAATTTCGTTCTTCTATGTTGAAGCGTTCATTTCCAGTAATAGTTTGAATTTTTAGGTATCACTCTGTTTTCTCCTATATTGATACATGTACTTGGAACTCTAAATCCGACACGGTTTGTGCTAGCTTCTTGAAACTTGACACAGTAAAGTAGTTTCACGTTCTATCTCTATGTTTTGTTTCCTCTTGATGTAGCCCTAAGCAGTGACTGGCGAGAAGCACTTTCATGGAAAGGGGTTGCCAAGCTTCCAAAAATTACGAATCTCCAGAAATCTCAGCCAATATTTTTTCACCCAAACTGGATGATACTTTCAGGTAATGATCAGTACACTAAGGCGACTTGGTTCCCCAAATTTCGTTCTTCTATGTTGAAGCGTTCATTTCCAGTAACAGTTTGAATTTTTAGGTTTCACTCTGTTTTCTCCTATAATGATAGATGTATTTGGAACTCTAAATCCAACACAGTTTGTGCTAGCTTCTTGAAACTTGACACAGTAAAGTAGTTTCACGTTCTATCTCTATGTTTTGTTTCCTCTTGATGTAGCCCTAAGCACTGACTGGCGAGAAGCACTTACATGGAAAGGGGTTGCCAAGCTTCCAAAAATTACGAATCTCCAGAAATCTCAGCCAATATTTTTTCACCCAAACTGGATGATACTTTCAGGTAATGATCAGTACACTAAGGCAACTTGGTTCCCCAAATTTCGTTCTTCTATGTTGAAGCGTTCATTTCCAGTAACACTTTGAATTTTTAGGTATCACTCTGTTTTCTCCTATATTGATACATGTACTTGGAACTCTAAATCCGACACGGTTTGTGCTAGCTTCTTGAAACTTGACACAGTAAAGTAGTTTCACGTTCTATCTCTATGTTTTGTTTCCTCTTGATGTAGCCCTAAGCAGTGACTGGCGAGAAGCACTTTCATGGAAAGGGGTTGCCAAGCTTCCAAAAAAGACGAATCTCCAGAAATCTCAGCCAATATTTTTTCACCCAAACTGGATGATACTTTCAGGTAATGATCAGTACACTAAGGCGACTAGGTTCCCCAAATTTCGTTCTTCTATGTTGAAGCGTTCATTTCCAGTAACAGTTTGAATTTTTAGGTTTCACTCTGTTTTATCCTATAATGATAGATGTATTTGGAACTCTAAATCCAACACAGTTTGTGCTAGCTTCTTGAAACTTGACACAGTAAAGTAGTTTCACGTTCTATCTCTATGTTTTGTTTCCTCTTGATGTAGCCCTAAGCAGTGACTGGCGAGAAACACTTTCATGGAAAGGGGTTTCCAAGCTTCCAAAAATTACGAATCTCCAGAAATCTCAGCCAATATTTTTTCACCCAAACTGGATGATACTTTCAGGTAATGATCAGTACACTAAGGCGACTTGGTTCCCCAAATTTCGTTCTTCTATGTTGAAGCGTTCATTTCCAGTAACACTTTGAATTTTTAGGTATCACTCTGTTTTCTCCTATATTGATAGATGTATTTGGAACTCTAAATCCAACATGGTTTGTGCTAGCTTCTTGAAACTTGACACAGTAAAGTAGTTTCACGTTCTATCTCTATGTTTTGTTTCCTCTTGATGTAGCCCTAAGCAGTGACTGGCGAGAAACACTTTCATGGAAAGGGGTTTCCAAGCTTCCAAAAATTACGAATCTCCAGAAATCTCAGCAAATATTTTTTCACCCAAACTGGATGATACTTTCAGGTAATGATCAGTACACTAAGTCGACTTGGTTCCCCAAATTTCGTTCTTCTATGTTGAAGCGTTCATTTCCAGTAATAGTTTGAATTTTTAGGTATCACTCTGTTTTCTCCTATATTGATACATGTACTTGGAACTCTAAATCCGACACGGTTTGTGCTAGCTTCTTGAAACTTGACACAGTAAAGTAGTTTCACGTTCTATCTCTATGTTTTGTTTCCTCTTGATGTAGCCCTAAGCAGTGACTGGCGAGAAGCACTTTCATGGAAAGGGGTTGCCAAGCTTCCAAAAATTACGAATCTCCAGAAATCTCAGCCAATATTTTTTCACCCAAACTGGATGATACTTTCAGGTAATGATCAGTACACTAAGGCGACTTGGTTCCCCAAATTTCGTTCTTCTATGTTGAAGCGTTCATTTCCAGTAACAGTTTGAATTTTTAGGTTTCACTCTGTTTTCTCCTATAATGATAGATGTATTTGGAACTCTAAATCCAACACAGTTTGTGCTAGCTTCTTGAAACTTGACACAGTAAAGTAGTTTCACGTTCTATCTCTATGTTTTGTTTCCTCTTGATGTAGCCCTAAGCACTGACTGGCGAGAAGCACTTACATGGAAAGGGGTTGCCAAGCTTCCAAAAATTACGAATCTCCAGAAATCTCAGCCAATATTTTTTCACCCAAACTGGATGATACTTTCAGGTAATGATCAGTACACTAAGGCAACTTGGTTCCCCAAATTTCGTTCTTCTATGTTGAAGCGTTCATTTCCAGTAACACTTTGAATTTTTAGGTATCACTCTGTTTTCTCCTATATTGATACATGTACTTGGAACTCTAAATCCGACACGGTTTGTGCTAGCTTCTTGAAACTTGACACAGTAAAGTAGTTTCACGTTCTATCTCTATGTTTTGTTTCCTCTTGATGTAGCCCTAAGCAGTGACTGGCGAGAAGCACTTTCATGGAAAGGGGTTGCCAAGCTTCCAAAAAAGACGAATCTCCAGAAATCTCAGCCAATATTTTTTCACCCAAACTGGATGATACTTTCAGGTAATGATCAGTACACTAAGGCGACTAGGTTCCCCAAATTTCGTTCTTCTATGTTGAAGCGTTCATTTCCAGTAACAGTTTGAATTTTTAGGTTTCACTCTGTTTTATCCTATAATGATAGATGTATTTGGAACTCTAAATCCAACACAGTTTGTGCTAGCTTCTTGAAACTTGACACAGTAAAGTAGTTTCACGTTCTATCTCTATGTTTTGTTTCCTCTTGATGTAGCCCTAAGCAGTGACTGGCAAGAAGCACTTTCATGGAAAGGGGTTGCCAAGCTTCCAAAAATTACGAATCTCCAGAAATCTCAGCCAATATTTTTTCACCCAAACTGGATGATACTTTCAGGTAATGATCAGTACACTAAGGCGACTTGGTTCCCCAAATTTCGTTCTTCTATGTTGAAGCGTTCATTTCCAGGAACAGTTTGAATTTTTAGGTTTCACTCTGTTTTCTCCTATATTGATAGATGTATTTGGAACTCTAAATCCAACACGGTTTGTGCTAGCTTCTTGAAACTTGACACAGTAAAGTAGTTTCACGTTCTATCTCTATGGTTTGTTTCCTCTTGATGTAGCCCTAAGCAGTGACTGGCGAGAAGCACTTTCATGGAAAGGGGTTGCCAAGCTTCCAAAAATTACGAATCTCCAGAAATCTCAGTAAATATTTTTTCACCCAAACTGGAAAATACTTTCAGGTAATGATCAGTACACTAAGGCGACTTGGTTCCCCAAATTTCGTTCTTCTATGTTGAAGCGTTCATTTCCAGTAACAGTTTGAATTTTTAGGTTTCACTCTGTTTTCTCCTATATTGATTGATGTATTTGGAACTCTAAATCCAACACGGTTTGTGCTAGCTTCTTGAAACTTGACACAGTGAAGTAGTTTCACGTTCTATCTCTATGTTTTGTTTCCTCTTGATGTAGCCCTAAGCACTGACTGGCGAGAAACACTTTTATGGAAAGGGGTTGCGAAGCTTCCAAAAATTACGAATCTCCAGAAATCTCAGCCAATATTTTTTCACCCAAACTGGATGATACTTTCAGGTAATGATCAGTACACTAAGGCGACTTGGTTCCCCAAATTTCGTTCTTCTATGTTGAAGCGTTCATTTCCAGTAACAGTTTGAATTTTTAGGTTTCACTCTGTTTTCTCTTATATTGATAGATGTATTTGGAACTCTAAATCCAACACGGTTTGTGCTAGCTTCTTGAAACTTGACACAGTAAAGTAGTTTCACGTTGTATCTCTATGGTTTGTTTCCTCTTGATGTAGCCCTAAGCAGTGACTGGCGAGAAGCACTTTCATGGAAAGGGGTTGCGATGCTTCCAAAAGTTACGAATCTCCAGAAATCTCAGCAAATATTTTTTAACCCCAAACTGGATGATACTTTCAGGTAATGATCAGTACATGAAGGCGACTTGGGTCCCCAAATTTCGTTCTTCTATGTTGAAGCGTTCATTTCCAGTAACAGTTTGAATTTTTAGGTTTCACTCTTTTTTCTCCTATATTGATAGATGTATTTGGAACTCTAAATCCAACACGGTTTGTGCTAGCTTCCTAAAACTTGACATAGTAAAGTAGTTTCACGTTCTATCTCTATGTTTTGTTTCCTCTTGATGTAGCCCTAAGCACTGAAGGCGAGAAACACTTTCATGGAAAGAGGTTGCCAAGCTTCCAAAAATTACGTATCTCCAGAAATCTCAGCCAATATTTTTTCACCCAAACTGGATGATACTTTCAGGTAATGATCAGTACACTAAGGCGACTTGGTTCCCCAAATTTCGTTCTTCTATGTTGAAGCGTTCATTTCCAGTAACAGTTTGAATTTTTAGGTTTCACTCTGTTTTCTCCTATATTGATAGATGTATTTGGAACTCTAAATCCAACACGGTTTGTGCTAGCTTCTTGAAACTTGACACAGTAAAGTAGTTTCACGTTCTATCTCTATGGTTTGTTTCCTCTTGATGTAGCCCTAAGCAGTGACTGGCGAGAAGCACTTTCATGGAAAGGGGTTGCCAAGCTTCCAAAAATTACGAATCTCCAGAAATCTCAGTAAATATTTTTTCACCCAAACTGGAAAATACTTTCAGGTAATGATCAGTACACTAAGGCGACTTGGTTCCCCAAATTTCGTTCTTCTATGTTGAAGCGTTCATTTCCAGTAACAGGTTGAATTTTTAGGTTTCACTCTGTTATCTCCTATATTGATAGATGTATTTGGAACTCTAAATCTAACACGGTTTGGGCTAGCTTCTTGAAACTGGACACAGTGAAGTAGTTTCACGTTCTATCTCTATGTTTTGTTTCCTCTTGATGTAGCCCTAAGCACTGGCTGGAGAGAAACACTTTTATGGAAAGGGGTTTCGAAGCTTCCAAAAATTACGAATCTCCAGAAATCTCAGCCAATATTTTTTCACCCAAACTGGATGATACTTTCAGGTAATGATCAGTACACTAAGGCGACTTGGTTCCCCAAATTTCGTTCTTCTATGTTGAAGCGTTCATTTCCAGTAACAGTTTGAATTTTTAGGTTTCACTCTGTTTTCTCCAATATTGATAGATGTATTTGGAACTCTAAATCCAACACGGTTTGTGCTAGCTTCTTGAAACTTGACACAGTAAAGTAGTTTCACGTTCTATCTCTATGTTTTGTTTCCTCTTGATGTAGCCCTAAGCAGTGACTGGCGAGAAACACTTTCATGGAAAGGGGTTTCCAAGCTTCCAAAAATTACGAATCTCTAGAAATCTCAGCAAATATTTTTTCACCCAAACTGGATGATACTTTCAGGTAATGATCAGTACACTAAGTCGACTTGGTTCCCCAAATTTCGTTCTTCTATGTTGAAGCGTTCATTTCCAGTAATAGTTTGAATTTTTAGGTATCACTCTGTTTTCTCCTATATTGATACATGTACTTGGAACTCTAAATCCGACACGGTTTGTGCTAGCTTCTTGAAACTTGACACAGTAAAGTAGTTTCACCTTCTATCTCTATGTTTTTTTTCCTCTTGATGTAGCCCTAAGCAGTGACTGGCGAGAAGCACTTTCATGGAAAGGGGTTGCCAAGCTTCCAAAAATTACGAATCTCCAGAAATCTCAGCCAATATTTTTTCACCCAAACTGGATGATACTTTCAGGTAATGATCAGTACACTAAGGCGACTTGGTTCACCAAATTTCGTTCTTCCTTGTTGAAGCGTTCATTTCCAGTAACAGTTTGAATTTTTAGGTTTCACTCTGTTTTCTCCTATAATGATAGATGTATTTGGAACTCTAAATCCAACACAGTTTGTGCTAGCTTCTTGAAACTTGACACAGTAAAGTAGTTTCACGTTCTATCTCTATGTATTGTTTCCTCTTGATGTAGCCCTAAGCAGTGACTGGCAAGAAGCACTTTCATGGAAAGGGGTTGCCAAGCTTCCAAAAATTACGAATCTCCAGAAGTCTCAGCCAATATTTTTTCACCCAAACTGGATGATACTTTCAGGTAATGATCAGTACACTAAGGCGACTTGGTTCCCCAAATTTCGTTCTTCTATGTTGAAGCGTTCATTTCCAGTAACACTTTGAATTTTTAGGTATCACTCTGTTTTCTCCTATATTGATAGATATATTTGGAACTCTAAATCCAACACGGTTTGTGCTAGCTTCTTGAAACTTGACACAGTAAAGTAGTTTCACGTTCTATCTCTATGTTTTGTTTCCTCTTGATGTAGCCCTAAGCACTGACTGGCGAGAAGCACTTTCATGGAAAGGGGTTGCCAAGCTTCCAAAAATTACGAATCTCCAGAAATCTCAGCAAATATTTTTTCACACAAACTGGATGATACTTTCAGGTAAAGATCAGTACACGAAGGCGACTTGGTTCCCCAAATTTCGTTCTTCTATATTGAAGCGTTCATTTCCAGTAACAGTTTGAATTTTTAGGTTTCACTCTGTTTTCTCCTATATTGATAGATGTATTTGGAACTCTAAATCGAACACGGTTTGTGCTAGCTTCTTGAAACTTGACACAGTAAAGTAGTTTCACGTTCTATCTCTATGGTTTATTTCCTCTTAATGTAGGCCTAAGCAGTGACTGGCGAGAAGCACTTTCATGGAAAGGGGTTGCCAAGCTTCCAAAAATTACGAATCTCCAGAAATCTCAGCAAATATTTTTTCACACAAACTGGATGATACTTTCAGGTAAAGATCAGTACACGAAGGCGACTTGGTTCCCCAAATTTCGTTCTTCTATATTGAAGCGTTCATTTCCAGTAACAGTTTGAATTTTTAGGTTTCACTCTGTTTTCTCCTATATTGATAGATGTATTTGGAACTCTAAATCGAACACGGTTTGTGCTAGCTTCTTGAAACTTGACACAGTAAAGTAGTTTCACGTTCTATCTCTATGGTTTATTTCCTCTTAATGTAGGCCTAAGCAGTGACTGGCGAGAAGCACTTTCATGGAAAGGGGTTGCCAAGCTTCCAAAAATTACGAATCTCCAGAAAGCAAATATTTTTTCACCCAAACTGGATGATACTTTCAGGTAATGATCAGTACACTAAGGTGACGTGGTTCCCCAAATTTCGTTCTTCTATCATGAAGCGTTCATTTCCAGTAACAGTTTGAATTTTCAGGTTTCACTCTGTTTTCTCCTATATTGATAGATGTATTTGGAACTCTAAATCCAACACGTTTTGTGCTAGCTTCTTGAAACTTGACACAGTGAAGTAGTTTCACGTTCTATCTCTATGTTTTGTTTCCTCTTGATGTAGCCCTAAGCACTGACTGGCGAGAAACACTTTCATGGAAAGGGATTGCGAAGCTTCCAAAAGTTACGAATCTCCAGAAATCTCAGCAAATATTTTTTCACCCAAACTGGATGATACTTTCAGGTAATGATCAGTACACGAAGGTGACTTGGTTCCCCAAATTTCGTGCTTCTATGTTGAAGCGTTCATTTGCAGTAACAGTTTGAATTTTTAGGTTTCAATCTGTTTTCTCCTATATTGATAGATGTATTTGGAACTCTAAATCCAACATGGTTTGTGCTAGCTTCATGAAGCTTGACACAGTAAAGTAGTTTCACGTTCTATGTCTATGTTTTGTTTCCTCTTGATGTAGCCATAAGCAGTGACTGGCGAGAAACACTTTCATGGAAAGGGGTTGCCAAGCTTCCAAAAATTACGAATCTCCAGAAATCTCAGCCAATATTTTTTCACCCAAACTGGATGATACTTTCAGGTAATGATCAGTAAACGAAGGCGACTTGGTTCCCCAAATTTCGTTCTTCTATGTTGAAGCGTTCATTTCCAGTAACAGTTTGAATTTTTAGGTTTCACTCTGTTTTCTCCTATATTGATAGATGTATTTGGAACTCTAAATCCAACACGGTTTGTGCTATCTTCTTGAAACTTGACACAGTGAAGTAGTTTCACGTTCTATCTCTATGTTTTGTTTCCTCTTGATGTAGCCCTAAGCCCTGACTGGCGAGAAACTCTTTCATGGAAAGGGGTTGCCAAGCTTCCAAAAATTACGAATCTCCAGAAATCTCAGCCAATATTTTTTCACCCAAAATGGATGATACTTTCAGGTAATGATCAGTACACTAAAGCGACTTGGTTCCCCAAATTTCGTTCTTCTATGTTGAAGCGTTCATTTCCAGTAACACTTTGAATTTTTAGGTTTCACTCTGTTTTCTCCTATATTGATAGATGTATTTGGAACTCTAAATCCAACACGGTTTGTGCTAGCTTCTTGAAACTTGACACAGTAAAGTAGTTTCATGTTCTATCTCTACGTTTTGTTTCCTCTTGATGTAGCCCTAAGCAGTGAAGGCGAGAAACACTTTCATGGAAAGGGGTTGCCAAGCTTCCAAAAATTACGAATCTCCAGAAATCTCAGCCAATATTTTTTCACCCAAACTGGATGATACTTTCAGTTAATGATCAGTACACTAAGGCGACTTGGTTCCCCAAATTTCGTTCTTCTATATTGAAGCGTTCATTTCCAGTAACAGTTTGAATTTTTATGTTTCACTCTGTTTTCTCCTATATTGATAGATGTATTTGGAACTCTAAATCCAACACGGTTTGTGCTAGCTTCTTGAAACTTGACACAGTAAAGTAGTTTCACGTTCTATCTCTATGTTTTGTTTCCTCTTGATGTAGCCCTATGCACTGACTGGCAAGAAACACTTTCATGGAAAGGGTTTGCCTAGCTTCCAAAAATTACGAATCTCCAGAAATCTCAGCCAATATTTTTTCACTCAAACTGGATGATACTTTCAGGTAATGATCAGTAAACGAAGGCGACTTGGTTCCCCAAATTTCGTTCTTCTATGTTGAAGCGTTCATTTCCAGTAACGGTTTGAATTTTTAGGTTTCACTCTGTTTTCTCCTATATTGTTAGATGTATTTGCAACTCTAAATCCAACACGGTTTGTGCTAACTTCTTGAAACTTGACACAGTAAAGTAGTTTCACGTTCTATCTCTGTTTTGTTTCCTCTTGATGTAGCCCTAAGCAGTGACTGGCGAGAAGCACTTTCATGGAAAGGGGTTGCCAAGCTTCCAAAAATTACGAATCTCCAGAAATCTCAGCCAATATTTTTTCACCCAAACTGGATGATACTTTCAGGTAATGATCAGTAAACTAAGGCGACTTGGTTCCCCAAATTTCGTTCTTCTATGTTGAAGCGTTCATTTCCAGTAACAGTTTGAATTTTTAGGTATCACTCTGTTCTCTCCTATATTGATAGATGTATTTGGAACTCTAAATCCAACACGGTTTGTGCTAGCTTCTTGAAACTTGACACAGTAAAGTAGTTTCACGTTCTATCTCTATGTTTTGTTTCCTCTTGATGTAGCCCTAAGCAGTGACTGGCGAGAAACACTTTCATGGAAAGGGGTTGCCAAGCTTCCAAAAATTACGAATCTCCAGAAATCTCAGCAAATATTTTTTCACCCAAACTGGATGATACTTTCATGTAATGATCAGTACACGAAGGCGACTTGGTTCCCCAAATTTCGTTCTTCTATGTTGAAGCATTCATTTCCAGTAACAGTTTGAATTTTGAGGTTTCACTCTGTTTTCTCCTATATTGATAGATGTATTTGGAACTCTAAATCCAACACGGTTTGTGCTAGCTTCTTGAAACTTGACACAGTAAAGTAGTTTCACGTTCTATCTCTATGTTTTGTTTCCTCTTGATGTAGCCCTAAGCACTGACTGGCGAGAAACACTTTCATGGAAAGGGTTTGCCTAGCTGCCAAAAATTACGAAAATCCAGAAAGCAAATATTTTTTCACCCAAACTGGATGATACTTTCAGGTAATGATCAGTACACTAAGGTGACGTGGTTCCCCAAATTTCGTTCTTCTATCATGAAGCGTTCATTTCCAGTAACAGTTTGAATTTTCAGGTTTCACTCTGTTTTCTCCTATATTGATAGATGTATTTGGAACTCTAAATCCAACACGGTTTGTGCTAGCTTCTTGAAACTTGACACAGTGAAGTAGTTTCACGTTCTATCTCTATGTTTTGTTTCCTCTTGATGTAGCCCTAAGCACTGACTGGCGAGAAACACTTTCATGGAAAGGGATTGCGAAGCTTCCCAAAGTTACGAATCTCCAGAAATCTCAGCAAATATTTTTTCACCCAAACTGGATGATACTTTCAGGTAATGATCAGTACACGAAGGTGACTTGGTTTCCCAAATTTCGTGCTTCTATGTTGAAGCGTTCATTTGCAGTAACAGTTTGAATTTTTAGGTTTCAATCTGTTTTCTCCTATATTGATAGATGTATTTGGAACTCTAAATCCAACATGGTTTGTGCTAGCTTCATGAAGCTTGACACAGTAAAGTAGTTTCACGTTCTATGTCTATGTTTTGTTTCCTCTTGATGTAGCCATAAGCAGTGACTGGCGAGAAACACTTTCATGGAAAGGGGTTGCCAAGCTTCCAAAAATTACGAATCTCCAGAAATCTCAGCCAATATTTTTTCACCCAAACTGGATGATACTTTCAGGTAATGATCAGTAAACGAAGGCGACTTGGTTCCCCAAATTTCGTTCTTCTATGTTGAAGCGTTCATTTCCAGTAACAGTTTGAATTTTTAGGTTTCACTCTGTTTTCTCCTATATTGATAGATGTATTTGCAACTCTAAATCCAACACGGTTTGTGCTAGCTTCTTGAAACTTGACACAGTAAAGTAGTTTCACGTTATATCTCTATGTTTTGTTTCCTCTTGATGTAGCCCTAAGCCCTGACTGGCGAGAAACCCTTTCATGGAAAGGGGTTGCCAAGCTTCCAAAAATTACGAATCTCCAGAAATCTCAGCCAATATTTTTTCACCCAAAATGGATGATACTTTCAGGTAATGATCAGTACACTAAAGCGACTTGGTTCCCCAAATTTCGTTCTTCTATGTTGAAGCGTTCATTTCCAGTAACACTTTGAATTTTTAGGTTTCACTCTGTTTTCTCCTATATTGATAGATGTATTTGGAACTCTAAATCCAACACGGTTTGTGCTAGCTTCTTGAAACTTGACACAGTAAAGTAGTTTCATGTTCTATCTCTACGTTTTGTTTCCTCTTGATGTAGCCCTAAGCAGTGAAGGCGAGAAACACTTTCATGGAAAGGGGTTGCCAAGCTTCCAAAAATTACGAATCTCCAGAAATCTCAGCCAATATTTTTTCACCCAAACTGGATGATACTTTCAGTTAATGATCAGTACACTAAGGCGACTTGGTTCCCCAAATTTCGTTCTTCTATATTGAAGCGTTCATTTCCAGTAACAGTTTGAATTTTTATGTTTCACTCTGTTTTCTCCTATATTGATAGATGTATTTGGAACTCTAAATCCAACACGGTTTGTGCTAGCTTCTTGAAACTTGACACAGTAAAGTAGTTTCATGTTCTATCTCTATGTTTTGTTTCCTCTTGATGTAGCCCTATGCACTGACTGGCAAGAAACACTTTCATGGAAAGGGTTTGCCTAGCTTCCAAAAATTACGAATCTCCAGAAATCTCAGCCAATATTTTTTCACTCAAACTGGATGATACTTTCAGGTAATGATCAGTAAACGAAGTCGACTTGGTTCCCCAAATTTCGTTCTTCTATGTTGAAGCGTTCATTTCCAGTAACGGTTTGAATTTTTAGGTTTCACTCTGTTTTCTCCTATATTGTTAGATGTATTTGCAACTCTAAATCCAACACGGTTTGTGCTAACTTCTTGAAACTTGACACAGTAAAGTAGTTTCACATTCTATCTCTGTTTTGTTTCCTCTTGATGTAGCCCTAAGCAGTGACTGGCGAGAAGCACTCTAATGGAAAGCGGTTGCCAAGCTTCCAAAAATTACGAATCTCCAGAAATGTCAGCAAATATTTTTTCACCCAAACTGGATGAAACTTTCACGTAATGATCACTACACTAAGGTGACGAAGTTCCCCAAATTTCGTTCTTCTATGATGAAGCGTTCATTTCCAGTAACAGTTTGAATTTTCAAGTTTCACCCTGTTTTCTCCTATATTGATAGATGTATTTGGAACTCTAAATCCAACACGGTTTGTGCTAGCTTCTTGAAACTTGACACAGTGAAGTAGTTTCACGTTCTGTCTCTATGGTTTGTTTCCTCTTGATGTAGCCCTAAGCACTGACTGGCGAGAAACACTTTCATGGAAAGGGATAGCGAAGCTTCCAAAAGTTACGAATCTCCAGAAATCTCAGCAAATATTTTTTCAACCAAACTGGATGATACTTTCAGGTAATGATCAGTACACGAAGGTGACTTGGTTCCCCAAATTTCGTGCTTCTATGTTGAAGCGTTCATTTGCAGTAACAGTTTGAATTTTTAGGTTTCAATCTGTTTTCTCCTATATTGATAGATGTATTTGGAACTCTAAATCCAACACGGTTTGTGCTAGCTTCATGAAGCTTGACACAGTAAAGTAGTTTCACGTTCTATGTCTATGTTTTGTTTCCTATTGATGTAGCCATAAGCAGTGACTGGCGAGAAACACTTTCATGGAAAGGGGTTGCCAAGCTTCCAAAAATTACGAATCTCCAGAAATCTCAGCAAATATTTTTTCACCCAAACTGGATGATACTTTCAGGTAATGATCAGTAAACGAAGGCGACTTGGTTCCCCAAATTTCGTTCTTCTATGTTGAAGCGTTCATTTCCAGTAACAGTTTGAATTTTTAGGTTTCACTCTGTTTTCTCCTATATTGATAGATGTATTTGGAACTCTAAATCCAACACGGTTTGTGCTAGCTTCATGAAGCTTGACACAGTAAAGTAGTTTCACGTTCTATGTCTATGTTTTGTTGCCTCTTGATGTAGCCAAAAGCAGTGACTGGCGAGAAACACTTTCATGGAAAGGGGTTGCCAAGCTTCCAAAAATTACGAATCTCCAGAAATCTCAGCAAATATTTTTTCACCCAAACTGGATGATACTTTCAGGTAATGATCAGTAAACGAAGGCGACTTTGTTCCCCAAATTTCGTTCTTCCATGTTGAAGCGTTCATTTCCAGTAACAGTTTGAATTTTGAGGTTTCACTCTGTTTTCTCCTATATTGATAGATGTATTTGGAACTCTAAATCCAACACGGTTTGTGCTAGCTTCTTGAAACTTGACACAGTGAAGTAGTTTCACGTTCTATCTCTATGTTTTGTTTCCTCTTGATGTAGCCCTAAGCACTGACTGGCGAGAAACACTTTCATGGAAAGGGTTTGCCTAGCTTCCAAAAATTACGAATCTCCAGAAAACTCAGCAAATATTTTTTCACCCAAACTGGATGATACTTTCAGGTAATGATCAGTAAACGAAGGCGACTTTGTTCCCCAAATTTCGTTCTTCTATGTTGAAGCGTTCATTTCCAGTAACAGTTTGAATTTTGAGGTTTCACTCTGTTTTCTCCTATATTGATAGATGTATTTGGAACTCTAAATCCAACACGGTTTGTGCTAGCTTCTTGAAACTTGACACAGTAAAGTAGTTTCACGTTCTATCTCTATGTTTTGTTTCCTCTTGATGTAGCCCTAAGCACTGACTGGCGAGAAACCCTTTCATGAAAGGGGTTGCGAAGCTTCCAAAAATTACGAATCTCCAGAAATTTCAGCCAATATTTTTTCACCCAAACTGGATGATACTTTCAGGTAATGATCAGTACAATAAGGCGACTTGGTTCCCCAAATTTCGTTCTTCTATGTTGAAGCGTTCATTTCCAGTAACAGTTTGAATTTTTAGGTATCACTCTGTTTTCTCCTATATTGATAGATGTATTTGGAACTCTAAATCCAACACGGTTTGTGCTAGCTTCTTGAAACTTGACACAGTAAAGTAGTTTCACGTTCTATCTCTATGTTTTGTTTCCTCTTGACGTAGCCCTAAGCACTGACTAGCGAGAAACACTTTCATGGAAAGGCTTTGCCTAGCTTCCAAAAATTACGAATCTCCAGAAATCTCAGCAAATATTTTTTCACCCAAACTGGATGATACTTTCAGGTAATGATCAGTACACTAAGGCGACTTGGTTCCCCAAATTTCGTTCTTCTATGTTGAAGCGTTCATTTCCAGTAACAGTTTGAATTTTGAGGTTTCACTCTGTTTTCTCCTATAATGATAGATGTATTTGGAACTCTAAATCGAACACGGTTTGTGCTAGCTTCTTGAATCTTGACACAGTAAAGTAGTTTCACGTTCTATCTCTATGTTTTGTTTCCTCTTGATGTAGCCCTAAGCAGTGACTGGCGAGAAGCACTTTCATGGAAAGGGGTTGCCAAGCTTGCAAAAATTATGAATCTCCAGAAATGTCAGCAAATATTTTTTCACCCAAACTGGATGATACTTTCAGGTAATGATCAGTACACTAAGGTGACGTGGTTCCCCAAATTTCGTTCTTCTATCATGAAGCGTTCATTTCCAGTAACAGTTTGAATTTTCAGGTTTCACTCTGTTTTCTCCTATATTGATAGATGTATTTGGAACTCTAAATCCAACACGGTTTGTGCTAGCTTCTTGAAACTTGACACAGTAAAGTAGTTTCACGTTCTATGTCTATGTTTTGTTGCCTCTTGATGTAGCCATAAGCAGTGACTGGCGAGAAACACTTTCATGGAAAGGGGTTGCCAAGCTTCCAAAAATTATGAATCTCCAGAAATCTCAGCAAATATTTTTTCACCCAAACTGGATGATACTTTCAGGTAATGATCAGTAAACGAAGGCGACTTTGTTCCCCAAATTTCGTTCTTCTATGTTGAAGCGTTCATTTCCAGTAACAGTTTGAATTTTGAGGTTTCACTCTGTTTTCTCCTATATTGATAGATGTATTTGGAACTCTAAATCCAACACGGTTTGTGCTAGCTTCTTGAAACTTGACACAGTGAAGTAGTTTCACGTTCTATCTCTATGTTTTGTTTCCTCTTGATGTAGCCCTAAGCACTGACTGGCGAGAAACCCTTTCATGAAAGGGGTTGCGAAGCTTCCAAAAATTACGAATCTCCAGAAATTTCAGCCAATATTTTTTCACCCAAACTGGATGATACTTTCAGGTAATGATCAGTACACTAAGGCGACTTGGTTCCCCAAATTTCGTTCTTCTATGTTGAAGCGTTCATTTCCAGTAACAGTTTGAATTTTTAGGTATCACTCTGTTTTCTCCTATATTGATAGATGTATTTGGAACTCTAAATCCAACACGGTTTGTGCTAGCTTCTTGAAACTTGACACAGTAAAGTAGTTTCACGTTCTATCTCTATGTTTTGTTTCCTCTTGATGTAGCCCTAAGCACTGACTGGCGAGAAACACTTTCATGGAAAGGGTTTGCCTAGCTTCCAAAAATTACGAATCTCCAGAAAACTCAGCAAATATTTTTTCACCCAAACTGGATGATACTTTCAGGTAATGATCAGTAAACGAAGGCGACTTTGTTCCCCAAATTTCGTTCTTCTATGTTGAAGCGTTCATTTCCAGTAACAGTTTGAATTTTGAGGTTTCACTCTGTTTTCTCCTATATTGATAGATGTATTTGGAACTCTAAATCCAACACGGTTTGTGCTAGCTTCTTGAAACTTGACACAGTGAAGTAGTTTCACGTTCTATCTCTATGTTTTGTTTCCTCTTGATGTAGCCCTAAGCACTGACTGGCGAGAAACCCTTTCATGAAAGGGGTTGCGAAGCTTCCAAAAATTACGAATCTCCAGAAATTTCAGCCAATATTTTTTCACCCAAACTGGATGATACTTTCAGGTAATGATCAGTACACTAAGGCGACTTGGTTCCCCAAATTTCGTTCTTCTATGTTGAAGCGTTCATTTCCAGTAACAGTTTGAATTTTTAGGTATCACTCTGTTTTCTCCTATATTGATAGATGTATTTGGAACTCTAAATCCAACACGGTTTGTGCTAGCTTCTTGAAACTTGACACAGTAAAGTAGTTTCATGTTCTATCTCTATGTTTTGTTTCCTCTTGATGTAGCCCTAAGCACTGACTGGCGAGAAACACTTTCATGGAAAGGGTTTGCCTAGCTTCCAAAAATTCCGAATCTCCAGAAAACTCAGCAAATATTTTTTCACCCAAACTGGATGATACTTTCAGGTAATGATCAGTAAACTAAGGCGACTTTGTTCCCCAAATTTCGTTCTTCTATGTTGAAGCGTTCATTTCCAGTAACAGTTTGAATTTTGAGGTTTCACTCTGTTTTCTCCTATATTGATAGATGTATTTGGAACTCTAAATCCAACACGGTTTGTGCTAGCTTCTTGAAACTTGACACAGTAAAGTAGTTTCACGTTCTATCTCTATGTTTTGTTTCCTCTTGATGTAGCCCTAAGCAGTGACTGGCGAGAAGCACTTTCATGGAAAGGGGTTGCCAAGCTTGCAAAAATTACGAATCTCCAGAAATGTCAGCAAATATTTTTTCACCCAAACTGGATGATACTTTCAGGTAATGATCAGTACACTAAGGCGACTTGGTTCCCCAAATTTCGTTCTTCTATGTTGAAGCGTTCATTTCCAGTAACAGTTTGAATTTTGAGGTTTCACTCTGTTTTCTCCTATATTGATAGATGTATTTGGAACTCTAAATCCAACACGGTTTGTGCTAGCTTCTTGAAACTTGACACAGTAAAGTAGTTTCACGTTCTATCTCTATGTTTTGTTTCCTCTTGATGTAGCCCTAAGCAGTGACTGGCGAGAAGCACTTTCCTGGAAAGGGGTTGCCAAGCTTCCAAAAATTACGAATCTCCAGAAATGTCAGCAAATATTTTTTCATCCAAACTGGATGATACTTTCAGGTAATGATCAGTACACTAAGGCGACTTGGTTCCCCAAATTTCGTTCTTCTATGTTGAAGCGTTCATTTCCAGTAACAGTTTGAATTTTGAGGTTTCACTCTGTTTTCTCCTATATTGATGGATGTATTTGGAACTCTAAATCGAACACGGTTTGTACTAGCTTCTTGAAACTTGACACAGTAAAGTAGTTTCACGTTCTATCTCTATGTTTTGTTTCCTCCTGATGTAGCCCTAAGCAGTGACTGGCGAGAAGCACTTTCATGGAAAGGGGTTGCCAAGCTTCCAAAAATTACGAATCTCCAGAAATGTCAGCATATATTTTTTCACCCAAACTGGATGATACTTTCAGGTAATAATCAGTACACTAAGGCGACTTGATTCCCCAAATTTCGTTCTTCTATGTTGAAGCGTTCATTTCCAGTAACAGTTTGAATTTTTAGGTTTCACTCTGTTTTCTCCTATATTGATAGATGTATTTGGAACTCTAAATCCAACACGGTTTGTGCTAGCTTCTTGAAACTTGACATAGTAAAGTAGTTTCACGTTCTATCTCTATGTTTTGTTTCCTCTTGATGTAGCCCTAAGCACTGAAGGCGAGAAACACTTTCATGGAAAGAGGTTGCCAAGCTTCCAAAAATTACGAATCTCCAGAAATCTCAGCCAATATTTTTTCACCCAAACTGGATGATACTTTCAGGTAATGATCAGTACACTAAGGCGACTTGGTTCCCCAAATTTCGTTCTTCTATGTTGAAGCGTTCATTTCCAGAAACAGTTTGAATTTTTAGGTTTCACTCTGTTTTCTCCTATAATGATAGATGTATTTGGAACTCTAAATCCAACACAGTTTGTGCTAGCTTCTTGAAACTTGACACAGTAAAGTAGTTTCACGTTCTATCTCTATGTTTTGTTTCCTCTTGATGTAGCCCTAAGCAGTGACTGGCGAGAAACACTTTCATGGAAAGGGTTTCCAAGCTTCCAAAAATTACGAATCTCCAGAAATCTCAGCCAATATTTTTTCACCCAAACTGGATGATACTTTCAGGTAATGATCAGTACACTAAGGCGACTTGGTTCCCCAAATGTCGTTCTTCTATGTTGAAGCGTTCATTTCCAGTAACACTTTGAATTTTTAGGTATCACTCTGTTTTCTCCTATATTGATAGATGTATTTGGAACTCTAAATCCAACACGGTTTGTGCTAGCTTCTTGAAACTTGACACAGTAAAGTAGTTTCACGTTCTATCTCTATGTTTTGTTTCCTCTTGATGTAGCCCTAAGCAGTGACTGGCGAGAAAGACTTTCATGGAAAGGGGTTTCCAAGCTTCCAAAAATTACGAATCTCCAGAAATCTCAGCAAATATTTTTTCACCCAAACTGGATGATACTTTCAGGTAATGATCAGTACAGTAAGTCGACTTGGTTCCCCTAATTTCGTTCTTCTATGTTGAAGCGTTCATTTCCAGTAATAGTTTGAATTTTTAGGTATCACTCTGTTTTCTCCTATATTGATACATGTACTTGGAACTCTAAATCCGACACGGTTTGTGCTAGCTTCTTGAAACTTGACACAGTAAAGTAGTTTCACGTTCTATCTCTATGTTTTGTTTCCTCTTGATGTAGCCCTAAGCAGTGACTGGCGAGAAGCACTTTCATGGAAAGGGGTTGCCAAGCTTCCAAAAATTACGAATCTCCAGAAATCTCAGCCAATATTTTTTCACCCAAACTGGATGATACTTTCAGGTAATGATCAGTACACTAAGGCGACTTGGTTCCCCAAATTTCGTTCTTCTATGTTGAAGCGTTCATTTCCAGTAACAGTTTGAATTTTTAGTTTTCACTCTGTTTTCTCCTATAATGATAGATGTATTTGGAACTCTAAATCCAACACAGTTTGTGCTAGCTTCTTGAAACTTGACACAGTAAAGTAGTTTCACGTTCTATCTCTATGTTTTGTTTCCTCTTGATGTAGCCCTAAGCAGTGACTGGCAAGAAGCACTTTCATGGAAAGGGGTTGCCAAGCTTCCAAAAATTACGAATCTCCAGAAATCTCAGCCAATATTTTTTCACCCAAACTGGATGATACTTTCAGGTAATGATCAGTACACTAAGGCGACTTGGTTCCCCAAATTTCGTTCTTCTATGTTGAAGCGTTCATTTCCAGTAACACTTTGAATTTTTAGGTATCACTCTGTTTTCTCCTATATTGATAGATGTATTTGGAACTCTAAATCCAACACGGTTTGTGCTAGCTTCTTGAAACTTGACATAGTAAAGTAGTTTCACGTTCTATCTCTATGTTTTGTTTCCTCTTGATGTAGCCCTAAGCACTGAAGGCGAGAAACACTTTCATGGAAAGAGGTTGCCAAGCTTCCAAAAATTACGAATCTCCAGAAATCTCAGCCAATATTTTTTCACCCAAACTGGATGATACTTTCAGGTAATGATCAGTACACTAAGGCGACTTGGTTCCCCAAATTTCGTTCTTCTATGTTGAAGCGTTCATTTCCAGTAACAGTTTGAAATTTTAGGTTTCACTCTGTTTTCTCCTATAATGATAGATGTATTTGGAACTCTAAATCCAACACGGTTTGTGCTAGCTTCTTGAAACTTGACAGAGTAAAGTAGTTTCACGTTCTATCTCTATGTTTTGTTTCCTCTTGATGTAGCCCTAAGCACTGACTGGCGAGAAGCACTTTCATGGAAAGGGGTTGCCAAGCTTCCAAAAATTACGAATCTCCAGAAATCTCAGCAAATATTTTTTCACACAAACTGGATGACACTTTCAGGTAATGATCAGTACACGAAGGCGACTTGGTTCCCCAAATTTCGTTCTTCTATATTGAAGCGTTCATTTCCAGTAACAGTTTGAATTTTTAGGTTTCACTCTTTTTTCTCCTATATTGATAGATGTATTTGGAACTCTAAATCGAACACGGTTTGTGCTAGCTTCTTGAAACTTGACACAGTAAAGTAGTTTCACGTTCTATCTCTATGGTTTATTTCCTCTTAATGTAGCCCTAAGCAGTGACTGGCGAGAAGCACTTTCATGGAAAGGGGTTGCCAAGCTTCCAAAAATTACGAATCTCCAGAAATCTCAGCCAATATTTTTTCACCCAAACTGGATGATACTTTCAGGTAATGATCATTAAACGAAGGCGACTTGGTTCCCCAAATTTCGTTCTTCTATGTTGAAGCGTTCATTTCCAGTAACAGTTTGAATTTTTAGGTTTCACTCTGTTTTCTCCTATATTGATAGATGTATTTGGAACTCTAAATCCAACACGGTTTGTGCTAGCTTCTTGAAACTTGACACAGTAAAGTAGTTTCACGTTCTATCTCTATGTTTTGTTTCCTCTTGATGTAGCCCTAAGCAGTGACTGGCGAGAAGCACTTTCATGGAAAGGGGTTGCCAAGCTTCCAAAAATTACAAATCTCAAGAAATATCAGTAAATATTTTTTCACCCAAACTGGATGATACTTTCAGGTAATGATCAATACACTAAGGCGACTTGGTTCCCCAAATTTCGTTCTTCTATGTTGAAGCATTCATTTCCAGTAACAGTTTGAATTTTTAGGTTTCACTCTGTTTTCTCCTATATTGATAGATGTATTTGGAACTCTAAATCCAACACGGTTTGTGCTAGCTTCTTGAAACTTGACACAGTGAAGTAGTTTCACGTTCTATCTCTATGTTTTGTTTCCTCTTGATGTAGCCCTAAGCACTGACTGGCGAGAAACACTTTTATGGAAAGGGGTTGCGAAGCTTCCAAAAATTACGAATCTCCAGAAATCTCAGCCAATATTTTTTCACCCAAACTGGATGATACTTTCAGGTAATGATCAGTACACTAAGGCGACTTGGTTCCCCAAATTTCGTTCTTCTATGTTGAAGCGTTCATTTCCAGTAACACTTTGAATTTTTAGGTATCACTCTGTTTTCTCCTATATTGATAGATGTATTTGGAACGCTAAATCCAACACGGTTTGTGCTAGCTTCTTGAAACTTGACACAGTAAAGTAGTTTCATGTTCTATCTCTACGTTTTGTTTCCTCTTGATGTAGCCCTAAGCACTGAAGGCGAGAAACACTTTCATGGAAAGGGGTTGCCAAGCTTCCAAAAATTACGAATCTCCAGAAATCTCAGCCAATATTTTTTCACCCAAACTGGTTGATACTTTCAGGTAATGATCAGTAAACGAAGGCGACTTGGTTCCCCAAATTTCGTTCTTCTATGTTGAAGCGTTCATTTCCAGTAACAGTTTGAATTTTTAGGTTTCACTCTGTTTTCTCCTATATTGATAGATGTATTTGGAACTCTAAATCCAGCACGGTTTGTGCTAGCTTCTTGAAACTTGACACAGTAAAGTAGTTTCACGTTCTATCTCTATATTTTGTTTCCTCTTGATGTAGCCCTAAGCACTGACTGGCGAGAAGCACTTTAATGGAAAGGGGTTGCGATGCTTCCAAAAGTTACGAAACTCCAGAAATCTCAGCAAATATTTTTTAACCCCAAACTGGATGATACTTTCAGGTAATGATCAGTACACTAAGGCGACTTGGTTCCCCAAATTTCGTTCTTCTATGTTGAAGCGTTCATTTCCAGTAACCGTTTGAATTTTTAGGTTTCACTCTGTTTTCTCCTATATTGATAGATGTATTTGGAACTCTAAATCCAACACAGTTTGTGCTAGCTTCTTGAAACTTGACACAGTAAAGTAGTTTCACGTTCTATCTCTATGTTTTGTTTCCTCTTGATGTAGCCCTAAGCAGTGACTGGCGAGAAACACTTTCATGGAAAGGGGTTTCCAAGCTTCCAAAAATTACGAATCTCCAGAAATCTCAGCCAATATTTTTTCACCCAAACTGGATGATACTTTCAGGTAATGATCAGTACACTAAGGCGACTTGGTTCCCCAAATTTCATTCTTCTATGTTGAAGCGTTCATTTCCAGTAACACTTTGAATTTTTAGGTACCACTCTGTTTTCTCCTATATTGATAGATGTATTTGGAACTCTAAATCCAACACGGTTTGTGCTAGCTTCTTGAAACTTGACACAGTAAAGTAGTTTCACGTTCTATCTCTATGTTTTGTTTCCTCTTGATGTAGCCCTAAGCAGTGACTGGCGAGAAACACTTTCATGGAAAGGGGTTTCCAAGCTTCCAAAAATTACGAATCTCCAGAAATCTCAGCAAATATTTTTTTCACCCAAACTGGATGATACTTTCAGGTAATGATCAGTACACTAAGTCGACTTGGTTCCCCAAATTTCGTTCTTCTATGTTGAAGCGTTCATTTCCAGTAATAGTTTGAATTTTTAGGTATCACTCTGTTTTCTCCTATATTGATACATGTACTTGGAACTCTAAATCCGACACGGTTTGTGCTAGCTTCTTGAAACTTGACACAGTAAAGTAGTTTCACGTTCTATCTCTATGTTTTGTTTCCTCTTGATGTAGCCCTAAGCACTGAAGGCGAGAAACACTTTCATGGAAAGGGGTTGCCAAGCTTCCAAAAATTACGAATCTCCAGAAATCTCAGCCAATATTTTTTCACCCAAACTGGATGATACTTTCAGGTAATGATCAGTACACTAAGTCGACTTGGTTCCCCAAATTTCGTTCTTCTATGTTGAAGCGTTCATTTCCAGTAATAGTTTGAATTTTTAGGTATCACTCTGTTTTCTCCTATATTGATACATGTACTTGGAACTCTAAATCCGACACGGTTTGTGCTAGCTTCTTGAAACTTGACACAGTAAAGTAGTTTCACGTTCTATCTCTATGTTTTGTTTCCTCTTGATGTAGCCCTAAGCAGTGACTGGCGAGAAGCACTTTCATGGAAAGGGGTTGCCAAGCTTCCAAAAATTACGAATCTCCAGAAATCTCAGCCAATATTTTTTCACCCAAACTGGATGATAATTTCAGGTAATGATCAGTACACTAAGGCGACTTGGTTCCCCAAATTTCGTTCTTCTATGTTGAAGCGTTCATTTCCAGTAACAGTTTGAATTTTTAGGTTTCACTCTGTTTTCTCCTATAATGATAGATGTATTTGGAACTCTAAATCCAACACAGTTTGTGCTAGCTTCTTGAAACTTGACACAGTAAAGTAGTTTCACGTTCTATCTCTATGTTTTGTTTCCTCTTGATGTAGCCCTAAGCAGTGACTGGCAAGAAGCACTTTCATGGAAAGGGGTTGCCAAGCTTCCAAAAATTAGGAATCTCCAGAAATCTCAGCCAATATTTTTTCACCCAAACTGGATGATACTTTCAGGTAATGATCAGTACACTAAGGCGACTTGGTTCCCCAAATTTTGTTCTTCTATGTTGAAGCGTTCATTTCCAGTAACACTTTGAATTTTTAGGTATCACTCTGTTTTCTCCTATATTGATAGATATATTTGGAACTCTAAATCCAACACGGTTTGTGCTAGCTTCTTGAAACTTGACACAGTAAAGTAGTTTCACGTTCTATCTCTATGTTTTGTTTCCTCTTGATATAGCCCTAAGCACTGACTGGCGAGAAGCACTTTCATGGAAAGGGGTTGCCAAGCTTCCAAAAATTACGAATCTCCAGAAATCTCAGCAAATATTTTTTCACACAAACTTGATGATACTTTCAGGTAAAGATCAGTACACGAAGGCGACTTGGTTCCCCAAATTTCGTTCTTCTATATTGAAGCGTTCATTTCCAGTAACAGTTTGAATTTTTAGGTTTCACTCTGTTTTCTCCTATATTGATAGATGTATTTGGAACTCTAAATCGAACACGGTTTGTGCTAGCTTCTTGAAACTTGACACAGTAAAGTAGTTTCACGTTCTATCTCTATGGTTCATTTCCTCTTAATGTAGCCCTAAGCAGTGACTGGCGAGAAGCACTTTCATGGAAAGGGGTTGCCAAGCTTCCAAAAATTACGAATCTCAAGAAATCTCAGCCAATATTTTTTCACCCAAACTGGATGATACTTTCAGGTAATGATCATTAAACGAAGGCGACTTGGTTCCCCAAATTTCGTTCTTCTATGTTGAAGCGTTCATTTCCAGTAACAGTTTGAATTTTTAGGTTTCACTCTGTTTTCTCCTATATTGATAGATGTATTTGGAACTCTAAATCCAACACGGTTTGTGCTAGCTTCTTGAAACTTGACACAGTAAAGTAGTTTCACGTTCTATCTCTATGGTTTGTTTCCTCTTGATGTAGCCCTAAGCAGTGACTGGCGAGAAGCACTTTCATGGAAAGGGGTTGCCAAGCTTCCAAAAATTACGAATCTCCAGAAATCTCAGTAAATATTTTTTCACCCAAACTGGAAAATACTTTCAGGTAATGATCAGTACACTAAGGCGACTTGGTTCCCCAAATTTCGTTCTTCTATGTTGAAGCGTTCATTTCCAGTAACAGTTTGAATTTTTAGGTTTCACTCTGTTTTCTCCTATATTGATAGATGTACTTGGAACTCTAAATCCAACACGGTTTGTGCTAGCTTCTTGAAACTTGACACAGTGAAGTAGTTTCACGTTCTATCTCTATGTTATGTTTCCTCTTGATGTAGCCCTAAGCACTGACTGGCGAGAAACACTTTTATGGAAAGGGGTTGCGAAGCTTCCAAAAATTACGAATCTCCAGAAATCTCAGCCAATATTTTTTCACCCAAACTGGATGATACTTTCAGGTAATGATCAGTACACTAAGGCGACTTGGTTCCCCAAATTTCGTTCTTCTATGTTGAAGCGTTCATTTCCAGTAACAGTTTGAATTTTTAGGTTTCACTCTGTTTTCTCCTATATTGATAGATGTATTTGGAACTCTAAATCCAACACGGTTTGTGCTAGCTTCTTGAAACTTGACACAGTAAAGTAGTTTCACGTTCTATCTCTATGTTTTGTTTCCTCTTGATGTAGCCCTAAGCAGTGACTGGGGAGAAGCACTTTCATGGAAAGGGGTTGCCAAGCTTGCAAAAATTACGAATCTCCAGAAATCTCAGCCAATATTTTTTCACCCAAACTGGATGATACTTTCAGGTAATGATCATTAAACGAAGGCGACTTGGTTCCCCAAATTTCGTTCTTCTATGTTGAAGCGTTCATTTCCAGTAACAGTTTGAATTTTTAGGTTTCACTCTGTTTTCTCCTATATTGATAGATGTATTTGGAACTCTAAATCCAACACGGTTTGTGCTAGCTTCTTGAAACTTGACACAGTAAAGTAGTTTCACGTTCTATCTCTATGTTTTGTTTCCTCTTGATGTAGCCCTAAGCAGTGACTGGCGAGAAACACTTTCATGGAAAGGGGTTTCCAAGCTTCCAAAAATTATGAATCTCCAGAAATCTCAGCAAATATTTTTTCACCCAAACTGGATGATACTTACAGGTAATGATCAGTACACTAAGGCGACTTGGTTCCCCAAATTTCGTTCTTCTATGTTGAAGCGTTCATTTCCAGTAACACTTTGAATTTTTAGGTATCACTCTGTTTTCTCCTATATTGATAGATGTATTTGGAACTCTAAATCCAACACGGTTTGTGCTAGCTTCTTGAAACTTGACACAGTAATGTAGTTTCACGTTCTATCTCTATGTTTTGTTTCCTCTTGATGTAGCCCTAAGCACTGACTGGCGAGAAGCACTTTCATAAAAAGGGGTTGCCAAGCTTCAAAAATTACGAATCTCCAGAAATCTCAGCAAATATTTTTTCACACAAACTGGATGACACTTTCAGGTAATGATCAGTACACGAAGGCGACTTGGTTCCCCAAATTTCGTTCTTCTATATTGAAGCGTTCATTTCCAGTAACAGTTTGAATTTTTAGGTTTCACTCTGTTTTCTCCTATATTGATAGATGTATTTGGAACTCTAAATCGAACACGGTTTGTGCTAGCTTCTTGAAACTTGACACAGTAAAGTAGTTTCACGTTCTATCTCTATGGTTTATTTCCTCTTAATGTAGCCCTAAGCAGTGACTGGCGAGAAGCACTTTCATGGAAAGGGGTTGCCAAGCTTCCAAAAATTACGAATCTCCAGAAATCTCAGCCAATATTTTTTCACCCAAACTGGATGATACTTTCAGGTAATGATCATTAAACGAAGGCGACTTGGTTCCCCAAATTTCGTTCTTCTATGTTGAAGCGTTCATTTCCAGTAACAGTTTGAATTTTTAGGTTTCACTCTGTTTTCTCCTATATTGATAGATGTATTTGGAACTCTAAATCCAACACGGTTTGTGCTAGCTTCTTGAAACTTGACACAGTAAAGTAGTTTCACGTTCTATCTCTATGTTTTGTTTCCTCTTGATGTAGCCCTAAGCACTGACTGGTGAGAAGCACTTTCATGGAAAGGGGTTGCGATGCTTCCAAAAGTTACGAATCTCCAGAAATCTCAGCAAATATTTTTTAACCCCAAACTGGATGATACTTTCAGGTAATGATCAGTACACGAAGGCGACTTGGTTCCCCAAATTTCGTTCTTCTATGTTGAAGCGTTCATTTCCAGTAACAGTTTGAATTTTTAGGTTTCACTCTGTTTTCTCCTATATTGATAGATGTATTTGGAACTCTAAATCCAGCACGGTTTGTGCTAGCTTCTTGAAACTTGACACAGTAAAGTAGTTTCACGTTCTATCTCTATGTTTTGTTTCCTCTTGATGTAGCCATAAGCACTGACTGGCGAGAAGCACTTTAATGGAAAGGGGTTGCGATGCTTCCAAAAGTTACGAATCTCCAGAAATCTCAGCAAATATTTTTTAACCCCAAACTGGATGATACTTTCAGGTAATGATCAGTACACGAAGGCGACTTGGTTCCCCAAATTTCGTTCTTCTATGTTGAAGCGTTCATTTCCAGTAACAGTTTGAATTTTTAGGTTTCACTCTGTTTTCTCCTATATTGAGAGATGTATTTGGAACTCTAAATCCAACACGGTTTGTGCTAGCTTCTTGAAACTTGACATAGTAAAGTAGTTTTACGTTCTATCTCTATGTTTTGTTTCCTCTTGATGTAGCCCTAAGCACTGAAGGCGAGAAACACTTTCATGGAAAGAGGTTGCCAAGCTTCCAAAAATTACGAATCTCCAGAAATCTCAGCCAATATTTTTTCACCCAAACTTGATGATACTTTCAGGTAATGATCAGTACACTAAGGCGACTTGGTTCCCCAAATTTCGTTCTTCTATGTTGAAGCGTTCATTTCCAGTAACAGTTTGAATTTTTAGGTTTCACTCTGTTTTCTCCTATAATGATAGATGTATTTGGAACTCTAAATCCAACACAGTTTGTGCTAGCTTCTTGAAACTTGACACAGTAAAGTAGTTTCACGTTCTATCTCTATGTTTTGTTTCCTCTTGATGTAGCACTAAGCAGTGACTGGCGAGAAACACTTTCATGGAAAGGGGTTTCCAAGCTTCCAAAAATTATGAATCTCCAGAAATCTCAGCAAATATTTTTTCACCCAAACTGGATGATACTTTCAGGTAATGATCAGTACACTAAGTCGAATTGGTTCCCCAAATTTCGTTCTTCTATGTTGAAGCGTTCATTTCCAGTAATAGTTTGAATTTTTAGGTATCACTCTGTTTTCTCCTATATTGATACATGTACTTGGAACTCTAAATCCGACACGGTTTGTGCTAGCTTCTTGAAACTTGACACAGTAAAGTAGTTTCATGTTCTATCTCTATGTTTTGTTTCCTCTTGATGTAGCCCTAAGCAGTGACTGGCGAGAAGCACTTTCATGGAAAGGGGTTGCCAAGCTTCCAAAAATTACGAATCTCCAGAAATCTCAGCCAATATTTTTTCACCCAAACTGGATGATACTTTCAGGTAATGATCAGTACACTAAGGCGACTTGGTTCCCCAAATTTCGTTCTTCTATGTTGAAGCGTTCATTTCCAGTAACAGTTTGAATTTTTAGGTTTCACTCTGTTTTCTCCTATATTGATAGATGTATTTGGAACTCTAAATCCAACACAGTTTGTGCTAGCTTCTTGAAACTTGACACAGTAAAGTAGTTTCACGTTCTATCTCTATGTTTTGTTTCCTCTTGATGTAGCCCTAAGCAGTGACTGGCGAGAAACACTTTCATGGAAAGGGGTTTCCAAGCTTCCAAAAATTACGAATCTCCAGAAATCTCAGCCAATATTTTTTCACCCAAACTGGATGATACTTTCAGGTAATGATCAGTACACTAAGGCGACTTGGTTCCCCAAATTTCATTCTTCTATGTTGAAGCATTCATTTCCAGTAACACTTTGAATTTTTAGGTATCACTCTGTTTTCTCCTATATTGATAGATGTATTTGGAACTCTAAATCCAACACGGTTTGTGCTAGCTTCTTGAAACTTGACACAGTAAAGTAGTTTCACGTTCTATCTCTATGTTTTGTTTCCTCTTGATGTAGCCCTAAGCAGTGACTGGCGAGAAACACTTTCATGGAAAGGGGTTTCCAACCTTCAAAAATTACGAATCTCCAGAAATCTCAGCAAATATTTTTTTCACCCAAACTGGATGATACTTTCAGGTAATGATCAGTACACTAAGTCGACTTGGTTCCCCAAATTTCGTTCTTCTATGTTGAAGCGTTCATTTCCAGTAATAGTTTGAATTTTTAGGTATCACTCTGTTTTCTCCTATATTGATACATGTACTTGGAACTCTAAATCCGACACGGTTTGTGCTAGCTTCTTGAAACTTGACACAGTAAAGTAGTTTCACGTTCTATCTCTATGTTTTGTTTCCTCTTGATGTAGCCCTAAGCACTGAAGGCGAGAAACACTTTCATGGAAAGGGGTTGCCAAGCTTCCAAAAATTACGAATCTCCAGAAATCTCAGCCAATATTTTTTCACCCAAACTGGATGATACTTTCAGGTAATGATCAGTAAACGAAGGCGACTTGGTTCCCCAAATTTCGTTCTTCTATGTTGAAGCGTTCATTTCCAGTAGCAGTTTGAATTTTTAGGTTTCACTCTGTTTTCTCCTATATTGATAGATGTATTTGGAACTCTAAATCCAACACGGTTTGTGCTAGCTTCTTGAAACTTGACACAGTAAAGTAGTTTCACGTTCTATCTCTATGTTTTGTTTCCTCTTGATGTAGCCCTAAGCAGTGACTGGCGAGAAGCACTTTCATGGAAAGGGGTTGCCAAGCTTCCAAAAATTACGAATCTCCAGAAATCTCAGCAAATATTTTTTCACCCAAACTGGATGATACTTTCAGGTAATGATCAGTACACGAAGGCGACTTGGTTCCCCAAATTTCGTTCTTCTATATTGAAGCGTTCATTTCCAGTAACAGTTTGAATTTTTAGGTTTCACTCTTTTTTCTCCTATATTGATAGATGTATTTGGAACTCTAAATCGAACACGGTTTGTGCTAGCTTCTTGAAACTTGACACAGTAAAGTAGTTTCACGTTCTATCTCTATGTTTTGTTTCCTCTTGATGTAGCCCTAAGCAGTGACTGGCGAGAAGCACTTTCATGGAAAGGGGTTGCCAAGCTTCCAAAAATTACAAATCTCCAGAAATCTCAGCAAGTATTTTTTCACCCAAACTGGATGATACTTTCAGGTAATGATCAGTACACTAAGGCGACTTGGTTCCCCAAATTTCGTTCTTCTATGTTGAAGCGTTCATTTCCAGTAACAGTTTGAATTTTTAGGTTTCACTCTTTTTTCTCCTATATTGATAGATGTATTTGGAACTCTAAATCCAACACGGTTTGTGCTAGCTTCTTGAAACTTGACACAGTAAAGTAGTTTCACGTTCTATCTCTATGGTTTGTTTCCTCTTGATGTAGCCCTAAGCACTGAAGGCGACAAACACTTTCATGGAAAGAGGTTGCCAAGCTTCCAAAAATTACGAATCTCCAGAAATCTCAGCCAACATTTTTTCACCCAAACTGGATGATACTTTCAGGTAATGATCAGTACACTAAGGCGACTTGGTTCCCCAAATTTCGTTCTTCTATGTTGAAGCGTTCATTTCCAGTAATAGTTTGAATTTTTAGGTATCACTCTGTTTTCTCCTATATTGATACATGTACTTGGAACTCTAAATCCGACACGGTTTGTGCTAGCTTCTTGAAACTTGACACAGTAAAGTAGTTTCACGTTCTATCTCTATGTTTTGTTTCCTCTTGATGTAGCCCTAAGCAGTGACTGGCGAGAAGCACTTTCATGGAAAGGGGTTGCCAAGCTTCCAAAAATTACGAATCTCCAGAAATCTCAGCCAATATTTTTTCACCCAAACTGGATGATACTTTCAGGTAATGATCAGTACACTAAGGCGACTTGGTTCCCCAAATTTCGTTCTTCTATGTTGAAGCGTTCATTTCCAGTAACAGTTTGAATTTTTAGGTTTCACTCTGTTTTCTCCTATATTGATAGATGTATTTGGAACTCTAAATCCAACACAGTTTGTGCTAGCTTCTTGAAACTTGACACAGTAAAGTAGTTTCACGTTCTATCTCTATGTTTTGTTTCCTCTTGATGTAGCCCTAAGCAGTGACTGGCGAGAAACACTTTCATGGAAAGGGGTTTCCAAGCTTCCAAAAATTACGAATCTCCAGAAATCTCAGCCAATATTTTTTCACCCAAACTGGATGATACTTTCAGGTAATGATCAGTACACTAAGGCGACTTGGTTCCCCAAATTTCATTCTTCTATGTTGAAGCTTTCATTTCCAGTAACACTTTGAATTTTTAGGTATCACTCTGTTTTCTCCTATATTGATAGATGTATTTGGAACTCTAAATCCAACACGGTTTGTGCTAGCTTCTTGAAACTTGACACAGTAAAGTAGTTTCACGTTCTATCTCTATGTTTTGTTTCCTCTTGATGTAGCCCTAAGCAGTGACTGCCGAGAAACACTTTCATGGAAAGGGGTTTCCAAGCTTCCAAAAATTACGAATCTCCAGAAATCTCAGCCAATATTTTTTCACCCAAACTGGATGATACTTTCAGGTAATGATCAGTACACTAAGTCGACTTGGTTCCCCAAATTTCGTTCTTCTATGTTGAAGCGTTCATTTCCAGTAATAGTTTGAATTTTTAGGTATCACTCTGTTTTCTCCTATATTGATACATGTACTTGGAACTCTAAATCCGACACGGTTTGTGCTAGCTTCTTTAAACTTGACACAGTAAAGTAGTTTCACGTTCTATCTCTATGTTTTGTTTCCTCTTGATGTAGCCCTAAGCACTGAAGGCGAGAAACACTTTCATGGAAAGGGGTTGCCAAGCTTCCAAAAATTACGAATCTCCAGAAATCTCAGCCAATATTTTTTCACCCAAACTGGATGATACTTTCAGGTAATGATCAGTACACTAAGGCGACTTGGTTCCCCAAATTTCGTTCTTCTATGTTGAAGCGTTCATTTCCAGTAATAGTTTGATTTTTAGGTATCACTCTGTTTTCTCCTATATTGATACATGTACTTGGAACTCTAAATCCGACACGGTTTGTGCTAGCTTCTTGAAACTTGACATAGTAAAGTAGTTTCACGTTCTATCATTATAGTTTGTTTCCTCTTGATGTAGCCCTAAGCACTGACTGGCGTGAAACACTTTCATGGAAAGGGGTTGCCAAGCTTCCAAAAATTACGAATCTCCAGAAATCTCAGCAAATATTTTTTCACACAAACTGGATGACACTTTCATGTAATGATCAGTACACGAAGGCGACTTGGTTCCCCAAATTTCATTCTTCTATGTTGAAGCGTTCATTTCCAGTAACAGTTTGAATTTTTAGGTTTCACTCTGTTTTCTCCTATATTGATAGATGTATTTGGAACTCTAAATCCAACACGGTTTGTGCTAGCTTCTTGAAACTTGACACAGTAAAGTAGTTTCACGTTCTATCTCTATGGTTTGTTTCCTCTTGATGTAGCCCTAAGCAGTGACTGGCGAGAAGCACTTTCATGGAAAGGGGTTGCCAAGCTTCCAAAAATTACGAATCTCCAGAAATCTCAGTAAATATTTTTTCACCCAAACTGGATGATACTTTCAGGTAATGATCAGTACACTAAGGCGACTTGGTTCCCCAAATTTCGTTCTTCTATGTTGAAGCGTTCATTTCCAGTAACAGTTTGAATTTTTAGGTTTCACTCTGTTTTCTCCTATATTGATAGATGTATTTGGAACTCTAAATCCAACACGGTTTGTGCTAGCTTCTTGAAACTTGACACAGTGAAGTAGTTTCACGTTCTATCTCTATGTTTTGTTTCCTCTTGATGTAGCCCTAAGCACTGACTGGCGAGAAACACTTTTATGGAAAGGGGTTGCGAAGCTTCCAAAAATTACGAATCTCCAGAAATCTCAGCCAATATTTTTTCACCCAAACTGGATGATACTTTCAGGTAATGATCAGTACACTAAGGCGACTTTGTTCCCCAAATTTCGTTCTTCTATGTTGAAGCATTCATTTCCAGTAACTGTTTGAATTTTTAGGTTTCACTCTGTTTTCTCCTATATTGATAGATGTATTTGGAACTCTAAATCCAACACGGATTGTGCTAGCTTCTTGAAACTTGACACAGTAAAGTAGTTTCACGTTCTATCTCTATGTTTTGTTTCCTCTTGATGTAGCCCTAAGCAGTGACTGGCGAGAAACACTTTCATGGAAAGGGGTTGCCAAGCTTCCAAAAATTACGAATCTCCAGAAATCTCAGCCAATATTTTTTCACCCAAACTGGTTGATACTTTCAGGTAATGATCAGTACACGAAGGCGACTTGGTTCCCCAAATTTCGTTCTTCTATGTTGAAGCGTTCATTTCCAGTAACAGTTTGAATTTTTAGGTTTCACTCTGTTTTCTCCTATATTGATAGATGTATTTGGAACTCTAAATCCAACACGGATTGTTCTAGCTTCTTGAAACTTGACACAGTAAAGTCGTTTCACGTTCTATCTCTATGTTTTGTTTCCTCTTGATGTAGCCCTAAGCAGTGACTGGCGAGAAACACTTTCATGGAAAGGGGTTGCCAAGCTTCCAAAAATTACGAATCTCCAGAAATCTCAGCAAATATTTTTTAACCCCAAACTGGATGATACTTTCAGGTAATGATCAGTACACGAAGGCGACTTGGTTCCCCAAATTTCGTTCTTCTATGTTGAAGCGTTCATTTCCAGTGACAGTTTGAATTTTTAGGTTTCACTCTTTTTTCTCCTATATTGATAGATGTATTTGGAACTCTAAATCCAACACGGTTTGTGCTAGCTTCTTGAAACTTGACACAGTAAAGTAGTTTCACGTTCTATCTCTATGGTTTGTTTCCTCTTAATGTAGCCCTAAGCAGTGACTGGCGAGAAGCACTTTCATGGAAAGGGGTTGCCAAGCTTCCAAAAATTACGAATCTCCAGAAATCTCAGCAAATATTTTTTCACCCAAACTGGATGATACTTTCAGGTAATAATCAGTACACTTAGGCGACTTGGTTCCCCAAATTTCGTTCTTCTATGTTGAAGCGTTCATTTCCAGTAACAGTTTGAATTTTTAGGTTTCACTCTGTTTTCTCCTATATTGATAGATGTATTTGGAACTCTAAATCCAACACGGTTTGTGCTAGCTTCTTGAAACTTGACATAGTAAAGTAGTTTCACGTTCTATCTCTATGTTTTGTTTCCTCTTGATGTAGCCCTAAGCACTGAAGGCGAGAAACACTTTCATGGAAAGAGGTTGCCAAGCTTCCAAAAATTACGAATCTCCAGAAATCTCAGCCAATATTTTTTCACCCAAACTGGATGATACTTTCAGGTAATGATCAGTACACTAAGGCGACTTGGTTCCCCAAATTTCGTTCTTCTATGTTGAAGCATTCATTTCCAGTAACAGTTTGAATTTTTAGGTTTCACTCTGTTTTCTCCTATATTGATAGATGTATTTGGAACTCTAAATCCAACACGGATTGTGCTAGCTTCTTGAAACTTGACACAGTAAAGTAGTTTCACGTTCTATCTCTATGTTTTGTTTCCTCCTGATGTAGCCCTAAGCAGTGACTGGCGAGAAGCACTTTCATGGAAAGGGGTTGCCAAGCTTCCAAAAATTACGAATCTCCAGAAATCTCAGCAAATATTTTTTCACCCAAACTGGATGATACTTTCAGGTAATGATCAGTACACTAAGGCGACTTGGTTCCCCAAATTTCGTTCTTCTATGTTGAAGCGTTCATTTCCAGTAACAGTTTGAATTTTTAGGTTTCACTCTGTTTTCTCCTATATTGATAGATGTATTTGGAACTCTAAATCCAACACAGTTTGTGCTAGCTTCTTGAAACTTGACACAGTAAAGTAGTTTCACGTTCTATCTCTATGTTTTGGTTCCACTTGATGTAGCCCTAAGCAGTGACTGGCGAGAAGCACTTTCAAGGAAAGGGGTTGCCAAGCTTCCAAAAATTACGAATCTCCAGAAATCTCAGCAAATATTTTTTCACCCAAACTGGATGATACTTTCAGGTAATGATCAGTACACTAAGGCGACTTGGTTCCCCAAATTTCGTTCTTTTATGTTGAAGTGTTCATTTCCAGTAACAGTTTGAATTTTTATGTTTCACTCTGTTTTCTCCTATATTGATAGATGTATTTGGAACTCTAAATCCAACACGGTTTTTGCTAGCTTCTTGAAACTTGACACAGTAAAGTAGTTTCACGTTCTATCTCTATGTTTTGTTTCCTCTTGATGTAGCCCTAAGCAGTGACTGGCGAGAAGCACTTTCATGGAAAGGGGTTGCCAAGCTTCCAAAAATTACGAATCTCCAGAAATCTCAGCAAATATTTTTTCACCCAAACTGGATGATACTTTCAGGTAATGATCAGTACACGAAGGCGACTTGGTTCCCCAAATTTCGTTCTTCTATGTTGAAGCGTTCATTTCCAGTAACAGTTTGAATTTTTAGGTATCACTCTGTTTTCTCCTATATTGATAGATGTATTTGGAACTCTAAATCCGACACGGATTGTGCTAGCTTTTTGAAACTTGACACAGTAAAGTAGTTTCACGTTCTATCTCTATGGTTTGTTTCCTCTTGATGTAGCCCTAAGCACTGACTGGCGAGAAACACTTTCATGGAAAGGGGTTGCCAAGCTTCCAAAAATTACGAATCTCCAGAAATCTCAGCCAATATTTTTTCACCCAAACTGGATGATACTTTCATGTAATGATCAGTACACTAAGGCGACTTGGTTCCCCAAATTTCGTTCTTCTATGTTGAAGCGTTCATTTCCAGTAACACTTTGAATTTCTAGGTATCACTCTGTTTTCTCCTATATTGATAGATGTATTTGGAACTCTAAATCCAACACGGTTTGTGCTAGCTTCTTGAAACTTGACACAGTAAAGTAGTTTCACGTTCTATCTCTATGTTTTGTTTCCTCTTGATGTAGCCCTAAGCACTGAAGGCGAGAAACACTTTCATGGAAAGGGGTTTCCAAGCTTCCAAAAATTACGAATCTCCAGAAATCTCAGCCAATATTTTTTCACCCAAACTGGATGATACTTTCAGGTAATGATCAGTACACTAAGGCGACTTGGTTCCCCAAATTTCGTTCTTCTATGTTGAAGCGTTCATTTCCAGTAACACTTTGAATTTTTAGGTATCACTCTGTTTTCTCCTATATTGATAGATGTATTTGGAACTCTAAATCCAACACGGTTTGTGCTAGCTTCTTGAAACTTGACACAGTAAAGTAGTTTCACGTTCTATCTCTATGTTTTGTTTCCTCTTGATGTAGCCCTAAGCACTGAAGGCGAGAAACACTTTCATGGAAAGGGGTTGCCAAGCTTCCAAAAATTACGAATCTCCAGAAATCTCAGCCAATATTTTTTCACCCAAACTGGATGATACTTTCAGGTAATGATCAGTAAACGAAGGCGACTTGGTTCCCCAAATTTCGTTCTTCTATGTTGAAGCGTTCATTTCCAGTAACAGTTTGAATTTTTAGGTTTCACTCTGTTTTCTCCTATATTGATAGATGTATTTGGAACTCTAAATCCAACACGGTTTGTGCTAGCTTCTTGAAACTTGACACAGTAAAGTAGTTTCACGTTCTATCTCTATGTTTTGTTTCCTCTTGATGTAGCCCTAAGCAGTGACTGGCGAGAAGCACTTTCATGGAAAGGGGTTGCCAAGCTTCCAAAAATTACGAATCTCCAGAAATCTCAGCAAATATTTTTTCACCCAAACTGGATGATACTTTCAGGTAATGATCAGTACACGAAGGCGACTTGGTTCCCCATATTTCGTTCTTCTATGTTGAAGCGTTCATTTCCAGTAACAGTTTGAATTTTTAGGTATCACTCTGTTTTCTCCTATATTGATAGATGTATTTGGAACTCTAAATCCAACACGGTTTGTGCTAGCTTCTTGAAACTTGACACAGAAAAGTAGTTTCACGTTCTATCTTTATGGTTTGTTTCCTTTTGATGTACCCTAAGCACTGACTGGCGAGAAACACTTTCAAGGAAAGGGGTTGCCAAGCTTCCAAAAATTACGAATCTCCAGAAATCTCAGCAAATATTTTTTCACCCAAACTGGATGATACTTTCAGGTAATGATCAGTAAACAAAGGCGACTTGGTTCCCCAAATTTCGTTCTTCTATGTTGAAGCGTTCATTTCCAGTAACAGTTTGAATTTTTAGGTTTCACTCTGTTTTCTCCTATATTGATAGATGTATTTGGAACTCTAAATCCAACACGGTTTGTGCTAGCTTCTTGAAACTTGACACAGTAAAGTAGTTTCACGTTCTATCTCTATGTTTTGTTTCCTCTTGATGTAGCCCTAAGCACTGACTGGCGAGAAGCACTTTCATGGAAAGGGGTTGCCAAGCTTCCAAAAATTACGAATCTCCAGAAATCTCAGCCAATATTTTTTCACCCAAACTGGATGATACTTTCAGGTAATGATCAGTACACGAAGGCGACTTGGTTCCCCAAATTTCGTTCTTCTATGTTGAAGCGTTCATTTCCAGTAACACTTTGAATTTTTAGGTATCACTCTTTTTTCTCCTATATTGATAGATGTATTTGGAACTCTAAATCCGACACGGATTGTGCTAGCTTTTTGAAACTTGACACAGTAAAGTAGTTTCACGTTCTATCTCTATGGTTTGTTTCCTCTTGATGTAGCCCTAAGCACTGACTGGCGAGAAACACTTTCATGGAAAGGGGTTGCCAAGCTTCCAAAAATTACGAATCTCCAGAAATCTCAGCCAATATTTTTTCACCCAAACTGGATGATACTTTCAGGTAATGATCAGTACACTAAGGCGACTTGGTTCCCCAAATTTCGTTCTTCTATGTTGAAGCGTTCATTTTCAGTAACACTTTGAATTTTTAGGTATCACTCTGTTTTCTCCTATATTGATAGATGTATTTGGAACTCTAAATCCAACACGGTTTGTGCTAGCTTCTTGAAACTTGACACAGTAAAGTAGTTTCACGTTCTATCTCTATGTTTTGTTTCCTCTTGATGTAGCCCTAAGCAGTGACTGGCGAGAAGCACTTTCATGGAAAGGGGTTGCCAAGCTTCCAAAAATTACGAATCTCCAGAAATCTCAGCAAATATTTTTTCACCCAAACTGGATGATACTTTCAGGTAATGATCAGTACACGAAGGCGACTTGGTTCCCCAAATTTCGTTCTTCTATATTGAAGCGTTCATTTCCAGTAACAGTTTGAATTTTTAGGTTTCACTCTTTTTTCTCCTATATTGATAGATGTATTTGGAACTCTAAATCGAACACGGTTTGTGCTAGCTTCTTGAAACTTGACACAGTAAAGTAGTTTCACGTTCTATCTCTATGTTTTGTTTCCTCTTGATGTAGCCCTAAGCAGTGACTGGCGAGAAGCACTTTCATGGAAAGGGGTTGCCAAGCTTCCAAAAATTACAAATCTCCAGAAATCTCAGCAAATATTTTTTCACCCAAACTGGATGATACTTTCAGGTAATGATCAGTACACTAAGGCGACTTGGTTCCCCAAATTTCGTTCTTCTATGTTGAAGCGTTCATTTCCAGTAACAGTTTGAATTTTTAGGTTTCACTCTTTTTTCTCCTATATTGATAGATGTATTTGGAACTCTAAATCCAACACGGTTTGTGCTAGCTTCTTGAAACTTGACACAGTAAAGTAGTTTCACGTTCTATCTCTATGGTTTGTTTCCTCTTGATGTAGCCCTAAGCACTGAAGGCGACAAACACTTTCATGGAAAGAGGTTGCTAAGCTTCCAAAAATTACGAATCTCCAGAAATCTCAGCCAACATTTTTTCACCCAAACTGGATGATACTTTCAGGTAATGATCAGTACACTAAGGCGACTTGGTTCCCCAAATTTCGTTCTTCTATGTTGAAGCGTTCATTTCCAGTAATAGTTTGAATTTTTAGGTATCACTCTGTTTTCTCCTATATTGATACATGTACTTGGAACTCTAAATCCGACACGGTTTGTGCTAGCTTCTTGAAACTTGACACAGTAAAGTAGTTTCACGTTCTATCTCTATGTTTTGTTTCCTCTTGATGTAGCCCTAAGCAGTGACTGGCGAGAAGCACTTTCATGGAAAGGGGTTGCCAAGCTTCCAAAAATTACGAATCTCCAGAAATCTCAGCCAATATTTTTTCACCCAAACTGGATGATACTTTCAGGTAATGATCAGTACACTAAGGCGACTTGGTTCCCCAAATTTCGTTCTTCTATGTTGAAGCGTTCATTTCCAGTAACAGTTTGAATTTTTAGGTTTCACTCTGTTTTCTCCTATATTGATAGATGTATTTGGAACTCTAAATCCAACACAGTTTGTGCTAGCTTCTTGAAACTTGACACAGTAAAGTAGTTTCACGTTCTATCTCTATGTTTTGTTTCCTCTTGATGTAGCCCTAAACAGTGACTGGCGAGAAACACTTTCATGGAAAGGGGTTTCCAAGCTTCCAAAAATTACGAATCTCCAGAAATCTCAGCAAATATTTTTTCACCCAAACTGGATGATACTTTCAGGTAATGATCAGTACACTAAGGCGACTTGGTTCCCCAAATTTCATTCTTCTATGTTGAAGCTTTCATTTCCAGTAACACTTTGAATTTTTAGGTATCACTCTGTTTTCTCCTATATTGATAGATGTATTTGGAACTCTAAATCCAACACGGTTTGTGCTAGCTTCTTGAAACTTGACACAGTAAAGTAGTTTCACGTTCTATCTCTATGTTTTGTTTCCTCTTGATGTAGCCCTAAGCAGTGACTGCCGAGAAACACTTTCATGGAAAGGGGTTTCCAAGCTTCCAAAAATTACGAATCTCCAGAAATCTCAGCCAATATTTTTTCACCCAAACTGGATGATACTTTCAGGTAATGATCAGTACACTAAGTCGACTTGGTTCCCCAAATTTCGTTCTTCTATGTTGAAGCGTTCATTTCCAGTAATAGTTTGAATTTTTAGGTATCACTCTGTTTTCTCCTATATTGATACATGTACTTGGAACTCTAAATCCGACACGGTTTGTGCTAGCTTCTTTAAACTTGACACAGTAAAGTAGTTTCACGTTCTATCTCTATGGTTTGTTTCCTCTTGATGTAGCCCTAAGCACTGACTGGCGAGAAACACTTTCATGGAAAGGGGTTGCCAAGCTTCCAAAAATTACGAATCTCCAGAAATCTCAGCCAATATTTTTTCACCCAAACTGGATGATACTTTCATGTAATGATCAGTACACTAAGGCGACTTGGTTCCCCAAATTTCGTTCTTCTATGTTGAAGCGTTCATTTCCAGTAACACTTTGAATTTCTAGGTATCACTCTGTTTTCTCCTATATTGATAGATGTATTTGGAACTCTAAATCCAACACGGTTTGTGCTAGCTTCTTGAAACTTGACACAGTAAAGTAGTTTCACGTTCTATCTCTATGTTTTGTTTCCTCTTGATGTAGCCCTAAGCACTGAAGGCGAGAAACACTTTCATGGAAAGGGGTTTCCAAGCTTCCAAAAATTACGAATCTCCAGAAATCTCAGCCAATATTTTTTCACCCAAACTGGATGATACTTTCAGGTAATGATCAGTACACTAAGGCGACTTGGTTCCCCAAATTTCGTTCTTCTATGTTGAAGCGTTCATTTCCAGTAACACTTTGAATTTTTAGGTATCACTCTGTTTTCTCCTATATTGATAGATGTATTTGGAACTCTAAATCCAACACGGTTTGTGCTAGCTTCTTGAAACTTGACACAGTAAAGTAGTTTCACGTTCTATCTCTATGTTTTGTTTCCTCTTGATGTAGCCCTAAGCACTGAAGGCGAGAAACACTTTCATGGAAAGGGGTTGCCAAGCTTCCAAAAATTACGAATCTCCAGAAATCTCAGCCAATATTTTTTCACCCAAACTGGATGATACTTTCAGGTAATGATCAGTAAACGAAGGCGACTTGGTTCCCCAAATTTCGTTCTTCTATGTTGAAGCGTTCATTTCCAGTAACAGTTTGAATTTTTAGGTTTCACTCTGTTTTCTCCTATATTGATAGATGTATTTGGAACTCTAAATCCAACACGGTTTGTGCTAGCTTCTTGAAACTTGACACAGTAAAGTAGTTTCACGTTCTATCTCTATGTTTTGTTTCCTCTTGATGTAGCCCTAAGCAGTGACTGGCGAGAAGCACTTTCATGGAAAGGGGTTGCCAAGCTTCCAAAAATTACGAATCTCCAGAAATCTCAGCAAATATTTTTTCACCCAAACTGGATGATACTTTCAGGTAATGATCAGTACACGAAGGCGACTTGGTTCCCCATATTTCGTTCTTCTATGTTGAAGCGTTCATTTCCAGTAACAGTTTGAATTTTTAGGTATCACTCTGTTTTCTCCTATATTGATAGATGTATTTGGAACTCTAAATCCAACACGGTTTGTGCTAGCTTCTTGAAACTTGACACAGAAAAGTAGTTTCACGTTCTATCTTTATGGTTTGTTTCCTCTTGATGTACCCTAAGCACTGACTGGCGAGAAACACTTTCAAGGAAAGGGGTTGCCAAGCTTCCAAAAATTACGAATCTCCAGAAATCTCAGCAAATATTTTTTCACCCAAACTGGATGATACTTTCAGGTAATGATCAGTAAACAAAGGCGACTTGGTTCCCCAAATTTCGTTCTTCTATGTTGAAGCGTTCATTTCCAGTAACAGTTTGAATTTTTAGGTTTCACTCTGTTTTCTCCTATATTGATAGATGTATTTGGAACTCTAAATCCAACACGGTTTGTGCTAGCTTCTTGAAACTTGACACAGTAAAGTAGTTTCACGTTCTATCTCTATGTTTTGTTTCCTCTTGATGTAGCCCTAAGCAGTGACTGGCGAGAAGCACTTTCATGGAAAGGGGTTGCCAAGCTTCCAAAAATTACGAATCTCCAGAAATCTCAGCCAATATTTTTTCACCCAAACTGGATGATACTTTCAGGTAATGATCAGTACACGAAGGCGACTTGGTTCCCCAAATTTCGTTCTTCTATGTTGAAGCGTTCATTTCCAGTAACACTTTGAATTTTTAGGTATCACTCTTTTTTCTCCTATATTGATAGATGTATTTGGAACTCTAAATCCGACACGGATTGTGCTAGCTTTTTGAAACTTGACACAGTAAAGTAGTTTCACGTTCTATCTCTATGGTTTGTTTCCTCTTGATGTAGCCCTAAGCACTGACTGGCGAGAAACACTTTCATGGAAAGGGGTTGCCAAGCTTCCAAAAATTACGAATCTCCAGAAATCTCAGCCAATATTTTTTCACCCAAACTGGATGATACTTTCAGGTAATGATCAGTACACTAAGGCGACTTGGTTCCCCAAATTTCGTTCTTCTATGTTGAAGCGTTCATTTTCAGTAACACTTTGAATTTTTAGGTATCACTCTGTTTTCTCCTATATTGATAGATGTATTTGGAACTCTAAATCCAACACGGTTTGTGCTAGCTTCTTGAAACTTGACACAGTAAAGTAGTTTCACGTTCTATCTCTATGTTTTGTTTTCTCTTGATGTAGCCCTAAGCACTGACTGGCGAGAAGCACTTTCATGGAAAGGGGTTGCCAAGCTTCCAAAAATTACGAATCTCCAGAAATCTCAGCAAATATTTTTTCACCCAAACTGGATGATACTTTCAGGTAATGATCAGTACACGAAGGCGACTTGGTTCCCCAAATTTCGTTCTTCTATATTGAAGCGTTCATTTCCAGTAACAGTTTGAATTTTTAGGTTTCACTCTTTTTTCTCCTATATTGATAGATGTATTTGGAACTCTAAATCGAACACGGTTTGTGCTAGCTTCTTGAAACTTGACACAGTAAAGTAGTTTCACGTTCTATCTCTATGTTTTGTTTCCTCTTGATGTAGCCCTAAGCAGTGACTGGCGAGAAGCACTTTCATGGAAAGGGGTTGCCAAGCTTCCAAAAATTACAAATCTCCAGAAATCTCAGCAAATATTTTTTCACCCAAACTGGATGATACTTTCAGGTAATGATCAGTACACTAAGGCGACTTGGTTCCCCAAATTTCGTTCTTCTATGTTGAAGCGTTCATTTCCAGTAACAGTTTGAATTTTTAGGTTTCACTCTTTTTTCTCCTATATTGATAGATGTATTTGGAACTCTAAATCCAACACGGTTTGTGCTAGCTTCTTGAAACTTGACACAGTAAAGTAGTTTCACGTTCTATCTCTATGGTTTGTTTCCTCTTGATGTAGCCCTAAGCACTGAAGGCGACAAACACTTTCATGGAAAGAGGTTGCCAAGCTTCCAAAAATTACGAATCTCCAGAAATCTCAGCCAACATTTTTTCACCCAAACTGGATGATACTTTCAGGTAATGATCAGTACACTAAGGCGACTTGGTTCCCCAAATTTCGTTCTTCTATGTTGAAGCGTTCATTTCCAGTAATAGTTTGAATTTTTAGGTATCACTCTGTTTTCTCCTATATTGATACATGTACTTGGAACTCTAAATCCGACACGGTTTGTGCTAGCTTCTTGAAACTTGACACAGTAAAGTAGTTTCACGTTCTATCTCTATGTTTTGTTTCCTCTTGATGTAGCCCTAAGCAGTGACTGGCGAGAAGCACTTTCATGGAAAGGGGTTGCCAAGCTTCCAAAAATTACGAATCTCCAGAAATCTCAGCCAATATTTTTTCACCCAAACTGGATGATACTTTCAGGTAATGATCAGTACACTAAGGCGACTTGGTTCCCCAAATTTCGTTCTTCTATGTTGAAGCGTTCATTTCCAGTAACAGTTTGAATTTTTAGGTTTCACTCTGTTTTCTCCTATATTGATAGATGTATTTGGAACTCTAAATCCAACACAGTTTGTGCTAGCTTCTTGAAACTTGACACAGTAAAGTAGTTTCACGTTCTATCTCTATGTTTTGTTTCCTCTTGATGTAGCCCTAAACAGTGACTGGCGAGAAACACTTTCATGGAAAGGGGTTTCCAAGCTTCCAAAAATTACGAATCTCCAGAAATCTCAGCCAATATTTTTTCACCCAAACTGGATGATACTTTCAGGTAATGATCAGTACACTAAGGCGACTTGGTTCCCCAAATTTCATTCTTCTATGTTGAAGCTTTCATTTCCAGTAACACTTTGAATTTTTAGGTATCACTCTGTTTTCTCCTATATTGATAGATGTATTTGGAACTCTAAATCCAACACGGTTTGTGCTAGCTTCTTGAAACTTGACACAGTAAAGTAGTTTCACGTTCTATCTCTATGTTTTGTTTCCTCTTGATGTAGCCCTAAGCAGTGACTGCCGAGAAACACTTTCATGGAAAGGGGTTTCCAAGCTTCCAAAAATTACGAATCTCCAGAAATCTCAGCCAATATTTTTTCACCCAAACTGGATGATACTTTCAGGTAATGATCAGTACACTAAGTCGACTTGGTTCCCCAAATTTCGTTCTTCTATGTTGAAGCGTTCATTTCCAGTAATAGTTTGAATTTTTAGGTATCACTCTGTTTTCTCCTATATTGATACATGTACTTGGAACTCTAAATCCGACACGGTTTGTGCTAGCTTCTTTAAACTTGACACAGTAAAGTAGTTTCACGTTCTATCTCTATGTTTTGTTTCCTCTTGATGTAGCCCTAAGCACTGAAGGCGAGAAACACTTTCATGGAAAGGGGTTGCCAAGCTTCCAAAAATTACGAATCTCCAGAAATCTCAGCCAATATTTTTTCACCCAAACTGGATGATACTTTCAGGTAATGATCAGTACACTAAGGCGACTTGGTTCCCCAAATTTCGTTCTTCTATGTTGAAGCGTTCATTTCCAGTAATAGTTTGATTTTTAGGTATCACTCTGTTTTCTCCTATATTGATACATGTACTTGGAACTCTAAATCCGACACGGTTTGTGCTAGCTTCTTGAAACTTGACATAGTAAAGTAGTTTCACGTTCTATCATTATAGTTTGTTTCCTCTTGATGTAGCCCTAAGCACTGACTGGCGTGAAACACTTTCATGGAAAGGGGTTGCCAAGCTTCCAAAAATTACGAATCTCCAGAAATCTCAGCAAATATTTTTTCACACAAACTGGATGACACTTTCAGGTAATGATCAGTACACGAAGGCGACTTGGTTCCCCAAATTTCGTTCTTCTATGTTGAAGCGTTCATTTCCAGTAACAGTTTGAATTTTTAGGTTTCACTCTGTTGTCTCCTATATTGATAGATGTATTTGGAACTCTAAATCCAACACGGTTTGTGCTAGCTTCTTGAAACTTGACACAGTAAAGTAGTTTCACGTTCTATCTCTATGGTTTGTTTCCTCTTGATGTAGCCCTAAGCAGTGACTGGCGAGAAGCACTTTCATGGAAAGGGGTTGCCAAGCTTCCAAAAATTACGAATCTCCAGAAATCTCAGTAAATATTTTTTCACCCAAACTGGATGATACTTTCAGGTAATGATCAGTACACTAAGGCGACTTGGTTCCCCAAATTTCGTTCTTCTATGTTGAAGCGTTCATTTCCAGTAACAGTTTGAATTTTTAGGTTTCACTCTGTTTTCTCCTATATTGATAGATGTATTTGGAACTCTAAATCCAACACGGTTTGTGCTAGCTTCTTGAAACTTGACACAGTGAAGTAGTTTCACGTTCTATCTCTATGTTTTGTTTCCTCTTGATGTAGCCCTAAGCACTGACTGGCGAGAAACACTTTTATGGAAAGGGGTTGCGAAGCTTCCAAAAATTACGAATCTCCAGAAATCTCAGCCAATATTTTTTCACCCAAACTGGATGATACTTTCAGGTAATGATCAGTACACTAAGGCGACTTTGTTCCCCAAATTTCGTTCTTCTATGTTGAAGCATTCATTTCCAGTAACTGTTTGAATTTTTAGGTTTCACTCTGTTTTCTCCTATATTGATAGATGTATTTGGAACTCTAAATCCAACACGGATTGTGCTAGCTTCTTGAAACTTGACACAGTAAAGTAGTTTCACGTTCTATCTCTATGTTTTGTTTCCTCTTGATGTAGCCCTAAGCAGTGACTGGCGAGAAACACTTTCATGGAAAGGGGTTGCCAAGCTTCCAAAAATTACGAATCTCCAGAAATCTCAGCCAATATTTTTTCACCCAAACTGGTTGATACTTTCAGGTAATGATCAGTACACGAAGGCGACTTGGTTCCCCAAATTTCGTTCTTCTATGTTGAAGCGTTCATTTCCAGTAACAGTTTGAATTTTTATGTTTCACTCTGTTTTCTCCTATATTGATAGATGTATTTGGAACTCTAAATCCAACACGGATTGTTCTAGCTTCTTGAAACTTGACACAGTAAAGTCGTTTCACGTTCTATCTCTATGTTTTGTTTCCTCTTGATGTAGCCCTAAGCAGTGACTGGCGAGAAACACTTTCATGGAAAGGGGTTGCCAAGCTTCCAAAAATTACGAATCTCCAGAAATCTCAGCAAATATTTTTTAACCCCAAACTGGATGATACTTTCAGGTAATGATCAGTACACGAAGGCGACTTGGTTCCCCAAATTTCGTTCTTCTATGTTGAAGCGTTCATTTCCAGTGACAGTTTGAATTTTTAGGTTTCACTCTTTTTTCTCCTATATTGATAGATGTATTTGGAACTCTAAATCCAACACGGTTTGTGCTAGCTTCTTGAAACTTGACACAGTAAAGTAGTTTCACGTTCTATCTCTATGGTTTGTTTCCTCTTAATGTAGCCCTAAGCAGTGACTGGCGAGAAGCACTTTCATGGAAAGGGGTTGCCAAGCTTCCAAAAATTACGAATCTCCAGAAATCTCAGCAAATATTTTTTCACCCAAACTGGATGATACTTTCAGGTAATAATCAGTACACTTAGGCGACTTGGTTCCCCAAATTTCGTTCTTCTATGTTGAAGCGTTCATTTCCAGTAACAGTTTGAATTTTTAGGTTTCACTCTGTTTTCTCCTATATTGATAGATGTATTTGGAACTCTAAATCCAACACGGTTTGTGCTAGCTTCTTGAAACTTGACATAGTAAAGTAGTTTCACGTTCTATCTCTATGTTTTGTTTCCTCTTGATGTAGCCCTAAGCACTGAAGGCGAGAAACACTTTCATGGAAAGAGGTTGCCAAGCTTCCAAAAATTACGAATCTCCAGAAATCTCAGCCAATATTTTTTCACCCAAACTGGATGATACTTTCAGGTAATGATCAGTACACTAAGGCGACTTGGTTCCCCAAATTTCGTTCTTCTATGTTGAAGCATTCATTTCCAGTAACAGTTTGAATTTTTAGGTTTCACTCTGTTTTCTCCTATATTGATAGATGTATTTGGAACTCTAAATCCAACACGGATTGTGCTAGCTTCTTGAAACTTGACACAGTAAAGTAGTTTCACGTTCTATCTCTATGTTTTGTTTCCTCCTGATGTAGCCCTAAGCAGTGACTGGCGAGAAGCACTTTCATGGAAAGGGGTTGCCAAGCTTCCAAAAATTACGAATCTCCAGAAATCTCAGCCAATATTTTTTCACCCAAACTGGATGATACTTTCAGGTAATGATCAGTACACTAAGGCGACTTGGTTCCCCAAATTTCGTTCTTCTATGTTGAAGCGTTCATTTCCAGTAACAGTTTGAATTTTTAGGTTTCACTCTGTTTTCTCCTATATTGATAGATGTATTTGGAACTCTAAATCCAACACAGTTTGTGCTAGCTTCTTGAAACTTGACACAGTAAAGTAGTTTCACGTTCTATCTCTATGTTTTGTTTCCACTTGATGTAGCCCTAAGCAGTGACTGGCGAGAAGCACTTTCAAGGAAAGGGGTTGCCAAGCTTCCAAAAATTACGAATCTCCAGAAATCTCAGCAAATATTTTTTCACCCAAACTGGATGATACTTTCAGGTAATGATCAGTACACTAAGGCGACTTGGTTCCCCAAATTTCGTTCTTTTATGTTGAAGTGTTCATTTCCAGTAACAGTTTGAATTTTTATGTTTCACTCTGTTTTCTCCTATATTGATAGATGTATTTGGAACTCTAAATCCAACACGGTTTTTGCTAGCTTCTTGAAACTTGACACAGTAAAGTAGTTTCACGTTCTATCTCTATGTTTTGTTTCCTCTTGATGTAGCCCTAAGCACTGACTGGCGAGAAGCACTTTCATGGAAAGGGGTTGCGATGCTTCCAAATGTTACGAATCTCCAGAAATCTCAGCAAATATTTTTTAACCCCAAACTGGATGATACTTTCAGGTAATGATCAGTACACGAAGGCGACTTGGTTCCCCAAATTTCGTTCTTCTATGTTGAAGCGTTCATTTCCAGTAACAGTTTGAATTTTTAGGTTTCACTCTTTTTTCTCCTATATTGATAGATGTATTTGGAACTCTAAATCCAACACGGTTTGTGCTAGCTTCCTAAAACTTGACATAGTAAAGTAGTTTCACGTTCTATCTCTATGTTTTGTTTCCTCTTGATGTAGCCCTAAGCACTGAAGGCGAGAAACACTTTCATGGAAAGAGGTTGCCAAGCTTTCAAAAATTACGTATCTCCAGAAATCTCAGCCAATATTTTTTCACCCAAACTGGATGATACTTTCAGGTAATGATCAGTACACTAAGGCGACTTGGTTCCCCAAATTTCGTTCTTCTATGTTGAAGCGTTCATTTCCAGTAACAGTTTGAATTTTTAGGTTTCACTCTGTTTTCTCCTATAATGATAGATGTATTTGGAACTCTAAATCCAACACAGTTTGTGCTAGCTTCTTGAAACTTGACACAGTAAAGTAGTTTCACGTTCTATCTCTATGTTTTGTTTCCTCTTGATGTAGCACTAAGCAGTGACTGGCGAGAAACACTTTCATGGAAAGGGGTTTCCAAGCTTCCAAAAATTATGAATCTCCAGAAATCTCAGCAAATATTTTTTCACCCAACCTGGATGATACTTTCAGGTAATGATCAGTACACTAAGTCGACTTGGTTCCCCAAATTTCGTTCTTCTATGTTGAAGCGTTCATTTCCAGTAATAGTTTGAATTTTTAGGTATCACTCTGTTTTCTCCTATATTGATACATGTACTTGGAACTCTAAATCCGACACGGTTTGTGCTAGCTTCTTGAAACTTGACACAGTAAAGTAGTTTCATGTTCTGTCTCTACGTTTTGTTTCCTCTTGATGTAGCCCTAAGCAGTGACTGGCGAGAAGCACTTTCATGGAAAGGGGTTGCCAGGCTTCCAAAAATTACGAATCTCCAGAAATCTCAGCCAATATTTTTTCACCCAAACTGGATGATACTTTCAGGTAATGATCAGTACACTAAGGCGACTTGGTTCCCCAAATTTCGTTCTTCTATGTTGAAGCGTTCATTTCCAGTAACAGTTTGAATTTTTAGGTTTCACTCTGTTTTCTCCTATATTGATAGATGTATTTGGAACTCTAAATCCAACACAGTTTGTGCTAGCTTCTTGAAACTTGACACAGTAAAGTAGTTTCACGTTCTATCTCTATGTTTTGTTTCCTCTTGATGTAGCCCTAAGCAGTGACTGGCGAGAAACACTTTCATGGAAAGGGGTTTCCAAGCTTCCAAAAATTACGGATCTCCAGAAATCTCAGCCAATATTTTTTCACCCAAACTGGATGATACTTTCAGGTAATGATCAGTACACTAAGGCGACTTGGTTCCCCAAATTTCATTCTTCTATGTTGAAGCGTTCATTTCCAGTAACACTTTGAATTTTTAGGTATCACTCTGTTTTCTCCTATATTGATAGATGTATTTGGAACTCTAAATCCAACACGGTTTGTGCTAGCTTCTTGAAACTTGACACAGTAAAGTAGTTTCACGTTCTATCTCTATGTTTTGTTTCCTCTTGATGTAGCCCTAAGCAGTGACTGGCGAGAAACACTTTCATGGAAAGGGGTTTCCAACCTTCAAAAATTACGAATCTCCAGAAATCTCAGCAAATATTTTTTTCACCCAAACTGGATGATACTTTCAGGTAATGATCAGTACACTAAGTCGACTTGGTTCCCCAAATTTCGTTCTTCTATGTTGAAGCGTTCATTTCCAGTAATAGTTTGAATTTTTAGGTATCACTCTGTTTTCTCCTATATTGATACATGTACTTGGAACTCTAAATCCGACACGGTTTGTGCTAGCTTCTTGAAACTTGACACAGTAAAGTAGTTTCACGTTCTATCTCTATGTTTTGTTTCCTCTTGATGTAGCCCTAAGCACTGAAGGCGAGAAACACTTTCATGGAAAGGGGTTGCCAAGCTTCCAAAAATTACGAATCTCCAGAAATCTCAGCCAATATTTTTTCACCCAAACTGGATGATACTTTCAGGTAATGATCAGTAAACGAAGGCGACTTGGTTCCCCAAATTTCGTTCTTCTATGTTGAAGCGTTCATTTCCAGTAGCAGTTTGAATTTTTAGGTTTCACTCTGTTTTCTCCTATATTGATAGATGTATTTGGAACTCTAAATCCAACACGGTTTGTGCTAGCTTCTTGAAACTTGACACAGTAAAGTAGTTTCACGTTCTATCTCTATGTTTTGTTTTCTCTTGATGTAGCCCTAAGCACTGACTGGCGAGAAGCACTTTCATGGAAAGGGGTTGCCAAGCTTCCAAAAATTACGAATCTCCAGAAATCTCAGCAAATATTTTTTCACCCAAACTGGATGATACTTTCAGGTAATGATCAGTACACGAAGGCGACTTGGTTCCCCAAATTTCGTTCTTCTATATTGAAGCGTTCATTTCCAGTAACAGTTTGAATTTTTAGGTTTCACTCTTTTTTCTCCTATATTGATAGATGTATTTGGAACTCTAAATCGAACACGGTTTGTGCTAGCTTCTTGAAACTTGACACAGTAAAGTAGTTTCACGTTCTATCTCTATGTTTTGTTTCCTCTTGATGTAGCCCTAAGCAGTGACTGGCGAGAAGCACTTTCATGGAAAGGGGTTTCCAAGCTTCCAAAAATTACGTATCTCCAGAAATCTCAGCAAATATTTTTTCACCCAAACTGGATGATACTTTCAGGTAATGATCAGTACACTAAGGCGACTTGGTTCCCCAAATTTCGTTCTTCTATGTTGAAGCGTTCATTTCCAGTAACAGTTTGAATTTTTAGGTTTCACTCTTTTTTCTCCTATATTGATAGATGTATTTGGAACTCTAAATCCAACACGGTTTGTGCTAGCTTCTTGAAACTTGACACAGTAAAGTAGTTTCACGTTCTATCTCTATGGTTTGTTTCCTCTTGATGTAGCCCTAAGCACTGAAGGCGACAAACACTTTCATGGAAAGAGGTTGCCAAGCTTCCAAAAATTACGAATCTCCAGAAATCTCAGCCAATATTTTTTCACCCAAACTGGATGATACTTTCAGGTAATGATCAGTACACTAAGGCGACTTGGTTCCCCAAATTTCGTTCTTCTATGTTGAAGCGTTCATTTCCAGTAATAGTTTGAATTTTTAGGTATCACTCTGTTTTCTCCTATATTGATACATTTACTTGGAACTCTAAATCCGACACGGTTTGTGCTAGCTTCTTGAAACTTGACACAGTAAAGTAGTTTCACGTTCTATCTCTATGTTTTGTTTCCTCTTGATGTAGCCCTAAGCAGTGACTGGCGAGAAGCACTTTCATGGAAAGAGGTTGCCAAGCTTCCAAAAATTACGAATCTCCAGAAATCTCAGCCAATATTTTTTCACCCAAACTGGATGATACTTTCAGGTAATGATCAGTACACTAAGGCGACTTGGTTCCCCAAATTTCGTTCTTCTATGTTGAAGCGTTCATTTCCAGTAACAGTTTGAATTTTTAGGTTTCACTCTGTTTTCTCCTATATTGATAGATGTATTTGGAACTCTAAATCCAACACAGTTTGTGCTAGCTTCTTGAAACTTGACACAGTAAAGTAGTTTCACGTTCTATCTCTATGTTTTGTTTCCTCTTGATGTAGCCCTAAGCAGTGACTGGCGAGAAACACTTTCATGGAAAGGGGTTTCCAAGCTTCCAAAAATTACGAATCTCCAGAAATCTCAGCCAATATTTTTTCACCCAAACTGGATGATACTTTCAGGTAATGATCAGTACACTAAGGCGACTTGGTTCCCCAAATTTCATTCTTCTATGTTGAAGCGTTCATTTCCAGTAACAGTTTGAATTTTTAGGTTTCACTCTTTTTTCTCCTATATTGATAGATGTATTTGGAACTCTAAATCCAACACGGTTTGTGCTAGCTTCTTGAAACTTGACACAGTAAAGTAGTTTCACGTTCTATCTCTATGTTTTGTTTCCTCTTGATGTAGCCCTAAGCACTGAAGGCGAGAAACACTTTCATGTAAAGGGGTTGCCAAGCTTCCAAAAAACGAATCTCCAGAAATCTCAGCCAATATTTTTTCACCCAAACTGGATGATACTTTCAGGTAATGATCAGTACACTAAGTCGACTTGGTTCCCCAAATTTCGTTCTTCTATGTTGAAGCGTTCATTTCCAGTAATTGTTTGAATTTTTAGGTATCACTCTGTTTTCTCCTATATTGATACATGTACTTGGAACTCTAAATCCGACACGGTTTGTGCTAGCTTCTTTAAACTTGACACAGTAAAGTAGATTCACGTTCTATCTCTATGTTTTGTTTCCTCTTGATGTAGCCCTAAGCACTGAAGGCGAGAAACACTTTCATGGAAAGGGGTTGCCAAGCTTCCAAAAATTACGAATCTCCAGAAATCTCAGCCAATATTTTTTCACCCAAACTGGATGATACTTTCAGGTAATGATCAGTAAACGAAGGCGACTTGGTTCTCCAAATTTTGTTCTTCTACGTTGAAGCGTTCATTTCCAGTAACAGTTTGAATTTTTAGGTTTCACTCTGTTTTCTCCTATATTGATAGATGTATTTGGAACTCTAAATCCAACACGGTTTGTGCTAGCTTCTTGAAACTTGACACAGTAAAGTAGTTTCACGTTCTATCTCTATGTTTTGTTTTCACTTGATGTAGCCCTAAGCACTGACTGGCGAGAAGCACTTTCATGGAAAGGGGTTGCCAAGCTTCCAAAAATTATGAATCTCCAGAAATCTCAGCAAATATTTTTTCACCCAAACTGGATGATACTTTCAGGTAATGATCAGTACACTAAGGCGACTTGGTTCCCCAAATTTCGTTCTTCTATGTTGAAGCGTTCATTTCCAGTAACAGTTTGAATTTTTAGGTATCACTCTGTTTTCTACTATATTGATACAGGTACTTGGAACTCTAAATGCGACACGGTTTGTGCTAGCTTCTTGAAACTTGACACAGTAAAGTAGTTTCACGTTCTATCTCTTTGGTTTTTTTCCTCTTGATGTACCCTATGCACTGACTGGCGAGAAACACTTTCATGGAAAGGGATTGCGAAGCTTCCAAAAATTACGAATCTCCAGAAAACTCAGCCAATATTTTTTCACCCAAACTGGATGATACTTTCAGGTAATGATCAGTACACTAAGGCGACTTGGTTCCCCAAATTTCGTTCTTCTATGTTGAAGCGTTCATTTCCAGTAACAGTTTGAATTTTTAGGTTTCACTCTGTTTTCTCCTATATTGATAGATGTATTTGGAACTCTAAATCCAACACGGATTGTGCTAGCTTCTTGAAACTTGACACAGTAAAGTCGTTTCACGTTCTATCTCTATGTTTTGTTTCCTCTTGATGTAGCCCTAAGCAGTGACTGGCGAGAAACACTTTCATGGAAAGGGGTTGCCAAGCTTCCAAAAATTACGAATCTCCAGAAATCTCAGCCAATATTTTTTCACCCAAACTGGATGATACTTTCAGGTAATGATCAGTACACTAAGGCGACTTGGTTCCCCAAATTTCGTTCTTCTATCTTGAAGCGTTCATTTCCAGTAACACTTTGAATTTTTAGGTATCACTCTGTTTTCTCCTATATTGATAGATGTATTTGGAACTCTAAATCCAACACGGTTTGTGCTAGCTTCTTGAAACTTGACACAGTAAAGTAGTTTCACGTTCTATCTCTATGTTTTGTTTCCTCTTGATGTAGCCCTAAGCAGTGACTGGCGAGAAACACTTTCATGGAAAGGGGTTTCCAAGCTTCCAAAAATTACGAATCTCCAGAAATCTCAGCCAATATTTTTTCACCCAAACTGGATGATACTTTCAGGTAATGATCAGTACACTAAGGCGACTTGGTTCCCCAAATTTCGTTCTTCTATGTTGAAGCGTTCATTTCCAGTAATAGTTTGATTTTTAGGTATCACTCTGTTTTCTCCTATATTGATACATGTACTTGGAACTCTAAATCCGACACGGTTTGTGCTAGCTTCTTGAAACTTGACACAGTAAAGTAGTTTCACGTTCTATCATTATAGTTTGTTTCCTCTTGATGTAGCCCTAAGCACTGACTGGCGTGAAACACTTTCATGGAAAGGGGTTGCCAAGCTTCCAAAAATTACGAATCTCCAGAAATCTCAGCAAATATTTTTTCACACAAACTGGATGATACTTTCAGGTAATGATCAGTACACTAAGGCGACTTGGTTCCCCAAATTTCGTTCTTCTATGTTGAAGCGTTCATTTCCAGTAACAGTTTGAATTTTTAGGTTTCACTCTGTTTTCTCCTATATTGATAGATGTATTTGGAACTCTAAATCCAACACGGATTGTGCTAGCTTCTTGAAACTTGACACAGTAAAGTAGTTTCACGTTCTATCTCTATGGTTTGTTTCCTCTTAATGTAGCCCTAAGCAGTGACTGGCGAGAAACACTTTCATGGAAAGGGGTTGCCAAGCTTCCAAAAATTACGAATCTCCAGAAATCTCAGCCAATATTTTTTCACCCAAACTGGTTGATACTTTCAGGTAATGATCAGTACACGAAGGCGACTTGGTTCCCCAAATTTCGTTCTTCTATGTTGAAGCGTTCATTTCCAATAACAGTTTGAATTTTTAGGTTTCACTCTGTTTTCTCCTATATTGATAGATGTATTTGGAACTCTAAATCCAACACGGATTGTGCTAGCTTCTTGAAACTTGACACAGTAAAGTCGTTTCACGTTCTATCTCTATGTTTTGTTTCCTCTTGATGTAGCCCTAAGCAGTGACTGGCGAGAAACACTTTCATGGAAAGGGGTTGCCAAGCTTCCAAAAATTACGAATCTCCAGAAATCTCAGCAAATATTTTTTAACCCCAAACTGGATGATACTTTCAGGTAATGATCAGTACACGAAGGCGACTTGGTTCCCCAAATTTCGTTCTTCTATGTTGAAGCGTTCATTTCCAGTGACAGTTTGAATTTTTAGGTTTCACTCTTTTTTCTCCTATATTGATAGATGTATTTGGAACTCTAAATCCAACACGGTTTGTGCTAGCTTCTTGAAACTTGACACAGTAAAGTAGTTTCACGTTCTATCTCTATGGTTTGTTTCCTCTTAATGTAGCCCTAAGCAGTGACTGGCGAGAAGCACTTTCATGGAAAGGGGTTGCCAAGCTTCCAAAAATTACGAATCTCCAGAAATCTCAGCAAATATTTTTTCACCCAAACTGGATGATACTTTCAGGTAATAATCAGTACACTTAGGCGACTTGGTTCCCCAAATTTCGTTCTTCTATGTTGAAGTGTTCATTTCCAGTAACAGTTTGAATTTTTAGGTTTCACTCTGTTTTCTCCTATATTGATAGATGTATTTGGAACTCTAAATCCAACACGGTTTGTGCTAGCTTCTTGAAACTTGACATAGTAAAGTAGTTTCACGTTCTATCTCTATGTTTTGTTTCCTCTTGATGTAGCCCTAAGCACTGAAGGCGAGAAACACTTTCATGGAAAGAGGTTGCCAAGCTTCCAAAAATTACGAATCTCCAGAAATCTCAGCCAATATTTTTTCACCCAAACTGGATGATACTTTCAGGTAATGATCAGTACACTAAGGCGACTTGGTTCCCCAAATTTCGTTCTTCTATGTTGAAGCATTCATTTCCAGTAACAGTTTGAATTTTTAGGTTTCACTCTGTTTTCTCCTATATTGATAGATGTATTTGGAACTCTAAATCCAACACGGATTGTGCTAGCTTCTTGAAACTTGACACAGTAAAGTAGTTTCACATTCTATCTCTATGTTTTGTTTCCTCCTGATGTAGCCCTAAGCAGTGACTGGCGAGAAGCACTTTCATGGAAAGGGGTTGCCAAGCTTCCAAAAATTACGAATCTCCAGAAATCTCAGCCAATATTTTTTCACCCAAACTGGATGATACTTTCAGGTAATGATCAGTACACTAAGGCGACTTGGTTCCCCAAATTTCGTTCTTCTATGTTGAAGCGTTCATTTCCAGTAACAGTTTGAATTTTTAGGTTTCACTCTGTTTTCTCCTATATTGATAGATGTATTTGGAACTCTAAATCCAACACAGTTTGTGCTAGCTTCTTGAAACTTGACACAGTAAAGTAGTTTCACGTTCTATCTCTATGTTTTGTTTCCACTTGATGTAGCCCTAAGCAGTGACTGGCGAGAAGCACTTTCAAGGAAAGGGGTTGCCAAGCTTCCAAAAATTACGAATCTCCAGAAATCTCAGCAAATATTTTTTCACCCAAACTGGATGATACTTTCAGGTAATGATCAGTACACTAAGGCGACTTGGTTCCCCAAATTTCGTTCTTTTATGTTGAAGTGTTCATTTCCAGTAACAGTTTGAATTTTTATGTTTCACTCTGTTTTCTCCTATATTGATAGATGTATTTGGAACTCTAAATCCAACACGGTTTGTGCTAGCTTCTTGAAACTTGACACAGTAAAGTAGTTTCACGTTCTATCTCTATGTTTTGTTTCCTCTTGATGTAGCCCTAAGCACTGAAGGCGAGAAACACTTTCATGGAAAGAGGTTGCCAAGCTTCCAAAAATTACGAATCTCCAGAAATCTCAGCCAATATTTTTTCACCCAAACTGGATGATACTTTCAGGTAATGATCAGTAAACGAAGGCGACTTGGTTCCCCAAATTTCGTTCTTCTATGTTGAAGCGTTCATTTCCAGTAACAGTTTGAATTTTTAGGTTTCACTCTGTTTTCTCCTATTTTGATAGATGTATTTGGAACTCTAAATCCAACACGGTTTGTGCTAGCTTCTTGAAACTTGACACAGTAAAGTAGTTTCACGTTCTATCTCTATGTTTTGTTTCCTCTTGATGTAGCCCTAAGCACTGACTGGCGAGAAGCACTTTCATGGAAAGGGGTTGCGATGCTTCCAAAAGTTACGAATCTCCAGAAATCTCAGCAAATATTTTTTAACCCCAAACTGGATGATACTTTCAGGTAATGATCAGTACACGAAGGCGACTTGGTTCCCCAAATTTCGTTCTTCTATGTTGAAGCGTTCATTTCCAGTAACAGTTTGAATTTTTAGGTTTCACTCTTTTTTCTCCTATATTGATAGATGTATTTGGAACTCTAAATCCAACACGGTTTGTGCTAGCTTCCTAAAACTTGACATAGTAAAGTAGTTTCACGTTCTATCTCTATGTTTTGTTTCCTCTTGATGTAGCCCTAAGCACTGAAGGCGAGAAACACTTTCATGGAAAGAGGTTGCCAAGCTTTCAAAAATTACGTATCTCCAGAAATCTCAGCCAATATTTTTTCACCCAAACTGGATGATACTTTCAGGTAATGATCAGTACACTAAGGCGACTTGGTTCCCAAAATTTCGTTCTTCTATGTTGAAGCGTTCATTTCCAGTAACAGTTTGAATTTTTAGGTTTCACTCTGTTTTCTCCTATATTGATAGATGTATTTGGAACTCTAAATCCAACACGGTTTGTGCTAGCTTCTTGAAACTTGACACAGTAAAGTAGTTTCACGTTCTATCTCTATGTTTTGTTTCCTCTTGATGTAGCCCTAAGCAGTGACTGGCGAGAAGCACTTTCATGGAAAGGGGTTGCCAAGCTTCCAAAAATTACGAATCTCCAGAAATCTCAGTAAATATTTTTTCACCCAAACTGGATGATACTTTCAGGTAATGATCAGTACACTAAGGCGACTTGGTTCCCCAAATTTCGTTCTTCTATGTTGAAGCGTTCATTTCCAGTAACAGTTTGAATTTTTAGGTTTCACTCTGTTTTCTCCTATATTGATAGATGTATTTGGAACTCTAAATCCAACACGGATTGTGCTAGCTTCTTGAAACTTGACACAGTAAAGTCGTTTCACGTTCTATCTCTATGTTTTGTTTCCTCTTGATGTAGCCCTAAGCAGTGACTGGCGAGAAACACTTTCATGGAAAGGGGTTGCCAAGCTTCCAAAAATTACGAATCTCCAGAAATCTCAGCAAATATTTTTTAACCCCAAACTGGATGATACTTTCAGGTAATGATCAGTACACGAAGGCGACTTGGTTCCCCAAATTTCGTTCTTCTATGTTGAAGCGTTCATTTCCAGTGACAGTTTGAATTTTTAGGTTTCACTCTTTTTTCTCCTATATTGATAGATGTATTTGGAACTCTAAATCCAACACGGTTTGTGCTAGCTTCTTGAAACTTGACACAGTAAAGTAGTTTCACGTTCTATCTCTATGGTTTGTTTCCACTTAATGTAGCCCTAAGCAGTGACTGGCGAGAAGCACTTTCATGGAAAGGGGTTGCCAAGCTTCCAAAAATTACGAATCTCCAGAAATCTCAGCAAATATTTTTTCACCCAAACTGGATGATACTTTCAGGTAATAATCAGTACACTTAGGCGACTTGGTTCCCCAAATTCCGTTCTTCTATGTTGAATCGTTCATTTCCAGTAACAGTTTGAATTTTTAGGTTTCACTCTGTTTTCTCCTATATTGATAGATGTATTTGGAACTCTAAATCCAACACGGTTTGTGCTAGCTTCTTGAAACTTGACATAGTAAAGTAGTTTCACGTTCTATCTCTATGTTTTGTTTCCTCTTGATGTAGCCCTAAGCACTGAAGGCGAGAAACACTTTCATGGAAAGAGGTTGCCAAGCTTCCAAAAATTACGAATCTCCAGAAATCTCAGCCAATATTTTTTCACCCAAACTGGATGATACTTTCAGGTAATGATCAGTACACTAAGGCGACTTGGTTCCCCAAATTTCGTTCTTCTATGTTGAAGCATTCATTTCCAGTAACAGTTTGAATTTTTAGGTTATACTCTGTTTTCTCCTATATTGATAGATGTATTTGGAACTCTAAATCCAACACGGATTGTGCTAGCTTCTTGAAACTTGACACAGTAAAGTAGTTTCACGTTCTATCTCTATGTTTTGTTTCCTCCTGATGTAGCCCTAAGCAGTGACTGGCGAGAAGCACTTTCATGGAAAGGGGTTGCCAAGCTTCCAAAAATTACGAATCTCCAGAAATCTCAGCCAATATTTTTTCACCCAAACTGGATGATACTTTCAGGTAATGATCAGTACACTAAGGCGACTTGGTTCCCCAAATTTCGTTCTTCTATGTTGAAGCGTTCATTTCCAGTAACAGTTTGAATTTTTAGGTTTCACACTGTTTTCTCCTATATTGATAGATGTATTTGGAACTCTAAATCCAACACAGTTTGAGCTAGCTTCTTGAAACTTGACACAGTAAAGTAGTTTCACGTTCTATCTCTATGTTTTGTTTCCACTTGATGTAGCCCTAAGCAGTGACTGGCGAGAAGCACTTTCAAGGAAAGGGGTTGCCAAGCTTCCAAAAATTACGAATCTCCAGAAATCTCAGCAAATATTTTTTCACCCAAACTGGATGATACTTTCAGGTAATGATCAGTACACTAAGGCGACTTGGTTCCCCAAATTTTGTTCTTTTATGTTGAAGTGTTCATTTCCAGTAACAGTTTGAATTTTTATGTTTCACTCTGTTTTCTCCTATATTGATAGATGTATTTGGAACTCTAAATCCAACACGGTTTGTGCTAGCTTCTTGAAACTTGACACAGTAAAGTAGTTTCACGTTCTATCTCTATGTTTTGTTTCCTCTTGATGTAGCCCTAAGCACTGAAGGCGAGAAACACTTTCATGGAAAGAGGTTGCCAAGCTTCCAAAAATTACGAATCTCCAGAAATCTCAGCCAATATTTTTTCACCCAAACTGGATGATACTTTCAGGTAATGATCAGTAAACGAAGGCGACTTGGTTCCCCAAATTTCGTTCTTCTATGTTGAAGCGTTCATTTCCAGTAACAGTTTGAATTTTTAGGTTTCACTCTGTTTTCTCCTATTTTGATAGATGTATTTGGAACTCTAAATCCAACACGGTTTGTGCTAGCTTCTTGAAACTTGACACAGTAAAGTAGTTTCACGTTCTATCTCTATGTTTTGTTTCCTCTTGATGTAGCCCTAAGCACTGACTGGCGAGAAGCACTTTCATGGAAAGGGGTTGCAATGCTTCCAAAAGTTACGAATCTCCAGAAATCTCAGCAAATATTTTTTAACCCCAAACTGGATGATACTTTCAGGTAATGATCAGTACACGAAGGCGACTTGGTTCCCCAAATTTCGTTCTTCTATGTTGAAGCGTTCATTTCCAGTAACAGTTTGAATTTTTAGGTTTCACTCTGTTTTCTCCTATATTGATAGATGTATTTGGAACTCTAAATCCAACACGGTTTGTGCTAGCTTCCTAAAACTTGACATAGTAAAGTAGTTTCACGTTCTATCTCTATGTTTTGTTTCCTCTTGATGTAGCCCTAAGCACTGAAGGCGAGAAACACTTTCATGGAAAGAGGTTGCCAAGCTTTCAAAAATTACGTATCTCCAGAAATCTCAGCCAATATTTTTTCACCCAAACTGGATGATACTTTCAGGTAATGATCAGTACACTAAGGCGACTTGGTTCCCCAAATTTCGTTCTTCTATGTTGAAGCGTTCATTTCCAGTAACAGTTTGAATTTTTAGGTTTCACTCTGTTTTCTCCTATATTGATAGATGTATTTGGAACTCTAAATCCAACACGGTTTGTGCTAGCTTCTTGAAACTTGACACAGTAAAGTAGTTTCACGTTCTATCTCTATGTTTTGTTTCCTCTTGATGTAGCCCTAAGCAGTGACTGGCGAGAAACACTTTCATGGAAAGGGGTTTCCAAGCTTCCAAAAATTACGAATCTCCAGAAATCTCAGCCAATATTTTTTCACCCAAACTGGATGATACTTTCAGGTAATGATCAGTACACTAAGGCGACTTGGTTCCCCAAATTTCGTTCTTCTATGTTGAAGCGTTCATTTCCAGTAATAGTTTGATTTTTAGGTATCACTCTGTTTTCTCCTATATTGATACATGTACTTGGAACTCTAAATCTGACACGGTTTGTGCTAGCTTCTTGAAACTTGACACAGTAAAGTAGTTTCACGTTCTATCATTATAGTTTGTTTCCTCTTGATGTAGCCCTAAGCAATGACTGGCGTGAAACACTTTCATGGAAAGGGGTTGCCAAGCTTCCAAAAATTACGAATCTCCAGAAATCTCAGCAAATATTTTTTCACACAAACTGGATGACACTTTCAGGTAATGATCAGTACACGAAGGCGACTTGGTTCCCCAAATTTCGTTCTTCTATGTTGAAGCGTTCATTTCCAGTAACAGTTTGAATTTTTAGGTTTCACTCTGTTTTCTCCTATATTGATAGATGTATTTGGAACTCTAAATCCAACACGGTTTGTGCTAGCTTCTTGAAACTTGACACAGTAAAGTAGTTTCACGTTCTATCTCTATGGTTTGTTTCCTCTTGATGTAGCCCTAAGCAGTGACTGGCGAGAAGCACTTTCATGGAAAGGGGTTGCCAAGCTTCCAAAAATTACGAATCTCCAGAAATCTCAGTAAATATTTTTTCACCCAAACTGGATGATACTTTCAGGTAATGATCAGTACACTAAGGTGACTTGGTTCGCCAAATTTCGTTCTTCTATGTTGAAGCGTTCATTTCCAGTAACAGTTTGAATTTTTAGGTTTCACTCTGTTTTCTCCTATATTGATAGATGTATTTGGAACTCTAAATCCAACACGGTTTGTGCTAGCTTCTTGAAACTTGACACAGTGAAGTAGTTTCACGTTCTATCTCTATGTTTTGTTTCCTCTTGATGTAGCCCTAAGCACTGACTGGCGAGAAACACTTTTATGGAAAGGGGTTGCGAAGCTTCCAAAAATTACGAATCTCCAGAAATCTCAGCCAATATTTTTTCACCCAAACTGGATGATACTTTCAGGTAATGATCAGTACACTAAGGCGACTTTGTTCCCCAAATTTCGTTCTTCTATGTTGAAGCATTCATTTCCAGTAACTGTTTGAATTTTTAGGTTTCACTCTGTTTTCTCCTATATTGATAGATGTATTTGGAACTCTAAATCCAACACGGATTGTGCTAGCTTCTTGAAACTTGACACAGTAAAGTAGTTTCACGTTCTATCTCTATGTTTTGTTTCCTCTTGATGTAGCCCTAAGCAGTGACTGGCGAGAAACACTTTCATGGAAAGGGGTTGCCAAGCTTCCAAAAATTACGAATCTCCAGAAATCTCAGCCAATATTTTTTCACCCAAACTGGTTGATACTTTCAGGTAATGATCAGTACACGAAGGCGACTTGGTTCCCCAAATTTCGTTCTTCTATGTTGAAGCGTTCATTTCCAGTAACAGTTTGAATTTTTAGGTTTCACTCTGTTTTCTCCTATATTGATAGATGTATTTGGAACTCTAAATCCAACACGGATTGTGCTAGCTTCTTGAAACTTGACACAGTAAAGTCGTTTCACGTTCTATCTCTATGTTTTGTTTCCTCTTGATGTAGCCCTAAGCAGTGACTGGCGAGAAACACTTTCATGGAAAGGGGTTGCCAAGCTTCCAAAAATTACGAATCTCCAGAAATCTCAGCAAATATTTTTTAACCCCAAACTGGATGATACTTTCAGGTAATGATCAGTACACGAAGGCGACTTGGTTCCCCAAATTTCGTTCTTCTATGTTGAAGCGTTCATTTCCAGTGACAGTTTGAATTTTTAGGTTTCACTCTTTTTTCTCCTATATTGATAGATGTATTTGGAACTCTAAATCCAACACGGTTTGTGCTAGCTTCTTGAAACTTGACACAGTAAAGTAGTTTCACGTTCTATCTCTATGGTTTGTTTCCTCTTAATGTAGCCCTAAGCAGTGACTGGCGAGAAGCACTTTCATGGAAAGGGGTTGCCAAGCTTCCATAAATTACCAATCTCCAGAAATCTCAGCAAATATTTTTTCACCCAAACTGGATGATACTTTCAGGTAATAATCAGTACACTTAGGCGACTTGGTTCCCCAAATTTCGTTCTTCTATGTTGAAGCGTTCATTTCCAGTAACAGTTTGAATTTTTAGGTTTCACTCTGTTTTCTCCTATATTGATAGATGTATTTGGAACTCTAAATCCAACACGGTTTGTGCTAGCTTCTTGAAAATTGACATAGTAAAGTAGTTTCACGTTCTATCTCTATGTTTTGTTTCCTCTTGATGTAGCCCTAAGCACTGAAGGCGAGAAACACTTTCATGGAAAGAGGTTGCCAAGCTTCCAAAAATTACGAATCTCCAGAAATCTCAGCCAATATTTTTTCACCCAAACTGGATGATACTTTCAGGTAATGATCAGTACACTAAGGCGACTTGGTTCCCCAAATTTCGTTCTTCTATGTTGAAGCATTCATTTCCAGTAACAGTTTGAATTTTTAGGTTTCACTCTGTTTTCTCCTATATTGATAGATGTATTTGGAACTCTAAATCCAACACGGATTGTGCTAGCTTCTTGAAACTTGACACAGTAAAGTAGTTTCACGTTCTATCTCTATGTTTTGTTTCCTCCTGATGTAGCCCTAAGCAGTGACTGGCGAGAAGCACTTTCATGGAAAGGGGTTGCCAAGCTTCCAAAAATTACGAATCTCCAGAAATCTCAGCCAATATTTTTTCACCCAAACTGGATGATACTTTCAGGTAATGATCAGTACACTAAGGCGACTTGGTTCCCCAAATTTCGTTCTTCTATGTTGAAGCGTTCATTTCCAGTAACACTTTGAATTTTTAGGTTTCACTCTGTTTTCTCCTATATTGATAGATGTATTTGGAACTCTAAATCCAACACAGTTTGTGCTAGCTTCTTGAAACTTGACACAGTAAAGTAGTTTCACGTTCTATCTCTATGTTTTGTTTCCACTTGATGTAGCCCTAAGCAGTGACTGGCGAGAAGCACTTTCAAGGAAAGGGGTTGCCAAGCTTCCAAAAATTACGAATCTCCAGAAATCTCAGCAAATATTTTTTCACCCAAACTGGATGATACTTTCAGGTAATGATCAGTACACTAAGGCGACTTGGTTCCCCAAATTTCGTTCTTTTATGTTGAAGTGTTCATTTCCAGTAACAGTTTGAATTTTTATGTTTCACTCTGTTTTCTCCTATATTGATAGATGTATTTAGAACTCTAAATCCAACACGGTTTGTGCTAGCTTCTTGAAACTTGACACAGTAAAGTAGTTTCACGTTCTATCTCTATGTGTTGTTTCCTCTTGATGTAGCCCTAAGCACTGAAGGCGAGAAACACTTTCATGGAAAGAGGTTGCCAAGCTTCCAAAAATTACGAATCTCCAGAAATCTCAGCCAATATTTTTTCACCCAAACTGGATGATACTTTCAGGTAATGATCAGTAAACGAAGGCGACTTGGTTCCCCAAATTTCGTTCTTCTATGTTGAAGCGTTCATTTCCAGTAACAGTTTGAATTTTTAGGTTTCACTCTGTTTTCTCCTATATTGATAGATGTATTTGGAACTCTAAATCCAACACGGTTTGTGCTAGCTTCTTGAAACTTGACACAGTAAAGTAGTTTCACGTTCTATCTCTATGTTTTGTTTCCTCTTGATGTAGCCCTAAGCACTGACTGGCGAGAAGCACTTTCATGGAAAGGGGTTGCGATGCTTCCAAAAGTTACGAATCTCCAGAAATCTCAGCAAATATTTTTTAACCCCAAACTGGATGATACTTTCAGGTAATGATCAGTACACGAAGGCGACTTGGTTCCCCAAATTTCGTTCTTCTATGTTGAAGCGTTCATTTCCAGTAACAGTTTGAATTTTTAGGTTTCACTCTTTTTTCTCCTATATTGATAGATGTATTTGGTACTCTAAATCCAACACGGTTTGTGCTAGCTTCCTAAAACTTGACATAGTAAACTAGTTTCACGTTCTATCTCTATGTTTTGTTTCCTCTTGATGTAGCCCTAAGCACTGAAGGCGAAAAACACTTTCATGGAAAGAGGTTGCCAAGCTTTCAAAAATTACGTATCTCCAGAAATCTCAGCCAATATTTTTTCACCCAAACTGGATGATACTTTCAGGTAATGATCAGTACACTAAGGCGACTTGGTTCCCCAAATTTCGTTCTTTTATGTTGAAGTGTTCATTTCCAGTAACAGAATAAATTTTTAGGTTTCACTCTGTTTTCTCCTATATTGATAGATGTATTTGGAACTCTAAATCCAACACGGTTTGTGCTAGCTTCTTGAAACTTGACACAGTAAAGTAGTTTCACGTTCTATCTCTATGGTTTGTTTCCTCTTGATGTAGCCCTAAGCAGTGACTGGCGAGAAGCACTTTCATGGAAAGGGGTTGCCAAGCTTCCAAAAATTACGAATCTCCAGAAATCTCAGTAAATATTTTTTCACCCAAACTGGAAAATACTTTCAGGTAATGATCAGTACACTAAGGCGACTTGGTTCCCCAAATTTCGTTCTTCTATGTTGAAGCGTTCATTTCCAGTAACAGTTTGAATTTTTAGGTTTCACTCTGTTTTCTCCTATATTGATAGATGTATTTGGAACTCTAAATCCAACACGGTTTGTGCTAGCTTCTTGAAACTTGACACAGTGAAGTAGTTTCACGTTCTATCTCTATGTTTTGTTTCCTCTTGATGTAGCCCTAAGCACTGACTGGCGAGAAACACTTTTATGGAAAGGGGTTGCGAAGCTTCCAAAAATTACGAATCTCCAGAAATCTCAGCCAATATTTTTTCACCCAAACTGGATGATACTTTCAGGTAATGATCAGTACACTAAGGCGACTTGGTTCCCCAAATTTTGTTCTTCTATGTTGAAGCGTTCATTTCCAGTAACAGTTTGAATTTTTAGGTTTCACTCTGTTTTCTCCTATATTGATAGATGTATTTGGAACTCTAAATCCAACACGGTTTGTGCTAGCTTCTTGAAACTTGACACAGTAAAGTAGTTTCACGTTCTATCTCTATGTTTTGTTTCCTCTTGATGTAGCCCTAAGCACTGACTGGCGTGAAACACTTTCATGGAAAGGGGTTGCCAAGCTTCCAAAAATTACGAATCTCCAGAAATCTCAGCAAATATTTTTTCACACAAACTGGATGACACTTTCAGGTAATGATCAGTACACGAAGGCGACTTGGTTCCCCAAATTTCGTTCTTCTATGTTGAAGCGTTCATTTCCAGTAACAGTTTGAATTTTTAGGTTTCACTCTTTTTTCTCCTATATTGATAGATGTATTTGGAACTCTAAATCCAACACGGTTTGTGCTAGCTTCTTGAAACTTGACACAGTAAAGTAGTTTCACGTTCTATCTCTATGGTTTGTTTCCTCTTAATGTAGCCCTAAGCAGTGACTGGCGAGAAGCACTTTCATGGAAAGGGGTTGCCAAGCTTCCAAAAATTACGAATCTCCAGAAATCTCAGCAAATATTTTTTCACCCAAACTGGATGATACTTTCAGGTAATAATCAGTACACTTAGGCGACTTGGTTCCCCAAATTTCGTTCTTCTATGTTGAAGCGTTCATTTCCAGTAACAGTTTGAATTTTTAGGTTTCACTCTGTTTTCTCCTATATTGATAGATGTATTTGGAACTCTAAATCCAACACGGTTTGTGCTAGCTTCTTGAAACTTGACACAGTAAAGTAGTTTCACGTTCTATCTCTATGTTTTGTTTCCTCTTGATGTAGCCCTAAGCACTGAAGGCGAGAAACACTTTCATGGAAAGAGGTTGCCAAGCTTCCAAAAATTACGAATCTCCAGAAATCTCAGCCAATATTTTTTCACCCAAACTGGATGATACTTTCAGGTAATGATCAGTAAACGAAGGCGACTTGGTTCCCCAAATTTCGTTCTTCTATGTTGAAGCGTTCATTTCCAGTAACAGTTTGAATTTTTAGGTTTCACTCTGTTTTCTCCTATACTGATAGATGTATTTGGAACTCTAAATCCAACACGGTTTGTGCTAGCTTCTTGAAACTTGACACAGTAAAGTAATTTCACGTTCTATCTCTATGTTTTGTTTCCTCTTGATGTAGACCTAAGCACTGACTGGCGAGAAGCACTTTCATGGAAAGGGGTTGCGATGCTTCCAAAAGTTACGAATCTCCAGAAATCTCAGCAAATATTTTTTAACCCCAAACTGGATGATACTTTCAGGTAATGATCAGTACACGAAGGCGACTTGGTTCCCCAAATTTCGTTCTTCTATGTTGAAGCGTTCATTTCCAGTAACAGTTTGAATTTTTAGGTTTCACTCTTTTTTCTCCTATATTGATAGATGTATTTGGAACTCTAAATCCAACACGGTTTGTGCTAGCTTCCTAAAACTTGACATAGTAAAGTAGTTTCACGTTCTATCTCTATGTTTTGTTTCCTCTTGATGTAGCCCTAAGCACTGAAGGCGAGAAACACTTTCATGGAAAGAGGTTGCCAAGCTTTCAAAAATTACGTATCTCCAGAAATCTCAGCCAATATTTTTTCACCCAAACTGGATGATACTTTCAGGTAATGATCAGTACACTAAGGCGACTTGGTTCCCCAAATTTCGTTCTTCTATGTTGAAGCGTTCATTTCCAGTAACAGTTTGAATTTTTAGGTTTCACTCTGTTTTCTCCTATATTGATAGATGTATTTGGAACTCTAAATCCAACACGGTTTGTGCTAGCTTCTTGAAACTTGACACAGTAAAGTAGTTTCACGTTCTATCTCTATGGTTTGTTTCCTCTTGATGTAGCCCTAAGCAGTGACTGGCGAGAAGCACTTTCATGGAAAGGGGTTGCCAAGCTTCCAAAAATTACGAATCTCCAGAAATCTCAGTAAATATTTTTTCACCCAAACTGGAAAATACTTTCAGGTAATGATCAGTACACTAAGGCGACTTGGTTCCCCAAATTTCGTTCTTCTATGTTGAAGCGTTCATTTCCAGTAACAGTTTGAATTTTTAGGTTTCACTCTGTTTTCTCCTATATTGATAGATGTATTTGGAACTCTAAATCCAACACGGTTTGTGCTAGCTTCTTGAAACTTGACACAGTGAAGTAGTTTCACGTTCTATCTCTATGTTTTGTTTCCTCTTGATGTAGCCCTAAGCACTGACTGGCGAGAAACACTTTTATGGAAAGGGGTTGCGAAGCTTCCAAAAATTACGAATCTCCAGAAATCTCAGCCAATATTTTTTCACCCAAACTGGATGATACTTTCAGGTAATGATCAGTACACTAAGGCGACTTGGTTCCCCAAATTTTGTTCTTCTATGTTGAAGCGTTCATTTCCAGTAACAGTTTGAATTTTTAGGTTTCACTCTGTTTTCTCCTATATTGATAGATGTATTTGGAACTCTAAATCCAACACGGTTTGTGCTAGCTTCTTGAAACTTGACACAGTAAAGTAGTTTCACGTTCTATCTCTATGTTTTGTTTCCTCTTGATGTAGACCTAAGCACTGACTGGCGAGAAGCACTTTCATGGAAAGGGGTTGCGATGCTTCCAAAAGTTATGAATCTCCAGAAATCTCAGCAAATATTTTTTAACCCCAAAGTGGATGATACTTTCAGGTAATGATCAGTACACGAAGGCGACTTGGTTCCCCAAATTTCGTTCTTCTATGTTGAAGCGTTCATTTCCAGTAACAGTTTGAATTTTTAGGTTTCACTCTTTTTTCTCCTATATTGATAGATGTATTTGGAACTCTAAATCCAACACGGTTTGTGCTAGCTTCCTAAAACTTGACATAGTAAAGTAGTTTCACGTTCTATCTCTATGTTTTGTTTCCTCTTGATGTAGCCCTAAGCACTGAAGGCGAGAAACACTTTCATGGAAAGAGGTTGCCAAGCTTCCAAAAATTACGTATCTCCAGAAATCTCAGCCAATATTTTTTAACCCAAACTGGATGATACTTTCAGGTAATGATCAGTACACTAAGGCGACTTGGTTCCCCAAAATCGTTCTTCTATGTTGAAGCGTTCATTTCCAGTAACAGTTTGAATTTTTAGGTTTCACTCTGTTTTCTCCTATATTGATAGATGTATTTGGAACTCTAAATCCAACACGGATTGTGCTAGCTTCTTGAAACTTGACACAGTAAAGTAGTTTCACGTTCTATCTCTATGTTTTGTTTCCTCTTGATGTAGCCCTAAGCAGTGACTGGCGAGAAACACTTTCATGGAAAGGGGTTGCCAAGCTTCCAAAAATTACGAATCTCCAGAAATCTCAGCCAATATTTTTTCACCCAAACTGGATGATACTTTCAGGTAATGATCAGTACACTAAGGCGACTTGGTTCCCCAAATTTCGTTCTTCTATGTTGAAGCGTTCATTTCCAGTAACACTTTGAATTTTTAGGTATCACTCTGTTTTCTCCTATATTGATAGATGTATTTGGAACGCTAAATCCAACACGGTTTGTGCTAGCTTCTTGAAACTTGACACAGTAAAGTAGTTTCATGTTCTATCTCTACGTTTTGTTTCCTCTTGATGTAGCCCTAAGCACTGAAGGCGAGAAACACTTCCATGGAAAGGGGTTGCCAAGCTTCCAAAAATTACGAATCTCCAGAAATCTCAGCCAATATTTTTTCACCCAAACTGGTTGATACTTTCAGGTAATGATCAGTAAACGAAGGCGACTTGGTTCCCCAAATTTCGTTCTTCTATGTTGAAGCGTTCATTTCCAGTAACAGTTTGAATTTTTAGGTTTCACTCTGTTTTCTCCTATATTGATAGATGTATTTGGAACTCTAAATCCAGCACGGTTTGTGCTAGCTTCTTGAAACTTGACACAGTAAAGTAGTTTCACGTTCTATCTCTATGTTTTGTTTCCTCTTGATGTAGCCCTAAGCACTGACTGGCGAGAAGCACTTTAATGGAAAGGGGAGGCGATGCTTCCAAAAGTTACGAATCTCCAGAAATCTCAGCAAATATTTTTTAACCCCAAACTGGATGATACTTTCAGGTAATGATCAGTACACGAAGGCGACTTGGTTCCCCAAATTTCGTTCTTCTATGTTGAAGCATTCATTTCCAGTAACAGTTTGAATTTTTAGGTTTCACTCTTTTTTCTCCTATATTGATAGATGTATTTGGAACTCTAAATCCAACACGGTTTGCGCTAGCTTCTTGAAACTTGACACAGTAAAGTAGTCTCAAGTTCTATCTCTATGGTTTGTTTCCTCTTAATGTAGCCCTAAGCAGTGACTGGCGAGAAGCACTTTCATGGAAAGGGGTTGCCAAGCTTCCAAAAATTACGAATCTCCAGAAATCTCAGCAAATATTTTTTCACCCAAACTGGATGATACTTTCAGGTAATAATCAGTACACTAAGGCGACTTGGTTCCCCAAATTTCGTTCTTCTATGTTGAAGCGTTCATTTCCAGTAACAGTTTGAATTTTTAGGTTTCACTTTTTTTTCTCCTATATTGATAGATGTATTTGGAACTCTAAATCCAACACGGTTTGTGCTAGCTTCTTGAAACTTGACATAGTAAAGTAGTTTTACGTTCTATCTCTATGTTTTGTTTCCTCTTGATGTAGCCCTAAGCACTGAAGGCGAGAAACACTTTCATGGAAAGAGGTTGCCAAGCTTCCAAAAATTACGAATCTCCAGAAATCTCAGCCAATATTTTTTCACCCAAATGGATGATACTTTCAGGTAATGATCATTAAACGAAGGCGACTTGGTTCCCCAAATTTCATTCTTCTATGTTGAAGCGTTCATTTCCAGTAACAGTTTGAATTTTTAGGTTTCACTCTGTTTTCTCCTATAATGATAGATGTATTTGGAACTCTAAATCCAACACAGTTTGTGCTAGCTTCTTGAAACTTGACACAGTAAAGTAGTTTCACGTTCTATCTCTATGTTTTGTTTCCTCTTGATGTAGCCCTAAGCAGTGACTGGCGAGAAACACTTACATGGAAAGGGGTTTCCAAGCTTCCAAAAATTACGAATCTCCAGAAATCTCAGCAAATATTTTTTCACCCAAACTGGATGATACTTTCAGGTAATGATCAGTACACTAAGGCGACTTGGTTCCCCAAATTTCGTTCTTCTATGTTGAAGCGTTCATTTCCAGTAACACTTTGAATTTTTAGGTATCACTCTGTTTTCTCCTATATTGATAGATGTATTTGGAACTCTAAATCCAACACGGTTTGTGCTAGCTTCTTGAAACTTGACACAGTAAAGTAGTTTCACGTTCTATCTCTATGTTTTGTTTCCTCTTGATGTAGCCCTAAGCAGTGACTGGCGAGAAACACTTTCATGGAAAGGGGTTTCCAAGCTTCCAAAAATTACGAATCTCCAGAAATCTCAGCAAATATTTTTTCACCCAAACTGGATGATACTTTCAGGTAATGATCAGTACACTAAGTCGACTTGGTTCCCCAAATTTCGTTCTTCTATGTTGAAGCGTTCATTTCCAGTAATAGTTTGAATTTTTAGGTATCACTCTGTTTTCTCCTATATTGATACATGTACTTGGAACTCTAAATCCGACACGGTTTGTGCTAGCTTCTTGAAACTTGACACAGTAAAGTAGTTTCACGTTCTATCTCTATGTTTTGTTTCCTCTTGATGTAGCCCTAAGCAGTGACTGGCGAGAAGCACTTTCATGGAAAGGGGTTGCCAAGCTTCCAAAAATTACGAATCTCCAGAAATCTCAGCCAATATTTTTTCACCCAAACTTGATGATACTTTCAGGTAATGATCATTAAACGAAGGCGACTTGGTTCCCCAAATTTCGTTCTTCTATGTTGAAGCGTTCATTTCCAGTAACAGTTTGAATTTTTAGGTTTCACTCTGTTTTCTCCTATAATGATAGATGTATTTGGAACTCTAAATCCAACACAGTTTGTGCTAGCTTCTTGAAACTTGACACAGTAAAGTAGTTTCACGTTCTATCTCTATGTTTTGTTTCCTCTTGATGTAGCCCTAAGCAGTGACTGGCAAGAAGAACTTTCATGGAAAGGGGTTGCCAAGCTTCCAAAAATTACGAATCTCCAGAAATCTCAGCCAATATTTTTTCACCCAAACTGGATGATACTTTCAGGTAATGATCAGTACACTAAGGCGACTTGGTTCCCCAAATTTCGTTCTTCTATGTTGAAGCGTTCATTTCCAGTAACACTTTGAATTTTTAGGTATCACTCTGTTTTCTCATATATTGATAGATATATTTGGAACTCTAAATCCAACACGGTTTATGCTAGCTTCTTGAAACTTGACACAGTAAAGTAGTTTCACGTTCTATCTCTATGTTTTCTTTCCTCTTGATGTAGCCCTAAGCACTGACTGGCGAGAAGCACTTTCATGGAAAGGGGTTGCCAAGCTTCCAAAAATTACGAATCTCCAGAAATCTCAGCAAATATTTTTTCACACAAACTGGATGATACTTTCAGGTAAAGATCAGTACACGAAGGCGACTTGGTTCCCCAAATTTCGTTCTTCTATATTGAAGCGTTCATTTCCAGTAACAGTTTGAATTTTTAGGTTTCACTCTGTTTTCTCCTATATTGATAGATGTATTTGGAACTCTAAATCGAACACGGTTTGTGCTAGCTTCTTGAAACTTGACACAGTAAAGTAGTTTCATGTTCTATCTCTATGGTTTATTTCCTCTTAATGTAGCCCTAAGCAGTGACTGGCGAGAAGCACTTTCATGGAAAGGGGTTGCCAAGCTTCCAAAAATTACGAATCTCCAGAAATCTCAGCCAATATTTTTTCACCCAAACTGGATGATACTTTCAGGTAATGATCATTAAACGAAGGCGACTTGGTTCCCCAAATTTCGTTCTTCTATGTTGAAGCGTTCATTTCCAGTAACAGTTTGAATTTTTAGGTTTCACTCTGTTTTCTCCTATATTGATAGATGTATTTGGAACTCTAAATCCAACACGGTTTGTGCTAGCTTCTTGAAACTTGACACAGTAAAGTAGTTTCACGTTCTATCTCTATGGTTTGTTTCCTCTTGATGTAGCCCTAAGCAGTGACTGGCGAGAAGCACTTTCATGGAAAGGGGTTGCCAAGCTTCCAAAAATTACGAATCTCCAGAAATCTCAGTAAATATTTTTTCACCCAAACTGGAAAATACTTTCAGGTAATGATCAGTACACTAAGGCGACTTGGTTCCCCAAATTTCGTTCTTCTATGTTGAAGCGTTCATTTCCAGTAACAGTTTGAATTTTTAGGTTTCACTCTGTTTTCTCCTATATTGATAGATGTACTTGGAACTCTAAATCCAACACGGTTTGTGCTAGCTTCTTGAAACTTGACACAGTGAAGTAGTTTCACGTTCTATCTCTATGTTTTGTTTCCTCTTGATGTAGCCCTAAGCAGTGACTGGGGAGAAGCACTTTCATGGAAAGGGGTTGCCAAGCTTGCAAAAATTACGAATCTCCAGAAATCTCAGCCAATATTTTTTCACCCAAACTGGATGATACTTTCAGGTAATGATCATTAAACGAAGGCGACTTGGTTCCCCAAATTTCGTTCTTCTATGTTGAAGCGTTCATTTCCAGTAACAGTTTGAATTTTTAGGTTTCACTCTGTTTTCTCCTATATTGATAGATGTATTTGGAACTCTAAATCCAACACGGTTTGTGCTAGCTTCTTGAAACTTGACACAGTAAAGTAGTTTCACGTTCTATCTCTATGGTTTGTTTCCTCTTGATGTAGCCCTAAGCAGTGACTGGCGAGAAGCACTTTCATGGAAAGGGGTTGCCAAGCTTCCAAAAATTACGAATCTCCAGAAATCTCAGCAAATATTTTTTCACCCAAACTGGATGATACTTTCAGGTAATGATCAGTACACTAAGGCGACTTGGTTCCCCAAATTTCGTTCTTCTATGTTGAAGCATTCATTTCCAGTAACAGTTTGAATTTTTAGGTTTCACTCTTTTTTCTCCTATATTGATAGATGTATTTGGAACTCTAAATCCAACACGGTTTGTGCTAGCTTCTTGAAACTTGACACAGTAAAGTAGTCTCACGTTCTATCTCTATGGTTTGTTTCCTCTTAATGTAGCCCTAGCAGTGACTGGCGAGAAGCACTTTCATGGAAAGGGGTTGCCAAGCTTCCAAAAATTACGAATCTCCAGAAATCTCAGCAAATATTTTTTCACCCAAACTGGATGATACTTTCAGGTAATAATCAGTACACTAAGGCGACTTGGTTCCCCAAATTTCGTTCTTCTATGTTGAAGCGTTCATTTCCAGTAACAGTTTGAATTTTTAGGTTTCACTCTGTTTTCTCCTATATTGATAGATGTATTTGGAACTCTAAATCCAACACGGTTTGTGCTAGCTTCTTGAAACTTGATATAGTAAAGTAGTTTCACGTTCTATCTCTATGTTTTGTTTCCTCTTGATGTAGCCCTAAGCAGTGACTGGCGAGAAACACTTTCATGGAAAGGGGTTTCCAAGCTTCCAAAAATTACGGATCTCCAGAAATCTCAGCCAATATTTTTTCACCCAAACTGGATGATACTTTCAGGTAATGATCAGTACACTAAGGCGACTTGGTTCCCCAAATTTCGTTCTTCTATGTTGAATCGTTCATTTCCAGTAACACTTTGAATTTTTAGGTATCACTCTGTTTTCTCCTATATTGATAGATGTATTTGGAACTCTAAATCCAACACGGTTTGTGCTAGCTTCTTGAAACTTGACACAGTAAAGTAGTTTCACGTTCTATCTCTATGTTTTGTTTCCTCTTGATGTAGCCCTAAGCACTGACTGGCGAGAAGCACTTTCATGGAAAGGGGTTGCCAAGCTTCCAAAAATTACGAATCTCCAGAAATCTCAGCAAATATTTTTTCACACAAACTGGATGACACTTTCAGGTAATGATCAGTACACGAAGGCGACTTGGTTCCCCAAATTTCGTTCTTCTATATTGAAGCGTTCATTTCCAGTAACAGTTTGAATTTTTAGGTTTCACTCTTTTTTCTCCTATATTGATAGATGTATTTGGAACTCTAAATCGAACACGGTTTGTGCTAGCTTCTTGAAACTTGACACAGTAAAGTAGTTTCACGTTCTATCTCTATGGTTTATTTCCTCTTAATGTAGCCCTAAGCAGTGACTGGCGAGAAGCACTTTCATGGAAAGGGGTTGCCAAGCTTCCAAAAATTACGAATCTCCAGAAATCTCAGCCAATATTTTTTCACCCAAACTAGATGATACTTTCAGGTAATGATCAGTAAACGAAGGCGACTTGGTTCCCCAAATTTCGTTCTTCTATGTTGAAGCGTTCATTTCCAGTAACAGTTTGAATTTTTAGGTTTCACTCTGTTTTCTCCTATATTGATAGATGTATTTGGAACTCTAAATCCAACACGGTTTGTGCTAGCTTCTTGAAACTTGACACAGTAAAGTAGTTTCACGTTCTATCTCTATGTTTTGTTTCCTCTTGATGTAGCCCTAAGCACTGACTGGTGAGAAGCACTTTCATGGAAAGGGGTTGCGATGCTTCCAAAAGTTACGAATCTCCAGAAATCTCAGCAAATATTTTTTAACCCCAAACTGGATGATACTTTCAGGTAATGATCAGTACACGAAGGCGACTTGGTTCCCCAAATTTCGTTCTTCTATGTTGAAGCGTTCATTTCCAGTAACAGTTTGAATTTTTAGGTTTCACTCTTTTTTCTCCTATATTGATAGATGTATTTGGAACTCTAAATCCAACACGGTTTGTGCTAGCTTCCTAAAACTTGACATAGTAAAGTAGTTTCACGTTCTATCTCTATGTTTTGTTTCCTCTTGATGTAGCCCTAAGCACTGAAGGCAAGAAACACTTTCATGGAAAGAGGTTGCCAAGCTTCCAAAAATTACGTATCTCCAAAAATCTCAGACAATATTTTTTCACCCAAACTGGATGATACTTTCAGGTAATGATCAGTACACTAAGGCGACTTGGTTCCCCAAATTTCGTTCTTCTATGTTGAAGCGTTCATTTCCAGTAACAGTTTGAATTTTTAGGTTTCACTCTGTTTTCTCCTATATTGATAGATGTATTTGGAACTCTAAATCCAACACGGTTTGTGCTAGCTTCTTGAAACTTGACACAGTAAAGTAGTTTCACGTTCTATCTCTATGGTTTGTTTCCTCTTGATGTAGCCCTAAGCAGTGACTGGCGAGAAGCACTTTCATGGAAAGGGGTTGCCAAGCTTCCAAAAATTACAAATCTCAAGAAATCTCAGTAAATATTTTTTCACCCAAACTGGATGATACTTTCAGGTAATGATCAATACACTAAGGCGACTTGGTTCCCCAAATTTCGTTCTTCTATGTTGAAGCATTCATTTCCAGTAACAGTTTGAATTTTTAGGTTTCACTCTGTTTTCTCGTATATTGATAGATGTATTTGGAACTCTAAATCCAACACGGTTTGTGCTAGCTTCTTGAAACTTGACACAGTGAAGTAGTTTCACGTTCTATCTCTATGTTTTGTTTCCTCTTGATGTAGCCCTAAGCACTGACTGGCGAGAAACACTTATATGGAAAGGGGTTGCGAAGCTTCCAAAAATTACGAATCTCCAGAAATCTCAGCCAATATTTTTTCACCCAAACTGGATGATACTTTCAGGTAATGATCAGTACACTAAGGCGACTTGGTTCCCCAAATTTCGTTCTTCTATGTTGAAGCATTCATTTCCAGTAACAGTTTGAATTTTTAGGTTTCACTCTGTTTTCTCCTATATTGATAGATGTATTTGGAACTCTAAATCCAACACGGATTGTGCTAGCTTCTTGAAACTTGACACAGTAAAGTAGTTTCACGTTCTATCTCTATGTTTTGTTTCCTCTTGATGTAGCCCTAAGCAGTGACTGGCGAGAAACACTTTCATGGAAAGGGGTTGCCAAGCTTCCAAAAATTACGAATCTCCAGAAATCTCAGCCAATATTTTTTCACCCAAAGTGGATGATACTTTCAGGTAATGATCAGTACACTAAGGCGACTTGGTTCCCCAAATTTCGTTCTTCTATGTTGAAGCGTTCATTTCCAGTAACACTTTGAATTTTTAGGTATCACTCTGTTTTCTCCTATATTGATAGATGTATTTGGAACGCTAAATCCAACACGGTTTGTGCTAGCTTCTTGAAACTTGACACAGTAAAGTAGTTTCATGTTCTATCTCTACGTTTTGTTTCCTCTTGATGTAGCCCTAAGCACTGAAGGCGAGAAACACTTTCATGGAAAGGGGTTGCCAAGCTTCCAAAAATTACGAATCTCCAGAAATCTCAGCCAATATTTTTTCACCCAAACTGGTTGATACTTTCAGGTAATGATCAGTAAACGAAGGCGACTTGGTTCCCCAAATTTCGTTCTTCTATGTTGAAGCGTTCATTTCCAGTAACAGTTTGAATTTTTAGGTTTCACTCTGTTTTCTCCTAAATTGATAGATGTATTTGGAACTCTAAATCCAGCACGGTTTGTGCTAGCTTCTTGAAACTTGACACAGTAAAGTAGTTTCACGTTCTATCTCTATGTTTTGTTTCCTCTTGATGTAGCCCTAAGCACTGACTGGCGAGAAGCACTTTAATGGAAAGGGGTTGCGATGCTTCCAAAAGTTACGAATCTCCTGAAATCTCAGCAAATATTTTTTAAACCCAAACTGGATGATACTTTCAGGTAATGATCAGTACACGAAGGCGACTTGGTTCCCCAAATTTCGTTCTTCTATGTTGAAGCATTCATTTCCAGTAACAGTTTGAATTTTTAGGTTTCACTCTTTTTTCTCCTATATTGATAGATGTATTTGGAACTCTAAATCCAACACGGTTTGTGCTAGCTTCTTGAAACTTGACACAGTAAAGTAGTCTCAAGTTCTATCTCTATGGTTTGTTTCCTCTTAATGTATCCCTAAGCAGTGACTGGCGAGAAGCACTTTCATGGAAAGGGGTTGCCAAGCTTCCAAAAATTACGAATCTCCAGAAATCTCAGCAAATATTTTTTCACCCAAACTGGATGATACATTCAGGTAATAATCAGTACACTAAGGCGACTTGGTTCCCCAAATTTCGTTCTTCTATGTTGAAGCGTTCATTTCCAGTAACAGTTTGAATTTTTAGGTTTCACTCTGTTTTCTGCTATATTGATAGATGTATTTGGAACTCTAAATCCAACACGGTTTGTGCTAGCTTCTTGAAACTTGACATAGTAAAGTAGTTTTACGTTCTATCTCTATGTTTTGTTTCCTCTTGATGTAGCCCTAAGCACTGAAGGCGAGGAACACTTTCATGGAAAGAGGTTGCCAAGCTTCCAAAAATTACGAATCTCCAGAAATCTCAGCCAATATTTTTTCACCCAAACTGGATGATACTTTCAGGTAATGATCAGTACACTAAGGCGACTTGGTTCCCCAAATTTCGTTCTTCTATGTTGAAGCGTTCATTTCCAGTAACAGTTTGAATTTTTAGGTTTCACTCTGTTTTCTCCTATAATGATAGATGTATTTGGAACTCTAAATCCAACACAGTTTGTGCTAGCTTCTTGAAACTTGACACAGTAAAGTAGTTTCACGTTCTATCTCTATGTTTTGTTTCCACTTGATGTAGCCCTAAGCAGTGACTGGCGAGAAACACTTTCATGGAAAGGGGTTTCCAAGCTTCCAAAAATTACGAATCTCCAGAAATCTCAGCAAATATTTTTTCACCCAAACTGGATGATACTTTCAGGTAATGATCAGTACACTAAGTCGACTTGGTTCCCCAAATTTCGTTCTTCTATGTTGAAGCGTTCATTTGCAGTAATAGTTTGAATTTTTAGGTATCACTCTGTTTTCTCCTATATTGATACATGTACTTGGAACTCTAAATCCGACACGGTTTGTGCTAGCTTCTTGAAACTTGACACAGTAAAGTAGTTTCACGTTCTATCTCTATGTTTTGTTTCCTCTTGATGTAGCCCTAAGCAGTGACTGGCGAGAAGCACTTTCATGGAAAGGGGTTGCCAAGCTTCCAAAAATTACGAATCTCCAGAAATCTCAGCCAATATTTTTTCACCCAAACTGGATGATACTTTCAGGTAATGATCAGTACACTAAGGCGACTTGGTTCCCCAAATTTCGTTCTTCTATGTTGAAGCGTTCATTTCCAGTAACAGTTTGAATTTTTAGGTTTCACTCTGTTTTCTCCTATAATGATAGATGTATTTGGAACTCTAAATCCAACACAGTTTGTGCTAGCTTCTTGAAACTTGACACAGTAAAGTAGTTTCACGTTCTATCTCTATGGTTTATTTCCTCTTAATGTAGCCCTAAGCAGTGACTGGCGAGAAGCACTTTCATGGAAAGGGGTTGCCAAGCTTCCAAAAATTACGAATCTCCAGAAATCTCAGCCAATATTTTTTCACCCAAACTGGATGATACTTTCAGGTAATGATCATTAAACGAAGGCGACTTGGTTCCCCAAATTTCGTTCTTCTATGTTGAAGCGTTCATTTCCAGTAACAGTTTGAATTTTTAGGTTTCACTCTGTTTTCTCCTATATTGATAGATGTATTTGGAACTCTAAATCCAACACGGTTTGTGCTAGCTCCTTGAAACTTGACACAGTAAAGTAGTTTCACGTTCTATCTCTATGGTTTGTTTCCTCTTGATGTAGCCCTAAGCAGTGACTGGCGAGAAGCACTTTCATGGAAAGGGGTTGCCAAGCTTCCAAAAATTACGAATCTCCAGAAATCTCAGTATATATTTTTTCACCCAAACTGGAAAATACTTTCAGGTAATGATCAGTACACTAAGGCGACTTGGTTCCCCAAATTTCGTTCTTCTATGTTGAAGCGTTCATTTCCAGTAACAGTTTGAATTTTTAGGTTTCACTCTGTTTTCTCCTATATTGATAGATGTACTTGGAACTCTAAATCCAACACGGTTTGTGCTAGCTTCTTGAAACTTGACACAGTGAAGTAGTTTCACGTTCTATCTCTATGTTTTGTTTCCTCTTGATGTAGCCCTAAGCACTGACTGGCGAGAAACACTTTTATGGAAAGGGGTTGCGAAGCTTCCAAAAATTACGAATCTCCAGAAATCTCAGCCAATATTTTTTCACCCAAACTGGATGATACTTTCAGGTAATGATCAGTACACTAAGGTGACTTGGTTCCCCAAATTTCGTTCTTCTATGTTGAAGCGTTCATTTCCAGTAACAGTTTGAATTTTTAGGTTTCACTCTGTTTTCTCCTATATTGATAGATGTATTTGGAACTCTAAATCCAACACGGTTTGTGCTAGCTTCTTGAAACTTGACACAGTAAAGTAGTTTCACGTTCTATCTCTATGTTTTGTTTCCTCTTGATGTAGCCCTAAGCAGTGACTGGGGAGAAGCACTTTCATGGAAAGGGGTTGCCAAGCTTGCAAAAATTACAAATCTCCAGAAATCTCAGCCAATATTTTTTCACCCAAATGGATGATACTTTCAGGTAATGATCATTAAACGAAGGCGACTTGGTTCCCCAAATTTCGTTCTTCTATGTTGAAGCGTTCATTTCCAGTAACAGTTTGAATTTTTAGGTTTCACTCTGTTTTCTCCTATATTGATAGATGTATTTGGAACTCTAAATCCAACACGGTTTGTGCTAGCTTCTTGAAACTTGACACAGTAAAGTAGTTTCAAGTTCTATCTCTATGGTTTGTTTCCTCTTGATGTAGCCCTAAGCAGTGACTGGCGAGAAGCACTTTCATGGAAAGGGGTTGCCAAGCTTCCAAAAATTACGAATCTCCAGAAATCTCAGCAAATATTTTTTCACCCAAACTGGATGATACTTTCAGGTAATGATCAGTACACTAAGGCGACTTGGTTCCCCAAATTTCGTTCTTCTATGTTGAAGCATTCATTTCCAGTAACAGTTTGAATTTTTAGGTTTCACTCTTTTTTCTCCTATATTGATAGATGTATTTGGAACTCTAAATTCAACACGGTTTGTGCTAGCTTCTTGAAACTTGACATAGTAAAGTAGTTTCACGTTCTGTCTCTACGTTTTGTTTCCTCTTGATGTAGCCCTAAGCACTGAAGGCGAGAAACACTTTCATGGAAAGAGGTTGCCAAGCTTCCAAAAATTACGAATCTCCAGAAATCTCAGCCAATATTTTTTCACCCAAACTGGATGATACTTTCAGGTAATGATCAGTACACTAAGGCGACTTTGTTCCCCAAATTTCGTTCTTCTATGTTGAAGCGTTCATTTCCAGTAACAGTTTGAATTTTTAGGTTTCACTCTGTTTTCTCCTATAATGATAGATGTATTTGGAACTCTAAATCCAACATAGTTTGTGCTAGCTTCTTGAAACTTGACACAGTAAAGTAGTTTCACGTTCTATCTCTATGTTTTGTTTCCTCTTGATGTAGCCCTAAGCAGTGACTGGCGAGAAACACTTTCATGGAAAGGGGTTTCCAAGCTTCCAAAAATTACGAATCTCCAGAAATCTCAGCCAATATTTTTTCACCCAAACTGGATGATACTTTCAGGTAATGATCAGTACACTAAGGCGACTTGGTTCCCCAAATTTCGTTCTTCTATGTTGAAGCGTTCATTTCCAGTAACACTTTGAATTTTTAGGTATCACTCTGTTTTCTCCTATATTGATAGATGTATTTGGAACTCTAAATCCAACACGGTTTGTGCTAGCTTCTTGAAACTTGACACAGTAAAGTAGTTTCACGTTCTATCTCTATGTTTTGTTTCCTCTTGATGTAGCCCTAAGCACTGACTGGCGAGAAGCACTTTCATGGAAAGGGGTTGCCAACCTTCCAAAAATTACGAATCTCCAGAAATCTCAGCCAATATTTTTTCACCCAAACTGGATGATACTTTCAGGTAATGATCATTAAACGAAGGCGACTTGGTTCCCCAAATTTCGTTCTTCTATGTTGAAGCGTTCATTTCCAGTAATAGTTTGAATTTTTAGGTATCACTCTGTTTTCTCCTATATTGATACATGTACTTGGAACTCTAAATCCGACACGGTTTGTGCTAGCTTCTTGAAACTTGACACAGTAAAGTAGTTTCACGTTCTATCTCTATGTTTTGTTTCCTCTTGATGTAGCCCTAAGCAGTGACTGGCGAGAAGCACTTTCATGGAAAGGGGTTGCCAAGCTTCCAAAAATTACGAATCTCCAGAAATCTCAGCCAATATTTTTTCACCCAAACTGGATGATACTTTCAGGTAATGATCAGTACACTAAGGCGACTTGGTTCCCCAAATTTCGTTCTTCTATGTTGAAGCGTTCATTTCCAGTAACAGTTTGAATTTTTAGGTTTCACTCTGTTTTCTCCTATATTGATAGATGTATTTGGAACTCTAAATCCAACACAGTTTGTGCTAGCTTCTTGAAACTTGACACAGTAAAGTAGTTTCAAGTTCTATCTCTATGTTTTGTTTCCTCTTGATGTAGCCCTAAGCAGTGACTGGCGAGAAACACTTTCATGGAAAGGGGTTTCCAAGCTTCCAAAAATTACGAATCTCCAGAAATCTCAGCCAATATTTTTTCACCCAAACTGGATGATACTTTCAGGTAATGATCAGTACACTAAGGCGACTTGGTTCCCCAAATTTCGTTCTTCTATGTTGAAGCGTTCATTTCCAGTAACAGTTTGAATTTTTAGGTTTCACTCTTTTTTCTCCTATATTGATTGATGTATTTGGAACTCTAAATCGAACACGGTTTGTGCTAGCTTCTTGAAACTTGACACAGTAAAGTAGATTCACGTTCTATCTCTATGGTTTGTTTCCTCTTAATGTAGCCCTAAGCAGTGACTGGCGAGAAGCAGTTTCATGGAAAGGGGTTGCCAAGCTTCCAAAAATTACGAATCTCCAGAAATCTCAGCAAATATTTTTTCACCCAAACTGGATGATACTTTCAGGTAATGATCAGTACACTAAGGCGACTTGGTTCCCCAAATTTCGTTCTTTTATGTTGAAGTGTTCATTTCCAGTAACAGTTTGAATTTTTAGGTTTCACTCTGTTTTCTCCTATATTGATAGATGTATTTGGAACTCTAAATCCAACACGGTTTGTGCTAGCTTCTTGAAACTTGACACAGTAAAGTAGTTTCACGTTCTATCTCTATGTTTTGTTTCCTCTTGATGTTGCCCTAAGCGCTGACTGGCGAGAAGCACTTTCATGGAAAGGGGTTGCCAAGCTTCCAAAAATTACGAATCTCCAGAAATCTCAGCCAATATTTTTTCACCCAAACTGGATGATACTTTCAGGTAATGATCAGTAAATGAAGGCGACTTGGTTCCCCAAATTTCGTTCTTCTATGTTGAAGCGTTCATTTCCAGTAACAGTTTGAATTTTTAGGTTTCACTCTGTTTTCTCCTATAATGATAGATGTATTTGGAACTCTAAATCCAACACAGTTTGTGCTAGCTTCTTGAAACTTGACACAGTAAAGTAGTTTCACGTTCTATCTCTATGTTTTGTTTCCTCTTGATGTAGCCCTAAGCAGTGACTGGCGAGAAACACTTTCATGGAAAGGGGTTTCCAAGCTTCCAAAAATTACGAATCTCCAGAAATCTCAGCAAATATTTTTTCACCCAAACTGGATGATACTTTCAGGTAATGATCAGTACACTAAGTCGACTTGGTTCCCCAAATTTCGTTCTTCTATGTTGAAGCGTTCATTTCCAGTAATAGTTTGAATTTTTAGGTATCACTCTGTTTTCTCCTATATTGATACATGTACTTGGAACTCTAAATCCGACACGGTTTGTGCTAGCTTCTTGAAACTTGACACAGTAAAGTTGTTTCACGTTCTATCTCTATGTTTTGTTTCCTCTTGATGTAGCCCTAAGCAGTGACTGGCGAGAAGCACTTTCATGGAAAGGGGTTGCCAAGATTCCAAAAATTACGAATCTCCAGAAATCTCAGCCAATATTTTTTCACCCAAACTGGATGATACTTTCAGGTAATGATCAGTACACTAAGGCGACTTAGTTCCCCAAATTTCGTTCTTCTATGTTGAAGCGTTCATTTCCAGTAACAGTTTGAATTTTTAGGTTTCACTCTGTTTTCTCCTATATTGATAGATGTATTTGTAACTCTAAATCCAACACAGTTTGTGCTAGCTTCTTGAAACTTGACACAGTAAAGTAGTTTCAAGTTCTATCTCTATGTTTTGTTTCCTCTTGATGTAGCCCTAAGCAGTGACTGGCGAGAAACACTTTCATGGAAAGGGGTTTCCAAGCTTCCAAAAATTACGAATCTCCAGAAATCTCAGCCAATATTTTTTCACCCAAACTGGATGATACTTTCAGGTAATGATCAGTACACTAAGGCGACTTGGTTCCCCAAATTTCGTTCTTCTATGTTGAAGCGTTCATTTCCAGTAACAGTTTGAATTTTTAGGTTTCACTCTTTTTTCTCCTATATTGATTGATGTATTTGGAACTCTAAATCGAACACGGTTTGTGCTAGCTTCTTGAAACTTGACACAGTAAAGTAGTTTCACGTTCTATCTCTATGGTTTGTTTCCTCTTAATGTAGCCCTAAGCAGTGACTGGCGAGAAGCAGTTTCATGGAAAGGGGTTGCCAAGCTTCCAAAAATTACGAATCTCCAGAAATCTCAGCAAATATTTTTTCACCCAAACTGGATGATACTTTCAGGTAATGATCAGTACACTAAGGCGACTTGGTTCCCCAAATTTCGTTCTTTTATGTTGAAGTGTTCATTTCCAGTAACAGTTTGAATTTTTAGGTTTCACTCTGTTTTCTCCTATATTGATAGATGTATTTGGAACTCTAAATCCAACACGGTTTGTGCTAGCTTCTTGAAACTTGACACAGTAAAGTAGTTTCACGTTCTATCTCTATGTTTTGTTTCCTCTTGATGTTGCCCTAAGCGCTGACTGGCGAGAAGCACTTTCATGGAAAGGGGTTGCCAAGCTTCCAAAAATTACGAATCTCCAGAAATCTCAGCCAATATTTTTTCACCCAAACTGGATGATACTTTCAGGTAATGATCAGTAAATGAAGGCGACTTGGTTCCCCAAATTTCGTTCTTCTATGTTGAAGCGTTCATTTCCAGTAACAGTTTGAATTTTTAGGTTTCACTCTGTTTTCTCCTATAATGATAGATGTATTTGGAACTCTAAATCCAACACAGTTTGTGCTAGCTTCTTGAAACTTGACACAGTAAAGTAGTTTCACGTTCTATCTCTATGTTTTGTTTCCTCTTGATGTAGCCCTAAGCAGTGACTGGCGAGAAACACTTTCATGGAAAGGGGTTTCCAAGCTTCCAAAAATTACGAATCTCCAGAAATCTCAGCAAATATTTTTTCACCCAAACTGGATGATACTTTCAGGTAATGATCAGTACACTAAGTCGACTTGGTTCCCCAAATTTCGTTCTTCTATGTTGAAGCGTTCATTTCCAGTAATAGTTTGAATTTTTAGGTATCACTCTGTTTTCTCCTATATTGATACATGTACTTGGAACTCTAAATCCGACACGGTTTGTGCTAGCTTCTTGAAACTTGACACAGTAAAGTAGTTTCACGTTCTATCTCTATGTTTTGTTTCCTCTTGATGTAGCCCTAAGCAGTGACTGGCGAGAAGCACTTTCATGGAAAGGGGTTGCCAAGCTTCCAAAAATTACGAATCTCCAGAAATCTCAGCCAATATTTTTTCACCCAAACTGGATGATACTTTCAGGTAATGATCAGTACACTAAGGCGACTTGGTTCCCCAAATTTCGTTCTTCTATGTTGAAGCGTTCATTTCCAGTAACAGTTTGAATTTTTAGGTTTCACTCTGTTTTCTCCTATATTGATAGATGTATTTGGAACTCTAAATCCAACACAGTTTGTGCTAGCTTCTTGAAACTTGACACAGTAAAGTAGTTTCAAGTTCTATCTCTATGTTTTGTTTCCTCTTGATGTAGCCCTAAGCAGTGACTGGCGAGAAACACTTTCATGGAAAGGGGTTTCCAAGCTTCCAAAAATTACGAATCTCCAGAAATCTCAGCCAATATTTTTTCACCCAAACTGGATGATACTTTCAGGTAATGATCAGTACACTAAGGCGACTTGGTTCCCCAAATTTCGTTCTTCTATGTTGAAGCGTTCATTTCCAGTAACAGTTTGAATTTTTAGGTTTCACTCTTTTTTCTCCTATATTGATTGATGTATTTGGAACTCTAAATCGAACACGGTTTGTGCTAGCTTCTTGAAACTTGACACAGTAAAGTAGTTTCACGTTCTATCTCTATGGTTTGTTTCCTCTTAATGTAGCCCTAAGCAGTGACTGGCGAGAAGCAGTTTCATGGAAAGGGGTTGCCAAGCTTCCAAAAATTACGAATCTCCAGAAATCTCAGCAAATATTTTTTCACCCAAACTGGATGATACTTTCAGGTAATGATCAGTACACTAAGGCGACTTGGTTCCCCAAATTTCGTTCTTTTATGTTGAAGTGTTCATTTCCAGTAACAGTTTGAATTTTTAGGTTTCACTCTGTTTTCTCCTATATTGATAGATGTATTTGGAACTCTAAATCCAACACGGTTTGTGCTAGCTTCTTGAAACTTGACACAGTAAAGTAGTTTCACGTTCTATCTCTATGTTTTGTTTCCTCTTGATGTTGCCCTAAGCGCTGACTGGCGAGAAGCACTTTCATGGAAAGGGGTTGCCAAGCTTCCAAAAATTACGAATCTCCAGAAATCTCAGCCAATATTTTTTCACCCAAACTGGATGATACTTTCAGGTAATGATCAGTAAATGAAGGCGACTTGGTTCCCCAAATTTCGTTCTTCTATGTTGAAGCGTTCATTTCCAGTAACAGTTTGAATTTTTAGGTTTCACTCTGTTTTCTCCTATATTGATAGATGTATTTGGAACTCTAAATCCAACACGGATTGTGCTAGCTTCTTGAAACTTGACACAGTAAAGTAGTTTCACGTTCTATCTCTATGTTTTGTTTCCTCTTGATGTAGCCCTAAGCACTGACTGGCGAGAAGCACTTTCATGGAAAGGGGTTGCGATGATTCCAAAAGATACGAATCTCCAGAAATCTCAGCAAATATTTTTTAACCCCAAACTGGATGATACTTTCAGGTAATGATCAGTACACGAAGGCGACTTGGTTCCCCAAATTTCGTTCTTCTATGTTGAAGCGTTCATTTCCAGTAACAGTTTGAATTTTTAGGTTTCACTCTGTTTTCTCCTATATTGATAGATGTATTTGGAACTCTAAATCCAGCACGGTTTGTGCTAGCTTCTTGAAACTTGACACAGTAAAGTAGTTTCACGTTCTATCTCTATGTTTTGTTTCCTCTTGATGTAGCCCTAAGCACTGACTGGCGAGAAGCACTTTCATGGAAAGGGGTTGCGATGCTTCCAAAAGTTACGAATCTCCAGAAATCTCACTAAATATTTTTTAACCCCAAACTGGATGATACTTTCAGGTAATGATCAGTACACGAAGGTGACTTGGTTCCCCAAATTTCGTTCTTCTATGTTGAAACATTCATTTCCAGTAACAGTTTGAATTTTTAGGTTTCACTCTTTTTTCTCCTATATTGATAGATGTATTTGGAACACTAAATCCAACACGGTTTGTGCTAGCTTCTTGAAACTTGACACAGTAAAGTAGTCTCACGTTCTATCTCTATGGTTTGTTTCCTCTTAATGTAGCCCTAAGCAGTGACTGGCGAGAAGCACTTTCATGGAAAGGGGTTGCCAAGCTTCCAAAAATTACGAATCTCCAGAAATCTCAGCAAATATTTTTTTCACCCAAACTGGATGATACATTCAGGTAATGATCAGTACACGAAGGTGACTTGGTTCCCCAAATTTCGTTCTTCTATGTTGAAGCGTTCATTTCCAGTAACAGTTTGAATTTTTAGGTTTCACTCTGTTTTCTCCTATATTGATAGATGTATTTGGAACTCTAAATCCAACACGGTTTGTGCTAGCTTCTTGAAACTTGACACAGTAAAGTAGTTTCACGTTCTATCTCTATGTTTTGTTTCCTCTTGATGTAGCCCTAAGCAGTGACTGGCGAGAAGCACTTTCATGGAAAGGGGTTTCCAAGCTTCCAAAAATTACGAATCTCCAGAAATCTCAGCCAATATTTTTTCACCCAAACTGGATGATACTTTCAGGTAATGATCAGTATAAGAAGGCGACTTGGTTCCCCAAATTTCGTTCTTCTATGTTGAAGCGTTCATTTCCAGTAACAGTTTGAATTTTTAGGTTTCACTCTGTTTTCTCCTATATTGATAGATGTATTTGGAACTCTAAATCCAACACGGTTTGTGCTAGCTTCTTGAAACTTGACACAGTGAAGTAGTTTCACGTTCTATCTCTATGTTTTGTTTCCTCTTGATGTAGCCCTAAGCACTGACTGGCGAGAAACACTTTTATGGAAAGGGGTTGCGAAGCTTCCAAAAATTACGAATCTCCAGAAATCTCAGCCAATATTTTTTCACCCAAACTGGATGATACTTTCAGGTAATGATCAGTACACTAAGGCGACTTTGTTCCCCAAATTTCGTTCTTCTATGTTGAAGCGTTCATTTCCAGTAACTGTTTGAATTTTTAGGTTTCACTCTGTTTTCTCCTATATTGATAGATGTATTTGGAACTCTAAATCCAACACGGATTGTGCTAGCTTCTTGAAACTTGACACAGTAAAGTAGTTTCACGATCTATCTCTATGTTTTGTTTCCTCTTGATGTAGCCCTAAGCAGTGAAGGCGAGAAACACTTTCATGGAAAGGGGTTGCCAAGCTTCCAAAAATTACGAATCTCCAGAAATCTCAGCCAATATTTTTTCACCCAAACTGGATGATACTTGCAGGTAATGATCAGTACACTAAGGCTACTTGGTTCCCCAAATTTCGTTCTTCTATGTTGAAGCGTTCATTTCCAGTAACAGTTTGAATTTTTAGGTTTCACTCTGTTTTCTCCTATATTCATAGATGTATTTGGAACTCTAAATCCAACACGGTTTGTGCTAGCTTCTTGAAACTTGACACAGTAAAGTAGTTTCACGTTCTATCTCTATGTTTTGTTTCCTCTTGATGTAGCCCTAAGCACTGACTGGCGAGAAACACTTTTATGGAAAGGGGTTGCCAAGCTTCCAAAAATTACGAATCTCCAGAAATCTCAGCCAATATTTTTTCACCCAAACTGGATGATACTTTCAGGTAATGATCAGTACACTAAGGCGACTTTGTTCCCCAAATTTCGTTCTTCTATGTTGAAGCGTTCATTTCCAGTAACTGTTTGAATTTTTAGGTTTCACTCTGTTTTCTCCTATATTGATAGATGTATTTGGAACTCTAAATCCAACACGGATTGTGCTAGCTTCTTGAAACTTGACACAGTAAAGTAGTTTCACGATCTATCTCTATGTTTTGTTTCCTCTTGATGTAGCCCTAATCAGTGAAGGCGAGAAACACTTTCATGGAAAGGGGTTGCCAAGCTTCCAAAAATTACAAATCTCCAGAAATCTCAGCCAATATTTTTTCACCCAAAATGGATGATACTTGCAGGTAATGATCAGTACACTAAGGCGACTTGGTTCCCCAAATTTCGTTCTTCTATGTTGAAGCGTTCATTTCCAGTAACAGTTTGAATTTTTAGGTTTCACTCTGTTTTCTCCTATATTGATAGATGTATTTGGAACTCTAAATCCAACACGGTTTGTGCTAATTCTTGAAACTTGACACAGTAAAGTAGTTTCACGTTCTATCTCTATGTTTTGTTTCCTCTTGATGTAGCCCTAAGCAGTGACTGGCGAGAAACACTTTCATGGAAAGGGGTTGCCAAGCTTCCAAAAATTACGAATCTCCAGAAATCTCAGCAAATATTTTTTCACCCAAACTGGATGATACTTTCAGGTAATGATCAGTACACTAAGGCGACTTGGTTCCCCAAATTTCGTTCTTCTATGTTGAAGCGTTCATTTCCAGTAACACTTTGAATTTTTAGGTATCACTCTGTTTTCTCCTATATTGATAGATGTATTTGGAACTCTAAATCCAACACGGTTTGTGCTAACTTCTTCAAACTTGACACAGTAAAGTAGTTTCAAGTTCTATCTCTATGTTTTGTTTCCTCTTCATGTAGCCCTAAGCACTGAAGGCGAGAAACCCTTTCATGGAAAGGGGTTGCCAAGCTTCCAAAAATTACGAATCTCCAGAAATCTCAGCCAATATTTTTTCACCCAAACTGGTTGATACTTTCAGGTAATGATCAGTAAACGAAGGCGACTTGGTTCCACAAATTTCGTTCTTCTATGTTGAAGCGTTCATTTCCAGTAACAGTTTGAATTTTTAGGTTTCACTCTGTTTTCTCCTATATTGATAGATGTATTTGGAACTTTAAATCCAGCACGGTTTGTGCTAGCTTCTTGAAACTTGACACAGTAAAGTAGTTTCACGTTCTATCTCTATGTTTTGTTTCCTCTTGATGTAGCCCTAAGCACTGACTGGCGAGAAGCACTTTCATGGAAAGGGGTTGCGATGCTTCCAAAAGTTACGAATCTCCAGAAATCTCAGCAAATATTTTTTAACCCCAAACTGGATGATACTTTCAGGTAATGATCAGTACACGAAGGCGACTTGGTTCCCCAAATTTCGTTCTTCTATGTTGAAGCATTCATTTCCAGTAACAGTTTGAATTTTTAGGTTTCACTCTTTTTTCTCCTATATTGATAGATGTATTTGGAACTCTAAATCCAACACGGTTTGTGCTAGCTTCTTGAAACTTGACACAGTAAAGTAGTCTCACGTTCTATCTCTATGGTTTGTTTCCTCTTCATGTAGCCCTAAGCAGTGACTGGCGAGAAGCACTTTCATGGAAAGGGGTTGCCAAGCTTCCAAAAATTACGAATCTCCAGAAATCTCAGCAAATATTTTTTCACCCAAACTGGATGATACTTTCAGGTAATAATCAGTACACTAAGGCGACTTGGTTCCCCAAATTTCGTTCTTCTATGTTGAAGCGTTCATTTCCAGTAACAGTTTGAATTTTTAGGTTTCACTCTGTTTTCTCCTATATTGATAGATGTATTTGGAACTCTAAATCCAAGACGGTTTGTGCTAGCTTCTTGAAACTTGACACAGTAAAGTAGTTTCATGTTCTATCTCTATGTTTTGTTTCCTCTTGATGTAGCCCTAAGCACTGAAGGCGAGAAACACTTTCATGGAAAGAGGTTGCCAAGCTTCCAAAAATTACGAATCTCCAGAAATCTCAGCCAATATTTTTTCACCCAAACTGGATGATACTTTCAGGTAATGATCAGTACACTAAGGCGACTTGGTTCCCCAAATTTCGTTCTTCTATGTTGAAGCGTTCATTTCCAGTAACAGTTTGAATTTTTAGGTTTCACTCTGTTTTCTCCTATAATGATAGATGTATTTGGAACTCTAAATCCAACACAGTTTGTGCTAGCTTCTTGAAACTTGACACAGTAAAGTAGTTTCACGTTCTATCTCTATGTTTTGTTTCCTCTTGATGTAGCCCTAAGCAGTGACTGGCGAGAAACACTTTCATGGAAAGGGGTTTCCAAGCTTCCAAAAATTACGAATCTCCAGAAATCTCAGCCAGTATTTTTTCACCCAAACTGGATGATACTTTCAGGTAATGATCAGTACACTAAGGCGACTTGGTTCCCCAAATTTCGTTCTTCTATGTTGAAGCGTTCATTTCCAGTAACACTTTGAATTTTTAGGTATCACTCTGTTTTCTCCTATATTGATAGATGTATTTGGAACTCTAAATCCAACACGGTTTGTGCTAGCTTCTTGAAACTTGACACAGTAAAGTAGTTTCACGTTCTATCTCTATGTTTTGTTTCCTCTTCATGTAGCCCTAAGCAGTGACTGGCGAGAAGCACTTTCATGGAAAGGGGTTGCCAAGCTTCCAAAAATTACGAATCTCCAGAAATCTCAGCAAATATTTTTTCACCCAAACTGGATGATACTTTCAGGTAATAATCAGTACACTAAGGCGACTTGGTTCCCCAAATTTCGTTCTTCTATGTTGAAGCGTTCATTTCCAGTAACAGTTTGAATTTTTAGGTTTCACTCTGTTTTCTCCTATATTGATAGATGTATTTGGAACTCTAAATCCAAGACGGTTTGTGCTAGCTTCTTGAAACTTGACACAGTAAAGTAGTTTCACGTTCTATCTCTATGTTTTGTTTCCTCTTGATGTAGCCCTAAGCACTGAAGGCGAGAAACACTTTCATGGAAAGAGGTTGCCAAGCTTCCAAAAATTACGAATCTCCAGAAATCTCAGCCAATATTTTTTCACCCAAACTGGATGATACTTTCAGGTAATGATCAGTACACTAAGGCGACTTGGTTCCCCAAATTTCGTTCTTCTATGTTGAAGCGTTCATTTCCAGTAACAGTTTGAATTTTTAGGTTTCACTCTGTTTTCTCCTATAATGATAGATGTATTTGGAACTCTAAATCCAACACAGTTTGTGCTAGCTTCTTGAAACTTGACACAGTAAAGTAGTTTCACGTTCTATCTCTATGTTTTGTTTCCTCTTGATGTAGCCCTAAGCAGTGACTGGCGAGAAACACTTTCATGGAAAGGGGTTTCCAAGCTTCCAAAAATTACGAATCTCCAGAAATCTCAGCCAGTATTTTTTCACCCAAACTGGATGATACTTTCAGGTAATGATCAGTACACTAAGGCGACTTGGTTAACCAAATTTCGTTCTTCTATGTTGAAGCGTTCATTTCCAGTAACACTTTGAATTTTTAGGTATCACTCTGTTTTCTCCTATATTGATAGATGTATTTGGAACTCTAAATCCAACACGGATTGTGCTAGCTTCTTGAAACTTGACACAGTAAAGTCGTTTCACGTTCTATCTCTATGTTTTGTTTCCTCTTGATGTAGCCCTAAGCAGTGACTGGCGAGAAACACTTTCATGGAAAGGGGTTTCCAAGCTTCCAAAAATTACGAATCTCCAGAAATCTCAGCCAATATTTTTTCACCCAAACTGGATGATACTTTCAGGTAATGATCAGTACACTAAGTCGACTTGGTTCCCCAAATTTCGTTCTTCTATGTTGAAGCGTTCATTTCCAGTAACAGTTTGAATTTTTAGGTATCACTCTGTTTTCTCCTATATTGATACATGTACTTGGAACTCTAAATCCGACACGGTTTGTGCTAGCTTCTTGAAACTTGACACAGTAAAGTAGTTTCACGTTCTATCTCTATGTTTTGTTTCCTCTTCATGTAGCCCTAAGCAGTGACTGGCGAGAAGCACTTTCATGGAAAGGGGTTGCCAAGCTTCCAAAAATTACGAATCTCCAGAAATCTCAGCCAATATTTTTTCACCCAAACTTGATGATACTTTCAGGTAATGATCAGTACACTAAGGCGACTTGGTTCCCCAAATTTCGTTCTTCTATGTTGAAGCGTTCATTTCCAGTAACAGTTTGAATTTTTAGGTTTCACTCTGTTTTCTCCTATAATGATAGATGTATTTGGAACTCTAAATCCAACACAGTTTGTGCTAGCTTCTTGAAACTTGACACAGTAAAGTAGTTTCACGTTCTATCTCTATGTTTTGTTTCCTCTTGATGTAGCCCTAAGCAGTGACTGGCAAGAAGCACTTTCATGGAAAGGGGTTGCCAAGCTTCCAAAAATTACGAATCTCCAGAAATCTCAGCCAATATTTTTTCATCCAAACTGGATGATACTTTCAGGTAATGATCAGTACACTAAGGCGACTTGGTTCCCCAAATTTCGTTCTTCTATGTTGAAGCGTTCATTTCCAGTAACACTTTGAATTTTTAGGTATCACTCTGTTTTCTCCTATATTGATAGATGTATTTGGAACTCTAAATCCAACACGGTTTGTGCTAGCTTCTTGAAACTTTACACAGTAAAATAGTTTCACGTTCTATCTCTATGTTTTGTTTCCTCTTGATGTAGCCCTAAGCACTGACTGGCGAGAAGCACTTTCATGGAAAGGGGTTGCCAAGCTTCCAAAAATTACGAATCTCCAGAAATCTCAGCAAATATTTTTTCACCCAAACTGGATGATACTTTCAGGTAATGATCAGTACACGAAGGCGACTTGGTTCCCCAAATTTCGTTCTTCTATATTGAAGCGTTCATTTCCAGTAACAGTTTGAATTTTTAGGTTTCACTCTTTTTTCTCCTATATTGATAGATGTATTTGTAACTCTAAATCGAACACGGTTTGTGCTAGCTTCTTGAAACTTTACACAGTAAAGTAGTTTCACGTTCTATCTCTATGGTTTGTTTCCTCTTAATGTAGCCCTAAGCAGTGACTGGCGAGAAGCACTTTCATGGAAAGGGGTTGCCAAGCTTCCAAAAATTACGAATCTCCAGAAATCTCAGCCAATATTTTTTCACCCAAACTGGATGATACTTTCAGGTAAGGATCAATAATCGAAGGCGACTTGGTTCCCCAAATTTCGTTCTTCTATGTTGAAGCGTTCATTTCCAGTAACAGTTTGAATTTTTAGGTTTCACTCTGTTTTCTCCTATACTGATAGATGTATTTGGAACTCTAAATCCAACACGGTTTGTGCTAGCTTCTTGAAACATGACACAGTAAAGTAGTTTCACGTTCTATCTCTATGTTTTGTTTCCTCTTGATGTAGCCCTAAGCACTGACTGGCGAGAAGCACTTTCATGGAAAGGGGTTGCGATGCTTCCAAAAGTTACGAATCTCCAGAAATCTCAGCCAATATTTTTTAACCCCAAACTGGATGATACTTTCAGGTAATGATCAGTACACTAAGGCGAATTGGTTCCCCAAATTTCGTTCTTCTATGTTGAAGCGTTCATTTCCAGTAACAGTTTGAATTTTTAGGTTTCACTCTTTTTTCTCCTATATTGATAGATGTATTTGGAACTCTAAATCCAACACGGTTTGTGCTAGCTTCCTAAAACTTGACATAGTAAAATAGTTTCACGTTCTATCTCTATGTTTTGTTTCCTCTTGATGTAGCCCTAAGCACTGAAGGCGAGAAACACTTTCATGGAAAGAGGTTGCCAAGCTTCCAAAAATTACGTATCTCCAGAAATCTCAGCCAATATTTTTTCACCCAAACTGGATGATACTTTCAGGTAATGATCAGTACACTAAGGCGACTTGGTTCCCCAAATTTCGTTCTTCTATGTTGAAGCGTTCATTTCCAGTAACAGTTTGAATTTTTAGGTTTCACTCTGTTTTCTCCTATATTGATAGATGTATTTGGAACTCTAAATCCAACACGGTTTGTGCTAGCTTCTTGAAACTTGACACAGTAATGTAGTTTCACGTTCTATCTCTATGGTTTGTTTCCTCTTGATGTAGCCCTAAGCAGTGACTGGCGAGAAGCACTTTCATGGAAAGGGGTTGCCAAGCTTCCAAAAATTACAAATCTCCAAAATCTCAGTAAATATTTTTTCACCCAAACTGGATGATACTTGCAGGTAATGATCAGTACACTAAGGCGACTTGGTTCCCCAAATTTCGTTCTTCTATGTTGAAGCGTTCATTTCCAGTAACAGTTTGAATTTTTAGGTTTCACTCTGTTTTCTCCTATATTGATAGATGTATTTGGAACTCTAAATCCAACACGGTTTGTGCTAGCTTCTTGAAACTTGACACAGTGAAGTAGTTTCACGTTCTATCTCTATGTTTTGTTTCCTCTTGATGTAGCCCTAAGCAGTGACTGGCGAGAAACACTTTCATGGAAAGGGGTTTCCAAGCTTCCAAAAATTACGAATCTCCAGAAATCTCAGCCAATATATTTTCACCCAAACTGGATGATACTTTCAGGTAATGATCAGTACACTAAGGCGACTTGGTTCCCCAAATTTCGTTCTTCTATGTTGAAGCGTTCATTTCCAGTAACACTTTGAATTTTTAGGTATCACTCTGTTTTATCCTATATTGATAGATGTATTTGGAACGCTAAATCCAACACGGTTTGTGCTAGCTTCTTGAAACTTGACACAGTAAAGTAGTTTCATGTTCTATCTCTACGTTTTGTTTCCTCTTGATGTAGCCCTAAGCAGTGACTGGCGAGAAGCACTTTCATGGAAAGGGGTTGCCAAGCTTCCAAAAATTACAAATCTCCAGAAATCTCAGTAAATATTTTTTCACCCAAACTGGATGATACTTGCAGGTAATGATCAGTACACTAAGGCGACTTGGTTCCCCAAATTTCGTTCTTCTATGTTGAAGCGTTCATTTCCAGTAACAGTTTGAATTTTTAGGTTTCACTCTGTTTTCTCCTATATTGATAGATGTATTTGGAACTCTAAATCCAACACGGTTTGTGCTAGCTTCTTGAAACTTGACACAGTGAAGTAGTTTCACGTTCTATCTCTATGTTTTGTTTCCTCTTGATGTAGCCCTAAGCACTGACTGGCGAGAAGCACTTTCATGGAAAGGGGTTGCGATGCTTCCAAAAGTTACGAATCACCAGAAATCTCAGCAAATATTTTTTAACCCCAAACTGGATGATACTTTCAGGTAATGATCAGTACACGAAGGCGACTTGGTTCCCCAAATTTCGTTCTTCTATGTTGAAGCATTCATTTCCAGTAACAGTTTGAATTTTTAGGTTTCACTCTGTTTTCTCCTATATTGATAGATGTATTTGGAACTCTAAATCCAACACGGTTTGTGCTAGCTTCTTGAAACTTGACACAGTAAAGTAGTTTCACGTTCTATCTCTAAGTTTTGTTTCCTCTTGATGTAGCCCTAAGCACTGAAGGCGAGAAACACTTTCATGGAAAGAGGTTGCCAAGCTTCCAAAAATTACGAATCTCCAGAAATCTCAGCCAATATTTTTTCACCCAAACTGGATGATACTTGCAGGTAATGATCAGTACACTAAGGCGACTTGGTTCCCCAAATTTCGTTCTTCTATGTTGAAGCGTTCATTTCCAGTAACAGTTTGAATTTTTAGGTATCACTCTGTTTTCTCCGATATTGATACATGTACTTGGAACTCTAAATCCGACACAGTTTGTGCTAGCTTCTTGAAACTTGACACAGTAAAGTAGTTTCACGTTCTATCTCTATGTTTTGTTTCCTCTTGATGTAGCCCTAAGCACTGAGTGGCGAGAAGCACTTTCATGGAAAGGGGTTGCCAAGCTTCCAAAAATTACGAATCTCCAGAAATCTCAGCCAATATTTTTTCACCCAAACTGGATGATACTTTCAGGTAATGATCAGTACACTAAGGCGACTTGGTTCCCCAAATTTCGTTCTTCTATGTTGAAGCGTTCATTTCCAGTAACAGTTTGAATTTTTAGGTTTCACTCTGTTTTCTCCTATATTGATAGATGTATTTGGAACTCTAAATCCAACACAGTTTGTGCTAGCTTCTTGAGACTTGACACAGTAAAGTAGTTTCACGTTCTATCTCTATGTTTTGTTTCCTCTTGATGTAGCCCTAAGCAGTGACTGGCGAGAAACACTTTCATGGAAAGGGGTTTCCAAGCTTCCAAAAATTACGAATCTCCAGAAATCTCAGCCAATATTTTTTCACCCAAACTGGATGATACTTTCAGGTAATGATCAGAACACTAAGGCGACTTGGTTCCCCAAATTTCGTTCTTCTATGTTGAAGCGTTCATTTCCAGTAACACTTTGAATTTTTAGGTATCACTCTGTTTTCTCCTATATTGATACATGTACTTGGAACTCTAAATCCGACACGGTTTGTGCTAGCTTCTTGAAACTTGACACAGTAAAGTAGTTTCACGTTCTATCTCTATGTTTTGTTTCCTCTTGATGTAGCCCTAAGCACTGAAGGCGAGAAACACTTTCATGGAAAGGGGTTGCCAAGCTTCCAAAAATTACGAATCTCCAGAAATCTCAGCCAATATTTTTTCACCCAAACTGGATGATACTTTCAGGTAATGATCAGTAAACGAAGGCGACTTGGTTCCCCAAATTTCGTTCTTCTATGTTGAAGCGTTCATTTCCAGTAACAGTTTGAATTTTTAGGTTTCACTCTGTTTTCTCCTATATTGATAGATGTATTTGGAACTCTAAATCCAACACGGTTTGTGCTAGCTTCTTGAAACTTGACACAGTAAAGTAGTTTCACGTTCTATCTCTATGTTTTGTTTCCTCTTGATGTAGCCCTAAGCACTGACTGGCGAGAAGCACTTTCATGGAAAGGGGTTGCCAAGCTTCCAAAAATTACGAATCTCCAGAAATCTCAGCAAATATTTTTTCACCCAAACTGGATGATACTTTCAGGTAATGATCAGTACACGAAGGCGACTTGGTTCCCCAAATTTCGTTCTTCTATATTGAAGCGTTCATTTCCAGTAACAGTTTGAATTTTTAGGTTTCACTCTTTTTTCTCCTATATTGATAGATGTATTTGGAACTCTAAATCGAACACGGTTTGTGCTAGCTTCTTGAAACTTGACACAGTAAAGTAGTTTCACGTTCTATCTCTATGGTTTGTTTCCTCTTAATGTAGCCCTAAGCAGTGACTGGCGAGAAGCACTTTCATGGAAAGGGGTTGCCAAGCTTCCAAAAATTACGAATCTCCAGAAATGTCAGCAAATATTTTTTCACCCAAACTGGATGATACTTTCAGGTAATGATCAGTACACTAAGGCGACTTGGTTCCCCAAATTTAGTTCTTTTATGTTGAAGTCTTCATTTCCAGTAACAGTTTAAAATTTTAGGTTTCACTCTGTTTTCTCCTATATTGATAGATGTATTTGGAACTCTAAATCCAACTCGGATTGTGCTAGCTTCTTGAAACTTGACACAGTAAAGTAGTTTCACGTTCTATCTCTATGTTTTGTTTCCTCTTGATGTAGCCCTAAGCACTGACTGGCGAGAAGCACTTTCATGGAAAGGGGTTGCCAAGCTTCCAAAAATTACGAATCTCCAGAAATCTCAGCCAATATTTTTTCACCCAAACTGGATGATACTTTCAGGTAAGGATCAGTAATCGAAGGCGACTTGGTTCCCCAAATTTCGTTCTTCTATGTTGAAGCGTTCATTTCCAGTAACAGTTTGAATTTTTAGGTTTCACTCTGTTTTCTCCTATACTGATAGATGTATTTGGAACTCTAAATCCAACACGGTTTGTGCTAGCTTCTTGAAACATGACACAGTAAAGTAGTTTCACGTTCTATCTCTATGTTTTGTTTCCTCTTGATGTAGCCCTAAGCACTGACTGGCGAGAAGCACTTTCATGGAAAGGGGTTGCGATGCTTCCAAAAGTTACGAATCTCCAGAAATCTCAGCCAATATTTTTTAACCCCAAACTGGATGATACTTTCAGGTAATGATCAGTACACTAAGGCGAATTGGTTCCCCAAATTTCGTTCTTCTATGTTGAAGCGTTCATTTCCAGTAACAGTTTGAATTTTTAGGTTTCACTCTTTTTTCTCCTATATTGATAGATGTATTTGGAACTCTAAATCCAACACGGTTTGTGCTAGCTTCCTAAAACTTGACATAGTAAAATAGTTTCACGTTCTATCTCTATGTTTTGTTTCCTCTTGATGTAGCCCTAAGCACTGAAGGCGAGAAACACTTTCATGGAAAGAGGTTGCCAAGCTTCCAAAAATTACGAATCTCCAGAAATCTCAGCCAATATTTTTTCACCCAAACTGGATGATACTTTCAGGTAATGATCAGTACACTAAGGCGACTTGGTTCCCCAAATTTCGTTCTTCTATGTTGAAGCGTTCATTTCCAGTAACAGTTTGAATTTTTAGGTTTCACTCTGTTTTCTCCTATATTGATAGATGTATTTGGAACTCTAAATCCAACACGGTTTGTGCTAGCTTCTTGAAACTTGACACAGTAATGTAGTTTCACGTTCTATCTCTATGGTTTGTTTCCTCTTGATGTAGCCCTAAGCAGTGACTGGCGAGAAGCACTTTCATGGAAAGGGGTTGCCAAGCTTCCAAAAATTACAAATCTCCAAAATCTCAGTAAATATTTTTTCACCCAAACTGGATGATACTTGCAGGTAATGATCAGTACACTAAGGCGACTTGGTTCCCCAAATTTCGTTCTTCTATGTTGAAGCGTTCATTTCCAGTAACAGTTTGAATTTTTAGGTTTCACTCTGTTTTCTCCTATATTGATAGATGTATTTGGAACTCTAAATCCAACACGGTTTGTGCTAGCTTCTTGAAACTTGACACAGTGAAGTAGTTTCACGTTCTATCTCTATGTTTTGTTTCCTCTTGATGTAGCCCTAAGCAGTGACTGGCGAGAAACACTTTCATGGAAAGGGGTTTCCAAGCTTCCAAAAATTACGAATCTCCAGAAATCTCAGCCAATATATTTTCACCCAAACTGGATGATACTTTCAGGTAATGATCAGTACACTAAGGCGACTTGGTTCCCCAAATTTCGTTCTTCTATGTTGAAGCGTTCATTTCCAGTAACACTTTGAATTTTTAGGTATCACTCTGTTTTATCCTATATTGATAGATGTATTTGGAACGCTAAATCCAACACGGTTTGTGCTAGCTTCTTGAAACTTGACACAGTAAAGTAGTTTCATGTTCTATCTCTACGTTTTGTTTCCTCTTGATGTAGCCCTAAGCAGTGACTGGCGAGAAGCACTTTCATGGAAAGGGGTTGCCAAGCTTCCAAAAATTACAAATCTCCAGAAATCTCAGTAAATATTTTTTCACCCAAACTGGATGATACTTGCAGGTAATGATCAGTACACTAAGGCGACTTGGTTCCCCAAATTTCGTTCTTCTATGTTGAAGCGTTCATTTCCAGTAACAGTTTGAATTTTTAGGTTTCACTCTGTTTTCTCCTATATTGATAGATGTATTTGGAACTCTAAATCCAACACGGTTTGTGCTAGCTTCTTGAAACTTGACACAGTGAAGTAGTTTCACGTTCTATCTCTATGTTTTGTTTCCTCTTGATGTAGCCCTAAGCACTGACTGGCGAGAAGCACTTTCATGGAAAGGGGTTGCGATGCTTCCAAAAGTTACGAATCACCAGAAATCTCAGCAAATATTTTTTAACCCCAAACTGGATGATACTTTCAGGTAATGATCAGTACACGAAGGCGACTTGGTTCCCCAAATTTCGTTCTTCTATGTTGAAGCATTCATTTCCAGTAACAGTTTGAATTTTTAGGTTTCACTCTGTTTTCTCCTATATTGATAGATGTATTTGGAACTCTAAATCCAACACGGTTTGTGCTAGCTTCTTGAAACTTTACACAGTAAAGTAGTTTCACGTTCTATCTCTATGTTTTGTTTCCTCTTGATGTAGCCCTAAGCACTGAAGGCGAGAAACACTTTCATGGAAAGAGGTTGCCAAGCTTCCAAAAATTACGAATCTCCAGAAATCTCAGCCAATATTTTTTCACCCAAACTGGATGATACTTGCAGGTAATGATCAGTACACTAAGGCGACTTGGTTCCCCAAATTTCGTTCTTCTATGTTGAAGCGTTCATTTCCAGTAACAGTTTGAATTTTTAGGTATCACTCTGTTTTCTCCGATATTGATACATGTACTTGGAACTCTAAATCCGACACAGTTTGTGCTAGCTTCTTGAAACTTGACACAGTAAACTAGTTTCACGTTCTATCTCTATGTTTTGTTTCCTCTTGATGTAGCCCTAAGCACTGACTGGCGAGAAGCACTTTCATGGAAAGGGGTTGCCAAGCTTCCAAAAATTACGAATCTCCAGAAATCTCAGCCAATATTTTTTCACCCAAACTGGATGATACTTTCAGGTAATGATCAGTACACTAAGGCGACTTGGTTCCCCAAATTTCGTTCTTCTATGTTGAAGCGTTCATTTCCAGTAACAGATTGAATTTTTAGGTTTCACTCTGTTTTCTCCTATATTGATAGACGTATTTGGAACTCTAAATCCAACACAGTTTGTGCTAGCTTCTTGAAACTTGACACAGTAAAGTAGTTTCACGTTCTATCTCTATGTTTTGTTTCCTCTTGATGTAGCCCTAAGCAGTGACTGGCGAGAAACACTTTCATGGAAAGGGGTTTCCAAGCTTCCAAAAATTACGAATCTCCAGAAATCTCAGCCAATATTTTTTCACCCAAACTGGATGATACTTTCAGGTAATGATCAGAACACTAAGGCGACTTGGTTCCCCAAATTTCGTTCTTCTATGTTGAAGCGTTCATTTCCAGTAACACTTTGAATTTTTAGGTATCACTCTGTTTTCTCCTATATTGATAGATGTATTTGGAACTCTAAATCCAACACGGTTTGTGCTAGCTTCTTGAAACTTGACACAGTAAAGTAGTTTCACGTTCTATCTCTATGTTTTGTTTCCTCTTGATGTAGCCCTAAGCAGTGACTGGCGAGAAACACTTTCATGGAAAGGGGTTTCCAAGCTTCCAAAAATTACGAATCTCCAGAAATCTCAGCAAATATTTTTTCACCCAAACTGGATGATACTTTCAGGTAATGATCAGTACACTAAGGCGACTTGGTTCCCCAAATTTCGTTCTTCTATGTTGAAGCGTTCATTTCCAGTAATAGTTTGAATTTTTAGGTATCACTCTGTTTTCTCCTGTATTGATACATGTACTTGGAACTCTAAATCCGACACGGTTTGTGCTAGCTTCTTGAAACTTGACACAGTAAAGTAGTTTCACGTTCTATCTCTATGTTTTGTTTCCTCTTGATGTAGCCCTAAGCACTGACTGGCGAGAAGCACTTTCATGGAAAGGGGTTGCCAAGCTTCCAAAAATTACGAATCTCCAGAAATCTCAGCAAATATTTTTTCACCCAAACTGGATGATACTTTCAGGTAATGATCAGTACACGAAGGCGACTTGGTTCCCCAAATTTCGTTCTTCTATATTGAAGCGTTCATTTCCAGTAACAGTTTGAATTTTTAGGTTTCACTCTTTTTTCTCCTATATTGATAGATGTATTTGGAACTCTAAATCGAACACGGTTTGTGCTAGCTTCTTGAAACTTGACACAGTAAAGTAGTTTCACGTTCTATCTCTATGGTTTGTTTCCTCTTAATGTAGCCCTAAGCAGTGACTGGCGAGAAGCACTTTCATGGAAAGGGGTTGCCAAGCTTCCAAAAATTACGAATCTCCAGAAATGTCAGCAAATATTTTTTCACCCAAACTGGATGATACTTTCAGGTAATGATCAGTACACTAAGGCGACTTGGTTCCCCAAATTTCGTTCTTTTATGTTGAAGTGTTCATTTCCAGTAACAGTTTAAAATTTTAGGTTTCACTCTGTTTTCTCCTATATTGATAGATGTATTTGGAACTCTAAATCCAACACGGATTGTGCTAGCTTCTTGAAACTTGACACAGTAAAGTAGTTTCACGTTCTATCTCTATGTTTTGTTTCCTCTTGATGTAGCCCTAAGCACTGACTGGCGAGAAGCACTTTCATGGAAAGGGGTTGCCAAGCTTCCAAAAATTACGAATCTCCAGAAATCTCAGCAAATATTTTTTCACCCAAACTGGATGATACTTTCAGGTAATGATCAGTACACTAAGGCGACTTGGTTCCCCAAATTTCGTTCTTCTATATTGAAGCGTTCATTTCCAGTAACAGTTTGAATTTTTAGGTTTCACTCTTTTTTCTCCTACATTGATAGATGTATTTGGAACTCTAAATCGAACACGGTTTGTGCTAGCTTCTTGAAACTTGACACAGTAAAGTAGTTTCACGTTCTATCTCTATGGTTTGTTTCCTCTTGATGTAGCCTTAAGCACTGAAGGCGACAAAGACTTTCATGGAAAGAGGTTACCAAGCTTCCAAAAATTACGAATCTCCAGAAATCTCAGCCAATATTTTTTCACCCAAACTGGATGATACTTTCAGGTAATGATCAGTACACTAAGGCGACTTGGTTCCCCAAATTTCGTTCTTCTATGTTGAAGCGTTCATTTCCAGTAACAGTTTGAATTTTTAGGTTTCACTCTGTTTTCTCCTATATTGATAGATGTATTTGGAACTCTAAATCCAACACGGTTTGTGCTAGCTTCTTGAAACTTGACACAGTAAAGTAGTTTCACGTTCTATCTCTATGTTTTGTTTCCTCTTGATGTAGCCCTAAGCACTGACTGGCGAGAAGCACTTTCATGGAAAGGGGTTGCGATGCTTCCAAAAGATACGAATCTCCAGAAATCTCAGCAAATATTTTTTAACCCCGAACTGGATGATACTTTCAGGTAATGATCAGTACACGAAGGCGACTTGGTTCCCCAAATTTCGTTCTTCTATGTTGAAGCCTTCATTTCCAGTAACAGTTTGAATTTTTAGGTTTCACTCTTTTTTCTCCTATATTGATAGATGTATTTGGAACTCTAAATCCAACACGGTTTGTGCTAGCTTCTTGAAACTTGACACAGTAAAGTAGTTTCACGTTCTATCTCTATGGTTTGTTTCCTCTTGATGTAGCCCTAAGCACTGAAGGCGACAAACACTTTCATGGAAAGAGGTTGCCAAGCTTCCAAAAATTACGAATCTCCAGAAATCTCAGCCAATATTTTTTAACCCAAACTGGATGATACTTTCAGGTAATGAACAGTCCACTAAGGCGACTTGGTTCCCCAAATTTCGTTCTTCTATGTTGAAGCGTTCATTTCCAGTAATAGTTTGAATTTTTAGGTATCACTCTGTTTTCTCCTATATTGATACATGTACTTGGAACTCTAAATCCGACACGGTTTGTGCTAACTTCTTGAAACTTGACACAGTAAAGTAGTTTCACGTTCTATCTCTATGTTTTGTTTCCTCTTGATGTAGCCCTAAGCAGTGACTGGCGAGAAGCACTTTCATGGAAAGGGGTTGCCAAGCTTCCAAAAATTACGAATCTCCAGAAATCTCAGCCAATATTTTTTCACCCAAACTGGATGATACTTTCAGGTAATGATCAGTACACGAAGGCGACTTGGTTCCCCAAATTTCGTTCTTCTATGTTGAAGCGTTCATTTCCAGTAACAATTTGAATTTTTAGGTTTCACTCTGTTTTCTCCTATATTGATAGATGTATTTGGAACTCTAAATCCAACACAGTTTGTGCTAGCTTCTTGAAACTTGACACAGTAAAGTAGTTTCACGTTCTATCTCTATGTTTTGTTTCCTCTTGATGTAGCCCTAAGCAGTGACTGGCAAGAAGCACTTTCATGGAAAGGGGTTTCCAAGCTTCCAAAAATTACGAATCTCCAGAAATCTCAGCCAATACTTTTTCACCCAAACTGGATGATACTTTCAGGTAATGATCAGTACACTAAGGCGACTTGGTTCCCCAAATTTCGTTCTTCTATGTTGAAGCGTTCATTTCCAGTAATAGTTTGAATTTTTAGGTATCACTCTGTTTTCTCCTATATTGATACATGTACTTGGAACTCTAAATCCGACACGGTTTGTGCTAGCTTCTTGAAACTTGACACAGTAAAGTAGTTTCACGTTCTATCTCTATGTTTTGTTTCCTCTTGATGTAGCCCTAAGCACTGAAGGCGAGAAACACTTTCATGGAAAGGGGTTGCCAAGCTTCCAATAATTACGAATCTCCAGAAATCTCAGCCAATATTTTTTCACCCAAACTGGATGATACTTTCAGGTAATGATCAGTAAACGAAGGCGACTTGGTTCCCCAAATTTCGTTCTTCTATGTTGAAGCGTTCATTTCCAGTAACACTTTGAATTTTTAGGTTTCACTCTGTTTTCTCCTATATTGATAGATGTATTTGGAACTCTAAATCCAACACGGTTTGTGCTAGCTTCTTGAAACTTGACACAGTAAAGTAGTTTCACGTTCTATCTCTAGGTTTTGTTTCCTCTTGATGTAGCCCTAAGCACTGACTGGCGAGAAGCACTTTCATGGAAAGGGGTTGCCAAGATTCCAAAAATTATGAATCTCCAGAAATCTCAGCCAATATTTTTTCACCCAAACTGGATGATACTTTCAGGTAATGATCAGTAAACGAAGGCGACTTGGTTCCCCAAATTTCGTTCTTCTATGTTGAAGCGTTCATTTCCAGTAACAGTTTGAATTTTTAGGTTTCACTCTGTTTTCTCCTATATTGATAGATGTATTTGGAACTCTAAATCCAACACGGTTTGTGCTAGCTTCTTGAAACTTGACACAGTAAAGTAGTTTCACGTTCTATCTCTACGTTTTGTTTCCTCTTGATGTAGCCCTAAGCACTGACTGGCGAGAAGCACTTTCATGGAAAGGGGTTGCCAAGCTTCCAAAAATTACGAATCTCCAGAAATCTCAGCCAATATTTTTTCACCCAAACTGGATGATACTTTCAGGTAATGATCAGGAAACGAAGGCGACTTGGTTCCCCAAATTTCGTTCTTCTATGTTGAAGCGTTCATTTCCAGTAACAGTTTGAATTTTTAGGTTTCACTCTGTTTTCTCCTATATTGATAGATGTATTTGGAACTCTAAATCCAACACGGTTTGTGCTAGCTTCTTGAAACTTGACACAGTAAAGTAGTTTCACGTTCTATCTCTATGTTTTGTTTCCTCTTGATGTAGCCCTAAGCACTGACTGGCGAGAAGCACTTTCATGGAAAGGGGTTGCGATGCTTCCAAAAGTTACGAATCTCCAGAAATCTCAGCAAATATTTTTTAACCCCAAACTGGATGATACTTTCAGGTAATGATCAGTACACGAAGGCGACTTGGTTCCCCAAATTTCGTTCTTCTATGTTGAAGCGTTCATTTCCAGTAACAGTTTGAATTTTTAGGTTTCACTCTGTTTTCTCCTATATTGATAGATGTATTTGGAACTCTAAATCCAACACGGTTTGTGCTAGCTTCTTGAAACTTGACACAGTGAAGTAGTTTCACGTTCTATCTCTATGTTTTGTTTCCTCTTGATGTAGCCCTAAGCACTGACTGGCGAGAAACACTTTTATGGAAAGGGGTTGCGAAGCTTCCAAAAATTACGAATCTCCAGAAATCTCAGCCAATATTTTTTCACCCAAATTGGATGATACTTTCAGGTAATGATCAGTACACTAAGGCGACTTGGTTCCCCAAATTTCGTTCTTCTATGTTGAAGCGTTCATTTCCAGTAACAGTTTGAATTTTTAGGTTTCACTCTGTTTTCTCCTATATTGATAGATGTATTTGGAACTCTAAATCCAACACGGATTGTGCTAGCTTCTTGAAACTTGACACAGTAAAGTAGTTTCACGTTCTATCTCTATGTTTTGTTTCCTCTTGATGTAGCCCTAAGCAGTGACTGGCGAGAAACACTTTCATGGAAAGGGGTTGCCAAGCTTCCAAAAATTACGAATCTCCAGAAATCTCAGCCAATATTTTTTCACCCAAACTGGATGATACTTTCAGGTAATGATCAGTACACTAAGGCGACTTGGTTCCCCAAATTTCATTCTTCTATGTTGAAGCGTTCATTTCCAGTAACACTTTGAATTTTTAGGTATCACTCTGTTTTCTCCTATATTGATAGATGTATTTGGAACGCTAAATCCAACACGGTTTGTGCTAGCTTCTTGAAACTTTTCACAGTAAAGTAGTTTCATGTTCTATCTCTACGTTTTGTTTCCTCTTGATGTAGCCCTAAGCACTGAAGGCGAGAAACACTTTCATGGAAAGGGGTTGCCAAGCTTCCAAAAATTACGAATCTCCAGAAATCTCAGCCAATATTTTTTCACCCAAACTGGTTGATACTTTCAGGTAATGATCAGTAAACGAAGGCGACTTGGTTCCCCAAATTTCGTTCTTCTATGTTGAAGCGTTCATTTCCAGTAACAGTTTGAATTTTTAGGTTTCACTCTGTTTTCTCGTATATTGATAGATGTATTTGGAACTCTAAATCCAGCACGGTTTGTGCTAGCTTCTTGAAACTTGACACAGTAAAGTAGTTTCACGTTCTATCTCTATGTTTTGTTTCCTCTTGATGTAGCCCTAAGCACTGACTGGCGAGAAGCACTTTCATGGAAAGGGGTTGCGATGCTTCCAAAAGTTACGAATCTCCAGAAATCTCAGCAAATATTTTTTAACCCCAAACTGGATGATACTTTCAGGTAATGATCAGTACACGAAGGCGACTTGGTTCCACAAATTTCGTTCTTCTATGTTGAAGCATTCATTTCCAGTAACAGTTTGAATTTTTAGGTTTCACTCTTTTTTCTCCTATATTGATAGATGTATTTGGAACTCTAAATCCAACACGGTTTGTGCTAGCTTCTTGAAACTTGACACAGTAAAGTAGTTTCACGTTCTATCTCTATGTTTTGTTTCCTCTTGATGTAGCCCTAAGCAGTGACTGGCGAGAAACACTTTCATGGAAAGGGGTTTCCAAGCCTCCAAAAATTACGAATCTCCAGAAATCTCAGCCAATATTTTTTCACCCAAACTGGATGATACTTTCAGGTAATGATCAGTACACTAAGGCGACTTGGTTCCCCAAATTTCGTTCTTCTATGTTGAAGCGTTCATTTCCAGTAACACTTTGAATTTTTAGGTATCACTCTGTTTTCTCCTATATTGATAGATGTATTTGGAACTCTAAATCCAACACGGTTTGTGCTAGCTTCTTGAAACTTGACACAGTAAAGTAGTTTCACGTTCTATCTCTATGTTTTGTTTCCTCTTGATGTAGCCCTAAGCAGTGACTGGCGAGAAACACTTTCATGGAAAGGGGTTTCCAAGCTTCCAAAAATTACGAATCTCCAGAAATCTCAGCAAATATTTTTTCACCCAAACTGGATGATACTTTCAGGTAATGATCAGTACACTAAGTCGACTTGGTTCCCCAAATTTCGTTCTTCTATGTTGAAGCGTTCATTTCCAGTAATAGTTTGAATTTTTAGGTATCACTCTGTTTTCTCCTATATTGATACATGTACTTGGAACTCTAAATCCGACACGGTTTGTGCTAGCTTCTTGAAACTTGACACAGTAAAGTAGTTTCACGTTCTATCTCTATGTTTTGTTTCCTCTTGATGTAGCCCTAAGCACTGAAGGCGAGAAACACTTTCATGGAAAGGGGTTGCCAAGCTTCCAAAAATTACGAATCTCCAGAAATCTCAGCCAATATTTTTTCACCCAAACTGGATGATACTTTCAGGTAATGATCAGTAAACGAAGGCGACTTGGTTCCCCAAATTTCGTTCTTCTATGTTGAAGCGTTCATTTCCAGTAACAGTTTGAATTTTTAGGTTTCACTCTGTTTTCTCCTATATTGATAGATGTATTTGGAAATCTAAATCCAATACGGTTTGTGCTAGCTTCTTGAAACTTGACACAGTAAAGTAGTTTCACGTTCTATCTCTATGTTTTGTTTCCTCTTGATGTAGCCCTAAGCACTGAAGGCAAGAAACACTTTCATGGAAAGGGGTTGCCAAGCTTCCAAAAATTACGAATCTCCAGAAATCTCAGCCAATATTTTTTCACCCAAACTGGATGATACTTTCAGGTAATGATCAGTAAACGAAGGCGACTTGGTTCCCCAAATTTCGTTCTTCTATGTTGAAGCGTTCATTTCCAGTAACAGTTTGAATTTTTAGGTTTCACTCTGTTTTCTCCTATATTGATAGATGTATTTGGAACTCTAAATCCAACACGGTTTGTGCTAGCTTCTTGAAACTTGACACAGTAAAGTAGTTTCACGTTCTATCTCTAGGTTTTGTTTCCTCTTGATGTAGCCCTAAGCACTGACTGGCGAGAAGCACTTTCATGGAAAGGGGTTGCCAAGCTTCCAAAAATTACGAATCTCCAGAAATCTCAGCAAATATTTTTTCACCCAAACTGGATGATACTTTCAGGTAATGATCAGTACACGAAGGCGACTTGGTTCCCCAAATTTCGTTCTTCTATGTTGAAGCGTTCATTTCCAGTAACAGTTTGAATTTTTAGGTTTCACTCTGTTTTCTCCTATATTGATAGATGTATTTGGAACTCTAAATCCAACACGGTTTGTGCTAGCTTCTTGAAACTTGACACAGTAAAGTAGTTTCACGTTCTATCTCTATGTTTTGTTTCCTCTTGATGTAGCCCTAAGCAGTGACTGGCGAGAAACACTTTCATGGAAAGGGGTTTCCAAGCTTCCAAAAATTACGAATCTCCAGAAATCTCAGCCAATATTTTTTCACCCAAACTGGATGATACTTTCAGGTAATGATCAGTACACTAAGGCGACTTGGTTCCCCAAATTTCATTCTTCTATGTTGAAGCGTTCATTTCCAGTAACACTTTGAATTTTTAGGTATCACTCTGTTTTCTCCTATATTGATAGATGTATTTGGAACGCTAAATCCAACACGGTTTGTGCTAGCTTCTTGAAACTTTTCACAGTAAAGTAGTTTCATGTTCTATCTCTACGTTTTGTTTCCTCTTGATGTAGCCCTAAGCACTGAAGGCGAGAAACACTTTCATGGAAAGGGGTTGCCAAGCTTCCAAAAATTACGAATCTCCAGAAATCTCAGCCAATATTTTTTCACCCAAACTGGTTGATACTTTCAGGTAATGATCAGTAAACGAAGGCGACTTGGTTCCCCAAATTTCGTTCTTCTATGTTGAAGCGTTCATTTCCAGTAACAGTTTGAATTTTTAGGTTTCACTCTGTTTTCTCGTATATTGATAGATGTATTTGGAACTCTAAATCCAGCACGGTTTGTGCTAGCTTCTTGAAACTTGACACAGTAAAGTAGTTTCACGTTCTATCTCTATGTTTTGTTTCCTCTTGATGTAGCCCTAAGCACTGACTGGCGAGAAGCACTTTCATGGAAAGGGGTTGCGATGCTTCCAAAAGTTACGAATCTCCAGAAATCTCAGCAAATATTTTTTAACCCCAAACTGGATGATACTTTCAGGTAATGATCAGTACACGAAGGCGACTTGGTTCCACAAATTTCGTTCTTCTATGTTGAAGCATTCATTTCCAGTAACAGTTTGAATTTTTAGGTTTCACTCTTTTTTCTCCTATATTGATAGATGTATTTGGAACTCTAAATCCAACACGGTTTGTGCTAGCTTCTTGAAACTTGACACAGTAAAGTAGTTTCACGTTCTATCTCTATGTTTTGTTTCCTCTTGATGTAGCCCTAAGCAGTGACTGGCGAGAAACACTTTCATGGAAAGGGGTTTCCAAGCTTCCAAAAATTACGAATCTCCAGAAATCTCAGCAAATATTTTTTCACCCAAACTGGATGATACTTTCAGGTAATGATCAGTACACTAAGTCGACTTGGTTCCCCAAATTTCGTTCTTCTATGTTGAAGCGTTCATTTCCAGTAATAGTTTGAATTTTTAGGTATCACTCTGTTTTCTCCTATATTGATACATGTACTTGGAACTCTAAATCCGACACGGTTTGTGCTAGCTTCTTGAAACTTGACACAGTAAAGTAGTTTCACGTTCTATCTCTATGTTTTGTTTCCTCTTGATGTAGCCCTAAGCACTGAAGGCGAGAAACACTTTCATGGAAAGGGGTTGCCAAGCTTCCAAAAATTACGAATCTCCAGAAATCTCAGCCAATATTTTTTCACCCAAACTGGATGATACTTTCAGGTAATGATCAGTAAACGAAGGCGACTTGGTTCCCCAAATTTCGTTCTTCTATGTTGAAGCGTTCATTTCCAGTAACAGTTTGAATTTTTAGGTTTCACTCTGTTTTCTCCTATATTGATAGATGTATTTGGAAATCTAAATCCAACACGGTTTGTGCTAGCTTCTTGAAACTTGACACAGTAAAGTAGTTTCACGTTCTATCTCTATGTTTTGTTTCCTCTTGATGTAGCCCTAAGCACTGAAGGCAAGAAACACTTTCATGGAAAGGGGTTGCCAAGCTTCCAAAAATTACGAATCTCCAGAAATCTCAGCAAATATTTTTTCACCCAAACTGGATGATACTTTCAGGTAATGATCAGTAAACGAAGGCGACTTGGTTCCCCAAATTTCGTTCTTCTATGTTGAAGCGTTCATTTCCAGTAACAGTTTGAATTTTTAGGTTTCACTCTGTTTTCTCCTATATTGATAGATGTATTTGGAACTCTAAATCCAACACGGTTTGTGCTAGCTTCTTGAAACTTGACACAGTAAAGTAGTTTCACGTTCTATCTCTAGGTTTTGTTTCCTCTTGATGTAGCCCTAAGCACTGACTGGCGAGAAGCACTTTCATGGAAAGGGGTTGCCAAGCTTCCAAAAATTACGAATCTCCAGAAATCTCAGCAAATATTTTTTCACCCAAACTGGATGATACTTTCAGGTAATGATCAGTACACGAAGGCGACTTGGTTCCCCAAATTTCGTTCTTCTATGTTGAAGCGTTCATTTCCAGTAACAGTTTGAATTTTTAGGTTTCACTCTGTTTTCTCCTATATTGATAGATGTATTTGGAACTCTAAATCCAACACGGTTTGTGCTAGCTTCTTGAAACTTGACACAGTAAAGTAGTTTCACGTTCTATCTCTATGTTTTGTTTCCTCTTGATGTAGCCCTAAGCAGTGACTGGCGAGAAACACTTTCATGGAAAGGGGTTTCCAAGCTTCCAAAAATTACGAATCTCCAGAAATCTCAGCCAATATTTTTTCACCCAAACTGGATGATACTTTCAGGTAATGATCAGTACACTAAGGTGACTTGGTTCCCCAAATTTCGTTCTTGTATGTTGAAGCGTTCATTTCCAGTAACAGTTTGAATTTTTAGGTTTCACTCTGTTTTCTCCTATATTGATAGATGTATTTGCAACTCTAAATCCAACACGGTTTGTGCTAGCTTCTTGAAACTTGACACAGTAAAGTAGTTTCACGTTCTATCTCTATGTTTTGTTTCCTCTTGATGTAGCCCTAAGCACTGAAGGCGAGAAACACTTTCATGGAAAGGGGTTGCCAAGCTTCCAAAAATTACGAATCTCCAGAAATCTCAGCCAATATTTTTTCACCCAAACTGGATGATACTTTCAGGTAATGATCAGTAAACGAAGGCGACTTGGTTCCCCAAATTTCGTTCTTCTATGTTGAAGTGTTCATTTCCAGTAACAGTTTGAATTTTTAGGTTTCACTCTGTTTTCTCCTATATTGATAGATGTATTTGGAATTCTAAATCCAACACGGTTTGTGCTAGCTTCTTGAAACTTGACACAGTAAAGTAGTTTCACGTTCTATCTCTATGTTTTGTTTCCTCTTGATGTAGCCCTAAGCACTGAAGGCGAGAAACACTTTCATGGAAAGGGGTTGCCAAGCTTCCAAAAATTACGAATCTCCAGAAATCTCAGCCAATATTTTTTCACCCAAACTGGATGATACTTTCAGGTAATGATCAGTAAACGAAGGCGACTTGGTTCCCCAAATTTCGTTCTTCTATGTTGAAGCGTTCATTTCCAGTAACAGTTTGAATTTTTAGGTTTCACTCTGTTTTCTCCTATATTGATAGATGTATTTGGAACTCTAAATCCAACACGGTTTGTGCTAGCTTCTTGAAACTTGACACAGTAAAGTAGTTTCACGTTCTATCTCTATGTTTTGTTTCCTCTTGATGTAGCCCTAAGCACTGACTGGCGAGAAGCACTTTCATGGAAAGGGGTTGCCAAGCTTCCAAAAATTACGAATCTCCAGAAATCTCAGCAAATATTTTTTCACCCAAACTGGATGATACTTTCAGGTAATGATCAGTACACTAAGGCGACTTGGTTCCCCAAATTTCGTTCTTGTATGTTGAAGCGTTCATTTCCAGTAACAGTTTGAATTTTTAGGTTTCACTCTGTTTTCTCCTATATTGATAGATGTATTTGCAACTCTAAATCCAACACGGTTTGTGCTAGCTTCTTGAAACTTGACACAGTAAAGTAGTTTCACATTCTATCTCTATGTTTTGTTTCCTCTTGATGTAGCCCTAAGCACTGAAGGCGAGAAACACTTTCATGGAAAGGGGTTGCCAAGCTTCCAAAAATTACGAATCTCCAGAAATCTCAGCCAATATTTTTTCACCCAAACTGGATGATACTTTCAGGTAATGATCAGTAAACGAAGGCGACTTGGTTCCCCAAATTTCGTTCTTCTATGTTGAAGCGTTCATTTCCAGTAACAGTTTGAATTTTTAGGTTTCACTCTGTTTTCTCCTATATTGATAGATGTATTTGGAACTCTAAATCCAACACGGTTTGTGCTAGCTTCTTGAAACTTGACACAGTAAAGTAGTTTCACGTTCTATCTCTATGTTTTGTTTCCTCTTGATGTAGCCCTAAGCACTGACTGGCGAGAAGCACTTTCATGGAAAGGGGTTGCCAAGCTTCCAAACATTACGAATCTCCAGAAATCTCAGCAAATATTTTTTCACCCAAACTGGATGATACTTTCAGGTAATGATCAGTACATGAAGGCGACTTGGTTCCCCAAATTTCGTTCTTCTATATTGAAGCGTTCATTTCCAGTAACAGTTTGAATTTTTAGGTTTCACTCTTTTTTCTCCTATATTGATAGATGTATTTGGAACTCTAAATCGAACACGGTTTGTGCTAGCTTCTTGTAACTTGACACAGTAAAGTAGTTTCACGTTCTATCTCTATGGTTTGTTTCCTCTTAATGTAGCCCTAAGCAGTGATTGGCGAGAAGCAATTTCATGGAAAGGGGTTGCCAAGCTTCCAAAAATTACGAATCTCCAGAAATCTCAGCAAATATTTTTTCACCCAAACTGGATGATACTTTCAGGTAATGATGAGTACACTAAGGCGACTTGGTTCCCCAAATTTCGTTCTTTTATGTTGAAGTGTTCATTTCCAGTAACAGTTTGAAATTTTAGGTTTCACTCTGTTTTCTCCTATATTGATAGATGTATTTGGAACTCTAAATCCAACACGGTTTGTGCTAGCTTCTTGAAACTTGACACAGTAAAGTAGTTTCACGTTCTATCTCTATGTTTTGTTTCCTCTTGATGTAGCCCTAAGCACTGAAGGCGAGAAACACTTTCATGGAAAGAGGTTGCCAAGCTTCCAAAAATTACGAATCTCCAGAAATCTCAGCCAATATTTTTTCACCCAAACTGGATGATACTTTCAGGTAATGATCAGTAAACGAAGGCGACTTGGTTCCCCAAATTTCGTTCTTCTATGTTGAAGCGTTCATTTCCAGTAACAGTTTGAATTTTTAGGTTTCACTCTGTTTTCTCCTATATTGATAGATGTATTTGGAACTCTAAATCCAACACGGTTTGTGCTAGCTTCTTGAAACTTGACACAGTAAAGTAGTTTCACGTTCTATCTCTAGGTTTTGTTTCCTCTTGATGTAGCCCTAAGCACTGACTGGCGAGAAGCACTTTCATGGAAAGGGGTTGCCAAGCTTCCAAAAATTACGAATCTCCAGAAATCTCAGCAAATATTTTTTCACCCAAACTGGATGATACTTTCAGGTAATGATCAGTCCACTAAGGCGACTTGGTTCCCCAAATTTCGTTCTTCTATGTTGAAGCGTTCATTTCCAGTAACAGTTTGAATTTTTAGGTTTCACTCTGTTTTCTCCTATATTGATGTATTTGGAACTCTAAATCCAACACGGTTTGTGCTAGCTTCTTGAAACTTGACACAGTAAAGTAGTTTCACGTTCTATCTCTAGGTATTGTTTCCTCTTGATGTAGCCCTAAGCACTGACTGGCGAGAAGCACTTTCATGGAAAGGGGTTGCCAAGCTTCCAAAAATTACGAATCTCCAGAAATCTCAGCAAATATTTTTTCACCCAAACTGGATGATACTTTCAGGTAATGATCAGTACACTAAGGCGACTTGGTTCCCCAAATTTCGTTCTTCTATGTTGAAGCGATCATTTCCAGTAACAGTTTGAATTTTTAGGTATCACTCTGTTTTCTCCTATATTGATAGATGTATTTGGAACTCTAAATCCAACAAGGTTTGTGCTAGCTTTTTGAAACTTGACACAGTAAAGTAGTTTCACGTTCTATCTCTATGGTTTGTTTCCTCTTGATGTAGCCCTAAGCAGTGACTGGCGAGAAACACTTTCAAGGAAAGGGGTTGCCAAGCTTCCAAAAATTACGAATCTCCAGAAATCTCAGCCAATATTTTTTCACCCAAACTGGATGATACTTTCAGGTAATGATCAGTACACTAAGGCGACTTGGTTCCCCAAATTTCGTTCTTCTATGTTGAAGCGTTCATTTCCAGTAACACTTTGAATTTTTAGGTTTCACTCTTTTTTCTCCTATATTGATAGATGTATTTGGAACTCTAAATCGAACACGGTTTTTGCTAGCTTCTTGAAACTTGACACAGTAAAGTAGTTTCACGTTCTATCTCTATGGTTTGTTTCCTCTTAATGTAGTCCTAAGCAGTGACTGGCGAGAAGCACTTTCATGGAAAGGGGTTGCCAAGCTTCCAAAAATTACGAATCTCCAGAAATCTCAGCAAATATTTTTTCACCCAAACTGGATGATACTTTCAGGTAATGATCAGTACACTAAGGCGACTTGGTTCCCCAAATTTCGTTCTTCTATGTTGAACCGTTCATTTCCAGTAACAGTTTGAATTTTTAGGTTTCACTCTGTTTTCTCCTATATTGATAGATGTATTTGGAACTCTAAATCCAACACGGTTTGTGCTAGCTTCTTGAAACTTGACACAGTAAAGTAGTTTCACGTTCTATCTCTATGTTTTGTTTCCTCTTGATGTAGCCCTAAGCAGTGACTGGCGAGAAGCACTTTCATGGAAAGGGGTTGCCAAGCTTCCAAAAATAACGAATCTCCAGAAATCTCAGCAAATATTTTTTCACCCAAACTGGATGATACTTTCAGGTAATGATCAGTACACGAAGGCGACTTGGTTCCCCAAATTTCGTTCTTCTATGTTGAAGCGTTCATTTCCAGTAACAGTTTGAATTTTTAGGTTTCACTCTGTTTTCTCCTATATTGATAGATGTATTTGGAACTCTAAATCCAACACGGTTTGTGCTAGCTTCTTGAAACTTGACACAGTAAAGTAGTTTCACGTTCTATCTCTATGTTTTGTTTCCTCTTGATGTAGCCCTAAGCAGTGACTGGCGAGAAACACTTTCATGGAAAGGGGTTGCCAAGCTTCCAAAAATTACGAATCTCCAGAAATCTCAGCCAATATGTTTTCACCCAACCTGGATGATACTTTCAGGTAATGATCAGTACACTAAGGCGACTTGGTTCCCCAAATTTTGTTCTTCTGTGTTCAAGCGATCATTTCCAGTAACAGTTTGAATTTTTAGGTATCACTCTGTTTTCTCCTATATTGATAGATGTATTTGGAACTCTAAATCCAACAAGGTTTGTGCTAGCTTCTTGAAACTTGACACAGTAAAGTAGTTTCACGTTCTATCTCTATGGTTTGTTTCCTCTTGATGTAGCCCTAAGCAGTGACTGGCGAGAAATACTTTCATGGAAAGGGGTTGCCAAGCTTCCAAAAATTACGAATCTCCAGAAATCTCAGCCAATATTTTTTCACCCAAACTGGATGATACTTTCAGGTAATGATCAGTCCACTAAGGCGACTTGGTTCCCCAAATTTCGTTCTTCTATGTTGAAGCGTTCATTTCCAGTAACACTTTGAATTTTTAGGTTTCACTCTTTTTTCTCCTATATTGATAGATGTATTTGGAACTCTAAATCGAACACGGTTTTTGCTAGCTTCTTGAAACTTGACACAGTAAAGTAGTTTCACGTTCTATCTCTATGGTTTGTTTCCTCTTAATGTAGCCCTAAGCAGTGACTGCCGAGAAGCACTTTCATGGAAAGGGGTTGCCAAGCTTCCAAAAATTACGAATCTCCAGAAATCTCAGCAAATATTTTTTCACCCAAACTGGATGATACTTTCAGGTAATGATCAGTACACTAAGGCGACTTGGTTCCCCAAATTTCATTCTTATATGTTGAAGCGTTCATTTCCAGTAACAGTTTGAATTTTTAGGTTTCACTCTGTTTTCTCCTATATTGATAGATGTATTTGGAACTCTAAATCCAACACGGTTTGTGCTAGCTTCTTGAAACTTGACACAGTAAAGTAGTTTCACGTTCTATCTCTATGTTTTGTTTCCTCTTGATGTAGCCCTAAGCACTGAAGGCGAGAAACACTTTCATGGAAAGAGGTTGCCAAGCTTCCAAAAATTATGAATCTCCAGAAATCTCAGCCAATATTTTTTCACCCAAACTGGATGATACTTTCAGGTAATGATCAGTACACGAAGGCGACTTGGTTCCCCAAATTTCGTTCTTCTATGTTGAAGCGTTCATTTCCAGTAACAGTTTGAATTTTTGGGTTTCACTCTGTTTTCTCCTATATTGATAGATGTATTTGGAACTCTAAATCCAACACGGATTGTGCTAGCTTCTTGAAACTTGACACAGTAAAGTAGTTTCACTTTCTATCTCTATGGTTTGTTTCCTCTTGATGTAGCCCTAAGCAGTGACTGGCGAGAAGCACTTTCATGGAAAGGGGTTGCCAAGCTTCCAAAAATTACGAATCTCCAGAAATCTCAGCAAATATTTTTTCACCCAAACTGGATGATACTTTCAGGTAACGATCAGTACACGAAGGCGACTTGGTTCCCCAAATTTCGTTCTTCTATGTTGAAGCGTTCATTTCCAGTAACAGTTTGAATTTTTAGGTATCACTCTGTTTTCTCCTATATTGATAGATGTATTTGGAACTCTAAATCCAACACGGTTTGTGCTAGCTTCTTGAAACTTGACACAGTAAATAGTTTCACGTTCTATCTCTATGTTTTGTTTCCTCTTGATGTAGCCCTAAGCAGTGACTGGCGAGAAGCACTTTCATGGAAAGGGGATGCCAAGCTTCCAAAAATTACGAATCTCTAGAAATCTCAGCCAATATTTTTTCACCCAAACTGTATGATACCTTCAGGTAATGATCAGTAAACGAAGGCGACTTGGTTCCCCAAATTTCGTTCTTCTATGTTGAAGCGTTCATTTCCAGTAACAGTTTGAATTTTTAGGTTTCACTCTGTTTTCTCCTATATTGATAGATGTATTTGGAACTCTAAATCCAACACGGTTTGTGCTAGCTTCTTGAAACTTGACACAGTAAAGTAGTTTCACGTTCTATCTCTATGTTTTGTTTCCTCTTGATGTAGCCCTAAGCACTGAAGGCGAGAAACACTTTCATGGAAAGAGGTTGCCAAGCTTCCAAAAATTACGAATCTCCAGAAATCTCAGCCAATATTTTTTCACCCAAACTGGATGATACTTTCAGGTAATGATCAGTACACTAAGGCGACTTGGTTCCCCAAATTTCGTTCTTCTATGTTGAAGCGTTCATTTCCAGTAACAGTTTGAATTTTTAGGTTTCACTCTGTTTTCTCCTATATTGATAGATGTATTTGGAACTCTAAATCCAACACGGTTTGTGCTAGCTTCTTGAAACTTGACACAGTAAAGTAGTTTCACGTTCTATCTCTATGTTTTGTTTCCTCTTGACGTAGCCCTAAGCACTGACTGGCGAGAAGCACTTTCATGGAAAGGGTTTGCCTAGCTTCCAAAAATTACGAATCTCCAGAAAGCAAATATTTTTTCACCCAAACTGGATGATACTTTCAGGTAATGATCAGTACACTACGGCGACGTGGTTCCCCAAATTTCGTTCTTCTATGTTGAAGCGTTCATTTCCAGTTACAGTTTGAATTTTTAGGTTTCACTCTGTTTTCTCCTATATTGATAGATGTATGTGGAACTCTAAATCGAACACGGTTTGTGCTAGCTTCTTGAAACTTGACACAGTTAAGTAGTTTCACGTTCTATCTCTATGTTTTGTTTCCTCTTGATGTAGCCCTAAGCAGTGACTGGCGAGAAGCACTTTCATGGAAAGGGGATGCCAAGCTTCCAAAAATTACGAATCTCCAGAAATCTCAGCAAATATTTTTTCACCCAAACTGTATGATACCTTCAGGTAATGATCAGTAAACGAAGTCGACTTGGTTCCCCAAATTTCGTTCTTCTATATTGAAGCGTTCATTTCCAGTAACAGTTTGAATTTTTAGGTTTCACTCTGTTTTCTCCTATATTGATAGATGTATTTGGAACACTAAATCCGACACGGATTGTGCTAGCTTCTTGAAACTTGACACAGTAAAGTAGTTTCACGTTCTATCTCTATGTTTTGTTTCCTCTTGATGTAGCCCTAAGCACTGACTGGCGAGAAGCACTTTCATGGAAAGGGGTTGCCAAGCTTCCAAAAATTACGAATCTCCAGAAATCTCAGCAAATATTTTTTCACCCAAACTGGATGATACTTTCAGGTAATGATCAGTACACTTATGCGACTTGGTTCCCCAAATTTCGTTCTTCTATGTTGAAGCGTTCATTTCCAGTAACAGTTTGAATTTTTAGGTATCACTCTGTTTTCTCCTATATTGATAGTTGTATTTGGAACTCTAAATCCAACACGGTTTGTGCTAGCTTCTTGAAACTTGACACAGTAAAGTAGTTTCACGTTCTATCTCTATGTTTTGTTTCCTCTTGACGTAGCCCTAAGCAGTGACTGGCGAGAAGCACTTTCATGGAAAGGGGTTGCCAAGCTTCCAAAAATTACGAATCTCCAGAAATGTCAGCAAATATTTTTTCACCCAAACTGGATGATACTTTCAGGTAATGATCAGTACACTAAGGCGACTTGGTTCCCCAAATTTCGTTCTTCTATGTTGAAGCGTTCATTTCCAGTAACAGTTTGAATTTTGAGGTTTCCCTCTGTTTTCTCCTATATTGATAGATGTATTTGGAACTCTAAATCCAACACGGTTTGTGCTAGCTTCTTGAAACTTGACACAGTAAAGTAGATTCACGTTCTATCTCTATGTTTTGTTTCCTCTTGATGTAGCCCTAAGCACTGACTGGCGAGAAACACTTTCATGGAAAGCGTTTGCCTAGCTTCCAAAAAATACGAATGTCCAGAAAGCAAATATTTTTTCACCCAAACTGGATGATACTTTCAGGTAATGATCAGTACACTAAGGCGACTTGGTTCCCTCAAATTTCGTTCTTCTATGTTGAAGCGTTCATTTCCAGTAACAGTTTGAATTTTGAGGTTTCACTCTGTTTTCTCCTATATTGATAGATGTATGTGGAACTCTAAATCGAACACGGTTTTTGCTAGCTTCTTGAAACTTGACACAGTAAAGTAGTTTCACGTTCTATCTCTATGTTTTGTTTCCTCTTGATGTAGCCCTAAGCAATGACTGGCGAGAAGCACTTTCATGGAAAGGGGATGCCAAGCTTCCAAAAATTACGAATCTCCAGAAATCTCAGCAAATATTTTTTCACCCAAACTGGATGATACCTTCAGGTAATGATCAATACACTAAGGCGACTTGGTTCCCCAAATTTCGTTCTTCTATGTTGAAGCGTTCATTTCCAGTAACAGTTTGAATTTTGAGGTTTCCCTCTGTTTTCTCCTATATTGATAGATGTATTTGGAACTCTAAATCCAACACGGTTTGTGCTAGCTTCTTGAAACTTGACACAGTAAAGTAGATTCACGTTCTATCTCTATGTTTTGTTTCCTCTTGATGTAGCCCTAAGCAGTGACTGGCGAGAAGCACTTTCATGGAAAGGGGATGCCAAGCTTCCAAAAATTACGAATCTCCAGAAATCTCAGCAAATATTTTTTCACCCAAACTGGATGATACTTTCAGGTAATGATCAGTAAACGAAGGCGACTTGGTTCCCCAAATTTCGTTCTTCTATGTTGAAGCGTTCATTTCCAGTAACAGTTTGAATTTTCAGGTTTCACTCTGTTTTCTCCTATATTGATAGATGTATTTGGAACTCTAAATCCAACACGGTTTGTGCTAGCTTCTTGAAACTTGACACAGTAAAGTAGTTTCACGTTCTATCTCTATGTTTTGTTTCCTCTTGACGTAGCCCTAAGCAGTGACTGGCGAGAAGCACTTTCATGGAAAGGGGTTGCCAAGCTTCCAAAAATTACGATTCTCCAGAAATCTCAGCCAATATTTTTTCACCCAAACTGGATGATACTTTCAGGTTATGATCAGTACACTAAGGCGACTTTGTTCCCCAAATTTCGTTCTTCTATGTTGAAGCGTTCATTTCCAGTAACAGTTTGAATTTTGAGCTTTCTCTCTGTTTTCTCCTATATTGATAGATGTATTTGGAACTCTAAATCCAACACGGTTTGTGCTAGCTTCTTGAAACTTGACACAGTAAAGTAGATTCACGTTCTATCTCTGTGTTTTGTTTCCTCTTGATGTAGCCCTAAGCACTGACTGGCGAGAAACACTTTCATGGAAAGGGTTTGCCTAGCTTCCAAAAAATACGAATCTCCAGAAAGCAAATATTTTTTCACCCAAACTGGATGATACTTGCAGGTAATGATCAGTACACTAAGGCGACTTGGTTCCCCAAATTTCGTTCTTCTATGTTGAAGCGTTCATTTCCAGTAACAGTTTGAATTTTGAGGTTTCACTCTGTTTTCTCCTATATTGATAGATGTATGTGGAACTCTAAATCGAACACGGTTTTTGCTAGCTTCTTGAAACTTGACACAGTAAAGTAGTTTCACGTTCTATCTCTATGTTTTGTTTCCTCTTGATGTAGCCCTAAGCAATGACTGGCGAGAAGCACTTTCATGGAAAGGGGATGCCAAGCTTCCAAAAATTACGAATCTCCAGAAATCTCAGCAAATATTTTTTCACCTAAACTGGATGATACTTTCAGGTAATGATCAGTACACTAAGGCGACTTGGTTCCCCAAATTTCGTTCTTCTATGTTGAAGCGTTCATTTCCAGTAACAGTTTGAATTTTGAGGTTTCCCTCTGTTTTCTCCTATATTGATAGATGTATTTGGAACTCTAAATCCAACACGGTTTGTGCTAGCTTCTTGAAACTTGACGCAGTAAAGTAGATTCACGTTCTATCTCTATGTTTTGTTTCCTCTTGATGTAGCCCTAAGCAGTGACTGGCGAGAAGCACTTTCATGGAAAGGGGATGCCAAGCTTCCAAAAATTACGAATCTCCAGAAATCTCAGCAAATATTTTTTCACCCAAACTGGATGATACTTTCAGGTAATGATCAGTAAACGAAGGCGACTTGGTTCCCCAAATTTCGTTCTTCTATGTTGAAGCGTTCATTTCCAGTAACAGTTTGAATTTTTAGGTTTCACTCTGTTTTCTCCTATATTGATAGATGTATTTGGAACTCTAAATCCAACACGGTTTGTGCTAGCTTCTTGAAACTTGACACAGTAAAGTAGTTTCACGTTCTATCTCTATGTTTTGTTTCCTCTTGATGTAGCCCTAAGCAGTGACTGGCGAGAAGCATTTTCATGGAAAGGGGTTGCCAAGCTTCCAAAAATTACGATTCTACAGAAATCTCAGCCAATATTTTTTCACCCAAACTGGATGATACTTTCAGGTAATGATCAGTACACTAAGGCGACTTGGTTCCCCAAATTTCGTTCTTCTATGTTGAAGCGTTCATTTCCAGTAACAGTTTGAATTTTGAGGTTTCCCTCTGTTTTCTCCTATATTGATAGATGTATTTGGAACTCTAAATCCAACACGGTTTGTGCTAGCTTCTTGAAACTTGACACAGTAAAGTAGTTTCACGTTCTATCTCTATGTTTTGTTTCCTCTTGACGTAGCCCTAAGCAGTGACTGGCGAGAAGCACTTTCATGGAAAGGGGTTGCCAAGCTTCCAAAAATTACGAATCTCCAGAAATCTCAGCAAATATTTTTTCACCCAAACTGGATGATACTTTCAGGTAATGATCAGTACACTAAGGCGACTTGGTTCCCCAAATTTCGTTCTTCTATGTTGAAGCGTTCATTTCCAGTAACAGTTTGAATTTTGAGGTTTCCCTCTGTTTTCTCCTATATTCATAGATGTATTTGGAACTCTAAATCCAACACGGTTTGTGCTAGCTTCTTGAAACTTGACACAGTAAAGTAGATTCACGTTCTATCTCTATGTTTTGTTTCCTCTTGATGTAGCCCTAAGCACTGACTGGCGAGAAACACTTTCATGGAAAGGGTTTGCCTAGCTTCCAAAAAATACGAATCTCCAGAAAGCAAATATTTTTTCACCCAAACTGGATGATACTTTCAGGTAATGATCAGTACACTAAGGCGACTTGGTTCCCCAAATTTCGTTCTTCTATGTTGAAGCGTTCATTTCCAGTAACAGTTTGAATTTTGAGGTTTCACTCTGTTTTCTCCTATATTGATAGATGTATGTGGAACTCTAAATCGAGCACGGTTTTTGCTAGCTTCTTGAAACTTGACACAGTAAAGTAGTTTCACGTTCTATCTCTATGTTTTGTTTCCTCTTGACATAGCCCTAAGCAGTGACTGGCGAGAAGCACTTTCATGGAAAGGGGTTGCCAAGCTTCCAAAAATCACGAATCTCCAGAAATCTCAGCAAATATTTTTTCACCCAAACTGGATGATACTTTCAGGTAATGATCAGTACACTAAGGCGACTTGGTTCCCCAAATTTCGTTCTTTTATGTTGAAGCGTTCATTTCCAGTAACAGTTTGAATTTTGAGGTTTCCCTCTGTTTTCTCCTATATTGATAGATGTATTTGGAACTCTAAATCCAACACGGTTTGTGCTAGCTTCTTGAAACTTGACACAGTAAAGTAGATTCACGTTCTATCTCTATGTTTTGGTTCCTCTTGATGTAGCCCTAAGCACTGACTGGCGAGAAACACTTTCATGGAAAGGGTTTGCCTAGCTTCCAAAAATTACGAATCTCCAGAAATGTCAGCAAATATTTTTTCACCCAAACTGGATGATACTTTCAGGTAATGATCAGTACACTAAGGCGACTTGGTTCCCCAAATTTCGTTCTTCTATGTTGAAGCGTTCATTTCCAGTAACAGTTTGAATTTTTAGGTTTCACTCTGTTTTCTCCTATATTGATAGATGTATGTGGAACTCTAAATCGAACACGGTTTTTGCTAGCTTCTTGAAACTTGACACAGTAAAGTAGTTTCAGGTTCTATCTCTATGTTTTGTTTCCTCTTGATGTAGCCCTAAGCAGTGACTGGCGAGAAGCACTTTCATGGAAAGGGGATGCCAGGCTTTTAAAAATTACGAATCTCCAGAAATCTCAGCAAATATTTTTTCACCCAAACTGGATGATACTTTCAGGTAATGATCAGTACACTAAGGCGACTTGGTTCCCCAAATTTCGTTCTTCTATGTTGAAGCGTTCATTTCCAGTAACAGTTTGAATTTTGAGGTTTCACTCTGTTTTCTCCTATATTGATAGATGTATTTGGAACTCTAAATCCAACACGGTTTGTGCTAGCTTCTTGAAACTTGACACAATAAAGTAGTTTCACGTTCTATCTCTATGTTTTGTTTCCTCTTGATGTAGCCCTAAGCAGTAACTGGCGAGAAGCACTTTCATGGAAAGGGGTTGCCAAGCTTCCAAAAATTACGAATCTCCAGAAATGTCAGCAAATATTTTTTCACCCAAACTGGATGATACTTTCAGGTAATGATCAGTACACTAAGGCGACTTGGTTCCCCAAATTTCGTTCTTCTATGTTGAAGCGTTCATTTCCAGTAACAGTTTGAATTTTTAGGTTTCACTCTGTTTTCTCCTATATTGATACATGTACTTGGAACTCTAAATCCGACACGGTTTGTGCTAGCTTCTTGAAACTTGACACAGTAAAGTAGTTTCACGTTCTATCTCTATGTTTTGTTTCCTCTTGATGTAGCCCTAAGCACTGACTGGCGAGAAACACTTTCATGGAAAGGGGTTGCCAAGCTTCCAAAAATTACGAATCTCCAGAAATCTCAGCAAATATTTTTTCACCCAAACTGGATGATACTTTCAGGTAATGATCAGTACACGAAGGCAACTTGGTTCCCCAAATTGCGTTCCTCTATGTTGAAGCGTTCATTTCCAGTAACAGTTTGAATTTTTGGGTTTCACTCTGTTTTCTCCTATATTGATAGATGTATTTGGAACTCTAAATCCAACACGGATTGTGCTAGCTTCTTGAAACTTGACACAGTAAAGTAGTTTCACGTTCTATCTCTATGGTTTGTTTCCTCTTGATGTAGCCCTAAGCACTGACTGGCGAGAAGCACTTTCATGGAAAGGGGATGCCAAGCTTCCAAAAATTACGAATCTCCAGAAAACTCAGCAAATATTTTTTCACACAAACTGGATGATACTTTCAGGTAATGATCAGTACACGAAGGCGACTTGGTTCCCCAAATTTCGTTCTTCTATGTTGAAGCGTTCATTTGCAGTAACAGTTTGAATTTTTAGGTTTCACTCTGTTTTCTCCTATATTGATAGATGTATTTGGAACTCTAAATCCAACACGGTTTGTGCTAGCTTCTTGAAACTTGACACAGTAAAGTAGTTTCACGTTCTATCTCTATGTTTTGTTTCCTCTTGATGTAGCCCTAAGCACTGAAGGCGAGAAACACTTTCATGGAAAGGGGTTGCCAAGCTTCCAAAAATTACGAATCTCCAGAAATCTCAGCCAATATTTTTTCACCCAAACTGGATGATACTTTCAGGTAATGATCAGTAAACGAAGGCGACTTGGTTCCCCAAATTTCGTTCTTCTATGTTGAAGCGTTCATTTCCAGTAACAGTTTGAATTTTTAGGTTTCACTCAGTTTTCTCCTATATTGATAGATGTATTTGGAACTCTAAATCCAACACGGTTTGTGCTAGCTTCTTGAAACTTGACGCAGTAAAGTAGATTCACGTTCTATCTCTATGTTTTGTTTCCTCTTGATGTAGCCCTAAGCAGTGACTGGCGAGAAGCACTTTCATGGAAAGGGGATGCCAAGCTTCCAAAAATTACGAATCTCCAGAAATCTCAGCAAATATTTTTTCACCCAAACTGGATGATACTTTCAGGTAATGATCAGTACACTAAGGCGACTTGGTTCCCCAAATTTCGTTCTTCTATGTTGAAGCGTTCATTTCCAGTAACACTTTGAATTTTTAGGTATCACTCTGTTTTCTCCTATATTGATAGATGTATTTGGAACGCTAAATCCAAAACGGTTTGTGCTAGCTTCTTGAAACTTGACACAGTAAAGTAGTTTCACGTTCTATCTCTATGTTTTGTTTCCTCTTGATGTAGCCCTAAGCAGTGACTGGCGAGAAGCACTTTCATGGAAAGGGGTTGCCAAGCTTCCAAAAATTACGATTCTCCAGAAATCTCAGCTAATATTTTTTCACCCAAACTGGATGATACTTTCAGGTAATGATCAGTACACTAAGGCGACTTGGTTCCCCAAATTTCATTCTTCTATGTTGAAGCGTTCATTTCCAGTAACAGTTTGAATTTTGAGGTTTCCCTCTGTTTTCTCCTATATTGATAGATGTATTTGGAACTCTAAATCCAACACGGTTTGTGCTAGCTTCTTGAAACTTGACACAGTAAAGTAGTTTCACGTTCTATCTCTATGTTTTGTTTCCTCTTGACGTAGCCCTAAGCAGTGACTGGCGAGAAGCACTTTCATGGAAAGGGGTTGCCAAGCTTCCAAAAATTACGAATCTCCAGAAATCTCAGCAAATATTTTTTCACCCAAACTGGATGATACTTTCAGGTAATGATCAGTACACTAAGGCGACTTGGTTCCCCAAATTTCGTTCTTCTATGTTGAAGCGTTCATTTCCAGTAACAGTTTGAATTTTGAGGTTTCCCTCTGTTTTCTCCTATATTCATAGATGTATTTGGAACTCTAAATCCAACACGGTTTGTGCTAGCTTCTTGAAACTTGACACAGTAAAGTAGATTCACGTTCTATCTCTATGTTATGTTTCCTCTTGATGTAGCCCTAAGCACTGACTGGCGAGAAACACTTTCATGGAAAGGGTTTGCCTAGCTTCCAAAAAATACGAATCTCCAGAAAGCAAATATTTTTTCACCCAAACTGGATGATACTTTCAGGTAATGATCAGTACACTAAGGCGACTTGGTTCCCCAAATTTCGTTCTTCTATGTTGAAGCGTTCATTTCCAGTAACAGTTTGAATTTTTAGGTTTCACTCTGTTTTCTCCTATATTGATAGATGTATGTGGAACTCTAAATCGAACACGGTTTTTGCTAGCTTCTTGAAACTTGACACAGTAAAGTAGTTTCAGGTTCTATCTCTATGTTTTGTTTCCTCTTGATGTAGCCCTAAGCAGTGACTGGCGAGAAGCACTTTCATGGAAAGGGGATGCCAGGCTTTTAAAAATTACGAATCTCCAGAAATCTCAGCAAATATTTTTTCACCCAAACTGGATGATACTTTCAGGTAATGATCAGTACACTAAGGCGACTTGGTTCCCCAAATTTCGTTCTTCTATGTTGAAGCGTTCATTTCCAGTAACAGTTTGAATTTTGAGGTTTCACTCTGTTTTCTCCTATATTGATAGATGTATTTGGAACTCTAAATCCAACACGGTTTGTGCTAGCTTCTTGAAACTTGACACAATAAAGTAGTTTCACGTTCTATCTCTATGTTTTGTTTCCTCTTGATGTAGCCCTAAGCAGTAACTGGCGAGAAGCACTTTCATGGAAAGGGGTTGCCAAGCTTCCAAAAATTACGAATCTCCAGAAATGTCAGCAAATATTTTTTCACCCAAACTGCATGATACTTTCAGGTAATGATCAGTACACTAAGGCGACTTGGTTCCCCAAATTTCGTTCTTCTATGTTGAAGCGTTCATTTCCAGTAACAGTTTGAATTTTTAGGTTTCACTCTGTTTTCTCCTATATTGATACATGTACTTGGAACTCTAAATCCGACACGGTTTTTGCTAGCTTCTTGAAACTTGACACAGTAAAGTAGTTTCACGTTCTATCTCTATGTTTTGTTTCCTCTTGATGTAGCCCTAAGCACTGACTGGCGAGAAGCACTTTCATGGAAAGGGGTTGCCAAGCTTCCAAAAATTACGAATCTCCAGAAATCTCAGCAAATATTTTTTCACCCAAACTGGATGATACTTTCAGGTAATGATCAGTACACTAAGGCGACTTGGTTCCCCAAATTTCGTTCTTCTATGTTGAAGCGTTCATTTCCAGTAACAGTTTGAATTTTGAGGTTTCCCTCTGTTTTCTCCTATATTGATAGATGTATTTGGAACTCTAAATCCAACACGGTTTGTGCTAGCTTCTTGAAACTTGACACAGTAAAGTAGATTCACGTTCTATCTCTATGTTTTGTTTCCTCTTGATGTAGCCCTAAGCACTGACTGGCGAGAAACACTTTCATGGAAAGGGTTTGCCTAGCTTCCAAAAATTACGAATCTCCAGAAAGCAAATATTTTTTCACCCAAATTGGATGATACTTTCAGGTAATGATCAGTAAACGAAGACGACTTGTTTCCCCAAATTTCGTTCTTCTATGTTGAAGCGTTCATTTCCAGTAACAGTTTGAATTTTTAGGTTTCACTCAGTTTTCTCCTATATTGATAGATGTATTTGGAACTCTAAATCCAACACGGTTTGTGCTAGCTTCTTGAAACTTGACACAGTAAAGTAGTTTCACGTTCTATCTCTATGTTTTGTTTCCTCTTGACGTAGCCCTAAGCAGTGACTGGCGAGAAGCACTTTCATGGAAAGGGGTTGCCAAGCTTCCAAAAATTACGAATCTCCAGAAATCTCAGCAAATATTTTTTCACCCAAACTGGATGATACTTTCAGGTAATGATCAGTACACTAAGGCGACTTGGTTCCCCAAAATCGTTCTTCTATGTTGAAGCGTTCATTTCCAGTAACAGTTTGAATTTTGAGGTTTCCCTCTGTTTTCTCCTATATTGATAGATGTATTTGGAACTCTAAATCCAACACGGTTTGTGCTAGCTTCTTGAAACTTGACACAGTAAAGTAGATTCACGTTCTATCTCTATGTTTTGTTTCCTCTTGATGTAGCCCTAAGCACTGACTGGCGAGAAACACTTTCATGGAAAGGGTTTGCCTAGCTTCCAAAAATTACGAATCTCCAGAAAGCAAATATTTTTTCACCCAAACTGGATGATACTTTGAGGTAATGATCAGTACACTAAGGCGACTTGGTTCCCCAAATTTCGTTCTTCTATGTTGAAGCGTTCATTTCCAGTAACAGTTTGAATTTTTAGGTTTCACTCTGTTTTCTCCTATATTGATAGATGTATTTGGAACTCTAAATCCAACACGGTTTGTGCTAGCTTCTTGAAACTTGACACAGTAAAGTAATTTCACGTTCTATCTCTATGTTTTGTTTCCTCTTGAGGTAGCCCTAAGCACTGACTGGCGAGAAGCACTTTCATGGAAAGGGGTTGCCAAGCTTCCAAAAATTACGAATCTCCAGAAATCTCAGCAAATATTTTTTCACCCAAACTGGATGATACTTTCAGGTAATGATAAGTACACTAAGGCGACTTGGTTCCCCTAATTTCGTTCTTCTATGTTGAAGCGTTCATTTCCAGTAACAGTTTGAATTTTTAGGTATCACTCTGTTTTCTCCTATATTGATAGTTGTATTTGGAACTCTAAATCCAACACGGTTTGTGCTAGCTTCTTGAAACTTGACACAGTAAAGTAGTTTCACGTTCTATCTCTATGTTTTGTTTCCTCTTGACGTAGCCCTAAGCAGTGACTGGCGAGAAGCACTTTCATGGAAAGGGGTTGCCAAGCTTCCAAAAATTACGAATCTCCAGAAATCTCAGCCAATATTTTTTCACCCAAATTGGATGATACTTTCAGGTAATGATCAGTACACTAAGGCGACTTGGTTCCCCAAATTTCGTTCTTCTATGTTGAAGCGTTCATTTCCAGTAACAGTTTGAATTTTGAGGTTTCCCTCTGTTTTCTCCTATATTGATAGATGTATTTGGAACTCTAAATCCAACACGGTTTGTGCTAGCTTCTTGAAACTTGACACAGTAAAGTAGATTCACGTTCTATCTCTGTGTTTTGTTTCCTCTTGATGTAGCCCTAAGCACTGACTGGCGAGAAACACTTTCATGGAAAGGGTTTGCCTAGCTTCCAAAAAATACGAATCTCCAGAAAGCAAATATTATTTCACCCAAACTGGATGATACTTTCAGGTAATGATCAGTACACTAAGGCGACTTGGTTCCCCAAATTTCGTTCTTCTATGTTGAAGCGTTCATTTCCAGTAACAGTTTGAATTTTGAGGTTTCCCTCTGTTTTCTCCTATATTGATAGATGTATTTGGAACTCTAAATCCAACACGGTTTGTGCTAGCTTCTTGAAACTTGATGCAGTAAAGTAGATTCACGTTCTATCTCTATGTTTTGTTTCCTCTTGATGTAGCCCTAAGCAGTGACTGGCGAGAAGCACTTTCATGGAAAGGGGATGCCAAGCTTCCAAAAATTACGAATCTCCAGAAATCTCAGCAAATATTTTTTCACCCAAACTGGATGATACTTTCAGGTAATGATCAGTACACTAAGGCGACTTGGTTCCCCAAATTTCGTTCTTCTATGTTGAAGCGTTCATTTCCAGTAACAGTTTGAATTTTTAGGTTTCACTCTGTTTTCTCCTATATTGATAGATGTATTTGGAACTCTAAATCCAACACGGTTTGTGCTAGCTTCTTGAAACTTGACACAGTAAAGTAGTTTCACGTTCTATCTCTATGTTTTGTTTCCTCTTGATGTAGCCCTAAGCAGTGACTGGCGAGAAGCACTTTCATGGAAAGGGGTTGCCAAGCTTCCAAAAATTACGATTCTCCAGAAATCTCAGCCAATATTTTTTCACCCAAACTGGATGATACTTTCAGGTAATGATCAGTACACTAAGGCGACTTGGTTCCCCAAATTTCGTTCTTCTATGTTGAAGCGTTCATTTCCAGTAACAGTTTGAATTTTGAGGTTTCCCTCTGTTTTCTCCTATATTGATAGATGTATTTGGAACTCTAAATCCAACACGGTTTGTGCTAGCTTCTTGAAACTTGACACAGTAAAGTAGTTTCACGTTCTATCTCTATGTTTTGTTTCCTCTTGACGTAGCCCTAAGCAGTGACTGGCGAGAAGCACTTTCATGGAAAGGGGTTGCCAAGCTTCCAAAAATTACGAATCTCCAGAAATCTCAGCAAATATTTTTTCACCCAAACTGGATGATACTTTCAGGTAATGATCAGTACACTAAGGCGACTTGGTTCCCCAAATTTCGTTCTTCTATGTTGAAGCGTTCATTTCCAGTAACAGTTTGAATTTTGAGGTTTCCCTCTGTTTTCTCCTATATTGATAGATGTATTTGGAACTCTAAATCCAACACGGTTTGTGCTAGCTTCTTGAAACTTGACACAGTAAAGTAGATTCACGTTCTATCTCTATGTTTTGTTTCCTCTTGATGTAGCCCTAAGCACTGACTGGCGAGAAACACTTTCATGGAAAGGGTTTGCCTAGCTTCCAAAAAATACGAATCTCCAGAAAGCAAATATTTTTTCACCCAAACTGGATGATACTTTCAGGTAATGATCAGTACACTAAGGCGACTTGGTTCCCCAAATTTCGTTCTTCTATGTTGAAGCGTTCATTTCCAGTAACAGTTTGAATTTTGAGGTTTCACTCTGTTTTCTCCTATATTGATAGATGTATGTGGAACTCTAAATCGAACACGGTTTTTGCTAGCTTCTTGAAACTTGACACAGTAAAGTAGTTTCACGTTCTATCTCTATGGTTTGTTTCCTCTTGACATAGCCCTAAGCAGTGACTGGCGAGAAGCACTTTCATGGAAAGGGGTTGCCAAGCTTCCAAAAATTACGAATCTCCAGAAATCTCAGCCAATATTTTTTCGCCCAAACTGGATGATACTTTCAGGTAATGATCAGTACACTAAGGGGACTTGGTTCACCAAATTTCGTTCTTCTATGTTGAAGCGTTCATTTCCAGTAACAGTTTGAATTTTGAGGTTTCACTCTGTTTTCTCCTATATTGATAGATGTATTTGGAACTCTAAATCGAACACGGTTTGTGCTAGCTTCTTGAAACTTGACACAGTGAAGTAGTTTCACGTTCTATCTCTATGTTTTGTTTCCTCTTGATGTAGCCCTAAGCACTGACTGGCGAGAAACACTTTCATGGAAAGGGGATGCCAAGCTTCCAAAAATTACAAATCTTCAGAAATCTCAGCCAATATTTTTTCACCCAAACTGGATGATACTTTCAGGTAATGATCAGTACACTAAGGGGACTTGGTTCCCCAAATTTCGTTCTTCTATGTTGAAGCGTTCATTTCCAGTAACAGTTTGAATTTTTAGGTATCAATCTGTTTTCTCCTATATTGATAGATGTATTTGGAACTCTAAATCCAACACGGTTTGTGCTAGCTTCTTGAAACTTGACACAGTAAAGTAGATTCATGTTCTATCTCTATGTTTTGTTTCCTCTTGATGTAGCCCTAAGCACTGACTGGCGAGAAACACGTTCATGGAAAGGGTTTGCCTAGCTTCCAAAAATTATGAATCTCCAGAAAGCAAATATTTTTTCACCCAAACTGGATGATACTTTCAGGTAATGATCAGTACACTAAGGCGACTTGGTTCCCCAAATTTCGTTCTTCTATGTTGAAGCGTTCATTTCCAGTAACAGTTTGAATTTTGAGGTTTCACTCTGTTTTCTCCTATATTGATAGATGTATTTGCAACTCTAAATCCAACACGGATTGTGATAGCTTCTTGAAACTTGACACAGTTAAGTAGTTTCACGTTCTATCTCTATGGTTTGTTTCCTCTTGATGTAGCCCTAAACACTGACTGGCGAGAAGCACTTTCATGGAAAGGGGATGCCAAGCTTCCAAAAATTACGAATCTCCAGAAATCTCAGCAAATATTTTTTCACCCAAACTGGATGATACTTTCAGGTAATGATCAGTACACGAAGGCGACTTGGTTCCCCAAATTTCGTTCTTCAATGTTGAAGCGTTCATTTGCAGTAACAGTTTGAATTTTTAGGTTTCACTCTGTTTTCTCCTATATTGATAGATGTATTTGGAACTCTAAATCCAACACGGTTTGTGCTAGCTTCTTGAAACTTGACACAGTAAAGTAGTTTCACGTTCTATCTCTATGTTTTGTTTCCTCTTGATGTAGCCGTAAGCACTGACTGGCGAGAAACACTTTCATGGAAAGGGGTTGCGAAGCTTCCAAAAATTACGAATCTCCAGAAATCTCAGCCAATATTTTTTCGCCCAAACTGGATGATACTTTCAGGTAATGATCAGTACACTAAGGGGACTTGGTTCCCCAAATTTCGTTCTTCTATGTTGAAGCGTTCATTTCCAGTAACAGTTTGAATTTTTAGGTATCAATCTGTTTTCTCCTATATTGATAGATGTATTTGGAACTCTAAATCCAACACGGTTTGTGCTAGCTTCTTGAAACTTGACACAGTGAAGTAGTTTCACGTTCCATCTCTATGTTTTGTTTCCTCTTGATGTAGCCCTAAGCACTGACTGGCGAGAAACACTTTCATGGAAAGGGGTTGCGAAGCTTCCAAAAATTACGAATCTCTAGAAATCTCAGCCAATATTTTTTCGCCCAAACTGGATGATACTTTCAGGTAATGATCAGTACACTAAGGGGACTTGGTTCACCAAATTTCGTTCTTCTATGTTGAAGCGTTCATTTCCAGTAACAGTTTGAATTTTGAGGTTTCACTCTGTTTTCTCCTATATTGATAGATGTATTTGGAACTCTAAATCCAACACGGTTTGTGCTAGCTTCTTGAAACTTGACACAGTGAAGTAGTTTCACGTTCTATCTCTATGTTTTGTTTCCTCTTGATGTAGCCCTAAGCACTGACTGGCGAGAAACACTTTCATGGAAAGGGGATGCCAAGCTTCCAAAAATTACAAATCTCCAGAAATCTCAGCCAATATTTTTTCACCCAAACTGGATGATACTTTCAGGTAATGATCAGTACACTAAGGGGACTTGGTTCACCAAATTTCGTTCTTCTATGTTGAAGCGTTCATTTCCAGTAACAGTTTGAATTTTGAGGTTTCACTCTGTTTTCTCCTATATTGATAGATGTATTTGGAACTCTAAATACAACACGGTTTGTGCTAGCTTCTTGAAACTTGACACAGTAAAGTAGTTTCAAGTTCTATCTCTATGTTTTGTTTCCTCTTGACGTAGCCCTAAGCAGTGACTGGCAAGAAGCACTTTCATGGAAAGGGGTTGCCAAGCTTCCAAAAATTACGAATCTCCAGAAATCTCAGCAAATATTTTTTCACCCAAACTGGATGATACTTTCAGGTAATGATCAGTACACTAAGGCGACTTGGTTCCCCAAAATCGTTCTTCTATGTTGAAGCGTTCATTTCCAGTAACAGTTTGAATTTTGAGGTTTCACTCTGTTTTCTCCTATATTGAAAGATGTATTTGGAACTCTAAATCCAACACGGTTTGTGCTAGCTTCTTGAAACTTGACACAGTAAAGTAGATTCACGTTCTATCTCTATGTTTTGTTTCCTCTTGATGTAGCCCTAAGCACTGACTGGCGAGAAACACGTTCATGGAAAGGGTTTGCCTAGCTTCCAAAAATTACGAATCTCCAGAAAGCAAATATTTTTTCACCCAAACTGGATGATACTTTCAGGTAATGATCAGTACACTAAGGCGACTTGGTTCCCCAAATTTCGTTCTTCTATGTTGAAGCGTTCATTTCCAGTAACAGTTTGAATTTTGAGGTTTCACTCTGTTTTCTCCTATATTGATAGATGTATTTGCAACTCTAAATCCAACACGGATTGTGATAGCTTCTTGAAACTTGACACAGTTAAGTAGTTTCACGTTCTATCTCTATGTTTTGTTTCCTCTTGATGTAGCCCTAAACACTGACTGGCGAGAAGCACTTTCATGGAAAGGGGATGCCAAGCTTCCAAAAATTACGAATCTCCAGAAATCTCAGCAAATATTTTTTCACCCAAACTGGATGATACTTTCAGGTAATGATCAGTACACGAAGGCGACTTGGTTCCCCAAATTTCGTTCTTCAATGTTGAAGCGTTCATTTGCAGTAACAGTTTGAATTTTTAGGTTTCACTCTGTTTTCTCCTATATTGATATATGTATTTGGAACTCTAAATCCAACACGGTTTGTGCTAGCTTCTTGAAACTTGACACAGTAAAGTAGTTTCACGTTCTATCTCTATGTTTTGTTTCCTCTTGATGTAGCCCTAAGCACTGACTGGCGAGAAACACTTTCATGGAAAGGGGTTGCGAAGCTTCCAAAAATTACGAATCTCCAGAAATCTCAGCCAATATTTTTTCGCCCAAACTGGATGATACTTTCAGGTAATGATCAGTACACTAAGGGGACTTGGTTCCCCAAATTTCGTTCTTCTATGTTGAAGCGTTCATTTCCAGTAACAGTTTGAATTTTTAGGTATCAATCTGTTTTCTCCTATATTGATAGATGTATTTGGAACTCTAAATCCAACACGGTTTGTGCTAGCTTCTTGAAACTTGACACAGTGAAGTAGTTTCACGTTCCATCTCTATGTTTTGTTTCCTCTTGATGTAGCCCTAAGCACTGACTGGCGAGAAACACTTTCATGGAAAGGGGTTGCGAAGCTTCCAAAAATTACGAATCTCCAGAAATCTCAGCCAATATTTTTTCGCCCAAACTGGATGATACTTTCAGGTAATGATCAGTACACTAAGGGGACTTGGTTCACCAAATTTCGTTCTTCTATGTTGAAGCGTTCATTTCCAGTAACAGTTTGAATTTTGAGGTTTCACTCTGTTTTCTCCTATATTGATAGATGTATTTGGAACTCTAAATCCAACACGGTTTGTGCTAGCTTCTTGAAACTTGACACAGTAAAGTAGTTTCAAGTTCTATCTCTATGTTTTGTTTCCTCTTGACGTAGCCCTAAGCAGTGACTGGCGAGAAGCACTTTCATGGAAAGGGGTTGCCAAGCTTCCAAAAATTACGAATCTCCAGAAATCTCAGCAAATATTTTTTAACCCAAACTGGATGATACTTTCAGGTAATGATCAGTACACTAAGGCGACTTGGTTCCCCAAAATCGTTCTTCTATGTTGAAGCGTTCATTTCCAGTAACAGTTTGAATTTTGAGGTTTCACTCTGTTTTCTCCTATATTGAAAGATGTATTTGGAACTCTAAATCCAACACGGTTTGTGCTAGCTTCTTGAAACTTGACACAGTAAAGTGTTTCACGTTCTATCTCTATGTTTTGTTTCCTCTTGACGTAGCCCTAAGCAGTGACTGGCGAGAAACACTTTCATGGAAAGGGGTTGCGAAGCTTCCAAAAATTACGAATCTCCAGAAATCTCAGCAAATATTTTTTCACCCAAAGTGGATGATACTTTCAGGTAATTATCAGTACACTAAGGCGACTTGGTTCCCCAAATTTCGTTCTTCTATGTTGAAGCGTTCATTTCGAGGAACAGTTTGAATTTTGAGGTTTCACTCTGTTTTCTCCTATATTGATAGATGTATTTGGAACTCTAAATCCAACAGGGTTTGTGCTAGCTTCTTGAAACTTGACACAGTAAAGTAGTTTCAGGTTCTATCTCTATGGTTTGTTTCCTCTTGATGTAGCCTTAAGCACTGACTGGCGAGAAGCACTTTCATGGAAAGGGGTTGCCAAGCTTCCAAAAATTACGAATCTCCAGAAATCTCAGCAAATATTTTTTCACCCAAACTGGATGATACTTTCAGGTAATGATCAGTACACTAAGGGGACTTGGTTCACCAAATTTCGTTCTTCTATGTTGAAGCGTTCATTTCCAGTAACAGTTTGAATTTTGAGGTTTCACTCTGTTTTCTCCTATATTGATAGATGTATTTGGAACTCTAAATCCAACACGGTTTGTGCTAGCTTCTTGAAACTTGACACAGTAAAGTAGTTTCAAGTTCTATCTCTATGTTTTGTTTCCTCTTGACGTAGCCCTAAGCAGTGACTGGCGAGAAGCACTTTCATGGAAAGGGGTTGCCAAGCTTCCAAAAATTACGAATCTCCAGAAATCTCAGCAAATATTTTTTCACCCAAACTGGATGATACTTTCAGGTAATGATCAGTACACTAAGGCGACTTGGTTCCCCAAAATCGTTCTTCTATGTTGAAGCGTTCATTTCCAGTAACAGTTTGAATTTTGAGGTTTCACTCTGTTTTCTCCTATATTGAAAGATGTATTTGGAACTCTAAATCCAACACGGTTTGTGCTAGCTTCTTGAAACTTGACACAGTAGATTCTCGTTCTATCTCTATGTTTTGTTTCCTCTTGATGTAGCCCTAAGCACTGACTGGTGAGAAACACGTTCATGGAAAGGGTTTGCCTAGCTTCCAAAAATTACGAATCTCCAGAAAGCAAATATTTTTTCACCCAAACTGGATGATACTTTCAGGTAATGATCAGTACACTAAGGTGACTTGGTTCCCCAAATTTCGTTCTTCTATGTTGAAGCGTTCATTTCCAGTAACAGTTTGAATTTTGAGGTTTCACTCTGTTTTCTCCTATATTGATAGAAGTATTTGCAACTCTAAAACAACACGGATTGTGATAGCTTCTTGAAACTTGACACAGTTAAGTAGTTTCACGTTCTATCTCTATGGTTTGTTTCCTCTTGATGTAGCCCTAAACACTGACTGGCGAGAAGCACTTTCATGGAAAGGGGATGCCAAGCTTCCAAAAATTACGAATCTCCAGAAATCTCAGCAAATATTTTTTCACCCAAACTGGATGATACTTTCAGGTAATGATCAGTACACGAAGGCGACTTGGTTCCCCAAATTTCGTTCTTCAATGTTGAAGCGTTCATTTGCAGTAACAGTTTGAATTTTTAGGTTTCACTCTGTTTTCTCCTATATTGATAGATGTATTTGGAACTCTAAATCCAACACGGTTTGTGCTAGCTTCTTGAAACTTGACACAGTAAAGTAGTTTCACGTTCTATCTCTATGTTTTGTTTCCTCTTGATGTAGCCCTAAGCACTGAAGGCGAGAAACACTTTCATGGAAAGGGGTTGCCAAGCTTCCAAAAATTACGAATCTCCAGAAATCTCAGCCAATATTTTTTCACCCAAACTGGATGATACTTTCAGGTAATGATCAGTAAACGAAGGCGACTTGGTTCCCCAAATTTCGTTCTTCTATGTTGAAGCGTTCATTTCCAGTAACAGTTTGAATTTTTAGGTTTCACTCAGTTTTCTCCTATATTGATAGATGTATTTGGAACTCTAAATCCAACACGGTTTGTGCTAGCTTCTTGAAACTTGACACAGTAAAGTGTTTCACATTCTATCTCTATGTTTTGTTTCCTCTTGACGTAGCCCTAAGCAGTGACTGGCGAGAAACACTTTCATGGAAAGGGGTTGCGAAGCTTCCAAAAATTACGAATCTCCAGAAATCTCAGCAAATATTTTTTCACCCAAAGTGGATGATACTTTCAGGTAATTATCAGTACACTAAGGGGACTTGGTTCACCAAATTTCGTTCTTCTATGTTGAAGCGTTCATTTCGAGGAACAGTTTGAATTTTGAGGTTTCACTCTGTTTTCTCCTATATTGATAGATGTATTTGGAACTCTAAATCCAACAGGGTTTGTGCTAGCTTCTTGAAACTTGACACAGTAAAGTAGTTTCAGGTTCTATCTCTATGGTTTGTTTCCTCTTGATGTAGCCTTAAGCACTGACTGGCGAGAAGCACTTTCATGGAAAGGGGTTGCCAAGCTTCCAAAAATTACGAATCTCCAGAAATCTCAGCAAATATTTTTTCACCCAAACTGGATGATACTTTCAGGTAATGATAGTACACTAAGGCGACCTGGTTCCCCAAATTTCGTTCTTCTATGTTGAAGCGTTCATTTCCAGTAACAGTTTGAATTTTTAGGTTTCACTCTGTTTTCTCCTATATTGATAGATGTATTTGGAACTCTAAATCCAACACGGTTTGTGCTAGCTTCTTGAAACTTGACACAGTGAAGTAGTTTCACGTTCTATCTATGTTTTGTTTCCTCTTGATGTAGCCCTAAGCACTGACTGGCGAGAAACACTTTCATGGAAAGGGGTTGCGAAGCTTCCATAAATTACGAATCTCCAGAAATCTCAGCCAATATTTTTTCACCCAAACTGGATGATACTTTCAGGTAATGATCAGTACTCTAAGGCGACTTGGTTCCCCAAATTTCGTTCTTCTATGTTGAAGCGTTCATTTCCAGTAACAGTTTGAATTTTTAGGTATCACTCTGTTTTCTCCTATATTGATAGATGTATTTGGAACTCTAAATCCAACACGGTTTGTGCTAGCTTCTTGAAACTTGACACAGTAAAGTAGTTTCACGTTCTATCTCTATGTTTTGTTTCCTCTTGACGTAGCCCTAAGCAGTGACTGGCGAGAAGCACTTTCATGGAAAGGGGTTGCCAAACTTCCAAAAATTACGAATCTCCAGAAATCTCAGCAAATATTTTTTCACCCAAACTGGATGATACTTTCAGGTAATGATCAGTACTCTAAGGCGACTTGGTTCCCCAAATTTCGTTCTTCTATGTTGAAGCGTTCATTTCCAGTAACAGTTTGAATTTTTAGGTATCACTCTGTTTTCTCCTATATTGATAGATGTATTTGGAACTCTAAATCCAACACGGTTTGTGCTAGCTTCTTGAAACTTGACACAGTGAAGTAGTTTCACGTTCTATCTATGTTTTGTTTCCTCTTGATGTAGCCCTAAGCACTGACTGGCGAGAAACACTTTCATGGAAAGGGGTTGCGAAGCTTCCATAAATTACGAATCTCCAGGAATCTCAGCCAATATTTTTTCACCCAAACTGGATGATACTTTCAGGTAATGATCAGTACTCTAAGGCGACTTGGTTCCCCAAATTTCGTTCTTCTATGTTGAAGCGTTCATTTCCAGTAACAGTTTGAATTTTTAGGTATCACTCTGTTTTCTCCTATATTGATAGATGTATTTGGAACTCTAAATCCAACACGGTTTGTGCTAGCTTCTTGAAACTTGACACAGTAAAGTATTTTCACGTTCTATCTCTATGTTTTGTTTCCTTTTGACGTAGCCCTAAGCAGTGACTGGCGAGAAGCACTTTCATGGAAAGGGGTTGCCAAACTTCCAAAAATTACGAATCTCCAGAAATCTCAGCAAATATTTTTTCACCCAAACTGGATGATACTTTCAGGTAATGATCAGTACACTAAGGCGACTTGGTTCCCCAAAATCGTTCTTCTATGTTGAAGCGTTCATTTCCAGTAACAGTTTGAATTTTGAGGTTTCCCTCTGTTTTCTCCTATATTGATAGATGTATTTGGAACTCTAAATCCAACACGGTTTGTGCTAGCTTCTTGAAACTTGACACAGTAAAGTAGATTCACGTTCTATCTCTATGTTTTGTTTCCTCTTGATGTAGCCCTAAGCACTGACTGGCGAGAAACACTTTCATGGAAAGGGTTTGCCTAGCTTCCAAAAATTACGAATCTCCAGAAAGCAAATATTTTTTCACCCAAACTGGATGATACTTTGAGGTAATGATCAGTACACTAAGGCGACTTGGTTCCCCAAATTTCGTTCTTCTATGTTGAAGCGTTCATTTCCAGTAACAGTTTGAATTTTTAGGTTTCACTCTGTTTTCTCCTATATTGATAGATGTATTTGGAACTCTAAATCCAACACGGTTTGTGCTAGCTTCTTGAAACTTGACACAGTAAAGTAGTTTCACGTTCTATCTCTATGTTTTGTTTCCTCTTGATTTAGCCCTAAGCCGTGACTGGCGAGAAGCACATTCATGGAAAGGGGTTGCCAAGCTTCCAAAAATTACGAATCTCCAGAAATCTCAGCAAATATTTTTTCACCCAAACTGGATAATACTTTCAGGTAATGATCAGTACACTAAGGCGACTTGGTTCCCCAAATTTCGTTCTTCTATGTTGAAGCGTTCATTTCCAGTAACAGTTTGAATTTTGAGGTTTCACTCTGTTTTCTCCTATATTGATAGATGTATTTGCAACTCTAAATCCAACACGGTTTGTGCTAGCTTCTTGACTTGACACAGTGAAGTATTTTCACGTTCTATCTCTATGTTTTGTTTCCTCTTGATGTAGCCCTAAGCAGTGACTGGCGAGAAGCACTTTCATGGAAAGGGGTTGCCAAGCTTCCAAAAATTACGAATCTCCAGAAATCTCAGCAAATATTTTTTTACCCAAACTGGATGATACTTTCAGGTAATGATCAGTACACTAAGGCGACTTGGTTCCCCAAATTTCGTTCTTCTATGTTGAAGCGTTCATTTCCAGTAACAGTTTGAATTTTGAGGTTTCACTCTGTTTTCTCCTATATTGATAGATGTATTTGGAACTCTAAATCGAACACGGTTTGTGCTAGCTTCTTGAAACTTCACACAGTAAAGTAGTTTCACGTTCTATCTCTATGTTTTATTTCCTCTTGATGTACGCCTAAGCAGTAACTGGCGAGAAGCACTTTCATGGAAAGGGGTTGCCAAGCTTCCAAAAATTACGAATCTCCAGAAATCTCAGCAAATATTTTTTCACCCAAACTGGATGATACTTTCAGGTAATGATCAGTACAATAAGGCGACTTGGTTCCCCAAATTTCGTTCTTCTATGTTGAAGCGTTCATTTCCAGTAACAGTTTGAATTTTGAGGTTTCACTCTGTTTTCTCCTATATTGATAGATGTATTTGGAACTCTAAATCCAACACGGTTTGTGCTAGCTTCTTGAAACTTGACACAGTAAAGTAGTTTCACGTTCTATCTCTATGTTTTGTTTCCTCTTGATGTAGCCCTAAGCAGTGACTGGCGAGAAGCACTTTCATGGAAAGGGGTTGCCAAGCTTCCAAAAATTACTAATCTCCAGAAATGTCAGCCAATATTTTTTCACCCAAACTGGATGATACTTTCAGGTAATGATCAGTACACTAAGGCGACTTGGTTCCCCAAATTTCGTTCTTCTATGTTGAAGCGTTCATTTCCAGTAACAGTTTGAATTTTTAGGTATCACTCTGTTTTCTCCTATATTGATAGATGTATTTGGAACTCTAAATCCAACACGGTTTGTGCTAGCTTCTTGAAACTTGACACAGTAAAGTAGTTTCACGTTCTATCTCTATGGTTTGTTTCCTCTTGATGTAGCCCTAAGCACTGACTGGCGAGAAGCACTTTCATGGAAAGGGGATGCCAAGCTTCCAAAAATTACGAATCTCCAGAAATCTCAGCAAATATTTTTTCACCCAAACTGGATGATACTTTCAGGTAATGATCAGTACACGAAGGCGACTTGGTTCCCCAAATTTCGTTCTTCAATGTTGAAGCGTTCATTTGCAGTAACAGTTTGAATTTTTAGGTTTCACTCTGTTTTCTCCTATATTGATAGATGTATTTGGAACTCTAAATCCAACACGGTTTGTGCTAGCTTCTTGAAACTTGACACAGTAAAGTAGTTTCACGTTCTATCTCTATGTTTTGTTTCCTCTTGATGTAGCCCTAAGCACTGAAGGCGAGAAACACTTTCATGGAAAGGGGTTGCCAAGCTTCCAAAAATTACGAATCTCCAGAAATCTCAGCCAATATTTTTTCACCCAAAGTGGATGATACTTTCAGGTAATGATCAGTAAACGAAGGCGACTTGTTTCCCCAAATTTCGTTCTTCTATGTTGAAGCGTTCATTTCCAGTAACAGTTTGAATTTTTAGGTTTCACTCAGTTTTCTCCTATATTGATAGATGTATTTGGAACTCTAAATCCAACACGGTTTGTGCTAGCTTCTTGAAACTTGACACAGTAAAGTAGTTTCACGTTCTATCTCTATGTTTTGTTTCCTCTTGACGTAGCCCTAAGCAGTGACTGGCAAGAAGCACTTTCATCGAAAGGGGTTGCCAAGCTTCCAAAAATTACGAATCTTTAGAAATCTCAGCAAATATTTTTTCACCCAAACTGGATGATACTTTCAGGTAATGATCAGTACACCAAGGCGACTTGGTTCCCCAAATTTCGTTCTTCTATGTTGAAGCGTTCATTTCCAGTAACAGTTTGAATTTTGAGGTTTCACTCTGTTTTCTCCTATATTGATAGATGTATTTGGAACTCTAAATTGAACACGGTTTGTGCTAGCTTCTTGAAACTTGACACAGTAAAGTAGATTCACGTTCTATCTCTATGTTTTGTTTCCTCTTGATGTAGCCCTAAGCACTGACTGGCGAGAAACACTTTCATGGAAAGGGTTTGCCTAGCTTCCAAAAATTACGAATCTCCAGAAAGCAAATATTTTTTCACCCAAACTGGATGATACTTTCAGGTAATGATCAGTTCACTAAGGCGACTTGGTTCCGAAAATTTCGTTCTTCTATGATGAAGCGTTCATTTCCAGTAACAGTTTGAATTTTTAGGTTTCACTCTGTATTCTCCTATATTGATAGATGTATTTGGAACTCTAAATCCAACACGGTTTGTGCTAGCTTCTTGACTTGACACAGTGAAGTAGTTTCACGTTCTATCTCTATGTTTTGTTTCCTCTTGATGTAGCCCTAAGCAGTGACTGGCGAGAAGCACTTTCATGGAAAGGGGTTGCCAAGCTTCCAAAAATTACGAATCTCCAGAAATCTCAGCCAATATTTTTTCACCCAAACTGGATGATACTTTCAGGTAATGATCAGTACACTAAGGCGACTTGGTTCCCCACATTTCGTTCTTCTATGTTGAAGCGTTCATTTCCAGTAACAGATTGAATTTTGAGGTTTCACTCTGTTTTCTCCTATATTGATAGATGTATTTGGAACTCTAAATCGAACACGGTTTGTGCTAGCTTCTTGAAACTTCACACAGTAAAGTAGTTTCACGTTCTATCTCTATGTTTTGTTTCCTCTTGATGTACGCCTAAGCAGTAACTGGCGAGAAGCACTTTCATGGAAAGGGGTTGCCAAGCTTCCAAAAATTACGAATCTCCAGAAATCTCAGCAAATATTTTTTCACCCAAACTGGATGATACTTTCAGATAATGATCAGTACACTAAGGCGACTTGGTTCCCCAAATTTCGTTCTTCTATGTTGAAGCGTTCATTTCCAGTAACAGTTTGAATTTTGAGGTTTCACTCTGTTTTCTCCTATATTGATAGATGTATTTGGAACTCTAAATCCAACACGGTTTGTGCTAGCTTCTTGAAACTTGACACAGTGAAGTAGTTTCACGTTCTATCTCTATGTTTTGTTTCCTCTTGATGTAGCCCTAAGCACTGACTGGCGAGAAACACTTTCATGGAAAGGGGTTGCGAAGCTTCCAGAAATTACGAATCTCCAGAAATCTCAGCCAATATTTTTTCACCCAAACTGGATGATACTTTCAGGTAATGATCAGTACACTAAGGGGACTTGGTTCCCCAAATTTCGTTCTTCTATGTTGAAGCGTTCATTTCCAGTAACAGTTTGAATTTTTAGGTATCAATCTGTTTTCTCCTATATTGATAGATGTATTTGGAACTCTAAATCCAACACGGTTTGTGCTAGCTTCTTGAAACTTGACACAATGAAGTAGTTTCACGTTCTATCTCTATGTTTTGTTTCCTCTTGATGTAGCCCTAAGCACTGACTGGCGAGAAACACTTTCATGGAAAGGGGTTGCGAAGCTTCCAAAAATTACGAATCTCAAGAAATCTCAGCCAATATTTTTTCGCCCAAACTGGATGATACTTTCAGGTAATGATCAGTACACTAAGGCGACTTGGTTCCCCAAATTTCGTTCTTCTATGTTGAAGCGTTCATTTCCAGTAACAGTTTGAATTTTGAGGTTTCACTCTGTTTTCTCCTATATTGATAGATGTATTTGGAACTCTAAATACAACACGGTTTGTGCTAGCTTCTTGAAACTTGACACAGTAAAGTAGTTTCAAGTTCTATCTCTATGTTTTGTTTCCTCTTGACGTAGCCCTAAGCAGTGACTGGCGAGAAGCACTTTCATGGAAAGGGGTTGCCAAGAATCCAAAAATTACGAATCTCCAGAAATCTCAGCAAATATTTTTTCACCCAAACTGGATGATACTTTCAGGTAATGATCAGTACACTAAGGCGACTTGGTTCCCCAAATTTCGTTCTTCTATGTTGAAGCGTTCATTTCCAGTAACAGTTTGAATTTTGAGGTTTCACTCTGTTTTCTCCTATATTGATAGATGTATTTGCAACTCTAAATCCAACACGGATTGTGATAGCTTCTTGAAACTTGACACAGTTAAGTAGTTTCACGTTCTATCTCTATGGTTTGTTTCCTCTTGATGTAGCCCTAAACACTGACTGGCGAGAAGCACTTTCATGGAAAGGGGATGCCAAGCTTCCAAAAATTACGAATCTCCAGAAATCTCAGCAAATATTTTTTCACCCAAACTGGATGATACTTTCAGGTAATGATCAGTACACGAAGGCGACTTGGTTCCCCAAATTTCGTTCTTCAATGTTGAAGCGTTCATTTGCAGTAACAGTTTGAATTTTTAGGTTTCACTCTGTTTTCTCCTATATTGATATATGTATTTGGAACTCTAAATCCAACACGGTTTGTGCTAGCTTCTTCAAACTTGACACAGTAAAGTAGTTTCACGTTCTATCTCTATGTTTTGTTTCCTCTTGATGTAGCCCTAAGCACTGACTGGCGAGAAACACTTTCATGGAAAGGGGTTGCGAAGCTTCCAAAAATTACGAATCTCCAGAAATCTCAGCCAATATTTTTTCGCCCAAACTGGATGATACTTTCAGGTAATGATCAGTACACTAAGGGGACTTGGTTCCCCAAATTTCGTTCTTCTATGTTGAAGCGTTCATTTCCAGTAACAGTTTGAATTTTTAGGTATCAATCTGTTTTCTCCTATATTGATAGATGTATTGGGAACTCTAAATCCAACACGGTTTGTGCTAGCTTCTTGAAACTTGACACAGTGAAGTAGTTTCACGTTCCATCTCTATGTTTTGTTTCCTCTTGATGTAGCCCTAAGCACTGACTGGCGAGAAACACTTTCATGGAAAGGGGTTGCGAAGCTTCCAAAAATTACGAATCTCCAGAAATCTCAGCCAATATTTTTTCGCCCAAACTGGATGATACTTTCAGGTAATGATCAGTACACTAAGGGGACTTGGTTCACCAAATTTCGTTCTTCTATGTTGAAGCGTTCATTTCCAGTAACAGTTTGAATTTTGAGGTTTCACTCTGTTTTCTCCTATATTGATAGATGTATTTGGAACTCTAAATCCAACACGGTTTGTGCTAGCTTCTTGAAACTTGACACAGTAAAGTAGTTTCAAGTTCTATCTCTATGTTTTGTTTCCTCTTGACGTAGCCCTAAGCAGTGACTGGCGAGAAGCACTTTCATGGAAAGGGGTTGCCAAGCTTCCAAAAATTACGAATCTCCAGAAATCTCAGCAAATATTTTTTCACCCAAACTGGATGATACTTTCAGGTAATGATCAGTACACTAAGGCGACTTGGTTCCCCAAAATCGTTCTTCTATGTTGAAGCGTTCATTTCCAGTAACAGTTTGAATTTTGAGGTTTCACTCTGTTTTCTCCTATATTGAAAGATGTATTTGGAACTCTAAATCCAACACGGTTTGTGCTAGCTTCTTGAAACTTGACACAGTAGATTCTCGTTCTATCTCTATGTTTTGTTTCCTCTTGATGTAGCCCTAAGCACTGACTGGCGAGAAACACGTTCATGGAAAGGGTTTGCCTAGCTTCCAAAAATTACGAATCTCCAGAAAGCAAATATTTTTTCACCCAAACTGGATGATACTTTCAGGTAATGATCAGTACACTAAGGTGACTTGGTTCCCCAAATTTCGTTCTTCTATGTTGAAGCGTTCATTTCCAGTAACAGTTTGAATTTTGAGGTTTCACTCTGTTTTCTCCTATATTGATAGATGTATTTGCAACTCTAAATCCAACACGGATTGTGATAGCTTCTTGAAACTTGACACAGTTAAGTAGTTTCACGTTCTATCTCTATGGTTTGTTTCCTCTTTATGTAGCCCTAAACACTGACTGGCGAGAAGCACTTTCATGGAAAGGGGATGCCAAGCTTCCAAAAATTACGAATCTCCAGAAATCTCAGCAAATATTTTTTCACCCAAACTGGATGATACTTTCAGGTAATGATCAGTACACGAAGGCGACTTGGTTCCCCAAATTTCGTTCTTCAATGTTGAAGCGTTCATTTGCAGTAACAGTTTGAATTTTTAGGTTTCACTCTGTTTTCTCCTATATTGATAGATGTATTTGGAACTCTAAATCCAACACGGTTTGTGCTAGCTTCTTGAAACTTGACACAGTAAAGTAGTTTCACGTTCTATCTCTATGTTTTGTTTCCTCTTGATGTAGCCCTAAGCACTGAAGGCGAGAAACACTTTCATGGAAAGGGGTTGCCAAGCTTCCAAAAATTACGAATCTCCAGAAATCTCAGCCAATATTTTTTCACCCAAACTGGATGATACTTTCAGGTAATGATCAGTAAACGAAGGCGACTTGGTTCCCCAAATTTCGTTCTTCTATGTTGAAGCGTTCATTTCCAGTAACAGTTTGAATTTTTAGGTTTCACTCAGTTTTCTCCTATATTGATAGATGTATTTGGAACTCTAAATCCAACACGGTTTGTGCTAGCTTCTTGAAACTTGACACAGTAAAGTGTTTCACGTTCTATCTCTATGTTTTGTTTCCTCTTGACGTAGCCCTAAGCAGTGACTGGCGAGAAACACTTTCATGGAAAGGGGTTGCGAAGCTTCCAAAAATTACGAATCTCCAGAAATCTCAGCAAATATTTTTTCACCCAAAGTGGATGATACTTTCAGGTAATTATCAGTACACTAAGGCGACTTGGTTCCCCAAATTTCGTTCTTCTATGTTGAAGCGTTCATTTCGAGGAACAGTTTGAATTTTGAGGTTTCACTCTGTTTTCTCCTATATTGATAGATGTATTTGGAACTCTAAATCCAACAGGGTTTGTGCTAGCTTCTTGAAACTTGACACAGTAAAGTAGTTTCAGGTTCTATCTCTATGGTTTGTTTCCTCTTGATGTAGCCTTAAGCACTGACTGGCGAGAAGCACTTTCATGGAAAGGGGTTGCCAAGCTTCCAAAAATTACGAATCTCCAGAAATCTCAGCAAATATTTTTTCACCCAAACTGGATGATACTTTCAGGTAATGATCAGTACACTAAGGGGACTTGGTTCACCAAATTTCGTTCTTCTATGTTGAAGCGTTCATTTCCAGTAACAGTTTGAATTTTGAGGTTTCACTCTGTTTTCTCCTATATTGATAGATGTATTTGGAACTCTAAATCCAACACGGTTTGTGCTAGCTTCTTGAAACTTGACACAGTAAAGTAGTTTCAAGTTCTATCTCTATGTTTTGTTTCCTCTTGACGTAGCCCTAAGCAGTGACTGGCGAGAAGCACTTTCATGGAAAGGGGTTGCCAAGCTTCCAAAAATTACGAATCTCCAGAAATCTCAGCAAATATTTTTTCACCCAAACTGGATGATACTTTCAGGTAATGATCAGTACACTAAGGCGACTTGGTTCCCCAAAATCGTTCTTCTATGTTGAAGCGTTCATTTCCAGTAACAGTTTGAATTTTGAGGTTTCACTCTGTTTTCTCCTATATTGAAAGATGTATTTGGAACTCTAAATCCAACACGGTTTGTGCTAGCTTCTTGAAACTTGACACAGTAGATTCTTGTTCTATCTCTATGTTTTGTTTCCTCTTGATGTAGCCCTAAGCACTGACTGGCGAGAAACACGTTCATGGAAAGGGTTTGCCTAGCTTCCAAAAATTACGAATCTCCAGAAAGCAAATATTTTTTCACCCAAACTGGATGATACTTTCAGGTAATGATCAGTACACTAAGGTGACTTGGTTCCCCAAATTTCGTTCTTCTATGTTGAAGCGTTCATTTCCAGTAACAGTTTGAATTTTGAGGTTTCACTCTGTTTTCTCCTATATTGATAGATGTATTTGCAACTCTAAATCCAACACGGTTTGTGCTAGCTTCTTGAAACTTGACACAGTAAAGTAGTTTCACGTTCTATCTCTATGTTTTGTTTCCTCTTGATGTAGCCCTAAGCACTGAAGGCGAGAAACACTTTCATGGAAAGGGGTTGCCAAGCTTCCAAAAATTACGAATCTCCAGAAATCTCAGCCAATATTTTTTCACCCAAACTGGATGATACTTTCAGGTAATGATCAGTAAACGAAGGCGACTTGGTTCCCCAAATTTCGTTCTTCTATGTTGAAGCGTTCATTTCCAGTAACAGTTTGAATTTTTAGGTTTCACTCAGTTTTCTCCTATATTGATAGATGTATTTGGAACTCTAAATCCAACACGGTTTGTGCTAGCTTCTTGAAACTTGACACAGTAAAGTGTTTCACGTTCTATCTCTATGTTTTGTTTCCTCTTGACGTAGCCCTAAGCAGTGACTGGCGAGAAACACTTTCATGGAAAGGGGTTGCGAAGCTTCCAAAAATTACGAATCTCCAGAAATCTCAGCAAATATTTTTTCACCCAAAGTGGATGATACTTTCAGGTAATTATCAGTACACTAAGGCGACTTGGTTCCCCAAATTTCGTTCTTGTATGTTGAAGCGTTCATTTCGAGGAACAGTTTGAATTTTGAGGTTTCACTCTGTTTTCTCCTATATTGATAGATGTATTTGGAACTCTAAATCCAACAGGGTTTGTGCTAGCTTCTTGAAACTTGACACAGTAAAGTAGTTTCAGGTTCTATCTCTATGGTTTGTTTCCTCTTGATGTAGCCTTAAGCACTGACTGGCGAGAAGCACTTTCATGGAAAGGGGTTGCCAAGCTTCCAAAAATTACGAATCTCCAGAAATCTCAGCAAATATTTTTTCACCCAAACTGGATGATACTTTCAGGTAATGATAGTACACTAAGGCGACCTGGTTCCCCAAATTTCGTTCTTCTATGTTGAAGCGTTCATTTCCAGTAACAGTTTGAATTTTTAGGTTTCACTCTGTTTTCTCCTATATTGATAGATGTATTTGGAACTCTAAATCCAACACGGTTTGTGCTAGCTTCTTGAAACTTGACACAGTGAAGTAGTTTCACGTTCTATCTATGTTTTGTTTCCTCTTGATGTAGCCCTAAGCACTGACTGGCGAGAAACACTTTCATGGAAAGGGGTTGCCAAGCTTCCATAAATTACGAATCTCCAGAAATCTCAGCCAATATTTTTTCACCCAAACTGGATGATACTTTCAGGTAATGATCAGTACTCTAAGGCGACTTGGTTCCCCAAATTTCGTTCTTCTATTTTGAAGCGTTCATTTCCAGTAACAGTTTGAATTTTTAGGTATCACTCTGTTTTCTCCTATATTGATAGATGTATTTGGAACTCTAAATCCAACACGGTTTGTGCTAGCTTCTTGAAACTTGACACAGTAAAGTAGTTTCACGTTCTATCTCTATGTTTTGTTTCCTCTTGACGTAGCCCTAAGCAGTGACTGGCGAGAAGCACTTTCATGGAAAGGGGTTGCCAATCTTCCAAAAATTACGAATCTCCAGAAATCTCAGCAAATATTTTTTCACCCAAACTGGATGATACTTTCAGGTAATGATCAGTACTCTAAGGCGACTTGGTTCCCCAAATTTCGTTCTTCTATGTTGAAGCGTTCATTTCCAGTAACAGTTTGAATTTTTAGGTATCACTCTGTTTTCTCCTATATTGATAGATGTATTTGGAACTCTAAATCCAACACGGTTTGTGCTAGCTTCTTGAAACTTGACACAGTGAAGTAGTTTCATGTTCTATCTCTATGTTTTGTTTCCTCTTGATGTAGCTCTAAGCACTGACTGGCGAGAAGCACTTTCATGGAAAGGGGTTGCCAAGCTTCCAAAAATTACGAATCTCCAGAAATCTCAGCAAATATTTTTTCACCCAAACTGGATGATACTTTCAGGTAATGATCAGTACACTAAGGCGACTTGGTTCCCCAAAATCGTTCTTCTATGTTGAAGCGTTCATTTCCAGTAACAGTTTGAATTTTGAGGTTTCCCTCTGTTTTCTCCTATATTGATAGATGTATTTGGAACTCTAAATCCAACACGGTTTGTGCTAGCTTCTTGAAACTTGACACAGTAAAGTAGATTCACGTTCTATCTCTATGTTTTGTTTCCTCTTGATGTAGCCCTAAGCACTGACTGGCGAGAAACACTTTCATGGAAAGGGTTTGCCTAGCTTCCAAAAATTACGAATCTCCAGAAAGCAAATATTTTTTCACCCAAACTGGATGATACTTTGAGGTAATGATCAGTACACTAAGGCGACTTGGTTCCCCAAATTTCGTTCTTCTATGTTGAAGCGTTCATTTCCAGTAACAGTTTGAATTTTTAGGTTTCACTCTGTTTTCTCCTATATTGATAGATGTATTTGGAACTCTAAATCCAACACGGTTTGTGCTAGCTTCTTGAAACTTGACACAGTAAAGTAGTTTCACGTTCTATCTCTATGTTTTGTTTCCTCTTGATGTAGCCCTAAGCCGTGACTGGCGAGAAGCACATTCATGGAAAGGGGTTGCCAAGCTTCCAAAAATTACGAATCTCCAGAAATCTCAGCAAATATTTTTTCACCCAAACTGGATGATACTTTCAGGTAATGATCAGTACACTAAGGCGACTTGGTTCCCCAAATTTCGTTCTTCTATGTTGAAGCGTTCATTTCCAGTAACAGTTTGAATTTTGAGGTTTCACTCTGTTTTCTCCTATATTGATAGATGTATTTGCAACTCTAAATCCAACACGGTTTGTGCTAGCTTCTTGAAACTTGACACAGTAAAGTAGTTTCACGTTCTATCTCTATGTTTTGTTTCCTCTTGACGTAGCCCTAAGCAGTGACTGGCAAGAAGCACTTTCATCGAAAGGGGTTGCCAAGCTTCCAAAAATTACGAATCTTTAGAAATCTCAGCAAATATTTTTTCACCCAAACTGGATGATACTTTCAGGTAATGATCAGTACACCAAGGCGACTTGGTTCCCCAAATTTCGTTCTTCTATGTTGAAGCGTTCATTTCCAGTAACAGTTTGAATTTTGAGGTTTCACTCTGTTTTCACCTATATTGATAGATGTATTTGGAACTCTAAATCCAACACGGTTTGTGCTAGCTTCTTGAAACTTGACACAGTAAAGTAGATTCACGTTCTATCTCTATGTTTTTTTTCCTCTTGATGTAGCCCTAAGCACTGACTGGCGAGAGACACTTTCATGGAAAGGGTTTGCCTAGCTTCCAAAAATTACGAATCTCCAGAAAGCAAATATTTTTTCACCCAAACTGGATGATACTTTCAGGTAATGATCAGTACACTAAGGCGACTTGGTTCCGAAAATTTCGTTCTTCTATGATGAAGCGTTCATTTCCAGTAACAGTTTGAATTTTTAGGTTTCACTCTGTTTTCTCCTATATTGATAGATGTATTTGGAACTCTAAATCAAACACGGTTTTTGCTAGCTTCTTGAAACTTGACACAGTAAAGTAGTTTCACGTTCTATCTCTATGTTTTGTTTCCTCTTGATGTAGCCCTAAGCAGTGACTGGCGAGAAGCACTTTCATTGAAAGGGGATGCCAAGCTTCCAAAAATTACGAATCTCCAGAAATCTCAGCAAATATTTTTTCACCCAAACTGGATGATACTTTCAGGTAATGATCAGTACACTAAGGCGACTTGGTTCCCCAAATTTCGTTCTTCTATGTTGAAGCGTTCATTTCCAGTAACAGTTTGAATTTTTAGGTTTCACTCTGTTTTCTCCTATATTGATAGATGTATTTGCAACTCTAAATCCAACACGGTTTGTGCTAGCTTCTTGACTTGACACAGTGAAGTAGTTTCACGTTCTATCTCTATGTTTTGTTTCCTCTTGATGTAGCCCTAAGCAGTGACTGGCGAGAAGCACTTTCATGGAAAGGGGTTGCCAAGCTTCCAAAAATTACGAATCTCCAGAAATCTCAGCAAATATTTTTTCACCCAAACTGGATGATACTTTCAGGTAATGATCAGTACACTAAGGCGACTTGGTTCCCCAAATTTCGTTCTTCTATGTTGAAGCGTTCATTTCCAGTAACAGTTTGAATTTTTGGTTTCACTCTGTTTTCTCCTATATTGATAGATGTATTTGGAACTCTAAATCGAACACGGTTTGTCCTAGCTTCTTGAAACTTCACACAGTAAAGTAGTTTCACGTTCTATCTCTATGTTTTATTTCCTCTTGATGTACGCCTAAGCAGTAACTGGCGAGAAGCACTTTCATGGAAAGGGGTTGCCAAGCTTCCAAAAATTACGAATCTCCAGAAATCTCAGCAAATATTTTTTCACCCAAACTGGATGATACTTTCAGTTAATGATCAGTACACTAAGGCGACTTGGTTCCCCAAATTTCGTTCTTCTATGTTGAAGCGTTCATTTCCAGTAACAGTTTGAATTTTGAGGTTTCACTCTGTTTTCTCCTATATTGATAGATGTATTTGGAACTCTAAATCCAACACGGTTTGTGCTAGCTTCTTGAAACTTGACACAGTAAAGTAGTTTCACGTTCTATCTCTATGTTTTGTTTCCTCTTGATGTAGCCCTAAGCAGTGACTGGCGAGAAGCACTTTCATGGAAAGGGGTTGCCAAGCTTCCAAAAATTACTAATCTCCAGAAATGTCAGCCAATATTTTTTCACCCAAACTGGATGATACTTTCAGGTAATGATCAGTACACTAAGGCGACTTGGTACCCAAATTTCGTTCTTCTATGTTGAAGCGTTCATTTCCAGTAACAGTTTGAATTTTGAGGTTTCACGCTGTTTTCTCCTATATTGATAGATGTATTTGCAACTCTAAATCCAACACGGTTTGTGCTAGCTTCTTGAAACTTGACACAGTAAAGTAGTTTCACGTTCTCTCTCTATGTTTTGTTTCCTCTTGACGTAGCCCTAAGCAGTGACTGGCAAGAAGCACTTTCATCGAAAGGGGTTGCCAAGCTTCCAAAAATTACGAATCTTTAGAAATCTCAGCAAATATTTTTTCACCCAAACTGGATGATACTTTCAGGTAATGATCAGTACACCAAGGCGACTTGGTTCCCCAAATTTCGTTCTTCTATGTTGAAGCGTTCATTTCCAGTAACAGTTTGAATTTTGAGGTTTCACTCTGTTTTCTCCTATATTGATAGATGTATTTGGAACTCTAAATCCAACACGGTTTGTGCTAGCTTCTTGAAACTTGACACAGTAAAGTAGATTCACGTTCTATCTCTATGTTTTGTTTCCTCTTGATGTAGCCCTAAGCACTGACTGGCGAGAAACACTTTCATGGAAAGGGTTTGCCTAGCTTCCAAAAATTACGAATCTCCAGAAAGCAAATATTTTTTCACCCAAACTGGATGATACTTTCAGGTAATGATCAGTACACTAAGGCGACTTGGTTCCGAAAATTTCGTTCTTCTATGATGAAGCGTTCATTTCCAGTAACAGTTTGAATTTTTAGGTTTCACTCTGTTTTCTCCTATATTGATAGATGTATTTGGAACTCTAAATCAAACACGGTTTTTGCTAGCTTCTTGAAACTTGACACAGTAAAGTAGTTTCACGTTCTATCTCTATGTTTTGTTTCCTCTTGATGTAGCCCTAAGCAGTGACTGGCGAGAAGCACTTTCATGGAAAGGGGATGCCAAGCTTCCAAAAATTACGAATCTCCAGAAATCTCAGCAAATATTTTTTCACCCAAACTGGATGATACTTTCAGGTAATGATCAGAAATCGAAGGCGACTTGATTCCTCAAATTTCGTTCTTCTATGTTGAAGCGTTCATTTCCAGTAACAGTTTGAATTTTTAGGTTTCACTCTGTTTTCTCCTATATTGATAGATGTATTTGGAACTCTAAATCCAACACGGTTTGTGCTAGCTTCTTGAAACTTGACACAGTAAAGTAGTTTCACGTTCTATCTCTATGTTTTGTTTCCTCTTGATGTAGCCCTAAGCAGTGACTGGCGAGAAGCACTTTCATGGAAAGGGGTTGCCAAGCTTCCAAAAATTACTAATCTCCAGAAATGTCAGCCAATATTTTTTCACCCAAACTGGATGATACTTTCAGGTAATGATCAGTACACTAAGGCGACTTGGTTCCCCAAATTTCGTTCTTCTATGTTGAAGCGTTCATTTCCAGTAACAGTTTGAATTTTTAGGTATCACTCTGTTTTCTCCTATATTGATAGATGTATTTGGAACTCTAAATCCAACACGGTTTGTGCTAGCTTCTTGAAACTTGACACAGTAAAGTAGTTTCACGTTCTATCTCTATGTTTTGTTTCCTCTTGATATAGCCCTAAGCACTGACTGGCGAGAAACACTTTCATGGAAAGGGGTTGCCAAGCTTCGAAAAATTACCAATCCCCAGAAATCTCAGCCAATATTTTTCACCCAAACTGGATGATACTTTCAGGTAATGATCAGTACACTAAGGCGACTTGGTTCCCCAAATTTCGTTCTTCTATGTTGAAGCGTTCATTTCCAGTAACAGTTTGAATTTTTAGGTTTCACTCTGTTTTCTCCTATATTGATTGATGTATTTGGAACTCTAAATCCAACACGGTTTGTGCTAGCTTCTTGAATCTTGACACAGTAAAGTAGTTTCAGGTTCTATCTCTATGGTTTGTTTCCCCTTGATGTAGCCCTAAACAGTGACTGGCGAAAAACACTTTCATGGAAAGGGGTTGCCAAGCTTCCAAAAATTAAGAATCTCCAGAAATCTCAGCCAATATTTTTTCACCCGAACTGAATGATACTTTCAGGTAATGATGAGTACAATAAGGCGACTTGGTTCCCCAAATTTCGTTCTTCTATGTTGAAGCGTTCATTTCCAGTAACAGTTTGAATTTTTAGGTATCACTCTGTTTATTCCTATATTGATACGTGTATTTAGATCTCTAAATCCAACACGGTTTGTGCTAGCTTCTTGAAACTTGACACGGTAAAGTAGTTTCACGTTCTATCTCTATGTTTTTTTCCTCTTGATGTAGCCCTAAGCACTGACTGGCGAGAAACACTTTCATGGAAAGGGGTTGCCAAGCTTCCGAAATTACGAATCCCCAGAAATCTCAGCCAATATTTTTCACCCAAACTGGATGATACTTTCAGGTAATGATCAGTACACTAAGGCGACTTGGTTTCCCAAATTTCGTTCTTCTATGTTGAAGCGTTCATTTCCAGTAACAGTTTGAATTTTTAGGTTTCACTCTGTTTTCTCCTATATTGATAGATGTATTTGGAACTCTAAATCCAACACAGTTTGTGCTAGCTTCTTGAAACTTGACAGAGTAATGTAGTTTCACGTTCTATCTCTATGTTTTGTTTCCTCTTGATGTAGCACTAAGCGCTGACTGGCGAGAAGCACTTTCATGGAAAGGGGTTGCCAAGCTTCCAAAAATTACGAATCTCCAGAAATCTCAGCAAATATTTTTTTACCCAAACTGGATGATACTTTCAGGTAATCATCAGTACACTAAGGCGACTTGGTTCCCCAAATTTTGTTCTTCTATGTTGAAGCGTTCATTTCCAGTAACAGTTTGAATTTTTAGGTATCACTCTGTTTTCTCCTATATTGATAGATGTATTTGGATCTCTAAATCCAACACGGTTTGTGCTAGCTTCTTGAAACTTGACACAGTAATGTAGTTTCACGTTCTATCTCTATGTTTTGTTTCCTCTTGACGTAGCCCTAAGCAGTGACTGGCGAGAAGCACTTTCATGGAAAGGGGTTGCCAAGCTTCCAAAAATTACGAATCTCCAGAAATCTCAGCCAATATTTTTTCACCCAAACTGGATGATACTTTCAGGTAATGATGAGTACACTAAGGCGACTTGGTTCCCCAAATTTCGTTCTTCTATGTTGAAGCGTTCATTTCCAGTAACAGTTTGAATTTTTAGTTTTCACTCTGTTTTCTCCTATATTGATAGATGTATTTGGAACTCTAAATCCAACACGGTTTGTGCTAGCTTCTTGAAACTTGACACAGTAAAGTAGTTTCACGATCTATCTCTATGTTTTGTTTCCTCTTGATGTAGCCCTAAGCACTGACTGGTGAGAAACACTTTCATGGAAAGGGGTTGCGAAGCTTCCAAAAATTACGAATCTCCAGAAATCTCAGCAAATATTTTTTCAACCAACTGGATGATACTTTCAGGTAATGATCAGTACACGAAGGTGACTTGGTTCCCCAAATTTCGTTCTTCTATGATGAAGCGTTCATTTCCAGTAACAGTTTGAATTTTTAGGTCTCACTCTATTTTTCTCCTATATTGATAGATGTATTTGGAACTCTAAATCCAACAAGGTTTGTGCTAGCTTCTTGAATCTTGACACAGTAAAGTAGTTTCAGGTTCTATCTCTATGGTTTGTTTCCTCTTGATGTAGCCCTAAACAGTGACTGGCGAAAAACACTTTCATGGAAAGGGGTTGCCAAGCTTCCAAAAATTACGAATCTCCAGAAATCTCAGCCAATATTTTTTCACCCAAACTGGATGATACTTTCAGGTAATGATGAGTACACTAAGGCGACTTGGTTCCCCAAATTTCGTTCTTCTATGTTGAAGCGTTCATTTCCAGTAACAGTTTGAATTTTTAGGTATCACTCTGTTTTCTCCTATATTGATACATGTATTTGGATCTCTAAATCCAACACCGTTTGTGCTAGCTTCTTGAAACTTGACACAGTAAAGTAGTTTCCTCTTGATGTAGCCCTAAGCACTGACTGGCGAGAAACACTTTCATGGAAAGGGGTTGCCAAGCTTCCAAAAATTACGAATCTCCAGCAATCTCAGCAAATATGTTTTCACCCTAACTGGATGATACTTTCAGGTAATGATCAGCACACTAAGGCGACTTGGTTCCCCAAATTTCGTTCTTCTATGTTGAAGCGTTCATTTCCAGTAACAGTTTGAATTTTTAGGTTTCACTCTGTTTTCTCCTACATTGATAGATGTATTTGGAACTCTAAATCCAACACGGTTTGTGCTAGCTTCTTGAAACTTGACACAGTAAAGTAGTTTCACGTTCTATCTCTATGTTTTGTTTCCTCTTGATGTAGCCCTAAGCGCTGACTGGCGAGAAACACTTTCATGCAAAGGGGTTGCCAAGCTTCCAAAAATTACGAATCTCCAGAAATCTCAGCAAATATTTTTTCACCCAAACTGGATGATACTTTCAGGTAATGATCAGTACACGAAGGCGACTTGGTTCCCAAATTTCGTTCTTCTATGTTGAAGCGTTCATTTCCAGTAACAGTTTGAATTTTTAGGTTTCACTCTGTTTTCTCCTATATTGATAGATGTATTTGGAACTCTAAATCCAACACGGTTTGTGCTAGCTTCTTGAAACTTGACACAGTAAAGTAGTTTCACGTTCTATCTCTATGTATTGTTTCCTCTTGATTTAGCCCTAAGCAGTGAATGGCGAGAAGCACTTTCATGGAAAGGGGTTGCCAAGCTTCCAAAAATTACGAATCTCCAGAAATCTCAGCCAATATTTTTTCACCCAAACTGGATGACACTTTCAGGTAATGATGAGTACACTAAGGCGACTTGGTTCCCCAAATTTCGTTCTTCTATGTTGAAGCGTTCATTTCCAGTAACAGTTTGAATTTTTATATTTCACTCTGTTTTCTCCTATATTGATAGATGTATTTGGAACTCTAAATCCAACACGGTTTGTGCTAGCTTCTTGAAACTTGACACAGTAAAGTAGTTTCACGTTCTATCTCTATGTTTTGTTTCCTCTTGATGTAGCCCTAAGCACTGACTGGCGAGAATCACTTTCATGGAAAGGGGTTGCCAAGCTTCCAAAAATTACGAATCTCCAGAAATCTCAGCAAATATTTTTTCACCCAAACTGGATGATACTTTCAGGTAATGATCAGTACACGAAGGCGACTTGGTTCCCCAAATTTCGTTCTTCTATGTTGAAGCGTTCATTTCCAGTAACAGTTTGAATTTTTAGGTTTCACTCTGTTTTCTCCTATATTGATAGATGTATTTGGAACTCTAAATCCAACACGGTTTGTGCTAGCTTCTTGAATCTTGACACAGTAAAGTAGTTTCAGGTTCTATCTCTATGGTTTGTTTCCTCTTGATGTAGCCCTAAACAGTGACTGGCGAAAAACACTTTCATGGAAAGGGGTTGCCAAGCTTCCAAAAATTACGAATCTCTAGAAATCTCAGCCAATATTTTTTCACCCAAACTGGATGATACCTTCAGGTAATGATGAGTACAATAAGGCGACTTGGTTCCCCAAATTTCGTTCTTCTATGTTGAAGCGTTCATTTCCAGTAACAGTTTGAATTTTTAGGTATCACTCTGTTTTCTCCTATATTGATTGATGTATTTGGAACTCTAAATCCAACACGGTTTGTGCTAGCTTCTTGAATCTTGACACAGTAAAGTAGTTTCAGGTTCTATCTCTATGGTTTGTTTCCCCTTGATGTAGCCCTAAACAGTGACTGGCGAAAAACACTTTCATGGAAAGGGGTTGCCAAGCTTCCAAAAATTACGAATCTCCAGAAATCTCAGCCAATATTTTTTCACCCGAACTGAATGATACTTTCAGGTAATGATGAGTACAATAAGGCGACTTGGTTCCCCAAATTTCGTTCTTCTATGTTGAAGCGTTCATTTCCAGTAACAGTTTGAATTTTTAGGTATCACTCTGTTTTCTCCTATATTGATAGATGTATTTGGAACTCTAAATCCAACACGGTTTGTGCTAGCTTTTTGAAACTTGACACAGTAAAGTAGTTTCACGTTCTATCTCTATGTTTTGTTTCCTCTTGATATAGCCCTAAGCACTGACTGGCGAGAAACACTTTCATGGAAAGGGGTTGCCAAGCTTCCAAAAATTACGAATCCCCAGAAATCTCAGCCAATATTTTTCACCCAAACTGGATGATACTTTCAGGTAATGATAAGTACAATAAGGCGACTTGGTTCCCCAAATTTCGTTCTTCTATGTTGAAGCGTTCATTTCCAGTAACAGTTTGAATTTTTAGGTATCACTCTGTTTTCTCCTATATTGATACATGTATTTAGATCTCTAAATCCAACACGGTTTGTGCTAGCTTCTTGAAACTTGACACAGTAAAGTAGTTTCACGTTCTATCTCTATGTTTTGTTTCCTCTTTATGTAGCCCTAAGCAGTGACTGGCGAGAAGCACTTTCATGGAAAGGGGTTGCCAAGCTTCCAAAAATTACTAATCTCTAGAAATGACAGCCAATATTTTTTCACCCAAACTGGATGATACTTTCAGGTAATGATCAGTACACTAAGGCGACTTGGTTCCCCAAATTTCGTTCTTCTATGTTGAAGCGTTCATTTCCAGTAACAGTTTGAATTTTTAGGTTTCACTCTGTTTTCTCCTATATTGATTGATGTATTTGGAACTCTAAATCCAACACGGTTTGTGCTAGCTTCTTGAATCTTGACACAGTAAAGTAGTTTCAGGTTCTATCTCTATGGTTTGTTTCCCCTTGATGTAGCCCTAAACAGTGACTGGCGAAAAACACTTTCATGGAAAGGGGTTGAGAAGCTTCCAAAAATTACGAATCTCCAGAAATCTCAGCCAATATTTTTTCACCCAAACTGGATGATACTTTCAGGTAATGATAAGTACAATAAAGCGACTTGGTTCCCCAAATTTCGTTCTTCTATGTTGAAGCGTTCATTTCCAGTAACAGTTTGAATTTTTAGGTTTCACTCTGTTTTCTCCTATATTGATAGATGTATTTGGAACTCTAAATCCAACACGGTTTGTGCTAGCTTCTTGAAACTTGACACAGTAAAGTAGTTTCACGTTCTATCTCTATGTATTGTTTCCTCTTGATTTAGCCCTAAGCAGTGAATGGCGAGAAGCACTTTCATGGAAAGGGGTTGCCAAGCTTCCAAAAATTACGAATCTCCAGAAATCTCAGCAAATATTTTTTCACCCAAACTGGATGATACTTTCAGGTAATGATCAGTAATCGAAGGCGACTTGGTTCCCAAATTTCGTTCTTCTATGTTGAAGCGTTCATTTCCAGTAACAGTTTGAATTTTTAGGTTTCACTCTGTTTTCTCCTATATTGATAGATGTATTTGGAACTCTAAATCCAACACGGTTTGTGCTAGCTTCTTGAAACTTGACACAGTAAAGTAGTTTCACGTTCTATCTCTATGTTTTGTTTCCTCTTGATGTAGCCCTAAGCGCTGACTGGCGAGAAGCACTTTCATGGAAAGGGGTTGCCAAGCTTCCAAAAATTACGAATCTCCAGAAATCTCAGCAAATATTTTTTCACCCAAACTGGATGATACTTTCAGGTAATGATGAGTACACTAAGGCGACTTGGTTCCCCAACTTTCGTTCTTCTATGTTGAAGCGTTCATTTCCAGTAACAGTTTGAATTTTTAGGTTTCACTCTGTTTTCTCCTATATTGATAGATGTATTTTGAACTCTAAATCCAACACGGTTTGTGCTAGCTTCTTGAAACTTGACACATTAAAGTAGTTTCACGTTCTATCTCTATGTTTTGTTTCCTCTTGATGTAGCCCTAAGCAGTGAATGGCGAGAAGCACTTTCATGGAAAGGGGTTGCCAAGCTTCCAAAAATTACGAATCTGCAGAAGTCTCAGCCAATATTTTTTCACCCAAACTGGATGATACTTTCAGGTAATGATCAGTACACTAAGGCGACTTGGTTCCCCAAATTTCGTTCTTCTATGTTGAAGCGTTCATTTCCAGTAACAGTTTGAATTTTTAGGTATCACTCTGTTTTCTCCTATATTGATACATGTATTTGGATCTCTAAATCCAACACGGTTTGTGCTAGCTTCTTGAATCTTGACACAGTAAAGTAGTTTCATGTTCTATCTCTATGTTTTGTTTCCTCTAGACGTAGCCCTAAGCAATGACTGGCGAGAAGCACTTTCATGGAAAGGGGTTGCCAAGCTTCCAAAAATTACGAATCTCCAGAAATCTCAGCCAATATTTTTTCACCCAAACTGGATGATACTTTCAGGTAATGATGAGTACACTAAGGCGACTTGGTTCCCCAAATTTCGTTCTTCTATGTTGAAGCGTTCATTTCCAGTAACAGTTTGAATTTTTAGGTTTCACTCTGTTTTCTCCTATATTGATAGATGTATTTGGAACTCTAAATCCAACACGGTTTGTGCTAGCTTCTTGAAACTTGACACATTAAAGTAGTTTCACGTTCTATCTCTATGTTTTGTTTCCTCTTGATGTAGCCCTAAGCAGTGAATGGCGAGAAGCACTTTCATGGAAAGGGGTTGCCAAGCTTCCAAAAATTACGAATCTGCAGAAGTCTCAGCCAATATTTTTTCACCCAAACTGGATGATACTTTCAGGTAATGATCAGTACACTAAGGCGACTTGGTTCCCCAAATTTCGTTCTTCTATGTTGAAGCGTTCATTTCCAGTAACAGTTTGAATTTTTAGGTATCACTCTGTTTTCTCCTATATTGATACATGTATTTGGATCTCTAAATCCAACACGGTTTGTGCTAGCTTCTTGAATCTTGACACAGTAAAGTAGTTTCACGTTCTATCTCTATGTTTTGTTTCCTCTAGACGTAGCCCTAAGCAGTGACTGGCGAGAAGCACTTTCATGGAAAGGGGTTGCCAAGCTTCCAAAAATTACGAATCTCCAGAAATCTCAGCCAATATTTTTTCACCCAAACTGGATGATACTTTCAGGTAATGATGAGTACACTAAGGCGACTTGGTTCCCCAAATTTCGTTCTTCTATGTTGAAGCGTTCATTTCCAGTAACAGTTTGAAATTTTAGGTTTCACTCTGTTTTCTCCTATATTGATAGATGTATTTGCAACTCTAAATCCAACACGGTTTGTGCTAGCTTCTTGAAACTTGACAGTGTAAAGTAGTTTCACGTTCTATCTCTATGTTTTGTTTCCTCTTGATGTAGCCCAGTGCACTGACTGGCGAGAAACACTTTCATGGAAAGGGTTTGCCTAGCTTCCAAAAATTACGAATCTCCAGAAATCTCAGCCAATATTTTTTCACCCAAACTGGATGATACTTTCAGGTAATGATCAGTAAACGAAGGCGACTTGGTTCCCCAAATTTCGTTCTTCTATGTTGAAGCGTTCATTTCCAGTAACAGTTTGAATTTTTAGGTTTCACTCTGTTTTCTCCTATATTGTTAGATGTATTTGCAACTCTAAATCCAACACAGTTTGTGCTAGCTTCTTGAAACTTGACACAGTAAAGTAGTTTCACGTTCTATCTCTATGTGTTGTTTCCTCTTGATGTAGCCCTAAGCAGTGACTGGCGAGAAGCACTTTCATGGAAAGGGGTTGCCAAGCTTCCAAAAATTACGAATCTCCAGAAATGTCAGCAAATATTTTTTCACCCAAACTGGATGATACTTTCAGGTAATGATCAGTATACGAAGGAGACTTGGTTCCCCAAATTTCGTTCTTCTATATTGAAGCGTTCATTTCCAGTAACAGTTTGAATTTTTAGGTTTCACTCTGTTTTCTCCTATATTGATAGATGTATTTGGAACTCTAAATCCAACACGGTTTGTGCTAGCTTCTTGAAACTTGACACAGTAAAGTAGTTTCACGTTCTATCTCTATGTTTTGTTTCTTCTTGATGTAGCCCTATGCACTGACTGGCGAGAAACACTTTCATGGAAAGTGTTTGCCTAGCTTCCAAAAATTACGAATCTCCAGAAATCTCAGCCAATATTTTTTCACCCAAACTGGATGATACTTTCAGGTAATGATCAGTACACTAAGGCGACTTGGTTCCCCAAATTTCGTTCTTCTATGTTGAAGCGTTCATTTCCAGTAACAGTTTGAATTTTTAGGTTTCACTCTGTTTTCTCCTATATTGTTAGATGTATTTGGAACTCTAAATCCAACACGGTTTGTGCTAGCTTCTTGAAACTTGACACAGTGAAGTAGTTTCACGTTCTATCTCTATGTTTTGTTTCCTCTTGATGTAGCCCTAAGCACTGACTGGTGAGAAACACTTTCATGGAAAGAGGTGGCGAAGCTTCCAAAAATTACGAATCTCCAGAAATCTCAGCCAATATTTTTTCACCCAAACTGGATGATACTTTCAGGTAATGATCAGAAACTAAGGCGACTTGGTTCCCCAAATTTCGTTCTTCTATGTTGAAGCGTTCATTTCCAGTAACAGTTTGAATTTTTAGGTATCACTCTGTTTTCTCCTATATTGATAGATGTATTTGGAACTCTAAATCCAACACGGATTGTGCTAGCTTCTTGAAACTTGATACAGTAAAGTAGTTTCACGTTCTATCTCTATGTTTTGTTTCCTCTTGATGTAGCCCTAAGCACTGAGTGGCGAGAAACACTTTCATGGAAAGGGTTTGCCTAGCTTCCAAAAATTACGAATCTCCAGAAAGCAAATATTTTTTCACCCAAACTGGATGATACTTTCAGGTAATGATCAGTACACTAAGGCGACTTGGTTCCCCAAATTTCGTTCTTCTATGTTGAAGCGTTCATTTCCAGTAACAGTTTGAAATTTTAGGTTTCACTCTGTTTTCTCCTATATTGATAGATGTATTTGGAACTCTAAATTGAACACGGTTTTTGCTAGCTTCTTGAAACTTGACACAGTAAAGTTGTTTCACGTTCTATCTCTATGTTTTGTTTCCTCTTGATGTAGCCCTAAGTAGTGACTGGCGAGAAGCACTTTCATGGAAAGGGGTTGCCAAGCTTCCAAAAATTACAAATCTCCAGAAATCTCAGCAAATATTTTTTCACCCAAGCTGGATGATACTTTCAGGTAATGATCAGTACACTAAGGCGACTTGGTTCCCCAAATTTCGTTCTTCTATGTTGAAGCGTTCATTTCCAGTAACAGTTTGAAATTTTAGGTTTCACTCTGTTTTCTCCTATATTGATAGATGTATTTGCAACTCTAAATCCAACACGGTTTGCGCTAGCTTCTTGAAACTTGACACAGTAAAGTAGTTTCACGTTCTATCTCTATGTTTTGTTTCCTCTTGATGTAGCCCTAAGCAGTGACTGGCGAGAAGCACTTTCATGGAAAGGGGTTGCCAAGCTTCCAAATTACGAATCTCCAGAAATGTCAGCAAATATTTTTTCACCCAAACTGGATGATACTTTCAGGTAATGATCAGTACACTAAGGCGACTTGGTTCCCCAAATTTCGTTCTTCTATGTTGAAGCATTCATTTCCAGTAACAGTTTGAATTTTGAGGTTTCACTCTGTTTTCTCCTATATTGATAGATGTATTTGCAACTCTAAATCCAACACGGTTTGTGCTAGCTTCTTGAAACTTGACACAGTAAAGTAGTTTCACGTTCTATCTCTATGTTTTGTTTCCTCTTGATGTAGCCCTAAGCAGTGACTGGCGAGAAGGACTTTCATGGAAAGGGGTTGCCAAGCTTCCAAAAATTACGAATCTCCATAAATCTCAGCAAATATTTTTTCACCCAAACTGGATGATACTTTCAGGTAATGATCAGTACACTAAGGCGACTTGGTTCCCCAAATTTCGTTCTTCTATGTTGAAGCGTTCATTTCCAGTAACAGTTTGAATTTTTAGGTTTCACTCTGTTTTCTCCTATATTGATAGATGTATTTGGAACTCTAAATCCAACACGGTTTGTGCTAGCTTCTTGAAACTTGACACAGTAAAGTAGTTTCACGTTCTATCTCTATGGTTTGTTTCCTCTTGATGTAGCCCTAAGCAGTGACTGGCGAGAAGCACTTTCATGGAAAGGGGTCGCCAAGCTTCCAAAAATTACGAATCTCCAGAAATCTCAGCAAATATTTTTTCACCCAAACTGGATGATACTTTCAGGTAATGATCAGTACACTAAGGCGACTTGGTTCCCCAAATTTCGTTCTTCTATGTTGAAGCGTTCATTTCCAGTAACAGTTTGAATTTTGAGGTTTCACTCTGTTTTCTCCTATATTGATAGATGTATTTGCAACTCTAAATCCAACACGGTTTGTGCTAGCTTCTTGAAACTTGACACAGTAAAGTAGTTTCACGTTCTATCTCTATGTTTTGTTTCCTCTTGATGTAGCCCTAAGCAGTGACTGGCGAGAAGCACTTTCATGGAAAGGGGTAGCCAAGCTTCCAAAAATTACGAATCTAAAGAAATCTCAGCAAATATTTTTTCACCCAAACTGGATGATACTTTCAGGTAATGATCAGTACACTAAGGCGACTTGGTTCCCCAAATTTCGTTCTTCTATGTTGAAGCGTTCATTTCCAGTAACAGTTTGAATTTTTAGGTTTCACTCTGTTTTCTCCTATATTGATAGATGTATTTGGAACTCTAAATCCAACATGGTTTGTGCTAGCTTTTTGAAACTTGACACAGTAAAGTAGTTTCACGTTCTATCTCTATGTTTTGTTTCCTCTTGATGTAGCCCTAAGCACTGACTGGCGAGAAACACTTTCATGCAAAGGGTTTGCCTAGCTTCCAAAAATTACGAATCTCCAGAAAGCAAATATTTTTTCACCCAAACTGGATGATACTTTCAGGTAATGATCAGTACACTAAGGCGACTTGGTTCCCCAAATTTCGTTCTTCTATGTTGAAGCGTTCATTTCCAGTAACAGTTTGAATTTTTAGGTTTCACTCTGTTTTCTCCTATATTGTTAGATGTATTTGGAACTCTATATCCAACACGGTTTGTGCTAGCTTCTTGAAACTTGACACAGTGAAGTAGTTTCACGTTCTATCTCTATGTTTTGTTTCCTCTTGATGTAGCCCTAAGCACTGACTGGCGAGAAACACTTTCATGGAAAGGGGTGGCGAAGCTTCCAAAAATTACGAATCTCCAGAAATCTCAGCCAATATTTTTTCACCCAAACTGGATGATACTTTCAGGTAATGATCAGTAAACTAAGGCGACTTGGTTCCCCAAATTTCGTTCTTCTATGTTGAAGCGTTCATTTCCAGTAACAGTTTGAATTTTTAGGTATCACTCTGTTTTCTCCTATATTGATAGATGTATTTGGAACTGTAAATCCAACACGGATTGTGCTAGCTTCTTGAAACTTGATACAGTAAAGTAGTTTCACGTTCTATCTCTATGTTTTGTTTCCTCTTGATGTAGCCCTAAGCACTGAGTGGCGAGAAACACTTTCATGGAAAGGGTTTGCCTAGCTTCCAAAAATTACGAATCTCCAGAAAGCAAATATTTTTTCACCCAAACTGTATGATACTTTCAGGTAATGATCAGTACACTAAGGCGACTTGGTTCCCCAAATTTCGTTCTTCTATGTTGAAGCGTTCATTTCCAGTAACAGTTTGAAATTTTAGGTTTCACTCTGTTTTCTCCTATATTGATAGATGTATTTGGAACTCTAAATTGAACACGGTTTTTGCTAGCTTCTTGAAACTTGACACAGTAAAGTTGTTTCACGTTCTATCTCTATGTTTTGTTTCCTCTTGATGTAGCCCTAAGCAGTGACTGGCGAGAAGCACTTTCATGGAAAGGGGTTGCCAAGCTTCCAAAAATTACGAATCTCCAGAAATCTCAGCAAATATTTTTTCACCCAAACTGGATGATACTTTCAGGTAATGATCAGTACACTAAGGCGACTTGGTTCCCCAAATTTCGTTCTTCTATGTTGAAGCGTTCATTTCCAGTAACAGTTTGAAATTTTAGGTTTCACTCTGTTTTCTCCTATATTGATAGATGTATTTGCAACTCTAAATCCAACACGGTTTGCGCTAGCTTCTTGAAACTTGACACAGTAAAGTAGTTTCACGTTCTATCTCTATGTTTTGTTTCCTCTTGATGTAGCCCTAAGCAGTGACTGGCGAGAAGCACTTTCATGGAAAGGGGTTGCCAAGCTTCCAAATTACGAATCTCCAGAAATGTCAGCAAATATTTTTTCACCCGAACTGGATGATACTTTCAGGTAATGATCAGTACACTAAGGCGACTTGGTTCCCCAAATTTCGTTCTTCTATGTTGAAGCGTTCATTTCCAGTAACAGTTTGAATTTTTAGGTTTCACTCTGTTTTCTCCTATATTGATAGATGTATTTGGAACTCTAAATCCAACACGGTTTGTGCTAGCTTCTTGAAACTTGACACAGTAAAGTAGTTTCACGTTCTATCTCTATGGTTTGTTTCCTCTTGATGTAGCCCTAAGCAGTGACTGGCGAGAAGCACTTTCATGGAAAGGGGTCGCCAAGCTTCCAAAAATTACGAATCTCCAGAAATCTCAGCAAATATTTTTTCACCCAAACTGGATGATACTTTCAGGTAATGATCAGTACACTAAGGCGACTTGGTTCCCCAAATTTCGTTCTATGTTGAAGCGTTCATTTCCAGTAACAGTTTGAATTTTGAGGTTTCACTCTGTTTTCTCCTATATTGATAGATGTATTTGGAACTCTAAATCCAACACGGTTTGTGCTAGCTTCTTGAAACTTGACACAGTAAAGTAGTTTCACGTTCTATCTCTATGTTTTGTTTCCTCTTGATGTAGCCCTAAGCAGTGACTGGCGAGAAGCACTTTCATGGAAAGGGGTTGCCAAGCTTCCAAAAATTACGAATCTCCAGAAATCTCAGCAAATATTTTTTCACCCAAACTGGATGATACTTTCAGGTAATGATCAGTACACTAAGGCGACTTGGTTCCCCAAATTTCGTTCTTCTATGTTGAAGCGTTCATTTCCAGTAACAGTTTGAATTTTTAGGTTTCACTCTGTTTTCTCCTATATTGATAGATGTATTTGGAACTCTAAATCCAACACGGTTTGTGCTAGCTTCTTGAAACTTGACACAGTAAAGTAGTTTCAAGTTCTATCTCTATGGTTTGTTTCCTCTTGATGTAGCCCTAAGCAGTTACTGGCGAGAAGCAATTTCATGGAAAGTGGTCGCCAAGCTTCCAAAAATTACGAATCTCCAGAAATCTCAGCAAATATTTTTTCACCCAAACTGGATGATACTTTCAGGTAATGATCAGTACACTAAGGCGACTTGGTTCCCCAAATTTCGTTCTATGTTGAAGCGTTCATTTCCAGTAACAGTTTGAATTTTGAGGTTTCACTCTGTTTTCTCCTATATTGATAGATGTATTTGCAACTCTAAATCCAACACGGTTTGTGCTAGCTTCTTGAAACTTGACAGAGTAAAGTAGTTTCACGTTCTATCTCTATGTTTTGTTTCCTCTTGATGTAGCCCTAAGCAGTGACTGGCGAGAAGCACTTTCATGGAAAGGGGTTGCCAAGCTTCCAAAAATTACGAATCTCCAGAAATCTCAGCAAATATTTTTTCACCCAAACTGGATGATACTTTCAGGTAATGATCAGTACACTAAGGCGACTTGGTTCCCCAAATTTCGTTCTTCTATGCTGAAGCGTTCATTTCCAGTAACAGTTTGAATTTTTAGGTTTCACTCTGTTTTCTCCTATATTGATAGATGTATTTGGAACTCTAAATCCAACACGGTTTGTGCTAGCTTCTTGAAACTTGACACAGTAAAGTAGTTTCACGTTCTATCTCTATGGTTTGTTTCCTCTTGATGTAGCCCTAAGCAGTGACTGGCGAGAAGCACTTTCATGGAAAGGGGTTGCCAAGCTTCCAAAAATTACGAATCTCCAGAAATGTCAGCAAATATTTTTTCACCCAAACTGGATGATACTTTCAGGTAATGATCAGTACACTAAGGCGACTTGGTTCCCCAAATTTCGTTCTTCTATGTTGAAGCGTTCATTTCCAGTAACAGTTTGAATTTTGAGGTTTCACTCTGTTTTCTCCTATATTGATAGATGTATTTGCAACTCTAAATCCAACACGGTTTGTGCTAGCTTCTTGAAACTTGACACAGTAAAGTAGTTTCACGTTCTATCTCTATGTTTTGTTTCCTCTTGATGTAGCCCTAAGCAGTGACTGGCGAGAAGCACTTTCATGGAAAGGGGTTGCCAAGCTTCCAAAAATTACGAATCTCCAGAAATCTCAGCAAATATTTTTTCACCCAAACTGGATGATACTTTCAGATAATGATCAGTACACTAAGGCGACTTGGTTCCCCAAATTTAGTTCTTCTATGTTAAAGCGTTCATTTCCAGTAACAGTTTGAATTTTTAGGTTTCACTCTGTTTTCTCCTATATTGATAGATGTATTTGGAACTCTAAATCCAACACGGTTTGTGCTAGCTTCTTGAAACTTGACACAGTAAAGTAGTTTCACGTTCTATCTCTATGTTTTGTTTCCTCTTGACGTAGCCCTAAGCAGTGACTGGCGAGAAACACTTTCATGGAAAGGGGTTGCCAAGCTTCCAAAAATTACGAATCTCCAGAAATCTCAGCCAATATTTTTTCACCCAAACTGGATGATACTTTCAGGTAATGATCAGTAAACTAAGGCGACTTGGTTCCGCAAATTTCGTTCTTCTATGTTGAAGCGTTCATTTCCAGTAAGAGTTTGAATTTTTAGGTATCACTCTGTTTCCTCCTATATTGATAGATGTATTTGGAACTCTAAATCCAACACGGTTTGTTCTAGCTTCTTGAAACTTGACACAGTAAAGTAGTTTCACGTTCTATCTCTATGTTTTGTTTCCTCTTGAAGTAGCCCTAAGCAGTGACTGGCGAGAAACACTTTCATGGAAAGGGGTTGACAAGCTTCCAAAAATTACGAATCTCCAGAAAGCAAATATTTTTTCACCCAAACTGGATGATACTTTCAGGTAATGATCAGTACACTAAGGCGACTTGGTTCCCCAAATTTCGTTCTTCTATGTTGAAGCGTTCATTTCCAGTAACAGTTTGAATTTTTAGGTTTCACTCTGTTTTCTCCTATATTGATAGATGTATTTGGAACTCTAAATCCAACACGGTTTGTGCTAGCTTCTTGAAACTTGACACAGTAAAGTAGTTTCACGTTCTATCTCTATGTTTTGTTTCCTCTTGACGTAGCCCTAAGCAGTGACTGGCGAGAAGCACTTTCATGGAAAGGGGTCGCCAAGCTTCCAAAAATTACGAATCTCCAGAAATCTCAGCAAATATTTTTTCACCCAAACTGGATGATACTTTCAGGTAATGATCAGTACACTAAGGCGACTTGGTTCCCCAAATTTCGTTCTTCTATGTTGAAGCGTTCATTTCCAGTAACAGTTTGAATTTTGAGGTTTCACTCTGTTTTCTCCTATATTGATAGATGTATTTGCAACTCTAAATCCAACACGGTTTGTGCTAGCTTCTTGAAACTTGACACAGTAAAGTAGTTTCACGTTCTATCTCTATGTTTTGTTTCCTCTTGATGTAGCCCTAAGCAGTGACTGGCGAGAAGCACTTTCATGGAAAGGGGTTGCCAAGCTTCCAAAAATTACGAATCTCCAGAAATCTCAGCAAATATTTTTTCACCCAAACTGGATGATACTTTCAGGTAATGATCAGTACACTAGGCGACTTGGTTCCCCAAATTTCGTTCTTCTATGTTGAAGCGTTCATTTCCAGTAACAGTTTGAATTTTTAGGTTTCACTCTGTTTTCTCCTATATTGATAGATGTATTTGGAACTCTAAATCCAACACGGTTTGTGCTAGCTTCTTGAAACTTGACACAGTAAAGTAGTTTCAAGTTCTATCTCTATGGTTTGTTTCCTCTTGATGTAGCCCTAAGCAGTTACTGGCGAGAAGCACTTTCATGGAAAGTGGTCGCCAAGCTTCCAAAAATTACGAATCTCCAGAAATCTCAGCAAATATTTTTTCACCCAAACTGGATGATACTTTCAGGTAATGATCAGTACACTAAGGCGACTTGGTTCCCCAAATTTCGTTCTTCTATGTTGAAGTGTTCATTTCCAGTAACAGTTTGAATTTTGAGGTTTCACTCTGTTTTCTCCTATATTGATAGATGTATTTGGAACTCTAAATCCAACACGGTTTGTGCTAGCTTCTTGAAACTTGACACAGTAAAGTAGTTTCACGTTCTATCTCTATGTTTTGTTTCCTCTTGATGTAGCCCTAAGCACTGACTGGCGAGAAACACTTTCATGGAAAGGGTTTGCCTAGCTTCCAAAAATTACGAATCTCCAAAAAGCAAATATTTTTTCACCCAAACTGGATGATACTTTCAGGTAATGATCAGTACACTAAGGCGACTTGGTTCCCCAAATTTCGTTCTTCTATGTTGAAGCGTTCATTTCCAGTAACAGTGTGAATTTTTAGGTTTCACTCTGTTTTCTCCTATATTGATAGATGTATTTGGAACTCTAAATCCAACACGGTTTGTGCTAGCTTCTTGAAACTTGACACAGTAAAGTAGTATCACGTTCTATCTCTATGGTTTGTTTCCTCTTGATGTAGCCCTAAGCAGTGACTGGCGAGAAGCACTTTCATGGAAAGGGTTTGCCAAGCTTCCAAAAATTAGGAATCTCCAGAAATGTCAGCAAATATTTTTTCACCCAAACTGGATGATACTTTCAGGTAATGATCAGTACACTAAGGCGACTTGGTTCCCCAAATTTAGTTCTTCTATGTTGAAGCGTTCATTTCCAGTAACAGTTTGAATTTTTAGGTTACACTCTGTTTTCTCCTATATTGATAGATGTATTTGGAACTCTAAATCCAACACGGTTTGTGCTAGCTTCTTGAAACTTGACACAGTGAAGTAGTTTCACGTTCTATCTCTATGTTTTGTTTCCTCTTGATGTAGCCCTAAGCAGTTACTGGCGAGAAGCACTTTCATGGAAAGTGGTCGCCAAGCTTCCAAAAATTACGAATCTCCAGAAATCTCAGCAAATATTTTTTCACCCAAACTGGATGATACTTTCAGGTAATGATCAGTACACTAAGGCGACTTGGTTCCCCAAATTTCGTTCTTCTATGTTGAAGTGTTCATTTCCAGTAACAGTTTGAATTTTGAGGTTTCACTCTGTTTTCTCCTATATTGATAGATGTATTTGGAACTCTAAATCCAACACGGTTTGTGCTAGCTTCTTGAAACTTGACACAGTAAAGTAGTTTCACGTTCTATCTCTATGTTTTGTTTCCTCTTGATGTAGCCCTAAGCACTGACTGGCGAGAAACACTTTCATGGAAAGGGTTTGCCTAGCTTCCAAAAATTACGAATCTCCAAAAAGCAAATATTTTTTCACCCAAACTGGATGATACTTTCAGGTAATGATCAGTACACTAAGGCGACTTGGTTCCCCAAATTTCGTTCTTCTATGTTGAAGCGTTCATTTCCAGTAACAGTGTGAATTTTTAGGTTTCACTCTGTTTTCTCCTATATTGATAGATGTATTTGGAACTCTAAATCCAACACGGTTTGTGCTAGCTTCTTGAAACTTGACACAGTAAAGTAGTATCACGTTCTATCTCTATGGTTTGTTTCCTCTTGATGTAGCCCTAAGCAGTGACTGGCGAGAAGCACTTTCATGGAAAGGGTTTGCCAAGCTTCCAAAAATTAGGAATCTCCAGAAATGTCAGCAAATATTTTTTCACCCAAACTGGATGATACTTTCAGGTAATGATCAGTACACTAAGGCGACTTGGTTCCCCAAATTTAGTTCTTCTATGTTGAAGCGTTCATTTCCAGTAACAGTTTGAATTTTTAGGTTACACTCTGTTTTCTCCTATATTGATAGATGTATTTGGAACTCTAAATCCAACACGGTTTGTGCTAGCTTCTTGAAACTTGACACAGTGAAGTAGTTTCACGTTCTATCTCTATGTTTTGTTTCCTCTTGATGTAGCCCTAAGCACAGACTGGCGAGAAACACTTTCATGGAAAGGGGTTGCCAAGCTTCCAAAAATTACGAATCCCCAGAAATCTCAGCCAATATTTTTTCACCCAAACTGGATGATACTTTCAGGTAATGATCAGTACACTAAGGCGACTTGGTTCCGAAAATTTCGTTCTTCTATGTTGAAGCGTTCATTTCCAGTAACAGTTTGAATTTTTAGGTATCACTCTGTTTCCTCCTATATTGATAGATGTATTTGGAACTCTAAATCCAACACGGTTTGTGCTAGCTTCTTGAAACTTGACACAGTAAAGTAGTTTCACGTTCTATCTCTATGTTTTGTTTCCTCTTGATGTAGCCCTAAGCAGTGACTGGCGAGAAGCACTTTCATGGAAAGGGGTTGCCAAGCTTCCAAAAATTACGAATCTCCAGAAATGTCAGCAAATATTTTTTCACCCAAACTGGATGATACTTTCAGGTAATGATCAGTACACTAAGGCGACTTGGTTCCCCAAATTTCGTTCTTCTATGTTGAAGCGTTCATTTCCAGTAACAGTTTGAATTTTGAGGTTTCACTCTGTTTTCTCCTATATTGATAGATGTATTTGCAACTCTAAATCCAACACGGTTTGTGCTAGCTTCTTGAAACTTGACACAGTAAAGTAGTTTCACGTTCTATCTCTATGTTTTGTTTCCTCTTGATGTAGCCCTAAGCAGTGACTGGCGAGAAGCACTTTCATGGAAAGGGGTTGCCAAGCTTCCAAAAATTACGAATCTCCAGAAATCTCAGCAAATATTTTTTCACCCAAACTGGATGATATTTCAGATAATGATCAGTACACTAAGGCGACTTGGTTCCCCAAATTTAGTTCTTCTATGTTAAAGCGTTCATTTCCAGTAACAGTTTGAATTTTTAGGTTTCACTCTGTTTTCTCCTATATTGATAGATGTATTTGGAACTCTAAATCCAACACGGTTTGTGCTAGCTTCTTGAAACTTGACACAGTGAAGTAGTTTCACGTTCTATCTCTATGTTTTGTTTCCTCTTGATGTAGCCCTAAGCACTGACTGGCGAGAAACACTTTCATGGAAAGGGGTTGCCAAGCTTCCAAAAATTACGAATCCCCAGAAATCTCAGCCAATATTTTTTCACCCAAACTGGATGATACTTTCAGGTAATGATCAGTAAACTAAGGCGACTTGGTTCCGAAAATTTCGTTCTTCTATGTTGAAGCGTTCATTTCCAGTAACAGTTTGAATTTTTAGGTATCACTCTGTTTCCTCCTATATTGATAGATGTATTTGGAACTCTAAATCCAACACGGTTTGTGCTAGCTTCTTGAAACTTGACACAGTAAAGTAGTTTCACGTTCTATCTCTATGTTTTGTTTCCTCTTGACGTAGCCCTAAGCAGTGACTGGCGAGAAACACTTTCATGGAAAGGGGTTGCCAAGCTTCCAAAAATTACGAATCTCCAGAAATCTCAGCCAATATTTTTTCACCCAAACTGGATGATACTTTCAGGTAATGATCAGTAAACTAAGGCGACTTGGTTCCGCAAATTTCGTTCTTCTATGTTGAAGCGTTCATTTCCAGTAAGAGTTTGAATTTTTAGGTATCACTCTGTTTCCTCCTATATTGATAGATGTATTTGGAACTCTAAATCCAACACGGTTTGTTCTAGCTTCTTGAAACTTGACACAGTAAAGTAGTTTCACGTTCTATCTCTATGTTTTGTTTCCTCTTGAAGTATACCTAAGCAGTGACTGGCGAGAAACATTTTCATGGAAAGGGGTTGACAAGCTTCCAAAAATTACGAATCTCCAGAAAGCAAATATTTTTTCACCCAAACTGGATGATACTTTCAGGTAATGATCAGTACACTAAGGCGACTTGGTTCCCCAAATTTCGTTCTTCTATGTTGAAGCGTTCATTTCCAGTAACAGTTTGAATTTTTAGGTTTCACTCTGTTTTCTCCTATATTGATAGATGTATTTGGAACTCTAAATCCAACACGGTTTGTGCTAGCTTCTTGAAACTTGACACAGTAAAGTAGTTTCACGTTCTATCTCTATGTTTTGTTTCCTCTTGACGTAGCCCTAAGCAGTGACTGGCGAGAAGCACTTTCATGGAAAGGGGTCGCCAAGCTTCCAAAAATTACGAATCTCCAGAAATCTCAGCAAATATTTTTTCACCCAAACTGGATGATACTTTCAGGTAATGATCAGTACATTAAGGCGACTTGGTTCCCCAAATTTCGTTCTTCTATGTTGAAGCGTTCATTTCCAGTAACAGTTTGAATTTTGAGGTTTCACTCTGTTTTCTCCTATATTGATAGATGTATTTGCAACTCTAAATCCAACACGGTTTGTGCTAGCTTCTTGAAACTTGACACAGTAAAGTAGTTTCACGTTCTATCTCTATGTTTTGTTTCCTCTTGATGTAGCCCTAAGCAGTGACTGGCGAGAAGCACTTTCATGGAAAGGGGTTGCCAAGCTTCCAAAAATTACGAATCTCCAGAAATCTCAGCAAATATTTTTTCACCCAAACTGGATGATACTTTCAGGTAATGATCAGTACACTAAGGCGACTTGGTTCCCCAAATTTCGTTCTTCTATGTTGAAGCGTTCATTTCCAGTAACAGTTTGAATTTTGAGGTTTCACTCTGTTTTCTCCTATATTGATAGATGTATTTGGAACTCTAAATCCAACACGGTTTGTGCAAGCTTCTTGAAACTTGACACAGTAAAGTAGTTTCACGTTCTATCTCTATGTTTTGTTTCCTCTTGATGTAGCCCTAAGCACTGACTGGCGAGAAACACTTTCATGGAAAGGGTTTGCCTAGCTTCCAAAAATTACGAATCTCCAAAAAGCAAATATTTTTTCACCCAAACTGGATGATACTTTCAGGTAATGATCAGTACACTAAGGCGACTTGGTTCCCCAAATTTCGTTCTTCTATGTTGAAGCGTTCATTTCCAGTAACAGTTTGAATTTTTAGGTTTCACTCTGTTTTCTCCTATATTGATAGATGTATTTGGAACTCTAAATCCAACACGGTTTGTGCTAGCTTCTTGAAACTTGACACAGTAAAGTAGTTTCACGTTCTATCTCTATGGTTTGTTTCCTCTTGATGTAGCCCTAAGCAGTGACTGGCGAGAAGCACTTTCATGGGAAGGGTTTGCCAAGCTTCCAAAAATTAGGAATCTCCAGAAATGTCAGCAAATATTTTTTCACCCAAACTGGATGATACTTTCAGGTAATGATCAGTACACTAAGGCGACTTGGTTCCCCAAATTTAGTTCTTCTATGTTGAAGCGTTCATTTCCAGTAACAGTTTGAATTTTTAGGTTACACTCTGTTTTCTCCTATATTGATAGATGTATTTGGAACTCTAAATCCAACACGGTTTGTGCTAGCTTCTTGAAACTTGACACAGTGAAGTAGTTTCACGTTCTATCTCTATGTTTTGTTTCCTCTTGATGTAGCCCTAAGCACTGACTGGCGAGAAACACTTTCATGGAAAGGGGTTGCCAAGCTTCCAAAAATTACGAATCCCCAGAAATCTCAGCCAATATTTTTTCACCCAAACTGGATGATACTTTCAGGTAATGATCAGTAAACTAAGGCGACTTGGTTCCGAAAATTTCGTTCTTCTATGTTGAAGCGTTCATTTCCAGTAACAGTTTGAATTTTTAGGTATCACTCTGTTTCCTCCTATATTGATAGATGTATTTGGAACTCTAAATCCAACACGGTTTGTGCTAGCTTCTTGAAACTTGACACAGTAAAGTAGTTTCACGTTCTATCTCTATGTTTTGTTTCCTCTTGACGTAGCCCTAAGCAGTGACTGGCGAGAAACACTTTCATGGAAAGGGGTTGCCAAGCTTCCAAAAATTACGAATCTCCAGAAATCTCAGCCAATATTTTTTCACCCAAACTGGATGATACTTTCAGGTAATGATCAGTAAACTAAGGCGACTTGGTTCCGCAAATTTCGTTCTTCTATGTTGAAGCGTTCATTTCCAGTAAGAGTTTGAATTTTTAGGTATCACTCTGTTTCCTCCTATATTGATAGATGTATTTGGAACTCTAAATCCAACACGGTTTGTTCAAGCTTCTTGAAACTTGACACAGTAAAGTAGTTTCACGTTCTATCTCTATGTTTTGTTTCCTCTTGAAGTAGCCCTAAGCAGTGACTGGCGAGAAACATTTTCATGGAAAGTGGTTGACAAGCTTCCAAAAATTACGAATCTCCAGAAAGCAAATATTTTTTCACCCAAACTGGATGATACTTTCAGGTAATGATCAGTACACTAAGGCGACTTGGTTCCCCAAATTTCGTTCTTCTATGTTGAAGCGTTCATTTCCAGTAACAGTTTGAATTTTTAGGTTTCACTCTGTTTTCTCCTATATTGATAGATGTATTTGGAACTCTAAATCCAACACGGTTTGTGCTAGCTTCTTGAAACTTGACACAGTAAAGTAGTTTCACGTTCTATCTCTATGTTTTGTTTCCTCTTGACGTAGCCCTAAGCAGTGACTGGCGAGAAGCACTTTCATGGAAAGGGGTCGCCAAGCTTCCAAAAATTACGAATCTCCAGAAATCTCAGCAAATATTTTTTCACCCAAACTGGATGATACTTTCAGGTAATGATCAGTACACTAAGGCGACTTGGTTCCCCAAATTTCGTTCTTCTATGTTGAAGCGTTCATTTCCAGTAACAGTTTGAATTTTGAGGTTTCACTCTGTTTTCTCCTATATTGATAGATGTATTTGCAACTCTAAATCCAACACGGTTTGTGCTAGCTTCTTGAAACTTGACACAGTAAAGTAGTTTCACGTTCTATCTCTATGTTTTGTTTCCTCTTGATGTAGCCCTAAGCAGTGACTGGCGAGAAGCACTTTCATGGAAAGGGGTTGCCAAGCTTCCAAAAATTACGAATCTCCAGAAATCTCAGCAAATATTTTTTCACCCAAACTGGATGATACTTTCAGGTAATGATCAGTACACTAAGGCGACTTGGTTCCCCAAATTTCGTTCTTCTATGTTGAAGCGTTCATTTCCAGTAACAGTTTGAATTTTTAGGTTTCACTCTGTTTTCTCCTATATTGATAGATGTATTTGGAACTCTAAATCCAACACGGTTTGTGCTAGCTTCTTGAAACTTGACACAGTAAAGTAGTTTCAAGTTCTATCTCTATGGTTTGTTTCCTCTTGATGTAGCCCTAAGCAGTTACTGGCGAGAAGCACTTTCATGGAAAGTGGTCGCCAAGCTTCCAAAAATTACGAATCTCCAGAAATCTCAGCAAATATTTTTTCACCCAAATTGGATGATACTTTCAGGTAATGATCAGTACACTAAGGCGACTTGGTTCCCCAAATTTCGTTCTATGTTGAAGCGTTCATTTCCAGTAACAGTTTGAATTTTGAGGTTTCACTCTGTTTTCTCCTATATTGATAGATGTATTTGCAACTCTAAATCCAACACGGTTTGTGCTAGCTTCTTGAAACTTGACACAGTAAAGTAGTTTCACGTTCCATCTCTATGTTTTGTTTCCTCTTGATGTAGCCCTAAGCAGTGACTGGCGAGAAACACTTTCATGGAAAGGGGTTGCCAAGCTTCCAAAAATTACGAATCTCCAGAAATCTCAGCAAATATTTTTTCACCCAAACTGGATGATACTTTCAGGTAATGATCAGTACACTAAGGCGACTTGGTTCCCCAAATTTCGTTCTTCTATGTTGAAGCGTTCATTTCCAGTAACAGTTTGAATTTTGAGGTTTCACTGTTTTCTCCTATATTGATAGATGTATTTGCAACTCTAAATCCAACACGGTTTGTGCTAGCTTCTTGAAACTTGACACAGTAAAGTAGTTTCACGTTCTATCTCTATGTTTTGTTTCCTCTTGATGTAGCCCTAAGCAGTGACTGGCGAGAAGCACTTTCATGGAAAGGGGTTGCCAAGCTTCCAAAAATTACGAATCTCCAGAAATCTCAGCAAATATTTTTTCACCCAAACTGGATGATACTTTCAGATAATGATCAGTACACTAAGGCGACTTGGTTCCCCAAATTTAGTTCTTCTATGTTAAAGCGTTCATTTCCAGTAACAGTTTGAATTTTTAGGTTTCACTCTGTTTTCTCCTATATTGATAGATGTATTTGGAACTCTAAATCCAACACGGTTTGTGCTAGCTTCTTGAAACTTGACACAGTAAAGTAGTTTCACGTTCTATCTCTATGTTTTGTTTCCTCTTGATGTAGCCCTAAGCACTGACTGGCGAGAAACACTTTCATGGAAAGGGGTTGCGAAGCTTCCAAAAATTATGAATCTCCAGAAATCTCAGCAAATATTTTTTCACCCAAATTGGATGATACTTTCAGGTAATGATCAGTAAACTAAGGCGACTTGGTTCCGCAAATTTCGTTCTTCTATGTTGAAGCGTTCATTTCCAGTAACAGTTTGAATTTTTAGGTATCACTCTGTTTCCTCCTATATTGATAGATGTATTTGGAACTCTAAATCCAACACGGTTTGTGCTAGCTTCTTGAAACTTGACACAGTAAATAGTTTCACGTTCTATCTCTATGTTTTTTTTCCTCTTGACGTAGCCCTAAGCAGTGACTGGCGAGAAACACTTTCATGGAAAGGGGTTGCCAAGCTTCCAAAAATTACGAATCTCCAGAAATCTCAGCAAATATTTTTTCACCCAAACTGGATGATACTTTCAGGTAATGATCAGTACACTAAGGCGACTTGGTTCCCCAAATTTCGTTCTTCTATGTTGAAGCGTTCATTTCCAGTAACAGTTTGAATTTTGAGGTTTCACTCTGTTTTCTCCTATATTGATAGATGTATTTGGAACTCTAAATCCAACACGGTTTGTGCTAGCTTCTTGAAACTTGACACAGTAAAGTAGTTTCACGTTCTATCTCTTTGTTTTGTTTCCTCTTGATGTAGCCCTAAGCACTGACTGGTGAGAAACACTTTCATGGAAAGGGTTTGCCTAGCTTCCAAAAATTACGAATCTCCAAAAAGCAAATATTTTTTCACCCAAACTGGATGATACTTTCAGGTAATGATCAGTACACTAAGGCGACTTGGTTCCCCAAATTTCGTTCTTCTATGTTGAAGCGTTCATTTCCAGTAACAGTTTGAATTTTTAGGTTTCACTCTGTTTTCTCCTATATTGATAGATGTATTTGGAACTCTAAATCCAACACGGTTTGTGCTAGCTTCTTGAAACTTGACACAGTAAAGTAGTTTCACGTTCTATCTCTATGGTTTGTTTCCTCTTGATGTAGCCCTAAGCAGTGACTGGCGAGAAGCACTTTCATGGAAAGGGTTTGCCAAGCTTCCAAAAATTAGGAATCTCCAGAAATGTCAGCAAATATTTTTTCACCCAAACTGGATGATACTTTCAGGTAATGATCAGTACACTAAGGCGACTTGGTTCCCCAAATTTAGTTCTTCTATGTTGAAGCGTTCATTTCCAGTAACAGTTTGAATTTTTAGGTTACACTCTGTTTTCTCCTATATTGATAGATGTATTTGGAACTCTAAATCCAACACGGTTTGTGCTAGCTTCTTGAAACTTGACACAGTGAAGTAGTTTCACGTTCTATCTCTATGTTTTGTTTCCTCTTGATGTAGCCCTAAGCACTAACTGGCGAGAAACACTTTCATGGAAAGGGGTTGCCAAGCTTCCAAAAATTACGAATCCCCAGAAATCTCAGCCAATATTTTTTCACCCAAACTGGATGATACTTTCAGGTAATGATCAGTACACTAAGGCGACTTGGTTCCGAAAATTTCGTTCTTCTATGTTGAAGCGTTCATTTCCAGTAACAGTTTGAATTTTTAGGTATCACTCTGTTTCCTCCTATATTGATAGATGTATTTGGAACTCTAAATCCAACACGGTTTGTGCTAGCTTCTTGAAACTTGACATAGTAAAGTAGTTTCACGTTCTATCTCTATGTTTTGTTTCCTCTTGACGTAGCCCTAAGCAGTGACTGGCGAGAAACACTTTCATGGAAAGGGGTTGCCAAGCTTCCAAAAATTACGAATCTCCAGAAATCTCAGCCAATATTTTTTCACCCAAACTGGATGATACTTTCAGGTAATGATCAGTAAACTAAGGCGACTTGGTTCCGCAAATTTCGTTCTTCTATGTTGAAGCGTTCATTTCCAGTAACAGTTTGAATTTTTAGGTATCACTCTGTTTCCTCCTATATTGATAGATGTATTTGGAACTCTAAATCCAACACGGTTTGTTCTAGCTTCTTGAAACTTGACACAGTAAAGTAGTTTCACGTTCTATCTCTATGTTTTGTTTCCTCTTGAAGTAGCCCTAAGCAGTGACTGGCGAGAAACACTTTCATGGAAAGGGGTTGACAAGCTTCCAAAAATTACGAATCTCCAGAAATCTCAGCCAATATTTTTTCACCCAAACTGGATGATACTTTCAGGTAATGATCAGTACACTAAGGCGACTTAGTTCCCCAAATTTCGTTCTTCTATGTTGAAGCGTTCATTTCCAGTAACAGTTTGAATTTTGAGGTTTCACTCTGTTTTCTCCTATATTGATAGATGTATTTGGAACTCCAAATCCAACACGGTTTGTGCTAGCTTCTTGAAACTTGACACAGTAAAGTAGTTTCACGTTCTATCTCTATGTTTTGTTTCCTCTTGATGTAGCCCTAAGCACTGACTGGCGAGAAACACTTTCATGGAAAGGGTTTGCCTAGCTTCCAAAAATTACGAATCTCCAGAAAGCAAATATTTTTTCACCCAAACTGGATGATACTTTCAGGTAATGATCAGTACACTAAGGCGACAGGTTTCCCAAATTTCGTTCTTCTATGTTGAAGCGTTCATTTCCAGTAACAGTTTGAAATTTTAGGTTTCACTCTGTTTTCTCCTATATTGATAGATGTATTTGCAACTCTAAATCCAACACGGTTTGTGCTAGCTTTTGAAACTTGACACAGTAAAGTAGTTTCACGTTCTATCTCTATGTTTTGTTTCCTCTTGATGTAGCCCTAAGCAGTGACTGGCGAGAAGCACTTTCATGGAAAGGGGTTGCCAAGCTTCCAAAAATTACGAATCTCCAGAAATCTCAGCAAATATTTTTTCACCCAAACTGGATGATACATTCAGTTAATGATCAGTACACTAAGGCGACTTGGTTCCCCAAATTTCGTTCTTCTATATTGAAGCGTTCATTTCCAGTAACAGTTTGAATTTTTATGTTTCACTCTGTTTTCTCCTATATTGATAGATGTATTTGGAACTCTAAATCCAACACGGTTTGTGCTAGCTTCTTGAAACTTGACAGTGTAAAGTAGTTTCACGTTCTATCTCTATGTTTTGTTTCCTCTTGATGTAGCCCAGTGCACTGACTGGCGAGAAACACTTTCATGGAAAGGGTTTGCCTAGCTTCCAAAAATTACGAATCTCCAGAAATCTCAGCCAATATTTTTTCACCCAAACTGGATGATACTTTCAGGTAATGATCAGTAAACGAAGGCGACTTGGTTCCCCAAATTTCGTTCTTCTATGTTGAAGCGTTCATTTCCAGTAACAGTTTGAATTTTTAGGTTTCACTCTGTTTTCTCCTATATTGTTAGATGTATTTGCAACTCTAAATCCAACACAGTTTGTGCTAGCTTCTTGAAACTTGACACAGTAAAGTAGTTTCACGTTCTATCTCTATGTGTTGTTTCCTCTTGATGTAGCCCTAAGCAGTGACTGGCGAGAAGCACTTTCATGGAAAGGGGTTGCCAAGCTTCCAAAAATTACGAATCTCCAGAAATGTCAGCAAATATTTTTTCACCCAAACTGGATGATACTTTCAGGTAACGATCAGTATACGAAGGAGACTTGGTTCCCCAAATTTCGTTCTTCTATATTGAAGCGTTCATTTCCAGTAACAGTTTGAATTTTTAGGTTTCACTCTGTTTTCTCCTATATTGATAGATGTATTTGGAACTCTAAATCCAACACGGTTTGTGCTAGCTTCTTGAAACTTGACACAGTAAAGTAGTTTCACGTTCTATCTCTATGTTTTGTTTCTTCTTGATGTAGCCCTATGCACTGACTGGCGAGAAACACTTTCATGGAAAGTGTTTGCCTAGCTTCCAAAAATTACGAATCTCCAGAAATCTCAGCCAATATTTTTTCACCCAAACTGGATGATACTTTCAGGTAATGATCAGTACACTAAGGCGACTTGGTTCCCCAAATTTCGTTCTTCTATGTTGAAGCGTTCATTTCCAGTAACAGTTTGAATTTTTAGGTTTCACTCTGTTTTCTCCTATATTGTTAGATGTATTTGGAACTCTAAATCCAACACGGTTTGTGCTAGCTTCTTGAAACTTGACACAGTGAAGTAGTTTCACGTTCTATCTCTATGTTTTGTTTCCTCTTGATGTAGCCCTAAGCACTGACTGGTGAGAAACACTTTCATGGAAAGAGGTGGCGAAGCTTCCAAAAATTACGAATCTCCAGAAATCTCAGCCAATATTTTTTCACCCAAACTGGATGATACTTTCAGGTAATGATCAGAAACTAAGGCGACTTGGTTCCCCAAATTTCGTTCTTCTATGTTGAAGCGTTCATTTCCAGTAACAGTTTGAATTTTTAGGTATCACTCTGTTTTCTCCTATATTGATAGATGTATTTGGAACTCTAAATCCAACACGGATTGTGCTAGCTTCTTGAAACTTGATACAGTAAAGTAGTTTCACGTTCTATCTCTATGTTTTGTTTCCTCTTGATGTAGCCCTAAGCACTGAGTGGCGAGAAACACTTTCATGGAAAGGGTTTGCCTAGCTTCCAAAAATTACGAATCTCCAGAAAGCAAATATTTTTTCACCCAAACTGGATGATACTTTCAGGTAATGATCAGTACACTAAGGCGACTTGGTTCCCCAAATTTCGTTCTTCTATGTTGAAGCGTTCATTTCCAGTAACAGTTTGAAATTTTAGGTTTCACTCTGTTTTCTCCTATATTGATAGATGTATTTGGAACTCTAAATTGAACACGGTTTTTGCTAGCTTCTTGAAACTTGACACAGTAAAGTTGTTTCACGTTCTATCTCTATGTTTTGTTTCCTCTTGATGTAGCCCTAAGTAGTGACTGGCGAGAAGCACTTTCATGGAAAGGGGTTGCCAAGCTTCCAAAAATTACAAATCTCCAGAAATCTCAGCAAATATTTCTTCACCCAAGCTGGATGATACTTTCAGGTAATGATCAGTACACTAAGGCGACTTGGTTCCCCAAATTTCGTTCTTCTATGTTGAAGCGTTCATTTCCAGTAACAGTTTGAAATTTTAGGTTTCACTCTGTTTTCTCCTATATTGATAGATGTATTTGCAACTCTAAATCCAACACGGTTTGCGCTAGCTTCTTGAAACTTGACACAGTAAAGTAGTTTCACGTTCTATCTCTATGTTTTGTTTCCTCTTGATGTAGCCCTAAGCAGTGACTGGCGAGAAGCACTTTCATGGAAAGGGGTTGCCAAGCTTCCAAATTACGAATCTCCAGAAATGTCAGCAAATATTTTTTCACCCAAACTGGATGATACTTTCAGGTAATGATCAGTACACTAAGGCGACTTGGTTCCCCAAATTTCGTTCTTCTATGTTGAAGCATTCATTTCCAGTAACAGTTTGAATTTTGAGGTTTCACTCTGTTTTCTCCTATATTGATAGATGTATTTGCAACTCTAAATCCAACACGGTTTGTGCTAGCTTCTTGAAACTTGACACAGTAAAGTAGTTTCACGTTCTATCTCTATGTTTTGTTTCCTCTTGATGTAGCCCTAAGCAGTGACTGGCGAGAAGGACTTTCATGGAAAGGGGTTGCCAAGCTTCCAAAAATTACGAATCTCCATAAATCTCAGCAAATATTTTTTCACCCAAACTGGATGATACTTTCAGGTAATGATCAGTACACTAAGGCGACTTGGTTCCCCAAATTTCGTTCTTCTATGTTGAAGCGTTCATTTCCAGTAACAGTTTGAATTTTGAGGTTTCACTCTGTTTTCTCCTATATTGATAGATGTATTTGCAACTCTAAATCCAACACGGTTTGTGCTAGCTTCTTGAAACTTGACACAGTAAAGTAGTTTCACGTTCTATCTCTATGTTTTGTTTCCTCTTGATGTAGCCCTAAGCAGTGACTGGCGAGAAGCACTTTCATGGAAAGGGGTTGCCAAGCTTCCAAAAATTACGAATCTCCAGAAATCTCAGCAAATATTTTTTCACCCAAACTGGATGATATTTCAGATAATGATCAGTACACTAAGGCGACTTGGTTCCCCAAATTTAGTTCTTCTATGTTAAAGCGTTCATTTCCAGTAACAGTTTGAATTTTTAGGTTTCACTCTGTTTTCTCCTATATTCATAGATGTATTTGGAACTCTAAATCCAACACGGTTTGTGCTAGCTTCTTGAAACGTGACACAGTGAAGTAGTTTCACGTTCTATCTCTATGTTTTGTTTCCTCTTGATGTAGCCCTAAGCACTGACTGGCGAGAAACACTTTCATGGAAAGGGGTTGCCAAGCTTCCAAAAATTACGAATCCCCAGAAATCTCAGCCAATATTTTTTCACCCAAACTGGATGATACTTTCAGGTAATGATCAGTAAACTAAGGCGACTTGGTTCCGAAAATTTCGTTCTTCTATGTTGAAGCGTTCATTTCCAGTAACAGTTTGAATTTTTAGGTATCACTCTGTTTCCTCCTATATTGATAGATGTATTTGGAACTCTAAATCCAACACGGTTTGTGCTAGCTTCTTGAAACTTGACACAGTAAAGTAGTTTCACGTTCTATCTCTATGTTTTGTTTCCTCTTGACGTAGCCCTAAGCAGTGACTGGCGAGAAACACTTTCATGGAAAGGGGTTGCCAAGCTTCCAAAAATTACGAATCTCCAGAAATCTCAGCCAATATTTTTTCACCCAAACTGGATGATACTTTCAGGTAATGATCAGTAAACTAAGGCGACTTGGTTCCGCAAATTTCGTTCTTCTATGTTGAAGCGTTCATTTCCAGTAAGAGTTTGAATTTTTAGGTATCACTCTGTTTCCTCCTATATTGATAGATGTATTTGGAACTCTAAATCCAACACGGTTTGTTCTAGCTTCTTGAAACTTGACACAGTAAAGTAGTTTCACGTTCTATCTCTATGTTTTGTTTCCTCTTGAAGTATACCTAAGCAGTGACTGGCGAGAAACATTTTCATGGAAAGGGGTTGACAAGCTTCCAAAAATTACGAATCTCCAGAAAGCAAATATTTTTTCACCCAAACTGGATGATACTTTCAGGTAATGATCAGTACACTAAGGCGACTTGGTTCCCCAAATTTCGTTCTTCTATGTTGAAGCGTTCATTTCCAGTAACAGTTTGAATTTTTAGGTTTCACTCTGTTTTCTCCTATATTGATAGATGTATTTGGAACTCTAAATCCAACACGGTTTGTGCTAGCTTCTTGAAACTTGACACAGTAAAGTAGTTTCACGTTCTATCTCTATGTTTTGTTTCCTCTTGACGTAGCCCTAAGCAGTGACTGGCGAGAAGCACTTTCATGGAAAGGGGTCGCCAAGCTTCCAAAAATTACGAATCTCCAGAAATCTCAGCAAATATTTTTTCACCCAAACTGGATGATACTTTCAGGTAATGATCAGTACATTAAGGCGACTTGGTTCCCCAAATTTCGTTCTTCTATGTTGAAGCGTTCATTTCCAGTAACAGTTTGAATTTTGAGGTTTCACTCTGTTTTCTCCTATATTGATAGATGTATTTGCAACTCTAAATCCAACACGGTTTGTGCTAGCTTCTTGAAACTTGACACAGTAAAGTAGTTTCACGTTCTATCTCTATGTTTTGTTTCCTCTTGATGTAGCCCTAAGCAGTGACTGGCGAGAAGCACTTTCATGGAAAGGGGTTGCCAAGCTTCCAAAAATTACGAATCTCCAGAAATCTCAGCAAATATTTTTTCACCCAAACTGGATGATACTTTCAGGTAATGATCAGTACACTAAGGCGACTTGGTTCCCCAAATTTCGTTCTTCTATGTTGAAGCGTTCATTTCCAGTAACAGTTTGAATTTTGAGGTTTCACTCTGTTTTCTCCTATATTGATAGATGTATTTGGAACTCTAAATCCAACACGGTTTGTGCAAGCTTCTTGAAACTTGACACAGTAAAGTAGTTTCACGTTCTATCTCTATGTTTTGTTTCCTCTTGATGTAGCCCTAAGCACTGACTGGCGAGAAACACTTTCATGGAAAGGGTTTGCCTAGCTTCCAAAAATTACGAATCTCCAAAAAGCAAATATTTTTTCACCCAAACTGGATGATACTTTCAGGTAATGATCAGTACACTAAGGCGACTTGGTTCCCCAAATTTCGTTCTTCTATGTTGAAGCGTTCATTTCCAGTAACAGTTTGAATTTTTAGGTTTCACTCTGTTTTCTCCTATATTGATAGATGTATTTGGAACTCTAAATCCAACACGGTTTGTGCTAGCTTCTTGAAACTTGACACAGTAAAGTAGTTTCACGTTCTATCTCTATGGTTTGTTTCCTCTTGATGTAGCCCTAAGCAGTGACTGGCGAGAAGCACTTTCATGGGAAGGGTTTGCCAAGCTTCCAAAAATTAGGAATCTCCAGAAATGTCAGCAAATATTTTTTCACCCAAACTGGATGATACTTTCAGGTAATGATCAGTACACTAAGGCGACTTGGTTCCCCAAATTTAGTTCTTCTATGTTGAAGCGTTCATTTCCAGTAACAGTTTGAATTTTTAGGTTACACTCTGTTTTCTCCTATATTGATAGATGTATTTGGAACTCTAAATCCAACACGGTTTGTGCTAGCTTCTTGAAACTTGACACAGTGAAGTAGTTTCACGTTCTATCTCTATGTTTTGTTTCCTCTTGATGTAGCCCTAAGCACTGACTGGCGAGAAACACTTTCATGGAAAGGGGTTGCCAAGCTTCCAAAAATTACGAATCCCCAGAAATCTCAGCCAATATTTTTTCACCCAAACTGGATGATACTTTCAGGTAATGATCAGTAAACTAAGGCGACTTGGTTCCGAAAATTTCGTTCTTCTATGTTGAAGCGTTCATTTCCAGTAACAGTTTGAATTTTTAGGTATCACTCTGTTTCCTCCTATATTGATAGATGTATTTGGAACTCTAAATCCAACACGGTTTGTGCTAGCTTCTTGAAACTTGACACAGTAAAGTAGTTTCACGTTCTATCTCTATGTTTTGTTTCCTCTTGACGTAGCCCTAAGCAGTGACTGGCGAGAAACACTTTCATGGAAAGGGGTTGCCAAGCTTCCAAAAATTACGAATCTCCAGAAATCTCAGCCAATATTTTTTCACCCAAACTGGATGATACTTTCAGGTAATGATCAGTAAACTAAGGCGACTTGGTTCCGCAAATTTCGTTCTTCTATGTTGAAGCGTTCATTTCCAGTAAGAGTTTGAATTTTTAGGTATCACTCTGTTTCCTCCTATATTGATAGATGTATTTGGAACTCTAAATCCAACACGGTTTGTTCTAGCTTCTTGAAACTTGACACAGTAAAGTAGTTTCACGTTCTATCTCTATGTTTTGTTTCCTCTTGAAGTAGCCCTAAGCAGTGACTGGCGAGAAACATTTTCATGGAAAGTGGTTGACAAGCTTCCAAAAATTACGAATCTCCAGAAAGCAAATATTTTTTCACCCAAACTGGATGATACTTTCAGGTAATGATCAGTACACTAAGGCGACTTGGTTCCCCAAATTTCGTTCTTCTATGTTGAAGCGTTCATTTCCAGTAACAGTTTGAATTTTTAGGTTTCACTCTGTTTTCTCCTATATTGATAGATGTATTTGGAACTCTAAATCCAACACGGTTTGTGCTAGCTTCTTGAAACTTGACACAGTAAAGTAGTTTCACGTTCTATCTCTATGTTTTGTTTCCTCTTGACGTAGCCCTAAGCAGTGACTGGCGAGAAGCACTTTCATGGAAAGGGGTCGCCAAGCTTCCAAAAATTACGAATCTCCAGAAATCTCAGCAAATATTTTTTCACCCAAACTGGATGATACTTTCAGGTAATGATCAGTACACTAAGGCGACTTGGTTCCCCAAATTTCGTTCTTCTATGTTGAAGCGTTCATTTCCAGTAACAGTTTGAATTTTGAGGTTTCACTCTGTTTTCTCCTATATTGATAGATGTATTTGCAACTCTAAATCCAACACGGTTTGTGCTAGCTTCTTGAAACTTGACACAGTAAAGTAGTTTCACGTTCTATCTCTATGTTTTGTTTCCTCTTGATGTAGCCCTAAGCAGTGACTGGCGAGAAGCACTTTCATGGAAAGGGGTTGCCAAGCTTCCAAAAATTACGAATCTCCAGAAATCTCAGCAAATATTTTTTCACCCAAACTGGATGATACTTTCAGGTAATGATCAGTACACTAAGGCGACTTGGTTCCCCAAATTTCGTTCTTCTATGTTGAAGCGTTCATTTCCAGTAACAGTTTGAATTTTTAGGTTTCACTCTGTTTTCTCCTATATTGATAGATGTATTTGGAACTCTAAATCCAACACGGTTTGTGCTAGCTTCTTGAAACTTGACACAGTAAAGTAGTTTCAAGTTCTATCTCTATGGTTTGTTTCCTCTTGATGTAGCCCTAAGCAGTTACTGGCGAGAAGCACTTTCATGGAAAGTGGTCGCCAAGCTTCCAAAAATTACGAATCTCCAGAAATCTCAGCAAATATTTTTTCACCCAAATTGGATGATACTTTCAGGTAATGATCAGTACACTAAGGCGACTTGGTTCCCCAAATTTCGTTCTATGTTGAAGCGTTCATTTCCAGTAACAGTTTGAATTTTGAGGTTTCACTCTGTTTTCTCCTATATTGATAGATGTATTTGCAACTCTAAATCCAACACGGTTTGTGCTAGCTTCTTGAAACTTGACACAGTAAAGTAGTTTCACGTTCCATCTCTATGTTTTGTTTCCTCTTGATGTAGCCCTAAGCAGTGACTGGCGAGAAACACTTTCATGGAAAGGGGTTGCCAAGCTTCCAAAAATTACGAATCTCCAGAAATCTCAGCAAATATTTTTTCACCCTAACTGGATGATACTTTCAGGTAATGATCAGTACACTAAGGCGACTTGGTTCCCCAAATTTCGTTCTTCTATGTTGAAGCGTTCATTTCCAGTAACAGTTTGAATTTTGAGGTTTCACTGTTTTCTCCTATATTGATAGATGTATTTGCAACTCTAAATCCAACACGGTTTGTGCTAGCTTCTTGAAACTTGACACAGTAAAGTAGTTTCACGTTCTATCTCTATGTTTTGTTTCCTCTTGATGTAGCCCTAAGCAGTGACTGGCGAGAAGCACTTTCATGGAAAGGGGTTGCCAAGCTTCCAAAAATTACGAATCTCCAGAAATCTCAGCAAATATTTTTTCACCCAAACTGGATGATACTTTCAGATAATGATCAGTACACTAAGGCGACTTGGTTCCCCAAATTTAGTTCTTCTATGTTAAAGCGTTCATTTCCAGTAACAGTTTGAATTTTGAGGTTTCACTCTGTTTTCTCCTATATTGATAGATGTATTTGGAACTCTAAATCCAACACGGTTTGTGCTAGCTTCTTGAAACTTGACACAGTAAAGTAGTTTCACGTTCTATCTCTATGTTTTGTTTCCTCTTGATGTAGCCCTAAGCACTGACTGGCGAGAAACACTTTCATGGAAAGGGGTTGCGAAGCTTCCAAAAATTACGAATCTCCAGAAATCTCAGCAAATATTTTTTCACCCAAATTGGATGATACTTTCAGGTAATGATCAGTAAACTAAGGCGACTTGGTTCCGCAAATTTCGTTCTTCTATGTTGAAGCGTTCATTTCCAGTAACAGTTTGAATTTTTAGGTATCACTCTGTTTCCTCCTATATTGATAGATGTATTTGGAACTCTAAATCCAACACGGTTTGTGCTAGCTTCTTGAAACTTGACACAGTAAATAGTTTCACGTTCTATCTCTATGTTTTGTTTCCTCTTGACGTAGCCCTAAGCAGTGACTGGCGAGAAACACTTTCATGGAAAGGGGTTGCCAAGCTTCCAAAAATTACGAATCTCCAGAAATCTCAGCAAATATTTTTTCACCCAAACTGGATGATACTTTCAGGTAATGATCAGTACACTAAGGCGACTTGGTTCCCCAAATTTCGTTCTTCTATGTTGAAGCGTTCATTTCCAGTAACAGTTTGAATTTTGAGGTTTCACTCTGTTTTCTCCTATATTGATAGATGTATTTGGAACTCTAAATCCAACACGGTTTGTGCTAGCTTCTTGAAACTTGACACAGTAAAGTAGTTTCACGTTCTATCTCTTTGTTTTGTTTCCTCTTGATGTAGCCCTAAGCACTGACTGGTGAGAAACACTTTCATGGAAAGGGTTTGCCTAGCTTCCAAAAATTACGAATCTCCAAAAAGCAAATATTTTTTCACCCAAACTGGATGATACTTTCAGGTAATGATCAGTACACTAAGGCGACTTGGTTCCCCAAATTTCGTTCTTCTATGTTGAAGCGTTCATTTCCAGTAACAGTTTGAATTTTTAGGTTTCACTCTGTTTTCTCCTATATTGATAGATGTATTTGGAACTCTAAATCCAACACGGTTTGTGCTAGCTTCTTGAAACTTGACACAGTAAAGTAGTTTCACGTTCTATCTCTATGGTTTGTTTCCTCTTGATGTAGCCCTAAGCAGTGACTGGCGAGAAGCACTTTCATGGAAAGGGTTTGCCAAGCTTCCAAAAATTAGGAATCTCCAGAAATGTCAGCAAATATTTTTTCACCCAAACTGGATGATACTTTCAGGTAATGATCAGTACACTAAGGCGACTTGGTTCCCCAAATTTAGTTCTTCTATGTTGAAGCGTTCATTTCCAGTAACAGTTTGAATTTTTAGGTTACACTCTGTTTTCTCCTATATTGATAGATGTATTTGGAACTCTAAATCCAACACGGTTTGTGCTAGCTTCTTGAAACTTGACACAGTGAAGTAGTTTCACGTTCTATCTCTATGTTTTGTTTCCTCTTGATGTAGCCCTAAGCACTAACTGGCGAGAAACACTTTCATGGAAAGGGGTTGCCAAGCTTCCAAAAATTACGAATCCCCAGAAATCTCAGCCAATATTTTTTCACCCAAACTGGATGATACTTTCAGGTAATGATCAGTACACTAAGGCGACTTGGTTCCGAAAATTTCGTTCTTCTATGTTGAAGCGTTCATTTCCAGTAACAGTTTGAATTTTTAGGTATCACTCTGTTTCCTCCTATATTGATAGATGTATTTGGAACTCTAAATCCAACACGGTTTGTGCTAGCTTCTTGAAACTTGACACAGTAAAGTAGTTTCACGTTCTATCTCTATGTTTTGTTTCCTCTTGACGTAGCCCTAAGCAGTGACTGGCGAGAAACACTTTCATGGAAAGGGGTTGCCAAGCTTCCAAAAATTACGAATCTCCAGAAATCTCAGCCAATATTTTTTCACCCAAACTGGATGATACTTTCAGGTAATGATCAGTAAACTAAGGCGACTTGGTTCCGCAAATTTCGTTCTTCTATGTTGAAGCGTTCATTTCCAGTAACAGTTTGAATTTTTAGGTATCACTCTGTTTCCTCCTATATTGATAGATGTATTTGGAACTCTAAATCCAACACGGTTTGTTCTAGCTTCTTGAAACTTGACACAGTAAAGTAGTTTCACGTTCTATCTCTATGTTTTGTTTCCTCTTGAAGTAGCCCTAAGCAGTGACTGGCGAGAAACACTTTCATGGAAAGGGGTTGACAAGCTTCCAAAAATTACGAATCTCCAGAAATCTCAGCCAATATTTTTTCACCCAAACTGGATGATACTTTCAGGTAATGATCAGTACACTAAGGCGACTTAGTTCCCCAAATTTCGTTCTTCTATGTTGAAGCGTTCATTTCCAGTAACAGTTTGAATTTTGAGGTTTCACTCTGTTTTCTCCTATATTGATAGATGTATTTGGAACTCCAAATCCAACACGGTTTGTGCTAGCTTCTTGAAACTTGACACAGTAAAGTAGTTTCACGTTCTATCTCTATGTTTTGTTTCCTCTTGATGTAGCCCTAAGCACTGACTGGCGAGAAACACTTTCATGGAAAGGGTTTGCCTAGCTTCCAAAAATTACGAATCTCCAGAAAGCAAATATTTTTTCACCCAAACTGGATGATACTTTCAGGTAATGATCAGTACACTAAGGCGACAGGTTTCCCAAATTTCGTTCTTCTATGTTGAAGCGTTCATTTCCAGTAACAGTTTGAAATTTTAGGTTTCACTCTGTTTTCTCCTATATTGATAGATGTATTTGCAACTCTAAATCCAACACGGTTTGTGCTAGCTTTTGAAACTTGACACAGTAAAGTAGTTTCACGTTCTATCTCTATGTTTTGTTTCCTCTTGATGTAGCCCTAAGCAGTGACTGGCGAGAAGCACTTTCATGGAAAGGGGTTGCCAAGCTTCCAAAAATTACGAATCTCCAGAAATCTCAGCAAATATTTTTTCACCCAAACTGGATGATACATTCAGTTAATGATCAGTACACTAAGGCGACTTGGTTCCCCAAATTTCGTTCTTCTATATTGAAGCGTTCATTTCCAGTAACAGTTTGAATTTTTATGTTTCACTCTGTTTTCTCCTATATTGATAGATGTATTTGGAACTCTAAATCCAACACGGTTTGTGCTAGCTTCTTGAAACTTGACACAGTAAAGTAGTTTCACGTTCTATCTCTATGTTTTGTTTCCTCTTGATGTAGCCCTATGCACTGACTGGCGAGAAACACTTTCATGGAAAGGGTTTGCCTAGCTTCCAAAAATTACGAATCTCCAGAAATATCAGCCAATATTTTTTCACTCAAACTGGATGATACTTTCAGGTAATGATCAGTAAACGAAGGCCACTTGGTTCCCCAAATTTCGTTCTTCTATGTTGAAGCGTTCATTTCCAGTAACAGTTTGAATTTTGAGGTTTCACTCTGATTTCTCCTATATTGATAGATGTATTTGGAACTCTAAATCGAACACGGTTTGTGCTAGCTTCTTGAAACTTGACACAGTAAAGTAGTTTCACGTTCTATCTCTATGTTTTGTTTCCTCTTGATGTAGCCCTAAGCAGTGACTGGCGAGAAACACTTTCATGGAAAGGGGTTGCCAAGCTTCCAAAAATTACGAATCTCCAGAAACGTCAGCAATTATTTTTTCACCCAAACTGGATGATACTTTCAGGTAATGATCAGTACACTAAGGCGACTTGGTTCCCCAAATTTCGTTCTTCTATGTTGAAGCGTTCATTTCCAGTAACAGTTTGAATTTTTAGGTTTCACTCTGTTTTCTCCTATATTGATAGATGTATTTGGAACTCTAAATCCAACACGGTTTGTGCTAGCTTCTTGAAACTTGACACAGTGAAGTAGTTTCACGTTCTATCTCTATGTTTTGTTTCCTCTTGATGTAGCCCTAAGCACTGACTGGCGAGAAACACTTTCATGGAAAGGGGTTGCGAAGCTTCCAAAAATTACGAATCTCCAGAAATCTCAGCCAATATTTTTTCACCCAAACTGGATGATACTTTCAGGTAATGATCAGTAAACTAAGGCGACTTGGTTCCCCAAATTTCGTTCTTCTATGTTGAAGCGTTCATTTCCAGTAACAGTTTGAATTTTTAGGTATCACTCTGTTCTCTCCTATATTGATAGATGTATTTGGAACTCTAAATCCAACACGGTTTGTGCTAGCTTCTTGAAACTTGACACAGTAAAGTAGTTTCACGTTCTATCTCTATGTTTTGTTTCCTCTTGATGTAGCCCTAAGCAGTGACTGGCGAGAAACACTTTCATGGAAAGGGGTTGCCAAGCTTCCAAAAATTACGAATCTCCAGAAATCTCAGCAAATATTTTTTCACCCAAACTGGATGATACTTTCATGTAATGATCAGTACACTAAGGCGACTTGGTTCCCCAAATTTCGTTCTTCTATGTTGAAGCGTTCATTTCCAGTAACAGTTTGAATTTTGAGGTTTCACTCTGTTTTCTCCTATATTGATAGATGTATTTGGAACTCTAAATCCAACACGGTTTGTGCTAGCTTCTTGAAACTTGACACAGTAAAGTAGTTTCACGTTCTATCTCTATGTTTTGTTTCCTCTTGATGTAGCCCTAAGCACTGACTGGCGAGAAACACTTTCATGGAAAGGGTTTGCCTATCTTCCAAAAATTACGAATCTCCAGAAAGCAAATATTTTTTCACCCAAACTGGATGATACTTTCAGGTAATGATCAGTACACTAAGGTGACGTGGTTCCCCAAATTTCGTTCTTCTATCATGAAGCGTTCATTTCCAGTAACAGTTTGAATTTTCAGGTTTCACTCTGTTTTCTCCTATATTGATAGATGTATTTGGAACTCTAAATCCAACACGTTTTGTGCTAGCTTCTTGAAACTTGACACAGTGAAGTAGTTTCACGTTCTATCTCTATGTTTTGTTTCCTCTTGATGTAGCCCTAAGCACTGACTGGCGAGAAACACTTTCATGGAAAGGGATTGCGAAGCTTCCAAAAGTTACGAATCTCCAGAAATCTCAGCAAATATTTTTTCACCCAAACTGGATGATACTTTCAGGTAATGATCAGTACACGAAGGTGACTTGGTTCCCCAAATTTCGTGCTTCTATGTTGAAGCGTTCATTTGCAGTAACAGTTTGAATTTTTAGGTTTCAATCTGTTTTCTCCTATATTGATAGATGTATTTGGAACTCTAAATCCAACATGGTTTGTGCTAGCTTCATGAAGCTTGACACAGTAAAGTAGTTTCACGTTCTATGTCTATGTTTTGTTTCCTCTTGATGTAGCCATAAGCAGTGACTGGCGAGAAACACTTTCATGGAAAGGGGTTGCCAAGCTTCCAAAAATTACGAATCTCCAGAAATCTCAGCCAATATTTTTTCACCCAAACTGGATGATACTTTCAGGTAATGATCAGTAAACGAAGGCGACTTGGTTCCCCAAATTTCGTTCTTCTATGTTGAAGCGTTCATTTCCAGTAACAGTTTGAATTTTTAGGTTTCACTCTGTTTTCTCCTATATTGATAGATGTATTTGCAACTCTAAATCCAACACGGTTTGTGCTAGCTTCTTGAAACTTGACACAGTAAAGTAGTTTCACGTTCTATCTCTATGTTTTGTTTCCTCTTGATGTAGCCCTAAGCCCTGACTGGCGAGAAACTCTTTCATGGAAAGGGGTTGCCAAGCTTCCAAAAATTACGAATCTCCAGAAATCTCAGCCAATATTTTTTCACCCAAAATGGATGATACTTTCAGGTAATGATCAGTACACTAAAGCGACTTGGTTCCCCAAATTTCGTTCTTCTATGTTGAAGCGTTCATTTCCAGTAACACTTTGAATTTTTAGGTTTCACTCTGTTTTCTCCTATATTGATAGATGTATTTGGAACTCTAAATCCAACACGGTTTGTGCTAGCTTCTTGAAACATGACACAGTAAAGTAGTTTCATGTTCTATCTCTACGTTTTGTTTCCTCTTGATGTAGCCCTGTGCACTGACTGGCGAGAAACACTTTCATGGAAAGGGTTTGCCTAGCTTCCAAAAATTACGAATCTCCAAAAAGCAAATATTTTTTCACCCAAACTGGATGATACTTTCAGGTAATTATCAGTACACTAAGGCGACTTGGTTCCCCAAATTTCGTTCTTCTATGTTGAAGCGTTCATTTCCAGTAACAGTTTGAATTTTGAGGTTTCACTGTTTTCTCCTATATTGATAGATGTATTTGCAACTCTAAATCCAACACGGTTTGTGCTAGCTTCTTGAAACTTGACACAGTAAAGTAGTTTCACGTTCTATCTCTATGTTTTGTTTCCTCTTGATGTAGCCCTAAGCAGTGACTGGCGAGAAGCACTTTCATGGAAAGGGGTTGCCAAGCTTCCAAAAATTACGAATCTCCAGAAATCTCAGCAAATATTTTTTCACCCAAACTGGATGATACTTTCAGGTAATGATCAGTACACTAAGGCGACTTGGTTCCCCAAATTTCGTTCTTCTATGTTAAAGCGTTCATTTCCAGTAACAGTTTGAATTTTTAGGTTTCACTCTGTTTTCTCCTATATTGATAGATGTATTTGGAACTCTAAATCCAACAGGGTTTGTGCTAGCTTCTTGAAACTTGACACAGTAAAGTAGTTTCACGTTCTATCTCTATGTTTTGTTTCCTCTTGATGTAGCCCTAAGCACTGACTGGCGAGAAACACTTTCATGGAAAGGGGTTGCGAAGCTTCCAAAAATTACGAATCTCCAGAAATCTCAGCAAATATTTTTTCACCCAAACTGGATGATACTTTCAGGTAATGATCAGTAAACTAAGGCGACTTGGTTCCGCAAATTTCGTTCTTCTATGTTGAAGCGTTCATTTCCAGTAACAGTTTGAATTTTTAGGTATCACTCTGTTTCCTCCTATATTGATAGATGTATTTGGAACTCTAAATCCAACACGGTTTGTGCTAGCTTCTTGAAACTTGACACAGTAAATAGTTTCACGTTCTATCTCTATGTTTTGTTTCCTCTTGACGTAGCCCTAAGCAGTGACTGGCGAGAAACACTTTCATGGAAAGGGGTTGCCAAGCTTCCAAAAATTACGAATCTCCAGAAATCTCAGCAAATATTTTTTCACCCAAACTGGATGATACTTTCAGGTAATGATCAGTACACTAAGGCGACTTGGTTCCCCAAATTTCGTTCTTCTATGTTGAAGCGTTCATTTCCAGTAACAGTTTGAATTTTGAGGTTTCACTCTGTTTTCTCCTATATTGATAGATGTATTTGGAACTCTAAATCCAACACGGTTTGTGCTAGCTTCTTGAAACTTGACACAGTAAAGTAGTTTCACGTTCTATCTCTATGTTTTGTTTCCTCTTGATGTAGCCCTAAGCACTGACTGGCGAGAAACACATTCATGGAAAGGGTTTGCCTAGCTTCCAAAAATTACGAATCTCCAAAAAGCAAATATTTTTTCACCCAAACTGGATGATACTTTCAGGTAATGATCAGTACACTAAGGCGACTTGGTTCCCCAAATTTCGTTCTTCTATGTTGAAGCGTTCATTTCCAGTAACAGTTTGAATTTTTAGGTTTCACTCTGTTTTCTCCTATATTGATAGATGTATTTGGAACTCTAAATCCAACACGGTTTGTGCTAGCTTCTTGAAACTTGACACAGTAAAGTAGTTTCACGTTCTATCTCTATGGTTTGTTTCCTCTTGATGTAGCCCTAAGCAGTGACTGGCGAGAAGCACTTTCATGGAAAGGGTTTGCCAAGCTTCCAAAAATTAGGAATCTCCAGAAATGTCAGCAAATATTTTTTCACCCAAACTGGATGATACTTTCAGGTAATGATCAGTACACTAAGGCGACTTGGTTCCCCAAATTTAGTTCTTCTATGTTGAAGCGTTCATTTCCAGTAACAGTTTGAATTTTTAGGTTACACTCTGTTTTCTCCTATATTGATAGATGTATTTGGAACTCTAAATCCAACACGGTTTGTGCTAGCTTCTTGAAACTTGACACAGTGAAGTAGTTTCACGTTCTATCTCTATGTTTTGTTTCCTCTTGACGTAGCCCTAAGCAGTGACTGGCGAGAAACACTTTCATGGAAAGGGGTTGCCAAGCTTCCAAAAATTACGAATCTCCAGAAATCTCAGCCAATATTTTTTCACCCAAACTGGATGATACTTTCAGGTAATGATCAGTAAACTAAGGCGACTTGGTTCCGCAAATTTCGTTCTTCTATGTTGAAGCGTTCATTTCCAGTAAGAGTTTGAATTTTTAGGTATCACTCTGTTTCCTCCTATATTGATAGATGTATTTGGAACTCTAAATCCAACACGGTTTGTTCTAGCTTCTTGAAACTTGACACAGTAAAGTAGTTTCACGTTCTATCTCTATGTTTTGTTTCCTCTTGAAGTAGCCCTAAGCAGTGACTGGCGAGAAACACTTTCATGGAAAGGGGTTGACAAGCTTCCAAAAATTACGAATCTCCAGAAATCTCAGCCAATATTTTTTCACCCAAACTGGATGATACTTTCAGGTAATGATCAGTACACTAAGGCGACTTAGTTCCCCAAATTTCGTTCTTCTATGTTGAAGCGTTCATTTCCAGTAACAGTTTGAATTTTGAGGTTTCACTCTGTTTTCTCCTATATTGATAGATGTATTTGGAACTCCAAATCCAACACGGTTTGTGCTAGCTTCTTGAAACTTGACACAGTAAAGTAGTTTCACGTTCTATCTCTATGTTTTGTTTCCTCTTGATGTAGCCCTAAGCACTGACTGGCGAGAAACACTTTCATGGAAAGGGTTTGCCTAGCTTCCAAAAATTACGAATCTCCAGAAAGCAAATATTTTTTCACCCAAACTGGATGATACTTTCAGGTAATGATCAGTACACTAAGGCGACAGGTTTCCCAAATTTCGTTCTTCTATGTTGAAGCGTTCATTTCCAGTAACAGTTTGAAATTTTAGGTTTCACTCTGTTTTCTCCTATATTGGTAGATGTATTTGCTACTCTAAATCCAACACGGTTTGTGCTAGCTTTTGAAACTTGACACAGTAAAGTAGTTTCACGTTCTATCTCTATGTTTTGTTTCCTCTTGATGTAGCCCTAAGCAGTGACTGGCGAGAAGCACTTTCATGGAAAGGGGTTGCCAAGCTTCCAAAAATTACGAATCTCCAGAAATCTCAGCAAATATTTTTTCACCCAAACTGGATGATACATTCAGTTAATGATCAGTACACTAAGGCGACTTGGTTCCCCAAATTTAGTTCTTCTATATTGAAGCATTCATTTCCAGTAACAGTTTGAATTTTTATGTTTCACTCTGTTTTCTCCTATATTGATAGATGTATTTGGAACTCTAAATCCAACACGGTTTGTGCTAGCTTCTTGAAACTTGACACAGTAAAGTAGTTTCACGTTCTATCTCTATGTTTTGTTTCCTCTTGATGTAGCCCTATGCACTGACTGGCGAGAAACACTTTCATATAAAGGGTTTGCCTAGCTTCCAAAAATTACGAATCTCCAGAAATATCAGCCAATATTTTTTCACTCAAACTGGATGATACTTTCAGGTAATGATCAGTAAACGAAGGCCACTTGGTTCCCCAAATTTCGTTCTTCTATGTTGAAGCGTTCATTTCCAGTAACAGTTTGAATTTTGAGGTTTCACTCTGTTTTCTCCTATATTGATAGATGTATTTGGAACTCTAAATCGAACACGGTTTGTGCTAGCTTCTTGAAACTTGACACAGTAAAGTAGTTTCACGTTCTATCTCTATGTTTTGTTTCCTCTTGATGTAGCCCTAAGCAGTGACTGGTGAGAAACACTTTCATGGAAAGGGGTTGCCAAGCTTCCAAAAATTACGAATCTCCAGAAACGTCAGCAATTATTTTTTCACCCAAACTGGATGATACTTTCAGGTAATGATCAGTACACTAAGGCGACTTGGTTCCCCAAATTTCGTTCTTCTATGTTGAAGCGTTCATTTCCAGTAACAGTTTGAATTTTGAGGTTTCACTCTGTTTTCTCCTATATTGATAGATGTATTTGGAACTCTAAATCCAACACGGTTTGTGCTAGCTTCTTGAAACTTGACACAGTGAAGTAGTTTCACGTTCTATCTCTATGTTTTGTTTCCTCTTGATGTAGCCCTAAGCACTGACTGGCGAGAAACACTTTCATGGAAAGGGGTTGCGAAGCTTCCAAAAATTACGAATCTCCAGAAATCTCAGCCAATATTTTTTCACCCAAACTGGATGATACTTTCAGGTAATGATCAGTAAACTAAGGCGACTTGGTTCCCCAAATTTCGTTCTTCTATGTTGAAGCGTTCATTTCCAGTAACAGTTTGAATTTTTAGGTATCACTCTGTTCTCTCCTATATTGATAGATGTATTTGGAACTCTAAATCCAACACGGTTTGTGCTAGCTTCTTGAAACTTGACACAGTAAAGTAGTTTCACGTTCTATCTCTATGTTTTGTTTCCTCTTGATGTAGCCCTAAGCAGTGACTGGCGAGAAACACTTTCATGGAAAGGGGTTGCCAAGCTTCCAAAAATTACGAATCTCCAGAAAGCAAATATTTTTTCACCCAAACTGGATGATACTTTCAGGTAATGATCAGTACACTAAGGTGACGTGGTTCCCCAAATTTCGTTCTTCTATCATGAAGCGTTCATTTCCAGTAACAGTTTGAATTTTCAGGTTTCACTCTGTTTTCTCCTATATTGATAGATGTATTTGGAACACTAAATCCAACACGTTTTGTGCTAGCTTCTTGAAACTTGACACAGTGAAGTAGTTTCACGTTCTATCTCTATGTTTTGTTTCCTCTTGATGTAGCCCTAAGCACTGACTGGCGAGAAACACTTTCATGGAAAGGGATTGCGAAGCTTCCAAAAGTTACGAATCTCCAGAAATCTCAGCAAATATTTTTTCACCCAAACTAGATGATACTTTCAGGTAATGATCAGTACACGAAGGTGACTTGGTTCCCCAAATTTCGTGCTTCTATGTTGAAGCGTTCATTTGCAGTAACAGTTTGAATTTTTAGGTTTCAATCTGTTTTCTCCTATATTGATAGATGTATTTGGAACTCTAAATCCAACATGGTTTGTGCTAGCTTCATGAAGCTTGACACAGTAAAGTAGTTTCACGTTCTATGTCTATGTTTTGTTTCCTCTTGATGTAGCCATAAGCAGTGACTGGCGAGAAACACTTTCATGGAATGGGGTTGCCAAGCTTCCAAAAATTACGAATCTCCAGAAATCTCAGCCAATATTTTTTCACCCAAACTGGATGATACTTTCAGGTAATGATCAGTAAACGAAGGCGACTTGGTTCCTCAAATTTCGTTCTTCTATGTTGAAGCGTTCATTTCCAGTAACAGTTTGAATTTTTAGGTTTCACTCTGTTTTCTCCTATATTGATAGATGTATTTGCAACTCTAAATCCAACACGGTTTGTGCTAGCTTCTTGAAACTTGACACAGTAAAGTAGTTTCACGTTCTATCTCTATGTTTTGTTTCCTCTTGATGTAGCCCTAAGCCCTGACTGGCGAGAAACTCTTTCATGGAAAGGGGTTGCCAAGCTTCCAAAAATTACGAATCTCCAGAAATCTCAGCCAATATTTTTTCACCCAAAATGGATGATACTTTCAGGTAATGATCAGTACACTAAAGCGACTTGGTTCCCCAAATTTCGTTCTTCTATGTTGAAGCGTTCATTTCCAGTAACACTTTGAATTTTTAGGTTTCACTCTGTTTTCTCCTATATTGATAGATGTATTTGGAACTCTAAATCCAACACGGTTTGTGCTAGCTTCTTGAAACTTGACACAGTAAAGTAGTTTCATGTTCTCTCTCTACGTTTTGTTTCCTCTTGATGTAGCCCTAAGCAGTGAAGGCGAGAAACACTTTCATGGAAAGGGGTTGCCAAGCTTCCAAAAATTACGAATCTCCAGAAATCTCAGCCAATATTTTTTCACCCAAACTGGATGATACTTTCAGTTAATGATCAGTACACTAAGGCGACTTGGTTCCCCAAATTTCGTTCTTCTATATTGAAGCGTTCATTTCCAGTAACAGTTTGAATTTTTATGTTTCACTCTGTTTTCTCCTATATTGATAGATGTATTTGGAACTCTAAATCCAACACGGTTTGTGCTAGCTTCTTGAAACTTGACACAGTAAAGTAGTTTCACGTTCTATCTCTATGTTTTGTTTCCTCTTGATGTAGCCCTATGCACTGACTGGCAAGAAACACTTTCATGGAAAGGGTTTGCCTAGCTTCCAAAAATTACGAATCTCCAGAAATCTCAGCCAATATTTTTTCACTCAAACTGGATGATACTTTCAGGTAATGATCAGTAAACGAAGGCGACTTGGTTCCCCAAATTTCGTTCTTCTATGTTGAAGCGTTCATTTCCAGTAACGGTTTGAATTTTTAGGTTTCACTCTGTTTTCTCCTATATTGTTAGATGTATTTGCAACTCTAAATCCAACACGGTTTGTGCTAACTTCTTGAAACTTGACACAGTAAAGTAGTTTCACGTTCTATCTCTGTTTTGTTTCCTCTTGATGTAGCCCTAAGCAGTGACTGGCGAGAAGCACTTTCATGGAAAGGGGTTGCCAAGCTTCCAAAAATTACGAATCTCCAGAAATCTCAGCCAATATTTTTTCACCCAAACTGGATGATACTTTCAGGTAATGATCAGTAAACTAAGGCGACTTGGTTCCCCAAATTTCGTTCTTCTATGTTGAAGCGTTCATTTCCAGTAACAGTTTGAATTTTTAGGTATCACTCTGTTCTCTCCTATATTGATAGATGTATTTGGAACTCTAAATCCAACACGGTTTGTGCTAGCTTCTTGAAACTTGACACAGTAAAGTAGTTTCACGTTCTGTCTCTATGTTTTGTTTCCTCTTGATGTAGCCCTAAGCAGTGACTGGCGAGAAACACTTTCATGGAAAGGGGTTGCCAAGCTTCCAAAAATTACGAATCTCCAGAAATCTCAGCAAATATTTTTTCACCCAAACTGGATGATACTTTCATGTAATGATCAGTACACGAAGGCGACTTGGTTCCCCAAATTTCGTTCTTCTATGTTGAAGCATTCATTTCCAGTAACAGTTTGAATTTTGAGGTTTCACTCTGTTTTCTCCTATATTGATAGATGTATTTGGAACTCTAAATCCAACACGGTTTGTGCTAGCTTCTTGAAACTTGACACAGTAAAGTAGTTTCACGTTCTATCTCTATGTTTTGTTTCCTCTTGATGTAGCCCTAAGCACTGACTGGCGAGAAACACTTTCATGGAAAGGGTTTGCCTAGCTGCCAAAAATTACGAAAATCCAGAAAGCAAATATTTTTTCACCCAAACTGGATGATACTTTCAGGTAATGATCAGTACACTAAGGTGACGTGGTTCCCCAAATTTCGTTCTTCTATCATGAAGCGTTCATTTCCAGTAACAGTTTGAATTTTCAGGTTTCACTCTGTTTTCTCCTATATTGATAGATGTATTTGGAACTCTAAATCCAACACGGTTTGTGCTAGCTTCTTGAAACTTGACACAGTGAAGTAGTTTCACGTTCTATCTCTATGTTTTGTTTCCTCTTGATGTAGCCCTAAGCACTGACTGGCGAGAAACACTTTCATGGAAAGGGATTGCGAAGCTTCCAAAAGTTACGAATCTCCAGAAATCTCAGCAAATATTTTTTCACCCAAACTGGATGATACTTTCAGGTAATGATCAGTACACGAAGGTGACTTGGTTCCCCAAATTTCGTGCTTCTATGTTGAAGCGTTCATTTGCAGTAACAGTTTGAATTTTTAGGTTTCAATCTGTTTTCTCCTATATTGATAGATGTATTTGGAACTCTAAATCCAACATGGTTTGTGCTAGCTTCATGAAGCTTGACACAGTAAAGTAGTTTCACGTTCTATGTCTATGTTTTGTTTCCTCTTGATGTAGCCATAAGCAGTGACTGGCGAGAAACACTTTCATGGAAAGGGGTTGCCAAGCTTCCAAAAATTACGAATCTCCAGAAATCTCAGCCAATATTTTTTCACCCAAACTGGATGATACTTTCAGGTAATGATCAGTAAACGAAGGCGACTTGGTTCCCCAAATTTCGTTCTTCTATGTTGAAGCGTTCATTTCCAGTAACAGTTTGAATTTTTAGGTTTCACTCTGTTTTCTCCTATATTGATAGATGTATTTGCAACTCTAAATCCAACACGGTTTGTGCTAGCTTCTTGAAACTTGACACAGTAAAGTAGTTTCACGTTCTATCTCTATGTTTTGTTTCCTCTTGATGTAGCCCTAAGCCCTGACTGGCGAGAAACTCTTTCATGGAAAGGGGTTGCCAAGCTTCCAAAAATTACGAATCTCCAGAAATCTCAGCCAATATTTTTTCACCCAAAATGGATGATACTTTCAGGTAATGATCAGTACACTAAAGCGACTTGGTTCCCCAAATTTCGTTCTTCTATGTTGAAGCGTTCATTTCCAGTAACACTTTGAATTTTTAGGTTTCACTCTGTTTTCTCCTATATTGATAGATGTATTTGGAACTCTAAATCCAACACGGTTTGTGCTAGCTTCTTGAAACTTGACACAGTAAAGTAGTTTCATGTTCTATCTCTACGTTTTGTTTCCTCTTGATGTAGCCCTAAGCAGTGAAGGCGAGAAACACTTTCATGGAAAGGGGTTGCCAAGCTTCCAAAAATTACGAATCTCCAGAAATCTCAGCCAATATTTTTTCACCCAAACTGGATGATACTTTCAGTTAATGATCAGTACACTAAGGCGACTTGGTTCCCCAAATTTCGTTCTTCTATATTGAAGCGTTCATTTCCAGTAACAGTTTGAATTTTTATGTTTCACTCTGTTTTCTCCTATATTGATAGATGTATTTGGAACTCTAAATCCAACACGGTTTGTGCTAGCTTCTTGAAACTTGACACAGTAAAGTAGTTTCACGTTCTATCTCTATGTTTTGTTTCCTCTTGATGTAGCCCTAAGCACTGACTGGCGAGAAACACTTTCATGGAAAGGGTTTGCCTAGCTTCCAAAAATTACGAATCTCCAGAAAGCAAATATTTTTTCACCCAAACTGGATGACACTTTCAGGTAATGATCAGTACACTAAGGTGACGTGGTTCCCCAAATTTCGTTCTTCTATCATGAAGCGTTCATTTCCAGTAACAGTTTGAATTTTCAGGTTTCACTCTGTTTTCTCCTATATTGATAGATGTATTTGGAACTCTAAATCCAACACGTTTTGTGCTGGCTTCTTGAAACTTGACACAGTGAAGTAGTTTCACGTTCTATCTCTATGTTTTGTTTCCTCTTGATGTAGCCCTAAGCACTGACTGGCGAGAAACACTTTCATGGAAAGGGATTGCGAAGCTTCCAAAAGTTACGAATCTCCAGAAATCTCAGCAAATATTTTTTCACCCAAACTGGATGATACTTTCAGGTAATGATCAGTACACGAAGGTGACTTGGTTCCCCAAATTTCGTGCTTCTATGTTGAAGCGTTCATTTGCAGTAACAGTTTGAATTTTTAGGTTTCAATCTGTTTTCTCCTATATTGATAGATGTATTTGGAACTCTAAATCCAACATGGTTTGTGCTAGCTTCATGAAGCTTGACACAGTAAAGTAGTTTCACGTTCTATGTCTATGTTTTGTTTCCTCTTGATGTAGCCATAAGCAGTGACTGGCGAGAAACACTTTCATGGAAAGGGGTTGCCAAGCTTCCAAAAATTACGAATCTCCAGAAATCTCAGCCAATATTTTTTCACCCAAACTGGATGATACTTTCAGGTAATGATTAGTAAACGAAGGCGACTTGGTTCCCCAAATTTCGTTCTTCTATGTTGAAGCGTTCATTTCCAGTAACAGTTTGAATTTTTAGGTTTCACTCTGTTTTCTCCTATATTGATAGATGTATTTGCAACTCTAAATCCAACACGGTTTGTGCTAGCTTCTTGAAACTTGACACAGTAAAGTAGTTTCACGTTCTATCTCTATGTTTTGTTTCCTCTTGATGTAGCCCTAAGCCCTGACTGGCGAGAAACTCTTTCATGGAAAGGGGTTGCCAAGCTTCCAAAAATTACGAATCTCCAGAAATCTCAGCCAATATTTTTTCACCCAAAATGGATGATACTTTCAGGTAATGATCAGTACACTAAAGCGACTTGGTTCCCCAAATTTCGTTCTTCTATGTTGAAGCGTTCATTTCCAGTAACACTTTGAATTTTTAGGTTTCACTCTGTTTTCTCCTATATTGATAGATGTATTTGGAACTCTAAATCCAACACGGTTTGTGCTAGCTTCTTGAAACTTGACACAGTAAAGTAGTTTCATGTTCTATCTCTACGTTTTGTTTCCTCTTGATGTAGCCCTAAGCAGTGAAGGCGAGAAACACTTTCATGGAAAGGGGTTGCCAAGCTTCCAAAAATTACGAATCTCCAGAAATCTCAGCCAATATTTTTTCACCCAATCTGGATGATACTTTCAGTTAATGATCAGTACACTAAGGCGACTTGGTTCCCCAAATTTCGTTCTTCTATATTGAAGCGTTCATTTCCAGTAACAGTTTGAATTTTTATGTTTCACTCTGTTTTCTCCTATATTGATAGATGTATTTGGAACTCTAAATCCAACACGGTTTGTGCTAGCTTCTTGAAACTTGACACAGTAAAGTAGTTTCACGTTCTATCTCTATGTTTTGTTTCCTCTTGATGTAGCCCTATGCACTGACTGGCAAGAAACACTTTCATGGAAAGGGTTTGCCTAGCTTCCAAAAATTACGAATCTCCAGAAATCTCAGCCAATATTTTTTCACTCAAACTGGATGATACTTTCAGGTAATGATCAGTAAACGAAGGCGACTTGGTTCCCCAAATTTCGTTCTTCTATGTTGAAGCGTTCATTTCCAGTAACGGTTTGAATTTTTAGGTTTCACTCTGTTTTCTCCTATATTGTTAGATGTATTTGCAACTCTAAATCCAACACGGTTTGTGCTAACTTCTTGAAACTTGACACAGTAAAGTAGTTTCACGTTCTATCTCTGTTTTGTTTCCTCTTGATGTAGCCCTAAGCAGTGACTGGCGAGAAGCACTTTCATGGAAAGGGGTTGCCAAGCTTCCAAAAATTACGAATCTCCAGAAATGTCAGCAAATATTTTTTCACCCAAACTGGATGATACTTTCAGGTAATGATCAGTACACTAAGGCGACTTGGTTCCCCAAATTTCGTTCTTCTATGTTGAAGCGTTCATTTCCAGTAACAGTTTGAATTTTTAGGTTTCACTCTGTTTTCTCCTATATTGATAGATGTATTTGGAACTCTAAATCCAACACGGTTTGTGCTAGCTTCTTGAAACTTGACACATTAAAGTAGTTTCACGTTCTATCTCTATGTTTTGTTTCCTCTTGATGTAGCCCTAAGCAGTGACTGGCGAGAAGCACTTTCATGGAAAGGGGTTGCCAAGCTTCCAAAAATTACGAATCTCCAGAAATCTCAGCAAATATTTTTTCACCCAAACTGGATGATACTTTCAGATAATGATCAGTACACTAAGGCGACTTGGTTCCCCAAATTTAGTTCTTCTATGTTAAAGCGTTCATTTCCAGTAACAGTTTGAATTTTTAGGTTTCACTCTGTTTTCTCCTATATTGATAGATGTATTTGGAACTCTAAATCCAACACGGTTTGTGCTAGCTTCTTGAAACTTGACACAGTAAAGTAGTTTCACGTTCTATCTCTATGTTTTGTTTCCTCTTGATGTAGCCCTAAGCACTGACTGGCGAGAAACACTTTCATGGAAAGGGGTTGCGAAGCTTCCAAAAATTACGAATCTCCAGAAATCTCAGCAAATATTTTTTCACCCAAACTGGATGATACTTTCAGGTAATGATCAGTAAACTAAGGCGACTTGGTTCCGCAAATTTCGTTCTTCTATGTTGAAGCGTTCATTTCCAGTAACAGTTTGAATTTTTAGGTATCACTCTGTTTCCTCCTATATTGATAGATGTATTTGGAACTCTAAATCCAACACGGTTTGTGCTAGCTTCTTGAAACTTGACACAGTAAATAGTTTCACGTTCTATCTCTATGTTTTGTTTCCTCTTGACGTAGCCCTAAGCAGTGACTGGCGAGAAACACTTTCATGGAAAGGGGTTGCCAAGCTTCCAAAAATTACGAATCTCCAGAAATCTCAGCAAATATTTTTTCACCCAAACTGGATGATACTTTCAGGTAATGATCAGTACACTAAGGCGACTTGGTTCCCCAAATTTCGTTCTTCTATGTTGAAGCGTTCATTTCCAGTAACAGTTTGAATTTTGAGGTTTCACTCTGTTTTCTCCTATATTGATAGATGTATTTGGAACTCTAAATCCAACACGGTTTGTGCTAGCTTCTTGAAACTTGACACAGTAAAGTAGTTTCACGTTCTATCTCTATGTTTTGTTTCCTCTTGATGTAGCCCTAAGCACTGACTGGCGAGAAACACATTCATGGAAAGGGTTTGCCTAGCTTCCAAAAATTACGAATCTCCAAAAAGCAAATATTTTTTCACCCAAACTGGATGATACTTTCAGGTAATGATCAGTACACTAAGGCGACTTGGTTCCCCAAATTTCGTTCTTCTATGTTGAAGCGTTCATTTCCAGTAACAGTTTGAATTTTTAGGTTTCACTCTGTTTTCTCCTATATTGATAGATGTATTTGGAACTCTAAATCCAACATGGTTTGTGCTAGCTTCTTGAAACTTGACACAGTAAAGTAGTTTCACGTTCTATCTCTATGGTTTGTTTCCTCTTGATGTAGCCCTAAGCAGTGACTGGCGAGAAGCACTTTCATGGAAAGGGTTTGCCAAGCTTCCAAAAATTAGGAATCTCCAGAAATGTCAGCAAATATTTTTTCACCCAAACTGGATGATACTTTCAGGTAATGATCAGTACACTAAGGCGACTTGGTTCCCCAAATTTAGTTCTTCTATGTTGAAGCGTTCATTTCCAGTAACAGTTTGAATTTTTAGGTTACACTCTGTTTTCTCCTATATTGATAGATGTATTTGGAACTCTAAATCCAACACGGTTTGTGCTAGCTTCTTGAAACTTGACACAGTGAAGTAGTTTCACGTTCTATCTCTATGTTTTGTTTCCTCTTGACGTAGCCCTAAGCAGTGACTGGCGAGAAACACTTTCATGGAAAGGGGTTGCCAAGCTTCCAAAAATTACGAATCTCCAGAAATCTCAGCCAATATTTTTTCACCCAAACTGGATGATACTTTCAGGTAATGATCAGTAAACTAAGGCGACTTGGTTCCGCAAATTTCGTTCTTCTATGTTGAAGCGTTCATTTCCAGTAAGAGTTTGAATTTTTAGGTATCACTCTGTTTCCTCCTATATTGATAGATGTATTTGGAACTCTAAATCCAACACGGTTTGTGCTAGCTTCTTGAAACTTGACACAGTAAAGTAGTTTCACGTTCTATCTCTATGTTTTGTTTCCTCTTGAAGTAGCCCTAAGCAGTGACTGGCGAGAAACACTTTCATGGAAAGGGGTTGACAAGCTTCCAAAAATTACGAATCTCCAGAAATCTCAGCCAATATTTTTTCACCCAAACTGGATGATACTTTCAGGTAATGATCAGTACACTAAGGCGACTTAGTTCCCCAAATTTCGTTCTTCTATGTTGAAGCGTTCATTTCCAGTAACAGTTTGAATTTTGAGGTTTCACTCTGTTTTCTCCTATATTGATAGATGTATTTGGAACTCCAAATCCAACACGGTTTGTGCTAGCTTCTTGAAACTTGACACAGTAAAGTAGTTTCACGTTCTATCTCTATGTTTTGTTTCCTCTTGATGTAGCCCTAAGCACTGACTGGCGAGAAACACTTTCATGGAAAGGGTTTGCCTAGCTTCCAAAAATTACGAATCTCCAGAAAGCAAATATTTTTTCACCCAAACTGGATGATACTTTCAGGTAATGATCAGTACACTAAGGCGACAGGTTTCCCAAATTTCGTTCTTCTATGTTGAAGCGTTCATTTCCAGTAACAGTTTGAAATTTTAGGTTTCACTCTGTTTTCTCCTATATTGGTAGATGTATTTGCAACTCTAAATCCAACACGGTTTGTGCTAGCTTTTGAAACTTGACACAGTAAAGTAGTTTCACGTTCTATCTCTATGTTTTGTTTCCTCTTGATGTAGCCCTAAGCAGTGACTGGCGAGAAGCACTTTCATGGAAAGGGGTTGCCAAGCTTCCAAAAATTACGAATCTCCAGAAATCTCAGCAAATATTTTTTCACCCAAACTGGATGATACATTCAGTTAATGATCAGTACACTAAGGCGACTTGGTTCCCCAAATTTCATTCTTCTATATTGAAGCATTCATTTCCAGTAACAGTTTGAATTTTTATGTTTCACTCTGTTTTCTCCTATATTGATAGATGTATTTGGAACTCTAAATCCAACACGGTTTGTGCTAGCTTCTTGAAACTTGACACAGTAAAGTAGTTTCACGTTCTATCTCTATGTTTTGTTTCCTCTTGATGTAGCCCTATGCACTGACTGGCGAGAAACACTTTCATGGAAAGGGTTTGCCTAGCTTCCAAAAATTACGAATCTCCAGAAATATCAGCCAATATTTTTTCACTCAAACTGGATGATACTTTCAGGTAATGATCAGTAAACGAAGGCCACTTGGTTCCCCAAATTTCGTTCTTCTATGTTGAAGCGTTCATTTCCAGTAACAGTTTGAATTTTGAGGTTTCACTCTGTTTTCTCCTATATTGATAGATGTATTTGGAACTCTAAATCGAACACGGTTTGTGCTAGCTTCTTGAAACTTGACACAGTAAAGTAGTTTCACGTTCTATCTCTATGTTTTGTTTCCTCTTGATGTAGCCCTAAGCAGTGACTGGCGAGAAACACTTTCATGGAAAGGGGTTGCCAAGCTTCCAAAAATTACGAATCTCCAGAAACGTCAGCAATTATTTTTTCACCCAAACTGGATGATACTTTCAGGTAATGATCAGTACACTAAGGCGACTTGGTTCCCCAAATTTCGTTCTTCTATGTTGAAGCGTTCATTTCCAGTAACAGTTTGAATTTTTAGGTTTCACTCTGTTTTCTCCTATATTGATAGATGTATTTGGAACTCTAAATCCAACACGGTTTGTGCTAGCTTCTTGAAACTTGACACAGTGAAGTAGTTTCACGTTCTATCTCTATGTTTTGTTTCCTCTTGATGTAGCCCTAAGCACTGACTGGCGAGAAACACTTTCATGGAAAGGGGTTGCGAAGCTTCCAAAAATTACGAATCTCCAGAAATCTCAGCCAATATTTTTTCACCCAAACTGGATGATACTTTCAGGTAATGATCAGTAAACTAAGGCGACTTGGTTCCCCAAATTTCGTTCTTCTATGTTGAAGCGTTCATTTCCAGTAACAGTTTGAATTTTTAGGTATCACTCTGTTCTCTCCTATATTGATAGATGTATTTGGAACTCTAAATCCAACACGGTTTGTGCTAGCTTCTTGAAACTTGACACAGTAAAGTAGTTTCACGTTCTATCTCTATGTTTTGTTTCCTCTTGATGTAGCCCTAAGCAGTGACTGGCGAGAAACACTTTCATGGAAAGGGGTTGCCAAGCTTCCAAAAATTACGAATCTCCAGAAAGCAAATATTTTTTCACCCAAACTGGATGATACTTTCAGGTAATGATCAGTACACTAAGGTGACGTGGTTCCCCAAATTTCGTTCTTCTATCATGAAGCGTTCATTTCCAGTAACAGTTTGAATTTTCAGGTTTCACTCTGTTTTCTCCTATATTGATAGATGTATTTGGAACTCTAAATCCAACACGTTTTGTGCTAGCTTCTTGAAACTTGACACAGTGAAGTAGTTTCACGTTCTATCTCTATGTTTTGTTTCCTCTTGATGTAGCCCTAAGCACTGACTGGCGAGAAACACTTTCATGGAAAGGGATTGCGAAGCTTCCAAAAGTTACGAATCTCCAGAAATCTCAGCAAATATTTTTTCACCCAAACTGGATGATACTTTCAGGTAATGATCAGTACACGAAGGTGACTTGGTTCCCCAAATTTCGTGCTTCTATGTTGAAGCGTTCATTTGCAGTAACAGTTTGAATTTTTAGGTTTCAATCTGTTTTCTCCTATATTGATAGATGTATTTGGAACTCTAAATCCAACA